>NC_090021.1:220249377-221667377 GCF_037176765.1 Anolis sagrei | reverse complement strand
ACCTCCAGAGGGGGGGGGGGGGGGGAAATGTAACCAGGCTCCCACAACAGGAAGTTTTCTCTATTAATGGGACATAAAGGACACACCTCCATTCTTGGACAGGCATATAGGGAGAACTGCTGACTTTCTGAGTTGGATTCAGAATTCTTGTGAATTCCTCTTGAAAATTTCCCACAAGAGTAAAGCGGTGAGAGGTAATTTTAAACAAGTTTAATTATTCTGCATTTTCCTTATATTGTGTGACTAGCTGCTTTGAAGAGGCAGAATAGAATGGGAGGTAATGTTAGGAGGAAAATGGGGGCATTTCTAGGGCTACTGCCTTCTTCCAGCCTCCACCAGTTCTCAGTCCACTCTGCAAACAGAAAAAGCCGCTTCATCTGTATGATACCATTTTATCTGCCTAGCACACTTTGGTAGAGACGGTTAAAGCCCTTATAAAACAACAACATAGGACTAAGCCATGGTAATTAAAGAGGTAGTAAGGTTTTTCCCTGACATTAAGTCCAGTTGTGTCTGACTCTGAGGGTTGGTGCACATCTCCATTTCTAAGCTGAAGAGCCGGCTTTGTCCATAGACACCTCTAAGGTCATGTGGCTGGCATGGAGCACTGTTACCTTCCCGTTGGAGCAGTACCTACTGATCTACTCACATTTGCATATTTTCAACTACTAGGTTAGGAGCCCCCGGTGACGCAGTGGGTTAAACCCCTGTGCCGGCATGACTGAAGACTGACAGGTCGCAGGTTCAAATCCAGGGAGAGGTAGATGAGCTCCCTCTATCAGCTCCAGCTCCTCATGCGGGGACATGAGAGAAGCCTCCCACAAAGATGATAAAAACATCAAATCATCCGGGCGTCCCCTGAGGCAACATCCTTGCAGACGGCCAATTCTCTCACACCAGAAGCGACTTGCAATTTCTCAGGTTGCTCCTGACACGACCAAAAAAAAACCAAAAAAAACTGCTAGGTTAAAGAGGTGCCAAATAGTGTTGCTGCACCCTTGAGTGTTAAAGGAAAAATGCGTAGATATGCTGCCTTGAGTTCCACAAAATACAGTTAGAATAAAATGAAAATAGGAGTGAATCTCATTGACCTCACTGGGCCTTACCTCCAAATGCATGTGTGCACGTGGGAGAAACAAACGAACAAAAGCAGAGCAAAATATAAGCAACTGCTAAATATCTAAATCCATTTGTTCTGTGCAGAAAGTACTATGCTGATCAAATCTTCCAAGGACAATCATCAGCATTAGCTTCAACTCATTTTTCACTTCAATCTGCATTATCAAAGCCATCACTAGCAGGCCTCTCTGTGCTGTAGGGCTAGAGGGCAGCTGGCTTTCATTTGCCCTTACTAAGATAATGTAACATGAGATCATAATTAATTTGAAAGGACAAACTGGTACTTCCACCTTCATGAATTTCTGCACTACAGTATGTGCAATGTGTGCAAAAGATATGAAGGTCAATAGCCCTGACAACTCTTAACAGAGCTGAGGAAAACCCTGTCTGACATTGTAGAAAGGGGCTGCAAGGCAGACTAGATCAGGAGCATATAGCCAATGGCCTCCATGTTTTGAAGCAAATATTATTGTGGTTAATGGCCAGGCGTGAGACGTATTATAATTCAGACTATGAGGAAGGTACCAGCACACTGAACATTGTGACAAAGTATAAAGAAGAATTCTATCTCTTGAGACTGGATTTAAGTAACAACTAATACATTCAACTGTTAGCAGCTGATGAGTTAATTCACCAACACAGCTACTCTTCCCCTGAATAAAGATGCTGTCAGCAAATAGAAACAGGAAATCATTATATTTTCGCCCTTCCATTTGTAAACAACTATAGTAATTTGAATGGCTCATCTTGGAAATTCTGGATCAAACCCTAGATGGATTTTGATCTGTCATATATTTTTGCAAGGTAATTCTAATAGCCTAAGTGGGTTAAAGGGAATGTGTCAGTGATCTATGATGAACAACCCCCCCCCCCAAAAAAAACCTGAAATTGCATTTAACTGGGGGACCAATTAGATTCAGCAATTTCTTCCAAGCATAGCTTCTTTACTCACACAAAATTTGGGAAAATTACTTTTTTGGATGTCACCTCCTAGAGTTACTCAGTCAACATGGTCATTGTTTTTTTATCCTATATATAAAATTCAAAATATATGCATGCATATATGTGTGTTAGTTTGTTTGTACCACTAAATTGCCTAAACAGCTTGCTAAATCTGGACCAAACTTGGCATACATACCCTTTGCGGAGTTACACGTGTGTGTGCGTGTGTGTCTGCACCTTGCTCTGAAGCTGGAAGAATGTGACTTCCAAGAAAAGGCCAGGTGAAGAAAGAAAAAGGAAAGGGGAAAAGTTATGAGGGAAGGGAAGTGAGAGAAAGAAGGGAAGAGAAGGGAAGGGGGAAATAATGGGAAGAAAGGAAAAAAGGAACACAAGGAAAGGAAAGGAAAGGAAAGGAAAGGAAAGGAAGAAAGGGAAGGTGCATATTGAAAAGGAAAGAAGGAAAAGGAAAAAAAGGTGAAAGGAAAAAAAAGAGCCACAAGAAAATGCAGACCTATGCAATGGGGAATATATACAACATGCTTGTTTGAGAAATAAAATCAGTATTTTAAATAACTAAAATTAATTGTTTCAAGCATTTTCATTCATGTTTTACTATATTTTGATACTACTTAGCAAATGCCCATGCCAGGAACTGAAATTTCTAAGTCCAGGAGCTTCTGGATGGCGTAATGTGCCTGCTGACCTGAAGACTTGAAAGTCAGTGACTCGAATCTGCGAGACACAATGAGCTCCCATCTGTCAGCTCCAGTTTTCCATGCAGGGACATGAGAGAAGCCCCCCACAGGATGGTAAAACATCTGGGCGTCCCCTGGCCACGTCCTTAGAGACGGCCAATTCTCTCACTGCAGAGGTAACTTGCAGCATATTCTCAATCTGCTTCTGACAGGATAAAATAAGGAGCTTCTGATTTTGTTTTCCTTTTGAGTAATGACCCCTGGTGTGCAAATCATAGGACCCACACAGAGCACATCCAAAGGCCTGACACCCAATTCTTTTTCTTCATACAAAAATATGTTTGGACCCCCAAGATACACTTTTTAATTAACCTTTCCATTTTGTGGGAAAATACCAAGCTATTTCAGGAGGGTTTTCCCCTTGAAACAATTAACCCCCTAATGTTTAGAGTGGTAACTGTAAGTGATGCGCAAAGGCAAGCTTCCTCCGAACAAATCTTGCCAAGAAAACCCCATGCCAAAAAAACCCCATGCCTTAGGATCACCATAACTCAAAAATAAGGTGTAGGCAGCCTGAACATATATTCAAATAACACATCTCCAATCCCAGATTTTTAAGGGTCCTTCCACACAGCCATATAATCCTGAATATCAAGGCAGAAAATCCCACATTATTTTCTTTGAACTGGAATATATGGCAGTGTGGACTCAGATAATCCAGGGCCCTTCCACACAGCCCTATATCCCAGAATATCAAGGCAGAAAACCCCCAAAATATCTGCTTTGAACTGGGTTATCTGAGTCCACACTCAGATAATGTGGGATTTCCTGCCTTGATGATCTGGGATATAAGACTGTCTGGAAGTTAAACCAGAGATTGTGGGATTTCTGCCTTGATATTCTGGGTTATATGGCTGTGTGGAAGGGCCCTGAGTTATCTGAGTCCAAACTGCCAAATATTTCAGTCAAAGCAGAAAATGTGGGATTTTATTCAGCTGTGTGGAAGAGGCCCCAGAATATCAAGGCAGAATAACCCACAATATCTGTTTTGAACTGGGTTATCTGACTCCACCCTGCCATATATCCCAGTTCAAAGCAGAAAATGTGGGATTTAATTCAGTTGTGGGAGGGACCTTAGAAGGGCAGTTTGTAAAGAATTTCAGTTTATGGGAGTGCAAAGTACTTTTGCAGTTGGAACTCAATGTATAGCAACTTAAATAAACTGAGGACAAGGTGGAAATAGAAGGAAAGAGACAGGGAGCCCTTCTACACAGCCCTCTATCCCTGAATATCAAGGCAGGGCCCATAGACATGTTTTTTTTTTTTTTTCGTGTCAGGAGCGACTGCAAGTCGCTTCTGGTTTGAGAGAATTGGCCGTCTGCAAGGACGTTGCCCGGGGGACGCCTGGATGAATTGATGTTTTTATCATCCTTGTGGGAGGCTTCTCTCATGTCCCCGCATGAGGAGCTGGAGCTGACAGAGAGAGCTCATCCGCCTCTCCCCGGATTGGAACCTGCGACCTGTATTCTTCAGTCCTACCAGCACAGGGGTTTAATCCACTGCACCACCATTATCTGGAATATGTGGCAGTGTGGACTCAGATAATTCAGGGCCCTTCCGCACAGTCCTATATCCCAGAATATCACGGCAGAAAATCCCATAATATCTGCTTTGAACTGGGTTATTTGAGTCCACACTCAGCTTTAAAAAAAATTGTTTATTGTAGTTATATGTTTTGTATTTTACTGCGATGTAGTTTAGTTTATTTTAACGTGTATCTTATTTTATTGTAATTTGTTGTTTGGGCTTAGCCGCATGTAAGCCGCCCCGAGTCCCCGTTGGGGAGATGGTGGAGGGGTATAAATAGTTTATTATTATTATTATTATTATTATTATTATTATGTGGGATTTCCTGCCTTGATGTTCTGGGATATAAGGCTGTGTGGAAGGGGCCCCAGTTCAAACCAAATATTGTGGGATTTCTGCGGTGATATTCTGGGATAGAGGGCTGTGTGGAAGAGCCCATAGACTTTATAAAAGCAGCAATAAAGGGTGAGTAGTAAACAGAAGATCAGTTGGACTATCCCAGCAAAATTGGGACAACTGGAGAGTATTTCACAGGGACCTGATCACATGCAAATGATAGGAATATGCAAAGGGATATTGCAACTGCCATTGCTCAATACTGTGGGATCATGGGAGTTGTAGTTTAATGAGGCCCAAGCCCACTTTGGCAGAGAAGGCCCTGTAAAACGACAACTCCCGTGATTCCATGGTATTGAGGCAAGGCAGTTAAAGTGGTGTCCCAAAGCATTCCTTCTACAGTGTAGATGCAGCCCAGAAGGGGAGACCTACCAGGGTCTGGAGGAGGCAGGGAAGCATCTCCCGCAGCCATGTCTCCTCTGCTTTCCCGCCCAGCCTTCTTCCCATTAGGAAAGAGAAAGCACTCCTTCAGGCGCCGCCTCCTTCTCCTCCTCGTCACCGCCCCTCGCCCCGCCCCTTCCCCCTGCGTCACGCGAGGAGGCTCACGTGGCATTGTTGTCATTCTTCTCTTCCCAGGAAGCAGAGGGTGAAGGCAGGACGCGGCTCCCCCAAAGCCCTCCCTTTCCCTTGGCCGCTTCCAGAGTGTGCCGGCTAGAATGAATTCAGCTTGACACTGCTTTAACTGCTCAGTGCAGTAGAATCCTAGGATATGCCATTTCCTGAGGCTGAAGACATTACCAAACATTAACTGGGTTCTATAGCATTGAGTTAAAGTGGAGTCAAAACTGTGTTAATTCTGTAGTGTAGACGCACCTTTTGCGGGCCCTGCTTGAAAGAATTGCCTTGCCAATAGTGGTGCTCCAATGAGTGGCTTTGTGAGTAAGGGTGTATCTACACTGTAGAATGATGGAGTTAGACGCTCCACTCTTCTTCCTTCTTTCTCCGAAGATGGGACAGCTTAAAAACTATAAAATGAAGGTCTCTGGAGCTCCACTTTTCTTTGTGGTGGAGGCTCCTTCTTTGGAAGCTTTTAAACAGAAGCTGGATGGCCATCTGTCAGGGGTGATTTGAATGCAATATTCCTGCTTTTTGGCAGGGGGTTGGACTGGATGGCCCATGAGGTCTCTTCCAACTCTTTGATTCTATGATTCCTACCTCCTTCCTTCTTTCTCCAAAGGCAGGGCAGTGTAAGAACTATAAAATGAAGGTCTCTGGAACTCCATTCTTCCCCCTTTTTTCTCCGAAGGCAGGGCAGTGCAAGAACCATAAAATGAAGGTCTCTGGAGCTCCACTCTTCTCTCCTCCCTCCTTCCTTCTCTCCTCCTTCCTTCTTTATCCTAGGGCAGGACATTGTAAAAAAGATAAAATTAAGGTCTCTGGAACTCCACTCTTCTCCCTTTTTTCTCTGAAGGCAGGGCAGTGCAAGTACTATAAAATGAACGTCTCTGGACCTCCACTCTTCTCTCCTCCCTCCTCCCTTCTTTATCCTAGGGTGGGACATTGTAAGAGCTATAAAATGAAGGGCTCTGGAACTCCACTCTCCTCTCTCCTTCCTTCTTTCTCCAAAGGCAGGGCAGTGTAAGAACTATAAAATGAAGGCCCCTGAAGCTGTACTCTTTTCTCCTCCCTTTCTCCAAAGGTGGGACAGTGTAAGAACTATAAAATGAAGGTTTCAGGAGCTCCACTCTTCTCTCCTCCTGCCAAAGACAGGGTAGTGTAAGAACCAGGCCGGTAGCCAGGATTTCATTTCGGGGGGGGGGGGGGGGGATTTTCAGGGGGGGTTCGGGGGGGGGGGCTGAGTCTGAGTGAAAGAGGGTCTAGCCTAGCAAACCTTTTGTATCATTACCCGAATACCCCCATGCATATGGGATATATTGAGTATGGTGATCAGATCATGATATGAATAAACATAACAGTTTAAATAATGCACCAGTAAGGGCTTTTCACGAACCACCATGAGAATTTCGGGGGGGGGGGGGCTGAAGCCCCCCGAGGCCCCCCCCCCCCCCCCGCTACATGCCTGGTAAGAACTATAAAATGATGGTCTTTGGAGCTCCAATCTTGTCTCCTCCTTCCTTCTTTCTCCAAAGGCATGACAGTGTAAGAACTATAAAATGATGGTCTCTGGAGCTCCACTCTTCTCTCCTTCTTCCTTCTTTCTCCAAAGGCATGACAGTGTAAGAACTATAAAATGAAGCTCTCTGGAACTCCACTCCTCTCTCCTCCTGTCCTCTCCACCAGCCCCAGTACACGTTGTGCAACTACAACTCCCTGGATCTGGACCTCTGGCATTTTAAAAATCGTGTGTAGCTGAATGGTGGGAGTTTTTATTTTGAGGAGGCACCAGCACTCTGGCTGAGAGGGCTACAAAGACTCTGTTAAAACTACAACTCCCAGAGATAGGCTTCTTAGCCTGGAGCAGTGGTGTCAAACCGTGTTTCTTTCTCTACAGCGCTACCTCCAAGGCGTAGGCCTCCCACTTCTCCTCCCTCCCTCCGAGCCCTTCCTCTGGCTTGGCTCAGCCTTTGGGTTTCTCTCAGGCCAGGCGGAGCCAATCCCGGCCCCTTGAAGGGCGTGGGAGGCGCGGGCGGCGCATGCGCGGGGCTGCCTTGTTTGCCTGGAAGCCGGCCGGCCGGCGCCTGGAGGGCGATGGGCTCGGAGTGGAGCCGCCCGGAAGAGCGCGAGCCCCTCTTGCAGCCCCCGCCGCCCGCGCCCCCGCCGGCCTTGTCCCCCGCGCGCCATGCGGGCCCGCTCCCCGCGCGCCGCCCGCTGCTGCCTCTGCCGGGGCCTCCCAGCCGGGTCTACGGGCGGCGCTGGCTGGTGCTGCTGCTCTTCTCGCTGCTGGGCCTGGCCCAGGGCCTGGTCTGGAACACCTGGGGCCCCATCCAGAACTCCGCCCGGAAGGCCTTCCACTTCTCCAGCCTCGACATCGCCCTCCTCGTCTTCTGGGGGCCCATCGGCTTCGTGCCCTGCTTCCTCTTCATGGGCCTCATGGACAAGAAGGGTAAGCCCCGGCCGAGGAAGCACCGCAACAACCACGACGAGGAGGCTGGGGATAATAAAGGCAGACATGGGCCAACTTGGGCTCTCCCTCCAACTGTTAGGAATTGTGGGAGTTGGAGTCCAAAACACTTGGAGGGAAGGCCCAAGTTGGCCCATGCCTGGACAAAGGACATCCTGTAGGTGAATGTAAAGGTTTTCCCCTGACATTAAGTCCAGTCGTGCCCAACTCTGGAGGTTGGTGCTCATCTCTATTTCTAAGCCAAAGAGCCGGCGTTGTCCATAGACACCTCCAAGGTCATGTGGCCGGCATGACTGCATGAGCGCCTTAACCTTCCCACTGGACCTATTGATCTACTCACATTTGCATGTTTTCGAACTGCTAGGTTGGCAGAAGCTGGGCCTAACAGTGGGCGCTCACACCACTCCCTCGATTTGAACCCGCGACCTTTCAGTCAGCAAATTCAGCAGCTCAGCGGGTTATTTATTTATTTATTACTTTATTATTATTATATACTTTCTGTCTCAGTCCGCAGGCGATTCGGGGCAGCGTACAATTGGCATCAAGACCATAAAATACAATTACAAAACCATAAAAACAATCAGAGAATATAAAACCATAGCAAAATCAATAAAAACACATATCCTTAGGGTCTCCTTGTTGAAAACACATATTCTTAGGGTCTCCTTGTTTAACCCACTGCACTACCAGGGACATCCTGTACGAGTTCCTTTACAATCTTACCTCTTTGAAAGTGCCTTCCACATCCTTTCACTCCATCCCAGGGTAAAGGAAGGGCACTTCCTTCCCTCCATCCCATATTCATCCCATATTCCCAATTCTTTGCCCTGGGATAGAGGCCTAGGGAGCTTTAAGTTGAGATTTAAAAGGAATGAGGGAAGGGAGGAAGCCAAACAAATAGTCAGCAGCACCTGTAAGGAGAAAAGATCCTTAAAGACTTATTTTTATTATCCTATCAGAAGCGAACCAAGGGTACAGTTGTAATGTATTTAAAAACACAAACCTTTCTCTGAAAATAAGACAGGGTCTTATATCCCTATTTTGCGCCAAAACATGTGTTAGGGCTGATGTATAGCTGTCTGGACGCTATTTAAATTGACTTTTTAAATAGTGAACTGTAACTAGGGCTTATTTTTGAAGTAGGGCATATATTTTGAGGAACCTCCAAAACCCTGAAAAAATCATGTTAGGGAGGTCTTATTTTCGGGGAAATAGGGAACAAAGTTTAAAAACTTGATATTATATTACATGTCCTTTGACTAGAAGCTGGCCACTTGGAGTGCCTCTGGTGTTGCTGTAAGAAGGCCCTCCATTGTGATGTGGCAGGGCTCAGACTACATTGTAGTAGGTGGTCTGTGGTGTCCTCTTCTCCACACTCGCATGTCACGGACTCCACTTTGTGGCCACATTTCTTAAAGTTGGCTTTGCATCTCGTGCCAGAGCGCAGCCTGTTCACCCCCTTCCAGGTCGCCCAGTCTTATATGTGCCCAGGGGGGAGTCTCTCATCCTGTATCAGCTGTGGATTGAGGTTCTGGGTTTTAGCCTGCCACTTTTGGACTCTTGCTTGCTGTGGTGTTCCTGAGAATATCTCTGTAGATCTTAGGAAGCTGTTTCTTGATTTAAGCCTCTGGTTCTCAACCTGTGGGTCCCCAGGTATTTTGGACTACAACTCCCAGAAATCCCAGCCAGTTTACCAGCTGTTAGGATTTCTGGGAGTTGAAGACCAAAACATCTCTGGGGACCCACAGGTTGAGAACCACTGAAAGCCATTGGCATGCTGGCTGATATCCGAACAGAGGGTCGGCCGGAGATGTCACTGCCTTGGTTCTTTCATTATTGGCTGCTAGTTCCTGGCGGATGTCAGGTGGTGCGATACCAGCTAAACAGTGTAATTTCTCTAGTGGTGTTGGGTGTAGACATCCGGTGATAATGTGGCATGTCTCATTAAGAGCCACATCCACTGTTTGAATGTGGTGAGAAGTGTTCCATACTGGGCATGGGTATTCAGCAGCAGAGTAGCAAAGCGTAAGGGCAAATGGCTTCACTGTCTCTGCTTGTGATCCCCAGGTTGTGCCAGTCAGCTGTCATATGATGTTGTTTCTAGCACCAACCTTTTGCTTGATATTCAAACAATGCTTCTTGAACATTACTAAGAGATACTATAAGACACAGCCCTCCTCCTCCTCTCAGTGGGGGCATCTACACTCGAATTTAATGCAGTTTGACACCACTTAAACTGCCACGCTACTACTTCTCCAAAAATGTCTCCATTCCAAGCTGCCATCGGGTCAACTTGGACCCACAAGACACTATCAAGAGGGCTTTTATTTATTTATTTATATCCCACTTTATCTCTCCATACGGAGACGCAAAGGAGCTCACAGTCAAAAACATTACAACTTAAAATATACAGTAATAAAATAGTATATCACTAGTAGTAATTATATTTAATATATTTGTATTGCTATTTTACAATATTATAATATATTGTATTCCCATTAGTATTATATTGTGTTACATTATAATAATATCAATATTATATGCACATACAATATATTATATTATTAGCATAGCGTGATATTAGTATTATGCATTACTATATTATGCTATACTACTATACTGCAATATTATTAGTGATATTAAATGTAATATATAATATACAATTATATTATACGCTGTAGAATTAAGGCAGTTCGGCACCACTTGAATTACTATGTCTCAAGGCTATGGATTCATGAGACTTTTAGTTTGGTGAGAGAGACAGAGTGCTCAGAAAAGGCCTGGCATTTGGCGGGGTCTCTCTTTGGGTGAATCAACACTGTAATATTAATACAGTTCGATGCCACTTTACCACAGCTCAGTGCTATGGAATAGTTTTGAAAAAATCTTGGCCTTCTCTGCTAAAGTGTGCTGGTGCTTCCCCAGACGACATGTCTGTCAGTTAAAGTGGTGTCAAATGGCATTCATTCTACAGCAGGCATGGGCAAACTTTGGCCCTTCAAGTGTTTTGGACTTCAGCTCTCACCATTGTGGGACTTGAAGCACTTCTGCACTATAGAGTTAATGCTGTTTGACACCACTTTCACTGCAGTGGATGAAGGCTGTGGAATCATGACAAATGTAGTCTGGTGAGGCGCCGGCACATTTTGGCAGAGAAGGATAAAGAGCTTGTAAAACTACGTTTCCCAGGAATCCATAGCATTGAGCAATGCCAGCTAAAGTGGTATCAAACTTCATTAGTTTTACAGGGTAGATGCACCCAGGCTGTGCTTTTTATTGTGTGCCTTCAAATTATTTCTGATCCAAGTTGAACCTATCACAGGGATTTCTTGGAAATACTTGCCTTGAGGTTGAGCAGGCGTCACTTGGCCAAGGGATTTCTTGGAAAGACTTGCCTTGAGGTTGAGCAGGCGTCACTTGGCCAAGGACACCCATTACTGAGTGGATATTTGAATCCTGGTCTCCCACTACACCATATTCGTTTTTATTCAAATAATGTGTAGCCACAGCTGTAAAAAATAGGAATGTAATCTTAGAAATGTAAAAGCATCACAGTCCAACACTCGAACCACAGGGACAGTTTTCTTCAGGAAGACCTGTCGCTTTTAAGAAGGTATTGAAAATATCATCTTTAATGGGTTTGGATTAGGATTTTATCTTTTTACTATGTGTTAGTGTCTGTTTAATTGGCCTGATTTTTTGTATATTTTAAATGGGATACCAATACTTTTATGTCAAGCCACTTTGAGTCCCCCTTGGGGAGATAAAGTGGGATATAAATAAATATCATCATAATAAATAATGGTAATTTAGTGTTTTTAATAGAACTGTTTTTTTAACATTTGTACCAAATGATTTTAGGTGTAATATGCTCTATTTTCTACTTAATAAACATTCTGGGTCCTGATATGAAATGAATAAGTAATACTTCCTGGAATTCCCCCTGCAATGGTTATGTAAAGCAACAGGAGCCATGCTTCTTATTTTACTGGCAACCTGACTGCCTCTGCTTGTGTTATTTTCAAATGTGGCCGGTGGAGGACCTGTATTCTTTTTCTTTAAAGAAATGATCTATCAGTGTGGTGTAGTAGTTTAAGAATCAGACTATGACTTTGGAGACGAAGGTTCAAATCCGTATGCAGCCACAAAATCTACTGAGTGAGGTTCGGCAAGTCACACTCTGTCATCCTCAGAGGAAGGCAAAGGCAATCCTTTTCTGAAGAAACCTTGCCAAGAAAAAATAAGATAGGATTGCCTTAGGGTCACCATAGGTCAGAAGCAACGTTGAAGACACTTGAAGTCATACACATAATCCTGTGAGAAAGGGTGGGACTGAATTCTGTCTTATCCTTCTGACCATGCTTCTTATGGTTCACAGGAAAGGGATTTTTGAGCTGCCTCAGCGTGTTATAACCATTATAGTCACTGAATAAATACATATATTGAGCTCATCAAAATATAGGATACACCTACTTCCACATTGAACATCTAGTGCTTTTAGTGTATAAAATACAGAATCTTTAATGGTGGACCTAGAGGGGGGATGACTTTTTTGACTTTATGTGACTAAGTCAATTATCCCATGGTAACCCAAGTCTAAGGGATTCTTTTGGCAGGATTTATTCAGAGGAGACTTCCCATTGCCCCTGTAAACACTGATACACTGCTATATAAAATCCAGATTATCTGCTTTTGAATTGAATTATATGGCAGTGTAGACTCATATATCGTAATCCAGTTCAAAGCAGATAATGTGGATTATCTGATTTGATAATCTGGATTATATGGCAGTGTAGAAGGGGCCTAAGGCAGAATTTCATTTCTATGGTATTTTGGGAGTTGTAATTTTGTATGGTCTTTATCCTTCTCAGCCAACGAGCGCTGGTGCCTTGGTCACCAAATGACAACTCCCAGGACTTCATAGCATTGAACCCTGCCATTTAAAGTGGAGTCAAATTGTATCAATTCTACAGTGCAAATGCACTGTGGGTGAATTTCATCCCTTCCCCACTAGCCTTTTCTAAGGCATACCCTGCCAAACATCTGGCCTTTTCTGACCATCATGACCATCACTGTCAGATAGGTGTTGGTAGACCTTTCTGAGGTTCTGGGTCCCCAGCAGTCACCCAAAAGTCTTTGATCTGGCTTTCAGCATGAAATTAAATGTTGTAATTCTTGAAAAAACAGAAATGTACATAAATGTGTATAAACAAACCCTTCACAGTCTGTTCATTTTGATTGCAACACATGTTTCTCAACAACAGTAGGCATGGGTTCCTTCCAACTTCTTCCTGCTGAACAAAATATGTTGTTAGTTTATTGTTGAAGGCTTTCATGGCCGGAATCACTGGGTTGCTGTGAGTTTTTCTTGTACTTTTGGGCATGAGACTACTTGCATCAGTTCTTGGCCAGAATGTAATTAAAGCCTCTGTCTTCAAACCAGATATTTTTACACTCCACTTTAGTGTATCATCTAAACAAATATTTTGCCTGAAGATGGTGTCTTTCAGAGGAAATTGAGATTCAGCTAAGATGTTTTTGTTTATTCAGTTCTGCTGCTCAAGTAAAAAGATATTGCGCCTTCTGTGTTGAGTATCTTGCATACATAAAGTAGTAATGCTACCAATCCATTTGAGTTCTAGATTGTATTACAAAAAATGTATGAAAGGGAAAAAAAGGGTTTGCTGGGTTTTGTAGTGATAAGAAATGCAATATAGCTGTGAATTTGGAGGCTTTGACATGGAAAGGATTCATGGTTCCAAAAAGCCTCCTTTAAGTTTTGCAAATTTCATGAACAAGTTTATTTTATTAAGGAGAAAAGAGAGATCTCAATGGAAGTCATTATTCTTTGATAGTTCCCAAATAAGGATCAAAAGATAGGATTGAAATGCAGCTCCCAGAATGCATGTCTTCATCCATTTTGACTGACAGATTTTGAAATCCAGCAACATTTGAACACCCAAGTTTGAAATTCATGAGATTAGACAATTCATTTTTTATACAAGACCTTTCCAAAAATTATTTATTTATTTATTTTAAAACATTTATATTTCACCCTTCTGACCCTGCAGGGGACTCAGGGCAGAGCACAACATATATACGGCAAACATTCAATGCCGGGACATAAACTATCAATATACGCAAACATTAAAATCACTTATATCAACTTTAAGATCATCTGTTTAAAACTATCTCAGGACACCATTCTATTATGTTCTGAAAAGGGAGGAAACTGGTTAGAGAAAAGGGTAGAAGTTTTATTTCCCCTCAGATATGGATAATTAAGGTGAGACACAGAAGAAGCTCAAGATCTGTAAACCTTCAGTATTGGAAGTTCTGGCTGCCCAGAAATGGGATATAGTGGAAACAATGGACTTGCTTTGTGTAAATAGAACTAAACATCATAACTTATTTTCAGAGGAAACCAGACTGGTAAGTCTTATGTTCCAAGAGGATCGTACTACTTGGCAAAGTGGGGTAGTCATTGTTATGCTCAAGTGCCTTTGTACCAAGCTTCTTATTTTCAATTTCTAGCAGAAGTATATCTAGTTCAGATTTGGAACATGTTGTTTTGTAGATGAGAACTGAAACTATTTCAAGTAGTCAAGGGACATGGATCAGTACTGTACTCCCCAGGCCACTTCACTCACATGGATGATTCTGTGTATACATTTTTTCTGGCTGACTGGATTTTTGATTTCTATACCAACCAGGCAGAAATTCTTAACTAGAGCACCTATTGTTGTGTCTCTTTTTCCTGGAAGATGCACGCAAGTTCCTCTACCTTCTTTGTGTTTGTCCTCTAATTTGAAGGAAGGACTGTCCAAAGAAATTATAAAGGAGCTCTGTGGAATTCTGAAATCTAGAATTGTCCACATGAGTGGGTGAGATAATGACACATACATTTCAGATACTTCAATGTACACAAACTTTGTTTCAAGCTTGAAATGATTATAAAATATTGTATATAGTTACTTTCCAGCTTTAAGTATAAGGTACATAGAAAACAACTGAATTTTGGGTTTAGACTTTGATCTGATCTTCAAGACATATGTGCAAAGACAAGTATTCCAAAATCTGAAAAAAGTATCAAATAATTTTGGTCGCAAGCATTTTGGATAAGGGATAACCTATATAGCTATAATGTCTTTCCTGACGTTTGATGGATGGTGCTTTTAGCATATTAGTAATTTCAGGACTGGTCAGTCCTGTATGGGTAGGCACATGTAACTATATCTGTGGAAGAAACTTGTTTTAAAAATTGACTTGCTGGGACAAGTTCAGCTTTCTGTTTTCAAATAAAAGCCAGTTATGTAATGTGGGAGAGCTCGGTGGGTGTGAATGAGACAATAGCTGTGCTCTGTTGTCACCCTTATTGAACTGGAATAACACTGCACACAACACAGCATTTGTTAGCTTGTTCTGAATATGTCAGCCATTTAAAAAAAAACTTTCAAAGCTAGCTATCATCGCAGCATGTTAGGTGTTAGGTGAAGTACTTCCTTTTCTATTATCAGGTGATCCCATGATTCTCTCAGGATTTTTTAGGCAAGAGGTGATGTTGCCAGTTTCTTCCTCTGAAATATACATTATCTTGTATTTTTGACTGCATCCCAACCAAGTACTAAGCAGGACTGACCCTACCAAGGTCCCCTAGATGAGTTAGAATCTTTAGGGTATTTATGCCTCAATGCAAAAATACATTGATCAAATATGTATGTTCACAATACTTGTGTAGATACATGACCTATCAATCCTATATTGCTAAACAAATAGGAATACATTACTTTATGTCTACATTAGTTATTTTGTAGGGGTTGCCATAAGTTTACAGGTCACTTAGAAGGCATTAGAACACCAAAAAGGGATTTTATTTATTTATTTATTTATTTGCCATATGCAAAGTTCCTTCCTGGGCCCAGTCCTGTTCTACATCTTTATTAGTAAATTATATTTTATTAAAGTTTTGTTAAAGGAAAATCGTATTTTTTTGAGGGGGGGAGAGGAGAAAAAAGAAAAAAGAAAATTTGTTTACATGCTAAGTGGGAGAACATTTTAATTTTAGGAAAGTAGGAAAGAAAGGAGAGTGGACCATAGGGATTTTCAACAGGAAGACTTTGAGACTTAGAGCATAGATTTACATATGTGAGAGATTAAGTAGAAAAGTAACCTAGAACCTGACCACAAAATATAAACATAGTTTCTGTCAATATTTGTTGTTTTTATTTGCTATTAAGTTAGCTTCCACCTAGGAATGAAAGGAGCCCTAGTCAACAACAACATTATGTAGATCTTGCAAATTTAGAGGGTGTTTTCTTTTACTGAGGTCACAAATGCATAATGTGATCTTCTTCCTTTCTAAAAGTCAATAAGGCAGTGCAATAAGGGTTTTAATAACCCTCTTGCAGTCAAGTCCTAAAAGCCTGTTGGGTTGGAAAGTTTTCACCTGCTACTGGAAAGAAACCAAAATGGGAATCACCATAGTTTTCCTACTGAAGAAATGCCAAGATCTATGATTAGGAGGTAAATCATCTGTGCCTAAATATCACCTATGATCTTGCTGCCTATATTAGTGGGTTTTGGAAATAGGGGACAGGTAATGGGGCACCCTAAAGGTACCAGATCTTGTATGATCTAGGAAGCTAAACAGAATTTATACTGGTTTGTACTTGGATGGGAGACCACCAGAGAATACCAGTGTTTCTCAGACTCTGCTCATCCAGATGTTTTGAATTTGGGTAATGACTTAAAAGGCAGATGTTCATGCATTCTAAAAGTAATTGTGGAGATTTGCTTCATCTTTTGCAAGGGCAGTTCCAACTTCCCCAAAATTCTTAATGAATAGTCATAATAGGAGTTCTGTCCCTTTTCCTATTTCTGCAGTTATTGAGGTTAAACTTGATTTAGCTTTTCGCTGTGTGGGAGACTCTGCTGTGGGAAATGTGCTGTTAGAGAATCTTTTGTTTATGGATGGTAGTGTACTCCCAATCTTAAATTGTATCTGGTTGTTTTGTTCTAGATGTGTGATAATAAATCAAAGAGAATAGCGGCTGCAAATAGAAATGCCTCCAGGATTATTCCACCAGCATTTTTGCAATGAAAATCAGATCCCGTGAATTGTTACTGAGCTTGTATTTGCAGTTACTGTGGTTACTGAATTCTTTAAAATGATGGCTTGAGAGTGCTGAGAACCGAAAACTTCCTTTAAGAATGAGGCTTTGAACATGGGCATTATATCCATCTTGGTATACTTGTGTCCACATTTTTAACTGCCATCAAGTCAACTTATCATAACCTATATCCCTTGTACTCATTTTAATAATCTAGTATCCTAAAGGCACTCTATCAGTCATCCTCAAACTGTGTCCCTCCAGCTTTGGCCCTCTCAACTCCCAAAACCCCTAGCCAGCTTGTTCAGTGGTCGGGAACTCTGGGAGTTGGAGGTCCAAACAGCTGGAAAGCCACAGTTTGAGGATACCTGCACTGTATCCTAAAGCTTCCAGATCCTATTTGATCTGGGAAGATAAGTTGAGTCAGCCTTCTTTAATACTTGGATAGGAAGCTGCCGATGTATACCAGGAATTATAGGCTTTATTTCAGGTGAATGAACTTGCAAAATCACCTCTGAATATATATTGCCTTAGAAAATCCTTTGAAATGTGTTAGGGTCACAAGCCAACAGGTGACATGAAGGCACAAACAAACAAGCACACACACTGATTACTAACCAATACATTGAACATAAAATTTCCCTTGAATTATAAAGAGAGAAAAATGAGGTTCGGTTACACTTTTAAATGTTCAAAGTGCATTACTAATGTCTTTTGTATTAACATGCTGATGCAAAACATTCAAATGCAGACACATTTATAAGCAGTGCACTTTTCTGTTAATCAGTCTTGTATCAGCATTCTTTAGAAGATCTCCACTGATCACAGTGGAGACTTGAAGCATATAAAACATGCAATGAGGTTATTGAAAAATTCATTCCAAGACTACAAATTAGTTCAAGTACTATAAATTCTTCTCATTATTAAGAAAAAAAACATATTTCTTTGCATGGATGATGGAAGCAAAACTAAATAGTATGAATCTGCAAACCAGAATCGTAAATTGAGAACACCTTTTTATTATTTTCAGCATAATCTACATCTTTCTACATCTTTAAGTTTTAATATCCTGTTCCTCGGCTGTAGAGAAAGTTACTTCCTTATTCAATCTGATATAGGAATATTTCCACTAATTAATGAAAATACAGTAGAGTCTGGCTTGTCCAACATAAATAGAACGTTGGATAAGCGAAAATGTTGGATAATAAGGAGGGATTAAGGAAAAGCCTATTAAGCGTCAAATAACATTGTGATTTTTCAAATTAAGCACCAAAACATCATGTTTTACAACAAATCGACAGGAAGCAGTCCAATACATGGTAACGTTATGTAGTAATTACTGTATTTTTAAATTTAGCACCAAAACATTGCAATGTATTGAAACAGTTGTGGATCCGGGTGGGAGGCAGACTGCATTGGATAATACAGAATCTTGGATGAATGAAGGACAAAAGAATTGGATTTTAGAATTAGAAGAGTGCCTTTATAAGGGGAATGGTGTATAAAATAGAGAAGTTGAAACTATCAGGCAAAGTGTGCAGCTCATAAATTAGGTTAGGTTGTATGTGTAGCATTACATTGTATGTGTAGCATATGTTTAGTGGGGGGTATCTGGAATAGTTGTCGTGAGGATTATTGATTTAAATTGCGTTTTGTTAGCTATGGTAGTATTTTTATACTTAGGAAAATAGCTTTATTGTTTTGTTTTTGCGGTTAGGGATACTGTTCTTTGCCTTTGTGTATTTTGTATTGTGGTCTTTTCAGACTTTTAGATTCTAGGTAAAAACATTTTTTAAAATTAAGCATCATAAAAGATTGTTACGACCTTCAGTATTTTAAATTCTTGGTTTTTAATTGCACCATTATCTGTTTGTCGTTTCTGTATTGCCTCTGCAATTGGAGAGTAAAAGCATCAGTTTTAAATAGTTGTTTTGACAATAAATGCTTAAGATCAATTGACTATTCTAGAGCATAGAACCATAAAAAATCACATTATTTTGATTAGTCAGTTCCAGGTTCACACATTCTATTGAGAGAACTTGTTCATTCTGATGAAAGGTAATAAACATTTTTTCTAAATCAATGGATCACAAGACACCAATATACCATGAGGGGTAAAAAAAAAATCCCTCCCCTGTCCCAATGTTATTTATTGAGCGAGTAATCTATCAACATGGAACGTAACTGGTCCAGGAAACAATGCTTTGGTTTTCCTATTCCATCACCCTCCCAGAAAGTTCTGCATTCAGATTTTTGATTACTTATGCTAGGACTAAGATCAGCGATATATTGACACTGGATCTTTTTACTTATATATTGACACTGGATCTTTTTTTTTCCTTGACTCCATCCTGTGGCACGAAGAAACACAGATAAATGCTGCATAATATTTCATCTTCAGGATCGTGAATAAGACCTTGAATAAATCTAATAAACAATCTTTATTCTTCTTCATTTAGTTAAGTGCAATGTGGGATTTAATTGCTGAAGCATTTCTGTACTATGTAGTAACATTTTGAATAGAGGATAAAATATTTTTGTTTAGAGTTGCTTTGTTGTTTTCTGAAAAAGCAATCTACAATCAATAATAATAATATATAATAAATAAAATCAGCTGGTGAGGATCAGCATCAATTTGGAAATTAGCTGTTCACCGAAATAACTACTATTTTATTTATTTATTTATTTATTTATTTCAGGTATTTGTACCCCACCCTTCTCACCCCCAAGTGGGGACTGATTGGGTTCACAAATAACTAATTTATGTTACTGAAGAATACAGTCTGAAATGCCTCTGCTGTTAGACTATTTAAATTACATTATTATTATTACTATCATCTTGTATTTATCTGAAGGGAAAGTTCACTGAGTACAGTGAGGCTAACAGGTTTTGAATTGTACTGTTAAATTTCAAATAATGTGGTAAATAATAGGACATCTGCAATTGTGTTAGTTGTATTCCAGGAACAATTAAATTACTATCCCAAAATATTTAATATTTCCTCTTCATGCCCAATTAACCATTGCTCAAAGACAGAGAACAGTAGTTTTGTCAATATAGGAATATATTTTGTATAGCTGTATGGATACACATACAATGGCACTATCTTTCAATGGTGTTGGGATCCCATGCTTATGTAAAATAAGAGGTCATGCTAATGGTACACGTCTGCTGGTAAGTTCTCCTATGTCAAACAAGCTTATACTGAGGAGCCAGAATAAATGGGCTGAATAATGTGGGGGGTGGGGTGACACTGACAATGGCACCATTCAATGGCAGTGGCATCATAGCTAACATTAGTCCATGATGAAGAACCAGTGATAAACTATACTTGTAACCTTTTACTATGAAAGTTCTATTATGAAACAGTACAAAATGAAACAAGAAATAGTGCCAGAAGATGAGTGCTTTGCTTGTTCCTTCATAGCGGAGGTTGGACTGGATGGCCTTTGTGATCTCTTCCCACTCTATAATTTTATTTTTTATCTTTTTATAAAACTCCCAGGTCAGAATGGACTTTATGAAGTACTGTGGAAGGACGTAGAATAACTAGAAGTAGCGCTATGGCTAATGCCACAACTGGACCCAAGCCAAAAGGAAGTTCAGCTGTTGACATGCTCAGAGATAAAAGCAAAGTCTAAGCACAACACATAGAGACATGAAATGTCAGAAGCGTGAACCAGGGGCAGTTAGACACTGTAAAACAAGAAATAGAATATATAAACATGGCAATACTTGAGATGAGCAAGCTAAAGTGGAAAGTAATGTGACATTTTTAGTCATATAACCACACATTGTTTTATTTAGGAAATGCACAGATATACTAAGACTCCCAAGATCTTTTTTACCTGTACTGTTATCAAGCCAGGCGTCACCCATCCTATATCTGTGCATTTAATTTTTTCTGCCAAAGTGTTTTATCTTACATTTCTCCTTGTGGAACTTCATTTTGTTAGTGTTTGCTCAGCCCTCTAATCTGTTGAGGTCTTTTTGAATTCTCATCCTGCCTTCTGGAGTATTAGCTATCCCTCCCAATTTGGTGTCATCAGCAAACCTGATAAGCACACCCTCATAGCCAAGTTAACAAGTCAGACAAAAGATCAAAGCACTCCGAGTTACTCTTCCAAAAGTGTCACTTGCTAAGTCGCTTTCATTTTACAGAGGAGGTGACAGTTTACATTGTGGATTTCCTCCCCTAGGACACTATCCATTGAAGATTTTTTCTGGAAGGTGTATAAAACTGCTTCCTTAAGGAGAAGTAGCCATTTACCCTTTCCTAATTTATGATTTCTTGCTGGAACTTACTAGTTTAGTAAGGAATATGTGCAATTTGACTATGGATTGGCCTTTAGACTACGACTCTGGATGGAGTATTATGCTTATTATGTTTTAATGTTTAACTTACGTTTTAACTGATGTATGTTTTAAAGGACCATGGAGGTGCGATTGTAAGCCACCTTGAGTCCCCCTCAGGGTAGAGAAAGGCGGAATATAAATAAGGCAAATAAAGAAATAGCCAGGAGGCACACATGTCTATGTGAGTGTTTTCTGGAAAGGGAGGAAATTAAAATCTGTGTGTAGCTACTTTCAGAGTCAGCAACTGCTTCTGTCTTGAGAAATATACTAACATATTTGCTTTAATTTCATTTTAATAGTTTTAATGAATCTGTTCTTTATTGGCCTACATTCTGTTCTTCAATAGCAGATAATCAGAAGGTACAAAAATCATTGAATAGTACATTTAAAAAATGCTAGGCACAGCACCTAGCAATTGGACCTGAACACTGCAATCTTATTATTTGCAGTATTGTCAAATAAGCAAATTCTTCCAGTAAAGAAATACTTTTTTCATGATTAGATTTAATTTGACAGTTTAAAAAAACAACAGAAAGTAAAAACTGTTTCAGAAAAGGAGTAAAATGCATCCGTTTGTTGTCTTCTGGGGGCTAGTACTAAGCAATTTTGTAAGTTCTTTTTAACACTTGAATTTATGAGTTTTCCTGATCTATCCAGTGATTCCCTGACACTGTGATCTTTATGCTGAACATCTTTTCCCTCATCCCCCCCCTTTTTTTTTTAATTAAAACAAGTACAGTACTCCATATCTGTGGAGGATACATTTCTGAACTTACTGTAGAAACAGAAAAACATGGAAAACAGTGAGCCCTATTAAAGTGAATAACGTTTACCTGAAGTCACCAGGTAGTGGAATTTGCTAGGAAGACCTAGCAAATTCCTAGAGAGGCATTCTCTTTAGGAATTTGCTATCTGCTCCTACTGTACTCCTTTTGCCTTTCAGAGGAGCAATTTGTGTAGGTAATATCCTTATATGCTTTTGCCTTCTCCTTCAGATTGATCAGGGAAGTTTGGGTACCTCGGAGAGATTCTAAGTGTTTTATGTACAGTACCAAATTACTTAGTATGTCATACCTCTTCTTCTAATACGTTGTCCTTCTTTTCTCTCTAGGTCTCAGAGTAACTGTGCTGTTAACATCAGCCCTCATGGTGGTAGGAGCTGGCCTGAGATGTATACCTGTATCAGACAAAGAGAAAAGGAAATTGTAAGAGATTGATTCATTTATTTGTCTTTTTCTGGGGGCAAAGTTTCAATTATCTTATCAGTAGGATATCTGAGTCTTGAAATACAAAGGCAAACTTGATAAGTAGTGAATGTTTAATCAAATGAAGATACAAATAAGTTATTTCAAAGCGTAAGCCATGCTGTTTATTCATATAGATAACTCTCTGATCATTGCGAATACATTGCTAACACATTTTGGGGTTTTTTTTTGGGGGGGGGGGGGGAAGCCCTCATAGAACTGCCCGGCATTTTGTCTACTTCAACAGGCCATTCTCAATTACTAATTGTAAAAGATTCTATATGTTCCGAATGTTTAATATATATCTGTATATCTCTCTCTGTGTATGTATGTGTGTGTGTGTGTGTGTGTGTGTGTATTTATGAATTTTCCCCTCACATGTTTTCATGTCTTTGCAATATATATATATATATATATATAGAGAGAGAGAGAGAGAGAGAGAGAGCTTTCTAGATAGATATATATGAATATAGATATATAGGGCTTGCAAATATTACATGGAGGCAATGCACATACAAATATAGATAGACATTAGGCCTGTCGGTTTTAGTTCGTTAATTCGTTAATTCGTAATTAAATCGTTATTTTAACCATATCCAAAGCGATTTCAAAACATATTTTTAAACCCGGAAGGGTTTAAAAATATCGAAACAGCAGCCCCATTTTTTTTACGAGCTTCAGCTCGTGTCGTTAATGGGATGGAGGCTGCTGTGCTGACTGAGTGCTGCTGGTGCCTGGGAGCCAATCCGGCGCTCCCAAGCACCCCAGCAGTGCACTGCGCCCCCCTCCTCCTCCTCACAAGCTCACAAGCCAGCGGCCTCCGCGCGCCATCCGGCTCCGGCTTCTGCGCCCTCCTCCTCCTCCTCCCAGCTGTTTTGCAGGAAGTGCGAGGAGGAGGAGGGCGCAGAAGCCGGATGGCGCGCGGGGGCTCCGGCTTCTGCCCCCTCCTTCTCCTCCTCCTCGCACTTCCTGCAAATCAGCTGGGAGGAGGAGAAGGAGGGGGCAGAAGCCGGAGCCCCCGCGCGCCATCCGGCTTCTGCGCCCTCCTTCTCCTCCTCCCAGCTGTTTTGCAGGAAGTGCGAGGAGGAGGAGGGCGCAGAAGCCGGATGGCGCGCGGGGGCTCCGGCTTCTGCCCCCTCCTTCTCCTCCTCCTCGCACTTCCTGCAAATCAGCTGGGAGGAGGAGAAGGAGGGGGCAGAAGCCGGAGCCCCCGCGTGCCATCCGGCTTCTGCCCCCTCCTTCTCCTCCTCCCAGCTGATTTGCAGGAAGTGCAAGGAGGAGGAGGAGGAGGGCGCAGAAGCCGGATGGCGCGCGGGGGGCTCCGGCTTCTGCCCCCTCCTTCTCCTCCTCCTCGCACTTCCTGCAAATCAGCTGGGAGGAGGAGAAGGAGGGGGCAGAAGCCGGAGCCCCCGCGCGCCATCCGGCTTCTGCCCCCTCCTTCTCCTCCTCCCAGCTGATTTGCAGGAAGTGCGAGGAGGAGGGCGCAGAAGCCGGATGGCGCGCGGGGGCTCCGGCTTCTGCCCCCTCCTTCTCCTCCTCCTCGCACTTCCTGCAAATCAGCTGGGAGGAGGAGAAGGAGGGGGCAGAAGCCGGAGCCCCCGCGCGCCATCCGGCTTCTGCGCCCTCCTTCTCCTCCTCCCAGCTGATTTGCAGGAAGTGCGAGGAGGAGGAGGAGGAGGGCGCAGAAGCCGGATGGCGCGCGGGGGCTCCGGCTTCTGCCCCCTCCTTCTCCTCCTCCTCGCACTTCCTGCAAATCAGCTGGGAGGAGGAGAAGGAGGGGGCAGAAGCCGGAGCCCCCGCGCGCCATCCGGCTTCTGCGCCCTCCTTCTCCTCCTCCCAGCTGATTTGCAGGAAGTGCGAGGAGGAGGAGGAGGAGGGCGCAGAAGCCGGATGGCGCGCGGGGGCTCCGGCTTCTGCCCCCTCCTTCTCCTCCTCCTCGCACTTCCTGCAAATCAGCTGGGAGGAGGAGAAGGAGGGGGCAGAAGCCGGAGCCCCCGCGCGCCATCCGGCTTCTGCCCCCTCCTTCTCCTCCTCCCAGCTGATTTGCAGGAAGTGCGAGGAGGAGGAGGAGGAGGGCGCAGAAGCCGGAGCCCATTGGATGGCGCGCGCGCCCTCACCCGAGGAGGAGGAGGGCGCAGGAGCCGGAGCCGGATGGCGCGCGGAGGCCGCTTGTGTGAGTTTTCAGGGCTGGACCATGTTCCAGAAGCATTCTCTCCTGACATTTTGCCCACATCTATGGCAGGCATCCTCAGAGGTCTGTTGGAACTAGGCCTGTTTGATCAAGAAAAAATTTCGATATTTAAAATACTAGGGCAAATGGAGTTTAAAAAATGTTTTGTAAATATTTACGAATTTTCGTAAATAACAAAACATTTTTTTGAAAAGTTTTGTAAATATTTTAAATATCGAAACAAAAAAACACCCCAATTACGAATCGATTTTAGAAACAATTTTTTTCTTGATCAAACAGGCCTAATAGACATGTCTAGATAGATACAAATATAGATATATAGGGTTTGCAAATATTGCAGGGAAAACGCAGAGAGGATTTGCAGATGTTTCAGGAGGAAATGCATATGTGAAATTAGTATGTACAATTATAGATCTATATCTAGCTCTACATTGTTTATATAGGCTTTGAATGTTCGCCTTTTATTATGTTGGAAACTGGCCTGAGTCCCCATGGGGGGAGAGGGTGGGATACAAATGAAGTTCTATTATTATTATTATTATTATTATTATTATTATTATTATTATTAAGTTATTGTCAATACCATATTGTTTTTGTTGACCCTACTTTTCCACTTGCAGAACCAGTTTACTGTTTTTCTCTGAAATACGGTAAATATTCAAAAACATTTAACCTAGTGATGTCTCAGTTAATGCAATTTTATTGATATCTATTTTTATTTTGAAATATACATGCAGCTACTGCATTTCGCACCCAAGGCTTATACTCAAGTCAATAAGTTTTCACAGTTTTTTTCTGGAAAAATTAGGTGCCTCGGCTTATATTCATGTGGACTTATACTGGAGTATATACGGAAATTCATTTTAAAAGCTTTAAAACTCTTCTGCCTCATCTGTGTGGGTGCAGGAGAGAGCATGGCTTAATGGAAACTCTGGAGGAGGCTGAAACAATATTTCAGTACGATACTTGAATATAACAATTTACCAATAGATGGGAGCTAAAGTGTAGAGACCTTTAAGTTTCTGGAGTGTGACAATTTTGTTTTCCTAGAATCAACTGTGAATCAATCTACAAATACTCTGCAAGCCACTTCGATAGATATTGTTCTGTTGAAATTCTTTTAACTATTCCTGTTTGGTATCAGAAGTTTTGCTGTTTCTCAATGAATATATGTTATTTTTCACTAATAAATTATTTAGTATGAAGCTTAGTTTATTTTTTTAAGTGAAGTAATTATCTGAAAGACATTTGTAGTTTTCTTTTTAGCTCCTGTTCTATCTCCTCAGTAATCCAACACTTGTCTTTCCTTTGTCATACACATGCTTTGTCAGGACAAGGAAAAACAGGGTGCCTAAAAATGTCTGTCATTTCCAAAGTAGTTTTCATATCTGTTAACACTTTCAGACTCCTTAGAGCAATGGTTCTCAATCTTTGGTCCTTCAGATGTTTTGGACTTCAGTTTCCACAATTCCTAACAGCTGGTAAGCTCACTGGGATTTCTGGGAGTTTAAATCCAAAACACCTTAAGGATCAAAGGTTGAGAACCATTGGCTTAGACTAGTGGTTGCCAACCTGAGGGTCCCCAGGTGTTTTGGCCTACAACTCCCAGAAATCCCAGCAAAAAAACTTGTGGGAACCGACAAGTTGAGGACCACTGCCTTAGATTAACCTTTTGTGCCCCATAGGTGTCTTTTGAAAGCCTCCAGAAAATACAATTCACATAAATGTTGTTCAATCCCTGGGGGAACAAAATTGGCCACCTGACACACAACACAATAGAAACATTTTCCCCCACCTGGCTTCATTGTCTTCATGTAGAATAAGTGCCATCATGCTTAAAAGGGCTGTTCATTCCTATTTCTTTTAATGTAAGCATACAGATGTGTACAGAACGACCACAATAGAGCAATGCATGGAATGAAAGACCTTAGTACTCTTGTCCGTGTTTTGTATAATGGACTTCCTTTTACTTTCCTTTGCTTCTCAGTTATTTGCACACCATCCTCCAAAGTAGTTTCCTCATTATTGAAGCAGATTTGGAGATCCTTAGGATGTGGGGAGGATGAGCAATATACTCTACTGAAAGAGTCTGTTCTTGTTGTGCATGGTCACAGTTGGATACAATCTATTCCTCATAATGGCCTATTTGGCTGCTTGCACTGTAGGAATAGTATCCACTGTTTGTACAAAAGTCTTCTAAGCAGAGACCCCCCATTTAGCTATAAGAATGCCCATCATGTCAAATGGAACATGATTTCCCTGCTGTGATGTAATAGGACAATTTAAGAAATGTACTTCTACTTTGATGATGGCTTGAATTTGAAATGCATTATATTTGTTGTTGTTATTATATGCCATCAAGTCAATTCAGCTTATGATGACCCTGTGAATGAGAGCTCCAGGAAACACATTATTAAGACCCCTGCTCAGGTCTTGAAGATTCAGGACCATGACTTCCTTGATTGAATCTAACCACCTGGGATATGTTCTTCCTCTTTTCCTATTGTCTTCTACTTTGGCAGGCATTACTATCTTTTGCAGTGAGTCATATGATGTCACCACATATCCAAGGCAGATCAGGAGACAAAGATGGTTCCTTGCATTGCTTTTTTAAAGAAAGCTGCTATAAGGGCTGGCCTTCCTCAGGGACTACAGTAAAAAATATGAGCATAATTCCGTTTAATACATTAACAAGGACAACACAACATTAGCTATATTCTCTAAAAACATATAGAGTGCATTATTCTACATAGCATGCATGTTCCTACCTTTATTCAGAAATTTCTAGACTTGTGTAATAACTCAGCTTACTTGTCATATCTTCTACAATCATTTTTATATCAAAGGCTATAAATTGAAATCTTTATTTAGACCTGTGGAAGACATAAGTAAACATACAAGGAAATTGTATTAAATATCACTGAGACCCGTTTCAGAGGAATCCTTGATTCTTCTTTTCTCTCCAGAATACCTGAGTTCATGTATCATCAAAGGGTGATAGTCTCTAGTATTCAGGGCTTAATAGTCTTTTAAACTGTTTATTTATTTATGTTTATACTATTGTGCTATTTTGTTTTTATTAATTGATATGTTATTATTGTATGTGTTGTGAGCCACCCTGTGTAACTTCGGGGAGGGGGCAGGATATAAATAAAGGTTATTGTTTTTAATATTATTATTAGTTCACTTTGCTTATTGGTGTATTTCTTTGGAGAATGTAAGTTTCTTTGATGGGCAACTGAAATTTGGTGGTTTTTTTTTAAAAAAAAAACAACAACAACAAATCAAGTAAGTGACTATTACAGTAGTCACTTACTGATCAGGTACCAGTTTGACAAGGGACCACTCTCCAACATTAGTACCAGAAGGGTTACAAATCTGTTTTTGGTCAATTTCAGATTTTGTTTGGTTATTTGGGGTGCCGATTCAGAAAATTGCATTAGATAGACCATATCAGCTCTAGTTTCTGATACAGGACATATGCTATCCAGTAGTCTCCATCGGATCGCCAATGAAAACCATATTTAATAAGTCTTAGCACTATAAGAGGTTTTGCGAGATCACTTGCTCTCTTTGCAACAGTGTAGTAACGGTGAGGCAGCAGACCATATTTTAGTTCTTGCGGACCACTGGTGGTCCACGGGCCACAGATTGGGAACCACTGATCTATCAACACAGGGAACTTTGTCTCTTGATTTACTTTGACTTTTCATATGTGCTCCTCAGTTCTCTCCTTTTGAATAGTGTATGTTAGCCTCAGTTTAGATGCTTCTAGAGAGAGTTCAGGCTTGATTTGTTCTTGTTGTTGTTCATTCGTTCAGTCGTCTCCGACTCTTCGTGACCTCATGGACCAGCCTACGCCAGAGCTCCCTGTCGGCCGTTACCACCCCCAGCTCCCTCAAGGTCAGTCCAGTCACTTCAAGGATGCCATCCATCCATCTTGCCCTTGGTCGGCCCCTCTTCCTTTTGCCTTCCACTTTCCCCAGCATAATTGTCTTCTCTAGGCTTTCCTGTCTCCTCATGATGTGGCCAAAATACTTCAACTTTGTCTCTAGTATCTTTCCCTCCAGTGAGCAGTCGGGTTTTATTTCCTGGAGGATGGACTGGTTGGATCTTCTCGCAGTCCAAGGCACTCTCAGCACTTTCCTCCAGCACCACAGCTCAAAAGCATCGATCTTCCTTCGCTCAGCCTTCCCTAAGGTCCAGCTCTCACATCCGTAGGCGACTACAGGGAATACCATGGCTTTGACTAGGCGGATCTTTGTTGCCAGTCTGATGTCTCTACTCTTCACTATTTTATCGAGACTGGACATTGCTCTCCTCCCAAGAAGTAAGCGTCTTCTGATTTCCTGGCTACAGTCTGCATCTGCAGTAATCTTTGCACCTAGAAATACAAAGTCTGTCACGGCCTCCACGGTTTCTCCCTCTATTTCCCAGTTGTCAATCATTCTTGTTGCCATAATCTTGGTTTTTTTGACGTTGAGCTGCAACCCGGCTTTTGCGCTTTCTTCTTTCACCTTGATTAGAAGGCTCCTCAGCTCCTCCTCGCTTTGATTTGTTCTAGTGCTCATTTATTTGCCTTTTTGGTAGGAGATGGTATATGTTGTGAATCTGGTTTTTCCTGCCATTTTTCATTATTGTCCAGCTTCACTGTCCATTTATAGAAATATTGTATCATAGATAATTTTGACTTTGGTGTTCAGTTATATGTTCACAGTTGGGGATTTAATCTACTTTCAGTTTCCTCTGATTTCTTTTCTACATTCTCCAGCCAAGATACAGAAAATCTCTAACAATGTCAGTTTCATTATAGTCCACTTAAGGCAGGTAAATCTTTGGCCATCACTTTTGTTTTCTTTATATTTAGCCATAGCCTTTCTTTTGCACTTTAAACCATTGAATATAAAAGCTTGGATTTGAAATGAATCTTGACAGAATAAGAAATGTCATATGGAATATGCAGAGAATGCTTAAGCCAAGTCTCTTAGCAATTTTAGCTGGACATCTTTAAAAATAGATATCCGATTTACACATGCAGATTTGACAGCTGGAATCTCAGTATCAAGCTGTAGCCTGACTCCTGTGAATAAAATAAAATAGTAGTAATGAAATATATTTCAACAGTTCTGAAAAAAAGAATGTAAGTGGAAATTAATCTTTTCTCAGGAAATATAATTCAGAGCTCATTTAATTTTTACTTTTTGAACAGAGGTTTAACAGTTGTGGGTTTAACAGTTACTACATAAGAGTTCCATCAGATAAGAGGTTGGAACAACTCCCCTGTTAGAGGAAAAGTTAAAATCTTTGTGACAGCTTGAAAAAAAAGAAAAACAAATTTTAGCAGTGTCTGAAATTATGCATAATGTGATGAAAATGAATATCATAATACTGTAGCTTGATACCATCAAATGAAAATGAGTGTTGACAGCTTCAGGAGAAAGGAAAGGAGATACTCATCCAGCAATGGTAATAGCCAGTGTGGACAGTTTTAAAAATAATTTGGAAAACATTATGTGAGAATAAAAGTATCAGTGGATATTTGACATGATAGATATGCATATATTTTCTTCCGTCAATATATGGACAGTACAAATGGAAGGGTGCATTTGCACTGGTGCCACCTTGGTAGTCTTCACATAGATGGTTGTATGAACAGGATGTTGGAATAGATAGGTTGTGGAACTGAGCCAACATGATTCTTTTATATTCAGTAAATCCGTCTCCTATGGCTTGGCTGCATCCGTTTTTTAAATACAGGGTTCCTCTGCCTTCTCACTTCTCATGTTTTATGCCTCATTCTTTCAATCCTTACAGACTACAGACAAGTTGCATTAATGTGATGAAGAGTCTGTTCATGTGTTCTTATTGCCTATGAAGCTCGCTTGGAACCATTTATGCATACATGTGCAGTCTTCAGGCATGCCTACAGGATAAACTGAATCCTCTTTGAATCACTTCTGAATGTGTACAAATGCTATTTTAGCTTTATCTCAATTCAAAAGTGATGTGTAGTGTGCTATTTATGTGTTTCAATGGCCAAAATACATTTGCAATCTAAAATTACCTGGGTTTCACTTTTCAATCATTTCCACTTTCCGACAGCACTCCATTCCCTAGCCTGTCAGATGTGCAAGGTTCCTGTGCATAAAATATAATACTGTATTTTTATAAAATTAAAAATATGATATTAGGTTCTGTTTTATTACTTATAATATGGTTTCAGAAAACATCAGGTTTTGTTCAATTTTGAATCAATTTTGCTTTCTCACCAAGGTCACTTGGAGAACCATCTGCATCATGTTTATATATATCTATAAAGAGAACATAAAATATTGAATGAGAGCAGGATCAACCTTTTATGGATATGTGCCAAGCATTTGTATTCCAATGTAGAATCAAGCTTAGTATAAAACAACAATGAATTAATTACTTCCTGGTTGGTTATACATTTGGGTTGCAGTGTGCACATTCATTTATTTGTGTGTGTTTCTAAACCACTTTGAGTTTTGGACAAAAGTCCCCAGTAAAGTTGATTATTAACAAATTTATTTGTGAATGATACTCAGTGCACCAATATAATTTTTGGCACAAAAATATGTTTGAAAGACAAGTTCCTGGGAGGAGAGGCAATCACTGAACTACCAGCATCCCTATACACATGAAAACCTACCTTTAGAAGGAGCTATTTTGTAATGAAATTACTAGATGGAGCCATTTAAAGAAAAAGTATTTAGTCGATGAGCCAAAATGTAAGCAGACTATTTGGCCCTTGTGATATCCTTATAAATCTCTGGCACTTATGGAACCGTGTTTGTAGACTTGAACAATTGCTTCAAGGATGTACTCTTATGCTGAAGTTTTTCTGGCTCAGTAATGAGCCTCAAATAGATGGACAGAATATACTGTTTCAATTATTATCGGTGTGGGATTTCAGATTCCTCCTCCCCCCGATTTTGGTATACTTGTATTTGTAAATATATAGTCAATTAGATACCTTGGAGATGGAACACAAGTCTGTACAGAAACTTCTTTTGTATCTTATCTTCTATTCTATAGCATGAAGGCAATTTCATAAAATATTTTTAATAATTTTGTGCATAACCCAAAGTGTGTGCACATTGAACCATCAGAAAGCAAAGGTTTCTCTATCCCAGCCACCCCATTTTGGACATTTTTGCAGCATTTGGAATTTTGGAACATTTATGCTTTCATCATGTGTATTTATGCTGTTCTAAAACTTTCTCAATTTATTCGTTACATGGTATTTAAGCACAGCAATTTTGGAAGAAAACCAGGGATGCTGAGATGAGATTGATTTTACTTTCTTTCCTTAGTGGATTTTTAACTGCCCATAGAATATGCTTGCTTGCTCGCTTTGATTCGGCATGCCCTCGTCTTTCAAACTTAGGTGAAGCTTTGACCAAAGAAACATTCTCAAGTGTCTGACAGTTGTGATGGCTGTGCAATAACATGATATTATGATGTGAGGATCTGAGAGAATTTGTCACCGTACTGTCAGAGGTCTTGCTGCATCGTTATGTTTTTGCCTTTTAACTGTCAGGATGTCTGACAGAGATGCCATTGTCTTGGCCTGGCATTTGCGGCATTCGGGGGGTTTTTGGATTTTGTTTTGTTTTTTGCAAATTCTTGACTTTTGCTTGGCAGGCTTTCAGTAAAAACAACTCCTAAATAACAAGATCTTTCTCTAGTTACTCCAGAAACTGAAGTCCATTGTGACGAAGAATCTTTAAGTTTATCTTAAAACAACAACAAAGAATCCATAACCACAAGTAAAAGGAGCGGAAAATCATTTTGAATTGAAGTTGACTATTTTCGTATTTGATGCTTCTTTTATAGTTAGCGGTGTTCCATAAATCATGCTGTGAACAACCTTTTACATAAGGCCCCCCTTTTCATAACTACATTACTACATAGTTTATACAGTAGCTTCATTTATTTATTTGCCCGAAGGGGACTCAGGTGCACAAAGGCATAATTTGATGTCATACATTACATACAATACATATCGAGCAAATAAAAAAAAACATATACATTAAATCACCCGGTAAAAACATATCAACATTAAATTATTAAAATCACATAATCCAATATCATAGTAGAGGCCATTCCAGTTATCATTGTACCATTCCATGTTCACATATTGCACTAATCAGTTATCCAAATGATTGGTCCCACATCCAAATTTTCAGTTTTTCCTAAAGGTCGGTAGACAGGGGACTAATCTGAGGTAACTAAGGAGGGAATTCCACAGCCAAGGGACTACCACTGAGAAGGCTCTGTCTCTCGTCCCCACCAGTTGTGCCTGCAAAGGAGGTGGACCAAGAGCAGGGCCTCTCCAGAAGATTTTAATTTCCGATATGGTTCATAGAGGGATATTCATTTGGATAGGTAAGCTGGACCGGAACCAGCACTTTGAATTGTGTTCGGTATCAGACTGGCAACCAGTGGAGCTAACGTAACAGGGAGGTTGTATACTCCCTGTATGTTGTTCTGGTGAGAAATCTGGCTGCCACTTGTTGGGCTACTTGAAGCTTCCAAACAGTCTTCAAAGGCAACCCTTTCACTCTTTCTATTATTATTATTATTATTATTATTATTATTATTATTATGTTTATTTATATCCTGCCTTTTCGCTCCACAAATAGACTCAATGTACACTATGCTTCTTTTATCATTATTGAGCCAAATTGTTTGCATATGATTTGAACATGAATCCAAATCCATATGCTGTCGTCATAAATATTTAGCAAGCATAAGTACTTAGTAGAATAAATATGTCATTTAGTAGTGATAACTCTCCCTAAAAACTATTTGTATGGAAATTGACACTTATTTTAAATTTATAGTGGTAGATAGAAATATCAAATTGTCAAGGCTTATATGTGAACACGAGGCTTCTTTTTTTATATATATAAAGCAAGGTTACGAATTATGTAATAGGAAAAATCATATTTGTTTATGACCATGTATGTTCTTCCGGATCTACAATCCCTTCAGATTAAACTGAAACTTGAATTTGTAACCCAAAATCTGTATTTGCTAAGGATATGTTTGCAGTAATTGTATATTCATATCTGTCCCCGTTATCAAAATCTCTGACAAAGAAGCTCCTTTCTATGGGAGCCCAATGAAGTCCTCTTTGTTCTTGTCTTCTGTCTAGCTCAGAGATTCTCATATTCTAAACTTCTAGGTGTTTTGGACTTCAACTCCCAGAAGCTTCAGCTGTTTTGGCCAGTGATCAGGGATTCTAGGAGTCGAAGTCTCCAATACCTGGAAGACCAGAGTTTGGGAAACACTGATCAGCTGTTAGGGCTTTTGTTGATGTTATTGTGGGGGGCAACATGGGACTTTCAATGTTAAGTTGCAGCAGTATGTACGTATAAAAAATGCAATAAAGCTTGAACTGAGAAAAAGGGTTTTCTCGTCTTTATGATTCTATTTTAGCTGTGTGTACTTATGTATAAGGTAAACAGCTACCTCCAGAAACACCTACTGAGCAAATATGAAGAGCAAATCAGAAAGAAAAGGGTAAAAGAAGTTATCCTATTTCACCAGCTGCCCTTGCATGTTGAAAAAGCATAGATCTGAGTTTCACCACCAAAACTGAAACCACGGGAAAAGTGGAGACTGTTGGAAGAAACTTTCAAGTGGTTTCTCGAAGATTCAAAGTATTTTGAGTACTTATGGAAAGCTTACCAGACATGGTTGTTTCATTTCACATGTGCATTTTGTTAATTTTGGATTAAAAGCTTGTGTTGAAATGCTCTTCTTTTTGGTGACATAAGAAGCTATCTCTATTCTTTCTATATTATTTCTAGCTCTGATACAAACATTGCTGTTAAAGGAGTAAAGCCTAGGAACATTTCTCCTTAGTTAACTGAGGGCCCTTCAGCACAGCCCTATATTCCAGAATATCAAGCAGAAAATCCCACATTATCTGAGTGTGGACTCAGATAACCCAGTTCAAAGCAGATATTGTGGGATTATCTGCCTTGATATTCTGGGATATAGGGCTGTGTGGAAGGGCCCTAAAGCTGTATTTACACTGCTTTATATCCCAGGACCTGATCCCAAATTAACTGCTTTCAACTGGATTATATGGGTCTATACTGCCAGATAATCTGGGATCATATTCTGAGGTATAGGGTTGTGTGGAAGGGGCCTGCATCATACCTGTATCTTTTTCATTGTAAAAATGCAGAACTACTGACACTATATCACAAAATCACAGTATTTTTGAAATGCAGTTTTACATTGTCTGCTGTCATACGTCTTGTTTACCGCTTCTCTGGAAAGTGTGTTTGCTTATTAAATAATACACAGAGACTCATTTTTAGTAATCTTGTTTATGAGTTTGGTAGTTTAAAATAGCTACATGAACTCATGGATTTAAGCTAGCCTGTCTTGAAGGAACTGTTGTTGATAGCAAGCAGAGGTCACTTCACATATTGCAAAATGAGCATTCACCCCATAGATACACAATACGGTATCATGTAACTTGATAGGTATACACTTTTATGAATGACGCACATGTTTACATACTAGCAGTGTCACTAATGGCCTATAACCATGTCAGTGCAGTCATAATAGAGACTTGTTTTTTTCTCAGGTGTAGACCACACCATGGGAAAACACAGTGTGCATGCTAAATTTATAATATTGAATTATTTTAAAGAAACACATTCCTGCAAACTTCAACTGACATGTTTGAGTCTGTTGAGAGGCAAGTGCTTACATACTATGTGCCATTAGTTTGTGAACATTGTTTCCTATACATAGAATGAAATATGTTTCCATATAGTACAGTTACAATTTTGGTTTCAAGGGGAATGGATGAAATAGAGGGCTTGTTCAAGCAAACAGTAAGAGATGTGCTGAACCAAAAGGGCTGTCAGAACACAGCATTGTTGGGTGCTTTGAAGGTGAGCTTGCTTACTTATGGGGGAAAGGCGTTGCAGAGTTAATGCTAGCTATAGGACTTTGACATGACTGAAAAGCCTGTTAAAAGACTATCAGGCATTTTAGCTTTTATAGACCTCAGTCTTGAAGCAAAAGGTTAAGTAATTGATTATTTCATAACTCACACTGCTGAAAAGTTCCCCTTCTTTTGTTTTGTTGCATTAGTTTCAACCTTGTTACAAAAAGCTTAACACTCTGGACGAAACTCTCAATGTTCATGACATTGCCTTATACCTAAAAATAATTAGCTGAATATTGGAAAAGTAATATACAAACCCAAGATCAAAATGCTGGATATGGAAATCGATCAAAATGCAAGTCTTTGCATGCCCAGTTCTAAAAATGCTTTCCTGTTGGGCCAAGTGCTGAACAAAATTGTCTTGCTATCCTCATCTTTCATACAAAAGACATCTTGCATTACAGAATCAAACTTAAATTACAGTATGAAGCGATGAGGGAAAATGCAGTTGCTCTTTGCTCCCTTTGGATAACAGAAACAAGGAGAAAATGGGGAAATAACAGTAACAAATGTTTCTAATCGCAGAGCAATTTTCAGAACAGATGATGGTCTGTAAGAGAGGTCTGATAGTCTTTTCAGGCTGAAATCTGCTGCAGTGATAATAAGACACTATAACAAACAGCAAAATGCACTGATACTGTTGTGTTCATATTTCTCTGTCAGTTATATTAGCTGCCACAAATTTGTCTCCTAGAATAATAGCAGATTGCTACATACCTTGAACCACATTATGAGTCTTTCCTTTCTGTCTGCTTCTAGGAAGATAAGGTAGAGATATACAGAAAACCGATGAAAAACAACTTAATTCAGGCTGAGTTCATGAATCAGTGAATTAATACAAGCATATGGTAGAGAACTTTCAATAAAGCAATACTTTCAAAATATTTGTTCCAAGACATGGAACTCTTGGGTTTGGAGGAAAAAAACCCAAGGTAAATGCCACTAGCATGAATTTGATCATTGACTCTCACTTAGTTTCTATATTACTCTACTCTTACTCTACCCCTGAAAACAATAAATATTCTTATGACACCCAACAAAATTTTATTTGACATAATATTTTGTGGTTTTCAGCCTTCATCAGATGTTCACAGTCTTTCCAAATATCATTAAACTTTACACACAGATGGGTATAGGGACATTTTTTGTACAAGTATGTATCTCCAAGACTCCTATCAACTTTTGGTGACCCCATGAATTTCATAGGGTTTTCTTAGGTGAAAAATACTCAGAGGCGGTTTTACCAGCTGTTTCCTCTGAAATACATCATGGACAGTCTCCCATTCAAGTCCAAATCCAGACTGGCTTAGCTTAGCTTTCATGATCATATGGAATCGGGTGCTTTTGCAACATTTAAGTGGGGGAGGTATCTTACTAGGTTAAAATGGCTTTGTCTTCCCTTAGGAATCTTTCAGTCACATGGCTTAAATGACGGATTTGGTAAGTTATAATAAATAAGCCATATTAAGTAGAACAGATCACTTAGAGAAACATGAAAATGACAGTTAAATTCAAATTTAATTTCTTTGTTATTTTAGTTCTGTAAACAACAAATCAAGAGTTTTACTATTAAATTTCATAGATTAGATTAGTTGCCTTAAATGTTTAAATTCCATTGAAAATTTGCCACTCAGACAGTGGGTTTAGTCCATAAAGGAGGAGAAGATAATTGATCTTCTACTTGTATGGGCAGGAGTATGGTGATGGTAATTTTGCTTAGACATTGCAAAGAAAGGGACAATCAGTCTGGTCAGCTTGGGTCTTTATCAACAGCCCATTTGGCAGCAACAATAGGGGTTTTTTTTATCCTCTTCTGTCCTGTTTTTATTCAGCCAATCTGATCAGCAGAGAAGAGGAGTGAATTTGCTAGCATCTGTCATTTTTCCTTTTCAGGGTGTCTTTCTTTTCTATTTCTTCAAACATTAAGTCGTTGGACATGCATTCCTTATTTAATACTGCAAAAGCAATGCCAATTGAAGACCTTCAGTGTGACATTCTCTTTGTTTTTGCCAATTATGATGTTTTGATGGAAACCTTTGGAATTTGATTGTTTTCCCTTTACACAAACAGTTTCCTCTTTTGTATATTATACTTCCAGTGCAAATTAAGATTCCATTTTACTTATACAATGGTGCCTGAGTTTATTTCATAGTAGCAGCTTTCCCTAGTGTACACTTCCAGAGCTGTCACAGATTTCAATCCAAAGTGATTTTGCTAATTAAAGGTTTGTGTCTCTAATCATCACTGAAATGCAGTCACTTGTACAAAGGACTATATCTACCTGGAGAGATGTCGTTCATTACAGAGCAGATAATGAATTATACTGTGTATTGTTAAGCTTGCTGGGCAATTACATGAGATAAGAGATAATTAACCACATTGGAAGAAGACCAATATATCTGCAGAAGTCCTGGAAATGTGTAACAATTTGTCAGTATTTCAAAAGTTTAGTTTTGCATAGTGCTCCATGGAGAATATACGGATGCCTATTGTTACACTGTCATGTTATTTCAGCAAATCTGGTTATGGAAAATTTATGTAGACTTTAGCTGCTACCAGAAATGAAGCTGTATTCAAGCATCTTCCACTGCACCTGCATACAGTTTTAATAGACAGTGATCCCTCTCCTGATACCAGCTGTCATTCATGAGCCATCAAATGGAGATGCAGCCCATCCATTGTGCCGAGATCTCACTCCATGGGCTGATGAATTATTCTCTGTCATGCACAAGGGACGGGAGAGCAACCATATTTGAAAAGTAGCACTTATCATCGAAGGCTTTAATGGCCGGAATCACTGGGTTGTTGTAGGTTTTTTCGGGCTTTATGGCCATGTTTTAGAGGCATTCTCTCCTGACGTTTCGCCTGCATCTATGGCAAGCATCCTCAGAGGTAGTGAGGTCTGTTAGAACTAGGAAAATTGGGTATTAATGTCAGAGAGCAGTCCCTGGTCAAAGTGGTCCCTGGTCAAGTGGTCCCTGGTCAAGAAAAGGTTGGGAACCACTCGCCTATTGTTTAAACTTCTCAAGACATTTAACTATGAGATTGATTATGATTCTACGATAAGACGAAGCGGATTATTTTAGTGTAATTAGATGTTTGTGTAGTAGTGATATGTTGGTTTTTGTCATGTTGGTTCATTGTAAACTGTCTTTTGTATGTTGTACACCGCCGCGAGTCGCCCCAGGGCTGAGAGCGGCTGTTAATAAATGCAGCAAATAAATAAATAAATAAATAAATAAATAAATAATAACCTTTGTGTCAAAGGCCTAAATTCAGACAGTCCCAATTGTAGAATTTATTTGTTTATTTACTAGGTTATAGTTAACTAAATGAATTTACTCTTACTGAGACTTAAAAAACAATTGTGGCCATAGAAATTCCACTGAACGAAATTGCCTAACAAAACTAACTCAGAACATTTTATATATCCAGACAATGTCATTACGCTGTTTCGGGCTATTTTCCTGTAAATATGCAATTTTATAATCTGTTAAGCAAATATCTTTAAAATATATCCCTGGGCTTTATTAGCAGAAGTTGACAAAAATGGGCTAGTCTTCCGGAACAGTTATTAGTCACTAATCTCATTTTTCTCTGTGGATAGGATGTAGTTAGATTTTACACCTTCATGCCATGTTGTGGAGAACTCCCAAGCAGAGACAGCCCCTTCTACTCTTTTTCAGTGTCTACAAAGCTCAGCTCGGAGTGAGACACTGATCACTTCCTTCTGCCACGTTCTTAGGAGCTTGCTATCTAGCAAATAAACATCAATTTTCTTCTTTTTTTCTCCTCTACAGGTTGATTCATGGAGGGCAACTGTTGAATGGATTGGCTGGCCCAACCGTAAGCAGCGCTGCTCCATTTCTTTCTACAACATGGTTTTCACCTGATGAGCGTGCCACTGCCACAGCCATTGCATCTTTGCTTGTTTACCTTGGTGGTGCGTGTGCATTTTTAGTAGGGCCCTTGATAGTTCCAGGGCCAAACGGTACCTCAGCAATTCCACTTCCACATGATACCAGCACTGAGCTTATAAAGGACCGCATTGAAGCTGTCCTATATGCAGGTATTACAGAAATAATTTCATTCTTGAGTGCATAATGTGTATCTTTTATGAATTTGCTGCTGCCCTCTACTGACTCATATTGAAATAAATCTCAATTACTGTGAGTTTTGGAATCACTTGCCTTTTATCACTTCTATTATGTGGTGTCCGGCTAATCCTCTTATTTGCTTTTGTGATAACTAGTCATTCCAGAGATAATATCTGTTCCATGTTTTTCTGTGTACACAATTTTCTTGTCAAAGATTTTTCTACTAGACTGTGGGTGTGTTGGAATAGAACTGACCTGTTGGCTTCCTCTCAGTTTTCCAATACCAGCTTCATTTTTTATACTTCAGTAAAATCCAAAAACCATTCAGACCTCTCTGTGGGTTATTTTCCATTGCAAATCAATGTTGAGTTGCTAACAGAATAATGTTGTGTTTGTATATAGATTTTTCACTCCCCTGGTTCTATGGATTCATGATAAATAAGACTTCAAATAAAATAAAGATCATAAAGTACTATTGTTTTTAGATTACTGTTAGAGATATTTTAATCCCCCACTCATCCAACCTAAGCCATTTTTCCAATTGTCCTTGGCAAGTAAGACCTGCAGTAAAAACAGTGTGCCAACCAGCCATGCCCTCTTTCAGCCTCTAATCATGCACAGTTCTCATTCGGCTGTTTCAGAGGTTTTAAATTGTGTGTTTTTTCTAGTTTAATTTGGGTGTTTATGTAATATGTTGGGTTCTCCTGAACATGATGACACCCCCTTCTTTTTTCACAATGGATATCCTTTGGCTACAGAACTGCTGACATTCTCTAGTTGAGTTCACACTAATACTAGATGCTGCTTAACAGTGAAGTGGTTCAGTATAACTAAAACAATATTAGGCTATTGATGCAAGCAGGTGTTCTGTACAAACTTCCTGCTGCTAAAACATATTTTGTAGTAATCAAAGTCTTTACAACTGAACTTGGAAATACTATCAGCATATTTGCCATTGTTTTACCCTTCACTTAGAAAGCATAATGACCTTTGTTATGTATTGATCCCCTTTTGAACAAGGTAAGCAAAATCTGTTGTTGTTGATGAGAGAGAGATATCTGAAGTGATAAGCATCAAACATAATTTGCTTCTTATGGAGATGTTGCCTTATTAGAGAACACTTTGGCGATCAGGTATTCCCTTGATAGTTATGGAATTTTTATTGTGAGGAAGCCAATCTTAATAAGGCATAGGAACAACTTTGAGTATTAGAGGGCACCTGAGGCAAAATTGGCACAGTGAGAAGACTGCAAAGGAAGGGCTTCTATGAGTAACGGCATCAAATCAGTTTGGCTGTCACCAAGCAGGTAAAGCATATTCAGATGATAGATTTCTCATTCATATCAACCATTTGCTGATCATATCCTGATAACATCTTAGTTGGAACACTGCTTTTTCACAGTGTAGCTTCATAAAACAAAATTATATGTATTAATAAGGTTCTATAGTTCTCTGGGCCCCCTGGTAATGCAGTGGCGAACTTGCTGACCAAATGGTTGGTGGTTCAAATCTGAGGTGCGGGATGAGTTCCTGCTGTAAGGCCCAGCTTCTGACAACCTAGTAGTTTGAAAACATGTAAATATGAGTTGATCAGTAGGTACCGCTTCCACGGGAAGGTAACAGCACTCCTTTCAGTCATGCTGGCCACATGACCTTGGAGGTGTCTACGGACAATACTGGCTCTTTGGCTTAGAAATGGGGATGAGCACCACCCCCAGAGTCAGAAACAACTAGACTTAATGTCTGGGAAAATCTTTGCCTTTACCTTATAGTTCTCTTGGTTAAGGTTGTCTCAGCTTTTCTTAATACAGGGAGTTACAAGTGAAAGGTAAACGTTCATAACTGATATAAGGTCACTGCTATCAATATATCATTATCCAGAGTAGCACAGTGAGGTAAACAAGAGCTAGAGATGTGTACAGGGCTAATAACTCAGTATGACATTGTAATTTAAGAAATAGTTAGTTGTGGTCTATAATTTGCAAAAATCAAAGGTCATGTGTGAAAACACAGAGAGCAGCCAAATAGATTGGTACCATAGTAGAATGAGAAAAGTGCAGCTTATAGAGAACATGAAGCTTCTAACACCCTTCTGGAAGTGTAAGGAATAGCAATATTTCACCTTTCCCCTTGCAAAAATGGCCTAAGGATTATGAGTGACAATTTTGCTGTGTTTTCAGCCCAGCTAGGCTATTTTAGGCAAACTGGGCTATTTTTTTCCAACAAGAAGATAAACTGGAATTTCCAGTTTAATTCTTGATTCAAAAGGTCTATGCTGGACTTAAAATAGCATGGGAGGGATGTGGTGAACATAAATCCCCTCTCATGCCCTGGCAAGAGGAAGGAGCATTTTTAGCTTTATTTTTAATGTTGAAAATTCAGATATGGAGTGGCCCTTCAAAGTACCATGAGGGCCCACAAGATTCTCAAATCATGGCAGTTGCCCACCTCTGCTTTAAAGAATAAATAAATTCATACTGAATTTTATTCATGGACATCAGAAGAGCAGAAAATAGAGTGCTGTTCTATGTCTTCTTGTCTCAATTATCCAGATAATTGAAGTTTTAGATTTAAGATAGAGTACCATATTATCCAACACAATTTGCCTCTGCCCAGATCCACAGCTGTTTCAATACATTGTGATGTTTTGGTGCTAAATTCATAAATACAATAATTACTACATAACGTTAACATGTATTAAACTGCTTTTTCTGTCAGTTTGTTGTAAAGCGTGATGTTTTGGTGCTTAATTTGTAAAATCATAACGTAATTTGATGTTTAATAGGCTTTTCCTTAATTCCTCCTTATTATCCAACATTTTCGCTTATCCAGTGTTCTGCCCGCCCGTTTATTTTGGATAAGCGAGACTCTACTGTAGTTCCTCTCCAGCTAGCTGTTTACTGGAAAGAAAAATATGCAAGCATCCTAGGGTCCTCTTGTTTAATGCTGAGATATTCTGCACCTCTTAGAGAGCACCTACACCATGGAATTAATGCAATTGAATGCCATTTTAATTGCCATGGCTCGATGTTATTTAATCATGGCATTTGTTTGTTTGTTGGTTTTTTTGTTTTTTGTTTTGGCTATGTGTCTGCAGTCTTGCTAGGGAAAGCTAAAGACCTTGTAAAACAAGTATTTCCCTTGATTCTGTAGCATTTTATATTGTAGATGCACCCATAGACATAAGGAGTCATCAGAGCATTAATTCCAAGTCAGTCCCTGCTGCCTGGTTTTATGATATTGAGACTAGCAGCACAGGGAAGGAGACTGTAAATGCTTAGTTACTTATTTATTCTAATTAATTATATCCCACTTTTCGGGATATAAAGATTAAGGTAAAGGTTTACCCTTGACATTAAGTCTAGTTGGGTGGTGCTCATCTCCATTTCTAAGCCAGAGCCAGCATTGTCTATAGATGCCTCCAAGGTCATGTGGTCAGCATGACTGCATGGAGCACCGCCGAAGCGGTACCTATTGATCTACTCACATTTATATGGTTGGCAGAAGCTGGGGCTAACAGTGGTAGCTCACCAAGCTCTCCAGATTCGAACTGCTGACTTTTCAGTCAGCAAGTTCAGAAGCTCAGCAATTTAACCCACTGTGCCATTGGGGTCTCTTTTCAGGACATATAATAATAATAATAAAAAGAAACAATTTTAAGAATTCAGAACTTGTCAGGATTCTTCACACAGAACAGCTGTCCCTGTTGGAGAAAAAAAGGAAGTTCTGTTGGAGTAGGCCCTGGGCTGTTCCCCCAATATCTAAACTAACTTTTACAATAGTTCAAGAACAATGTTTCCTGTGCATTAAGTATGAGGTTTGATGGATTGTGCTGGTCATCTACTGTATCACATTTCTAACTTTAGTTTCTTTCTTTCTTCTTTCCCCTTAGAATTTGGCTTTGTGGCACTGATATTCTCTGCTGCATTAGCCTACTTCCCATCACGTCCTCCATTTCCACCCAGTGTGGCTGCAGCTAGCCAGAGACTGAGTTATGGAAGAAGTTTTTGTAGGCTATTAAGGTATGTATATCGGGATCCAGCTTGATATAAGAAATCTCGTGAGATTCTGCTTTTAAGAATATTCATTTATTTTAGGCATTTATGTGTAATATAATATTCCTAAACAATATAATATTCCAAAGCAATTTTAATTTATTTGAAACAATTCAGTCTCGGTAATGATTGGTATCACACAATAAAAGAAGACTATGACAGAGGGAGCAGTTAATGTGATAAATAAATGCCTTAATGATAAGTAATAAACTGGCTTAATTGACTGCTGTAATTGACAATATAAAAAGTAGAATAGAGAATCTACATGAATAATGTGCAACCTGTTCATGAAGAAGAAAAGTTGTAATAAATGTACTACTTTTCCATATGTGTGTGGTGAGTATGTGTGTGTCTAAGAGTGTGTGTATTTCTAAAATTTTAGGTCTAGGAGTGGCCATTCTACATTTTGGACTAAAAAATAGTTTTGTTATTTTATGGGAAGGATCTGAAGCTCAGATGAGCAGCCTTGGGGGTCACATATAGGCTGCATGATTATTAGTCTTGCTGTTGGAGATGACCTCTTCATTGTGGAAGGAGGAACTTTGAGCAGAGTAGTTCCCAATTAAATCTAATAGGTTATTTACTGTATTCCTTTCTGTATCACCAATTTTTTTGGACGCATATGAGCTACCAACACATCACAGCATTATAGTGAGGTGTTATCTTTATATTATTGTTAATATTGTTAATGAAGTTCATCTGTGGCATCTCTGGTCAGAGGTAGCTAAAGAAGACTTGAGCCACTCTGAGTAAAACATACTGAGCTGGGATGGCTGTTGTTGTTGTTGTTGTTGTTGTTATATCCTTATACCCCATTAATTCTTTACCAAAGGAGACTCAAAGAGGCTAACACTAAAAACTATAACAATGTGTATAAACATTAAAATAGAATTAAACATCAAAATATTAGAAATTAATGGTCAAAAACAGTTAAACAAATCTATTAAATTAATATAAAACAGAGCACCCCCAGCTTTGATTTAGAAACTGTCTTCTTTTAAAGCCTTTCTGAATAAAAATATTTTTATCTGCCATCCGGGGCATTCTGGCTTTCTTAGACAGGAAGCTATAGACTAGCAATTTGGTCTATTGGAGTACATGTTTGTTGGCCCCTAAACACCCCCATCATTACATTGCATAAAATGGAAGAATTGGGTGGGTAGCTCAGAGGCATAGGGTCCAAATCCTTGTAATGCTTTCAGTGATCACATACCTAGGGATGGAGACTTCTGAAGGTGCTGTTTCCTTTATCCACAACCACACACATTAATAATAATAATAATAATAATAATAATAATAATAATACACTTTATTTATATTCCGCCCTTCTCCGCAAGGGACTCAGAGCGGATTACAGCATTTACATAAGACATAGGCAAATAGTCAGTGCCTTACAAAAACATACAGCGAGATACAAACATAGGCAAAGGCTTCTCCTTTCATTTCCAGCTTCTGGAGGCAATGCTCATCTTTGGCTCTAGGGGAGGCGCTTTTTTCACAATTTTCAAGCTGAGGAGCCTGTGTTGTCACCTTCTGGTCATGTGGCCGACAAGATTGCTTGGAGCGTTTTTGTTTTGTTTTGTTTTTTGTTTTGCTTTTTCCTGCCAAAGCAGTACCTATTTATCTACTCACATTTGCATGTTTTCAAACTGCTAGGTTGGAAGGAGCTAGAGCTAACAGTGGGAGCTCACCTCATCCTGCACTTTTGGAACTGCCAACCTTCAGGCAGCAGTTCAGCAGCACAAAGATTTAACCCATTGCGCCATGTAGTTCCGATGTTGTTCACATATTGTGATACATGCTACAGCTGTGCTTGTTTAGTGAGCATGTGCAAATGTGAGATACATGCATTCCCTCCTATTAATCGTTTTATCAAACAACAAAAATCATTCATAGTATTACATAGAATATTAATAGATTATACCAATGAAATCATGTTTCATAAGTCATTTGCCAAAATAACTCAAGAGCTGAAATTCAGTACTGAGAAAGCTTAGCTCTGTGTTTAGTATAATTTATGGAAACTAAATCGGTTTGTTGTATTTACTTTTACTTTGCATAATTATTCTGGTTTGCTAGTCATGGGAAGGGGGCAATTAGCTAGTCATGAGGAAGGACACTAAAGCAATGCTCTAAACCTGGCAGTCTCGTTCAGCCTTTCTGATGACTTGTTGCCTACATATATTCAACCATTCCTATCCAGTTGTCAATTATTTTTTATTTAGGTCTTTTCTGCATGCCATTATAACTCTTGTAAGCTAAAGGCATAATGACACGTGAAACAAATTATTTTCAGCATTGCAAGAGAAACAGGGTCGTTCTGTTAATTAGTGGGGACCTAGTTTTCACCTTACATTTTCTGGGACCAAAAGCAGGATTCATCTACATATAAACTGTGGCCTGGCTGAGATACTTAAAAAAAGAAACAGAAACAATTTCCATTAAGTATACTTGGCAAATTTAGCAGTGCTGTCATCTGAGTGCCAATCTCTTGCCTGCTTGCAGACTGTGTTGTAAAAATGTTACTGTCAAATAAAAACCTGAATAACAGATCTGCAGGTGGACTATAAAGCGTCTATTGATGGGACTCCATCTGGGAACTATGTTAATAAAATAGATATTTGTTCATACTCAGATCCCAGTAAAGTTAAACAGTGAACTACAAAAGTTTACATTTACTAACCTTAAAGAAAACCTAAATGCCTACACAGTGATTATGTTTTATGTCTATTCTGCTTTTTTCTTGGCCTTCTTATTCTTACGGTATTAGCTGTCTTTTCCAGTTTTCAAATTCTTTTCCATCACTTATATCGACTAAGTAGTATTTTAAAAGAATAATCTATCACAAATAGCTATCATGTAATTTCAAGTTACTTTTAGCTTTACTGATAATTTTGAATGAACTCATTTTAGGCAGACGTAAAGGTGACTGTAAATAATACCTGTAAGCCTTAATAGAGCTGTTAGTCCTAACTGGAGTAGACCCGTTGAATCAATTAAACTTACAAAAATGTTAAATTACCATATTTGGGACCTATCTTCGTGATTATATCTTCCCTTACGAACCAGCGCATGCCCTGAGATCATCTGAGGAGGCTCTGCTCTCTCTTCTGCTGCCGTCTCAAGTGCGGTTGGTGGGGACGAGGGAGAGGGCCTTCTCAGTGGTGGCCTCCTGGCTTTGGAACTCCCTCCCTAGGGAGATCAGACACGTTCCCACCTTGTCCTCCTTTCGGAGGGATGTTCCATTATGCTTTTGATTAGGCAGTTCACCAGAAAACCATCCTGTCCCTACTTTAAATTCTGCACCTTATTTCGACCCTCTTATCAGCTACTCTGACATTTTTGACAATAGTATCCCCCAGCCCTTGTTCATTTGATTTCAGCACCTTCCATGGGCTCCTTTTAGGAATTTTGCACTCATTGAGCCTGAACACAATATGTTCCCTTTATCTCAGCCATACTGTTTTATGATGTTGTTTTATGACTCTGTCATTTTATTATTTTATTGATTGATTTTAATGTGTCTCTGTTTTTATCTGTAACTCTCTGGACTTGTCCCTTTGTAAGCCGCCTCAAGTCCCCTAGGGGAGATGGTGGCTGGGTATAAAAATAAAGTTGTTGTTGTTGTTGTTGTTGTTGTTGTTGTTGTTGTTGTTGAATTAGTCCCTGAGTCCCATCTGGGAGATAGAGCAGAATATAAATAAAGTATTATTATTATTATTATTATTATTATTATTATTATTACTGCAGTTAGTGGGCCATGGTGGTGCAGCAGGTTAAACTGCTAAGCTGCAGAACTTGCTACCGTAAGGTCAGCTGTTCAAATCCATGGGACGGGGTGAGCTCCTGTAATTAGCGCCAGCTTCTGCCAACCTAGCAGTTTGAAAACATGTAAATATGAATAGATCAATAGGTACCGCTCCGGCGGGAAGGTAACGGCACTCCATGCAGTCATACCGGCCACATGACCTTGGAGGTGTCTATGGACAATGCCCACTCTTCAGCTTAGAAGTGGAGGTGAGCACCACCCGCCAGAGTCAGTCTTGACTAGAGTTAATGTCAAGGGGAAGCCTTTATCATTACCTTTTACTGAAGTTAGTATTAACCATTGAATTTAGGCCTTACAGCAGTATTTCATGCATATAAGCAAGAGCCTGCTGCTGTACTACATTGGCATCAGGGAATGTTAATAGATATTTGACAATTGCTTTGTGAACTCTTTGCCCTGCATCAATCCATCAAGGATCTGTCCTTTTCTTTTGTGATTTCTTAGCTTGAGTCTGTGTCAGTGTTCATAACATTCTTGTTCTTGTGTCAACCCATGATTATTTAAAGTATTTTGAGGCAAGCTTCATAAAGTGATTTATAGGGCAATATTAAAGCAGTAAGCATTACTGAGGCTGTATAATAAAACAGTAAAGAAAACTGAGCAGAAAGGAATGTATCTTTCCCCAATGCAAAGATAAATAATACTAATTTTTATTTTGATTGTCATTATTTTGAGCGAAGCCTTGTTTACGTTCACAGTGTCTCCCATCGGGAAGGTTCAGGGGACTTTAAATGTGTGTAGAATTATAATAGAGAGTCATCAGTCCTTAGTTACATCTCCTCTGATTCTTATCCATTTTGAATTGACTTGCCAGTGTACTCCCCATAAATGTTTTGCAGAATTGTGGCTTGTGATGTTGCACTGTTGATGGTACAAGCAATTTTAGACTTTATGCCTTCCAGAGTGGATCATGGGTAACTGTGCGGTTCGCAGCCCAGATGTGCTGGCAGGAAGGAGTTGTCCTTTTCCTGATGTCCTTTTCCACTAGAGCCTGTGGGTGTCGTCATTCACCCAGAGGCCCTAGTTGTATCTAGTAAATCCCCTTGCAGCCATTGAGAGGCCTGAAAAACTTTACATTCACTAGATCCTTGGCTATTTCTTTTCCCAGTGCAATTCCAGAATTAGTGGGGGGAAATGAAATCTGCTAGAAATTCCCATCCATTGATTACTTGTGTTCTATCAGGATTTTGTATTCAGTTGTGGCCCCATAGAAAATCTTGATTGGGCCAGGGTAAGTAACTTTTTTATAATTAGCTGGAAAATGTATTTTCTACCTAAGCACATCAAATTTTGTTTTTAAAAATATGCAATTTGTAAGTATTTAAATAGGAGGGCAACTAAAATGATCAAAGGTCTGGAGACTATGCCCAATGAGGACCGTCTTAAAGAACTAGGTATATGGAGCCTGCAGAAGAGAAGGTTGAGAGGAGATATGACAGCCATGTATAAATATGTGAAAGGTTGTCATAAGAAAGAGGGAGCAGACTTGTTTTCTGCTGCCTTTGAAACTACGACTCTGAGCAATAGGTTCAAATTACAAGAAAGAAGATTCCACCTGAACATTAGGAAGAACTACCTGACCGTACGAGCTGTTGAATAGTGGAACTCTCTGCCTCAGAGTGTGGTGGAAGCTCCTTCCTTGGAAGCTTTTAAACAGAGGCTGGATGACCATCTGTCAGGGATACTTTGATTGTGCTTTTCCTGTATGGCAGGGGGTTGGACTAGATGGCCTACATGTTGTCTTCCAACTCTATGGTTCTATGATTTAGGCTTGAAAAAATGAAGCTAGATTAATTTACAATTTAACTGTAAAAATTCATTTATTTATTCAATTAATTAATTAATTCAAGCTCTGAATTTCACTTCAATTTTTAAATATCAATTTAAAATAAATAAATAAAATATGAAATACCAGTGTGTTACTCATCTCTGCAAATATTACTAAATATTAGTTGATAATTGTCATCAAATATTACTTTTCCCCCTTACTGTTATCACTCAGGAACAAGAGTCTTGTTTTATAACATTTATGTAGTTGACGTGTCATTGCATATGCAATTACAATGAAAAGTTATCAACAATACATTTGAAATATCATGAATGAAATTCATTTATCTCCTGCATTTTTCCCAGAGGTAATATATAGCTGTCAAAAAGTATAGGCTGTCATTAATATTTGCTGATGATTATTCAGTTTGGTAATATTTTTCTTATTTAATAGGAGTGTTTTGTATGAAGCCTCAGTCCAGTTGCAGCTGTTGCTAAATACATCACAGCAGGATCATTGCCAAAATGCTGACTGATTTTGACAAGGCTTCCCAGAATCCAGTTACGTAGGTTTGTCAGAGTGTGCCATCGAATGAAAATATATATCAAAAGAGCTGGTTCTTGTTTCAGCAGAATGCTGTAACAAAGTGAATCCATGCTTTATTCAGTTTGAACAGATTGGGCAGGGGGGCATTTTTGCCTTCTGCCAACCCTGCATTGACTCCTTTAGGGTGATCATTCTTGTCTCTAAAAAAGATAAAATGAAAATCCCCTATTCAGCTTGAACAGATGGGGGTGATGGGTGAAATAGAATATAATAACTTTACTGTCATTGTACATTGTACAACAAAATTTAATCCATTTTAGTGACAGAATGGCCCTTGAAGCTTCTATGTGCATGATTTGCTATTAAGGAGCAAACAGATGGTTTTTGAAGAGCAAACTGGGCTCCACCTTTTGCCATCCCAGGAATAGATGGAGAGTGCTAGACACAGCTGCTTTTCTTTCTCTGGTTTGGGCAATGGAGTAAGTGGGAGTGCATCTCCCCTCCACCTTTTATCATTGCTTTCATGCCGAGTCCCTATTCAGCAATGACTCATGTTTAAGTTGACCCACGTTTTTGAAGGCCATTTTCTGTCAAAGGTTTTTCAACATATACACACATGTATACAGTAATAACTAATAACATGTATTCAGGGTAATTCTTGATCCGTTTTGTGTCTTGGCTTTCGGTCAGGCTCCTGATCCATTTCCACTGAGCCTCCCGAAATCAGGAGATCAGATATTTGTTTTCTATTTTTGGTGCCGAAATATTGGTTTTCTTTCAGCCCATTTGGGGGAGGGGACTTCATTCCTAGGCCCAAAGCGCCTGGTCTAAGGGTGCAGGCTTTGGACGTATGCACCCAAGACTGGCAGGTCCTGTAGCAGAGCACCAAGGAGCACTCCTTACTCGGCACTTGGTTGCAGGTCCTTGCAAGGCCTGGGTACATAGGTCCAAAGTACCGGGGTGCCTGCAGCTAAGTAGAAATAAGGAGCACTCCTTACTTGGGGCTCAGCTGCAGGCCCTGCCAGGCCCCAGCACTTTGGGCCTTGCACAGCAATCAATTCGAAAAGCAGGCTTGGAGCTGGTACCCTCTCCCACCTGCCTTTCATACCAATTTTATTTTCATTCTAGGACAAAATGGAACAGAAATACAAATGAAACAGATGAGACAAATTTGGGGCCATTACTAGTAATTACTTCCTATATCAACAGTTTGCCCTCTAGAATGGGGGAAATATGAATATTTACAAATAAAATAATAATAAAACTTTATTTATATACCGCTCTATCTCCCCGGGGGGGGGGGGGGGCGCTCAGGATGGTTTCCAAGCAACATCAAAATATACAGAGTCACAACATGAACAAAAAATAACAGTAACAGCAACATAAGCATGGAAGTACCCGACAACACATAAATATTAAAAGGAAAAATCCTTCCTGCTCTTCATGTCTATGGAAAAGGAATTGCTCAGAACCATTAAAAGGCTTGATCAAGACTGATACAAATTGAAATAAGATGGGACCAGCATTTGGGTACAGTACTGTAGTAGGTAAATGACAAAAGCGGGGACGGGCTATTTCCAGGGGCCTGTTAGGAAAATGACCAGTGTAATATATAGGTGGCTAAGTCATGTCCAAAGTGCAATTTCCTATATTCCCTGAACATAGCTTTTAATGTTGATAATAATACTGATTTATTGCAGATGTTTTCAAATAATTTAAGAGATAGTATATTAGTGTTTGTGTTCCAAGACCTTTTCTGGAGGAGTGAAAATTGGGGGACCTCTGCAGTCCAAATTGGGAACCTGGGTGAATCAGGGTTATTTATCAGGGTATAAAGTAATGATGCACGCTCCATTGCATTTCTTAACTGGAAGCAGTTAAGATGCATATATGCTTTCTAAGCAGGTAATAGCTTGTTTGCTTCATTTACACTAAAGTTGTTTCTTTGGGGCTTTTCTGTCAACTCCAGTTTGACAGAGTGAGGATTATGATATAGCTTTCACAGCTTCACCTTCACTGAGCAGTGAAGGTGAATTGTTTTTCAAGAGGCAGAAAATTCTGTAAGATTTCTTGGACCCATGTGTCTGTCTTAATGGAGAAAACCATTGCTGTTCAAATCCTTCCTCTCTCTATAGGTTTTTAGACTGAATAATATATATATCATTCACTAGCAATTAAAAAAAACCTTAGGCGCATTGGGGTTTTTTTCTATCTGTACTGTATAGATCTAATATAGATCTGTACTATACTGATTTTTTAAATTATATTTGGGCTTTTCCTCTTAGAACTGTATAGAACTAACAGTATAATTGAGTGCTGGATAGGAGTTGGGATTTGAAGTAGCACATCTATGCAGGGTAGTGTTTTATGCTTCAGTATTTTACAACAGTTATTATCTATTATAACTATTTAAACATCAATGTTTTGTGTAGTATTCTTTTGGCCCTATGCCCAAAATTTTGGAAAAATACCCCTTTGATTGGTGGTAAAAGCTTCCAAATGTTGGGAAGAGTGAGAAGACGTGGGCTTCTTAATGCCATATGGCTGCAGTGTCCCACAGCCAGTGAGTTAGAAAGGAGGAAGCTGCCTTACGTTCATGAGAATATTGGCCCATTTTCTCAAGTACTGCAAACTCAAGCTGAGAGAGCTCTTCTTGGTTTCATTGATTTTTTTCAAGCAAAGTTTAATGGCTAGACATACGTGCGTATCTGAAATGTGCTTTGGTGGTCTCCTAGCCAAGTACTAACCAGACCTGATCCTTCTTAGCTTCTCAAATTAGATGGGATCTCATGTGTTTGGAGTGAGGTAGAATTCTGGGATTTTATAATCCAAATAATAGCTGTAGGCAATTGAAAAGGAATAAAAGGTTTTGCGTATTTAAATGCTTATTACAATGTATTTGATTGTCTGCTTCTAGAGAATGCACCATGATACAATGAACAGTTTACTATTCATGTCTTTTTTTTATTAAACTGAGTAGGAAATCAAAGGAATTTGGGATGAGAAAATATAACTACAGATTATTTGTAGCATGGCATAAGACTGCTCCTGGGATGTGTTTTGTTTTTAAAATCAGCTGTCACAAAGCTGATATTAAAAGAACAGTTTCCATAATTTAGAGCTCTGTGGTGCTGTTTACATTCAAAATGTACAGTAATGACTCAAAAAGTGCCATTCATCAAAATCAGAGGGTCCACAGGGTAGTTGCAGTCATGTTTTTACTATTGGAAAAGCCCAAATTAATTATTTGAGGCTTTTGATGCACCATTCTTCCAGCCTGTTGCAGCCAATCAGCCAACCAATGTTGCATACCCCACCTGCATCTCACATCACCTTGCTATGATAGCTGTTGAGATAAAAAAAAATAAAGATGGCTGTCAAAGAGGGTAAGATTGAAATAGTTGATGGTTGAAGACATGATGCAGAAAGATCAATGATGCTGTTAGAAAGTGAGAAGGAAGAAAAATTATATGGGTTCCAAGAATGGGTAGAGAAACAGAGAAAATGTTAGATGATAGGGATGCAAATATATGATGATGCCGGAAGAGAATATTGATTTCATGCACTGCAATGAGATGGTTGTGAACTGGGAGAGAAAGGAAAGGATATTTGTACAAGAGTCCATATACATCTCTATGTTGTTGAAAGTTCACACAGATAATGGTTCAATAATGGTTCAAAGAGGAAAATATAAAAACTAGAATGCTAGCAGAAAATGATCATTTATGGTCTCATGGAGTGATAGACCCTGCTCTTTATAACATAGGAAGCGGTAGAGGAGGGAGAGAGAAACAGTCATCATCGGGTTGTTGTAGGTTTTTCGGGCTGTGTGGCCATGTTCTAGAAACATTCTAGAACATAGCCATACAGCCTGAAAAACCTGCAACAACCCAATGATTCAGGCCACGAAAGCCTTCAACAATACAGTCATCATTACCACCACCACACATCTGTCCATCCTCCATAATCTGCATTAGGAACCCCACAAAATGGGAATACAAACAGAGCTCCAGGCAGAAACCATTTCCTCTATATTCATTGTGGTGTTCATTTTGGATTGTAATCAAGCAACTGAAAGGGTAATGTAAGCAACAAGTGAAGTTGAAGAAATTATATTATTTGCTAAAATGCATTCTCATTGTTTCTAACACATGTTAGCATGCAGACTATTCAGTAAAAATCCATTATAGGCTCTGTCAACTGTGAAAAAATGTTAATAGTGAATGCAAAGAAGATCGGAAAGAGGAAAATGTTCTTCAGATTACAGTATTGCTGAAATATAATTAATGCTTTTAAAATGTACTTCAAGAAAACAAGAAGTAGCAAAATAGCCTTATTATTCAGTTCTTGTGGGTTTTTTCGGGCTATATGGCCATGTTCTAGAGGCATTTCTCCTGACGTTTCGCCTGCATCTATGGCAGGCATCCTAAGAGGGTGAGGTCTGGAGCTGGGAAAAAGGGGGTTTATATATCTGTGGAAAGACCAGGGTGAGACAAAGGGCTACTGTAAGATGGGCTAGGTGTGAATCTTTTCAATTGACCACCTTGATTAGCATACAATGGGCTGACTGTGCCTGGAGCAAACTCTTAATGAAAGGTGATTAGATGTCCCTGCCTGTTTTTCTCTCTGTTGTTTTAATTTTAGAATTTTTTAAAACTGGTAGCCAAATTTTGTTCATTTTCATGGTTTCTTCCTTTCTGTTGAAATTGTCCACATGTTTGTGGATTTCAATGGCTTCTCTGTGTAGCCTGACATGGTGGTTGTGAGAGTGGTCCAGCATTTTTGTGTTCTCAAATAGAATGCTGTGTCCAGGTTGGTTCATCAGGTGCTCTGCTATGGCTGATTTCTCTGGTTGGAGTAGTCTGCAGTGCCTTTCATGTTCCTTGATGCGTGTCTGGGCGCTGCGTTTGGTGGTCCCTATGTAGACTTGTCCACAGCTGCATGGTACACGGTAGACTCCTGCAGAGGTGAGAGGATCCCTCTTGTCCTTTGCTGAACGTAGCATTTGTTGAATTTTCTTGGTGGGTTTGTAGATTGTTTGTATGTTGTGTTTCCTCATCAGCTTCCCTATGCGGTCAGTGGTTCCCTTGATGTATGGCAGGGACACTTTTCCTCTGGGTGGATCTTCATCTTTATTCTTGTGGCTTGTTCTTGGTCTTGCAGCTCTTCTGATGTCTGAGGTGGAGTATCCATTGGCCTGTAGAGCCCAGTTGAGGTGGTTCAGTTCATCTTGGAGGAGGTGGGGTTCACAGATTCTTTTTGCACGGTCTGCCAAGGCTTTGATGGTGCTTCTTTTTTGACTTGGGTGATGGTTGGAGTTTTTATGTAGATATCTATCTGTGTGTGTGGGTTTTCTGTAGACGGTGTGACCCAATTGTTGATCTGGTTTGCGGATGACTAGGACATCTAGAAAAGGCAGTCTTCCTTCCTTTTCTATTTCCATAGTGAACTGGATGTTAGGGTGGATGCTGTTAAGATGTTCCAGGAACCTGTTGAGTTCTTCTTCTCCATGGCTCCAAATGGTGAAAGTGTCATCCACATATCTGAACCATATAGTGGGCTTTTTGGTTGCTGTTTCAAGAGCTTGTTTTTCAAATTGTTCCATGTAGAAGTTAGCTATGACTGGGCTGAGAGGGCTCCCCATAGCTACTCCATCTTTCTGTTCGTAGAATTCATTGTCCCACTGAAAATAGCTGGTGGTGAGGCAATGGTGAAACAGTGCCGTGATGTCTTCTGGGAACCTCTGGTTGATGAGGTTATCATATCAATATCAGCCAGAAGATGAATTCCCAGGACTGGGACAAAATAGACAATCTCACTTACAGGAAAATGGAGAAGAATATGGTTGTCCACACCAACAGACAAAAACAAAAATTCCACAAACGACAAAAGCAACAGCCGAAACCAGAACTGGATACATCACGGACCATCATCAACCTGACAGACAGACAACTCTCTGAAGACCAAGTATCCATACTAGCGAAAGGAGGAAACTTTGCTGTAACCTCCACCAGGATCCCAGTAGAAAACATCATTGCCAATGTCGAATCAGCAATTTACCGCCTACCAGAGGAAGAAGCAGAAGTAGTACGAGCGGAAGCAGCAAGGATCCTGAAAAAGGCAAAACTCCCCTCCAGTAACATTACTAGGAAGGAAAGAGAAGCCATTCGAGACCTAAATTCAGATCCTGATATCCTCATTCTGCCAGCAGACAAGGGGAATGCCACAGTCATCATGCATACAGAGCAATACAAGGAGAAGATCAGAAAACTCCTGGACCCTACCATATACAGAAAGCTTAAGCAAGACCCAACTTCCAAAATAACCAGAAAAACCAACACTCTAATTAAAAACTCCTCCATCAACTTCGACATACGACAGCAGCTATGTAAATCGGAAGCCCTTCCACCCAGGCTTTATGGACTCCCCAAAATCCATAAGGACTCCACCCCACTCAGACCAATCGTGAGTGCCATTGGGTCCCCCACATATGACTTAGCCAAATTTCTTGCTGCACAGTTACAAAGCCACATTGGGCTCACAACACACTACATCAAGGACTCAGCCCACTTCATTGAAAAAATCAGCAATCTCAAGCTAAATACAAATGATAAACTGATCAGCTTCGATGTGGTGTCTCTATTTACCATGGTCCCAGTTGCAGACACCATGGCACTCATCAACCAGAGGTTCCCAGAAGACATCACGGCACTGTTTCACCATTGCCTCACCACCAGCTATTTTCAGTGGGACAATGAATTCTACGAACAGAAAGATGGAGTAGCTATGGGGAGCCCTCTCAGCCCAGTCATAGCTAACTTCTACATGGAACAATTTGAAAAACAAGCTCTTGAAACAGCAACCAAAAAGCCCACTATATGGTTCAGATATGTGGATGACACTTTCACCATTTGGAGCCATGGAGAAGAAGAACTCAACAGGTTCCTGGAACATCTTAACAGCATCCACCCTAACATCCAGTTCACTATGGAAATAGAAAAGGAAGGAAGACTGCCTTTTCTAGATGTCCTAGTCATCCGCAAACCAGATCAACAATTGGGTCACACCGTCTACAGAAAACCCACACACACAGATAGATATCTACATAAAAACTCCAACCATCACCCAAGTCAAAAAAGAAGCACCATCAAAGCCTTGGCAGACCGTGCAAAAAGAATCTGTGAACCCCACCTCCTCCAAGATGAACTGAACCACCTCAACTGGGCTCTACAGGCCAATGGATACTCCACCTCAGACATCAGAAGAGCTGCAAGACCAAGAACAAGCCACAAGAATAAAGATGAAGATCCACCCAGAGGAAAAGTGTCCCTGCCATACATCAAGGGAACCACTGACCGCATAGGGAAGCTGATGAGGAAACACAACATACAAACAATCTACAAACCCACCAAGAAAATTCAACAAATGCTACGTTCAGCAAAGGACAAGAGGGATCCTCTCACCTCTGCAGGAGTCTACCGTGTACCATGCAGCTGTGGACAAGTCTACATAGGGACCACCAAACGCAGCGCCCAGACACGCATCAAGGAACATGAAAGGCACTGCAGACTACTCCAACCAGAGAAATCAGCCATAGCAGAGCACCTGATGAACCAACCTGGACACAGCATTCTATTTGAGAACACAAAAATGCTGGACCACTCTCACAACCACCATGTCAGGCTACACAGAGAAGCCATTGAAATCCACAAACATGTGGACAATTTCAACAGAAAGGAAGAAACCATGAAAATGAACAAAATTTGGCTACCAGTTTTAAAAAATTCTAAAATTAAAACAACAGAGAGAAAAACAGGCAGGGACATCTAATCACCTTTCATTAAGAGTTTGCTCCAGGCACAGTCAGCCCATTGTATGCTAATCAAGGTGGTCAATTGAAAAGATTCACACCTAGCCCATCTTACAGTAGCCCTTTGTCTCACCCTGGTCTTTCCACAGATATATAAACCCCCTTTTTCCCAGCTCCAGACCTCACCCTCTGAGGATGCCTGCCATAGATGCAGGCGAAACGTCAGGAGAAATGCCTCTAGAACATGGCCATATAGCCCGAAAAAACCCACAAGAACTGAGTGATTCCGGCCATGAAAGCCTTCGACAATACAGCCTTATTATTAGTTAAGTGAAATAGCAAAATACCTTGTTAGCCGTTTCTGCCACTATGTATTTGGTCTGATTATTCATAGTCGTAAATGTGGAACAGATTAAATGTGAATTTAATGTAAATACCCGTTACTACACTGTTCTATCCACTGAGCAAAACAACCCAGATATCAGTATATTGCAAAGGGAAAACACATGAAGGTGGATGCCTTACCACAAGTTTTGTTGACTGAAGCAAGCCAACAATATTCCTTTCCTTGCCAGAACATGCTGGTGGAGGAGTAATGAAAGCCCCCTTTTTAAAAAAAGCCAAAAAAAAAAAAAGCTCATTTGTGTGCCAAATCACATAGATACGCTGTTCCCTTTCCTCCCTTATCTACATCTGTATAAAAATAGCTTGGATTCAAGATCATATTTAGAGGTTGATTTTCTAAGCTTGGTAGGTTGTAGACAAGCCCTACCTCTAAGGTTAGTATAGATAGGGCCTTTCTAGTGATTCCCACTTCTAACTTCCTCTTGACTGATACTCTCTTGCTATTTTTAAGAGAACTTTAAGCAGTCTACATACATTCCTCCAGTTTGTGCGTGCTGTTCATCTGTTGGTTAATTTTTGTTTTGATTTTGTTTGTTTTAGTGTAATGGTGAATAATTTCAGTGTGAGTCCAAGAACTCAGTTGATCTCCCAAGACCCTTCATGAGCCTCACTGCAAAAAGGGAGAGGGCTCTCGTTTTTCTTAGTACACCACCAGCCAGTTCATTCGCTGAAACACAGCACTACACCATCAAAAAACGGCTGCTCCTGGAGACTTCTAGAGGCACAATTTCCCATTTTTACACCCCTCCTCCCCACTAGTGGCTGCAATTGGCCGATAAGTTTGAGAGAAACAAAAATGGGCAAGAGGTCTGGACATGGCCCACATGTTACTCTCACCTCATTTTAATTTGGGGAGGCATACATATACCGTAAATCAATATTGTGGGGAAAGATCCTTTATATCTTTTCTGCCATGCTATTTCAATGCCACTTCATCCTGAAATAACCAGGGATATGTAGCAAGATAATGCAACCCACCACATTTTCTCGTGTGTGTGTGTGTGTGTGTGTGTGTGTGTGTGTATCAGTCACTTACAGTCTGAGCACAATAGAATGCTGTCTACTATCTGCCTCTTCATATTATCTAATGTCTGCAAGGATGGGTGACTGTCATTAGCATCCATAGGAATGGGAAATGTTTATAATTGAGAGCTACCTTACATTATCAAAGTTGTTGCTATTTTTTCTTTTACTTCACAGCAACCCCCGGTTCCTGATGATTGCTTTAGCATATGCCATCCCATTGGGGGTTTTTTCTGGGTGGTCTGGTGTTCTAGACTGGATTTTAACCCCGGCTCACATAAGCCAAGTAAGTATATGTATCCTTTTTCTAAGTTTTACTTCTGTTTAATTGGCAAAATAATGGTTTTGTTACTGGTAGCTAACACAGCTAATCAGAAAATGCTGTTTTAGGTGGCCTGGTTATATTTAATTTATTTAGCGGGGTGGGGGACACATAATATGTATTCAATTGTCTGGCATCCCCGGGACTTACAAAATATACTAAAAACATATGAAAAGCCTGCAAATATACAAATGGAATGTGAGGAAAGGTGACAAAACAGAAGCCTTTTGAATATGTGCATTTTAGAAGGTTTTTTATGAACTCTGCAACCCCCATTCAGAGGTGTTTTCTGAATGTTCAGAGATGGGGGATAATGGGTTTCAAAGTGAGGAGTCTACAAGTGATTGTAGAGAATTGCAGATGGACGAGGCTGATGTTTTGGATTATTTCGCTTGTACTCAGACAAGCGAGAAAAGGCCTTGGAGAGATGGGGAGTTTTCAAGGGAAAACAGATTAGACCTGGGCACGCAGGGAGCAAAAGGCCAGCAAACTAGATATTCTCAGAGAATCTGAGATAACACCCTGAAGTACAGATGTGTCAGGCATGATGTCATGGGTGTCTTAGAGGGCTTAAATTAAGTGGTTCGGTTTCAGGCCTTTCAGAGGAGACAGCGTTGCTATAGGACAGTGGTTCTCAACCTGTGGGTCCCCAGGTGTTTTGACCTACAAGTCCCAGAAATCCCAGCCAGTTTACCAGGATTTCTACGGATGTGAGAGCTGGACCTTAGGGAAGGCTGAGCGAAGGAAGATAGATGCTTTTGAACTGTGGTGTTTGAGGAAAGTTCTGAGAGTGCCTTGGACTGTGAGAAGATCCAACCAGTCCATCCTCCAGGAAATAAAGCCCGACTGCTCATTGGAGGGAAGGATACTAGAGACAAAGTTGAAGTACTTTGGCCACATCATGAGGAGACAGCAAAGCCTAGAGAAGACAATTATGCTGGGGAAAGTGGAAGGCAAAAGGAAGAGGGGCCGACCAAGGGCAAGATGGATGGATGGTATCCTTGAAGTGACTGGACTGACCATGAAGGAGCTGGGGGTGGTGACGGCCGACAGGGAGCTCTGGCGTGGGCTGGTCTATGAGGTCACGAAGAGTCGGAGACGACTAAACGAATGAACAAAGGATTTCTGGAAGTTGAAGGCCAAAACATCTGGGGACCCACAGGTTGAAAAACACTGCTATAGGAGATCAGTCTCCTGTTCATGATTCCAAGTTCATGGTTCCTGTATTTTGAAGATTCCTGTTTTATGAAGATTCCTGTTTTATGTTCCTGTCTTATTTATACCCATGTTTCTTTGGATTTACTTTGGAGAAGTTCCTGTTTTCATGTTCATGGATATACCTTTGGATTAAGTCTGTGTTTTTGGGTTTGTGTTCTATCCTGCTATTGAACTCTAGCTTCTTTTGAAAATTGCATTTTATATCTGTACTGACTTTGGTGGATTTATCCCCTTTCCCGTTTTTATAGTCTTTCTTTAATAAAAAATTCTTATATTGGATCACTGGACTCTGGTGTGGTGCTGGGTCAAAAGGTGTTCCTGTGTTCGGTTGCAACACCCATATCCACAAGAGATGTGTTCCTGGACTCTGTGGATATGCAAAATTGTGGTTAATAACAAATCCTATTGAAATGAGAGTTCTTGCCCAACAATACCATAGCTGGACTGCATATTTTGTTAGATGTGGATAAATGAAATCATAGATAAGGAGGTCACATAGTACTTTAAAAAATTGATGACAGAAATGGTGGAAGTTGATAGCTATAAAAACATTGTCTATCTTTTGATATCCAGTGCCATCAAATCAAATTTGACTGGCAGTTGCTTCAAGTTAGATAAAAGAAAATGCTTCACGGATCACAAAATTAATGTGAGTACTTGCTACTTCAAGAGGCTTGCATCCTTGATGATTTTAAAATGGGAGGAGTAGACAAATTCACAGAGAACAGGTCTGTTAGCAGTATTCAGTTCAATACAAATCTGCATTCAGATGCTGATGCCAATGTCCAAAACTGTCTCAATAACTTTCTGCATGCTTGAACTAACACTGTATTTTTCCATCTCAAAACTTTACAGGTGGATGCAGGTTGGATTGGATTTTGGTCTATTGTAGGAGGCTGTGTGTTCGGCATAGCATTAGCAAGGTGAGCATTGCAATCTTCCCTTCCCTTCAGTGAAATTGTGTTTTAGCAATCCTAAAATTATATCCCTGTAATTATTTGCTGTTGTGTATGACAACTGTAAAAGAACAAATGCTTTTCTGTGAGTTGGCCATATGTTCATTGCATAACATAATAATTTGTGTATTTCCTTGTTTTGTATTCTGTGAACACTAGAAATTCCATTTTGTCAGCCACCAAGCTGAATTGCTCGTATTATTGTGTTTGACAAGTGGTCTCTATCCACTTCATCCAAAGGTAGAAAGAACTACTTAGGTAAAATAGTCAAGGAACTAGCAGCGTTTTCCCTGTTTGCTTTTGACTTCTTAATTACATTATTATTATTATTTCTGATGGAAAATGTGATGGCCTGAATTTTCAACTAAACATGACTCAGTACTTTGAAGGGACTTTGCTGGCATTTGGATGTGTGAATTGCTAGTTTGAAGTCCCACTCTAAAGGGCCATCTTCACTATTATGAACCTGCCAATGGCTTCTGCTTTTAAATGCTATGAAAGTTGTGCCCAACCTTTCTACGGTGACACATTGGGTATAAAATACCTTCCCCAAACTTCCTCGTCTGATGCTTATTTTGGTAGCATTAGAATATCAAAGAGTGCTTTAATATTTCAGATGAGAGTGCTTCATTTGCTCTGAAGCTTCAATGATCAGTAGAAGGAATTATAATCTTTTCCCTCTTCTTTTGTTGCTTTTTAGTCTTTTCATCTACTGTTTCAATAGACGTACCTTCACAGTGATTTATTTTACATTATTTTCACAGTGAGGCTTTATGATCTATTTTTGTATAGCCAGCAACTAAATTAAGTAATAAGTCCCTTGTAGATTCTCTTGGAGCAGAAGGTGAAATAGAAATACACTTAATAAAATAAAGATTTTTAAAAATCAGTACTCAAATGAAAAACCAAAGATTTTTCTGCCTTGGTGACTGTGACTTAGATTGGAGTAATTTTAAGGTCCCTCCTGACATAAAATTGAATAACACAATAGTTCTGAAATGCAGCTTCCTGAAGTATTGTCGCTTGAGTCTCACTGTGTGCACTATGTTTCATCTTCAGAACACTTTTCTTTTTCTTCTTCTGCACCAGACCAACTCTTATGCAGACAATTTTAAGAAATGCTCTTGTTGTTCTGTTATAAAGACATACTATACTTGAAAATAAACATTTCCTTGTGATATCCCATGCTAGAGGAATTCCGAAGTGCGTTTTGTGGTAATATTTATATTAGGCCAACCAAAATATACAAACTCTCTACAAGCTCTGAGAGGACCACAGTTACCCCAGAGTTTGTATCCCATTTCCTCCTGCTGCTCATGTATTATTCTGGAGCTTTCTGTAACTGGAGGACCATCCTTTTCTAGCCTCAAGAGAACTTTAGCAGTTTTGCCGAGTCAGGTTTATCATGCAAATACTGACCTTTTGTTAGAGATTAATTTGTTAAACATGTAACCTGGTTTTCACCCCACAATTGCCTTTAAATGTCTTTCTGTAGCTGCTGTAAATTTGGTTTTACATTCCTCAGCAAGGCAAATATTTTGTGGAGTCTAATGCTTTCTTTGGTCTTTTTATTTGTGATTTTTAAAATAAAGCACCCTTTGTTGTTAAATACCTTTCTTTGACTCAAGAAATTATAAAGCTCCAAACGTAAGAGTTTTACACACAAAAGGAGTTCCGAGATGTCAAGCTTGATGAATGATACCCCATTTTTAGGCCTGTTCAGCAGTTATCTGTGCAGAGTTGAATCAATGTCTACACTGACTATAATCTGCTAAAAGTTGTAATTAGGAAAATTAGGTAATGATTCTTGTCAAGAGTGACAGATCTGTGTGTTTCAGTGTCAGCCCTGTGGCTTATCAAGCAGGCATCCCCACATCTATTGTAACAGCTTGGTGTGAGGGTACTTTTTGCTCAACCAGCTGCTAATTGTGTTACTACACCAAGTGTTTTCATAGAATAACTGTAGTGTAAATTAAATCTCTCCTCGTTGCTATTTTCTAACACTTTTCTCCCTCCCACGGCTCTTAAACTGAAATATAATTTTACTCTGCTCTGAGTGTTATTTACAGCTAAAGGACATCACATTGAAGTCTTGTTCCAGCTTTTGATGCTATCCAAAAAAGCTATCATTTGGGTGTCAAACGATCTCTACATGGAGTAGAAATGTTTGTGCCTATGATACAAAATTATGCCTGTCAGAGGAAGGAAAATAAGTCCTCAAATTCCACTATTTTGTTACCTGTATCTTCCTCCATTTGAGATTTGTGCCCTTTGTCTTGTCACTCTCATAGCCTCAGACCATGACTTTCAGGTAATTTGTTTGGCAAGTTTATGACTGAAGAGCTTTGGATCTTTGGGGGCAGCTGGTGGATTTTGTACCCTTTTGTTAGAAGCTGCAGAATGAGAGTTGAGTAGATAAGAAAATGACTTCAAACAGTGACATTCACAAGTGTTTTGGTTTTGTAAAACTGCACAGAAGCACAAATCATCATCCTTTTTCCCAGGCATTTTTTCTTGTTGTATTTGCTAATGATCAGAGATGTTTTTCGGGTTTTGTCCTTCACCTGAATCCTTTCATCTTTTAAACTGCAGCAAAGTCAAAATGCAGAAACTTTGTGACAGTTGTGTAAGTTCAAAAACAATAAGTAGCAGAATTGGTAGCAGTCAATTGTGGCTATTAACTATAGGACGCACATTAAATGAATTTTCTGGATAGACAAAGAAGCGTCTTTGTTTGGAAGGGGCAAAGACGCTTCTTTGCTAACCCTATGACAGGAAGGAATTCTTCTATTGCTGTTTGTGTTTCTCATTTAATGGAACTCGATGATGTGCAGGATCCTAAGTCTGAAAACTCCAGTCAATCCAAATGGCAGCCAGACTGGTTACAGGAATATCTAGGAGTGAGCGTATTACACCTATCCCTAAAGTCGCTCCACTGGCTGCCAATTAGTTTCTGGGCAAAGTGCAAGATGTTGCTTTTGACTTTTAAAACCCAGCTTGATTTGGGTCAAGTTTACCTAAAGGATCGCCTTCTCCCATACAATCCGCCCGCACACTTAGGTCTTCTGGGGAGCTTCTACTCCAACCAGCCAGAAGTCAAATTGGCCGCCCCACGACCGTAGAATGACCCGGAAAAGCTCCAACAGTTAGATCAGCTGTTGGAATTTTAAAACCATCTAAAAAACTGTCTCTTCCAGCAAACCTACCCAGCCAGTTGAAAGCATGAGTTTTGAGCTAATGTCATGTGTTTTAGTTTCTGTCCTGTGTGATGAATGTGTATTTTACAGAAATGTTTGATGTTTTATGAAGTGAATTTTAATGTGTGTTTGTAGAATTTTTATATAGTACTAGCTGTCCCCTGCCACGTGTTGCTGTGGCCCAGTCTGTTGATCTGGAAAATAAAGTAATGAGAAAGTGTTGGTTTCTAATAGTATATGTAATTTCTTTATGCTTATGGGTAAACAGTATTTCTTGCTGTTTGTTTGTCAGTGTTAATGTGGAGAGTGTCTGGTTTGCCCACCCTGGAACATGCAACATATCATTGTCCTTCTTTAAGGGTCCCTTTCAAATCTATGATACTATATCTGTGTGTGTGTAAATCATTATCTATATCTATCTATCTATGGCTGGATGGCTCTTTGTCAGGAGGACTTTGATTACGTTTTCTTGCCCTGATGAAGGGAGTTGGATTGGATGGCCTTAAGTATTTTCTGTTGGTCATGGGGGTTCTTGTGTGGGAAGTTTGCCCCAATTCTGTTGTTTGTAGGGTTCAGAATGCTCTTTGATTGTAGGTGACTGTGAATCCCAGTGACTACAACTCCCAAATGTCAAGGTCTATTTTCCCCAAACTTCCATCAGTGTTCATATTTGGGTTTATTGAGTACTTGCGCCAAGTTTGGTCCAGATCCATCATTGTTTGAGTCCACAGTGCTCTCTGGATTTAGGTGAACTACAACTCCCAAACTCAAGGTCAATGCCCACCAAACCCTTCCAATATTTTCTGTTGGTCATGGGAGTTCTGTGTGCCAAGTTTGGTTCAATTCCATCATTGATGGAGTTCAGAATGCTCTTTGATTGTAGGTGAACTATAAATCCCAGCAACTACAACTCCAAAATGACAAAATCATAATTTTTGAGTGATGGTCACTCCTTGTGTTGTGAGATATTTTGTTCCCAAATTTGTTATGATTTCGTCCATTGGTTCTTTTGTTTTTAAGATACTCATTATGCACAGACCGTGTGTGTGTGTGTGTGTGTTTTAACTGTGCTGTCACCCGCCTTGAGCCGTGGGGAGAGGCGGGTAAGAAATAAAATTATTATTATTATTATTATTATTATTATTATTATTACTATTATTACTACAGTTGTAAAATCAGGTTCAGGGTCTGAGTCAGAATTGGACATACACAACTTAAGAGGAGGAGAAAGCAGGAACAGGAGTGATGGAGTATGCAGATTAAATTTGTAGTAGTTGATGAGATGCTTCTGTATCCTCTGTGATCCTGGTGAAAAGAAGTCATGGAATGGTGTTACCTCCATATTCTCCCATTGGATACACTTGGTTTGTTTACACAATAAGACTGGGTTTCAGGTAATCCCAGTTTATCATGTTAATGCAAACAGAGGGAGTGTTTGAACACATTGTCCCATTCATGGTTTATCATGATGTTCTTTTTCTCTCCCTAAACCAGTGGTTCTCAACCTCTGGGTCCCCAGATGTTTTGGCCTTCAACTTCCAGAAATTCTAATAGCTGGTAAACTGGCTGGGATTTCTGTGAATGTAGGCCAAAACACTTGAGGTCCTACAGGTTGAGAACCACTGACCTAAACAAACCAAGTCATAAGTCATGGTGTGCTGTTGGCTTCTGACTCTGAAATAGATATGATGACACAACCTCTAAGATGGTTGTCACCATAACGACAGTACAGATAGAGAGGAAGGTTGTCCATTGTTTGTTAAGTCACTTCTGCCTTCAGTTGGAGCCAAGGGGGAGTGATCAGCCAGCATTAGTGAGCATACTGTTCAGTCTCAGTAAGGATAGATTTTGCTACAATCTCGGCCTATTGGATCTAGTATCATTCTTTTTTTTTTTGGGGGGGGGGGCGTTTCTCATCAAAGAATATACTGGCTTCCATTTCTAATACAATGCAATGTTGAAATAAATAAAAATAATGTTCACACATACTAAATAATCACTTTGCTTTCTTAATTGAATAGTTTATTGAGATATAAAATGCTTTTTCAGAGGAGAGTACAAAGCAAAATAGAGAAATTGTAAAGATAATTTCTAAGAAATCTGTGTCAAAATAGTTGTAGATATGACCAGGGGCGGCTCAACCCATTACGCAAAGTAGTAAGCATTTGCAGTATAGTTGATTTTGCCTAGGGGCGCTCTTGAGGCACTCTTGGGGGGAAATAGACCTTGACATATGCGAGTTGTAGTTACTGGGATGTGTAGTTCACCTACAATCAAGGAGCATTCTGAACTCCACCAATGATGGAATTGAACCAAATATGGCACACAGAACTCCAACAATGAAATGCAAACAGTATTTAGGGGCGCCATTTTCAATGCTTACCATTGAAAATTACCTAGGGCCACCTCTGGATATGACCTAAATGTACCAGAAAACACCTTTATTTCTGACCACTTCTCTATTCTTTTTTCTTCCTGTCTTAAAAGTGCAAAATATCACTTTTAAAAATGCTATTTCAAATATCCTAGAAATTTTGCAGAAGCATTAACATTTTTTCTCAGTTTATAAAATATATTAAATATTTTTTAAAGTGTGATTTATATTTCTTTTAGGTTTGCTGATTTTATCAGAGGAATGCTGAAACCTATACTTCTCCTGTTACTGTCAGGAGCAACTCTGTCATCCATCTGGTTTACTTTGACATGTTTAACCACTGTCATCCACCTCCCTTTAACCACAGGTATGAGAATGCTAATGTTCTTCCTTTGCATATATTTGTTTGGTGGTGGGATACTGGAGGAATTATATGTAACACAAATTGTTGTCATATAAAATATTTCTCACTTTGAATTAAACTTAGCACAAAGGAAGATTGATATGCTATTTTGGAAGCCAAAGTCACTGAATTGTATCTCAAAGCATTTTATAAACACAGCATCCTCAATTCCTGAAACTATTTATCGTGCAGTAGAAGAGACTGGTTTTTGAACTGGCAGTGACTTACATACCCTGCTAAACTTGTACAGATCTATGTGTACATTTCAAGGCTTGAACTAACCCTTTGAAATGAAGAAAAGGCAGAAATAATTTAATGTTTAATATAAAGCAAACAAGGGGGCTTTTGAATTTCATTATCTTGAATTGTCTTTGGCACGTTCTTCAAGTCTGCTTTTAATACCTAAATTTGTTGGTGGAAGTAATCAATAATAACTTGTTATCCTGGTTTCCTTGGGATTTCAGTGGATATTTCTGTATTTCTTTTGTGATCATGATACAAACTTGTTTGGAAATAGGAAGCTCTTTTGACATACATGCAATGTATTGCATTAATGATCCTCATGATTTCCACTTTACTTGTGGTGCAATTATATAGAGAACATAGTTTGTCCTAAGTAATCTTAAATTACACTGCAATTATAGTGCAGTTTGTTGGTTTGGAGTAACACTGACAAAGATTTCTTATCTGACTTCACATTATGTATGTTTTGCTAAAAAGGTTTCCCCTTGACATTAACTCTAGTCGTGTCCGACTCTGGGGGGTGACGATCATCTCCATTTCTAAGCTGAAGAGCTGGTGTTGTCCGTAGATGCCTCCTCGGTCATGTGGCCAGCATGACTGCCTGGAGTACCATTACCTTCCTGCTGGAATGGTACCGATTGATACACTCACATTTGCATGCTTTCGAACTTCTAGGTTAGCAGACGCTGGGCCTAACAGCAGGAGCTCACCCCGCTCCCCGGATTCGAACCGCTAACTTTTCGATCAGCAAGTTCAGCAGCTCAGTGGTTTTACTTGCTTCACCACTGGGGCAGCGGGCAAAATAATATTTATATAATATTATAATATTATTATGATATCATAATATAATTTTTGTTTCTCCTTACACTATCCCACTCACCTGAAATTCAGATCCCTTCATTCTACCATTTCCAATTTTTGCATAGCATCCTCTATCTATAGGTTATGTCTTGCTCATGAGATGTTTGATTTGAGATATCTAGCATAAAATTTTAATATTCGTATGTTCTAAGCTTTGCACATCTGATTTACCTATTCATAAGGTATCGTAGCTGCACATTACTTGCCATGTTTTGCCATGTCTTTCTTCTGTTTTTAATATTTGTTTTGGCCTCCCACCTATTCTCTCCTGATTTTTAAAGCATTTTCTCCCACTTTTGTGGATTAGCTGCCATTATTTTCTGTTTGCCTGTTTCCCTTCAGTGATTTTCAATTTCCCCTTTCCTTTTTGGATCCCACACTGTTACTTGTTCCTGTTCAGCTTACTAAAAGACCAGTTGCTAAGAAGCCAAAGTGGCATGTGGAGCTCCTTGACTACATTTGAACGTTAATAGCCTGAGAGATGGGCAACAGGGGAGTTTATACCTTGGTGGCCACTCTCTGGAGCTCTGTACAAAATCAGTCAGCTGTTCTCATCCCATTGGGGAGGTTTTCTTTCTAAAGTTAAGAGGCGTAGAAGATGTTTATTGAAGTTGAGAGGTGCCACTGCCTGGATGCTGGTTCACAGAATTCATTCAGGGTTGGTAAACTAGAAGGGCTTGAAACTCATTGCTGCTGAGTTGAGAAGTATTGTGATGTACTACTTATAAAGAGGAGTACTGTTACTCTGAAGTATTTGTGCTATATCTTACTTTCAACAGTAGCTATGCTTCCTTATACGTAAAACTTAACGTGTCTATGAAATGAACTTGGAGACAAATGTTTTATATCCCTTTTGTGCTGATCTGTAACCACAGAAAGCCTCCTTCCAGCTATACCACTGTGCTTAGTTTTACTTAGTTTCATTGAGTACCCTTCCTCTATGACTACTTTCTCTATATAAATGAGTCTGTTTTATTCAGATTAACTTTGAGATCTCCAAATTGTCCTTGGTGCATGGCTGTAGACCAGATAGGAGTATAGCATATTGAAATACCTGATTGAGAAGGGGGAAAACACCTCAATTTTATAAGTGATATGATTTTCGCTTTGTTGATTCTGTGATCTCTTTTTCATATTTTCCATAAAGCTCTGGCATCTTTAAAAAACAAGTGAGCTATTTTTAGCAGCAGAACAAAACCAAGGTTTGCTTAAATTGTCTGAGATAGCAAATAATTGCAATATTCTACCTCATCAAAGATAAGAGAATTATCTCCTTTTGTTTGTCTCCACTATTGTCAGATCCTGGCAGTAGAGTAGATTTTGACAATGTTGATCCTGTTTGAGCTTCACAGCAAAACAAACATACACATTTCATTTCTTATTTACCCGAACAAAAAATGGCCAGGCTTTGCCAGGTGAAAATCCGTCTCACCTCTCTATGTCTTGCACAAAACCCACTGTTCAAAAACAGAACTGATTTCTCTAGTTGTGTTTCAAGTCTCAAATCACATTTTCAATATTTTTCCAGATTTCACCACACCGAAAACATGATTATTTGGGAATAACTTCTCTGTTGTCTCTTACTTTTGGTAATATCCCATTTCTTTGCCTTTTCAAAATGTTAATATATGTTTAGAATGATGTAGTGTTGATAGATAATCACATGGATGGATTTAGTGGGTTGTGTCTGATTGTTTAAGGCTTTTCTGATGTCTTCCTTCAAGACTAGGAGGAGTTGGAGGTTCTGTGGAAAAAAAAATGTAAGAAATGAAATTTCTATGTGAACAGATTATGTAGAACTAAACTCTTGGAGAAGAAAATATTAGCCACCACGTGTGTTGTTTCCGTGTCTTGTTGTCTCTGTAGTTGCTTAGTGATGACCTAATAATGGTTTACTTAATTGGGGATCCAGGGAATTCGTAGCGAGCTTACCAATCTCACTTGCATGATATTGTTTATTGCGAAAAGAAAGACAATCAGGGAATTGGAAGAAAGCATAGGGCTTTTCATTCCACCCATGCCATAAGGGAAAGCACAAAGCACTCTTGACAGATAGCCATCCAGCCTCTGTTTGAAAACCTCCAGAGAGGGAGACTCCACTCCAAGACGGGGTATTCTACTGTCAAAACAGCTTTTACTATCAAAAAGTTCTTCCTAATGTTTACATGGAATCTCTTTTCCTGTAGTTTGAAAACATTGCTCTGTGTCCTATCGTCTGAATGAGAAGAAAACAAGCCTGCTCTCCTCAATACGACACTCTTTCAAATCTTTAAACATGCTATCGTGTCTCCTCTCAATCTTCTGTAGTCTAAAAATACCCACCTCCTAAACTTCTCCACATAGTGCATGGTTTCCAGACCTTTTATTATTTTGATCATCCCTCTCTGGACATGTTTCAGCAATCTGTTTTGAATTATGGTTCCTAGGTTAGGTCTGGCCAAAGCATAATAGAGTGGTTGCTTCCGATGCAGATTTTCCTCTGTCCAATGGTTGGATTGAAGCTGCCAATCCAACCATTGGACAGAGGATGGGTGAAGAAATGACTTGAGATGGGAATAAATATCCATGGCAGGAGAAACACAATGGACCTATTACGTCCCTGGAATCTTTATTGTCAATTAGATGTCTCTGCAGGCACCCTAAATGTTTTCAGTGTGACGGGAGATGCCCACCAACAGTACAAGACACTACACAACATGTATAGCAATTGTGAAATTGTCATGAACAACCTCAAGATTGTGCTCATTGAAGAAAACCACGACCTCTCCTTCCTGTAGGTAAGGCAGGGATCAAAAGAAGATTGATCAATGTATCTCTCTGTATTGGTCTTCATTGGTATGAAGGCATCAAATTTGTTAGAGCCACGGTGGCGCAACAAATTTGTGCTGGCTGAACTGCTGATCTGAAGACCTGAAGGTCGGTAGATGGGTGAGCTCCCGTCTGTCAGATTCAGCTTCTCTGTTGGGGACATGAGAGAAGCCTCCCACAGGATGGTAACACATCCCGGCATCCCCTTGCCAACGTTCTTATTTATTATTTTATTTATTTACTGCATTTGTAGACCGCCGTTCTCAGCCCTAGGGCGACTCACGGCGGTGTACAACATATAAAATCAGGTACAATTTACAACATAAGCAATATCACAAACAACAATAAACAACAAAACAACATCACTATCAATAATACAATTACACTAAATCATTCGCGACGTCTCATCATTGAATCACAATCCAAATCTCGTTATCCATGTTCCGTTCCAATCGTCATTGCCAGACGATTCTTGCAGATGATTAATTCTCTCACACCAGAAGCGACTTGCAGTATATTCTCAATTAGCTTCTGACACAATACAAAAATCCTTTGATCTAAATACTGTACTCCTATTGATGCAGCCTTTACCTTTTTAGTGTTGCACCTCAGAGTAGTTTCACCTTGCTGAAAACACCAAACTGCATACAGCCAGAAGTCTTTATAGTTTCTTAAAAATAAAAGGTCAAAAGTTCTTAAAGGCAAAGGTTAATGTTCCAAGAGATCAATATAAGATAGCACTTTGAAGCTTAATCCAAAAAGGCACCACCAAAGCAAAAACCCAAAAGAACATGACAAAGTCCTGAAACCATGAACACAAGAACTGTAAGACATCCAGACAAGCAAAGGCAAGCTTCTTAGTTGAATGAAAAGTTGCTTTGACAAAGGTCTCGTCTCAAACACACTGCTTAATACCCTTTGCAAAACATGAAGGCATTTCTTTGGCCTCTGGCCTCCCCCTTGTTATCTATTCTCACACTCCTTCGAACTCGGAATCCCAAACGGTCAACCCGATCTAAGGTTCCCATTTCGTGAAGGTCAGTCTGTTCGTTAGTGTCAGCCTGTTTCCCTGCTTGCTCATTATCAGGCTGAGAACTGTCCTCCTTCTCTGAGTCAATCTGCACCTGCACCTGGCTATTTTCAGTAACAACACCCTCATTCCTTGCTGTTGGAAACTGCACTTCTTCACTGCCTATAACAGGGACATTTTGAACCAGACTGTGAACCTGAGTCCCACCATCCTCATCAGAGATACTCTGTGATTCCAGCTGAGTCACAACATTTACCTACTGTATCGCATCACACTGTTAATTCATGTTCAGTTACTGAGAAATGTAATTTATCACTTGTCAGAAGTTCATTGTCATGAAACCACAGACCATGGTCTGAGATGCCAAATGGTTCCCAGTGACACTAACTACAGAACCAGTTACTCACCTCCATTATCCTTCCTTTGCTTCCTGGGCTTTGTCCTTCAACTGGGAAGAGAAACAAAATGACCACCTGTGCATCAAGGTCTTTCAGCTTCCTTCCCAGAGCCTTGCAACCCCTCAAGGCTGTATCTTGCACTGTCATTGGTTCCAATTTGCACCTAAAAGAAGGGGTAACAGTGAGTGGGCTTAATAAGTCTTATCAGCCTCTCTGCTATATAATTATTTTCCCCCAGGCAGACCTGTCAGGAGTCCCCTACTACTACTACTACTACTACTATGCTTCCCCTGAGGATTGGCATGGGCCATTTCATATGTGGAATCTTCCACATCCACCAGGGTTTGTTAGTATAAGAGCTTGTATATGTAAGTATGACCCAAATTAAGGATTCTCTTAATCTTGTCAAAGTGTGAGGTCAACATTGTTTCATATAGCATAAATCTGTTTAATGAGTATCTTTTCCCAGAGAGCTTCAGGAGGAAAAGAGATGGGAAATTACCAAAATTGACTTCTTCCTTTGACATATCAAGCAGGCTTTGCTTCTCTAGCAATCTTTAGCAGCTATGCCTGGAGCTGTCCACTAATACCTTTATGGCAGACTAGCATAATGCATCACCCCTTTTAAAAGCTTTTCTCTATACCAGTTTGTATGCCTGTACATACTATTTCAGCACTTGGCACAAAGACATTTAAAATAGAATCCATTAGTCTTGATTAGTTGTAAAAGGTCAGATTCACTTTTAGATCCAATATCTTCTTGATAGAGTATTACTAGGAGAATACTGTTGTTATTTTGGATCTCATATTTCCTAGTAAAATAGCCTTTGGTAATTTTACTTTGGCTGTCATGTTAGGGTTCTTTGAAATAATGGGCCTTTATGAAATTGCTTTTTTTGCCAATTTTGTAAATTGCCGTACATTATGAAATTAGTCACAGTTCTGTCTCCATGAACTATCTGTGTTGAAAATTTACCTTGCTGTCTGTTTGGGGGATTTAGTGTTCATTTGGCCCTCCATATCCACAGATTTTGTATACACAAATTCAACCATCCTCCAAAACAAACATTGATTTTACCTTTATATATGAGACACCGTCGTACTTCTCCATTGGACAGTATATAACAGGACTTCACTATCTACAGGTTTGAGTATCCATGGGAGGGTCTGAACCAAACCCAAATGGTCAATTTCTTCACTTTTCATATATTCCACAAGCCTTTCCAAGGAATAGGTTTGGATTTTGACACTGTTTTTGATGTTCTTTACCTGTCCAACTAAATATTAAATGCAATTTATCTTTCTTGATTTATTAATTTTTGGGTTGAAAAATCAGTCATGCACCATCGTAAGGCTAGAAATATACCGGCTATTTGAGTTCCAATTTATAGGGCTTCTTTCTGTCTTTATTCTTGAAGGTAATGATGCAATATAATGGTGACCCCTGCGCTCCAGAGTAATTGGGAGAAATGGCACATTTGAATTGATTTGGTTGAACTTATTCTTTTTCATGTTAATTAAAAGTTTCAGAGTGTAGTGTGTGTCTCAGTTAAAGTATGGGAGTTCAAATGCAGGGCAGCGCTCAGTGACACTCTGGCTTTGGGGCGGGAATGTGAGATGGCTGCTTAAGAAGCCAGCGCTGGTTCAGCATTAATGCCAAAGTGGCCCTATATTGACATCAGAGGTCATGGGGCATTGGCAGTTCCTTGAACTACGGAAAAGGCACATACTGTATGTAGCAAAAGCAGTTGATCAATGTGTCCAGGTCTCTATCCTAGCAATTACAGTAGAATATTTTACATTTTCAAGGCACTTTGGGTTCATTAAGTGTTCATAAGCACTCCAGTAAATGGATACTTGTAGTGCTGTTGCTTCTTGTATGGGGAACATGCCAAATATGAAGCGACGAGAGCAAACTACCATAGTTTTTAGTTGATACCTCCATGCGGTTCTCTTTCCTGAGTGTTTAGTTAAGTTGCCCATAGTAAAACCTATAAGTTAATAAAACAATGTAGTGCTCCTTTCCCCATATCCCTAGGGAATGTCGTCTTGTTTTTGCAAATGCATCCATCACTTTGACTATTCAGGAATATGCAAATATTTATATTAATATTGCAAGAATGATGCTTTTACTGTAAGTACTGCTCTGCCAGTGCTACTTGCGTTTCAGAAGGGCGTGAGATCATACTAAATCATACATTATTGAAGTGGTTTCACCAGCTTTTGATTTAAGAAGCCAGGAGATGACTTCTAGAAGAGAAGGTTAGTGACTTGGAAAGTTTATGATAAAAATCCAAGTTGTACTTCCAGTCAAACATACACTTAGTCATGCTGAATCAAAGTAAGTGTTATGTCCAGGTCTGGGCTGAATATTACCTTGTTTCAGTCATAACATCAAAATTATTATTTTCAGAAGAAATCAACTATACCTTATTAGCACCATTCATTTGGAGAAAGTATACCTTAAGTCCTGTTTAGTGCCATTTATTTTCTTCAGCTGCTGCTTTTTATCTTCCCTGACATAAACACCCTTCTTTCTCCTTTCCAGAGTAATTTCGGTAGTATTGAGAATCAAGTATTTAATTGGAATTTATGAGAGTTCTCTGTAGTGAATTAGTTTTCACTATGAGATAACATCACCACTCTAAGGAAAGATCATTCAAAACGAGTGAGATTACATTAATAAACTAAGGAAAATCAGTTCAAAATTATGGATTGTTCACATGATGATTACAACCAGAAAGGGATCTCAGAGTGAACAGAATCACACAACAATGCTGTGTAAGCCAACACGCTCATTCAAAGTGTGTTGCTTTCTGAATAACTAAAGTAATCATGAAAAATTGCCTACAACATTGAGATATTGGCAAAAGGGTTAACAAAATCCTTCCTTAACTTTATTTTTATTATTTACAGTATTTGTATACCGCTTTTCTCACTCTGAGGGGGACTCAAAGCTAGCTTTGACTCAGCACTGCTTTTTGTGGAAAGAATATTAGGTTAGCTCAAAGAAAGTGGGGAAAATATGAAAGCAAGACTACTGAATGAAGTAGGTGGCCTAGGTATAATCATGGCAAAGTTAAAGCGTTTTAGAGAGAATCTCTTTAAGTCCTTGATTTATTTAGAGATATGTTTATGATCTTGTCACTAGATTTGACTAGATAGGATCCAGTTTTAAAAGTATTATACATTCATAACTTCTGACACTGCAACTTGCAGGGCCTCCATAATTATCTTGTTTGAAGGAACTTTGAAGGACCTTCTGATGTCCTTTACCTGTTACCCTTAAGCAACTTGATTCAGTTGTGATGAAGACAAATCCCTGTCCTCAGTTTTGCTGTATCCTTCCTTCCCTTGGTCCATGGAAGAAGGAGTAATGAATTCTGCCCCTGGCGGCAGCTTCAGTCAGCTGGCCATAGGCAGGAAACTGAAATGTGCAGCAATTTCAAACAGCAGTTTGCTCCCCAAGGCCACATAAATTGTATCAAAGCCATGAATCATGACTTCACTATTTCAGTAACAGCCCAACTGAAATTGTATTGAGTTCTTCAGGGGCACTCTTTGGCATATCTTTTGAAGTTCCCTGCTGGTTTGCTTGCCTCAGAAAGTCCACTTCTCTTCACAAATGACTTCAGTGATCCTTGTTAATTAGGTGCAGTTAGACCAAACTCCCAAGAGAAAACTTACACCACTATTGCGTCATGCTAATCATATGTATGTAGCTGTTTCTTTCTAATACAGGGGTCTTCAAACGTTTTAAACAGAGAGCCAGGTCACAATCTCTCAAACTGTTGGAGGGCTGGATTATAATTTGAAAAAAAAATGAATGAATTCCTATGCACATTGCAAATATCTTATTTGTAATGCAAAAAAACATATTTAAAACAATAGAATAATTAAAATGAGGAACAAATTTAACAATTTTATTAGTATTACAATGGGAAGTGTGGGCCTACTTTTGGCTGATGAGATAGGATTGCTGTTGTTGTTGCTGCTGTTGTTGTGTGGTTTCAAGTCAATTCAGACTTAGCTTGACCCTGAGCGAGGGCTGGGTAAATAACCTTGGAAGGCTGTATCCTGCCCTCGGATCTTAGTTTGAGGACCGCTGGTCTAATATATATATCTTATTGCAGTGGTTCTCAACCTGTGGGTCCCCAGATGTTTTGGGCTTCAACTCCCAGAAATCCTAACAGCTGGTAAACTGACTGGGATTTCTGGGATTTGTAAGCCAAAACACCTGGAGATCCACAGGTTGAAACCCACTGCCCTATTGGATATGAAATTATCAAGTAATTCAGATAATCCCCTGCCCAAGTTCCATCATTTGAATTGTGAACAGCAGTAGTGATAACTGAGCTATACAGCCGGAGATCTGATCTTTATAAGAAAATGCTGGGCTGTTTGTTGAAGGTTTTTGCATCTGCTATCTTTAAAGGCTGAGAAACTAAAGATGTATTCAGCATTAACTCGAAGGATGAAGTTGTCAGGAAAAATTTTGGTATGGGTTTTTACAAGCTTCATCAATCCACAAAAAATCCCAAAGCACATGAAAAGCATATGTGTTTATCTATCTATATGTGTTTATCTATCTGTATCCTTCCCTGCTTTAGAAGGTTGTTCTGTAGGCAGATATCACCAAAAATATATCTTCCTGGGAGTGAGCCTAAGCAAGCCTTGTTCACCTGCACTTTAGGTTTCATTCAGAGTTAACTTTAGGTTTCATGCAGAGTTAAACTGTGGTTCTTCTTAGGTTTAAACAGTATGGAGTGCAAACATTATTGAATTGTGCTGAACCCAGAACTTGAAGCAAACAATGTCGCCTCACCAGAGAAGGAGATACCAGGTGAAATGTGAGAACTCAGGCCCTGAATAGGCTGGTTGCCATCCACATAAACCATAGTCTCTTATCATGCCCAAAATGAGTTAACAAGGATTAAGGAGGCCTAAGCCACTCAGATGAACATCACTGCCAAAAGAACATTTAAATGTTTGCTAGAGATCTTCATTGTGTACATTCATCTTCACATTGGTTTCCGGTTCAGTTTTGCCATGTGTTCAGCATGAATCCTTGATTAGCAGTAATTGCAAGAGACATGGCTTACAAATGAGAAGACTTCTAAGTAGTTGTACTTTAAATTATCCTAGATTGCAGATAAGACAAATTTCATTCCTATTTACACAATGTAGTGGGAAGCCCAGTGAGAGATAGAGGGTTTGCAGTATACCTATTGTAGTGGTTTCTATAAAAGTCACAACATCCAGTAGTAGTAATCTGTATTCTGCCTTAACTGTCATTGAAAATGTGATGTCAGACCTTACTGGGACTAAACAATATTTACTGCAGTGCTCTCACTATTTTAGCCCATACAAAGGAAAAGTTTAAAGCTGACAGTTAAGCGGCAAAGTTTCTTAAAAGTCTCATAAAACCTTAATAGTGTACTGGTGTGGTAACAGGCTTCCCCATAATTAATTTACAGAATCACATAAAAACAAAAGCATGTCTCCATGGGATATATTAATCAGCTTAGTACGTTTAACTAAAATGATTTTTATTCCAGTCTGCATTGATCAAGTCCTTATCCACATGAAAAAATCATGAATGTGGCTTCTAGTTTGGGAAGAAATTTGATTTGATATATTCCACAAAAAGTAAACGAATAAGGGAACCTCAGCAATATCCTCTTTGAAATTTTGCTTCAAAACCAAGCAGAAAAAGAACACGTGACCAAAGACACAAATGTGGGCATCATTTTAAATGCTTTATGTTTTTATTTCCTTCTGATTTCCTACCGTGTTAACCCAAGTGATTTACTCTTGTTTTAATAAAGGAATACATAGGTTTAGCACAAAGATATAGATACCTGGTCACAGTAACATGCTATATTAATATCTTTCTATAAATTAATTTCACTTCATGGACTGGATCTACTGGTCATTTGGAATTGGCAACCTTAGCATTTGCTTACTGGACTGAAGATTTGTAAGGGAGTCCCTACCATTCTTGCCAGTCTCTGACTTGAGATTCAGGGATTCTTGTTGGTCAATTCATATATGGGGTTCATTGCTCTCCTAGAACATCTGTATGATGGTAGATAGTTTCTCTTCTTTCCTCAAGCAAACAAAAAGCTGGAGAGATGTTGCTACCTTTCAGTAGACAATTTCAGGAAGCTGTGAGAGCCATTCATAGTGGAGTTTGCAGACATTTCTGGATATGCTGAGAGTTTCTCGATCTCCTGTCCTCCTGTCTTCTGCTCCTCTTTTCAGCCAAAGCTTGTGTTTTCCCAGGTACTGAATGACATCAGAGGTACTTCACCTGCTTTGCAAAGGGCTTGAAGTCTGTCCAAATCCTTCCCAGTTTCTGCACTGGAGATTAGAGAGCTTAATAACTTGGCAAGAATGATACGGGTAGATAGTGCCCTCTTTTCTAAAGTCTGGTTTACTTACTACTTTATTATTTTATTTTCATCCCATTTTTGTCCCACAAAGCAGCTTACCTTAAAATGAAATAATATATACTACAAAATATAAAAAGTGCTAAACAACAATCAATTGAAATATTTTAAGAACAATTGTAAAAAGTTAAAAACACATTTAAATATACTACATATTAAAAAACAGCACATTTATTACACTAACTTGAATGGTTAAAAGCAGAAGGTCTCTTTTAAAAAGAAGCTCTTTGCCTGCTAGCCTAACATCTGCCAGAATACTTCATGCACAAAAATGGAAAAGTTAGTCAGATTCTTCAAAAGGGTATTAGTTACTCAAACTTAACAGTTTAGCAGAGATGGATAAACTTTTCTTTTTGGTTAAATATTTTATATAAATTTTTAGTAATCTTCAAAGAAATTTTGGAAACCCCTAATTGATTTGGGAGTGGGGGATGAGGGTGATATAATGAATATTGGTTTTACCTATGATTTAATACAGAGATAAAATGTAACTCATAGATAAGACAATGAGAGGTAGAATTTAAGGATAAAATTGTAACTGCAAAAAAAAGTTGGAAAGTAATCTTTTTCTTTATTAATTCCATGCACATGTAGTAAGTGTGGTGTTTCATTTTTGTATTAAGTGGGTTTTAGCTGCAGTGGCGCAATGGGTTAAGCCCTTGAATCCGTGAGATGGAGTGAGCTCCCATCTGTCAGCTCCAGCTTTCCTTTCAGGGACATGAGAGAAGCCAACTACAGGATGGTAAAACATCCAAGCATCTCTTAGGCAACGTCCTTGCAGACCACCAATTCTCACACACCAGAAGCAGCTTGCAGTTTCTCAAGCTGCTTTTGTCACGATAAAAAAGTTGGTAAATTGTAGTTTGTGGTTGTTATATCTGTTACTCATTTTTGTGTGTAGATTTTACTTAACAAAATAGATAACGATAGATAGACAGGCAGATATAAAAGAAAAAGAGTTTCGGAGCCTCAGAGGAACCACCAAGAACACTCTCTGTCGAGTCTTTCTCTTCAGATAATCTGGAGCTAAACTGTTTACGGCTTTATAGATCAAAACCAGCAGTTTGAATAATAAAAACAAGTCTTATAAATATAGAACCTTGTTCCTCCTCTTCTCTCTGGCTACTTTTTTCCTTTCTTTACCTTCCTCCTGAACTACTCCTGACTCGGGATGTTGTGTAATGCTGAACTGTAGTTAAGGCAAGGGATCTGGGGACTGGAGCTAGGGAGAAGAAGGCAACATACCTTCCCCATCTTGTCCTGGTGCATTGCAAACTACAGTTGGCAGGGAGCCAGTGTTATACTTCCTCCAGACTCGATTAATCTACTGCCAGTGATTGGTATTCTGTCAGTGGCATTAATAAAATTCTAATGAATCAAAATAGAATTACTGCTGTGTTGTCAAACCAGAAAATGAAATGCAAATTAGAAGGATAATAACATTTGCTATCCAAACTGCTGATACTGAATGAACATTCAGGCCTCTCAGTTTCACAGAAATTCTGTCATGAAAATGGAACCACCTTTGTTCTGCTGAGTTCTATGAATTCAAAAATGTATACTCAGCAATTAAGGTCCACCCTGGACAACACATATTACATATTTGTATTTGGGAAATGATGAACTGTGTTTACTTGCCCCGTTTTGCTCACCTTTCTGCCAAGGTAACTAACAACAATACAATTCAAATTAAAAAATAAAATATAGCTGGTTTAACAATGAAAACGTATTAAAGAGACAAGGTGTTTTATTTAAAAGCTAACTTAGATGCCAAAGGTCTCTTATCAGTCCATTTGTACATCTGTCTTTGTACATTGTTTTCTTTAAAAAAATCCTTTTTTTCTTTTTGTCTATGCACTCTTGCTTCTTCTAGGTTGAATAAAGGTGTTTCCTCCAATGCCTTCCTCTTGTTTTGTTTCCTCTGGCTCTTAAATCTGTCAGATGCCAAGCTGTGAAATACAGTGCTGAAACCATGATTGCTTTTTATTTAAGAGGGATTGGAGAACACTGCCACCCCAAAAGCATGTTGCTGGCAGCAAAAAATAAAAAATAAAAAAATAACCAGGGATGGTGTCACAGATTTACTGAGTTACAAATCTTTCGGAGAACATTTTTGGGAAATCAGTGTGACAAGCTGGAAGGACTTCTTGCCTTCACCACATTCAATTTTTCCCCCCAAACTTGTTGAACTAAATTTGGAATTGTACCTCTGTTGGGCTGTTCCTGAATCATGAAGTCATGAAGCTGCAGTCAAGGAACATACCAGGAGCAGGGAGAAAATACTGAATTTCCTAATTCAGAAATCTTAAGAAAGAGAAAGCTGTATATAAAAGACCAACCTGAAACAGCCTATTTGAAGTCTGTGCCATTTATATTGTTTTTCTGGGTTTTCTCTCAAGGCACATCCTTCTTATCAAGAAGTCTGCCTCCGTGCCTCAGAGAAGAATTTTATCACGCAAATAATCTGATGAATTGCTGTTTGTGCCTTATCTCACCAGCCTTTGCTATCTCCTGTTCATGACTCCTCATATACTAACAAAAGAGGATATTTGTCAGCATCCCCAGGCCCTATCCAAAGATTATATATATATAGAAGATTCCCCCCCCCCCCAATACTGTATTTCTTAGAAAGGTTTTGGGATTTAGAAAAGTAAAGATTTTATAAATGTCCTGACTAGTTCATATGCATATTCCTGCAATGTTTAACCCAGGACATGAAACTATGCAGTCCTGGGTTAACCCTTCTGATTTATTGAATACAATCAAGATATCATTAAATGATCTGAAATAGGGCCCATGTTTCTACTGCTTCTTTCTTACTGCCATTTTATACTCAAAGCTGTTTTGCCATCTTTAACCACGGTACCACTTACATCAACACCAATCTGACGTATAGTTAGTACTATACGAAGTTTGTTATTAAGGGTGATTTGGAGCCAACTGGTGTTGCTGGAGATTAATATTCCGTCATGCAAATCTGCTACGTTAAAGATTCTGTGTTACATGTACTATAGACAAGGGTGCTTTAACATCTCTCATTATACTTGCTGGTGTTTATATGCCTTCCAGTTGACTCCAACCTATTGTGACCCTTCTGTAGGAGTTTCTTGGCAAGATTTAATCAGAGGAGGTTTCTCGTTGTCTTTTTCTAAGACAGTGGCTCCCAAACTTTGGTTTTCCCAAGTGTTTATTTGCCCAGGTCAGCTGGTCCAGTGGTCAGCAACTATGGGGCATGAAATCCAAAATACCTAGAAGATCAACATTTGGGAACCACTGCTCTGAGGGCAGGAGACTGTTTGATATTCCCAAGGTCACCCAGAGGGTTTCCATTGTTGATTGAAGAGTCAACCCTTGGTCTCCCAGTCCTACTCCAGGACTTAACCTACTATACTATGCTGCCTTATTTCAGGACAGCTGCAAACAAAGAGTCAAATCTAGGTGTTGAAACTATTCTTTTTTCACCTATTTTTCTCATATAGGTGAGAAATATATGGTGCAAAGACAGGTTTTGGGGCCAAAATTGAGGATTTTGATACGACTCGTGGATAAATCAAAATTATTCCACAGAGAGGCGAAAACACTGACTCCCTCTACTCTCTCTGCTTTTTGAACGCCATTTCCCCATAAAAGTGTTTAAGAAAGGAAGGGGTTAAGACACAGTACTTATATTGATCTGTGGATAAATCAACATGATTTTTTGGGTTCATTTTTTAATTAAAACTTCTAAGATTTTTTTTCTGGCTTTAAAAAAGAGTTGGTATTCTATTGAGTACAGCAGAGTGGTCTCCTTACCTCTTCAGTAGTTTACTCTATGCTGTATACAAGAGATGGAGATCATATATGCGAGATGACAACTCACTCCCAATATCCAACTGCAAATCCCCTATTATTCTTCACTAGTGTCAGTGCTGTCTAATTTACAGTTGATCACCCTTTGAGTGGACAGATGATCCTAGCCCTCTTTTTATCTGTGAATATCATCTTCCACAAGATTAAACTTCTCGGAAGTTGGTTGTTTCCATGGGTTGCACTCTGTTATTTTCTGAGTCCTCCAGCATACGAAGCACTGTTACACAATAAACCAGTGCTCACCTCTCGGATGGAAGCAATCACAGAAAGCTAACCACCCGATGTGTCTCCTTTTTTTTTGTCTGCTTGGTTGAATGCTTCCTAATTAGTGTCCTGCAACCACAAATTCTGTTTTTGGATTGTTTGGAATCCCAATTTAGAAAGATTTTACGTATTGAGTATTCTTCCTGTTCCAGAAGCAATGTAGTGATTCATATATTATGACACCAAACATTTCAAGTGTTGTTTACCACGAAGTGGAAGCCAGAACTAGCTCCAGCCTTCAGAGTTAAGAGCAAGAAAGGTTCAGTCGCAGTTCTTTCCTAATTTAGTTCAGTAAACTATTTGTAGAACTGTTGTTTTGATTTATTTTAGAGTTAAGTAAATGTAAGCAGATGGGTTTTTTAAGAAACCAGATTTTTTTTAATGTGCTATAGTTAAGGTACTAAAATGGAACCTTTCTGACCCAGTTTACTAAAAATACAATGCAGAGTATAAATTTGAAGCAGACAAATGCCATAGAGCTGCAGGAACAATTATATGATATATAATCTTAAGAAACAGTTCAATTCATTTTGTTTTTCCTGTGACCATTTAGTGATTCAGGTAGTTTGAATGTGTAGCATTATTGAAACCCCAGAGCTTGAGTTGGGAAATGTCAGGTGATGATTATATTTATGTATCTGTATTTCTGGGCATGCATATGTTCACATCATTCAGGTGCAAAGGAGTGTATTTTCAGTGAGATCTACTCTCCAAGTTAAGATTCTAATTAATTAATCCTCTCATTTAAGCATGTGCAAATTGGAGATTGGCTTGTGCAGTTTATAATGCAGAGAATCCCTTCTCAGATGTGATTTGGTTGTTTTTGTCTTTACAAAGCTTCCAGCAGGTACTTTAAGCCAAATTATTATGACACTACTTTCACTTTTGAAATAACTCTGTTCTCTTTCTGAATAATGTTTTGTTTTTCTTTGTCTTATATACTGTTGTACATTACTTTGGGATTCTGGGTAGACTAAAAAGCAGTTGATAAAGTTGGCCCTCCCTATTCATGGGTTCCGTATTCATGGATTCAGCCAAGCACAACATGTGGGGTCTTGAAACCAAGCCCCAGCAGATTCCAATACTCTAATATATGTTCTCAATAAAAAAAATATCTACTGAAGATCGGTTCAGACTATGATCTTTTCCATAAAACCAAATCTCTAGCTACAAAGGTATTCATGTCTATATTTTAGATTATTACCATAGTTTCCTGACAAATATTTCAATTGACAGTATTTTCAGCCACTGTATTCATGGAAATTGCTTCTGGTGGCGGTGACATGAGGGCTCAGACTTGGAACTGATGTGTGGTATACATTTTAAATTTTAATCTTGGGATGACCCAGATAAGACACTTTTATATGCACATCATTGTTTAGGTTTTGATAGTATAATTAGCAATAACGTACAAGGGTTTTTATTCCTTGCAGGAAAAATGTTAATGGAGTTACAGTATAGACATAATTGTGCTTTTGTTTTGATTTCAGCCACATTGTACACATCCTCCATTTTGCTGGGTGTCTTCTTGAACAGCAGCGTACCTATATTCTTTGAACTCTTTGTGGAAACAGTCTATCCAGTTCCAGAAGGAATTACCTGTGGTGTGGTCACCTTCCTGAGCAACATGTTTATGGGAATACTCTTGTTTTTTCTCTTTTTCTACCATGAAGGTAAGGATTGTTTAGAAGTTTGAAATGTGATAGAATGCTCTTTTTCATGGGGACGTTTAGTTTTGATTTTAGTAGAAAGCGGAGTCCGCCTAAATACTCTAAAGATTCCAGATCCCATCTGATCTTGGAAGCTTAGAGGGGTCAGCTCTGTTTAGTTCTTAGATCAGTGGTTCTCAACCTGTGGGTCCCCAGGTGTTTTGGCCTACAACTTCCAGAAATCCCAGCCAGTTTACCAGCCTTTAGGATTTCTGGGAGCTGAAGGCCAGAGCATCAGGGGACCCACAAGTTGAGAACCACTGACTTAGATGGTGGATCACCTATGAATACCTTATGCTTTTGGCTGTGTTTCAGAGGAATGAACTGGGAGAACTACCTCTGAGTATTCTTTGCCTAAGAAAACCCTATGACATTTTTGGAATTGCCATATAGGCACACATGCATGCATGGACATACAGGAAGAGAAAACTGCATGCAGATCTTCGATTAATAATGTGTATGAGTTCCCACTACATCTGGAGAGCAAAAGACCTCTTTTGTGTTGGTCTTTATCCATGTGCCAATCAAAGACAGTGCAGCGGCCTTTGAGATAAATCCTGTTGCAGAGCTTTTACAAAGAATAGTGTTATGTTATGACAGCTAACTACTACTGTAGCTAAGCAAGTTAAATTAACGGTGAAACTGTCTCATGCTTCAAAGTCTAATCTGAATGCCCATGATGGTGAGGAAAAGGTGTGTTTTTCTTCTCCTTTTTTGTGAAACTTACTTTTAGCTACTTTCCCTCCTGCCTTGTTTGAGACACACTTATGAAGATCATAAACTGTAATATGTGGATACTAATTTTTTTTTTGTAATTTCAAGTATGGAAATGGCCAACAACCATTTCCACACAGAGGACCCCCAGCAAAAACTAGCTGCATATACTTGGGAACTCCACACCGATTGCAAGAGAAACCATGTTATCCTTTTCAAGATTCATGGAGGTGTGAGAGCATTTTTAACAAGTGTAAAAGAAAAAAAAACAAGTTTCCTCACCTTTCCAGCTTTTTCATACCTTCTTCTACAGTGTGCTTGTTGGGACAGCTGTTCAATTTTGAATGCGTTATTGCTGTATAGTTAAGAGTTTTATGAAATTTCAGGATTTTTGGAATTTTGGAAGAGAAACAGATTTGGGTTGTTGTAGATTTTTCGGGCTATACAGTCATGTTCTAGAAGCATTCTCTCTTGATGTTTCACCTGCATCTATGGCAAGCATCCTCAGAGGTTGTGAGGTCACCTCACAACCTCTGAGGATGCTTGCCATAGATGCAGGCGAAACGTCAGGAGAGAATGCATATAGAACATGGCCATATAGCCCGAAAACCCTACAACAATCCAGTGATTCCAGCCATGAAAGCCTTCGACAATACAGAAACAGATTTGTTTCTTTTTGAATCATAGTTTATACACTTCCTTATATGCTCAGATTTTATAGATGTTCTAAATTAAATAGGGAGTATTCTTAATTTAAGTGCTTCTACTCATCTTCATCTCCTCTTGCTGCCCTCCCAGTACAATAAACTGGATTTAGGGGCTCTTCAGTTGATGTTGAACTACAGTTCTCAGTATCTTCCGTCAGCATAGCTGGTGGTGGGAAGCCCCCAGTGGCACAGTGGGTTAAACTCTTGCGCCAGCAGGACTGCTGACCGAAAGGTCAGTGGTTCAAATCCGGAAAGTGGGGTAAGCTTCCATCTGTCAGCTCCAGCTTATCATGCATGACATGAGAGAAGCTTCCCACAGGATGGTAAAACATCTGGGCATCCCCTGGGCAATGTTCTTGCTGACGGCCAATTTTCTCACACCAGAAGTGACTTGCAGCTTCCCAAGTCACTCCTGACATGAAAATAAGCTGGTGATAGGAAACACTGGTGGTGAGAAACAAAAGAAAAACAAGTATCTTTCCTTAAAGTTGCAAACTCACATATATTTGTAAGCTTTATACATCTGTATGAAGAAACATATTGTTGGGTGGTCCTATTTTGCTTCAGAATGATAGGCATGGGATCATCCAGCTCCAAAGCTGGGTTGAAAAAGGAGGCTCCTGTAACAGTATGTTGTAGTGTATCTCCAGCACATAAGAGCAACCCTTATGTTCACGGCTCCAGACAACTCTTTGAGGGGTTTACAGAAGTAACCTTTTTTCTTCATTCTGCTAAAAGCTCCTTATGGTGTGCCGTGCAAAGCTAAAGGGCTCAGTATGAATCCTGACTGCCAGCTGTGAACATTTATTGCCATTTTATGATTGTATAGGTTGAGCAGTGGTGTAGCTGAGAGCACAAATGGACACACACTGCATATCCCCAAGCTCCCGATGCTCCTCTTCAGAATACTATTAAGGGCTCAAGCAGGCAGCCATTTGTCCTTCTTTAGCCATCTCTTCTGCTTTGTACCTTTCACATTCTCTGGTTTAGCTACTATCAAGTACAGGAGTGATGGAGAAAGCATGACCTAGAAACCGTATGATCATCTAAATCCCCTTGACCCTCCTACCTTTTTCTTTAGAAAAATCATCCAGAAATTTCTCTGCAAAACAGTCAAAACCGTACTGCAAATCCTGCAAGAACCTGACAGTTTAGGGCACCTTAGCCCCACCCTTAAGCATCTCTAGCAGAACTGGATGTCACTTTTGCTCATCACCAGAAAAAGCAGTGCAGCCTTAGGATGGTGTGTGGTGGAAACAGTTTCCTTCCCAAGAGCTGCGGACTTCATTGCTGGTCAGATTGATTTCACAGTTCCTCAATTCCTTCAGACTGTTTCCTCTTTTTAGGACAAAACTGAGAGATCCTTATAGAAAATAATGGGGAAATTCTGGCTTTTAGTGGTGCTCTGATTGGGCAGTATCTCTCTCTCTTTCTCTCTCTCCCACCCCACCCCCACCAAAAAAGAGGACATCTGCTAAAAAAGAAGTTCCTCTTTTTGGTTTTCACTGTGAACTCAATATTTTCAAAAAAAAAATTGAGAGAGTAATTCCAATATTTTCCTCTTTTTTATCCTCAAATGTCTATAGGGACTACAAGCTATGAAGACTGTTTTAGAGAATTTTAAAAACCTATTTGTGTTTATTTGCACACATTTGTACCATATTCATTTATTTGCACTGATTCAGATCATTGCATTGGATAGACCACACCAACTCTAGTTCCTTAGATATGGTTACCATTATTTTCTATGAGTAAGCAAATAAAAACTGGTATATGGCATATGTTACGCATCTCAAAAAACTAGAGTGGATAAGACAAAACTGGTGCCATGTTTGGAATCAGCAGGTCAAATATACCCAGAAATAGGTCTAACATTTGAGGCACCAACATGTGTGTTGACCGGTGTAATAGCCACAGCCCTTAGAAACCAGAGAATGTTTGTTTAAGAGCAGCTGAGACTATTCATTTTCTAAGAGGGCTTAAAACATGTCATGGATTTGATCGGTCAGTGCTTGTAGTTAGTAGTATGAGTGGGAAAGGCTAAATAAACAAATAGTAGATCATACTTTTCCAAGTATCTTTGGCCAGTAGAAACTGTTGCCTGGATGTGGGACCTGGATGTGGGACCAAGCTTTTGGCCATGCTGACAACTGATTAAAGGACCTATCGATAGACAAGGACAATGGAATGGAATGGATATATGGACTCTGATATATGGACTCTGACATGAGATAGTTTTTATGATTTTAATAGGTATTGATGTTTCATTTTAATTGTTGAACTGTTATATTTTGTATTGTTTGTTGTGTGATTTGGGCATCTAATTGTGCCTCCTTTGTAAGCCGCCCTGAGTCCCCCCCGGGGTGAGAAGGGCGGGGTATAAGTAGATGAAATAAATAAATAAATAAATAAATAATTTTTGGATGGCCCTGTTTTCTTTCTGTATTCAAAGGAACTGAACCACCACATTAGTATATGATGGATGTTTGGGTTTTTTCCCCAAGTCTAATTCACAAAAGGAAGGGACACCAGAGATCACATTGCTACCATATGTTGGCTTATATAGGCCATAAAACAATTTCACAAGAAAATCATCTACTTTATAGCTCATAGCATAGCCTTTGTGTAGATCATGAAAAACCGTGGATCATTCTAAAAGACATGGGTATGCCACACCATTTGAATGTCCCAATGCATGAGATATACTCCAGATAAGAGTCCAATGTAAAAACAGAATAAGAGAGAGAGTTGGGAAAGGGGCCAGGCAAGGCTATATTTTATTATCCTATCTGTTTAATTTATATGCAAAACATATCACCTAGCTTTTGGTAGATTAGACTCAGAGGAAGGAGGTGTGAATATTGGAGGAAGAAAGATAATCAATTTGAGAAATGCAGATGATACAATGCTACTCCCCAAAATATAGCAAAGACCTGGAATTGCTATTGAGGAAATTCAAGTGGAATTATAGCTGAACGTTAAGAAACAAAATGAACCCAGATGATTTTGTAACTTTAAAGTGGATGATGAGCACAGCAAAATAGTCAAATATTTTATCTACCTTTTCTCAGTCGTTAATTAAAATGGAGATGTAATAATGAAACAAGAAAAAGATTAGAAGCCAAAAGGTATGAAGGAGCTAGATAAGATTCTAAAGTATAAGGATGTAATCATAGAATACCAAAGTCAAGGTCATCCATACTACAGTCGTTGGATTTCCTATCTCTGATTGTGATAGCAGAACAGTAAAGAGGAGGTATGGAAATATTAACTAAAATCAACTAGTTTTGGTGCTGGAGTTGAGTTCTTCCATAGACTGCTGCAGAGACCAATAAATGGGTCATGGAGCCCATCAAACCCGAACTCTCTCTAGAAGTCAAGATGATTAAATCAGTGCTGTTGTTCTCTGGCCACATTGTGAAATGATATGACTACTGTAATGCTGGATAAAATGAAAAGCATTCGGAAAAAGGAAGAGCACATTATAGGATGATAGACTCAATCAAGGAAGCCACTGTCCTGAATTTACAGGAAGGGATCAGGGCAGTTGATGACCAGTTTCTTAGGGGTCTCTTATTTCTTGGGTCACTGTAAGATAACGGCGACTTGAAAGTTAACGATGATACAATGTTTGTGATATGTAGTAGCTCTACTTCGCATTCATTGTTTTTCCTTTTTGAAAGATTAGTATTTTAAGTGTCAGCTGTAATATATTTGATATTTCCAAACATCACTCATTTTGAGCACATATTTTTAAAACACATATATTTTGAGACTGGATAACAATCAATATAAACAGCAATTGTAAATGTATCTTGGTATCTCTCAGGCTTCTATTTGCTGTACATTTCTAGAACAAATCTGATAAATAATTTCTCCCATTTCAATTTCTATAGACTGTTTACGTCTGTTAAGACCGGAGTTTCTTCCTGCCTTGTTTCTTTAAAGGACCCATGAATACTTTGTGTTTTTATAAGCTGATAGGAATTCATCCAAACAGCATTGTTTACTAATAATGAAATCCATTATTCTAAAGTCCCATTCATACTTTAGTAGTCCCATTTTCTAAAAACTTAGACAGGCAGAAGCTTCCTTTCAACACAGCTGAAAGATTTCTCAGTAAAAGGTATTACCAATTGCAAAGGAGTCAGCTTTAAAGGCATAGCTGAAGGCCTTCTTCAGAACTTGTATTTTCTTTAATATATATATCATGCAGAATTTCAAATATCCTATCTTCTGAATGCAATTAAGTCTCCAAATGATTATTGAGCAATGGAGTTGTTAATGTCAATTCCTCATTGGCTGTAACAGAGCGAAGACAACTGTTGGGATTTGGGATATCTTGGAGGGGTGCCTCAGAATGCACAGGGGCCTTTAAACCACATATTTCCCTATAATTTTAGGAGTAGGAAAGGCCTTTTGCCGATAGGAAGTGACCACAATGTTATTATTTTTGTTTTAAAAGGCATCTCATGGCCTTTAAATGTCCTGGAGAGGCAAAATATGATGAAATTGCCTCCACCTTCTAGAGTGCATTTGAAGACAAAATAATTTTGGGGAAAATTGGACCCCGAGGGTGGGGAGGGGGGATACAAAAATAATTCCAGCAAGAATGGATGTTGCTTTCGTTCAAGCTACTTGATTCATTGGAGCAGAGAAATTGGAAGGCAAATGCCAGAGCTATAAATGTACCTTTGAAAATCATTCTCCTCATCACAAAAGTCAAAACTGACACAAAATTTCATTAGGCAGTCTCTTCCTTGGTAATGATTATTCAGTATGTTTCAGAGGTTTCTGAATCTGAATTGCATTGGAAGCCTAATGTTTACAAATGAGAGGACAAAATCCTTGCACAACAAAATTGAAACATCCTGCCTGTATCTGAGAAAGGTGAGCAAAGAGGGCAGCTACTGACGTAGGTTTTCCTCCTGTCATAAGCATTGTCTTTTGCTTTTTGGCAGTGAACATTAATTTGAAATTATAAAAAAAAACAACAAGCCTTTCCATACATAAGCCCCCATAAAGTCAAATAATTTGTTTCTAAGTAAAAATATATAGGATCAAGCTGAACATCAGTGTTCTTCAACTGCATTTCGTTCAGCATGGAGATTGCTATTGTTTCTGCATTGGTAATTTTAAAATATATCACTGCTACCTATTTCCATAAGCTGTTGTTTCCACCCTTTCATAAATGGAATGAATTAATATGTAGTTTTAAAGCTGAATTTTAAAGAAAGCAACAAGTTCTTTAGAAACTTACCAGGGATTCTCTAATGACCCCCCCCCAGCGAAATATCAGAGGTATCCCCCCCCCCCCATGGGAGCTTACTCGAGGTATGCGAAACGGCAGAAATCCATTCTGTTTTGTCCTGTTTTGGTTTCAAATTTCAGGTCCATCCACCCCCCACACTTCCCCCATTCTGTTTTCGGGAAGATTATTCCCAAAATGGACCTCAGGGTTCCGAATTAGGAATCCAAACACCCCCCCCCCTCCTAACCTCCCAATACCTTCCCGAAAACAGAATGGGAGGACATCCGAAATTTGAGACACATGTCTGTCTTGGAACACAGTCATTAATCTCCCAAGACTGCTCCTTTCAGGGGAATGTTGTATGTAAATGGTAAGCACTAGGTGTGTGTGAAATGGCAGAAATCTATTCTGTTTCTGATATGTTTGAATGAAAGGGGCAGTCTTGGGAGATTAATGACTGTGTTCCAAGACAGACATGTGATGCACTGTCAGAAAATCAGAAGTGTGTATTAAGCATAAAGGGTTTGAAAAACAAGATGATAGCAACAATCACAGTATCAGTAAGACGTAACCCTTTCCATTTCCTTTTAAAGAGTACATAACTTCTCAGAGTATTGCCTTCCAGAATAATAGATGCTAGCCTTGTTTCCTGCTGAGATCTCTTTCAATTTTTTACAAATGTGCTTCTGATGTTCATGAGACATTTGATGTTGCATGGTGTTGGAAGATAGTGCTACATATATTCTTAAATATTACTTAGTTGGGAAATATATTTATAATCCAGTGTACATGTAGCATGAATATGGATCTGTATAATACATGCCTGTGGCTTTGCTTGTTGTGTGCCATCATATTTCTACAAGTCTTCATACAAAATGTTGGTGTGTTTGGTTTTTTTTACATATTAATATGCTTTACAACCTCCTATATATTCATGTTATGTCCCTTTGGACATTTGCTTAAAAGGCAATAAGTTGTATGTTTCCCTATGGGCCAGGTTTGACCAACCTGCGGCCCAGGACACCCATGAATGTGGCCCAACACAAAATCATAAACTTACTTAAACATTATGACATTTTTGTTCCGTTTTGGTTTTCTTTGGTAAATTTATTGCATGGTCCTTTAGATGAAGTGAAATAATCAGCGTAGGTTACATCTACAAATATAGGAGTATTATCCGTAATTCACATTATAATTGCAAATGGTTCAGCCAGAAGACCTGCTCGATGATTTTAAAAGACCTTCCAAATGGGGTGCCACTTTATTTATTTATTTATATTCCACCCTACCTTCCCAAGGGGTCTCTGGGCAGATTCCAGCATATACAGACACAAAGGCAAATATTCAATGCCTAGAAACAATGTAACATAGATACAAAGATAAAGTTAAAGGCTTTCCCGTTCATCTCCGACTCTGGAGGTGGTGCTCATCTCCATTTCGAAGCCCAAGAGCCTGTGTTGTCTGTAGACACCTCCTAGGTGTAGCCGGCATGGCTGCATGGAGTGCCGTTTACCTTCCTGCTGAGGCGGTACTTATTGATCTCACATTTGCATGTTTTCGAACTGCTAGGTTGGCAAAAGCTGAGGATAACAGCGGGAGCACACCCTGGATTTGAACTGCCAACCTTCTAGTCAGCAAGTTCAGCAGCTCAGCAGTTTAACCCATTTCGCTACCGTGGCCCCTATAATAATTAGGATTATTATGCAAGAACTTTTCTTTTGCTTATCTGTGGTGGCGGATATCACAAACATTATGCATGGACCTTTTTGAGGGGTGCTCATCAGTTATTGTTAGTGTTACCATATTCCGTGTGTGGCCCAAAATGATCCTTCTACAGGCAATCAGGTCCTTTTTCTTGTATGTTTGCTAAGCCTTTAAACAGTAGTGAACAAAACTAATTGTTACCATGATCAATAGTAACCCTTTTCAGGACTTTCAAAATAAACACCTGTTTTTTTTAAAAAAAAGCAAGTGAGTAGAGACATAAAATTTCTGGAAATTTTGAAGCTGAGAGATTTTAAAAAATTCCTTCTGTTTCCCCAGAAGAAAAAGAACCCATTGTTAATTTTTCATTGCGAGTATTATTAGTAATGTAATAATAACCCCTCCCTCCCCCCTTTTTAAATCTGTTGTCATTGTTGAAAGTGAACTCAGGTTTGCAGAAGCACAATTAGCTGGCAGCATTTAGGGACAGAAAAATAGGCTTGACCTTTGAAAACCCCATAAAAGATGGTTGCCATTTTCCCTTAGCTACTTTTTAAGAAATACGACAGTCTGGAGCACTTATGGCAGGATAATTCCCATGCTCCATTATTATGCCGGTCTGAACAGCATGACGGAGTAAGAGCATAAGGAAAACTTCAGCAATTTTGTCTAGGTGGTATAGGCAATGTGCTTCAGCACAACTGAAAGCTTTTGATGGAATTTAATAGCATAAAGATTATTAGTGGGGAAGTCTAATAGTATCTAAAGAGATGTAGTTTTCTATGGAAGCAGTGGTTTGCTATGTATTCTCTGGAGGTTTTAGAGAAAATAAATTGCTCTTTATCTTTAGCCCTCTGAATTATAGGATTATACTAAGCCAGGCTTGCTGGATGATTTTTAAATCTAAAGGTATTAGAATTCTATAAAATAGTGAACAGGAGCTATTTTTCAAAGAGACAATCCACTGATAGCAAGGGCACATGTACCCTTTCCTTCTGATTAAGATAATTAAAGATTGGACAGAATTTTTTTTTACGGTTACAAGCTGCCTTCTTGAGAGATTCATATAGTCATACTTTTAAAATGAATGGGCTCTTTTATTGAGAAATTACCTTTGTCATTCTAAGAAGAGTAGATTAAGCTGTTGTAAATGAAAAGGTATCCTCTCTATTGAGAAATTGTAAGACTGAAGTATAAATGATAGAGGAGACAAAATAATGCGCTATTTAAATAGGCTGTACTCTTTATGAGGCTTAATACTCTGTCACATGTGCCAAATGCAAGGCCTGTGGGCCAAATCCAGCGTACCGCACCATTATATATGGCCCACGAGGCTTTCAATGCCAGGGCAACATACAGTAGAGTCTCCCTTATCCAGCCTTCGCTCATCCAACATGGTGATGGGTGAACATCGGGATTTGCTATATTGCAGTGAGCCATGAGAAAGATGAGACTACAAGGTGGTGTTTATCTACATGTCTGATATTAAATCGGACATGGAATATAGGACAGTTGTTTGGAGGAGAGGGAGTTGAAGAAAGAGAAGGCGTACACAAGCATATTATGTTAGCCAGAGCATGTGGTCTGCTATAATGTGCCTATGTAGGTGCATGGGAAGGGGGAGTCTGGGCAAGGTAGTCAACTCAAAATTATGATGATTAGGAATGGAAGAAACTAGAGAGCATTTTCCTGTATTTTTTATGGTTCCACAGGAAGAAGTTAGAACTCTAGACTGCAAGAACATTTTAACTTATCCAATGTTCTGCAGGCCCATTTATGTTGGATAAGCGAGACTCTACTGTAGTTACATCTATACAGTCTTACACTTATAAACAGCTCTTTGAAGACAACCATAAGGCTGATGTGGCTCTTGGTGAAAATGAGTGTGACACTACTGATCAAAGAGCACCAGATCCTCTTTCAAATTGGCAGCTAATCAAGGGCATCCCTTGCATGATAGTCAACCAACAAATACCTCAGGCTGTAGGCTATATTTCAGTGTGAGGAAGTGGCAAAACCACCTTTGAGAATTCCTTGCTTTGGAAAATCCTATGAATTTTATGAGGTTACCATAAGTCAATTGATGACTTGGTGGCATACACACACAGTCATTATGAATCATAGAAAATATCACCACCATACGTTCCACCTTTTTAGGATTTGAGACCCAGTTTGCAACTATTCTTTTCTTGTGTCTGTTTTGTTAAAAGCTTAATTGTATTTCAAACATTTGAATAATTTTCAGCTACAGACAAGCTCTACCCCCCCCCCCCCAGGCCTTTCAAAAAAAAAAAAGATATCAAAGGGGTATCCTAAAATCCGTTGGGTTTCTTGCTTTCTGAATGCATCTGAATGCATCCAGGAGGTGGGGGGGGGGAGTGCCTGTGTGCCAAGTTTGGTCGAGGTCCGTCATTTGTGGAGGTCATAGTGGTCTCTGGAAGTGAGTGAAGGTACTGTAAATCCCATCATCCATGGTCCATCCACCTCCAAACTTTTACTGAACCAACCAAATAAGTGTGAATCAAGTTATTTTACAAAGCTCTACAGATACCCTGTCACCAAATGCATTTTATTTCACTAAAATGTCTCATTTCTTAAAATATAGTCATCAATATTTGTAGCACTTTTAAAGGTGTAAATATTAATACTTGCACGAGTCTCCAAACATTGCGGTGAAAGATACAAGATAGAGAAGGATGTGCTGTGCTTCCCTGAGTTTTGTTCTCAGAAGTCAAGCAGAATGTATTCTATAGCACATTCAATACAGGTTTTGAAAAGGTAAACAGTGTACTTCCTGTTTCTCCAAATTGAGGGCCTTAGCCTCAACAGTTGCACCCTTTTGTTGCTTTATAATTGTGATAAATACCTAATGATCAACCTTTTTCTCTTTTTCCTTCCCACCCAGAATTCTCTTGGTTTAACTGGTGCGTTCCAGGGTCCTGCTTGCTGAGTCTTCTGCTCATCCTGTGTTTCAGGGAATCCTATGATAGACTTTATCTTGATGTCATTGTCTCCGTTTGAAAGCACAAAACAGAGTGGAAGATGGAAGCTAGTGCTGTGCTCGACCCATTTCCTTCGAAATTCAAAAGCCCAAAGTTCACAGTAAAACTCAAGAAATTTCTTACCATGGACGTTTTAATTGAATTTAGAAAGACTTTTTTTTTAAAGTATACTTCCTCGTTTCGTATTTTATTATTTACACAATTATGAAGAGCCTTGCACTTGAAGGAGAATTAGATGGCTTTTAAGGGAGAAGTTCTAGCTTGTGAACTGTGATATTTTATTTAAGAAGCTATTTAACTGGTTATACAAACTGTGCCAACTCAGACCACTCATAAAGAGAAATATCATAGCAATATCATGTCGTTTAAGGTTTATAAGGGAAGAGTCCCTATTCATAAAAAAACAAAAACCCATAATCTTTTGGGATCCTGCATTATCAAATGAAAATTCTGACCGTTCTCAATTTGTTTTGCTTTAGATAAAATTTTACTTTTAGGGTTTTATAAATAGGTAGGTGCTATTGAGAAGGTTTTCAGTGTAGGCTTCAGGGATGAACAACATGCTTAACCCTCCCAGGGAGGGACCATCCACACTGCAGAATTATAGCACTTTAGCACCACTTTATTTGCCATAGCTCCGTCCTATGTGATTCTGGGATTTGTAGAATAAAAAAAAACCTCTTAAAACTACCAATCCCAGAATTCCATAGCATTGAGCCATGGCCGCCAGTGTTGTGTCAAATTTTATAATTCTGCAGTGTGGATACAGTGTGAGTCTATTCAGAATTAAAATAACAGATTATGTATCATCTATGACATAGATTTTTAGAATAATTACATGACTATATATTTAAATTCCCTGTAAAGTCTTAATATGTCATTTGGACATTAGATTTGTTTTCTAATGTAGCTGCTTCTGATTTTTTTTAAAAATAAAATAAAATGCTTTTATTCCCTTCCCTCCAAAAACAACATAATCACACAAATACAGTTCTCGACACTGAAGGATCGTCTGGCAATTGGTGCTATACATTCAGTTGCAGCCATAGTATGCATAATGACATTTTATTGTCAAGGAACGGTGATAGTAATCCTGATTTAGTCCTGAAATGTTTCTTTTGTATCCCTCTTTGGGAACGTTCATTTTTCACACCCAGACAATGCACACCCATCTCCCAAAGTTTTGCAAACCTAATTAAACCAAGATTTTGCCTTTTCTTTAATGTTTACTTCTCTATTTATTCTGAGTTTTAAAGATTGCCAATCATGCGTGATCATTTGGATTAAAAAAAAATCAATAACTGTTTTAACAGTGGCGGTGTCACATTTTTTAGTAGTAAAATTAAATTAAATGGGAAGTTCCTATTATTTGGCTTCATTTTCAAAACTTTTTTCACGTTGTCTGCTTTGTTTTACCAAGTCTCACATGCTCATGCTTTGCAACAGAGCTGAAGCAATGGGAACATTGCCAAATACAGGCTGTCTTTCTCAAGATGGTATGTTTCAGAGAATGGAAGGCCAGCCCGTATGTTTAATAAGTTGTGGCCAGCATGATTCTCTTCGAACATAACTACTTCAAGTCACTTCAGTTACTTTGTCTCACACGCTTTCTTAATATCATTTGTGCTTTACTCTTCAGTAATCTTGACTCTTCAGTTGACTTTTCAATAGACCCCCCCTCCCCCCAATTAATATTTGGGTTTCCAAAATTAATTTGCACATGCAAATGAGTTGGTTAGAATATGTCTTTCTCTTCTAGATCGTCTGCTAGAAAACCAATCCCTTCAGGAAACAGCATAGTTTACAGAACACAGTTGAGCCACAGAATTGATATAGCAATTTTTCTGCAGACACGATGGTGGCAAGCATATCTGGAACATTTGAGGAGGCTTGTAATTCCCTGCTTGAATGAAATCTCAAAATTGGATGTGCCCTATTCCACCTCTCTTGTTTCCTTTGAACATTGTAATTCAGACATTTAGTGATACTCCCCAGACTGTTTTTCTGATTGAATAGGTAAGATGTTTCAGTTGAATTTAGTAGCTTAAATTATTTTTTTCAGGTATTTAGTTGCTTACATTAATTTTTCAGGTCATGAATATTACCATAAACACTGCTGGGTATTATGCAGGCCTCAAGATTTTGTAGGACTGCATGTCCCTCCAGATCCATAACCAATGGTGAGGAATAGGCTTGTGCAGTTCAGCTGGAGAGTGATCCTTTTTTGGTATCTGGAGTTTGCTGGGTACCCAGATCTGTTTTTGGTAGCCTCTTGAAAATTGGCTAATGGAAAAAACTGTTTTTGGCTAGGCAGTTGAAAGATCCAGGAAGATCCGGCCCATTGGCGGGAATAGAGAACTTACGAGGCTCCCCTTGCCATTTCTGGGACCTTTTCCTATCTTCTTTTCAAGCGAGTCTGGGTTTGAAGAACAGGGTTAAGGAAGCATCCTTCTTGGGACTTTTTCCTTTCTTCCTTTCAAGGAAGTCTGGGTTTGAAGAATGGGGTTAAGGAAGCAGTGCGGAAGACATGTCACAGCATTCTCCTATTCTGATTGGCCCAACAGGCTGGGCTCACAGGGAAACCCCATGCGAGCAGCATGCGGCAGCCTCTCTGCGTGCCATGTGCTGCCGAATAAGAGAGGAAGGGCCATGATTGGCTGCCATATAGTCCTGTTAACGGACGAAGAAACGTAACAGCTTGAGCCCTTACTGTTATGGCCATCCAAACAAGCCAGATTGGCCAAAGGGAAGCAACCACTCTGAATCTGTGCACAAGCCTAGTGAGGAACACTGGGAATTGCAGTCTGACATCATTTTGAGGGACACATCTTCCATCATACCCATTTTACCTTTTTGTTGCTTCTTGTGTCTTCTTTTGTATTGTGCAGGAAAGCAGAATAGGGTAATTTGCTGAACTGAACTTTGACAGGCCATGAAAGATTAAAAACTTACTTCTTGAAGAGGTCCTTTTCCAACTAGATTAATTTACAGTTTATAGTAAATGTGATTTCCGCTCACTTAAAGACAAGCACTTCTTTACTTATAGGTCAAACGGCTAGTGAGACTTGCTGCTTAATCCTCCACTTGGATGGCAGTCGCTTTAAAAATGATAAGGTCATGCTGCTCATAGAAAAAAGAAACCGCACTCTCCACTTAAGGCCATTTCAGCTTTAGAGCCCAGCTTCTCTATGAAAACCTATATGAAATAGTTGGGTATTGTCAAGATTTTGTCTGATAGCAACACCAAGCAATATGTCTTACTTCCAGCTAGGAAAAGGTCAAGACGGGAACTCTTTTTGGGTAATAGGATCATTGCTATTATACACATGATATATCCATATGAAGATACTCACATCCACACTGTATCTTCACTGGAAGCAGAAATCAGCTACACATTTGTCACATTCCTTGTTCTTCATTGACTAAAATCAGCTTAACAGTTCTTTGCATTAAACTTTGTGGGATGTTCTGCTGTTAGTTTCTCAACCTGTGGGTCCCCAAATGTTTTGGCCTTCAACTCCCAGAAATCCTAAAGGCTGGTAAACAAGGATTTCTGGGAGTTGTAGACCAAAACACCTGGGGACCCACAGGCTGAGAACCACTGCTCTAGAAGTTACTAATGGGTTGCACTATAAATTGCATATAACACTATCTGTAATACAGGACATCTTTTTAATTTGTGAGCACTTGTGAATTGCAGGATAAGAACCTGACATTTTACAGATGTCTTTGGGTCCCATCTCTATCAATATCAGCTTGCTGTCAGTGGTTACAATTTTATTGTATCAGGAGCGACTTGAGAAACTGCAAGTTGCCTCTGGTGTGAGAGAATTGGCCGTCTGCAAGGATGTTGCTCAGGAGATGACCAGATTTTTTTTTTACCATCCTGGTGGGAGACTTCTCTCATGTCCCCATATGGGGAGCTGGAGCTGACAGAGGGAGCTCAACCTACTCTCCCTGGATTCGAACTGCTGACATTTGTTTTTGGTGTGAGAGAACTGGTCCTCAGCAAGGATGTTGCCCAGGGGACGCCCAGATGTTTTATCCTGTGGGAGCCTTCTCTCCTGTCCCCGCATGAGAAGCTAGAGCTGACAGCCAGGAGCTCACCCCACTCCCTGGATTCGAATCGCCAACCTTTCGGTCAGCAGTTCTGCTTGCACAAGGGTTTTAACCCATTGCGCCACGGGGGGCTCCTTGGTTACATGATAGGAGTTACAGTCAACTTCTGCTGAGCCATATGTTGTTGTCAACCTCTGCAGAGCATCCTAGCGTGTTTTTGTTTTCCAGTTAATTGTCATCCAGATTCCTTTGGCTTCCCTTTAAAAGCTCATTGAGGGGCAGCCCAATGATTGAGGTCATGATCTTGTGATAGTTTACATTTTTTTTAAAAAAAATCAATTGATTTCAGTGCATATTAAGTGCATTCTTATCAATACCAGCCTACACGTTTGCTTGGAAGTAAGCTGCGCCGTATTCTTACCTCCCAAAAGCTTGGATTAGTATTCCAGGCATAAACCCTGAGATCAATGGGACTGAAAGGTGCTTAATTTTGATTGGAATGAGCCTGGTGTTTGTCATGAGGGTTCCAGAACAGATTCCTGCCTTTTTTCTGCTCATTTTTCAAAAGAAGTAAGAATTAAACTTCACTTTGCACTGAGCTCTGTGTCATTTCCCCTGAACTTCTTTAAAATGAAAAGTAGCCCACTGAGACAGCAGTCAGAAGTGGGCAAAAATAGGTAAGAGATGCTTGATCTTTCTCCCCATTAAATTGATCCCTTCACATTGCTTTCCTCCACAGAGAACAATTTCGAAACAAAAACATAGTAAGAAGGGATAAAGCACTTCCTTTCAGTTGCAGTTTTTCCTTGCTCCCAAAAACAATTACATAAAACTTAATCCCTGGTATTATCGAAAGTAAGGAGATGACTGGAGGACTTGACTTTGCCTCTCTCGGGCAATTTAAAAATGGGATAAAGAATGTTGCCCATCTTTTATTTAGTGCCGTTACTTGACAACTTGGGCAACCAGTTTCATATCAAAAATGTATACTGTGTACTGTGTAATGGCACAACCTAACGAGTATTTGAGATGGTTAGGGGATGATTTTGAATGTTGGGTAGCGACAAAAAAAAATGCATAACCCAAACCTACTCTTTAAAAAATAGTAGTAGTTATTAGATATGCATGTGGATTTAATTAAATGTTATGCATCATTCATAGCCTCAAGACAGCCTATAAAGGCTCAGATTGCAATTTTGTCGTGGTCATTAACCTGCATTGTAATTATATTGTTTAATCATTTAAGCTTCTCAAGTTGTTGAGGCGACAAACATTGGTTTGAGGAAGGCTTTTGGATTTGAAATTATCGGTTATAGCAGGGGTCCTCAAACTTTTTTTATCAGTGGGATGGTTCACAGTCCCTCAGACTGTTGGACTATAGTTCGGGCGGGGGGTGTGTGTGTGAACGAATGTCGATGCACACTGCACATATCTTATGTAATTATATATATATATATATATATATATATATATATATATGGAAGAACAATACAGTATTTAAAATGAAGAACAATTTTAGTCAACAGAAACTTACCAGATATTCAGTGGGAAGTTTGAGCCTGCTTGGTTGATGAGATAGTCAAATTAATTAGGATTGTTGTTGTTGTGTGTCATTAAGTTGTTTCAGACATAAGAAAACCCTAAATCTAAAGTTTAGGGTGGGGGCCAGGTAATGTCCTTGGAGAGCTGCACGGGGTGTAGTTTGGGAACACCTAGGTTATAGTATTTACTTATCACTTCAGTTGCTTCCCAAGACTGAAGGAAAGAAGCATAGTGGGACTTGGATATAGTAGAAATGGCTGTATATATTCTCTCAAGTGGAGTCCAGAGAAGAAATTTTGTTGTGTAAATCCTGCCAAAATAAGGATAAGACACTTTCTCCTATTGTTCTGTTCCCATTCATTTCATGCCATCTAGACAGGAGAAATTCTCAGTGGACTATATCTTAACTAATCTTAGTGAAATGCTCTAATATGAAGTTAGTTGTCTCTGTCCGCTGTGCATTGAAATAGGAGCCGCGGTGGCGCAATTGGTTAAGCCCTTGTGCCAGCTGAACTGCTGACCTGAAGGTCAGCGGTTTGAATCTGCAAGACAGGCTGAGCTCCTGTCTGTCAGCCCCAGCTTCCCATGCGGGGACATGAGCGAAGTCTCCCACAGGATGGTAACACATCTGGGCATATTCTGGCAACATTTCCAAATCTAATGTTGCTTGCACATCTTTTTCTACCATGAAAGACTAGAAGACTTTTCTTTAAAAGCTTTTCAAAATATACCCATTCTACAGCAATATATTCTGTGGCTTTTCTGCGTTCCTTACACATAATTCCTCCTTTAGGGTTAATAGACCCATATCATAAAGTCCTTTTTTACATTTTTTTTCCAGGACAGTGAGAACTATAACCTTAAGTTTTGAGGCAAACACACTTCAGGGTGCAAATAGAAATATAGAATGCAAACTTCTCTAAATTGTACTAGAACGGTGAGTGGCATAAGGAATGCAATGACTGAGTGCTAGGTGCCCCCCCCCCCCCATTAATAATTTGGGGGAAAGTATGTTCTCCATGCACTTTTGGTTGCTTCGCTTGACATGTTAAGAATTGTTACTTATTTTCTTCAAATATACAGTTATATGCTCTGAAATAGCTATTAAATAATGGGCAAGGTCATAGGTGCACACTGCATTGATGAATTTGGTAAAATATCAATAAATTTATGTCCATATTAATATAGTATATTTTGGTTTGCTCCTAAATTAATTCTACATTAATAATGAGGCTGCACTTGCAGACTTTGCATTTAATATATCTAATTTTTCCAAATGTTTTTGTGACTGCAGTTTTCCTTAACTAATAACTCTTTTTATATTCAAGTAGTTATTCACTTCGTCAGAATTCTGCATGTTCAATGTGCAATATCCCCTGACTGTGTTTAAGAAAAAAACAAAACAAAGAAAACCTGTTTCTGTGTTAGAACGCTTGATTTAATAATCACTTTACAGGATTTGTTAACTAGGTGTAAACATCTAAAAAAAGAAAAAGAAAACCGATCCTTTTTGTTTGTGAATATGACATTTTGTAAATCAAATCTGAAATTGTAAAAAAATAAGGGAAAACATTCAATTTCATTAGGGTTTGTATGCATTTTACTTTTTGTAATTTTGTAAAATAAAAGATATTTTTATTTTAGGGCAAGTTCTACTTTTGTATGTAATATACTGACATAGGGCACAATTCATCAGAAATATGTTCTGCTTTTGTCTTACTGGGCAAAAATAATTTTTATGGTTCTGCCCTACTCCCTTTTCTTATTTCTAACATAAGCTGGGCAGATTTCTTACGTATTGTGCCAGTAATGTCTTTTATTTTTTAATGAAAATAATTTAAAACCACTATTATGCCTGGAAATGTAAACATCATGTATCACTTTGGAGTTCTGTTTCAACTGGAATCTTGCTGTTAAACGTTGTGTGTTAACTTGTGTTAATACCTGATACACATTAAAAAGGTTAATTGTAATTTGTGGCTCGTATTTTGTGGCACAAAGGAAAATAATACTTAAGAATATGGTAATATTCAGTGATTTTTAAGCAGATGATTTGACTTTGGTGTCGGGAATTCACGTGGTGTCCGTCACTTCCATAAATAATGGTGCATTTCTGTTATAAGGTAGTAGTAGTAGTAGTAATAATAATAATAATAATAATAATACTAACTTTATTCTTATATTCTATCACCATCTCCCCAATGGGACCCGGGGCAGCTTACATGGGGATCAAGCCCAGCAAAACAGGAGTAAAATATAGCACTATTAAGATATATTGCATTGCAATAATTAAAACAATAAAATTGTGCAACAGATGTCATAAAACATAAGAACATCAATAACCATCAACCAGTAGACGAGAAGAGTGAGTGTGTTCAGATCCAGCAGGGTGGAGCAAGGGCTAGTGCAATGCAGCTGTAGAGGCAGGGCTGGTAATAAAGTGCTGCAGGGCTGGGGGTCTAGTCAGGAGATCAATTGGTTAAGGCACATTGAAACATCCAAGTTTTCAGGTCTTTATGAAAGGTGGACAGGGTGGGTGCTAATCTAATCTTCCTGGGGAGAAAGTTCCAGAGCCGGGGGGCCACCACCAAGAAGGCCCTCTGTCATGAATGACTTTTCAATGATTTTGAAGCATAGAATACTGTGGGGTTGCGGGGCGGGGTTGATTTTGTCATTTGGAAGTTGTAGTTGCTGACATTTGTAGTTCACCTACAATCAAAGGGCATTCTGAACTCCACCAACGATGGAATTGAACCAAACTTGGCACACAGAACTCCCATGGCTAACAGAAAATACTCAAAGGGTTTGGTGGGCATTGACCTTGAGGTTTGGAGTTCTCATTCACCTACATCCCGAAAGCACTACTGACACAAACAATAATGGGTGTGGACCAAACTTGGGATGGATCCTCAATAAGCCCAAATGTGAACACTGGTAGAATTTGGGAGAAATAGACCTTGACATTTGGGAGTTGTTACTGGGATTTATAGTTCACTTACAATCTAAGAGCATTCTGAACCCCACCAACAACAGAATTGGGGCAAACTTCCCACTGCACCCCCATGACCTACAGAAAATATTGTGTTTTCTGGTGGTCTTTGATGACCCCTTTGACACCCCCTCATGCCCCCCCCCAGGGGTCCCGACCCCCAGGTTGAGAAACGCTGCTTTAAATGAATTAGCAACAGGTTTTGTCAGGTGTGTTAATAATGTCCAGGTATTCCTCAGTTCTACCCACACGATTCTAAAAACTTTTTGCAAACAAAATAATTAAGGGATCTAAGGGGGAAGTGTCATATCTGGTTCACACCAAGTTTGTTTTTACTGATCTGTTGCCTCGCAATTACTTTCTAATGGGCTTCATTTAAAAAATAAATTCCCAGTGGTGCATTTGCGGATATGAATACTCTCAAAATTATAGCTTATGATTGACTAGAAATGAGGCATTATGCATGCAGGTGTAGCTGGTTTTGGGTTATTAGAAATCCAATCTATTTTTTATGATATTGTGGTGTAATTTTCGGCACAAGACCATGATATAAATTTCCAGTTGCATCGGAACATAAACTAAAGTGTCCCTGACTCTTGTCACTTTCCATGGTCTTTAGTTTGATTAATAAATGGGATGAGAGCTATAATATTTTCCCAGTAAGAATCTGTGATCAACCCTCCGTCAAAGTGGACCGATTTTATAGGGATGTGTAACAATGTTAAAAAGATGTCATTTCAGGACCGCGGGGACTAGTCTCTCAGCCTGTAAATGTTGATCATATGGTTCTGGTCCTTGGAGCACGTAAATAACCTTTTTCTCTGTGAACGTCTTCCAAAGCCACTGTCCTTGGAAAATGAGGCTCTTTGATTTCCTCTGTGAAACAAAAGTTATAAAACTGAGCAACTCAGCTAATCTGCTCTTTATGTTTCTATTTTAGCACAGCACCATTCATTAATTCATTTACATTTCAGGTAAGCTATGTCCGTCTGCTCAGAAGTCTCACAGAGTTCAGTGTGATCTCCTCCCAGTGTAGGGTGTATAAGGTGTAGACCAGCTCTCATGGTTTAATGCAAAACAAGCTGAGCACATAAGCTATTTTTTAAAATGATGGCACCAATAAATACTGGCTACTTGGTGCCGGTGGCTACTGCCTCTGGTGGTGCAGCAGGTTAAACCGCTGAGCTGCTGAACTTGCTGACTGAAAGGTTGGCAGTTCAAATCCAGGGAGCAGAGTGAGCTCCCGTTGTTAGCCCCAGCTTCTGCCAGCCTAGCATTTTGAAAACATGCAAATGTGAGTAGAACAATAGGTACCACTCTGGCGGGAAGGTAACAGCGCTCCATGCATTCATGCATGCCACATGACCTTGGAGGTGTCTATGGACAACACCAGCTCTTCAGCTTAGAAATGGAGATGAGCACCATCCCCCAGAGTTGGACATGACTAGACTTAGTGTCAAGGGCAAAGCTTTATCTTTATCTTGGTTGACCAAAATTCATTAATTTGCCAAGTAGTGTTCATTCCACTGAATGAAAGTAATAGCTCCAAATGGGTAAATTTTAAATAAATCCACATGCAGTTTCATTATGGAAGAATATTTACTTTGGTCTGCCTCTCAGAAAATGGCAAAAACTAAAAAAGAGTGTTTTATATAAATCAGCATTTCTCAACCTGGGGGTCAGGACTCCTAGGGGGGTCGCGAGGGGGTGTTAGAGGGGTCACCAAAGACTATCAGAAAATACAGTATTTTTTATTGGTCGTGGGGGTTCTGTGTGGGAAGTTGGCCCAATTCTATTGTTGGTGGGGTTCAGAATTCTCTTTGATTGTAGGTGACCTATAAATCCCAGCAACTACAACTCCCAAAAGTCAAGGTCTATTTTCCCCAAACTCCACCAGTGTTCACATATGGGCATATTGAGGATTTGTGCCAAGTTCGGTCCATTTCCATGGTTGTTTGGGTCCACAGTGCTCTCTGGATGTAGGTGAACTAAAACTCCAAAACTCAAGGTCAATGCACACCAAACCTTTCCAGTATTTTCAATTAGTCATGGGGGTTCTGTGTGCCAAGATTGATTCAATTACATCACTGGGGGAGTTCAAATGCTCTTTGATTGTAGGTGACCTATAAATCCCAGCAACTACAACTCCCAAATGACAAAATCAACCCCCCACCCTCCCAACTCCATCAGTATTCAAATGTGGGCGTATTGGGTATTTGTGCCTAATTTGGTCCAGTGAATGGAAAATACATCCTGCATATCAGAGCCGGGGGGGGGGGGGGGTTTGAGGGGCTTCACCCTCCCCCCAAAATTCTCATGGTGGTTCGCGAAAAGGCCTTACTGGTGTATTATTTAAACTGTTATGTTTATTCATATCATGATCTGATCACCATACTCAATATATCCCATATACGTGGGGGTATTGGGTAACAATACAAAAGGTTTGCTAGGGTAGACCCTCTTTCACTCAGACTCAGCCCTCCCCCCCCCCCCCCCTCCGATTGAAATCCTGGCTACGGACCTGGATATTTATATTACAATTCATAACAGTAGCAAAGTTACAGTTATGCAGTAGTAATGAAAATAATTTTATGATTGGGTGTCAGCACAACATGAGGAACTGTATTAAGAGGTCGTGGCATTAAGAAGGTTGAGAACCACTGATATAGATGCAAGGAAGTCTATACATGATTTCAGTTTTTCTTTTTTTCTAGTGTTGCTATTGTCTGCTCAAGGCGGAGGAAAAGCAGTATATGACTTGTCGGATATGACAGTAGATGAGTGCTGTAACCATGTGAATATGTCTCAGTGGACCTGCAACACTGGCTTCATTGAATTCCTGGGAGAATATAACTATATGTCTGCAAGAGAGTAGTGAACTAATTACGTTTGCCACTTCATCTAAATTGGTGGAGCTGTGCTTGAAGAGAGGGGAACTGGAGGTGCAAGTTGGATCTTCTACACTTAAACAAAAAAGAAAGAAAACCACTTCATTGGGTAAGTGGAAGTGCATTTCAATCCAGGATGTATAATTGAAAGTTAATGGCCCAGACCACCACCTCATTTGTGGGCAGAGATTCATGGGCACCTGAGTCTAGAGATTCATAGGCCCTGCAGAGCCTTTTCTCCCCCCCCCCCCTCTCTCTCACACACACACACACACTGCTGTGTTTGGCAAAGGCTTAATGGGGAAAAACCAAATGGGATTCATTCCTTGGAATTGGTTTCACCTAAATTGTTACAGCTAAATGATGAAGGCAGTCTATTGTACTACTTAGCAGAAGAAAGCTAAAGAGACATCATGGGAGTAAGTACTGATACTCTTCTACTATTGATTAACCTGTTGATTGAATATGAGTGTGCTAATTACATAGATTGGCCAAATAATGAACTAATACTTTTTCAAATATAAGTAAGAGTGAAACTACAGGAAAGGAGATTCCACCTGCACGTGAGGAAGAACTTCTTGATTGTGAGAGCTGTTCAGCAGTGGAACTCTCTGCTTCGGAGTGTGGTGGAGGCTCCTTCTTGGGAGGCTTTTAAGCAGAGGCTGGATGGCCATCTGGTGGGCGTGCTTTGAACACAATTTTCCTGCTTCTTGGCAGGAGGTTGGCCTGGATGGCCCACGAGGTCTGTGATTCTATAACATCAGGCGTGGCTGTTCAAGATAACTGAAACTGGATGCAAAGGCATTAATCTTGGGGGGAAAGCAAGTAGCATAAATACTCTAAAGTTAAGGTGTTCATTTGGTAAGTTTGTTTGCGGATCTGTAATTCTTTTAATACTGATTATATAAGAAATGAATTGAAGTCTGCCTCCTGTTCACATTGATCAAAACTAGATGAATTAATGTATAGGTGTTGGTGGAACTGATGAAAATGTTCAATTGGTTTTGGATTAAGACACATTAATTTGTTTTAAATCATTGTATAGATTGTCGTAGCTGATATTATTTATTAACATATCATCAGGACAATCCTAACTCAGAGACGTGTAAACGCTAGAGAGGTAAGATTAGACTCAACCATCTTCTGCTGGCAGAAACCCTTTCATGAGAGATGCTCTCAGAAATCTGCCAGGAGAGCAATCTGCAGGCAAAGAAACCGACAAAGGGACAGAGAATGGGAGTGATGCCAGATCAAAACCTCATCCAAACCAGGGAAAAGGCCAAAAGCGAAGGTAGTCCTGAGTAATTTCCATCTCTCTTAGAATAGAATGGCTTTGGATTTATCATATCTACAAGTTGCCTACTGAACGCCTAGTTGGCTCTTGCCAGTTAAGCCTGGATTATAGATTTTGAGGGCCGTGATGGCACAATGGGTTAAACCGCTAAGCTGCAGAACTTGCTGATCGGAAAATCAGCAGTTCGAATCCACAGACGGGTGAGCTCCCATTGTTAGCCCCAGCTTCTGCCAACCCAGCAGTTCAAAAACATGCAAATGTGAATAGATCAATAGGTACTGCTCTGGTGGGAAGGTAATGGCATTCCATGCAGTCATGCTGTCCACATGATCTAGGAGGTGTCTATGGACATTGCCAGCTCTTCGGTTTAGAAATGGAAATGAGCACCACTCCCCAGAGTCGAACACGACTAAACTTAATGTCAAGGGGAAACCTTTACCTTTCCTTATAGATTTTGAGTCTCTGCCTATTTAAAGCAATTTGAATTGCTTCTGTGTGGACATATAAGAATAAATTCCGAGTCTTTTCTGTACTATTTGGAGAATAAAGCACTACAATGAACACAAGAAGATATAGAGTAGGAAATGTTATTTTGGCAGATGATGTAATCTCAAGAGGAATGTTTGAACACAGAAAAATATGAATATGAAAAGGATTTGAAAATGATTGAGACATTTGTGTTAGATAAAAGCTTTCATTCTTATTACAGATGAAGTAAAGACAAAGTTATATGGTGAACGGTTTGATGGAAATATTTTAGATTTGGTCAGCAAATCATTGTCAATCATTGTCTTCATCCCGTTTGCATTGACAGACATACCTCAGTTAATAAAGTTTCTCACAAAGGCTTTTAACAAAAGCTTTGTATGCCTGCCCTCCCCCCTTTCCCTTTTTATCTTTATTTTTAAGATTTTGAGCAGAATCAGCTTTTTGGTGATAATGAAGGAAAGCTGGAGATTTCCAGTGTCAGACTGCAACCCTGGATGCATTTTGGAAGAAGCCTTCACAAGCTCTACAGAAAATCCCAGATGTTTTTGTTTAGAATCATAGAGTTGGAAGAGACTGCATGGGCCATCTAGTCCAACCCCCTGCCATGCAGGAAAGGGCACAACTAAAGCACTGCTGACAGATGGCCATCCAGCCTCTATTTAAAAGCCTCCAAGGAAGGAGCTTCTGCCACACTTCAAGGCAGAGAGTTCCACTGCTAAACAGCTCTCACAGTCAGGAAGTTCTTCCTCATGTTCACACTTGAGGCAGAGAGTTCCACTACTGAACAGCTCTTACTGTCAGGAAAGTCTTCCTAACAGTCAGGTGGATTATCTCAGGTGGGAACAATGTATTCTATGATTGTTCTACCTCTTACAGTTTTATTTTGAAACTCCTCTTTCCTTTTTCATTTGGGGAATGAATGTTATAGCTACTGCTTCCTTCAGTGCTGTGGAACAACATCTTCCTTACTCTTTTCAGACTACTTCAAGCTTTATATGAGTATAGTGGTTCTCAACCTGTAGGTCCCCGGTTGTTTTGGCCTACAACTCCCAAAAATCCCAGCCACTTTACTAGCTGTTAGGATTTCTGGGAATTGAAGACCAAAACACCTGGGGACCCACAGGTTGAGAACCACTGGATCCAAACAGGCTAATTCAGATTCCCTAGAATGGAGTTCTGTTGATTATTCCTTCTATGTGAAAAGAAATTGAATCATGGAACTGGAAGAAATCATAAGGGCTTTTCATTCCACTCCCTGCGGTGTAGGAAAACACAAAGCACTCTTGAGGGATAGCCATCTAGCCTTTGTTTGAAAACCTCCAGAGAAAGAGATTCCACTCTAAGGCAGTGTATTCCATTGGCAAATAATGTTGAGGTGGAATGTCCTTTCCAGTTTTTTGGTTTTTTTTCCGTGTCAGGAGCGACTTGAGAAACTGCAAGTCGCTTCTGGTGTGAGAGAACTGGCCATCTGCAAGGACATTGCCCAGGGGACGCCCAGATGTTTTGATGTTTTACCATCCTTGTGGGAGGCTTCTCTCATGTCCCCGCACAGGGAGCCAGAGCTGACAGAGGAAGCTCACCCGCACTCTCCCCGGATTCGAACCTGCGACCTGTCAATCTTCAGTCCTGCTGGCACAAGGGTTTAACCCACCACACCACCAAGGGCTCCTCCTTTCCGGTAATTTGAACCCATTGCTCCAAGCCCTAGACTCCATGGCAGTGGAAAACAAACCGGCTCCCTCTTCCTTATGACATCCTTTCACATATTTAGACATGTCTCCTCTCAACTTTCTTTTCTGCAGGCTAAACATTCCCAGCTCTTTAAGGAATTCCTCAACCAATTCCTAATCCATTTAACTTGTATTGTCTTGCTCACATTTTGCTAGCTTGCTTCCAATAAGATCATGGGGGACTTTGTCAACGGCCTTACTGAAATCAAGGTATGCTACATCCACAGCATTCCCTGCAAGACTTACCTGACCTGTTTGTTTTTTTCCACACATGCTCATTGTTAGTTTTGAATAAGAAGTTTGAAGAAACATATCTGTCCCTGATACTACATTTTCTGTAGTCATACCCAGGAACACATCTACTTCATTAACTGAGATATAACTATATTTCAATGTCAATTGTCCTCAAATAATCATGAAAAATAGTACCAGTCTTCTAATGTGTGGAAATTCGGTCATTTTTGCCATTGAGATTTCCGGGAAGGTAACGGCGCTCCATACAGTCATGCCAGCCACATGACCTTGGAGGTGTCTACGAACAATACTGGCTCTTCGGCTTAGAAATGGAGATGAGCAGCAACCCCCAGAGTTGGACACAACTAGACTTAATGTCAAGGGGAAACCTTTGCCTTTACCTAAGTTTTCTCAAAGCAAATAAAAAGCTCAGCTAAAGAAAATTAGCTTCAGCTGGGGGCAGACAATACAAAATTGAAAGCGGGCCCAATCCATGTGTCTTGGATGAGACACTTCTTGTAGTCTGTGTCATGTGTTGCTACGAAAGGACCTGGAGAGGGTCCAAGGAAGTTTTTTTTTTAATCTGAGGAAGGATGAAATGGGGTAAAGCAGTCCTTGAGGATTTAATACGTTTCAGACCAGAAATAAATACTACCTCTGCAGAGAGACAACACAAAAAGGTGATCAGGTTGTTAACCTTTTTTATTTCTGAATTATTCTTTACATAGTACAATATATAAAAATACAGAGAATCCCAGCCCAGCTCCAAATTCACAGTGTCTAAAGGCAGTGATTGCAATCTACATGACCTTTATTCTAACAGTACCATTGCATTAACTTGCATAGGAAGGAGGAAATGCCTTCAGAACCGCGACTGGTAGTGTTGTCCCCATTTTGTCTCCTAAGGCATGTACTCTTGCATTCTAGTGAGAATCAATTTCTCTTTATTAACTCAACAGATTAGTCTCTTCTCTCGGCTACAGTTATCAAACTGAGCCGGAGTATCTCCTGTCTTCATCTTCCATTTGGTTTGCCTCCTGCCGCCTCTTCTGAAAACAGATTGGATTCCATTTCAAACAAGCCCACGTTTCCACCTAGAATGAGAACAGCTGCACAGCTGACTGGCTTCAATATTGTTTTGACTTTTCTATATGCAGAGCCCTTTTCAAAAACCTGTTATTTATGGCATATACCTCCTGGCCTCTCTTTAACTCGGGGAAACATCCATCATCCCTAGCAACTCAACCCATTGCAGCCTTGACCAACTGCCCGCCAATAAACTCAGGCATGATGGCTGCAGACCTTTTAGCCAGTATTTACTATGCCAGGGTAAGAGGCAGCATAGCAAAAAGACTGTGATGAGTCTGGGGAACAGCAGCAAAATGCCCAACCAGTCCCTAAACCAGTAGTTCTCAACCTTCCTAATGCCGCGACCCCTTAATACAGTTCCTCATGTTGTGGTGACCCCCAACCATCACATTATTTTCGTGGCTACTTCATAACTGTAAATTTTGCTACTGTTATGAATCGTAATGTAAATATCTGATATGCAGGATGTATTTTCATTCACTGGACCAAATTTGGCACAAATACCCTGTATGCTCAAATTTGAATACTGGTGGGGTTGGGGGACGGACAGACTGGTTTTGTCATTTGGGAGTTGTAATTGCTGGGATTTATAGTTCACCTACAATCCAAGAGCATTCTGAACTCTATCAACGATGGAATTGAAGCAATCTTGGCACACAGAACTCAATGACCAACAGAAAATACTGGAAGGGTTTGGTGGGCATTGACCTTGAGTTTTGGAGTTGTAGTTCACCTACATCTGGAGAGCACTGTGGAGTCAAAGATGATGGATCTGGACCAAACTTGGCACAAATACTCAATATGCCCAAATATGAACACTGGTGGAGTTGGGGAAAATAGACCTTGACATTTGGGAGTTGTAGTTGCTTGGATGTATAGTTCACCTACACCCAGAGAGCATTTTGAATCCCACCAACTATAAAATTGGGCCAAACTTCCCACACAGATCCCCATGACCAAAAGAAAATACTGTGTTTTCTGATGGTCTTTGGTGACCCCTCTGACACCCCCTTCTGACCCCCCCCCCCCAGGTTGAGAAACACTGCCCTAAACTATTCAGGGGCCAGTGGGACAGCTTTCCCTGATAGCATGGGTGGCTTTCCTTTCTGCCCTGTAACATAATAACATTATGCCAGTGTAACAGCATTATGTAAAAGTATGAAATACGAACGAGACTGGCTCCTGTCCTGTCTTGCTCCTTGCCATTCAAATTACCATGCTGTTTTGAGGTCCTTAAAAGTAGGCTCCTGTCAGAAAAGGGAATAAAATTAGGGGGCAAAAAACCATGACCTGCTTTTGGATTTAAGAGGTTGTTTTATCCGTTTCCTAACATCTTCTACTCTGCAAGTCTTTGCCTTAAAATAGGTAAGATGGGTTGATGGATAGTTATGGATCTTTTCTGATACTCTGAAAGCTCTTGCTTCATGTGTTTCAAGGCTGGGTGTTTATAGCCCAGTTAAGTCTTTCTAAAACTTTGAATCAAATCCTGGACCACTACTGTATTGCTATTGGCCAAGATCCTGTGGGAATACTTAGCAGAGCTTAAATCTCAGCCAGGATTCTTCCATGGGCTTCCGTCTTCACAGGGCACACTCCTGCAACCATTCCAGGGCTACTGGGAATAGAGGTCCCTGGACTCAATCCAGCTGCAGCTTACATCTCACAGGAGAAGCATTATCCTTGTAGAACTTCGGTTTACTTGTTGGAAGCTCAGGAAATTGGTAACCTTCGTTTTCCATGCAGCTAGATGGTGTCTGAGACTACACTGGGCCTTGGCTGGTGGAGGTATTCACAGGGATGCTTTGCAAAGAATTGGATAGCTCTTCTTACAACAAGCTTTAAAGGACATATGCTGGCATAATATCATTCACAGGTTATACCAGCATATGTCACCAACAGGGCGACAACTATAATTTGTTAGCTGTGATCTGGCTATTGTAGGAAGCACAGGTTCCAATACAAAACATAGTGCCTTTCAGCAGTGAACCTATATGTCATAACTGTATGTGATGTGTCAACATTAGGTAGTTATTTCTATTCAAGTATGTTTGTTATCATTGGTGGTGTATGTTGCAATGAGCCTGATAACCCATGTTTGTATGTTACTTGTATTGCAGTGTATGATTGTTCTATGATGGATGATTCCATGGGAAAAGCAGATTAAGGCTGACTTAAGGGACTGTATTTTTTGCTTTGTTAAAACTTTGTCTTCTCTCCTGCATACATCTGCATGTAATAGTGAAATTGAGAATAGTATTTTACCCATTTAAGGAGGCCTACAAAAAGCTTATATTGTCATAAATTTGTTAGCTGTTATAATATTGTAAAACTAAGTAACAACAAACACAGTTGCCCTCTGGAAAATGTTACAATTCCGAACTTATTAATCTATTAAAATTAATGGAATTTACTTCCTGAGCCAGAGTTCTAAATTCTTAGAGTAAACTACTTCATTAATTTTGGTGGCGCAAATAGATCCGCAGTCACTACAGAAGCTCCATAAAAACAGCTGACTGCATTGAAATAGATAGGCTGCCCTTTTCTAAATAGGAAAATAGGATTAGAGTTGAAAATGTCATTCACCCTGGCACTCTGTTCTCTCTTTGCTCACCTGAAAGTGATGTCTCTGAAGAGGAAACCCCTTCTATATATGGAGGCTCAAGAACCCAGATTTCTCTGTCTGATTAGGACTTGACATGTGTCACTTTCTGCATGTACTGTATGAAGAGACTTCAGAGCCCAATTAGATAATAGATGGAATCTTGGGCAGTTACAAGTGTGCAGCCTGGTTACACAGTTAACTTGTTTCGTATTCATGGTCCTGATGTTGTCTGTGACTTCAGGACTGCATAGCGGCCATGAAACCCACCCCCCTCCAATCCCCACTTAGAAAGCAGCTGCTGCAGGTGATTGTGGGTCCTTTTCTTTGTCAATCAAGAAGCAGTTAGCTCATAGTCCCAACTTCTTTTGCATGAGGGAATTGAATCCTCTCAGGGAGAGAGAACAGAATATAAATAATGTATTATTATTATTATTATTATTATTATTATTATTATTATTATTTGTCTTGCTTTTGCCTGTTGCACCAGGAATTGCTTGCAGGATGATTGTGGGATTGTCAGTCAGCTGCATCCTGAATGACAGGAGGACAGACCCCCATTGTTTGCAGTGGCTGCTTCGTGGTAAGTGGGGATTTGAGTAGAATTGACAGCACTGCTGTACAGGCAAAGTGTTTATGCACACGTAAACCCCCAACAGGATTATGTCTGTTGCCTGTCTGACTATTTGGTCTGGCATAGATGAGTCTTTTAAAAACAGATAGTGTAGGCTGGCTTTCTATTGGAGGACTGCATTTAGGTTGTTCTGAAAACAAAAATAGACAGGGTTTTGCTGACTATGTTGATGGTTGTGTTTTATAATGAATTGTGTAGCTATCTGCGACAGCAGCTAAACAAAATATTGCTATTTACTATTCATTTTGACAATTTTGATAATTAAAAACAATCAAACCAATATACTAAGTCAATTTGGGCAGTTTATTCATAAAGTATGAGCAAATACAAACATTGTTTACTTTGCCATTCTTAACATGAATGGATTATTTTGTGGGTTGGGGAAGATGGAACAATTCTAGCTACAAAAGTCAACTTCTTAATTTTCATTAAACCATGAAAAAATTCATTCCTCTAGGAAAAAAGCAAGTTCTTGTTAAAATCTGCTGCTTATTCTTTTGGGTTCTCCTTTGAAATCTAACCTCAAGTCCCAATGCTGCTTTCATTATTTTAAATGGATTTTTTAAGACATTCAACAGTACACATATATTGTCTGTATGTGTTATAAATATATACCATATATACACATACACAGTGTTTAAGTAGGCAGACTTTATGAGCTTTACATTTTATATGTTTGCATGTGTAAGAAAAATCTCACATTTGGTATGACTAATGGCAACTTACTTTCATCTTTGCATGTTTTTGTTTTTGTTTTTTTGCGACATTAGGTCTTGTAATGCAAGGAAAGGTACTGTTCTAAATTATATTCCCAAAAGAATTCATATCATTTCTGCTTCCTATACCAATCTTCAACTAACGTCACTTCTTTCTCTAGAAAATAATAAGGCAGCCGGTATGCATGTACGTACAACTCCTATGCTGGAGTACGGATGAGCCATTGCAATGCATATACAAACAGTCACACGTCCCTCTTTACAATGCCATCATCTCTCCCTTCAAGCATTCACTCTGCAAAGAGACATTTTTCTCTCTCTCTCCTTTTGGAATATGCATATTACCGAAGTGCAGTATTTTTAAACGAACTTCCCAGCGATAAATTCAGCGTATATTTCTGATATACAGCCCCATAAAGCTCCTTTGATCGGATCCTGCGGTGTTTTGTTTCCTCTGCCAAAGAAGCAGCTACAATACAGAGGCTCGGCCTCCCTTTTTGTGACAGAGGGAGGGAGCAAAGCAGTTTATGGCTGTGGCGAAGCTTTGCTGCTTTATCACTTCGGTAGTCCCACTGAGGAGGGCAGAAAACAACACTGAAGAAAGGCACAGGAAGAGAGATGCTATCACTCAATTCTTCAGAGAATAAAAGCAGGAGAAGTCTATTCAGCTCTATCAGCTCCTCAGCCCCCTACTTACCCTAATGCGGAGACTGATCCGCTTTCTCAGATATGCACATACAGCTCTATTGCAAACACAGCTTCCTCCATTCATCTCAATAAGGCAGCTGTAGGCACACTGCCTCTGTAAATGGATAGATCTACAGCAGGGGTAAGGTCTTCCATGTTTTGATGGACTGCAACCCCCAGCATCCCTCACAAATGACATTGACTGAAAGGAGAGGCAGCCCACCAACATCTGGAGGCCCTCACTTTCCCCTGGTATACCACCGCTGCCTTTGAAGGGGAAAGGAGTAGCTGTTTTGGGAGGATGAGCACCGTATCAACCTGTAAGGAATCGCTGGATCACAATGGGTGACAAGTAGATTTAAACACATTTCCAACATCTCTAGTATAAAAAAAAGGTAACAAAACAGAACAATGATCATGAATAAAACACATAAAGAGACACACACCAGTCATACTTCCTTGTGTTCAAAAGATCACCTAAGTTATTCAGACCTTGGGAAAATCATCTTTTGAAACCGCTGCTCCCAGAATCCCTTTGCCAGCTTGTACCTTGCCAAAAAGTAACTTTCTACTCTCGGATTATGAAAACAAAGGTACACGTCGCCTTTTTCCCAGAGCGGGACCCCAAGGCAGCTTATAACAAGCTTCACCATCCAAACATGAAGCTCTATTTTTCCCCTCTCAAGACTCCATATTCCAAAATTCATTCAATCGGAGTTCCCAGTATTCCCCTTCCTGATTCTGAACATGTCTGAGTTGAGCGTGATCTTTAGGCTGTTACCTGGGCTCAAGAACGCTATCAATGAATCATGCTGCTTTTACTAAAACTGAGCTGACTCGTGTAGATGCTGCTGTGGACCAGACAAATAAGGAAGGCTTTAAGACACATCTTATAAAAATAAGAGGGCTCTAATCACTTTGGCCTAAAATCCCAATAGCATTTTGAAAGAAACTGGCTATTTCCCCTTTATAATAAAGAATCCAGGCACAATCTTAATAACTCATATAATTTTGGGGAGCTTCTCTGAACAGTTGTCTCCTGTAATGCATAAATTGATCTAAGAGATACCCTAAATTTGAAGAACAAAAAAACAGTTTCTGTCCAATACAGAAAACTGCTCCAGTGGTTGTGCTGACACATGTGTGTTGTGTGGCAAGAAAGGCAGCACCATCTCAGCATGTGCATGTTACAGAAAGAGCACAAGAATCCTGTTGTAAAAGCAATTACTGTGAGACCAAACCCACATCCAGTGTTGCATAAATGATTTCAAAAGATCTTCCTGGATTAGACAAACAACCTCACCTACCATGGACACGACAAAATCCTCTTGCCATGATCGAAATGAGATATACAAGCACCCCGTGGTGTTCTGTCTCATTAACCTGCCATAGGGAGCGAAGGACTCTGGGTTTCTCTGTTTGCATTGATACTGTCCCTCAAAGGACTCTACTCTCAGGCAAACACTAACTGAATGGCATGGTGCTCTTTTCCATTCTCTTCCTCAATGGCATCAAAACATTTGCAATAAGAATTACCATTCACATTTCTGAAAAGTTTTCATTCTAAAGCCTGGGAAGAATGAACTGGAATATTTTAACTAAAAATATCTCTGCACAGATATCTGCTGTGATTTCTGATCTCTAAAGAGAGAAACCTACCTTGCATAACCAGGAGGAGAAAAACTTACCAATAAAAAAAATGAAAACCTTAATCGAGTTGAAAAATCCGTCTTATTTCACAGCAAAATGCAAAGCAAAGAAAAGATTTGAGAGAGGGAAAGAAGAGTGAAATGGAGGGCTTAAGACACTGGTACGCAAACTGGCACAAAATGAGTTTTGCACCACACTGGACCACTCTGAAGCAATGCTTTGCTGTGGCCCCAATCCAACAATTTCTTACAGATGTGAGTTCAGCTGTTGCTTAGCTACCAGTCACGTCTATCCCAGTCATTTCAGGGGGGGGGGGGGAGCAGCACATCTCCATGTGCAGAAAAACAATTTCTGCATTCGTAAGTGCTTTATATGGGGACAAGAATCCTCTCCTGCCCTATGGGGCTGGCTTAACATACAAGAGAACAAGTTCTCAGTCACTGGCATATGGAGATAATATTGGGGTGGGGGGAGTTTAGTTGATTGGACATCCAATCACCAAGATTGTTCACAGTTTGTTTAGACATCAGTGATACACTAACATGCCTTATGACCTTTGGTTGCTTTAGGTTAAATGAGAACTAGGCATCAGCACTGGATTGTTTCCCCATTGAAGGGAGGAGGCATATTCAGACATGGACAAAACCACTTGCCAGTCTATATTTTATGCCTGTAAATAACTGTGCCAAAATGTTTTCCAAGGTGGTGTGCGTGTGTGTGCATGATGTATTCATGCATGTGTGCATAAGCAATGAGGACAATGCCGCATACTAGACAATCTGAGACAGAATCTAAAATAAACAGCACGGATCATGGTTAAACCAGTAAGTGTGAACAGATAGGGCCATTGCTAAAACAAGATACACGGGAGAAACTCAAGCTTGAGATGTGCGTCATTGCTCATGCAAGGGACTGGCTCATGTTTTTTGCCACATGCACTGCGCTGTGGCAGTCTTCAACTCTTAGCACCAGGAGGTCATTAAAAAAATAGATAGATACACCAAAAAACGCTAACCAACAGTGAGCAAATGCACTTCTATCGCCAGACACATGGGATGGGAATGTCCATGCAAGCAAGGCTTCCTGCGAGACATCAATGTCAGACAATCAACTGGCCCAAGACATCATGGCTTCTGCATTGGTCTAACACAGTCACACACAGACACAGAAGAACATTTCACAGCAGGACTGGGTTGGTTGGGAATGTTACAGGCCCCAGATTACATTGACTGTAGCAGATTTTTCTCTCTCACTCAGATACTGAAGGACACTGGCAATTAATAATGCACATTGCATTTTCAAAGAGTATGACTGGCTGGAAGACGCTAAGGGAATCTGCAGCAGGCTTTCTGAGTTAGACTATGCTATGGAGACATTCTTTAGAGACACCGAACTTTCCTTTGTTCGAGTGAATTAAAAAAATTATAAAAAATAAAACCAGCAATTCGCATAAAGCTTGGTGATTTTAACAACAACAGAGGGTCCTCAATCTAACAGTTTCATAAGAGGCTACTGGAATCAAAGTCAGAAGAAAATAGTCCCTCCTAACAGGATATTCCATGGCTCTTGTTCCTCTCTCTTCGCATATTCTCCAGTGGGCTAAATCACCCTTGATGTATCCAGAGCCCATGCTTCATGTACCCAAACTTAATGTCTTAATACTATTGCCTCAAAATCTTGACCGGAAATGTTTCACAATGCTTCTTTTGTGTGAAGTTCCTTATCTTTATTTTGTAAATCTCGCAGGACTTCATCCATTCATAGTTGCAGGTTGCATATTTTTTCCACATCACCAGAAATGCAGACAACATCGATCAACCCCAAAGCTTAGAAACCAAAAGCTTGAGTGTGGTGGTCTATAAGGCTTGTTTTGAGGATGATATTCGCACTATCATTACCTTGTAGGTATGTGAAAGACGTCTCTCAGTGCATTTCTCTGCCATGCACACTGAGTTTCTGAAGAAGTGCTGTGTAGTCACATATCATTCCACACAAGTTTAGCACATCATGGTTGATTCCTGATCTATCTTGGCACGAGACACAAAGGAGCAACTCCAGCTGTAAATATCCATAGCAATAAGTGCCATTTCTAGTGGAGGACTTCTCCAAACTTCTAGGCAAGGTAATCCTTTATCCATAAGCAGTAGGTCTTCTTAAGGAGATGTGCTACTTGAAAGTAAGACCACTGATAAAAGAGAAAATAAAAGGCCCACTGTATAATATTTACACCTAGAGATAAGGCCAGTATTTGGTCCATAAACTCAATTTAAAAAATAAAAATCATATAGGAAGTAATCCAGTTTTTGGAGGTTCTGTCCATCATCAGCTGTTAGCAAAGGTCCTTCCAGGTGAGGCCTCGGGCCTGTAGTCATATTTATTCAGTGTACTGGGATAATAGGTTGTTGTGTACACATTTGTCTGTTGCAAAGGATAGAAGTTGGTCCTGTCGTCTGGTATTAAGTTGTTCTTGTTAAGCGTCTGTGGGGGAAAACAACAAGCACATTAATGACGAAAATCTCTCCCCTTCTTCCTTATAATCCAAATTTTCACCAGTTCCTTTTGCTAGTGACACTTGCTATCGGTACTTTCCCTCCATTTCAAGTTTGTATAACCACTTCATGGCTTTCTACATAAACTTTCTATGGATGGAGGGGGATCGCACCTGCTCCTTGTTCTGCCAGCATTTATTGGAGGGGGCATCTTTCCTAAGGGACTACTGTGAACCAAGATCCATATGTTTATCAAGATTCAACTACTCTGATTATCCAAGAAAGTCAGTTTGACAGGTCCTACTATCTTCTCCCAAACATCATCATGCAAACCATGCTGGGCCTAATGAGGAGGAACTGTTCACATTGGGACAGCCTGATTTCCTTTTACTAGCCTTACTCTAGTTCCCTCCCATTAGCAGTGCACCAAAAAGGCATTTCACTTTGCTTTGGAAGAGCAGGTGGACATTTACCTGATCTCCATCTCCACTGGTAGATATCCAGGTTTGGACCCCCCGATATTAAGTGTGTCACTTCTGTAAGCTACAGTGCAAGTAACAAGGCACGGTCACATGTGAGGAAAAAGGATTTTGGGAGAAAATCAGCAACCAATTTACAAGCACAACGTCCAACAGGATGGAGGAAAAAATGAAAGTGAAATGCAGGTGTACTTTTAATTGTCAGTGTCAATATGGGGATTATTTTTTTCTCACTCCTTTTTTGTGCTTTTATGAAAGTATTCTATCTAAATGGCCTACCAAAAGGAAAGCTGTTTCTTGCCCCCGCTCTGCAAAATGCATTTTTATAAACAGAGGAATCTCTGTTCATTTTAAAATATACAAGCTGAATCCTATCATTTAATCCCAACGAATATAAGCAAATCAGGGTTGTTTGGTGGGATAGCCCCCAGAACACCTGTTGGTGTGTTACCTAAAAGGCTTCTTGCCCTAGTTATTAAGCCCTATAGAAGTCAATGCTGGTATATGAATGATCCAACGGGAGACACAACTGATCTATGGGGACAGGGGCGGCTCAACCCATTACGCAAAGTAAGCATTTGCAGTATAGTTGATTTTGCCCAGGGGCGCTCTTGGGGGAAAATAGACCTTGACATATGCGAGTTGTAGTTACTGGGATGTATAGTTCACCTACAATCAAAGAGCATTCTGAACTCCACCAATGATGGAATTGAACCAAATATGGCACACAGAACTCCCATGACGAACAGAAAATATATATCAATGATTGGTTTGGGGGGGGGGGGATACTGCTTGCTTACCGTTGAAAATTACCTGGGGATACATAAATTAATAATAATACATAACCACCACCTACAAAAGAGCTACAAAAAAGCACAAATGCATGTAGAATGATCAGTATACAAAAGGTTTCTAAATGTTGTATCAACTACACAGAGTGCCTGTACCAGGGTGGAAAACTGCTTGCGCTCTGGGTGTGGCTAGACTACAACAACCATCTTTCCTCATCCCTAGCTATGTTGAGAAAGGCTGCTGTGAGTAGCAGTCAAACAACTGGAGAGCTACGCATTGCTCTTTCCTAACTACAGTATTCTTAGCACTCTCCTATGGCTCTGGACCAACTTAATAGTTAAATGGCTGCTTAATGGTTCAGCAGTCCCACCTCCTTGCTCAGTCACTTGTCCCAGATGGGCTTTGTAAAAAGTAATTCTTGTGCTGAAAGAGTCTCTGTACCTATTTTTAGCATCTTGAAGTAAAAGTGTTTTTACTGTTTTTAACTATTTCATGCAATGCAAAAAAAAATTGACAATTTAAAAGTACTCTATCAGACCAGACCAAATGCAGCTGAGTACTCCACACAAGAGGTAACTATTGCAGATGTCCTTTGTCACAAAAAGCAAACAGTTTTTAAAATCTAATAATAAATTGCAAATCACAAGTAAAAGACTCCATCATGATGGCCAGCCAACCTGTTGAAACCTGAAAATACCAAGCAAATATACCAAACATTAACCCTCTGCTTGACCACATGTAACTCACAGCCCCGAAGACTTGTAGAGAAGGCTAATGCTACCTTATTGAAAAGAAGGAAAAGAACTGGACAGGAAGGTCAAAGCGGCTGAGAAGATGAAGTATTAAAGTGTTCAGGAAGAAAGTGGACGAAAACCCCCAAAATGGTTTAAAATATGACATAGAATCTAAATGTTCTGCTCTGCTTCTGAGACAGCTCCACTGGCTGTCTATATGTTTCCAAGCCCAATTCAAGGTGCTAGTTATTACCTATAATGCCCTGTACGACTTCGGTTGAGCGTTGAGAGATCCTCATCTCTACTAGGTCCCTCTACAACATGCGTTTACGTAGGACATAGGAAGGCTCCTTCTCAGGGCTGGCACCAGCACTTTGGAACTCCCTTTTGGATTGGCCCCATCTCTGTTGTGTTTCCTATTTAAGACAGCTCTGAAGGCCACTTCCTGGAATAAGCACTGATGAGGCGTAACTGCCTGCAATCAGTTGACCAAATACCTAGTCACTTGTGCCATTTAACTCCTTGGGCTCCAAAAATGTGTGGGGCACCCACTGTTAACTGTTTCTGAAAATCTGGCCAGTGGTCCTCACTGACAGCCTAACAGAGCACAGTAGGTTAAGAGGAATTAACCAAACAGAGTTCATTCTCAGATACTCAAAATAGAGTCGATAGTTTTGAGGCAACAATAACGGAACACAGTAGGAAACTCATCCAGATGTTCTTCTAAGATGAACTGAAACATAAAATGTGTATTCCTCCATTCTAAAATATATAGAAATATATAGAAAATCTGCAGTAAATGACATAATAAAGGCTGTTGAATGTTTAATATATATGTTTACCTTATGTTTTATATCATTTGTATATTCTATTTTTAAACTATTTTCCCTAAAAATGCAAAATGAAAGTTGTGTCTTCAGGTGGTTTTTTTGCCTAGTCAAAGAACTGTATGAAAACATGACTAGGACAGATGATCAATTCAAGACACAGGTCTATCACCATCACATGTAGTTTCAGCTGCAGGTTTTACTCCAGTGAGGGAAAGCTTTCCTGACAAAGATTTAATACAAATGGCCTGTACAAGATTACAGTGTAGTGGTTTTAAAAAACCCAGTGTTCCTTAGCGATCGGATATTTGCAACCGTTTTGCCCTGGAGAATTCCTGCATAAAATTACTGTATCTACAGCTGAAAAGGAATTTTGGTTATATTTTTTCTATCACAATATCTTATTTATTTATTTATTTATTTGATGCACTTATTAACCGCCATTCTCAGCCCATAAGGGCGACTCATGGCGGTGTACAGTACACATAAAAGACAATTACAAAAAAGCCAGTTTCAACAACATATAAACTATACAACAATTACAGACTACACTAAAAATCCGCTTCGTCTCTTAGTGGAATCATAGCCAGTCTCATATTCCTTGTTCCATTCCAGTTCTCATTACCGTATTGTTTAGCACTTAATTAAATGCCCTCTCGAACAGCCATGTCTTAAGGCTTTTTCGAAAGGACATGAGGGAAGGCGCCTGTCTGATGTGTGCAGGGAGAGTGTTCCACAGCCGGGGGGCCACCACCGAGAAGGCCCTCTCCCTCGTCCCCGCCATAATGAAAAATATCTTGTCAAACCTCTAGGCCCTCCTCATGAAACTCACGAATTTCTGAGCCAAGTCACTATCATCTACCAGTGATGGCTAGGTAAAAAGTTTCTGTGCCATTCAGCTGACTCCTATAATGCATACATTTGACCTGTAAGTACCATTATCTTTATTTATTTAACAATTCATGGAAACATGAAAGATCTCCTGGAGACAGACAACGTGTTGAAGGTAAAAGTACATTTCTGCACTCGCAAGAAATCTTCTACAAATAGAAGAGTTCTTTTAAACTTAGCTCTAGAATATTTCATGAAAAAAGAAAAGAAAAATCAAAGATGTTCTTCTACTTGAACAAGCTGGTAGATGAGGATTGTGACAGAACTTCTTAAGCAAAGCATCACATACAGAGTAGCTCTGTTCTTCCTCTTGCTCATAATTTGAAAAAGAAAATCCACTTTAGCACCTGTCAGTAAGGCAGCAAACTAGGCAGAAGAGCATGAAGATGGAGGTGGAGCCTTTCTTTATGTATGGGCCTGGGAGAGAAACAGTGGAGAGAAATTACAGTAGCCACAGATCCTGAATGGATAGTCATCCCAATGGCATCAGTACTACATAACCAAACCGAAGAAACCATTGACTCAGCAACTATGTACTTCTATCATTCCAAATGGTACCAACAGGTAACAGAAGAAAGATCTATCTCACCTCTAGGTGTGGGTCAACCATCTCACTGGCCAGTGCTACAAACAGTTCAAATAATACAGCAGAGTTCTCACAGTCTGAACTATATATCCTCCATGTCTTTAATTCAGTCAAGTAGGTTTTGCAAGGTTCCGAAGTAATCCAAAAATATGCAAAACTCATATGAGTAAACATAATGCAATTCGGGGGGGGGGGGTGTACATGCCATCATTAATAATCTTTCCGCTTTCTAGGAAAAAGTTGTAGTGTTTATAATCCTGGATAGGAGCTATGTTTATGATCCTCACAACTGCGACATAATGAAAAACAACCACTGCAATGGACAGAGATACATTCCCCTGTCATAGAATCATAGAGTTGGAAGAGACCTTGTGGGCCATCCAGTCCAACCCCCTAACATTACTAACTAACATTCCCATCCTGACCTTGTGTGTATCAATTACTATTGTGCCAGAGTTTGTTTAAACCAGGCACCCTCAAAGTGAGGCCCTCCAGCTGTTTAGGCCTCCAACTTCCAGAAGCTCTAATGGGCTTGTTCAATTGTGAGGCATTCTGGGAGTTGAAGGTCCAAAGAGCTGGAGGGCTGCAGTTTGAGGATGCCTGGTTTAGGCCGTCAGCCAGCTGTCACCTGAATCACAGGAGAATAGCCCCATTGACTGCCTCAGATACTGCCCACTACATGGGGACTGGAGGACTTTCATGGCTCCTACATAGTCCCTAAACTAAGGGCTACCACCTTCTCCTCTGCCTCGTTCCTTGTCAAACTTGAAGTCTTCTAAGGCAATTATGAATGCATACCCTAGTTATGCATTTGTGTCTACTTTGTATTCTGAATCCCTGGCTATATATATATAAAAAAACAAGTGTGTAACTCTCATATTAGGCATTTGTGACTGTAGATTATTCCAGCTGCCACACTTGAAGAAAAGGAAGGGGAAAGAGGAGAAGGTGGAAGCACTTATGCTAGAAATGGTCAAAACCAATGGCATGCAACTTTCAAACCATGGTTTTATGCGCATAGCAGCAAGCAAACCTGCTGAGCTGGCAAATGACTGCCAATACTCCACACAAACTTGACAGAGACAAACCTTTGAAAGCCTTAAGTGGCAGCATCTGCCGATCTTAAGTAAGACACATGTGACAAGCCCGCCTGGGTCAGCGCTGCTGCCGCCATAAGATAATGACACCCCTGTGAAATGCATCATTGCTCCCCTTGTGTAATCTTCCCTGCATGAGAACCACACCTCCCTAGGATGGTTGACTGCTCAATTTGATTCGGCCCAATGAATTAAAGAGGGTCAGGGGAAGACACTAATAGCTTCCGACTAAGCTCCGCTGCCCAGTCTTTTTTGTTCCTCCTCAGTAAACCTTCTTGCTTACTCTTCCTAGCAGACATTATGTAAATCAAGAGGCTTTTGAAGCAATATTTAAGTGCTGCAGCCTCATACAATGAAAGGAATTTGTTCTTCTCTGAGTCATTTCTTAACCCCCTCCCCAAAAGAAAACAGTCTTTTGAATCAGACTTTCATCACTGAATACATACTCTTTGCTCCTGGCAGTAAACATTCTTAAATGTTACTTGTGTACGTGTGTATGTGTGTGTGTGTGTTGTGTGGTCTTTGTTACAGAATTGACTAGTAGCAAAATTTGTATTTCAGTCTGGTTCTTTTCGGAGAGTTGTGCGAGCAGAAAGAAGACAGTTTGGTATTCTATCTGGCTAACTTAAATGAAAGCCAGGCGGTGCAAAGACAGTGTTACAGAGAAACGGTTGCTAACTTTCCAGACTGCTGCAATTTATCAGCTTTTGACTGATGACTGAACTGTACACAGATCACTTTTGCAAGCTGAAATGATGCACAGCAGAAGGGTCACCCCGACAGAAGGCAAGCGCTTGCTGCGGCAATATCGCTGCTTCTGCTGTGCCACACAGGGGATAAAGGTCAAGCGAGGAAGGAAGCCAGTAAAAATTGAAAGAGCAACCTATCAAATTAAAAGATAGGAGATTGCCATCTTGTGTTTGCCAAGGGATAGAAGGGCAAAAAAATCAACACAATGTCTCGGCCAGACACAAACTTCTCCTGGGAATGGAAAGGTGGTTAAAAGTCTGTTTTGTTATCTCTAAACTAGAAAAGGGGAAAAATGTGAAGGAGAAGAGAGAAAAGGCATTATTTTCAGTAGCAGTAGAAATGACCATCTACAAGGGAAGAAGACCTTAAGAAGACAAGCAATGCTTTAGAGCATCACATCCCCTTTCTAGTTTTATTTTTCATTTCATAGAATCATAGAGTTGGAAGAGATCTCGTGGGCCATCCAGTCCAAGCCCCTGCCAAGAAGCAAGAAAATCACATTCAAAGCACCCCCAAGAGATGGCCATAAAGCCTCCAAAGAAAGAGCTTCCACCACACTCTGGGGCAGAGAGTTCCACTGCTGAATGGCCTCTCACAGTGAGGAAGTTCTTCCTAATGTTCAGGTGGAATCTCTTTTCCTGTTGTTTGAAGCCATTGTTTCACATGGCTCTCCAGGGCAGCAGAAAACAAGCTTGCTCCCTCCATCCTATGACTTCCCCTCACATATTTATACATGGCCATCATGTCTCCTCTCAGCTAAACATGCCAAGCTCTTGACGCCACTCCTCACAGGGCTTGTTCTCCAGAACCTTGATCATTTGGACACACTCCAGCTTGTCAACATTTTCCTTCAATTGCAGTGCCCAGAATTGGACACAGGATTTCAGGTGTGGTCTGATCAAGGCAGAATAGAGAGGCAACATCACTTCTCTGGATCTAGACACTAGACTCCTATTTATGCTGGCCAAAATCCCATTGGCTTTTTTTGACACTGCATGACATTGTTGGCTCATGTTTAACTTGTTGTCTACGAGGACTCCAAGATCTTTTTCACTCATAGGGCTTATTCTCCAGTCACCCTCCTCTGGCACATTCCAGCTTGTCAACATCTCCCTTAAATTGCAGTGCCCAGAATTGGACACAATATTCCAGGTGTGGTCTAACCAAAGTGGAATAGAGGGGTAGCATTATTTCCCTAGATCTGGACACTATGCTCCTATTGATGCAGGCCAAAATCCTATTGGCTTTCTTTGCTGCCACATGACATTGTTGGCTCATGTTTAACTTGTTGTCTACGAGGACTCCAAGATCTTTTTCACACGTACTGCTCTTGAGCCAGGTGTCCCCCATTCTGCATCTTTGCATTTCATTTTTTTTTTTTGGCCTAAGTGGAGTATCTTGCATTTGTCTTGGTTGAACTTCATTTTGTTAATTTTGGCGCATCATCTCTCTAATCTATTAAGATTGTTTTGAATTCTGCTCCTGCCTTCTAGGGTATTAGCTATCCATCACACTTGCAAAATGCACTGATATTTTCCCTTGAGTCATTTGAAATTATTATTGGGGGGGGGGGGGCTCTGTTTATTGATTCCCAGCCCTGCCATTTTGAAACAGCAATGTAACTGTGGGTCATACTATCCAATATCCCTATAGCCAAGGGTACTACGCCAGAATGATATAACTCAGCCTCATTCTGTTGAGAAAAGAAAGATCATGTTGCAGGGATGTCACTTTTTGGGGGGCTGAAAGTCATAAACCTGTGCTCTGTCAATCTTTGTGCATCCAAGTATGTGCATAGATGGCTTGTGCGCTTAAACCTACCTTGCCTGCAATCAGTGGTTTTATTTTGGACCCTAGTAGCTTCAACCACTTCTCTTATCTTCTGATCCCTTTTTTTCCTCCTGCTTTCTTTTCAGTGTGGAAAAAACTACCAACATAAGTAAGTTCTGAAAATAGTGGCCTTTCTTTGCTTTGCATTTTTTTCTGTCTTGAGGCTAGTAAAACTGAGCGTAAGGAATATGGAACTGTAACTGAGCTCTGAGCCTGTTTGGCCAATCCTGTTAGCAGTGTTGGAGGATGATTAATCCTTTGTTTACAAATCCCTGAATGAGTCTGTGAATGTTCAGCCCTGCAGTTTTATCCACAGACATTATACAGTTTGATGCATAGGTGTGCTTTAAAAAGAATCCAAAGACTTATCTAGTGCCTTAATCATTTTTAAAGCCATCTATAAACCTGCACTCATCACTAGCAAGTTCCATAAATTAATTATGTGTTTTGTGTGAAAAGCACTTGTGCTGGATATTCGAAAAGCAGCTAATACACATTCCAAAGGCATTAGGATACTTTCAACCCCATTCTGAAGAATCCTGAATCATTTTACTTTTTTTACCACTGCACAAGCAGTTGACCCTTTCAATAAAATGTCCAACATGGTTCCAGTCACACTCAATCCTGACCTTAACACTAAAGTCTCAATGGATGTTCTGCTGTTGTGTTTTCTTTTAATTTTCCAAGCTACACACTTTGCACACATGAATCTCACCCCCAATTGTTGCTAACCTCCAATAATACATGGTTTGTATTGATCAGAAGAAGGCCAGGATAAATTGTCAGTTTTCACAATAGAGGAAAATTAGCAGCTGCATTGTGGAAGCATCAGTACTGTAAGAAACTGAGTCCCAAATGATCTGGAATCACTGCTGGAACACGAGGAAATCAAATTGGTGTTTGGATGATCAAAATTCAGGCAAGCTATTGGAAGATCCAAATGGATGAACAGGCAAGACAGATGTTCAATAGGCTGGGCCCACTTAAGTCTCACCAAAATCAATTGGAATAGCTAGGCGTGACTTAGATCCCAATCTAACCAATGAGATATAAGTGCAGCTTTGGTGGATACAATCCAATCAATGCAGGGAAGTGGAAGTTGAAGTGAAATAAAAATTAAGCTAATTATACATTGGGTTGCTGTGATTTTTCTGGGCTGTATGTTCATGTCAGTGAAACATCAGGAGAGAATGGCCATACAGTCCAGAAAACTCACAGCAACCCAGTGATTCCGGCCTTGAAAGCTTTCGACAGCACATATTTATATATTTACATTGATGGAGCTGGTACTGGCAGCCACTACCCAAGGAAAAAAATGAAAGAGTTATCATGGACAGCTTAAAAATGGTCAAGTCTGTGTACTAAATCCAAAAAAATTGAGAATTTATATACTGGGGGTTACTGGAGAAATGCTGAAAGCAATTAATTTGAAGCACCATCTTTAAAAAATAGTGCAGAACTGGGGGAAAGAGACAGAAGAAATCAGGAGACTGAAAAGGAGAAATTTAAGTATAATTTCAGCACAACATAAACACTTCTTGAAATTATGAACAATGTAGGGAAATCAGGAAAAAAAACCAGGAAATCTATTTCTCGGTCTCCCAAATAAACTGAATAGCACTTCTCCATACAATGCATAAGAAATATGGTATATATCATAAGATGTAGTGATGATCACTGGCATATTCAGCTCATGGTATTTTGTCTTCCTGTGAGGCAAAAAACAGGAGGTGACATGCCTTTCATGATCTCTTGCCATTCTTGGAAAGAGAGTCTGGCTCAGATGGTCTCTAGTTCTGACTTAATTAGGCTCAACTTAGGGTTTTCTGAAGGCATAAATCTGTCATGAACCTATCCAGATCTGTTTTATCTACTCCAATTGGCCAGTTTCCTAATCTTTGGGCAGAAGTCCTTTGCAGACTTGGACCTGTAGAAGCTTTTACCTAGCAATGCCAAGGATTAAAGCAACTACATCTGCATGTAAAGTGAGTGCTCTTGCCAGAGAGTGATCTGGACAAAACCTCTTGAAGCTCCCTATCTGGACATGTTTCATGCAGAATTCTCAATTTTCTAGAATATACCCACAGACTCACAAAATTAGAAACTGTGGCTGATGTCCTGTCCAGTAGTTATGAGATTGTAATCTAGATTTACAATCTCTTAACTCCTGGGGATTTAGATTTATAGTCATTAATAATGAAGCAGGGCCCTAAAACCTTGCCTTTTCTATCTGGCAGTGCTCCATCTGAAGAGTTTCCAAGGTACTATAGACTGGGGCGCTGATTTATGGTTTCTGCAGCACTTTCCTGGTTGCAGGGGGCATTAAAAAGATCAGTTGCAGGTCTGACCAGCTGCCTGCTTTCAACATGACCTCGAGACTAAAACAGCTGTAGACCATTTCTCTGCAATGTTTCAGAAACCCTTTGGTTGGGATGCTACTAAACAGAAAAGGTGGACTTTTGGGGGGGGGGGGTGTGGGGGGGGGGAATGGCATCATCAGAGATAACTATGTTTAATGTTCTATCTGATGAGGGAGGGTGTTGTTTTATATCTTCTCCATACCTATCTTGTTCAGAGGCTAGAAAGGTGGACACTAGTCATGCCTGCAGGAGTATTTTGGGATTGTAGACTCAGAAACTACTTTCCCCCAAGATCCAACACTCTTTAGAAGGTATTTCCCCTATCAATGCTTTGATTAGTCAAAAATACTGTCAAAATGGAAACTCCTACTGGCCACACTGGATAGAGATTTTAAAAAAATGGGTTCTAAACTGTGTTCAAAAGCAAGGGGCATTGGTGATTTGATACTACAGTCAGTTACGATTTTTTTCCAAAAAAATTCAGAACTTTCAGAAACTTCCAAAACTTTGGAAGTGATTCGTTAATGTGGATGCGCAATAGGGGAAAACAGCACTGGCACTGGGGAAACTTCAGGGGCTTCTCCCACCCTCATTTTTAGAACAATCCTGATGAAAATTGCTACAGTGGTAGAACACACCCTCCTTTGTTAGCATACTCAATTTCAGAATGTTCCGATGATCCACGGACTTTTAAAGAATTTTAAAAAGAATTTAGGAAATACATTTTTTAAAAAAAATAATAAACTACCTCCTTGCTTTTTTAGGGAATGCCAAAAGGTAACAGGGGATCACTCCCTCCAATTTTCAGACATATTCAGACATCTACCAATTTTTGGTAAATTTTTAAATGTTTGTCAAAAGAAATTTATTTTCTCCCATTCATATGGGATATGTTATAGCAACAAGCTAAGGCAAAAGGCAGGCTGTTTGAACCTCAAGAAAAAACCCAGCACTCAAAAGCTTTCTCTCTTCTTGCACTTTATTAATTTTTTCTCTATCACTCCTCCCTCCCAAACGTTTTCTTCAATGTTTTTCTCCCTCTTTCTCTCAAAACATTTCTTCCTTCTCCCCCTTCTCCCTCTCTGCAAACCTGCTGTGGCTGAGCTGCAATGCCTATTACCTCCCCTTCCGCCCAGCCAGTCAACCACCACCAGCAGCAAAACAACCAACCACCCTCATCCTTTCCCTGCCCTAAAATAAGCCAGCAAGCCATGTGCTTGTGCTTATAAGCAGCAATGGCTGCCAGATGCTGATTGGCTGGGAGGCAAGAACTTTAGGCTGTGCCTCCCAGCAGTCTTACTTTCACCTAAAAGGCTTAGTCAGACATCTGAATCAACTTCTGAGCCATTTATTTCAATGGCTCAGGTCGATTCGAGACAAAGGGGGACTTCTGACTTGCTAACTCACTTCAGAACCCTGTTCGGAAGTCTGAAACTTCCAACTTTAGTTCCGACTTCCACAACTTCCAAACAAAATCGCCCATGTCTAATAGATTCACAGCGGCCACCAGAGCTCTAGCTATTATGTGCAGGGTCCTTCTGACAAATCCTCTCGCTTCCTAGAGCACTGGCCAAAACAGCACTATGCTTATGCTGCAACAGCTTGTGTTACACATTTTGGCTGAGATGGTGATGGCATAAACCATTTTTACCGCAATGCACGATGTACATAACATGTATTGCAATCCGCCTCCATGCGGAACATATCACAGCACTGTCAAAGCATGGCAGAAATTGTAGCTAATTTATGGAAAGTGAATGGCTGATTATGACATGAATTTCTTCCCTACTTTTGTTAAAAAATCTGTTAGCAAGATCCTGGATGTTCTTGACAAAGAGGAGGGAAGCAATAAGGAAAAACAGGAACACTATCTAGAACTAGAAGTTATTTTTTTTCCACATAATCATCTTCTGTGTCTTGGCATGTTATCACCCGTTAAAAGATTGATGAGTTAATGTCATCAAGAGCATTTACATCTCATTTGCACTGACAGCCCTATCAACTGAAATGCCTGACTCATGCTTGTGTAGACACCATCCACTTTGGAATTCATTCTTGCTTTATTTTAAATATATTTGAGGTCAAACCAAAGGCAATGGTAATGCTACAAATGTTTCTCTTGGTCACTTGACACACTCTCCCCCCTATACAAACATCTCTACAAGAGGTGCATCTTAGAATTGGAAGGTGTATCTTATGTATTTTTATTGGTGGTGGTGGTGGTACTGAACTTAGGGTGCATTTTACAATCGGCAGAATTGTACAATTGAAGAAATATGGTAATTTTAATCAGTATTCAAATTGTTTGTAATCCTCTCATATATCTTCACATAGACTAACATTTAAAAACTAATCTTCAAGAACAGTTTAATAGCGTACAGGAGAACAGACAAAAAAAAAACGGAGATTCTTTAAAATACTACTGACTAGATTAAACAGTTTTACATTTAGCAAAGTGAAGAAGAGTTGAAAGTCTCTTCTTTCTATGCCACCTGCAATATTTCTCATCTCTATCTATCTAGCTATCTATCTATATAATAAAAGTCAAAGTTCATATGTATGTATGTATGTATGTATGTATGTATGTTGTTTGTATGTATTTTCCAAGATGGCCCCCAATTCCAGAGAGCACTGTAAGTCTCACCAACAGCAGACCAGGACCAAAGTTGGCACACAGACCCTACATAACCAACAGAAAGTACTGAAGGGGTTTGGGGAGAAATTTAGGAAGTTATCATTTACCTACATCCAGAGAGCACTCAGAACCCAACCGACGATGGATCTAGACCAAACGTGGCACGCAGACCTAACTCTGAATACTGATGGGGCTTGGGGAATTGACAATGAATTTAGGGAGTTGTAGTTCACAAAAGTTTGGATTTGGAACAACTTTGATCTTCACCTTTGGGAGTTGTAGTTCATCTGTACCCAGAGAACAGTGTTAACCCAAACCACAATGGATCTGGATCAAATGTAGCACACATACCCAGCATGCCCAACGTTCAATACTGGTGGGGTTTGGAGAGAACTGACCTTGAATTTTGGGAGTTGTAGTTCACCTGTATCCAGAGAACACTGTGAACCCAACTAACAATGGATCTAGACCAAACTTGGCACACTGACACAAGATGGCCAACTCCAAATACTGGTGGGGTTTGATGAGTTAAATTCAAGTTGACCTTGAATTTAGGGTGCTGCAGTTCACCAAAGTTCAGATCTGGATGACACTGAATACTGGTGGGGTTTGGGGTAGGAATTAACCTAGATGTTTGAGAGTTGTAGTTCACCCGTATCCAGAAAGCCCTGAGAAGCCAAAACGATGGATCTGGACCAAACTTGCACACATACCCAGCATGGCCAAATTTGAATACTGGTGAGGTATCTATGTATCTAGATTTGTTTTTATTTTTTAGAATGGCCTCCAATTCCAGAGAGGACTGTAAGTCCCACCAACAACTGATCTGGACCAAATTTGACACACAGATCCCCCCCCCCCCCCATGATGAAAAGAATGTACTGGAGGGATTTGGGGGGGCTGATCCAACTTGATGCAAGTTGTAGTTTACCCTGCATCCAGGGAGCATTATGAACCCCACCGATGATAGACCAGGACTACACCTCATGATCAACAGAAAACACCGGAGGATTTTGGGGGGGGGGAGGAGGGGGGGTTGACCCAACATGATGGAAGTTGTAGTGTTCCCTGCATCCAGAGAGCACTCTGAACCTTACCAATGATGGATCTCGACCAAACATGGTACACAGAACCCCCATGACTACCAGAACATGCTGGAAGGGTCTGGTGTGTGTGTGTGTGTGGGGGGGGGGGTGGTTTGAGCCAGTATAGTGGCAGTTGTAGTTCATCCTGCATCCAGAGATATAGTAAACCTTACTGATGATGGATCTGCACCAAACTTGGCACATAGAACCCTCATGGAGGGGTTGTGGGGGAGGGAGTTGACCCACAATTTTGAAAGTTATAATTCACCCACAATCAAAGAGCACTGTGAACCCAACTGATAGATCTGGACCAAACTTTGCATGCAAACCCAACATAGGCAACTCTGAATACTGGCAGGGTTTGGAAGGGGGGATGACCTTGGATACTGTGAATTATAGTTCACCCATATCCAGACAGCACTATAAACCCAAATATCAAGGGATTGGAGCACACTCACAGAGAGATGATGGCAGTTGTAGTTTACTCAGTATCCAAAGAGCATTGTGAACCCCGCCAATGATGGATCAGGACCAAATGTGGTGCACATACCCAACATGATCGACTTTAAACACTAGTGCAGTTTGAGGGCAATGACACATGATGACGGGAGTTGTAGTGATGGGAGTTGTAGTTTACTGACACCTGTACGCATTGTCTTAATGAGACCATTCATAAAATAAAAAACAACTTCTTCAAATAAACAGCATTACAAATTACAAAATAATATCTAACTCAGTCATCGTCAAGTACTTAAGCTAGTAATAAATAAAGATAAGAAAGCATATGCCTGAATATCAGCTTAATGTAGTATCAGGTCCTCATATTAGCTATATATCAGATTTAGGATCTGTTCTGGCCTTCCTTTTGTTTTTCCCTTACATGTTTTAAAAAGATGTATTAACAGGTTTAAAACTGTGGATGAGGAAGTGTATTAGGATGTAATCTGGTTACTACTTATGGGGAGCAGGATGTGTGTGTATATATGTTAAATCTACTGTTAGTCTTATGTAAAGCAGACTCACTAAAATTAAATTATATTCCATTGTTTTCAATAGGCTTAGGGTAGGTAGGACAAACATAGGATTTTAAATACTGAGAACTTTGAAAGTGTATTTAAAGCTTTAGGCATAAATAATTCATGCCCATAATCCTGCAGTGCCCTTTAAATAATGACCAAATTGACCACATCTCTTAATAAAGAGCACGTCCTCCACCATACTATTTATAACAGATGCCCTACTATACAAAATCTCAAGTTCATTTGTATCTATTTAAAGCTCAAGTGACCTAGACTAGATACATCAAATGTGATGGAACTAATGCTTCAGCCACCATCCATGTAACGAAGTTCATTATGGAAAATAATCAATATTCTAAAAAGATTTTTCAATGCTGCCTACAATACCAAGTCAAGCATTACTTTTATGAGAATCCCTACTTATTTCAGGAGAACCTGCTCATCTTAACCATCCTCATGTTTGCAAGGTGAATCAATCAAGATTTTGAAAACTTGCATTTCCTCTGGTTTTTCTCTCTTTGAGTACTTGCTCAGCCAATTCAGAATGTCTTCCCTTTGTTGTCAATGTGTAGTGTCCTCCTAAGACTGCTGCACTGATTCCAAGTTTGTGGTCACCATTTATATTTCCCTGATCCCAACTTCTGGCCATATTCCTACTAGAGATTTGAACAGTTCTTCCTGTGAAATCCTGGGAACTATCTTCCGTAGGCATGGAATTAAAGTGAATTCAAGGAATGAATTACTGTTTCAAAGATTATCTGAACAATACCAGGGCACATAGTAAATGTAGGGTTACAATCTTAAGCAAGGCCTGTGACATCTCCTCCTAATCATCTCCTTATTCCTATGGTCAGCCTACAATCTAATTTTTTTTTGTTTATTCATTCAGTCGCTTCTGACTCTTCGTGACCTCATGGACCAGCCCACACCATAGCTCCCTGTCAGCCGTGGCCACCCCCAGTTCCTTCAAAGTTAAGCCAGTCACTTCAAGGATACCATCCATCCATCTTGCCCTTGGTCTGCCCCTCTTCTTTTTTCGTTCCATTTTCCCCAGCATCATTATCTTCTCCAAGCTTTCCTGTTTTCTCATTATGTGACCAAAGTACTTTAATCTCATTTACTAGTGGCCCATGGTTTCTAACACACTATTCTCTATAGAAAAAACAGTAGCCTAGCAGTAAAACCCATTTTCCTCTTTTCCTTCAAGGATTCACCTCTTGGCTTCTGAGCTCTCTACTTAACTGTACCTCCACTGCTGCCTAAATTTCTTCTGTCTCTGACCAACTCTCTCTCCCTTTCTTTGTTTTGATCCATACTTCCACTTTATTTATCTAATGTTTATGGCCTTAATTTGGAGACAGATACTGAATCACTTTGTTACCAGCATTACATTTGAATGAATGAATGAATGGTTTATTGTACTAGCCATAGGCCATGACATAAAATAAAAGTACAATAAGCACTTTCCAATATAAATATTAAAACTTATTTCATATACTATTCTATAATTCCAAATTATAGTAGCGATTAAGCATGGTCTACTCCATGAGGTTACGACTCAGCATTTACATTTAGAAGCATCAAATAAATGTTTGGCTTCCTTCTTACTTAGGAATAGTTTTACTGAGTGGCCAGAGAGATGTGTGTGTGGGGTAAATGATTTCAGAAGTGTCTAAAACTAATGAATAAAACTCAGATTGTGCTTTTCTTTCTATATAAATCAATATTTATTTAATTAGCCAAAAGAATGAAGGGAGATGGAGAAAGGCAGAGGAGGGGACGGGTGGGGAAGAATTCAATTTGCGTGACATGACTTACCTTCAACAAATTCATGCTGACTTGCACTTAGCTAAAGTGCTTTCTTATTAACTTGACTCCAACATTCAGCCACCATAACCTTCCAATATATTTTTAAATTCTCAATCTAACACAACAGAGTTTTGCAGAGAGGCTCAACATTTCTGTGGTGAAAGAAGGTACAGAAAATGAGGACCCCACTGCCTCTTTGTGGATGCATCATCATCTATAAAAACTGAGGAGTGTCACTAGTGGGAAAAGACAACACATGAACACAGAAACCTATAAAAATCTGAAGAAAGAAAATCCCCAAAGTTGTAAGCCACAAACAAGCACTTGAATAATTTCCAAATTCAACATTTAATTGGGGGAAAAACACTTTACAAATTCCTTCCTCTGCAAAATTACTAAAAGTTTCTGTCTGACAAACTTTGGCTATTCCAGACAAGTAGAAAAACCAGAGCGAGAAAAAACTGTGTGGAGATCATGCTCTTCAGAAGAACTAAAACACTGCAGCTTCTAGATTTTCTCTTTCCCAGATCTCAGAATATTTTCAGAGAGCCATGATTCTACCACAAGATCAAGAAATGCTTCTACTTCTATTACGGTGTAAATCCAAATATACACTCAGAGTGGTGTGTCAACTCATACCAAATCCCTACAGAATTAGGTATAAGACACACATTGAAGTTAATATATAGGGATCTAATGCTGTTTTTCTTAGACTGTGTCACGTGAAGCAGTGGAAGAGTCACTCACATTTGAATTTCCTTCACTGAAATCTTTACATTTGGAAAAAAAGGAAATCTATACAAAAATCTGCCCTTTAAGGAGAAAGGTCTAGCCTGGTTTTTACCCTGATGTGCCATTTATCTATGTGCAATAAAACATCTGATCAATGCATTTCAATTATCTATTTAAAACATTAAAAACACTATTCTAAGTGTCTTACAGTCAAAACCAATCAAGTGAAACAATTTAAAAAATAAAAATAAAATCACCATAGGTGGCACGACCAAAATTATTTTAATTACAACAGAACCATTCGCCACAGAATAAGAACATCTTGTTGTTGGTGTGTGTTTTCAAGTCATTTCCAACTTATGATGAAGAAACCCTGTTACAAGGTTTTCTTGGCAAGTTTTGCTCAAAGGAATTTTCCCCTTGCTTCCTTTGAGGGTGGGAGAGGTTAACTTGTCCAAAATCATCCAGTGGGTTTCCAGGGATGAGTGGGAAGCTGAACCCCAGTTCAAATTCAACACATAAACCACTATACCACACTGTCCATCTAAGAAAACTTTGTTATTTAAAAAGAGGGCATATGTTGCCACATGAATCGCTCTAACGGCCCTATTGTCTATTAATGCAATGCACTCTGGGAGGAGGAATATATTATCCTTAGAAGGCTCTAGCTGCAAAGAGTAGCATTTATCATGACTGACATCTCCTCTTTTGCTCTTCCTATGGCAGCCCCATGGGTTATTCTCATCTTCTTTCTGCGAAGCTCCAGCACGTTTTTCTAACGACCACATCTACATGATCAGAAGAATAATGCAGTATAATGCTATATTATTTCCAAATGTAGGCTGGAAAGAAAGAATGATGCCAAATAATTGAACACTATTCAATATTAATGCCTGTGTGCTCATGGTAAGAACATCCTAGCCAGCCTTTGAGATCAATATCATATGCATAGGGATTATTTTGACATGGGCAAAGAATTCAGACATGTAATCTTCCACCTGGAGCTAAAGTATTACAGTTCTAGGAGGGTTATGTTTCTTCTGATTATGTCTATCAGCTCTAAAGAAATATAGCTGAGATCCTACATTGTCAGATGTAACTGTCATACCAGAACTCTGTCATTGTAGTTCTTTCTGACAATGTTGCTGCAGATGTCATTTTCCAGCACCCCGATCTGCAGTATCTTGAAAACCTTTGGTTGCGATGCAGCCAACCTGAAATGTGCGATTGAGAAGTGATGTTTGGTTGTTAACAACCATAAATATAAATCCTGAGCAGATACAAGATGATAAGTCCAGTTTACAATCTTGTAACTACTGAAAAAAAGCGCCAGGCATATGAATCCTATCGTTTACAAGCAGAGAATTTCTGGACAAAGTGATGCAAGATCCTGTAATATGGGTTAATGTACAAAGGCAGAGGTAAGCACAACTGTGTACTAAGTGGCTGCTGAAAAACATTGTCCTTTTTTTCTCTCTAATAGTGAGAACTTTTAAACCTTGTCTAACAGTATATTTTTTCTGTTAAACTCAGTAAGGAATTCTGTGAAGAGGCAAAATGCATGATTTTCTTAAATTACAGAATGAAACTGTAAGACAGAGTGTTGGGAATCAGCCTGTGTTTGTGTTCCAGGATGATCATGATGATCATGATGCTTCTGATGTGAGCAATGATGTGGACAATGATGTGGACTATGCTGTGAGAAATGATGAGGGAAATGATGGTGCCGAGGTTGAGGTGTAAGATGGAGATGGTTTGGTCAATGATTTTCTTGCAGACAATGACAAAGAGGCCCCAGTGCAAAGGGCAGTTTCTCATGAGAATATTCCTGCTGGACATAGGGATGATGGTTTACTCCCTCTCTCTGTGAGTGCTCAAGATTTGAGTTTGGAAAACAATCTGACACCTGGAAATTTTAATGAGCAGCCAGAGTTGAAAAACAGGCGGCTGGAGTTCAGCCAGAACCAACAACAAACTCAAGGTTTACGTCGCTCCAAAAGGCTTCGTCAGATAAGATCCAAGGGTGGGGGAAAATGCAACCGTTTCTGGATTTTGGGATATAAGATTTGCTTCAAGGGAAAACCTGTTAGATCAGGCATTGTTTGGAAATCAAGTTCATGTGCTGTGGAAATCCTGTTCAAGGGGTCAAGGGGTCTTGTTCTTGTGGATACTTCTAGCCTTTTGGTGTTGATTAGCAGCGTTTGGATTGTCTTTGCATCCTGTTGATTCGTATCTGGATAAATACTGCCTTGGATTGCTTTTATATCTTTTGTGGACATTGCTTTGAGTTACTGCATTTTACTGATTTTTTACTTTTTGGACCTTTCCTATTTTCTTACAACCATTTCTTTCTACAGGCTATTTTGCTAAGCTTCAATAAAAAAGGATTTGTTTCTTCACTCAATGGGTGGTGTGTTTAAAATCAGAGGGCTTTTTCCTGTCCTGGAGTGCAACACAAGGGTCTTCAAACTTTTTAAGTGGGGGGGGCCGGTTCACGGTTCCTCAGACTGTTGGGGGGTGGGGGTAGGCAAACTATAGTTGGGGAAAAATGAACTGATTCCTATACACACTGCACATATCTTATCTGTAATGCAAAAAAAAATCAATGAAAGGCAAAACAATATTTAAAATGAAGAACAATTTTCACCAACATGAACTTTCCCATCTTTCAATGGGAAATGTGGGCCTATTTTTGGATGATGAAATAGTCAAGTTAATTAGGATTGTTGCTGTGTGCCTTCAAGTAATTTCAGACTTAGACCTAAGTCTAAAGTTTAGGGCACGGGCCAGGTAAATGACCTTCGAGGGTCGCATCCGGCCTACGGGCCTTAGTTTGGGGACCACTGCTGTAAGCCATATCAAGCATTGGTCTGGGCATGATTAGGTTTTATTGGATTATTTTTCCAGACATCTCTTTCACATCTATCTTCTTAATCTGCAATCTAAAATGATTATTGATGTATCAGTCTTGGAGGCTATCCAAGCCTTAGTCTTTGTCTGTTGCACTGGTAGGGAAGGGAACATTCACTTCAGAAAAAAGGTAACTCTTACTATGCAAAACTGCCCTCTGGGAATAAAAAGGGTATCCAGGTGTGCAAGGGAACTCCATCACAGCTGTCCAGACTAATAATAGTAACGAATAATAACTTTATTTTTATACCCTGTCTCCATCTCCCCGAATGGACTCGGGGCGGCTTACAAAGGGACATGCCCAACAAATACTGCTTAAAAGCAAGAACAGAAAATACAATCAATAACAAAAATCAATAAACATAATCGTCAGACAACATCATAAAAACAATATAAAAACAATATCATGGCTGAACAACAAAATGAAGCCCCTAAATCCTGCTTCTGCATAACTGGCACAATTGCCACATTGAGAAGGTGCAGACATCAACACACAAGTCTCCACCTGAGAGCTAAAAGGCCTAGCGGACATATCCACTTTTGCTTGTTGGCAGTTGATTGAATTTTCATTTGGTTTTTGGCAGCCATAGGTCAAATAAGCTGTGTCAGAATAAACTACCAAACAAGCTTCAAAATACATATAGTATGTTGAACAGCTGAGGAACGCAATTGGAAATCCTTAGAAACATGTTTGCTTTGCTGTCCTGTATCACCAGTAGGACTTCCCAACACTGCTTTCCAAAGGGACTCTAAACTGGGAGTGTCTTTAATTGTGTCCCCTTCTACTTTCTGTATCTGCTCCCTGTTGTTAAAACTATGATTAATAGTATTTATGGTCTGGCCCTCTACAACCTAATGGATTGCTTTTAACAGACATTTCCCCCTGTATGTTACTCTGTTTACTATAGTTGCTGCATGCTTTATTATCTGTTAATTACTATCAGGATACTTGTTAGCATGTCAGGTTTATTCCCTGATAATGGAAATTCCAGATTTCGATTGAAAAAGAAGTTGCCATGACAATGAATACACAGTGGAGACACTTTTCTTTAGACTGGCCTATCAAACAAACAAACCATTTGATGATATAAGAATGGCGTTTTGTGTGGCCATTATTTTTATAAGCATGGGCAGAGAGGTACAGACATAAAAAGATACTGTATTATACTGTATTTGACCTTTTCTGGTAACAACACTAGAGGAGAACTAGATGGAGAACTGGGAAGGGAGATGGCTGGAGGTAATTTACAGAGGGAATTCAAATGACAGTGTAAAAACACATGCAAATGGAAAAAACAGCACAGCCTAATGGTTCCAACCCTAATATTGAACCGAAAAGGATGTTGGACATGCCTCCAAAATTTAGACATTTACAATTCCACAACCCTGCCATGCCCAATTTAGCTGAAGAAGCCTACAGGTTTGCAACAAAAAGTATAAATAAAACTAGCTCATATAAGATGAAAAAAACAGGCTTACCAACTAAATAATTAACCTCGCTTTGATTATGCAAGCAATCGACTAAAATATTGGGGAGGAGGGGTCCGAACTCACTAATCTGAATAACCATAGTAAAATTCTTTCTAGATAGTACCATTCCAGGCAATTATAGACAGCACACATCTTGAATGCCTCCTCATGCTTACAGATCATGGAGAAGGCTAAGTCAGCCACTGCACATGCTCTTGCTGATCAAGATAAGTGCTTTGTGAAAAGACAAAGTTCAGGATCCACTGGCTTGCTCTGTCAACACAAGAACATAGCACTCAAAACAGAGCCACGGACAGATGAAGTCTGTTACCTTGAATTCCATAGGCGTGTATTTCTCGTTCTTGGGCGTTGTGTTGCCTTTGTAATGGAGGTGGTTGGGAGTGGTGGGGTGGATCACGGTCGACTCCTGGGATTGCCTCTGGCAGCGCTGGCAGTAAATGTAGATCACAAAAGTTAAGAGGCTGGAGCCAAAGAAGCAGGAGACCCCCGTGGCGATCAGATGGATGAGGCTAAACCCTGAGGGAGACAATCACAAGGAATGTGGTGGTCAGACACACAAAGAAGGGAAAATCAAACCCATGTGTTCAATAGCAATATATTATTGAAGGCTCAAGATGCCATCGGCCTTTACTGTTGCTCCTTGCTACAGGCAAAACATCACAAGAAGATATTACTAGACTCCATACAGTATTACTCTATACAATATTACTGCTATTATGGCACTGCCTTTGAAATATATCCTGGAGTCTCACTTGTCTCATATCATTTATAGTTTTGTTTATTATTGCTTACTGTTAATAATAATATAATAATAATAAATGTTATTTATACCCCACCACAATCTCCCCAAAGGGGACTCGGGATGGCTAACATGAGGCCAAGCCCAAAAAAATACAGCAAAGTTAAACACAAAATAACGGAAAAATTAAATCACAACAAAATACATGAAGTAACAAAATAAAATAAACAGTGCAAAACAACGTAATAGAAATCAAACATAAATTAACTGTTTAATTTTTATTGTTAGTTCTGGTTTTTACTGGCATTGAATTTTTGCCAGAATTGTAAGCCGCCTTGAGTCCCTTTGGGTGAGAAAGGTGGGGCAGAAATGAAGTAAATAAAATAAATAAATACATTTTTCTATATGGCAATTGAGTTATATATATAGAGGGAGCAGACTTGTTTTCTGCTGCCCTTGAAACTAGGACTAGGAGCAATAGGTTCAAATTACAGGAAAGGAGATTCCACCTGAACATTAGGAAGAACTTCCTGACCATACTGCTGTTCAACAGTGGAACTTTCTGCCCCGGAGTGTGGTGGAAGCTCCTTCCTTGGAAACTTGGAAACAGAGGCTGGGTGGCCATCTGTCAGGGATACTTTGATTGTGCTTTTCCTGCAGGGCAGGGGGTTGGACTAGATGGCCCATGTGGTCTCTTCCAACTCTATTATTCTATGATTCTATGATATATATTGGTTTTCCACATGATCTGTGCTACATGGAGAAGTGCACTGTTTACACAAATGAACTAGTGAATTCCCATGGCTCCAAAATAAAATTCAGTATTATCATTTGGATCAATATGTCCTTGATGGTAAAGCCACTCACATTATTATTCTCATGAAAAAGGCTATTAGGATTGGTAATGGATGAATGACAGCACTGGACAACCACAGGGCAATTTTCTGCTTGCTTGTCATCAAGGAAGGAGAAATGCCATCTTGAAAGCAGCCAGTGCCTAGCGTTGCAATTCCAAGTGACAGAAGCTTTCCTCCCATACTATCAGTTCTGCTCATCGTAGTTCCGCTTTAATGGGATCATATCTTACTTTCTTAAAAGCCTTTCTTTCTTCCTCTGTTGATACTGAAACTAAACATTAAGCTGACAACCAAAAGAAACAAGGCATACCAACAATACACACGAATGGGTTCCAAAGAATGTGCATGTCATGGCAACGGGAAGGTGAGGAAAATTCACCATCTCTCTAACCAGAAGAGGGAAAGGCCTTTGGGTCTGTCTGAAATACTTAAGGCAAAGACCTGACAAATGACATGGCTAACAGAGTACAGCAGAAACAAGACCGGACCCAGTTATGAGGGGGTCCCATTCAAAGTGCCTTCTGGTGGGTTCTTTCATCCATCACTAGTAGAAACCACGGAAACAAGATCTAGCTGTGCTTCTAATGTTCCACAAATTGGTGGCACAATATCAGGATTTTGTGGGAAATGAAAATTATAGCAGGAGATGTCCGGCACTCAAATGAAATAATAGGATCGTAGCGGTAAAAGAAACACAAAGGTCATCCAGTCCAACCCCATCATACAAGAAAGCACTTCCAAAGCACTCTTGATAGCCACCCAGTCTTTATTTAAAAACCTCCAGATGAGGGAACTCACATTCTGAGGCAGCATATTTTACTGCTGAACCACTCTTACCATCAAAAAGTGTTTAGGTAGAGCTTCTTTTTTTTCCATGTACAGTTTTCCAAGTACGAGTTACAAACATCGTACTTACAGATGACTCATAGTTAAGAACAGAGCTGAGACAACAGGAAGTGAAGGAAATCTACCCCTAAGAAGGGAAATTCACTCCTGGAAGAGTTATCATGGTGAAAAGGTGTCTCCATTGAAGCTTTCTTACCAATCTTTGTCTCCACAACAAGCCAAAATTTTCATAACCCAATGATCACAGGAACAGAAAGGGAGGTGAAATCTTCTGAACAGGAGCAGAGATAGCAAAACAAACACCACAGGGTGTTAACCCTTCTCTATGACATCTAAAGCTGATAGTTAGGTTGGAATTGCACTTTTAAAACGTACCTGTTTTGACTGACATACACATTCAATTTAAGATATTTAAACAGGGCTTTCATGTCAACTCTATCTTCTTTTCTACAAGCCAAACAACTATCTGCCCAAGCCACTTCTCATAGGTTTGGCTTCCAGATCTTTACCATTTTGTTGCCCTTCTCTGGACTTGTTTATTTTTTTTATACTTGTACCCCACCCTTCTCTGCCCCAACAAGGGGATTCAAGGCAACTTGTTCCAGCTTGTCAATATCCTTCTTGAGTTGTGGTGCCGCAAAACTGGAGACAGTATCCCAGGTGAGATCTGACCAAAGTAGAAACAGAGTTGGATGATGACTTCCCCCAGTCTCTAGACCAATGGTTCCCAACCTTTTTTTGACTAGGGACCACTTGACCAGGGACCACTCTCTAACATTAGTACAAAAAGGGTTACGAATCAGTTTTTGGTTAACTTTAGATTCAGTTTAGTTATTTGAGGTGCTGATTCAGAAAATTGCATTGGATAGACCCCATTAGCTCTAGTTTCTGATACAGAATATTTGCTCACAGAAAACCATATTTAATAATCTAGAGTTTTTGTGGGCAGTCTGCTCTCCCCTCCTGACATCCCTGTTGCCTTGGAACTATAGGAGGGTTTTGTAAGACCAGTCGCTCTTGTTGCTATGTGGTTTCAAGGCAACAATATAGAAATTGTGAGGTCGCGGACCAAAATTTTTGTTCTTACGGACCACAGGTTGGGAACCACTGGTCTAGATACTATACTCTTATTGGTGCATCCTAGAACTGCATGAAGAGGCACTTTTGCTGAGGACCATTTGGGTTCTGTTGGTCAATCAATTACAAATCCATCGAACAGTAACACTGTCTAGCCCACATTTTACTAGTTTGTTTGCAAGAAACGCACAGGAGACCTTGTCAAAAGCCTTATTGAAATGAAGGTATGTTAAATCCACAACATTATCCTCATCTAGCAAGCTTGTAAGATTTTCCAAAACAGGAAATAAGAATAGACTGGCATGGCTTCTTTGTTGTTGCGAAATTTATACTGTCTCTTAATAATCACATGATTCTTTTTAAAGTGTTCACAGAGTGTCTAATTGTCTGCTCCCCTGGTACTGATGTCAAGCAGCCTGGTCCATAGTTGTTCATATAAAGTTGTGCAATAAAGTATTTCCCTTTTATTTTATTTATTTTTTGTTTAATTTACTTATATGCTGGTTTTCTCCTGGCATAAAGCAGCTTGAAGAAGTGGACAGCATTTATTCTTCTCCAGTTTTCTAGAACCTCTTCTCTGCTGCAAGAATTCTCAAATGTTATGACTAGGGCTTTTAAGTCATATTGACAAGTTCTTTTTGTCACCTTGGATGCAGCTCCTCCAGCCGCAGGGAGACAAATTCCTTCAAGTAAATAGGTATTCCTATGACCAGTGCAGTCTGAATCACCAGTCAAAAATCACATCATGTAAAAGCATTCATTATGTAAATATTTCCAAGGAAAAAACTCCTAGAGTCGAAAAGATTTTCCATTGCAAATCAGCAGAGAGACAAGATTTCAAATGCTTCTAAATTCAGTGGGGAACCAAGGACATGTACCAACGAAGGGTACAAACACAGTGCAAAAATGTAGCAAACAGTCCAATGTAGTTGAGAGAGATGGAAGTAAAAGGAGAAAGGATGGGTTTTTAATAAACGAACAAAGACTTTTGGTATCACACTGTTGGAAAACCACTTGGGATTTTAAGAAATAGGTTTTTCTATACCTTAGCTATAATATCAACATACACTGATTTTGTAATGGAGGCTTTACCGAAAGAGTCCTAGGAACTATAAAACAGCCCAACCAAAAAGAAATATTGCTGGCTTGGTTTTTAGGATTGTTCCTGAGGTTATTCGAGGTGCTGATTCAGTAAATTACATTGGTTAGATAGCATTAGCTTTAGTTTCTTAGGGCCTTTCAAGACAGGCCCAAAATCCGTGATGGGTTCCGGATTAACCTAAGGCATCCAAATGACCTCTCAGGTTAATCCAGAGTAAACAGGGATTTACTCCGGATTTAAAAAAAACACCTGAAAAGATCTGGACCTTCAAGGGGACTGACTCTCGGGACCACCTTCCCTAATACCAAGGACCAATCCTCATTGCCATCCTGGTTCTTCAGACTCCAAAAGCCCAAGGGAGCAGGATGGCACCCCCATCCTTCCCTCACAGTTCTCCATTTTGCCCTTAAACTTACTGGAGGGGCCTGGCTGCGTCTTCAGGTCCCTTGGAGTAAGTTTCTAACTTGTCATTTTGATGCATCAGAAGCTTATTCCGAAGGACCTAAGGATGCAGCAAGTCCCTCTGGTAAATTTAGAGGGAAATGGGGGTATGGGATCTTGTGAGATATAGCCAATCCCCCAGGAAAACCTGGAATTTGGGCCCTCTGTGTGGCCTAAATCTTGAAAGAAATCTGGATTTTAAATCCCACTTCCTTTTGAGATTTGGCCCCGAATGAAGGGCTCTTAGATACAACTGTAATGTGGGTGAGCATATGAGCATTGATATATGGCATATGTTTTGAATCCCCAAAACTAGAGCTGACAGGGTTAAACTGGTGTCATTTTTGGAATCAGCAGGTCAAATATACCCAGAAATAGGGCTAACATTTGAGGCAACAAAATGTGTGTTGGCTGGTGTAATCACTATGGTGCTGAGAATTTTGTTTTTCCTTGTACTTTTGCTGAATATCTGGATAGCATGAATTTTCTTTGAATCTCTAGGCTGTTGGTGTTTATAGCAAAGCATTCTGGTTTACTGCTGTTTTGCTACATATTGTGCTATTTCACTCAGTTGCACTTCCATACAGCAGGATGAGTTTCCAAATCATTATACTTTTGCTAGATATTGAGAGTTGCTAAAGCATAAATAATATATGCCATTGTGAATGCAGATTATAACAGTATATAAGAATGCAGTGGCACTGAGAACATCAATAACAATGCATTATAATGTATATGAGGTTAATAAGGGGGCCTTGGACTGAGGCAGACACCTGTCAGGGCGAATGAAGCATGTAGGACAAGCTTGCTTATCAAACAACCGGCAACCTAACCCTTTCTTGCAGTCACACTTCAAGAGGAAACAACACCAGAAGACCAGAAGCATTTATTTTTTCTATTGTTACAATAACACTTTTTTGAGTGGTGATTAATAAATATCTTAAAAACCATCTTAGAAGATCACCAAAAAACATGCTTATTTATATGGGTCTCTGTTGGAAATCAGTAGAAGTTCAAAAGTATCTCCTGAAGCCATCCAAATCTGCTACTGTCAATCATCTTCCAAAAAAATGTGGCACTTCTCACAGTCCATTTATAAGCAAATAATAAAAAGTAGTCTCTGTTATTATGAGCCTGGCTCATGGAAATCAGCTGGGAAAAATATAGAGAGGTAATGACTTTGATGATTCATAATGGCTTACCTACACTGCAGGTATTAATAACCTGGGGAACATAGTTAGGTATGGATGCTAAGAACTCTGTGCTACAGAACCCCAGAGCCCCTTGCAACGGAATAGTTCCATGGTAAGGTAGAATGAGTAAAAAAATAAATGTCTAAGTCTGTAGTGTAAATATGCTCTCCAAGGAGGAAGCAGAACTTTTTCATATGGAAATTTTTGTTGAAGCGAAAAAGGATTTGGGGAGGTTTTTTTTTTTTTGCATCACTGTCGGATTCTGCCCTACATTAAAGCTTCTACTAAGAAGCAAAATATTAGGAACGTTATTGAGGGCATCTTTACACTACAAACATTTATTGGTTTTATACTCATGCATTTCTCATGAGGACTGCAGTTTGGGGAGGCCACTGGGAATTCTTTGCCAGAAATTCCAGATTTACAGTGTTCAGGATTCCAAATCTATCAACAGGAAAGAACTTTCAATGGCCCAAAGTAAATTTGTTGTTCGGTGTGAGAGTCAACATGATGTAGTCGTTTCAGTCATTTATAATAAATAAATAATAAAATATTTTTGTATCCCGTCACCATCTCCCCAAAGGGACTCAGGGCGCCTTACATGGAAACAAGCATGGTCAAACATAGAATTAAAACATAGCACAGTAAAAATTATACAAACAACATCATAAAACAACATAAAATAACATCATCACACAACCAACAGATTGACATAGTTATCAAATACTCAGCGGGCAGGGCTTGTGCAATAAAGTTGCAAGGACAAGGCAGATGGAAAAAGGTGCAGGAGTCAGATGGGGCTAGAAGGGCAAGCCAATTAGAACACTATAACTATAGGGTAAGGAACAGCGGTAAAGTGCAGGTGCCAGATATTGAGTTATGGCTGCGGGGGCGGGGGGGGGGGAAGCAAAATTATCTAGTGAACTGTTTAATCAAAGGCACTATGGAATATCCATGTTTTAGGTCTTTATGAAACGTGGGCAGGGTGGGCACCAGTCTAATCTCCCTCAGGAGAGAATTCCGGAGCTAGGGGACCACGACTGAGAAGGCCCTCTTCCTCATCTCAACCAACTGTGCTTGTGACGTAAGTGGATGCGAGAGAAAAGCCTCCCCAGAAGATTTTATTGCTCACGCAGGTTCATAGGGGTTCAAATCACTGCTCATCTATGGAAATACACTGAATGACCTTGAACAAGTCACACTAAGACTTAGAGCAATGATACATTTCATCTGAATGAATCTTGCCAAGAAAACTCTAGGATTGGGTTGAGCTGAAATTGTTGTTCATTCGTTCAGTCATTTCCGGCTCTTCGTGACCTCATGGACCAGCCCACGCCAGAGCTCCCTGTCGGCCGTCACCTCCCCCAGCTCCTTCAGACTCAAGCCAGTAACTTCAAGGATGCCAACCATCCATTTTGCCCTTGGTCAGCTCCTCTTCCTTTTTCTTCCATTTTCCCCAGCATAATTGTCTTCTCTAAGCTTTCCTGTCTCCTCATGATTTGGCCAAAATACTTCAACTTTGTTTCTAATATCCTTCGCTCCAATGAGCAGTCAAGCTTTATTTCCTGAAGTATGGACTGGTTGGATCTTCTCACAGTCCAAGGCACTCTCAGAACTTTCCTCCAACACCACAGTTCAAAAGCATCTATCTTCCTTCGCTCAGCCTTCCCTATGATCCAGCTCTCACATCCGTAGGTAACTATGGGGAATATCATTGCTTTAACTATGTGGATCTTCATTGCTAGTGTGATGTCTATTCTCTTCACTATTTTATCAAGATTGGTTATGTTTTAATGGAGTAATAATCTGAATGAATGAATGTGGTGCAGTTTCTAACAGATTAGGCTCAAGAGAATGTGGTGCTTAGGGTTTCCATGCCCTAAATTATACATTTTGCCAGTCTTATCTTTTGTTCCCCCTTGGAAAAAATGTTCTCTGAATAAGAACCCCACATTCTCCATCTACATTTCGCTTGCAATGAAATCCAATGACAACTCTCCAATTAACTGAGCACTTAGGAAAATTGAGGAATCTCTCTTCATCTTTTCCAGTCCATTGAAAAAGGAGTTACAGAGGAAAAGGCTCTTTCGGGTAATTAATCATTCTGAGATTTTTCCGTCTCCCAAATTAAAATCTTACACCAGAAAACTAAATTGCAAATACTTTCCCTCCCCTCTCTAACTCAGACAATGAGACTCCAGTGGAATTAAGGCTATCAATGGGATGTGAACTGCACAGATTAATGGTTGGTTTGATGCTTCCCAGAAAAGAGTAGTCAGGTTAAGATAAAAATAAGATCTGTAGCTAGTTGTACTGTACCTCCACAGTTCGTGCTCTCGTCAATGCTTGAAGCTGGCAGGATTACTAAACAAAGAGGGAAAAACAGTGAAGGGGAAATGTCATTTTTTGCCATCTGTGACACTGTGCAGGCAATTAAAACCCCTTTGCTCAATACCTCACAAGTTAATCTCTGCTGTAAATAGAGGGCTTTCCTGATCTTAGGCAAAAAAGAAAAAAAGAAAAAAAGAAATGAAACATAGGGGAGAAAAAAACCTTTTTAAGGGCTGTACTCCTATTAGTCCAGAAGCATCAACTGGATTGCAAGCTATCTAAATACAACACGTACAAAAGAAATAACATTTAATTCTAGTGAGAAATGTGCCAATTAAACAATGCTTTGCAGAAGTATTCGCCCTCCTCCCCTTTCAACATTTCCACATTATGTTCTGTTACAGCCTGGCAATGAAATGGATGTAATTGGAAGCATTACCATTTGATGTACATTATGTACTCAACACTGGAAAGGTGCATAATATTTTTTTTTATTATGGTACAAAAGTTAAGTAAACAAACATGCCATGTATTTATGAATGAATACAGCAGGAACTATGCAAATTCACGTTCTGTTCAAAAAAACCTTTCAATGTTGCAATGAGTTGCTTCAGAAACATGCAGATCAACAACACAAAAGGCCAAACTTTTGCCTCCCCATACCTATGAATGAAACATGAATAGAACTATTTATTCCAGACCCATCATTCAAATGCAGAAAGGCGGTTTCCTTGGAATTCATTTAAGAAATTTATTTTATTTATTTGGCCACCAGACAAATTTATGGCCAGTAGCTAGGTCACTTTTATAAACATGAGCAGCACATTTGTGGAGGAAAGGTTTATCATCAGCTATTAGCTCAGATAGACTTGAACTCAGATAATACAGAGGCTGCTTCCAGGCAGCACTTAAACACACACTGAAGCGGATTTAAGAAACCCTCTTAGGCACACATGTAAGATGACATGCTACCCCCTAAATTGCTCACTTTCTCCAGGGGGTGTCTAGATGTCCTCCTGGTACCTTCTGCCATTAGGCCTCGCAAGACACTTCCTAGAACGTAGCAATGCAGCATGATTGACTCCCTATCTCTTAGCACTACATTGGTATGTTCCAAAAAGCTTGCCAAAAGACATAATGGCGGCAGTGTTTTTATTTATTTTAAAGGTTTTAGGTGGGATTTTGGGAGGGGTGGGTTCTCTCTTCATTTCTCTGGGCTCACCGGGCCCAAAGAAGCAAACTGGGCTGTGTGGTCAGACCCCTTGGAAGTTCCAGGATGGGTAAGTCCCCACAGGACCCATACTCCATTATGCCTGGTTCTTTCAGGAAGACCCAGGTCTAATGGAGCATCAAATTAATTTGGGACAAAGGAGGGTTTTCCTGCTTTGTCTTGAATTAATTCGGTTTTTCTGGAGACGTCATTTGGACACCTCCGATAAAACGGTGGGAGCTTCCGTGTTATGGGCCCTGAGAGCCTCCATGCTCTTTTCACAGTCTTTCCAGGAGTTGGAGTTGTTCTGGTTCATAAAGGTTTACCTAATAAGTTTTTGAACTTATTGCTGTTCATGCGTCAGCAATAACCACAGACATGTGTATTATAAGGAGTAAGGCGTAGGAAGTTTCTTACACATTTATGGCACTTAGGCATAATTGAGGGTAGCTGTCTACCTGAAGGCTGCCTATAGTCTTGAGGTAGTTAAATAATACATTTGCAAAATGCATCATTGTTAGCATCATTTCCTCCCACACTAAGTATTCTAAACCTCTCTTTAAGTGTCTTTCATGATGTAGCACAAAGAACAAATCTGAACAAAACAATTAATCATATCTGTCATTTCTGAACACATAACCCAATTAATATTAAAAGCAGCTATATAATCAACTCCCCCCTCCCATAAGCTACACATAACAGGCTGTTTTTCTGGTTAGCAAAGCCCTGAACTGATTCCATAGCTTTCATAAGAAATTATACCAACCTGGGATCTCATTGTACAAGCAATCTTGGTACTGCGTACTGTTCCCAGCACATTGGGAAGATCCAGGGCTATGGATTTCACAGTAACGACTTCGGTATTGAATCCCATCTTCATTACATAAGCTCCAATCAGACCATTCGGACCAGCCTCCTTACAAAAAAGCATACCAAAATTAAGACAGATTCTACATTTTTATAATGATGTTGAGACAACAGCAACGACTACTACTGCAGAGATTACGACAGACAAAAAATCATGGAATTTCTAAACATAGGCGCCTCGTGAAATGTTTTGATATCTGCCCAAGGTTCCCAAGGAGAAGCACAAGGAGGACAAAAAATAATAATAACAAAATCAAGTGTCAACCTCAACCAGGGCATCTAGCATGGTTCAAAAAGTGAAGAAACATATTCTACAAAAGCGTTTTCATTTCAGCTATGTTGGGCAATAGACCACACTTTAAAGATCAGGCTATTTGGGGCTCATTCTTTGTCATTACTTTCAAAGTCCAGAAGTAGAATAACATTAGTTCTGGAATCTTGGAATACATTCTCAAAATATGAATTTTAACAGAAACCCAAATGACAGTATCATAAAACATTGTGAGCTACTTTAAGGAACCTGTAAATATGGGTTTATAACACACCAGGTACCATAACACCGAAGAACTGACTAAAAGCAACTGAGAGGCCAGCATTTTTTAGCCTGACCTTCCCATCCTAAATCATTATGGTCTCTGGACGGCTAAGCTCTTAACAAAACTACTCTTCAAAATCCATGAGATGCTGGAACAAGTCATTAAACTCGAATGTTAACAATATTCACTTCTCTTCCTTTCTCTTGTGTTCAGAGCATTTCCCTTTCCATTTTAATCTTCTTTCCCTGTCACTGAACTTGATCCAGTAAAACATAAAACAAAACTACGCTACCTTCACACAAGTGGGTATTGCACAGGGCTTCCTCCGTATGTAGGCCAATGCAGATGTCCTCTCCATTTGAGGGCGCTGGGTTGGTGCATGTCCGGGTGCGCTGGTAGTGCCCGCTTCCACATGTGGCTGAGCACTGAGACCAAGGAGTCCAGCACGACCAGGAGCCTTTCACTGAAAATGAATAGAAGGAGGGGCATGAGTCCATCTCTGTGTTTAATTTAACCAAACCACCAGTCTTGGAACTGTTCAAAAAGGAGGGGCAGTACGACTCTCATATTCACGGGGAATAGGGTTCCAGCCACACTGCCCGGATGGTTTAAAAAAAAAAGAACACCAGAAGTTGAGAAGACTAAAGAAAGTTTGGTAAGTAATTAATCTGGGAAAACTGCTCCATGACTATGGTGCTACTACCAGTAAGACCCTTTCACTTCATTTGCCAGAGAAAGCTTTAGCAATTTTTAAAGAAAAATCAGTCATGTATATATGGAAGAAAGTTGTATTTTGGGTAACATAATTCCAACTTGTTTAAAGTTTAAACCAGCATCTTAGATTACATCCAGACACAGAATTGGAGGCAGTGCAACTAATAAAGCACAGACAAAATATGCTCTTCTTAAATGATTCTTCTGTTTTCAGTTTCATTCCACAAACTATGCAAGAGAGGTTAACTTCCAAAGTTTCCTCAACATCTAGTTTTGGAATCTAATGCATAGAGAGGCTAGAAAATAACCTCAAATGGCTTTCCGTGCCCCCCTGAAGACTTCTGGGATCAGGTCTGACCATTTGGGAGATCAAAAAGAGAGTGGGGGCATGAGAATGAAGTACTATAAGAAATGATATGGGCTGAATTCTGCACTGGGGAGACATACTGCAAAGGTTCTGCATGGAAAATTATATTCTATCACTTCCCACATGTCTACCATAATTCATCTTCTAGATACTTCCCCTCCATGCACATTTAGTCATGGGCAGAAAGCAGGGGACATCAGAGGTCTCAGCGGATTATGTCATCTTTCTGCGCCTGACAATAATGACATGACCAGAGTCGTTACTGGTCACTAAATGCTCATGGAGGAGGGCTCCTGCAGCAAAAAAGTGGTTGAATGGGAGGCTGGTTACTGTGTCAGGTTTACAGAGAATGCCAACGTCTTGGAAGTGTAATTTATGATAGAAGAATTCAGACTGACACAGCAAAAAACATACAAAAGCAGGAATCTGTGTCTGAGTAGTACTGCAAGACGAAGGTCTTTAACATATAGGAGAGTCATCATCTGGGCTCTGCTTCACCCAGCAACATGTTCTCAACAGGTTCTGGCAATTGTGTCCAAGAACGGCAGAGGGAAGAGGGGCATATTTGTCACATGTCAGTCTGTGGTTATAAGCACATGCATAACACACTGCCATCCCTGACTAAGACCTACAGCATGAGGAGAAGAATAATTACCTGGACAGGGATGTGGATTACAATCCTGATATTCCATTGCGGATCCTATACAAGGCAGACCACCATTTTTGGGTTCTGGATTGGTACAGGTCCGCTTCCTGGTTCTGAAGCCCAGTTCACAATCTCGGGAACAAGATGACCAGCCACCCCAAAAGGACCATCCACCATTGATGATCCGAATAGAGGTCTTTCCACTTTTCAGAAGGTCATCAACCAGAGCTGGAGAGAGGGAATGGGTAGGGAAAGGGAGAGCAGAATTGGAGAAGTGAACATTGAAACATATAAAACCCCTTTTTAAAAAATCAAACACAGCCTTTCAAGGTTACCAAGTTTTCACTTGACACAGAAAGTATACCCTAACTCTCTCATGTGCATGATGCTATCTTTATTTTCAACACTGAAATTGCAGAAGTGAGCAGGTTAATTCAGGCAGTTGCACGATCAGTTATGCTAGATCAGGGGTCCCCAAACTAAGGCCTATGGGTTGAATGCAACCCTCCAAAGTCATTTACCCAGCCCCATACTAAACTTTAGACTTAAGAGATGTGCAATGTGCATAAGAATTTGTTCAATTTTTTTTCAAACAATATTCTGCCCCCGCTCCCAACAGTCTGAGGGACCATGAACCGGCCCTCAACTTAAAATGTTTGAGGACCCCTGTGCTAGATTATACTGGAAACAACCCTGCTTCCCTTTCCTTCAGAGAATGTTAGCCATATAGAGGCAAACCAGCTTCTCCCCTTGTTTTCCCACAGGAATGAAAGTCAAAGGAGTTTATGGCTTAGTAATAGTAAATTGGCAATAGTCCTGCCTCCCAGTGGTATTTTTTTAACCCAGCCTCATGCAGAGGTGCATCACAATCTCACTGTCAAGAGGAACCAGAATATTTTTATTTTTATTTAGTTTATTTAGCAAGGTAAATAGTCAAATGTGAGGCTTTGTTTATCATAGTGACTGTATTAGAAATATTTTGCACACTATCTCCATTTTATCAAACACATTTTTGTTTCCCCACCCTGACCCCCTGTAAATTATCTTGCTTATAACCGGATTCCCAATTCTTCTTCTTCATAGAAAGATGTGCCTACTTTTCCTTAGCAAGGGCCTAAAGTTCTTATGCTGCGTGGTATCAACAGCAGTTGCTGAGTCTGCATTGTGAGTGATTCATCTTGGCTAAATTTTGGAAAAGTGACTTTTTTGGAAAATGCCACAACTATTTCATTGAGAATGGCCAGGGGATTCAGGGACTTGTAGTCCATTAAAATAACTTTTTCAAGTTCTAACATAAGAACACTGCCTGCCCTCTGGGGTAGGGGTGTCAACTCTGAATCAGTCTGGCTAAAAACAACCTTATATATCAAAGTTGGGTAACTAAGGAAATTAGTCATGCTGCATCAGACCAAAAGCCTCTCTGATCCAACAATCTGTTCCAAAGGCAGTCGATCGGATGGTTCTGGGAGGCCTATAAAGCAAGGCGTGAGCCAGAATGGCACTCTCCTGCAAGTGTGACTACAAGGAATATCCTGGAAGAAATAGCTAGGTGTCCTGGCTAATGCCTATAAGCATCCATTGTTATTTTTTCTAAACTAGGAATTACCAAACATTCTAATTTTTCCTTGTCAAGAAATTGTTCAAGCCCACAAACATTCTAATGTAGAAAGTGGCCACTTGTTGCAACTTTTCAAGTGTGCCTGCACTATACTTGTATTCTGTTCAATGCATAAAACATATTATGATATCGGCAGTTTTATTTTTAGCCCTTTCCCTAATGATTCTTGGCAGGGAATTCACCTATTTCACAGCAGCTAGTCACTGGGTCAATGTTTTCCTGAGTTTTCTGTCACACCCTCAAGATCGAATTTCATGAGTAGTCACTGCCAGCTCAGTCTGCTTGGTAAGAGATTAATAACTGATTTGGAGATTTCAGGCCAGCCAACAGTTAGAATATATATCCAACAAATCTCTGCAGGTAATTATCTATCCAATCTCTGAGGGAGGCTAATAAAAACATTTTTCGGGAGATTAATCTGGCAGATTAGAAAGAAGAAGAAAAAGGATGGAGGCAAAATAGGATTTGCTCTCAAAATGACAAGGAAATCATCCTAAGACATGTAAGAAACTATTATTGCCAATTCACACAAAATGGCACTTTATTATGTTCAAATTATGTTTATCTCTATCTGGCCAAACCACAAAAAATGTGGCAAATATAGGTTATGCTCATCACATAATGGGCAGCAGAAACCAAAGTGAAACCAAAATATATAGCCTGAGTCTGCTGGTTTTGATTTGTCCACTGCTATTAAAAAGAGTTGGCTGATATCTATCCCTAACCTTCATCTGGTCATGCCTCCCAGGAGCTTAGCTTGACCACAAGTTATATGCAGTTGAAAAAGAACATACAATCAGTGTCGCAAACTGCTGATCCATCATTGGGGCAGAATCGCGATTCTGTCTTCTTTCGGCCAAATTGGAGGTCATGGGGATCGGCCAGCTGAGCCCGGCAAGTGTAGCGGAAGCGCTGCTCCTGGCGAGCCCCGCTTTGGGTGATGTTGGTGGGCATCCATGGTGTCCATGGCGTGTTTCTCCGCACTTCTGGGCATGCCTCTGGGTTGCATGTTTTATACTCCTACAAAAAGGGGAAGAAGAAAAAGAAAAGACACATTCCCTATAAATTGTTTGAGGAATTGGAATGCCATACAATGTAATAAATAGGTTTCTGTAGAAACAGAAACAAAACTCTAAGGTAATATATGCAATGATTGTTCCCTCCTGCTGCAATGAAATCTGTAGTCTCACATAGCTGCATTAAGTAAAATCAAAAATATTAGGTGAGATCATTTAATCATTCATTTCCCCATAACATTTTCTATGAGGGAATTATGTTGATCTGCTGCAGAAAAAAGCAATGAGGTATATTGTGGCTCCTAAAAATTAACAAATTATGATGGCTCTGGCTTCAGCAAAAGAATAATGATATGCCAAACACAAGGAACACATGTAGTAAAATTCCTAATTTATTAAAGACTCACGAAATGACATTTATTAGGAAGATTGTGTGAATCACCAGATGGGATAGCAGACTAACCTAGTTTACTGTCTTTTAGAAACTCTAGAGTAGATTTTGCCAACTTCTTAACTATGTCTTCAGCGACCACCTGTTTTCTTTATACTGCAGACCTCAATGAGAACTGAGCTAGCCTCATTTTGCTTAGCCCCACCCCATCATCTTCATAGACCCATCTGGACCTTTTCTTGACATGATGCTAGAATATAAAAGAGCCCTCAAGAGCTGGCTTTCAGATATGCCATGATTCATTAGGAATCAAGTTTTTTTAACTCTTAGAAGTGTAGGCACTGGTCTCACAGAAGCAGAGCTTTCAAATTAAAACAGAATTCTTCATCAGGCTAAATGAAAGGCATATGTTTCTTGACATTCCATAACAGCAGAATGTTGATCCAACACTGCAGCAGGTGATCTCTTGTATGTTTTTTTAATAAAAAAGAAATACATTTCTGTTAACTCTGCCGCTTTTGTGTGTATGTGTGGTGAATGCCAAGAAGAAAGACTGAGGGAAGAATGAATACCATTGTGAGGAAAGAGAAAAAAGGGAATGAATGCTTAAGATGATGATAGACCAGAAGTAAAAGAAAGAATCCTGATGAGAAGAGAGACAAGGGATTAGGCTTGTGCATTTCGGTTGAACTTCTATCTATTTCTGTTGGCCGGATACTGGTAGACCCCCGTATCTGTTTTTGTGCACCTCCCGAAAATGGGGGGGGGGGGGGGTAGCCGGATAGCTATTTTTTTTATCCATAGCCAATAACTGTGGCTAAATCCAGCCCATTGGTGGCAATGGGGAACTTATGAGGTTCCCCTTTCACCTGGGAGCCTTTCCTTTCTTCCCTTCAAGGGAGCCTGGGCTTCAGCAACGGGGTTAAGGAAGCACCCTTCCTGGGAGCCTTTCCTTTTTTTCCCCTTCAAGGGAGCCTGGGTGTCAGCAACAGGGTTAAGGAAGCACCCTATCCAACCCATTATAGGGGGAAGACTTCCCACAGGCTACCCTTCCATATCCTTCATTAAGGTCTGGATTTAAAAATGCATCAGAGTAAATATATCACTTTTTCTGAATCCTTTACCTTCTGTTTGTAGGGGAAACCAGGTTTAATGCTTCTTAAAGCTGTTTCTAGTCTAGAGGAGAGGCACTACAGGCATGCACACTTTCTCTCCCAGCACCAGCAGCATGTCACACAGCTTTCCAAGGCATTTTAAGGAAGCCCAGGAAAGGAAGAGTGATGACCTGGAGCTCAGTTGGCTATTCTCCCTGGACTACCTTTAAAATCCCCTCTTTTTTCTCTACTGCCTGCAATCTCCTTTCTGCTTGGGGCTTTGCTTCCTTAAAGCTGTTTCTACCTTCTACTTTAGAGAAGAGATAGGTTTCTCTTTTTGTCTGCTGGGATTACTATTATTATTAATAATTATTATTATCTTTTAAAGATATTTTCTGAAGGAGATGAAGGGAAGTATAAAAAGAAGATTAAAGGGTAACTCTCCAAGCACTGAAATGCATGCGCACCCCACCCACCATCCTTCAGATCCCCACTAAATAAAAAGAATCAGGAAAATAAAGAGAAATCAAAAATATTCAACTGCGATGCCAAATAGGGGAGGAGGAACCGTGATCAGCTGCCACATGGTTCCTTTTCAGATGGGAAACCATGATGGCTGGGCACTTGCCATTAAGGGTAGCCCAAACAAACCAAAGAAACCTGATTGACTAAAGGGAACAGCTAAAAACGGATCCAGACTCAAGCCTACAATGGATGTGTCTACAATGTAGAATTCATGCAGTTTGATACCACTAACTGCTCAATGCTCAATTGTAGTTTGCTGAGACACCAGTGGTCTAACTGCTCAATGCTCAATTGTAGTTTGCTGAGACACCAGTGCTCTTTGGCAGAGAAGGCTAAAGACCAAGAAAAACTACAGCTCCCGTGATTCCATAACATTACGCCACAGCAGTTAAAGAAGTGTTGAACTGCATCCATTCTACAGCATCGATGCACCCAAGGACTGTGCAGAAGAGCCAGGAGGGGATCTTGCCAAATACCTTGTCTTTGTTCCCCATGTCCACAACCTCATCCACTTTTTGTTGCATGCTTGGCACTTTTTTCTTCCTGCACCAAGATCCAGACCACCATTGAACAGGAATCTGATGAAAATGTAACTGGAAAAAATAGAATCTAGACTTAGCTAAACTAATACATACCACAGCACAGCCTGGGCAGGTGTTTCCATTTTCACAGGATCTTTGCCTTGAGTGCACTCCTCCACCACAATTCGCACTGCATTTATTCCAAGGGCCCCATGAAGCCCAGAAAATTGGTAAAGGGCATGGACTGTTCTCATTGCAGAACCTAAGTGAGGAAACATTGTACGAAAGGGGAAAAAGAAAGAAACAGTGAGCCTGTGTCCAAAGTACTTAAAGGCCAGGGAAAGTCCTAAATAACTCTTCAAATGAACCCTAACAATAGTGATGGGGGTGGACATCAACTTTCTGGAAAGCTTCCATCTGGTTAACTTATTAGAAATGCAAATTCAGCATCACAAGGAAAAGATATCGCACACTTACATTAATTGTGTTTTAATCCTATTGAAATAAATAGCAATTCAGTCTTGACAAATTTATTCCTTTGATTTCTTTGGCATTATAGCATTTTTGTCTGCACTGATCCAAATCATTATTGTCTGTATTCAAGTCAAGGAACTGGATATACTTTAAGAATCTGGGATGTTATTTTATTTGGTACTTTAGTATTCACTTGATCATTTTAACTAATGAGATTATTTTGCTTGCTGTTTTGTATTTATCTGTCTATCTTCTCTCAAAAACATAATTCAAGCTTTCTGAATCTCTTTATTGTTTCACTGATTGCCTCTTTATACCACTTCTAAACAATATGTCCTTTGGGTGGTTTTCTTTCCCTCCTGAACCACAGTTCAGATTGAAATGATGCTGATATGTCAGATGATTGTTTCTAAACATACCTTAAATGAAATTTATTTTATTCGCTTTTAAATAAAAAATTGGTGCTCCAATTTAATCATTCAATTTTTAAAGATATATCATCATTAGAAATAAATGAATTAAAATTCAATTTCTAAGGGCTATGGATTTAATCAAGAATAGAAATATCTAACCAGTTCAGAATAAGACCTTTTCAATTCTAAATTTCTGAGGAGATTTTGAATTGAAATCTTAGGCCAAAACATCATATTTAGTAATTTATTGGTTGCAGGTGCATTTATACTTTATGAAGGTCATGGATGTATTCAAGTATGGAAATACCTAGAGTTCAGAATAATAAAATGAATTCTCTTTTCTATTTTAAATCCCTAAAGATGTTTTTTTTTTCTTAATATATCTAGGTCAAAAATATTTTATAATAACATATATGTTTTGTTTCTGCATTTGCACTTTCAGGAGAAGTACCACATGTGTTTTCAAATGCTGAGTCCACTGATGGGTCATGATGCAATGCCATCTTCTAGAGATCTAGCAGAATGTGTATGTATCCCTTTGGCTAGTAATGTTTGTATATGCCTTTAAAAGACACATTCACATTAAATTGTATTTCACAATTTCACAGGCATACTTTCCCTAGACCAACAACACGCCTACTGTGATACCAAGTGTTTTGTGTTGTGCCTGTGCTTACAGCATTACATATCAAAGGACTCTAGGTTACCTGGACTGCTTACAGGTCCATTTCGTAGAAATCAGCAAATAAGCCAGATGCACAGAAACTATTTTAAAATTGTATTTAAATGCATTTAACGTTCACTCAATACATAAGTAATAAACTTCATTAACATTAAGTTCAAGGGTTTTTCCCTTTATGTACATAAGTAACATCTCTCCACCTATATCCCCCTGATTCCGATTTGTAGTGGAGGCTGATTTGTATGAATAACCAACAGACATCCTACAGTTGTTTTTAAAAGCAGCAGCCATGCTGTCTTGTCTTTGTAAGGAACCAAACAAACAATAATGACCTCTTCATGCAAACAAATATTGGTGCTGTATGTGGCTTTAAAGCTCTTTGAATAACTGTGAACATTTATTTCTGTTATGCATAGTTGTTGGTTCCTTTCTGTTACAAACCTGCAGAAGTAGAATCTATATGATAAAGGTCAGTTTCTACTCTCCTCCAGTGAGCACAAATACTGTGCTATTTGACTTATAAACATGTATGGTTTTGTAGACGTTTTCCTGGTGATCCTACAAACATCAATCTTTTCCCAAAGATGTGGATACCCTCCCATTTTGGTTCTATTTCTACTGGCACTCATCACTTCAATTTGTTTTAATACTGGGGATGGATGGACCATGCCTTGCCATTCAGTACAAGCATTCCTAGAATGGTTGAGATGGGAGAGGTAACATTATGCAATATCACAGGCAACACTCCATGTTCTGCGATTTTTACAATTTAATGCTCACACACTCTGTTCAGAAGATGCCTGTTTTAGATGGCCATGATGTGATTAAATGCTATGACAACATCTTGATGCACGTTATTATCTGGATCCTGCATTTCCATCCTAGGGGCTGCAAAACAGCTTACCATTTAATGTAAAACAACTAAGAGATAAATATGAAAACAGCCTTAATAAAAATTAACTCAAAATATACACAAAGCAAATTAAACAGCAAATATTCCCCAATAATAGTAGAATGTAATTGTCAAACTATCACACAGAAAAGGTTTGATAAAGCAAAATAATTTTTACAAGATGCTTGAAAAAAAAAGGATTGCCAAGTAAATGTATCTGATGGGAGTATTTCATAACCATTTCCTGTTTCCAGTTGCCCAACCTACAGAGATGGGTGCCACCAGGAGAGAGGCCTCAGGCAATAATCTGAGGAATGGGCAGGTTCATCTGGGAGAAGACATCTGGGAAAGGACACTAATCCATGTGGCATAGGTATCCTTAAAAAAACCCTCACAGAAACCCAGATCTCTGAGCCAAGAAGTGTGACAGATAGTTAGGGATGGGGGACGACTCTCACCGCTCCTCTCTGCTTTGTCCGACACAGACCCTGCCTCCGTATCGCGGAGCAGGGTTGCTACACGACCTCTGACGGACCTGAAAGCCAATCCCACAGGAAGTGCTGCAGGGGGCCCAGGACGACCATGGTGTCCAAGCTCCATTCCTGACAGAGGGGAGGGGGGAGGAAGAAAGATAAAACATGGCATCTGGGTTAATTTCTTGTGTTTTCTTTCAATTTCATGGAAAATTCAACACCACCAGCTATGGAGTAACCAGCAGGTTGTGCAGAGTGACTGGCTCTACAAATAACATGTTAGTAAAGTTAAACCCAAGAAACAAAGGGAGACTGAAAGTGTTAGTATTCCACAGAGGATGTGAGTCTTTGTCAATGTCTATTTCAAACAAACATCACCTTTAAAATAGCAATATTCTACATTCCCCCTCATTCATAACAACCTTGGATAGATAATTTTATGAGAGTTAATATACATGATACTAGAAGGTGTTGGCAAAGGCAATTAAATATTCCCTGGCCTCATACTAAGAGTTATCTGATTGCTGAACCATTATACCTGTTCTGCTCAAAGTGGTGGCCTATGGACGAATGCCAGTCCATAAGCCATTAGCTGCTACTCTTTGGTGGGTTTCAAAGAAAAAGAATAGTCAATGGACACAAATATGGCACCAATCCCCAACACAGTAGAAATATAAAAAATAAACCTTCCCTAGAAGTTCTATTTTATACTGCAATTTCAAAAAGGTTTATGGATCTTTTATAAAAGCGAAGGTAGGGTCTATGAAACATTGACAAATCAGTGAAGCCCCGCTAGCATCCTTGCACTGGATCCCAGGTCAATTTGGAGGAAGAGAACAGGACAGAAAAGGAAGGTGTTGTTCTTTACTATAAAGTGACTATGGTGTGCAGAAGAGTGAGGCAAAGGCAGGGTGGTGTGTGTACATCCCCATGCTCTTTTTGCAAGAACAGCAGTACTATAGGCCTCCTCAATACAGCAAGTTAATGCTAGTGGGTGGTAGAGGCAGTAGCCCCTACTCAAACTTCTCCTTTCTTCTTTTCCTCAACTCAGCAACATAGCTGAGAAGGGAAGGGCATCACACTCATTTTGGGAAAGGGACTTGCTTTGTGAAAGAGGCCAAACGTGAAAAAATTACCACATGGCTAAATGAAGAGGCCAAGACAGTATGGCAACTGAGCAGGAAATTTTGCTGGAGAGTTGTTGAGGCAGTGGCAGGGAGAAGAGGCAGTGGCAGGGAGAAAAGGCAGTGGCATGCCTATATGCCAGTCTAAAATCCTAATGGAATTACAAGTAGTGGAAACTAAAACCTATACTTCACAGTATTAAATCAAAACCCTTACAGTCAAAAATCTTAGTTAACATTTCCTAACCATGTGGACTAGATAAATTTATTATATTTTATTTAAAAAAATACTTGATATTTTAAATATTTCAATGTTTCTAGCATGACGGCAATGAAGCAGACTACTAAGCCATATACATTAACATCTGTCAACTATTTATCAACAAGTTTTTCCTCAGCTTCAGTTACTTTCTTTTTTTTCATCATCACTTGAGGCCAGGACTGTATTCCTGCAGCTAAAGCTAATATTTGCAACAATTTCTGCAAGTGTCACATAAGGCAATAATGTACTTTCCTGTTTGGAAGACTATAATGCACTCTTCATAGGTCTGTCTTTTAAAAACGCTTAGAAGCCTCAGTTGACCTGAAAAACTGTGGCCAGCTATTCATCTATTTCTAGCCAATATACTATTCATCTATTTCTAGCCACAATCAAGACTGCTGGTTACAATCTAAAAACCATATCACTCAGCTCCTCGCTAAATGAAGTGTTATATTTATTTATTTATTTACAGTATTTATATTCCATTCATCTCACCCCACAGGGGACTCAGGGCAGATTACAATGTACATATACAGGCAAACATTCAATGCCATAGACACACAACACATATAGACAGTCAGAGGCTATTTAACATTCCAACTTTTTCTGGCCACCAGGGGAGCTGTCGCTTCACTGTCCAGCTGCGACACTCATGAAGTACTTCCTCATTCTCCGAATGCTTGCTGGAGATTTTTATGGCCTCGTAATTAGTTAAATTAGCCTCCCCACATAAGTGGTACCTAATTTTTCCTACTTGACAGATGCAACTGTCTTTCAGGCTGCAAAGGTCGACAACAAGCTACACAAATTGGCCAGAAGCTCACTACGACCCGGGCTGGCTTCGAACTCATGACATTTCGGTCAGTAGTGATCTTAATGCAGCTGACTCCCAGCCAGCTGCGCCAAAGATGTCCCAGGTTTTGAGGTATTCAACAGTGGTCCTCATCGCAGTGCTATTATCTTAAGGAGGAAATATGAGAAAACGCTATCTTGATAACGCAGGATCTCCCTTTCTTGGAGACTGGAATCAGTCTTTCTCTAGAGCAGTGGTTCTCAACCTGTGGCTCCCCAGATGCTTTGGCCTTCAGCTCCTAGAAATCCTAACAGCTGGTAAACTGGCTGGGATTTCTGGGAGTTGTAGGCCAAAACACCTATGGACCCACAGGTTGAGGACCACTGCTCTATAGTCTTTCTATCAACAGATAAAGACTTTTTTTTGCTCTCACAGAGGTTTGGTAATTAAAGGTTGATAAATGGTGAGTTGTACTAGCTTTTTATGACTACAAATTGCTTTAATTCTAGAAATAATGAAAGTTTTGTGTTTTACTTATAAGTGCTTTGATCAGCATCTATTCAGATTTTTAAAATTTTCAGAACCCATGAGATATAAATAAATAAACCACTACAATCACCAACCACCACAGTTTATCTTGAAAAACTACATCATATTGAAATGCCCAAGTGCTGCATTAATATCAAAATTCGTTGAACAGATGAGACAGCAACCATCAATCAATCAATCAAGCAGTTATGATGATCAAATCTTTTGGGAATGCCTGGGTGTATACTTCTTATTTATCAAACAAGTATGTGACTTTTGTAAAATGAAAATATAATCTTGACAGAAAATAAATCACATGAACAAAAGCACATCACTACCCTCAAGATTTCACCTTATTAAATGCCACTATATGTACAGTAGTTTCCATTCGCTTCAATATGAAGGTCCAGTCTCAAATGATGTCAGCCATTTTCTAAAGTTCAATACTGAGTCAATATTACAAGCTATCCTGTTACTTCTGTTTCGGGAAGTAAAGCTGGTGAACAGATGTGTTCATTTTCAAAGAGTTGATTGGACTAATAAAAGTGCCTGGCAACTGGAGGATATCTGGCAGGACACCAGTTGCAGCAGGAAGACTAAAATTAAAATCTGTGTATAATTCACACTTTTCAAGCCCATTATCAACTCTTTCATTCTTTTGGCAGCCTGACTTTTGAACAGCAGTGTTGTGGGGACCCCCTCCCCACCACCCTTGATTATCACTAAAAGCCATGATTTAACCCAAGGATTGCTTCTGTTTTTATACCTAGCTGGAAAGGCTTTATATCTAATCACAAGTGATCTTCCCAAAATGTGTACATGATTTTGTACTGCATCCAAAAAGAAGAGATGAAAGGAACAGCGACAATGAAGTCATAAGCATTTAAACAATGTATCCTTTTTCAAAACCCCGAATAAATCATTGTGCACTTTGATGTATATTTATCTGAACATGCCCCTATGTAAATATGTCATCAGTTTTATCCAAACATCTAATTCACCCAATGTTTTGGACAGGATTCAGATTGGGATAAAATAAGTTCTACTACATATGTAGATTTTCTGATTGATTTGGTCTTTTAAAAGGGAATAATGGATTTATTTTCTACATTTAGATAGTTCTCAATAAGGTTTCAGCAGTCATTTTAATGCTAGATCTTTGCTATTAATAAACATGTTTTCAATTATCTTAACAAAAAAACACCACACCATATGAAGTCACTTAAAACCGTATTTCTAAGTCTGCAATGAGTTGATCGATCATATGGCTGTATTCATTAATAGGATGATCGATCATATGACTGTATTCATTAACAGTCTCTAAATTTTAACACTAAATGTCCTTCTTATCTATTTCTCTACTTCCTATGAGCTAATCTTGCAGTATCGAATTCTTTGGAGAGCATATTGTGGACAATCACTAAATCACTGACTATGTATTGTCGAAGGCTTTCACGGCCAGAATCACTGGGTTGTTGTAGGTTTTTTGGGCTGTATGGCCATGTTCTAGAAGCATTCTCTCCTGACGTTTCACCTGCATCTGTGGCAAGCATCCTCAGAGGTTTTTTTTTTTCAGTTTTCAACAAACCTCACAACCTCTGAGGAAGCTTGCCACAGATGCAGGCGAAACATCAGGAGAGAATGCTTCTAGAACATGGCCATACAGCCCAAAAAATCTACAACAAGCCAAATCACTGACTTATGTCCCTTGCCTGTTGTGTCTCTTTCATGAAAGAGAACCTTTCACATCATGTAGATATGACTGCCTGAAAATAGGGAATAATTTAGCAGACAGTTTAATTAAAATGTATTTGATTGATTGAATCTACATAGAGAATCCCTATTCAATTATAGGTACATATGGATGTTTTTTTAAAAATAATTCTAGAAAATAAGAATAGTGGCTTACTATCCTTTATTTATAACAAGAATCATGATTATAATAATTATATGCAGATTTGAAGTCTCTATATTGGGAGATTAGCTAATATTTTTCTAATGTTCTTCATGGAAGGGATTGAAAACCATCTATTTGTCATCAATGAGAAAGAGAGAGAGAGAGATCTCATCATGTGATACATTCATTGAAATAAAGGCTGGTTTATAAATCTTTTGGAGATAAACTCTAGACTCCGCATGAAATGTGTATAGAAATTCTTCAGAAGAATCAACCATCTCTGGCCATAATGTTATGTTATGGCAGAGATGGTGAGCAGACTTTGCAACAGTGGTGCACCAACCAATCAGCCCAAAGAAAAGTGTACAAAACTATGCTTGCAGCTTGTAATGTATATATGTACATCATCCTCACTAATTTTTTTGCTAAATAGTTGTTTCTCCATATCTAAAAGAAGAAGAAAAACAAGGACAAACAGCCAATAAAGGACACATGATCAGGACCACAACAACAGTAAGAGAATAGTTTGCATGCAGAGTGGTCATGATGACACAGACTCGGGGTAAATAACAGATGTGAAAATTGGTGTTCAGTGACTCAGGAAAACAAAAAGATACTTTAACTGTATTCTCGGCTCAGCTAGCTGCCCAGAATCACTCATATTACATTTATGAGAAAAGTTGGATTTTTCTTCCTTTTCCATTAACACACCATGACATTCATCTGCATAATTACCATGCCCCGTTTTTCCTAAGGGCAGTCCTAGATTTTTCAAAAGTTTGCGAGCCAAACCTCAAATTGACACGTTAAAAGTTGGCTGGTTTTGATTTCATTTGTTTTAATGTTTAAGCAGACACTCAGAAATATGTTAAACCGGGACTTTAGAAAATACTAAATACTATATGGTAAGAGATTTTCAGATCTGCAATCAGGGGGTATAACAACAAACATATATACGGCATGCAAGATGAAGTTTTTAAAAGAAAGGGTGAAAACAAAGTTCTTGGTCAAACATGTTGAATGTTCCTGAGGGTGGGAAGGGAGGGAAAGCCAATCCTATTTAAATCAAGCTTAAAGTGTATCCTACATATTTGCTTGTGTGGCTAAAGAGAGAGAATGAAGAGCTAAAGGATGTTAATAAAATTAACTTCTCAGTATGAGGTGCTTTTATTTATTTATTTATTTATTTATTTAATGCAACTGAGAGGTCAAGACACAGAGTATCCTTGAATAAAAGTTTCCTATAGTTTTGGGATTTTTTACACACAAGATGCCCACACGTGTGACTGCAATATGTTTCTTATTTAATTTAAGGCTGCATCACTATAGGAGACACATAACATTTTCCTATTAGAACTTCCCACCCTACTTTGGTATCACATAAGTTATCTCATGGTTCTGGAAGGAAAATAGATCCATACTAGAGTGCATTGTGGGCCACAACTCAATATACAGAACATCCCAGTTTTATTTTCCAGAATTTCTAGTCAAAACAGATCTTAGTAGAGCTGGGAAGAATTTCTGCCTTAGACAACTGTAGTCAATAAACAGCATAAGGTTAGACACTAGGCAGATGCCCACCAGAGAAACACATATGGGGCTAATCCCCTTGTAATCACTGTCATTCGACTAAAATGTCCTTTTTAAGGTACAGAGTAATTATTCTAATCCAAGTTGGTGATTAGGTGGAATCTTACCAAGGATGGCACTGCTTCATATAAAAGGCAAATTTGGGAATTGTTTCTTTTCTAATAGCTAGTTGCAGAGAGGTAGGTACTATCTTTGCATTTGAGAAATCCCTCCAGTATCACTTTATTGCATTGTATTTTATTCCTGCCCTTTTCCAAGGACATTCAGGTGGTGTACATGGTTCTTTTTTTCTTCTTTACCATAAAAATTATCCTGTGAGAATGGTGAGGTTCACCAATAACAGCCTTAAATGGCCCCAAAAAGGAATTTGAAACAAACTCCACCTACTATAGCAAAAGAAGTTACAATCGTGTTGCTTCTCTTCCTCCCAAGTCAGAGCTGGGGAATCTTCAGCCCTCCCGATACGTCAGATTTATAATTCCTTCAAGCCTAAACTAGAATGGCAAATAGTAAGGGGGTCATAGTCTGCATCATCAGGAGGATTAAAGGTGCCCCTCTCTGTATGTTTGACCAAGAGGTAACACAATGACAGCCAATAGACAGATGAAAAGAACAGACTTGATTTCTCTTGCACAGAAAAACGCCCCCACACATGTTGAAGTACCTTGAGCAATTTGCAATCTCTATTCCAGCTCCTTCACAGTCCCGTCCACCACACTGAGGCTGAGGGTTGTTACACGACCGTGATCTGCACATACAAGAGCCTGTGCTGTCTCCGTCCGAATGCTCACAGGGTTGCCATGGGGACCAGGCCCCCAACCGCCCATCAACCTTCAAGTTTTTCACCTAATTTAAATAAAGACAAGTCATTGTGGTGAGAAATGAAAGCAAGCTGTAGGGTGTGTGTAAAGATGCCACAGATACCGAGAAATGTCTGTGAATCTTCTCTCTTTTCCCAATGTCTTGTCAATATTTGTGCCAGATTCCATAGGGCAGTGGTTCTCAACCTGTGGGTCCCCAGCTGTTTTGGCCTTCAACTTCCAAAAATCCTAATAGCTGGTAAACTGGCTGGGATTTCTGGGAGTCGTAGGCCAAAACACCTAGGAACCCACAGGTTGAGAACCACTGCCGTAGGGCATCCCTAACTCATGAAGACAAATGAGTCGTTCAAAATATACATCACACAAGAACACCCAGAAGTCTTTACCCCACATTTAGGGTATACTGCACATACTCTGAATGAAAACAGAATAAACACCTTATGAAAATGGCAGATTAAATAAATGGGTACATATTCCAATTGCATGTTTACGAACTTTTGTTTCAGTTGCAGTTCAAAGAGAAAAAGCAACATTTCAATTAGCAACATCTACATGTTAAGTGAATATATTGACCCAGCACCATGCTTTCATTCCACCAAACTAACAAGTATTGGCTGATGCATGTTTCAAATTCTGTTTCTTACATTTCTGCTGCTTCCACAGTGCACCTCTTTGGAATGAAGTTTTTATCTCTCTACATCACAAAAGGGGACGATAAGTAAATCTTATATTTCAGGGAAAGCATGCCCACCCCTACAACTTCCAATGCCCCACACTCATTCACTAGGTTGCTAGATCTGAGAAGTACTGCAGTTCAGCATCTTGATTTCCAGCTGCTTCTGTTTTTATGGCACTATTTTTGTCTCATCTTTCAACAGAAAGGACATTCATACAGAAATCTTCTAGTGCTACAATCAGGTGATACAGAATGTAGTGATTCCATCTTTTTGGAGGGGGGGGATGCAGCAGTAAAATGCAGGTGGGTTGCAAGTGGAAGCTGATATCATCTGGACCACACAGAAACACATACATGCCATGAATAAAACAGGATGGTTGCTTGACAAAGGCCTTGTCTATATTCCTGTAATGCAACTCAAGACCCGTGGGCCAAATCCAGCCCACCATGTCCTTTTATGTGGCCCTCCAGATGCTGGACTACAACCCATTCATTCCTCATCTTTAGACACCATAATTTATTTATTATTTATTTATTTCTCGCATTTCTATCCTGTCCTTCTCAACCCCTGAAGGGGGACTCAGTATGGCTCACAATGGGCCCCGTTACGAAGCCATTACATAGCAATTACAGTAATTAAAACCACAATTAAACATAAGAAACATAATTAACAATACATAAGCCATCATTAAAACAATAAAACAGTCTCATCAGCCATATCGTCATTCCAGTCACATCCCTTTAATGTGCTGCTTGCATCTACTGTCCAAAAGCCTGGTCTCAAAACCATGCCTTTAATTTCTTACAAAAAGCTAGGAGGGAGGTGGCCAATCTTACCTCAGTTGGGAGTGTATTCCATAGGTGGGGGGCCACTGCCAAGAAGGCCCTGTCTCTCGTCCCCGCCAGGAGCATTTGTACTGTTGATGGGAGCAAGAGCAGGGCCTCCCTGGATGATCTTAGGTTTCGAGGTGGGACATAGGGGTGTATGCGTTCAGACAAGTAAGCTGGGCCAGAACCGTATAGAGCTTTATAGGTCAAAACCAGCACTTTGAATTGTGCTCGGAGATGGACCGGCAGCCAGTGGAGCTGGCACAACAGGGGGGTGGTATGTTCCCTGTATGTCGCCCCAGTTAGTAGTCTGGCTGCCGACCGTTGGACTAGCTGAAGTTTCCAAACCGTCTTCAAAGGCAGTCCCATGTAGAGCACGTTGCAGTAATCTATTTGGGATGTAACTAGAGCGTGGACCACCGTGGCCAAGTCAGACTTTCCAAGGTAATGGTGCAGCTGGTGGGGGTTGTGATACAAGAACATCCAGAAGGCTTCAGTTTGTTTTGTTTAGTCAGGATAGTGGTGTTTGAATTTAGATACAAGGTTTGTGGATATGCCGTCTGATTATAAAATGTCCCTCAACCTTTCCCCAAGATAATGTGTTGCAATTCCCATTATCCTCAGTTTGCATGGCACATAATGAAAAATGATGGGAGTTGACTGGGGACCCCATCTTAGTAAAACCTAAAGGACACTGACCATTAGGTAAAAATGTTATAGGTAGCTCTCTGTATTCACCATGTGATTCAATGGCAACCATAAGGTTGATGTAGCCCTTGATGAAAATGGGTTCAACACCCCTAATCTAAGTAGAAGCATTTACCCTTCAGTGAAAATAATAGCATCCATCTTGGTAAACAAAAAAAAATATTCTTCAGGTGGGAAAGGGGTTTATTTTTTTCAGATACTAGAGAATCAAAGCCTACGCTTGTTATCAGAGGCAAATCTGAAAGTACATAATGAGTTATGAATGCAAATAGGATAACAAATCATACATTCCTGCTTCATTGTTTATCCCCTCCAGCCCAACCAAACTACAGTTAAACATTCCCTTGGCACTTCCTACGAACAGCCATTCCCCATCTGAAGTCTATGAGAAATGACATGGAAGTAATTTAGGGTCTGTCATTATGCTCATCACACTGTAGTCAACGGACTTTAAACATCTGTTCCAATGCTTTGTTTTCACCACATTCTAATTTGGCAGTACATAAACAATAAGCATCATAGGGGAGGACTCTACTGAGATCTCTCCACTGCTCCAGATAAGGCTGAGCTGGATAACTTGGCTTTTAGAGACATCATGTGTCTATGAAAGATGAAGACAAAGTGGCTGATAGAAGATGATCAGGCTGCAAATCTGAAGCAATTAGCTGAATTCAGCCAACGTTTTTTTCCCTCCCTTTTCTGGATGTTAAAAGGGAAATCGTGTATGCACCTTTTCTGTCCCCTCCCTGCTAATCTTGCCTTGCCATAATTCAGTTACAGAGCTGCCACTAACCCAAATGGTATTCTTAACTGCCCTTGAAGTCTAATGCATCTTATAAGAACCTGTGCAAGCTTCTTTTAGCTCTTTGGTGAAATAGAGAAGCAGGTTAGCATTTTTACAAGTGTTTTTTTTTTAATACTACTACTACTACTACTACTACTACTAATAATAATAATAATAATAATGGAGCATTGCACCAGAACTAGAGCACAAAAATATGATTGTCTTTATTACAATTGTAAAATTAAAAAAGTATAACCAAGAGCACAGAACCAAAATAAGTGAAAATTTGAAAGATCAGAATAGGTCAGTTACATGAATCAAATGGATACCAAAGGAAGGCAGATCAGGGTATAGGGTGGCATCCTGTGCTGGATGGGGTCACCCCCCTGAAGACACAGATCTGCAATCTGGGGGTGTTGGACTCATCGCTAAGCCTGGAGACCCAGACGTCAGCAGTGGCCAGGAGGGCCTTCGCACAATGAAAACTTGTGTTCCAGCTTTGGCCATACCTTGAGAAGCTGGACCTGGCCATAGTGGTCCATGCCTTGGTTACATCCCATTTAGACTAGTGTCCGGAAACTTCAATTAGTCCAGATATCTGCAGCCGGGTTATTAACAGGTGCTGAACCCATGGAGCATACTACCCCTCTGCTAAAGCACCTGCATTGACTGCCAATTCCTTTCCGGGCCAGATTCAAGTTGCTGGTTTTGACCTTTAAAGCCCTAAACAGATCGGATCTTACTTACATATTTGACCACATCTCCTCATACCAACCTGGCTGAATGTTAAGATCTTCTAGCAAGGCCCTCCTTTCATTACCGTCACCATCACAAATGTGGTTGGCGCTGACGAGAGAGAGGGCCTTCTCAGTGGCCACTCCAATTCTTTGGAACTACCTCTCCAAGGAGGTTAAAACAGCCCCTTCCTTGACATCTTTTAAAAAGCACCTAAAGACCTTCCTGTTCGCGCAAGCTCTTGATGAAGACACTTAGCTGTAATGACAGGAAGGCTAACTTTTATTGAGTCGTGCTAATGTTTACCAATAATTGTATTAGACAAATGTTTTTAAATACGTTATTTTTTCTTATCGTAAACTTGTTTTTATTGGTTATTGTTTTATATATGCATATTGTTTTTTATTGTCTTTTATATAATGTTGTAAGCTGCTTTGGGTCCCGTTTAGGGAGAAAAGCAGGATATAAATAAAAACTTTTTACTACTACTACTACTACTACTACTACAATACACTGGAACTAAATATCATAGACATGATGTTTTTTGAATAGCAAGTGTATTTTTGCCAGAGATGCTTGACTGGGAAAAAGGAAGGGACCAGCTTCTGGATGGTTTGAAGTTACTGTATCCTTCCGTAGGGCACCTAAATCTCGGGCCAGGTCAGAGCTTCAAGAAGAAACTCAGTGAACAGTAAAATTCATTTCTCCATCACACTGAAAATATACTTTTATGGTGTGTGTGTGCACACCTATAGCCTCAACATTTTTTAGGTTGACAATATAGTCTATATTGGCAATAAATAAACAAGTGTTTTATGTTTTTTTTTATCAACATAATTACTCTGAACCAATGACTCTAAAAGATGCAGGCAGCTCCTAATTCACAAAATTCCCACAAATACAGAGGGAGAACTCTGTAAAGTTAGATCTGCTCACACAACCCTTTTGAACTCTCCCATGCAGGAGATTTAGATTTTGCAACACAGATCAGAAAAGTGAACTGGATCGGGAACACTATAGCTTTTACTAATCACAGCAAGCAAAAACCTTTGTTTATTTTGATGGGAAAATTTTGTTTTCTGCTGGCCATTGCTGGACATAGAATGAAATGAATCACATAGTCCCTTTCTCCAGTCCAGCAAAGCTGTTCTTGTGCCTTGCACAGAAATCAAAGGTGTAATTTGGTCTAGTGCTTTAATTAACAAGCAAAGAATGAAAGAATCAAGACAAAGAAATTAGAGAAACAATTACTGGCTCATAGCTGGCACTGGGAAAGCAAGCAATTTTAAATTAATTTTAAATTAAATAAACACAGAAGATTTAAAAATAAATTGCAAGCGTGGAAACATTTTTCTTTACTGATATATTTATTCTAATTCCATACTTAAATGGAAAGCAATTTCTTTAGAATAAATTGTTTAGGATTCACATTTAGAAAATACGCATTGAATTAATCAGATAATATCCTCCTTAGTGGCTCTTTTGAAGCAAGTGCCATGCCATTAAAAGCAGGGAGGAGAGTAGATAGAAATTAAACACCAACTAATACAATTAAGCTTTGGTCCAAGTAAAAGAATTCTTCATTAATCACAGTAGTATGTTTCATATGTGTCAAATAAGAGCCAAATCCCACATGGCTTTAATGGTATAAATTCCTAATTGACCTCCATGATTGGGTCCAAAGGGAAAGTCCTGGCTCATGACTCACATTTCTTTTATCTGAAACTGTAGTAGGAGATATGTGCCCTTTTGTTTATTAAGTTTGAAAAAGTGTCACCCTGGCTTGCCCTAGAAGTTCAACTCTCCTCAAAGCACATAAAATTGCCACTCTTGTGGTAGAGTCTCCACTTTTTTATTCCAACATCACGGCCACCAGTTTTCTGTGACTCTCAAGAGGGTTTCCTCCCTGAGTTCCTAATTGGAAGTAGCACCAAAAGGGCACTATAAAAAAAAATTATGAGGTAGTACTAATAAGAGTATATTTTCCCCACAGGCAGAATGTTGCTTTGCCCTAATCTTATTTCTCTTTGAAGAACAGCAGTGTAACATGAAGAATGAGTCAAAGCAATCTACTGTTCGGGGGAAGAAATGTATAGCTTTCTTTTTCCAGACCTGTGATGAAATGGGAATTGTTCAAAGGTTGTCCCTGCACCCCACCCCTGGAAATTAAAAGAGCTCAATCTCACAAGGTTAGAGCAGTCAAAGCCTGCTCCAATTTCCTCTCTAGTGAAAGCAGTGGAAAGACAGAGAGAATAAAATCTGAACAGAACCATTCCTACAGGTATCGAAAAGTGAGCAAGCCACCTCTCCGCCATTAAAAGAGCAAGATGACGCTGTTTATTTGTACAGAAATCAATGAACAGAAATGTCCTCAGGGCATGTCACACAACTCTTTTCATTTGGGGCATGAGTACTTCAAAAGATTGCCATTTCTTCTCTGAATGTTTCTGCATATTTTGGTCTGCAGAGAAGACCTGCTCCCTAGTTCACCAGCATGCAAGGTACAGCAAGACGGTGGCAGCCAGGCTGTGAAAGGTCCTCTGTGAAAGGGTCATGTCTTTATGCCTTATGGGATCCATTAAAATTTAAAATACTTTTTTGATACACTGTTCACTATGGCAGCTGAAGTTGATTTTGTGCCCTTCTCAGACAGAGATAAATCTCAGGAAAAAAACTGGGATATTTAATCCCAGTTTCTCCTGGGATTAGAACCCCACACTTCCTCCAAGCCCCACGCTTTCCCTGGAGGGTTGGCTACTTGCCCTCCCAAATCAATCCTCAGCCCCTCATTTTGCCCAAAATCTTACTGGAGGGGCCTAGCTGCATGTGCAGGCCCCTCAAAGACAGTTTCAGAGGTGACCAAATCAAGCATTGTGAGGGGGGGGGGGTTGGGGTTAGGTTTCCCTGTTCAGAAGATTTCACCTCACCTTGAAAAAATTGGCTTGTTGTGAAAATAAGAATTGATGATAAAACTTCAGTGAAGACAACATTTCCCCATGATTACTCTTTCAGGAGTGAAAATCCCTTCCAAGGGGTAAATTTATCTCACTTCAGTTGTCTCACCCCCGTTCTTATCTATGAGTCATTTCTAACTTGGATGTTTGTAACTCAGGGACTGCCTGTATAATACAGTTCCAACTACATTATATAGCAGTGTAGATATGGCCTGAGATTATGATACATAAGAAAAAGAAAACCGTCATGGCCTACATATTGAAACTGAAAGCAAATATAAATCTCCCCATCCTCTGCTCCTGTGTCATTGTTAACACCAAATGACTGACAATGGGCTATTTTTAGCTGTTTTTAAAAATGGTGAAGGGAGGCTCTATATGAGGCTGGGGACACATATGTTTCAAGTAGGGGATTAACACCACACACACCTATCAACAGTCAGAGACATCAAGCTGAACAAGGTAACAGCATGTGAAATCAAGAAACGCTGTATTGCAAGAACAGTCCAGGAAGGTTGTGAACACAAAACCATATTTGAAAATAAGACATAGGAAAACAAGAAGAAAATAGATTGACTAGTGCTCCCAGGGTTGGGGATGGGGAGGTAGAAGAGCCTGGGTGCCAAGGACAAGAATAAAACTAAACCAACACTGCAATTTCAAAATTAAATAGATATGATATAGACATAACTCTAAGAAAACTCAGCCTATATATTATCTTAGGACAATAAGCAGCATACTGGCAGAAGAACATGTTCCTCAAAAAGAGAGAGAAATGCAGCTGGGGAACCCTGGTTGAAACATTATTCTACTTTGGAAGTCTGAGTCTAAATGCAAAGTTACTCTGGCCGCTTGTAGCTACCAGCTTGTCCTGGGCACAAATGGTTTCACAACAGAGATCAATGACTGGATTCATAGTCTGTAACTTAAAATATAATGATTATATTCAGTGTGTGTGTGTGCATGTGTTTCTTTTTAATATCAGTTAGAAAAATATGAAGAATGCAATATTATTCTCTCTTGATGGTGTCAGCCCTTCATAAATATAAGTGACTAGTTGATAAATTAGGGCCATAGTTTCCTTAAAATGGATTTATCATGCAAATTTATCACATGAGCCACACAAACATAAGATTTATCACATGTGCCATGCAAATGTATTGTGGCCTTAGTCTGCCTTTGCTGTCTCAGCACAGTGACTGAATCCACTGAAGGTTCTATATGCCTACACGACTAAAAAAATGGCTAAACCCATATAAACAATTAACTTAAGCCTACTCTACTGCTCTATTTAGCCCAGTACCACTTGCCACTTCCTGTAGACAGAGGGAAGACATTATGTGCTGTGTGAATGTCTGTCAACTGAAGAAAATAAAACATTGTGGTTAACAGTGCTGCCGCCCTCTGACTGGGTCTTTGCACCACAAACAGTAATGCTTGCAACTAAAAATTGTGCCTATCAAGGAAAGGTATGGATCCTCTCCACAGTCAGTGCCCTCAGTCCAGACAGAATTGTGGTATTGGAAGATGAAGTAACCACATCAGGCAGTTTACTGACATTACCACTGCAGTTGGGAACCAACAACACAGATGTGGCAACTACACCACAACAGTTCATGTATATATCACCCCTGGTGAATTTCTCTAGTATTGAAGTTTTCACTTACAGGGCACTCAGTAATATTCTGAGTCCACAGGCTCATATTGGAGCTGTCTTCAATGGTTGTGCACCTCTTCTGCTTCTTATCCCAGCCACAATATGGGTCCCTTGCTCCCAGGCACTCACTGTATGAGAAAAAAGACAGAGAAAAGATTAGCAGTCTTTCACAGATGGGAAGTGCTAAAACAAGTTATTCAAGTACAGTGCTTCTGTGCGACAGCTGTCAATTACGCCAAGCAACAGCAGCAGAAACAAATTTCATTTAAAATTGAGTTTCACTGAAGAAAGGTTTCAAGATGGCTAGAATAACTAGGTGAGGACAGTTTCTACCCAAAAACAAAACAAAAGAAATGAAATGAAATGGAAATAAAACCAATTCATTCTTAAGGCCCAAGGGCTGACAAAGAATTGCTTTGCAAATGCTGCCTTTTTGAACAATAGTGCACGAGTCCATTCCCCTACAAAATTCCTTCTGTGGGAATGTTTTCAGAAATAACTAGTAGAAGTTAGACAAACTTAAAAAAAGCAAGTCCATCAGTGCTAAAAAGGTTATTAGTCTTGGCTATTATTCAGACATGGGCAAACTTTGCCTTCCAGGTATTTTAGACTTCAACTCCCACCAATTCCTAACAACTGATAGGAATTCAGGATAGGCTATTAGGAATTGTGGGAGTTGAAGTCCAAAACACCCAGAGGACCGAAGTTTGCCCATGCCTGCTATTATTTGTTGAAAAATGGCTGCATTTGTATTATAATAAGTCTGAAAGAGTCACAAAGTGAATGCTATTTAGAAATCTGTTTTGTTGTGGTGGTAGTGGATACTCAACAGTGGATATTTTTTCAATATGTATGGTTTGTGAATGCACCTCTAGTCTGTGATTTGTTAACAAAAATGACTGCCTAAAACTTTCAAGATACACAAAAGTCATAGATCAAACTGGAACTTATTTGGACAAGCAATGCCAACTTGTTCTGGAATGCATAATTTCTGACTGCACTTAGTGTCATATAGAAATGTTTTAATTCAATGTAGATGCTGTTAATGTGGCTTTCCAGTTCACATAACTGCAGGGAATTCACTTAGCATTAAGAGGAAAATGATTTTTACTTGATAATGGTTTACACTTCCCATCGCTTGACGCTACAAAAACAGAAATAGCAAAAAAATGGGGGGTGGGGGCAGCCAATAACATTAAAATAGAAAGAAATTGACACGTCTCAAGATGCATCAAAGAAGGTTTTTATTTGCTGAAAAACCCAACATGCCTTGGTCCATGGATACTCTTAAGGCCTTCTTCAGTGCATTGTGTAAAACTACAGAAAGAAAACACATAAATAGATATAATCAAATACTATGCCTGCTTGCCTTTTGCAAGCAGCTTAAGACCTTCTTCTGCAAATAAACAGGGTTGTAATGTATTTAAAAAGCACAAAGTTAAAAAACTTGGCATTATACTAAATGTCCTTTGACCAGTAGCAGGCCACTTGGAGTGTCTTGAGATGCTTCTCCCTTTTTTTTTTATGCATACAAAAACAGAAACCAGACTACACATTAAAATAAACAGATGAAAAGTAATGGTGCTTTTCTATTCAGATCTTCAAATGTTCCCTGTCAAAAAGCATGGAAAGCTAGGTCAAAGACCTATGGCAAGAGGGCCGCAACAGACCTGACTTTTGGTTGTCTAGACCTTGCTCTTTTGGAAGTTATGAAAATCTTACAAAAGAAGGAGACAGACAATAAAAAATAAAACAATATGGTCCTTCCAAATGGTATAATATGATTTCAATCCAGAGTTTGTAAAAGGTCAGACAAGGAAACAGGAACTATAAATTCCAGAAGAAGCCAGCATGTTAGCCAGGCAATCCTAGGAGCTGAAGCCTCTCTAAAGTAACTTTTTCAAGTTCTGCTCCAATCCTATTTAGCTTTTCTTTACTGACTTTTAGGGTATGTTTTTTAAAAAAAGTCCCGAGCAGGCCAAACTCTCAGCCATCTTCTTCCCACAGGTATAAGACAAATGCAGACAAACATCTAAAAGAGTTTGTAGCTCTATTTCCTTGGCTGATCTTTTACAATCAGCAATCAGCTGCTTCAGTCACTTGCAAAGCCCCAGAAAGATTTCAGAAGTGTCAATTAAGCCGTTAGTGTCCAACCAAATGGGATGGGATTTGGAAAGGAATGACTGAAATCAAATTCAGACAAAGGAAAAGAAATGAGATTTATTCTAATCCAAGCCATCAGTGTAAGTGAAACATCCCTGCCCAACCCACAAATCAAATGAAATAAGATGTGAAGTGCTCACATCCAGAAATCTCTGAAATCCTATTAAATAGTAATGCTAGCCAAAGGAAAAAAAATGTTCCTCTAACATAATTCAACATACTAAGACCAACTGCAGTACAACCCTGTCCTAGATGCAAAAACTGTTTATCCCTCAAATAATTTTTCAATTTCTTTCTGTTGTCAAGTGTACAGGTATTTTATATTACTATTTACTAGCTTCTCGTTTGCCTCTCCTTTGCAAATGTTTATCTTCTGTGTGGTTTATGATTAGGTATGTGATGCCACCATTTCTTGAATATTGCAATTAATATTTTGGAGAGCAAGCTGCAAAGATTTATCTCATCCCCCCCCCCCCCCCCGAGAGGCTTTAAAACAAGATAAAGAGAAGTGGTCATTCTGTTCCCGCTCCATCCTGCCAAAAGTTAAGACCTGGTTCAGTAACATCTCTCAGATCACTTAGCAAAAGGACACTGTGGGAGATTTGTGTGCTGTTATTTTGGCTGAGCCATGTTGCACACACCATGCCAAGCCCATATTGCTCTACTCCACTGAATGGAGTGGCTCTCCACTTTTAGAGGATGTAAAATGACAGCAGCTCTTCAGAGGAGGAAAGGGGGGCAAATAGTATTGTGTGGAGTCACTCAGTCAGTAGACAGATGGAGGAACAGGGAAGAAAGCAGAGCCATATGGCCCTGATGCCTGAGGTGATCTGAATACTCCAGGATGGAATTGCACGGCTCATGGGGATGAGAAGAAAGTATCAGTGGAGGAGAAACAGTTCCCATTTACCATTTGATTTTCTGGATTTTGAAATTAAATTTATTCTGAATGCTTCCAGTTTAACCATGTTTTCATGGCTGAGAATGGGATGGAGGGCATTCACTGAAGTAACTTCATAGAGCACTTTTTGTTCTTTGCTTAACACCCATTTTATTTCCAAATCCAATTTCTAGACCCTTGAATGATAATTATCAGATACAAAAAGAGAGAGCACTACATTTGTGCATCTATAAACCCCAAATCGAAGTCAAAAGACTGCCAACTGCATGCTTTCATGCTCCTTTATTTCTCTAAGGAAATTTGACGGCAAGGGATGGACAGGGAAATCCTTTTATAGGACTGGAATCGATGTGTTTCTCAACAGACAGAATGAGTGTGGAGCAGATCACTCATTTTCTCCTTGGCAAAGAGATGGGATACAAGTGTGGCATGAGTAGAAAGGGATAACTACCGTTAGAATGGATAGTGTATCTGTGGATTACCTTTCATCAAATATGCGTACTCTAAAAATGGTGAGGAGAAAGGATGCAAGAAAGAAATTGAAGTGGTCTGAAAGTCAGAGTATTTGGATTGGGGATTTTGCTTTGAAATGCCACGATAAAAGTGCGACATGCTGTAGAAGGATTTCTTCTTACATCAGCTCCTCATGTTCTCTAAAAATCTACTCCAGAGGGCTGGGAAAACCTTTATAATCAATGTTCAGAGAGCACAAAGGAGTGAGGAAGGATGGCCAACTGGATTTAGGCCAATGAATTTCACTAACTATGCGGATTATATCTTTATTTGGGTTTGGATAATTAATGCAAGTAACAGAACAACAATCCTCTCAGATGAGGTATTCTCATTGTTCTGTCACACAGAAAGGAGGACTTTCACCAAGGCAATGCTTACTATTTGCAATATTTATCAATACTTAATGTAATTTTATTAAAAAAAATGTTCCAAAACAAGTTGAGCAAGTAATTGGGGTACTTCTTCAGTCAGTTTCATTATTATTATATCCACTGCGACCTAAGCAAAATATACTGAAATAATAGCATTGGAATGATCACACTATCTAGAATTTGATCATTCCAACTCAGCATTCAAAGCATAGTATCAGTCCCTGACTCTTGGGGCATCTCAATAACTTGGCAAGAACCATATTCATACAAGCTGCATGCTAATTATTTTAATTTTGAGCTCATAAAATATTCTGTTTACATTTCAACCTTCCAATTCAATGATAGATTTCCTTTCCAAAGTAGCCCTTGATGCTGATCAGATTGCATACCGCTTATGCAAAACTCTTCAGGAGCACAAGCATGCCGGAGTGATTATAAGTATTCTTTTGTTACATTAATGTCATCTTTGAGACTCATCTATTTTCCAGCAAAATACAAGCTGTATGTATTCAAATAATAATAATATTATCTATTTGTTACAGGCTGCATCCTCTCCAGCATTCTACAGGCAATTATACATCCTGCTCAGGTGCAGCAACCATTTTACTGAGAGTTTGGCAGCATCTGTATTATGAGTGCTGCTCTTGGAAGGAAGGAAGGAACTATAGAATCACATGCTGGATGATCAACTAGAGGGAAAATCTGGACGATTATTACTACATTTGATTATGGCAATGAGAATAATCTATGTCCAAAGATAAAAAGACACAGCTACTCTGAAACAAGAAGACCAATTTAAAAGATATGTGAATAAGCCGAGATGGATAGTTTTAAGAAAGTCTGGGATTTATTTATTACTTTTTTCATCAAAGATGGGGACAAACATCTACTATTATTTTTCTGATTTAGAAGAGTGCTATTAAAAGTAGAGAGGTGATCTTTGAAGGAAACAAAGACTGAGTACTCAAAATCAACAAGCAGAGAGTGTAAGGTTTATTGATTAGTTTTTACCACTGTATGTGTTTAGTAGGGGGGTTGTGTGGGGTGGTAGTGGTTAGGATGATTATTTTAGATTGAGTTCTGCTAGTTGTAGTTTAGTTTTTTATATTAAGAAAAACACATGGGTTTTTTTTGGGGGGGGGGATATTACATTTTTTGCTTTATTTGTTTATTTATTTATTTGCCATATTTATATCCCACCCTTCTCGATCCTGAAGGGGACTCAAGGCAGCTTTATAAGCAATTATTCAATGCCTTAAAATAACATACAATTAAAAAATAAAGATTAAGATTAAAATTTAAACACATTAAACATTTTTAAAACATTACATTCACTATTAAAACCACACCATCCATAATTTGTTTCTTTGTATATGTTTCTATGTTTGTTTTCTTAAATAAAAATTAATATTAAAAAAAGAATTGCAGCAAGGTTTTAAATGAAATATTAGCATATCAGCAATACATCTCTGTCACTAGTTTTTGCAACTCTTTGTGCTTCACAGACAGCACATCTAAGGAGTGACTACACTAGTGAACCATGTTCAACCACACAATGCAAAAAAAGTAAGTTTCAAAATGTGATTTTACTCTGTTAATAATAAATTAGATGGAGATTTTAAAAAAACATTACATAGACAATTGCATGGAGACCAAGCAACGGGGAGACTACATTAGCTGGAATAGGAAATATTAGCCCTTTCCCTTCAACATGGTCCTGAAGAAACTATCACACATCTCTGAAGAAATATTTGCACTGGGAAGGAAGCTTCCATTTTGACAGCTTCAAATGAACATTTTTTAAAAAATAGGAACCTTTAAAATAGCCAGGGGTAAGTATTAAGCATTTCCTCTTCACCTTCTATGGTCCTAATGCTACTAAGAACCTTTGTGGCTAATTACATAATTAAAAAAAAATCCTATCATAGAATAATAGAGTTGGAAGAGACCTCGTGGGCCATCCAGTCAACCCCCTGCCAAGAATCAGGAAAATTGCATTCCAGCCTCTATTTAAAAGCCTCCAAAGGAGGAGCCTCCACCACACTCCAGGGCAGAGAGTTGGGACTTGTCCCGTTCTCCAAGAATTCTCAAAGATGATAGCCAATGGTTCCAAAATGACTTGTGCTAGTTCCTTCAATACTCTTTGATGTAATTGATCTGGCCCTGGAGATCTGAGTTTGTTTAGAGCAGCTAGGTATTCCTGGATGACTTGTTTCCCTATTTGGAGTTGGAAAACAAGTCATTTAGGAATAAATGGCTGTTCTAAACAAATTCAAGTCCCCAGGACCAGATCAACTACATCCCAGAGTAGTTGGCTGAATTAACTGTATAGACATAGTGTGCCACAGTAATATGCATGTTGATTTTGGAGGACTGTGCAATGGTCTGTGGGGGACCTTTTTGAAAAGTGTGCAGGAACCTTAGCTGGCTCAAAATAAAATAGTCAGACTTCAGTCATACCTAAAAAAGATTGTCTTCAATCAATACGAATTGTGTTATTTGTGACAAATTAGCTCCTTTCATTCCAATTGATCCACTGTATGTAAATTGGCATGAGATTTAAGCCGAAGGAAAAGAAAATACCTCTATCCCAAGAGCATCATTTCCAGGCACAATTCAATGTAGTGGCAATGGCCATCAAAGCCCTACAAGATTCATGGTCAAGTTATCTGAAACACTGCATTCTCCCATACATACATGCCTGCTTGGATTTTAAGACCCATGGGAGAAGTCTTTCTTTCTATCTATTTGGCATCTGAAATGAGAAAGAAACTTGAGGGAGCATGATCTTCCTGGTTCCTCTATGGTTCTGGAACCCCTTGCTAAGTGAAGCATAGTTAGTCCTGCTTCTCATCACTTTATGCCAGCAGACATTTAAAAAAAAATAATTAGGCAGGATTTTGGCCTATCAATTGGCTTATATACCTGTTTGTTTGTTTTATAATTGATGCACATTTTGTTTTGTTTTATTGCTCTTTTTTATATTTCATTATCAGAAACAGCACTGATATGTATCGCATTGCATTTGAATTACTGCTGTTAGTTACTATAAGGTGGAAAAGGAAACAAGAGAAAGAGAAAATGGGAGAAAAAGAAAAGAAATTGTGGAATCTGTGTTTTAGAATATCCTTATGTGAAAAGTTTTCTGGTATCACAGCAAGACACTTATTGAAGTTGAAGGTATATGATAATCATTAGGAGAAAAATACTTCCTAGCTATTTATTTATTTATTTATTTATTTATTTACAGCATTTTAACTACAAGACAAGTTTATTAAGGGAAGTCACAAAAGCAGACTACAACTAGCTGAAGCTTTTCAGATATAAATCCAATCTTAGGATATATATATTTTCAACCAGATAACCCACTGGAGACATTTTCAATTTTCATTACTCATTCAATGAAATTCTCCTTCAATGGGCGTAGATGGTCCCTGTTGTACTTTCCATCTATATGAATCCAGGAAATGAAGCACATATTCCATACACAAAATGTTCTCTTTTCAGGGTGGGAAACCTTTGTCCCTCCAGATGTTCTTCTCTACTATTTCTACACGTCTTTACCCTTGGCCATGACAGCCAGAGCTGATAGAATTTGTAAACTGAAACATCTGGAGAAGAAACCCTATCATGATCTTCAATTACCATAATGTATTGGCAGGCCCAGATTAAAACATAGTGGGATAATATTTGAAATAACGTGGCACATACAGCAAGCATCTTCATACCTTAGGCTACTTCCAGTGTTATATTCTTTGAGGATTCAAAAAATACCTCTCAGAACACATCTTACAAATGGTATTTATTCTGACAGGGTATTAGTATCAATAAGTTCTCGTTTCCAGGTTCATTGTTCTGCAATAAATATCTCATCTGATGCCTAATAGAATACATCCAAAACAGTCTGTTCATAAACAATTCAATTCATCTCTCTAATAGAAGAGTCATTTGCCTCTCAGTCTTTATTCTTATCCACCAAAAACATTTGCATGAAAATAGCACCTTAGCTCCTTAGGAGCTTCCCTGCCATCTGCCTCTGTGGCTCTATTCTCACCGATTACGTTAATTTTTGGAGTCAAGAGTCGGGATGGAAGCAGAAGGCACACTTGCAGAGATTAGTGCTCGGAGAAAGCACACAGGGCATAAGTGACAACTCAGTGAAGTTACTGGAGCAGAAAAAAATGATTAAGCTTAAGGCTATGCATGATTTCTAAAGGTATATCTAGACAGCTCTCCTTTTTAGAAACTAAAAATAATTTTAATTCTCCTCAGAAATTGCATGTGTGAACATGGCTACATCAGCTAGAGTTGTACATGTGAACACTCCTCGTTTTTTTGGCCAGGGCTCCATTTGCTGCTCATGTGTTTATTTAAGACAGAATTTGAAGAGTTCAGACTCTGTTGCTGGGAGCTTTTGAAAACGGTTTTCCAAAATCTACAATATATACTCATGTATAAATCAACTTAACGTACAAGGGCCAAAGTTATGGATTTTGACATGACCTGTGGATAGGTCATTCCATGGAGAGAGGAAAGTTCCCATGGCGCCTCAGGGGGGCAGCACCCTTGGATGTCGATGCCTGAAACCATGGCTACTGTGACTTCGCTTGGACCAGAAGCATATCGTGGAATAGCATTGGGAGACTTAGAAAAGCCTATAAACACTTGGGGGAATATTTTTGGTGCATGGGTAAGTAATGCCACAGTTATCAAAATCCATGGATAAATAAGATGTATTATGAATCCAAATTAATTGAATCCAACAAAATAAAAATACATAAAGGAAATCGTATAATGTCAATGTTGTGAACCCTTCATTACAAAGCCTTAGCTTCCAATAATTGTTTTACTGCATCCATTATTTAGGAATTTTCCATCTTTCATAATAAGGCCACTTACTGGGTCCAAGATCTCTATTTTCTCAATGTTAATAGAGAACATCAAAAATATTCAAATTGAATAAAAAATGAAAAGATTTAGAGTTCTGTGTCCACCATAGCTGCTTCCAGCTCATGTAGTTACCATATATACTCATGTACAAGACCTTATGTATAAGTCAAGGGCAATTTGTTGGAGGCAAAAGTATAGATTTTTATATTACCCATTCCTTGGAAATGTCATCTCAGGAGACCAACCACCCAAAGCTGCTACTGCAATTTCCCCACCCAGATATTCAGAAAAGCCAGAAGTACTATCACGGTGCAGAGAGTAGAGAAAATTGATGCTTCCTTTAAGTTCTCCAAGGATGGACTAAGTTTTTGCCTTTTGTCACTATACTCAGAGAAGGGGTTGGTTCCTTTCTTGATAAGAGTTAAGGTACAGTACTCACTGACCTGTGGATAAGTTGATCCAGCTTTTTTGGGTTGATTTTGACTAACATTTCTACACTTTTACAAAAGTGTATAGGGTAGCTGATGATGGGAGGGCATGATGGAATTCCATCTCTTCTGGACAGTTAGGCTGACCTCTTTCAACAGTTCCACTGCACGTGTTGTGTTAGGGAGATCTCTTGGGCGAGCATTTTGATCTTCCCATCTCTTCTAGAAACCTCCAGACAGGAATAATTTGCATGATTGCAGTAGATGCAGACTTTGATTTTTTTTTCCAATACAGAACTCGGATTTTCAGTTCTGCACCTACAGATAATGTTTGCAGATATTCACCTATGTCCTTATAAGATAAGAAAAGGGGAAGACTCAGGCTTATAGAATTCGTTCACAAAACAATATGGCTATAGTCAAAGAAATAATTACTCCATGTAACGCAGAGTTGTTAGATCTCTGCCTAGTATCTGCAAGAATGAGATTGTGTTCAGCTGCTGGTAACATGTGACAAGATTAGCTAATTATGTCATTAACATCAACCAACAAAAAAGAGATGAGGTAAACAAATAATATTAGTTTCCAGCAAACCAAATCCTAATTGCTGACAGCCTCAAAAACCAACATGCAAGACAGAGAGCTTCTGTTATGCTTCAAACCAGATGGTGCAAAAACAGCAAAAGATGAATCCAACAATGTTCAAGGAGTGGGGAAATGGAGATTTCAACAAGGCAAATCCTACAATTTCAATTTTCCTGAACAAAGCAGCTCTCTCAAAGAAACAAACAAACAGAAAACAGAATATAAATTACTGAGATAAACAGATGATCTGTAAAAATCCATTCTCATCCTCACTGAAAAGATAAGTGAAGCAGAACTGAGCTATTTTATCCAGATACCAGCCAAATGGAAATGAACTCATTTTCCTGCTATGAACTCAACACATCCATAGCAATGTAGCACCAACATTCACCTCCATTTCCATTTAATGACAACAGCATCTATTCAAACAATGGGATCGGTAATGTAATAAATTCTCACATTCCATATACAGCTATACAAGCAGAGTCTATTCAACTCCCACATTGACTGGAAACATTTAAGGAGTACAGCATGACCAAATTTATTATCCTTGCTGGATCGATCACATCCTTGTATCCCCCCATTCCATCCCTCTACACTCTGGAAGGTAACCCTTACAGTGATGGGCTCTCCCTACTCGTGCATGGACTGCATACGATTCCATGCATAATTATGTTTGTAAACTATGGGCAGAGCCCACTAAAGTAGAAAAGACTCCCTGCTGCAAATGTTCTCTCTCCAATGCATGGTGAGTTCTGGAGAGAGGCCCTAATAGAGGAAGCAAGGTCAACAAGTTCATCTTTCTTCTAAATGCATGGTGAGGGCCTTCTGAATAGGGATCCTCAAATTCCTACATGAGCAGAAACCAAGAGACTACTTGACTTTTTATAGAATTGTCCAAGTCCACAAATACTGGACAATTTTATAGAATTGTCCAAGTCCACAAATACTGGCTCGTAACCCACACGATCCCTTCGATCATCCGGGGAGGCCCTGCTCTCAATCCCACCAGCATCGCAGGTGCGATTGGTGGGGACAAGAGAGAGAGGGCCTTTTCGGTGGTGGCCCCTCGACTCTGGAACTCACTCCCTAAAGACATCAGATAGGCTCCAACTTTGGCAGTCTTCAGGAGGAATTTGAAGACGTGGCTGTTCCAGTGTGCCTTCCCGGAATAATGATCTTATAGCACTTTGTCTTCCAAAGCACTTTACATTTTTCTAAGTCTGCTCGTATGCCCTTCCACAAACACCAGTATCATCTTCCGTTCATGTCCCAGCATATTTCCAATTTTAACGTTACATTTGCCCCCCCCCCCCTCTGTTTTTAATTGTGTGTTGTTTTATTGATAATGTTGTTTATCTTATTGTCTATGTTTTTTAATTGCTTGTATTGTTGTTTTATTACTGTATTGTTGTGTTTGGGCTCGGCCTCATGTAAGCCGCACTGAGTCCCTTGGGGAGATGGTGCGGGGTACAAAAAAAGCTAATAAATAAATAAATAAATAAATAATGGCAAAGTGTTAGACAATATTAGCTTCCTTGACCCGAATCTTAGTTACCCAGTTGTTCTAGTTCTATGGACTTGCCTGATCACTTAGTTGTTTTTCCAACTTATAACATTTGTCTGGACAAATAAATAACTGAATTAATTAATTAATATCAGGGCAAGAAGGCAAGGAATACTGTGTTTTTTTTCTTTTTACATTTTCTGAGAGGTTAACAATCCCATGAAAGTCCATAAAATCATAGATTATTTGGCTAAAGGAAATAAGAAACAGCTGTTTGGCATTTCACATAATATAGAAATTTGGGATGCATCTGATAAAATATACAACATGTACAGAAATAAATAAACACACTAAAATTGCTAAACAATAAGCCAGTCAAAATTAGAATAGGCTGGAACAAAATCAAATGGGATTTCATACTGAGGATATCATTATTCATTTGGGGAAGTAAAAATTCTAAGAATGCATGACATGATTTGTATACACTTTTACAAATGTGAGAAGCATGAGATGTTAACTAGTTGGGTAAGCTGCATTTATCGCCATGTAAAGATAGGGCTAGTTTTGGATGCATCATACTGCAGCAGTAGGAAATTTGATCTTGGAAGTAAAACACAGATTGATCCTCATAGATCCCTGCTCCAGGGGGCTGGAATCCCCATTCCAACCCTTAGGTTCCTGTCACTCACCTTGGCTCTTTCCCTTTCTTAGTCCCTCCTTGTATCAGGTTCTTGGTCCTCAAAGTAATCCCTATATGGATCAGTGGCTGTTTGGTATTATGGATTAACTGTGGGAAATGTGACCAGACTATCAAAATTTAATGGGAAGAGCCAATCAGTCGTGAAAAAAAAATTACAAAAAGAAGTTTATTAAGATACGGTTAGATAACACATTAACCCCCAAACTATTTAATCATTCACAGCTCCCAAAAAAAGTATTTAGTTCTTGCCTTTGGCTGTCTGAGCTATATCTGTTACAGCTTTTCCTATCTCTCTACCATCTTCTTCCTGTCTCTCTGCAATCCTTTCCTTTTCTCTAGGACATATTCCCCTTATTTGCCTTCTGTCAAAGACGAGCCTCAGTTTCTATACTGCCTTCCCTGTTGTGACTGGCAAGCTCCATCAGATTTCTCTCTTCATGGCCCACCAAGAAATTGGGGGTTTTTTGTTTGTTTTTTAAAGTGTTTTTTCCTTCTCTCTCCAGAAAAGCATGACAAAAGATAAGTGAGATGATTGCATGTTTGACAAATGACAAAGCAAACAATCATAATCTCAATTTACAGTCATCCCTCTACATACACAGGGTTAGGGGCACTGGACCCCTGTGAAAGTGTAAAATCACAAATAAAGAAATTGCTACTTGTTTTACCTTATAGAACAGCTCTCTAAAAATGTCTAAGTCTTCCAGTATGATTCTATAGTCAAGTGGAAACTGAACACAGAATCGCTTTGGAATACCTAGAGATTCCTAAGGAAGTGTTTTCTCAAGAACACCAAGCATGACTGAAGGAAGTTGACCATAGAGAAGCATTGGAGATTTTTAAAGAGAACATTCAAAATCAAATGCAGGAATAATCAAATTTGCAAAAGTCAAAACTGCAAAGGTACAGGCATGACTGTACATAAATGAACTTCTCTATAGCATTGGCTCAGCCAACCTGTTTTGAAAAATATTGACCACTTGGAATTTTTTTAAAAAACCATCATCAAACAGAGGACCACGTACTGCTGAATGGAGGTGTGTTCAACAGAGAATGAAGGAGGAAGAAATACCGAAGTTCTCAGAATCCATGTAAACATTGTATACGTAATGAGAGTTGTATATAAATACTCCATTTGTACTGTGCATATAATACAATTTTTGTGCATAATTACCATTAATGCATCCCTACCAATAACCAATGGAGTACAGAAGTGGAGACACCCAATCTTGAAAGCAAAACAGGGTCAGTCCTAGTTAGTACTTGAATAGAAGATAGTCAATGAATACAAGGTACTGTAGGTTGTACAGTACAAGAGGGATACTTTCTAAAATCCTCCTGTGGATACTTGAAATCAGGATAATAGTGGACCCTATGTTTTGACTATAGGTGGACTGGAATCATTCTATCACGTAACATTGGAAGACCTAGGGAAGCCCAGAAACACTTCCAGCAGTGATTACATTTTTGTGCCTGGGTAAGTGAAACCATGGTTTCACTTACATGGTTGAGTCTGTGGATAAGGAAATCACACTGTAGTTCAGAGGAAGGAACTGGAAAAATCACCTCTGAGTACTCCTTGTCTAAGAAAGCCCTATGAAATCCACATGTTTGACAGATGACTTGAAGGCACACACATAAATGAATGAGTGAAGGCCATGGACACAGAAAAGATGCTATGTACACATACAAAAATCACCTGTCTGAATGTATACGAATATTCACATCATCAAACCATTTTTTTCCTGAAATTCTTCAAGGGAATCCAAATTTATATTGCATCTGTATATGTATGTAAACACTTGTGTGTGGTTTATGAATGAACATACTGCTCCTGTTGGTTCATCTGTAGTATGCACACAGTGATATCTCAACACAATTTCTGGTATGAAACAGCCATCATGGACAGGGAGCAAATGATAGAAAAATCAAATATACACTGAGCTTCTGTTCACAATTTTACATAATTTTATATCATTTCTATGCCTATTTCAGTAAACTAGACTTGTTTAACACATTAGCTCCTGCTTCTGGTCTACAATATTCTGTTTCTTTGTAAACAATGGCAATTTTTCAAACTGTGGCCTCAAACAATATACATAGCAAATTATTCCATTTCCGATCCCTTGACACACCTTTCCATCATTTCTTAGCAACAATGAGTGCTTTATGAAGTCATTTTTAAAAGGAGCACAATAAAATAAACACTACTTTTCTTTACATGTGAAGATGAATGTGACCCCGAGGAAATTCTGATTAAATCTGGATTTACGTCTACATCAATAAAGTGAGAGAGTTATTAAAAATATATGAATAACCACTACTTCATAAACACTATAAAATCTGCTGCTGCCTTGCCAAGCAAAACCGACCTCTAATAAAAACACAAGTACAGCAGGCCTCTGACAACCAGTTATAAGGGCAGTCATCCAAATGAAAACTCAAATGGCACAGAAATACTAGTAAGAAATAAAGAATACTTTTCCTTACTACAGCCTATGCAATTTTGGTGTTGAAACACAATCCCATTCATCACCATAACAGATCTAAACCTTCATGTAACTAACCAAATGAGGAAGCATCCCAGAACACGAAGCAGAGAAGAAATCTCCTTAAATGTGGTTCCTTGGTGCTTGTTTAATTTGGGACTAGCAAGGGAAATGGAAATGAAGCACCCACACTCATTATTCCAACTTTCAGATTTGGTTTCCAGTTGTCCTGTCTTTCCACAGCACAAGACAGCCATGATGAAGACCGAAGTAGACAAAACATTGACTAAGCTAGAAATTTTGCTAACAGAGATGAGAACTGTGTGTTAATTTTTTAAAGCATATCAATCATCCTAGCTGAATGGGATGGAACTGTGGCTGCCAGTACAGAAGGCAGCCAGTATACACTGGGACCTTTTGGTCTATCACAAAATGATACATTGGGCCCTTTAAATAGGTTGCATCTACCCTGTAGAATTAATACCGTCTATTGAATCCTGCGAGTTGGAATTCCACAAGGTCTTCTCTGCCAAAGAGGGCTGGAATATCATCAAATTCCAGGATTCCATAACACTGAACCACTGTAGTTAAAATTATTTCAAACTGCATACATTTTAACAGTGTAGATGTACCCAACACTATAATTCCACATTGATTTTTGGAGTTCCATCCGATTAAAACCAATAATTTCCAATTTAGAATTCTCTGCCCAAAAGCTTTAATGCCTTATCAGATAACAAAATATTCCACAGGATATTGCCATGGCAGTTAATGTGTGTTCATAGTACTATAATGATGCAAGGTGAAAGGACCCACCACTATCCATATGAAACTGTTTCAAGAGGTACCTCCAGAAGAAAGCAAGTTGTGATATGTTTTTGCTGCTGTTGGAAGTGTAGGTGATTTTAATATGCTTTGCAAGATAAATTTTCATATGAAGATGCAGGAATCTCACACCCCATCAATACTGACCATTTAATACAGTTCTAAACAGAAATTGAAGAAAGTGGTTTGGCTGTGCAAATGATACATAGGAATTCCTGGAATCAGTTTGGAACTTGGATGTCCATTACAGAAACTACAGAGCACAGAGAATAAAAACCACAGAGAATAAAAAAAGTAATGATTTCCTGGTCCAGTGACTTAGGGAAAAATATAGATTTGGATAACTGGGAATACTTATGGAAAAAAGGATTTAAATTTTCAATAGAGGGCTCTATCAGAGAAAACATGTATATAACTTCTATAGTAATTATATAACTCCTGAATTAATGGCTAAAATTGATAAATCCCAAGGGGGAAATGTTGGAGATGCAAAACACAGAAAGGCACCTTTTTCCATGTTTGGTGGGCCTGTACGGTAGTAAAAAGGTTTTGGAAAAAGATGACTAAAGAAACCAACAAAATGATTACTAGGAAGACTAAGAAAAACCCAGAAATATGCTTCTTGGGTTTGTTTCAGGAGAGAATAGCAAAGGTGATGCAGAAATTTGCCAATATAGTTATGTGGCAGTGGGAATCATAGCAAAATCTTGGAAGGGGGGAAAAGAACTACTTATTAAGGATTGGAGAAGAAAAGTAGTAGAGTATATCCAAATGGCCAAGATCTCCAATGGTATAAGGAGAGGAAAGAAAGAAGAATTTGCTAGAAAATGGAGACTGGCCTTTAGGTATTTAAAAAAAAGAGGACAGAAATAGATTTTGAAATAGCTGAACAGGGATCTTTTAGTGTAATGATAAAGATAGATTTTTGTTACATACCAGTTACATATGGCTTGGTGTTGGAAGTCATGGGTTCCATGGGTGGCAATGGGGTTCATGGGTGGGAATGCAGAGGTGGCAGGACAGGGAAAATAATACTTGCATTTTATTGTTGAATTTCAAAGACTGTATGTTATTGTTGGTTTTTTTTGTCATATGTCATAATAAAAATGTATACCAAAAAAAGGGGAAAAAAGAAACCACACAGCACTGATGTACCTGTGAGAATTTGTTATATGGCCACTGCAATTTGAAAGCTACCTTTGAACTGCATTACATGGTCAGTGAAGGTAGAGCCTCACTGTACAAGGATTCAGTTTCAACATGGGGGCTTTCATTTCAGCAGGGTGATAGATCTGAGCCAGATTTATTGTGAACTTTAGTGAAGATACACAAAGTCCTTCCCTATAACAAGTCCTTGAATAGTCCTTCAAAGTTTGAACTAAAACTCAAAGTGGGTACACTGCCCCATTTCTCATTAATAATAAAACAACATAAATGTACTCTTCACCTGCAATACATTTAGAAGAAATGCAATCAATGTATTTTATTTTGGGGAAAAGAATGATATGTGGCATGCTTCCTCTTCTGCTTCACATCTGATTTGTTTATAACAGTATCTGAGCAATCAACAGTGATGCTGCTCCTGGGCTATGGCCAGACACCACCCATTACGAATAGATCTCAGCTTTAACCTTGAAGTATTGCTTAGGAGACAGTTTCTTATAATCTTATTTATTACTGTAGAAAGTGACAACATTAAAGAGTCTAACTTTTCTCTTAAAGTTACAAAATAATTGAGAAAAAATATTCATGCAAATACTATGAGACATATAAAACTGAATTGTATAGTGGGAGGGGAAATTTAGGGCCACATTATGCAGAATAAATGAGGATTTGTCATTGAAGGACACTCAAGAGAGAACTATAGCATATCATGGTTCCCTAATGAGTGTGTGTGAAAGTGCAAACACATTTTTTTCTGTCACACTTGACATTTTTAGATGTACCCTTAAAACATCTTTACTGGCACACCTTGAAATTAATTTTAAATTCCTTAAGAGAAGGATTGGGAAACTTTTTACAGCTCAAGAACAACATTCTCACATGGGTACCTTTCCAGGACTGATATGCCAGCAGTGGGCAGAACTGAGGCTTAAGGATGGTGCAGCAAGAGCCAAAAGGAGCTCCACATCCAACTTTCAGCCTCATAGTTTCACCGTGGATCACCTAAAGAAGTGTGATGCCTGTACGTTGAGCACCACCGCCCTGCCGAAAGGTGGAGGAAATGGTGAGCCAAAGTGAAACCAAATCAGTGCTGACCAAGATTAATTCAGCTGCTTTCAGAAATGAATAGAGACAACTGAATCCAACAGAGAATGCCTAAGTGCCTCATAAGAATGTGTGGGGCAGCTGAGGAAGTATGTGACCTTGCAGGACAGTTCCAGCCAGTGGGCCACTGATTCCTCTGCTCTAGAGGCTACCTTCCTTGATGACAATTCACAGCTAGCGGAGCAAAAGATACGATTCACTAAGGCAGCCTCAGAGGGCTAGCACAAATTTTGGCAAGAGGGAAAACTGAGGCCCCATCTACACTGCCATATATTGCAATTTCAAACTGCATTATATGGCAGTGTAGACGGAGCCATAGATGTCTCTGTTTATCTTTCATGTCATCTTTGATCAAAATGGGCGATTGGTTTATTTCCAGTCCCTGAATTCCCCTGAGGAAAACCATAACTTAGGATAATTACAGAGAATTATAGATGGAAATATATTGTATATATTTCTGTATAAGTTGACTTCACGTAAAGTAAAGTGCAGGTTTTGGGGCCAAAATTATGAATTTTCATATTACCAATATATAAGTCAAGAGTTGTTCTGTGGAGTGAAAAATACTGGTATTACCTCAGGGAGTGAGCCGTCTTGGCTGCCACTATCATTTCCCTACCTGGGCATTCAAAAACAAAACCATAAGTGGTGCTGAGATGAAGAAAGTAGAGGAGGTTGGAGCACCTTTTAGGTCCTCTCAGAACGACCTAAGTCTTCATCTTTCACCACTCTATTCAGAGAGGTGGAGAGTTCATTTACAATAATAGTTAACCTGTGTATAAATTGATCCAGGTTTTTTGGATCAATTTTTGACTAAAATTACTAGACTTACATCTAATGTAACTAAATTGATTACGACAGGTGTTCAAAAACAACAGCATTTTTTGACATGATATTGTTTTTGATCTGAAATATTCATCAGATCTTCTTCTCATTGCACTTTGTAATATCAAGAAATTTGTGAGTACCTTTTGCTGCTTGGAATTATTCGGTTGGACATTGTTATCTGGCACCTACAAGTCACTAAAAATGGAGCCAAGCAAAGTCCATCTGCTTATCTAGAGCTTTCAACAATATATCAAGGCTTTTGGGTGGTTTTAGATTTTGCTTTCATTGGCTGGACTCCCGATTTTCTCTCTATGGTTGTACTGCCGTTCTGAGACCACATTTGTATTGTTTTTATTAGTTAATTATTTTAAGTGTTAATTATATCACAACTCTATACCATCTTTCAGCTTTAAAAAGAGCCCACAGGGCAGTGTGAAACAATAAAATATCCATACAATTAAAAACAGCACTTAAAAACAGAACAAAAAAGAAACCAGATAAGCAAAACTTTAATGAGATCAAGTTATCAATTAACAGGAATAACTGGCATCACTCATGGAAGCAGGCTGGAGGCCATTCACAGTAAACAAGGGGACACAAATCCGATAAACAAATAACATATTAATACCCCCAGAGTAATACAGGAGGCAAATAGATAACCCACCACACATACCATTATAAATTAAGCAGCTATATAAGGTTTCTAATATGAACAGAAAATTGCATAAGAGGTGGGAGAAGAAGCTGTTCAAAATGAGACATCTATTGGCTTTTCCATATATAGGCATAAGATATAAAACACATTTTTATCACAGGAGAAAAACAACTGGGAAGAAAATGTTCAATATGAAAATGATGCCTTTGCCACCTTTCCACTGTTTTTGTTTTTGTTTTTATTGGTTGCTTGTTTATCTTTCAGTTGAGAATGTGTTGATAAAATACGTATGAAATGTCTGTTTTCAGGACAACTACAGCAGGCATAAACACTGATACAATTTTTCATTTCCCAGAATAAAAAAATAAAAATGATTCCAGAAGAAAGAAAATGGAGATAACTATGGTAAACTAATCAATTCTGCACGGAAACATTAACCTATCAAGAAGCTTGGAGGCTATATGCTCTCACCTCATTTTTTTTTTGGGAGGGGGGGTTGTTTGTTTGTTTGTTTTTTTAGTTTGAAAGCAAATTGGATGATGCTGTCTCAGTAATTTTTCACAAACTGTGTTTCTTGGTTTACTATTGGAGATTTCATATGTCGTGTTTATTATGTAACATTTAAAACGTAATGTTGCTTTACGGAATATATTATACTGAATCATTTGTGAATAAACATAAATTCTGTGTGACAAAAAATTAGCAGATAGAGTTAAAGTACAAGATATCCCATAGGTTTGGAAGCTGCACTTAGTTGTCCTGTTTTTGGTGTTATCAAGTTAAAAAAAACTTTGTTTTACTTTTCACAAGGAAACTCAAAACATTTTTCTGTATTTTGAAAAATGTAAACATACATCCATTTTAAATATAATTTTGTAGTTGTTTTTTGTAAATTGCATTTAGTCAGTCAAGCAGAAATTTTGCATATTTTTCAGTTGGACACCTTTAAATTGTATGCATGGGTTATGGTCAACCTGTCTTCTTAAAAATCAATTACAAGCCTTATAAATGTGCAGAGTACCAAGACAAAATACTACTTGTCTCAAGTTTCTAGCGATGCAAAATGGTACCTTCCATTTGACTGAAAATTTTGAAAAAAAAAACTGTTTTGTGTACATTTCTCATTTCTGAATTTCCCACTTCATTTAAAACAGATGACAAGCCTATTAGAATCAAATCTACTGAGAGAAATACCAATTTTATATTTTGTATAAAATGGGGAGGTGGAGAAAGAAGCTACTTTTAGCGTACTGACCAAGGGATCAGATGTAAAGTTCAAGTTTACAGTCTGCAAAACATATTGGTTTCTGCTTCAGAATGAATCACCACATAACTTCATTCCTAACCTGATTGTCTTCAGCTGTGTTGACAAATTGTGCGTCAAATATGCCAATCAGGGCCTTTAAGTTATTTAAAGTAAAGCATATACTATAGAACATATTGTAAGAATCATCTACTGAAAAGGATGACCATATCAGCCTATAATTGCTGTAGTATCCCAAGAACTTTGCACAAGCATACATCATGCTCACACTTTACAAGCATGGCACTATATAATTTATATTTGATATACTTTGGATATACAATGACTCAGGAGAGGTGCTGTAAAGACTGGAAAGTACAGTAGAGTCTTGCTTATCCAACATAAATGGGCCAGGAGAATGTTGGATAAGTGAAAATGGTGGATAATAAGGAAGGATTAAGGAAAAACCTATTAACGTCAAATTACGTTGCGATTTTAGAAATTAAGCACCCAAATATCATGTTTTACAACAAATTGACAGAAAAAGCAGTTCAATACATGGTAAGATTATGTCGTAATTATTGTATTTACGAATTTAGTACCAAAACATCACAATGTATTGAAACAGTTGTGGATCTGGGCAGGAGGCAAACTGTGTTGTATAATACAGAATGTTGGATGAGCAAGACTCTACTATAAGACCTCACTCCAACCTAGGGAAACTGAAAAGAAGCAGTAGTGCTCTCCCTGTCAAGGTGGAGAAATGTCAAAGAGGCCTGCCGCTGCCATTTTCCAAATCAGCTTATTCCTATGTATAAATCAACCCAGATGTTTTGGTTGATTTTCTGTCAAATGACTCTCTCTCTATATATATATATTATATATAGTAAGTCCTCTGTCATATTTTCATATAAAGATGCAATGCGCACACAGCCTTTAAGTGCAGAACTGTGTATCTCTGTTGGACATCCAATCAGCTCTTCATTTCTGAAATGTCCAAGAATACAGCTTGGACAGCCCTACCGAGGTATCTCGTTTACAATAGTTTGCATTATAGAAGGGTAACTCTGCTTTTGTCCATTAGTTGGTCATTACTGTTTGCTGTAAATTTTGCTCTGACTTATGGCAACCTTTTGAATGAGAAACACCAAAGAACTCCCAATCACCAACAGCCCTACTTTGGTCTCAGGACTCTGGTATTCTTGAATCTAGCAATCTAACATTAATGAGTTCTTCCTCTGTCTTTTTTGCTACAAGTTATGTCATAAAGGCGGTATACAAATACAGTAAATAATAGAGATTTTATATTGTAGTGTAGATCCTGCCTCATATAGCCCAGCTCAAAGCAGATAATGTAGATTATCTGATTGGATAATCTGGGTTAAATGGCAATGTAGAAGGGCCGACAGAGAAAGAAGGGCAATATTTGCTTTGAACTGGATTATAGGAGTCTACACTGTGATATAGTCCAGCTCAAAGCAGATAATCTGGATTTTATATGGCAGTGTAGGTGAGGCCTTCAGCTTTAGTGAGGCCTTCAGCTCTCAGCCCCCTTCCACACAGTTGTATAAAATCCACAATGAATTGGATTATATGGCAGTGTGGACTCAGACAGCTCTGTTCAAAGCAGATATTGTGGATTATCTGTCTTAATATTCTGGGTTATGATTGGAGATGGCTGTTGGATCTTTACAGAAATATCTGTGCCTTTTAATCTCATCATAATGGATCAATATATAAGGAACAGATTGAAGAATTTAGCAGTGTGGACTCGCTATCCAAAGGGAAGCTGATCATAATATCTAGGGTGGGCAAGACCATAACCTAGCAAGTTATGTTTACTAACAATTTAGTCTACAAATTCTGAAGCCTATCATTGAGGGGAAGAACACTATATGCTGGAAACACAACTTTCAGAACAAAATCACACCATACATTTGCTCTGGAAACAAGTCAAGGTAAATGAGATCAGCAGAAATATACATTATACTAGGACTAGACATAATCTGCAATTAATGAGTCACAGTACAAATCACAGAGATCCACTGGAAGATTCAACAGAGCAAAAGGAGCACAAACCCCTGAAGGATAAAATGTCGGAAGAGGTGTCTGCTTTATTCTGAGAGTTTCAAACCTGTCCTGGAGCCGAACATCTGCTGAAAATGTGAGAACACTTAAGTTTAATCAATATTACAATCAATTTCTCTCTCTTATCTGATATGTTTCCACACCCTTCTGGAATGAATCCAAAAATCCTGAATGATATGACTTCCAGCAGCCTCCAGCATGTAAAGCACCCATACCTAACCTGAGAAGAGCCAAAAAACCCAAACAGGGCTGCAGTATTCCTGCCTGGAGGACACATAGTCTCCTGCTGACTGAAGGCTTCCTCCAAACCCCATAATTAAACACACACAAATCTAAATGGGCTGAATATAGAATTTCCACAAAAAGCAAGTTGAGAACACACAGAGGCAGAGAATAATAGAGAGAGGGAAGGAAGGGGAGAATATCCTATTTTCCTCCTGCCACTAGTTTATTGGCACGTATTAAATGTAGACTCAACAACAATAGGCTATAAATCACTGCCCAGGAGAAGTGCCAGGTGGAAAGCAAAGGATGAAATTAAAACATGTTTCTTGATACAATCCTGTGCTGATACCAACAGAAAGTTAGTTGGGAAACTTGTCACCTTTGTACCTAGGGAACATGGAGAGGGGACCTGATCTAAATAAAATATTTTATTTAATTAACCCATGCACAAAATACAGCAATTCCTCCCCCTCCTGAAAGATTCTGCATAACTTGCACATTTTAGTTTGGTTTTTAATGAAAAATATTTCCTATTGTGTTTTAGACCATTGGGTAAATTTATGGATTTTAAGATACATTATTTTTCTGAATTTTATCTCATAATTAATCAGGAAGAAAAAAGAAAATTTATGTGCAACCATACCCCCAAAATTAATATATTGCAATAAGCATGATAAATTAGGACTGAGTTCTATTTTATGTATTACAGAAAAGCTCATACACATTCCAAATAGATCTCAAACATGGGTGGGAGCTCAGGTATGCAGTATGAATCTGGGAGTCATTTAACATGCCTTAACATATCATACAGCAGGACTGGATGACATCAGAATTGGGAATGCAATTCAAATCTATTGCATGGCACAGGTGTGCTGCAGAGGGGCCTCGTATAAAATACCCATATAAAAATAAGAAAATCAGTTGACATTGATGGTATTCCAACATAATATCCTCCAAATGCTATATTTGGGTATGGCTTATCTAAGTAGATAGGATCTTTGTCTACTCAGAAGCTATCTTTGATTTCTTTGCATGTTTTGCTACAGAAAAAAGGCATTTAATTCCCACTCCTCCCTTGCTATTCTCTGTCAAAGGGATGGGATATTAGGATGTGAGACTAGGATTTGAATCCTGATTCAGTTGTCAAAACTCACTGGATGATCTTAAACAAGTCACACTCTCTGAGCCTTAGAGGAAAGCAAAGGCAACCGTCTTCCCAAACAAATCTTGCCAAGAAAAAACTTTGATATGGTTGCCTTTGTGTCACTAAGTTAGAAATAACTTGAAGGCACACAATAGGGATGTGGGGAAAGCACTGCAAAAATCCAATTACCAATGGGATGAAATTGGTTAGTTTATGTATTAAACACTACTTTTTCGTGTCAGCTTCTGGTGTGAGAGAATTGGCCATCTGCAAGGATGTTGCCCAGGGGACGCCCGGATATTTTATCATCCTGTGGGAGGCTTCTCTCATGTCCCCACATGGGAAGCTAGAGCCAAGAGATGGGAACTCACCCTGCTCATCAGATTTGATCCACAGACCTTTCGATCAGCAGTCCTGCCAGCACGAAGGTTTAACCCATTGTGCCACACTACTGTGTGGAATCAATAAGATAATAAACCCAACCCATATGCATAAGCTGGTGATTATTTTCGTTAATAGTATCATGTAGAGATTAGATTCTCCCAGGACCACACAAACTGCCAAAAATTGAAAACTGAAAATGAAAATGCTCCAACGTGCTGTCTTTTATTTGGAAAAGTGACAATTTTTATGTTAAACTGGTAAAAAAAAATCCTGAGTTCCCTTTAAAATGTGAAATCCCCGCTACTAGAGACTTCTAAGAAAGGGAATTTTCTTGGATCTCTTCTAGAGGAGCAAAGAAATGCAAAAAAAAAAAAAAAGAAGAAGAAGAAGAAGAAGAAGCCTTGGAGGGCTTATAAGCCCCAGCAGAGTGACACCTCACTCATCCAACAAAATGGTATTCTTCTGATAAGCCAGAATATGTGAGAAGAAGACCAGGAAACAAATGGAAGTTTAAGATTTGGGAGTGAGAAAAATATCTAGACAGGTGGCAACAATATTTCATGAAAAATCAAACAGACATGAACTTAGCCTGTTTAAGTTTCCTAGAAATGGAAGTGGAGAATTTTAAGACATTGGGCACCCAAATGTAAAAAAGAATCACACAATAAAGAGTCCAGATAAACTGCTTTTTAGACCAAGTTGGGTTTTTTAAAATTAATTCTGGGAGAAGAAACATCAACATTTTACTAAGAAGAATTTGTTACAGTAGAAGCAAACCTTCTTAGCAATGTGGATACTTACATGGCATTTCATTTTTAATACTTGTTCTCTCGCCCTGCTTGCCACAGGCGCTCGCTACTGCCACTGCCGTCGCAACTGCAGCTACATGGCAGGCCCTAGAGGTCAAGGGCCTGCCTGGTTTCCCCACCTTCCTTCTCTGCTCTGCCTTCATCCCACGTCCTCGCCTTACATTTTCCAAAAAGGCTGGTATTCACTGCAGCTCTTCCTTTGGAAAAAAGGGGGAGAGACAGGCAGCAACTATAACCCCCCCTTCCACAATCAAAGCAATCCCAAAAGATGGCCATGCCACTTCTGCTGACCAAAAGGTCTGTGGTTCAAATCTGGTGAGCAGGGTGAAGGAGAAGGAGACTCCACCATATATCACTGTCTGGAATGACTTGAAGGAACGCAACAATAACAATCCTACTTGACTCTCTCATCAGCCAAAAGCAGGCCCACACTTACCACTGAAAGTCTGGTATGTTTACATTGGTTAAAATAGTTCATCATTTTATATATTGTATTGTTCTTTAATGGTTTTTTTGCACTACAAAAAGGCATATGCAGTGTGCATAGAAATGTGTTCATGTGTTTTTCAAACTATAGTCTACCCTCCCACAGGCTGAGGACCGTGAACTGGCCCTTGATTTATAAAATTTGGACACCCCAGCTTTAGAACATGTGCCATGTTGATGTGGAAGGCTGGTCATGCTTGAAGGTATACAACAAGAAGAATGTGGGGGAATGACAACAAAAATCCAATTTCAAATGAATCAGGTTATCCATTAGACACTATGGACTTTTCTTTAAAGTAATAACGAGACTGATTTTGACAGTGTCCTCTTTCAAATATTACTCTTCTCTGTCTCTACACAAACCCCAAAGAAACAAGCCACCCAAGAACAAGAAATAAAAAAGAACTCAATCACAGGATGATAAATGTGAGATTTAACTTAGTGTAACCTCATGTCTGATTTTATAGAGGCAACACTCTATTTCAAGGACAGTTTGGTCTAAATGCAGTGCTTCCTGAGCTGACTGGTGTAGCAAAACTAGCAATTGTACCAGTTTGCTAAAATTGTTCATTTCTTTCCTGGACACTCTCCAAGGGCTAGCAGTGAATGCCTTGTGAACTGGCACCACTCCATGGGCCATCATTTTGAGCTGGACTGGTCAAAGAGGCAGAGAACCACAAGAAGGGAGAATGTAAGAGCCCAGGTCATAGCTTTCTTATGTAGTACATTTCTAAATTTAGACCTATGCTTATAAACTAGTACATATATACATCTGTACTATCTTTCTTCTGCATTTTGAGATGACCCTTCCCTCTCATTCCCTGTCTCTCAGTAACATATGCAAAGCCACCCTAATTTCACTACTCAAATACATTGCAGAAGCAGTTAACACCGAATGTCCCACACCCAACATTCTTATATCTGTAAGCCTTGTGAAAACTCAAAACCTGTCAATGTTTCTGCAGGTGCTCCAAGGCAAGGTCACTGAAGGCACACAAACCTTTGTCTCGGGGCTCCTGGACAGCAAGACTGTACTCAGGAATGAAAATTGGAAAGAAACGAAAGGTTTTCCTCTGTCATCTTCGCTCTGACAATATAAATGTGGCACTTTCCCAGGTGGCAGAAATGAGTGATTGGCTTCAAAAAGCAATTTCTTAAAAAATGGTAGAGGCTAAACTGGCATGGCTGTTTTGACCTGAAGAACTCTGACCAAGGAAATGCTGGCAGACAGGTGCCGGGGGAGACAGACAGCTCAGCAGACACTCACTGAGATGTTTTATTTATACAGCACTACAAAGGACATATAGGTAACTGGCTGAAACATTTTTGTCCACAGTACAACTCTGCTGAAGACTTGAGATATCTTGTTGGTGTCCCATTTAACAATTGTTTATCTTCTCTGTCCCTGCACAAATCCCAAAGTAACAAGTCATTCTAGAATAATTTCACACAATCGGAATTAATATTCATAATTTTTACACTCAAAAGTGCAATACATGCAATATAAGCATGGCTGTGTATCACATGTATACACTAGATAGATAAACATGTGTTAACCTCTATAGAGTGTTGCAGTTATAATACATATTTGACAACATAGATGTGATATTCCAAATAACAGTTAACTGCTTTCTTCTGAATATCCTAACCATCTGAATTTCATATGTATTTAATCCAGCAAGGAAGAAGCACAAAACAAGAGATCTAAAGAGAAGCTACAAATATTTTTTTCACACTGGGATTGTCAAATCTATCTTGTCTTTTCCTGGTCTTCCTGTATTTAAGGTAGGTTTAACTCCTATAATCCAGTTTGAGCAGCATGCATAATGTTCCATATTTAAACATAGCTATATACACTCTGGACAATATTTTGAAATGCTGTATTTTAAGATGCATTATACTGGGAATCGGCACTATCACTTTTTTCTACTCCCAATATCATATGGTGAAATGACTGTCTAGATATTTTCAGAATTGAACTTACTGAATAATACTGTTCAAAATGTATATCACTAGTTAGGGGTGGATTAAGCAGGAAGTCTAACAGGTGCTCAAGGGAAGGGAGCACCATAGAAATTCCCCATTGCTGGATTTACCCAAGGACCAAATGGTGCAGCTGAAACAAATTTCAGGGAAAAAAGGGCTCCCACAATTTAAAAAAACTTATAAAAATATAAATGAAGTGGAAATATATAAAAAATAAATACAATTTTCCAACTTCATGTAAGTTGTGTTTATTTTTTAAAAAAATATGATCACACTGTTTTATTATTGTTGATATTTTAAATTAGATATGGGGGCACTAAAATCTTTGAAGTGCTTATGGTCTCTAAAGGTCTGAATCCAGTCTTGTTGGTGCTGTACTGCTAAAGGTTTAACCATGGACCATATTTCCATCTTAAGACAGAGGCTAAGTTCAAATGTAACACCAAGCCATAGTTTGGTATTACGCTAGAAATAGGAAGACTGTTGACCTCCAGATGTTGGATTAGCCAACATGGGTAAAGCTGTAGCATTTGTAGTCCAAAATCTGGATACCTATAGATGTCCACACTTAAACAAACGGTGCTTAGACATTCCCACTGCCATCTTTCTCCTCATCACTTCTCCAACTCTCTCCTGACTTAGCAGGCAGTCATGGCTTGTTATTGCATCTGAATGTGGTATGGTGTGCAAAAATCGTTATATGTTAGCAAATGAAAAGTGTAAACCATGATTTGCACATATATCAAAGTCAGAGGAGACCCACAAATGAACATCTTATGAAGCAAATCCACAGAAAATCCTGCTGCCATCATTTCATATTCTGATTACATGAGCTTTTATCACTCATTTACTCAAGTAATGTCAGTAAAGATCCAGACAATTTCAAAGTTTATAGGAAACAAGAGAACCTAAAGCAGAAATTGCTGCTATACGCTTAGAAGAGACTACCAGATATCACATTGAAATATCACAATAAACCTGTCCAACATCTTAAAGGACTTATGCTTTGCCCATCTAATTTAGGGAGATCTACATGACATACAGTTTGAGCTTCCACACTTTCCCATCTTCTGGAATTTATTTATTTATTTAGCAGTTTTGTATACCGGTCTTCTCACCTCGAGGGACTCCGTTCGAGGGAATGACCCAGAAAACAAGAGACTACGGTTAATATTAACTATGGTTTCTTCAAAACGCTTGAAATGATCAATAGTTAAGCACACATTTTATCATTTCATTTGAAGAGTCAAACAAGATTTAAGGAAAAATGGAAGCCCAAGTTCTTCATTTCTCCTCATGTTCGCATTGGGGAATGGGAAGTGTGAACATGTGAATCAATATCCTGCTGCAGCTTGATCGTGCCAAGCTCAGCTATGCTGACATCATACTAGGTCTATGTGTAACATAATCAAGAGAGAGGACATAAGGAGACAGGTTGTCTGCCTGTAATTGTGTTTCTTCGAGTTGCATCTGTGAAAATACACTATGTGTCCTGCCATTCCTAGTGACATTGGCTGCTACTTTGATGGCCATGGAACTGGGGGTTTGATGGCAACCACCTATATATATATATCAACTAGGAGAGTAGGTGGCGTTGCCACCAAAAGTGTATCTCTAGAATTCTAGAAGGTTCTGTAGATGTTTGGCGCAGGCACAGGACAATCAATTTGTGTTATTCATAGAGACCATGAAGAAGGATTGTGAGAATATCAATGACAGACCTTCATATATGCAAGAAAGAAGGGAAAGGGGGAAATAAAAACAACTAGGATATCACAACTGGCAAGAAATAGGGGTTGGATGGATGCCCATTTTTTCGTAATTTCCAGTCAGGGTTAATGAACACGTGGTATAAACAGTTGCACTAAAACCATTCCCTTGTTTCACGATTCTATTTCTATATGTTACTGACTTCTGCCTCTCTTTGAATGATGAAGAAAGGTATTTTAAAATGAATCAGACTGCAATATGTTTCCCTGGTGCTTTTCTTTTAAGCCGACATAGAATATATCAGAGTCATAAATTTTCTTACCCTTCTGTTCTGTACATTGAACATCTCTCCAGAGGAATTTTTAGCACTCCATTATTCAAACCCACAAACAGTGATCTGTCACTATGCAATATTTGGAGGCTCTGGATTGGCTCCTTTTGGCTGGCGGGAAGAATTTGCATTTCCTCTAAATAACAACTCCTCAGGCTCTTATTAGTGGTAGAAAGTGCCTTCAAAATGGTGCCATGCTCTAGCAGAACAAGAAACAAGAGGCAAGTAAATCTCCAAGATGTTGATTCAGTTTATCACCCAGCAACAGAGTAAAGATTAACTACATCCCATTTACATGGTTGCTTTTTTCTCCCTCGTCCTATAAAAAGGTCTCCGAAGAAATGATTGTATTGAAATGCCAAAATTGTATCAAGGATGAAGTGTCGGGATATAAATCTTTGCTCATTACATTCCTGGATGTAATAATGATGAATTTCAAGAGCCTCCTCACTGCTGGTTCAGATACTGTGTTTATATGCATTTTCATTTTTTTAAAATGTCAGGATATTTGGTTAAAAATTGTATTCATGCAGGAAAACAATATTTTTGGTACAAATGTACACTAATGTGTAAAAACATTGTTTTACACACAAAAGAGGTTTTCTTTGTTTTTGGTTTAATAACCCAGCAAAAGGTTATGACAGCCACCCAGCTACACTCTAGGTGTTATTTACTTTTTTATTCTTCTTTCAGCTGACTTCTGAAGATCCTACAGTGATCTTACATTGAAATCTCTTAATCCTTATGTTCACAAAAGAATCCCTGCTTCGAAGCAATAACTATATTGTTTGGCTTACTATGTTTTGCTAAGTTCACATTAGATGAGTATTTGACAAGTTTTTGCAAATGTCGTTTCTGATAGACAATTTAAAAAAATAAAAATAAAAATGAATTTGTCAATTGAAACTAAATAGAAATGAAAGTGGCGAAAGTTGCATTGGGAGTATGAAATACGAAAAATGAAGGTACTTCTGGATGGCTGAAAATTCAGCTTCCATCAACTCATCACCTAGGTACTACTGGACATACCTTCCCTTATTCTCAGATTATAACTACTTCTATTTATAAAGGAGAGAACGAGAGAAGACAGCAGGATCAAAGGAGTATTACCTCAGAGTAAATATTTTGAACCTTCTTTGGTCCTCCAAATGTTTTGAATTTCAACTTCTAGAAGCTTCAACCAACATGGTCAATGATTAGGGATTCTCCAAAACATCTGAAGAGCCAAAGGCCGAGAACCACTGTCAACATATCCAGGTTTTTTTTCCTTCATAACACAATTTCAGTTGAGGCCTACTTTCAAATGTTCACTCAGTTTCTACCCCAATAATAAATGCAAGGTAAATTCACACAACATTCTATTTTTGAGTTCAGATTAGTCAGTAATAAACTCACAGATGATGGAAGTGTTCTAGGTTAACAATCACTCACCAGTTCCAATATACATCACATGATAAAGTGTGTCCTTGCCCTGAACAATGTCAACCACCAACTTAGAAAAACGGATGTTGTCCTGAGTGACGTATGGATCCACTGACACTGGTTGCACCACATCATTCATCAGGAATAAGCGCTGGGCATCCTGCAAGATCCTTTCTGTCAAGTTTTCATTGGGGCTGTCATCATTCAATATTCCACACTGGAAATGGAAAACAAAACATCAGTGTCAATATTGCTAACCAATCTTTCTTGAGCTAAGCTCTGGGCACATATACACATAAACATACATATACTTTAGAGATGATTCCTCCACAGCAGTGGTGTTTACTTTAACATGGATCCTACATTAGATTGAGTTCTCCTACTAAATGTATATTACTCCTAAAAAGTTTGTTTCTTCTTCCTGTACAACAACAACATGCCGAAATAGCAGTCCTCTGGCCAGTCAAAAGGTTAATTTATTTGAGTATGGGACAAAGCGTAATGCCATGTATGCTTTACTCAGAACAAAACTTCAACAGTTTGTAACAGACCATCCTTGCAAGTGAGTATCCAAGACATGCAGCCCTGGATTAGAAATTTAAAACTGCCTGAAGAAAAGGAATACAGTCACATGACACAGCATACATTGTCCAGACTCTATTCCTTAAATCTTTCAGAGGCTTTGAAATATCACTTTAGATTTAAGAACATTTGTAAGTAAGTCCTGAAAAATCTTACTACGTCTTTCTTGTTCTCTCTCACACTCAGTATTTATGCTCTTATTTTAAGTCAAATGGATGGACCGTAACCTAATTCCCATTCTGGTAGCTGAGGACCACACTATCACATTCATCTAAAATGGTCCTAAAATGGTCCTAAGGTTTTCTTCATATAAAAAGGAAGAAAACCTTAAGGAGGAAAAACTATACCTCTTTGCCTTGGTTCACTTCCAAGAAATGGATCTTGTGAGCAATCCAAATACTTTAACTAGACACTGTTTACATCCATAATACACAGCAGGGCATGACAAATCCAGATAGACTTTCTTATCGGTTCATCATTCATTATGTTTACAAGATAAATACAGAGCCCGAGCTGCGCCAGCTAGAGCTGATTTGAACCAGGCAAGCATCCTTTTATATCAGATAGTGTGAATTTATTTAGCTTGTTCAGGTATCTTTTTGAGAACTTCTGCTTATTTATTTAATCAATTTCTGTACTGCTTCCATATATCTACCAATAGAGCTAGATTGGGGTTGTGATAATTTGGTCTTCTAGAAGTTGCTGGGCCACACTTCCAAGCATTCCTCACCAGTGGCTAAGTTGGCTAAAACTGCTAGAAGTTGCAATTCAACAACATCTGACCATTCACCAAATTTGTGTTCTAGATACTTCCTGGTGGGTTTCTAAAATTTAAGGTATTGTCTTGTCATTTGTATGCCACTTGTCAACTGTAGTTTAGATATTTTCTCATAATTAATCCTAGACTTTCCACATGAACCATCACTGAAGAAGGCATGCAAATGCCTGGATATGTAATTAACTGCATCTTCTGCTCTTGGAATTTAGCTGGTGGTGCAAAGTTAAGTGCCATTACATTTTCCAGTTGTTTAGCTCTAATTTTCATTTGTGTGGGCATGGGCGATTCCCTACTTCCTGCCATAGAACCCAATAACGACACACACTCAGTGTTGATTCATATCATATGTCCTGATTTATTATTTTTCCTTCCTTTTTCAAGAGGAAAAGTTTCTGGTATTGTTCTTTCACCCTTCAAACAACAAAGTAAAGAATTAATTTTCCTTGGATAGTTTCTTCTCAGCCATTAAATTACCTTTGTCATCTCCTGAAGGCCCTTCATTGACCTCTTGTTCCTCTTGTACCTGAAATATTTTCTAATCTCTTTTTGCAATTTTGCTGTCGCTCACCGCATACGTTCCTTTTTTTCTGTAAAATTCTCATCTTGGTTCTGTAGTCTTTTCACACCTCCTCTGCAACAAAGGCTTCATACTTTTGAAGCCCAAAGCTAGTGTGAAATATGTCTTATCACTCATGAGGAAGGAATAAATATGCAATATAAAAGGCCCTCAATTGCTCCAGTGAGCCAAAGAGAGAGGGCAGCTAGTATATTCATTTATATATTCTATTCATATTATAGAACACGATGTCTGCATTATGAAGTCAAGAATCTTCATAGATGGCACACTTGCTTTTTCAGCCTATAGGTCAATTCAGGTCCAGAAATTATACTCTCCCTTCTTGAAGCTCTCCTCAAAACGGGATTGGCAAAGTATGTAAAAATGTTAATGATCTATCTCTTGCACATTCCTTACTGTTGGCTGGGCATACTAGGCCTTAGGGGAATGAACGCATATCAATACCTGGAGGGTCACAGGTTCCTCAGCTTTGCTTTAAAACTTGAAAGTCAAAAGCTATAAATGAATACAGCCAGACCTTTTCCAGCCTTTGCATCCAGGCACTTGCAGAATCCCAAGGTACCATAAAACAACTTGATATACTGCTGTAGATTAACCAAAAAAGATGGAAAGAAGGGTGGTGAACTCAAAGAGGTTATTCTCCTTTCCAACTTTTGAAACTGACCTCTACTAAACATTTTTTAAAAAAGCTTGAAGCATTGAACCTCTGAGGATGCCTGCCATAGATGCAGGTGAAACATCAGGAGAGACTGCTTCTAAAACATGGCCATACAGCCTGGAAAACCTACAACAACCCAGTGATTCTGGCCATGAAAGCTTTCAATAAATTCTTGAAGCATTTATTGATAAATCTTATATTACATACTAACTGCCATCGAGGTCTAGTCTTAATATTCCAAAAGGAGTTCGTGATCCCTCCTGTTTCTCCATAACCCCCTTTTCTTGTGAGAAATGTCATTAACAACTCCTTAGTTCCTCCTTTTTCAAATAAGGAATCTTAGCAACAGACTTCAAGCCAGCTCTCTCAAGTTCCAGTCCAGTAGCTTATGTGCTGCATAAGCGTAAACAAATTTAAATCACTACTTTTGCAGTGTGTAAACTCTTTCACATGACTGACTGACACGCCTTGGAACAATTTATGAAGCAAGTGATCTTATGTGAGTGAAGTAACAGTCCTGGCTCTGCGTGTCAAGTTGCCATGTGAAAGCCTTCTTGCTGCCATAACTCACTCACCCTTTCACCTTAATTCTTAATGCTGCTTGGTGGGAAGAACAAATGTGAAATCAGATGCTTTTTCTTTCCTGTTTCCTATCACTCACTGTCACTTTCTCTCTAAACTAGAAGCAGAGAACAATTAATGACAGCAAGTGGAACAACAGAAGCGTCACGTGATAACAACAATCAGCAGAAGGTCAGTATGAGGTATGGACCTCAGTAGATGTACAGCAATGCCAATCCCTGATGTCAGACACTTTGCAGGTTAGCCTTAAAAAACATTACCATTGGTCATACCATTACTGCTAAAACCACATATCACGTGAGAGGGAAAACAATGGTAATAGTGGTTGAGATATCATTATACCTTCTGGAACGAAGGGTCCTACAATCCTTCTTCAAGGTTATGTCATATTAAGAGAGTGACACCATTACTACCACCCCATTGCTGTTTTAAACATTTGCAGGCAAAGCCTTCCTTTTCTAATTCATTGGCTTTGTCATGCCCATCTATTCAGCATATGAAAAGAGTAAATTTAAGCACAAAACAGCACAGTAAATCATGGAATATTTAAAATTGTTTCTTAATGAGGTTCAAGAGGAAGTGATACAGTATATAAAGGGAAAATAAAAGGTGTTCCCAATTCTAGAAAAGAATCTAAAACAGTACTAGATTTAAAGCCAGTCTCAGATCCATTGGCTATTGGTCCCCTGCATTTTTACAGGAAAGAAACAGTTGTATCTGTATCGGGGGGGGGGGGGGGGGGTTGGTGACAGTTCTCTGCACACTGGGGTGGGGGATATCACAATTCTATACTGTCTGATTTCCTGAGAAAAACACTGCTCTAGAACATTCCCCGAGTAAAAGAATATTGGTTTGCTCTAACAACCAGAAAGAAATAATATCTGAATGTATGAGAAGCCAGGGTTTTCTCAGCAAGCAATGGAGCTGATATATAAGTACTCATACAAATATTTTGTGATAGCTGAGGATAATGGGGGTGGGGGGGGGGGGGGTTGGCAGCTCCCACCCATCCCACCTGTGGTCTCTCCTTCACATATAGTAATTACGCCACACATTATTTATGACTGGGGTCTCAAAAGTATCAATACAGTTGAGAGTAGGGTGAAAACACAAAGCTGACAATGAAAGGGGACATGATCCTATGGAGACTATAATAGGCCAAGAGAAAAGAAAACTGCCCATAAATGTTTCTACATGGATCAATAGCAGGCACAGATCTACTGATGAAGACTTTCAGTTGGGATTTAAAAAATGAATATAGAGAGAACTTCCCCCCTCAAACATTTGAATTATATGTACAGTCAGCTTGTATATGTGTTCCATATAACACAAGAACTGGCACTGAGATAACTCACAATGTCATAGGAATATGAACTTTCCTGACCCTATCCCTTCCTGCTTATACCATATTGGTAAATTTGAACTGTTTCATTTTAAGAAAAAAAAAAGCAGGGTTACGAATGAGGCAAAATGGCATTAAAATACCTGAAAATTTGTGATGGGGTTGATTGTTGGCAGCCATGCAGATCTTGGATTTTCTTGGTATCGGAAAGGCCCATTAAAAGATTGTGTAATAGCACTCAGGTTGAAGGCACACACTGCTGAAGCAGCAATACTGTTTCTGGAAACAAGGGCAAAAGGATGGAGAAAGGAAGAAAATCAATTTAATCTTTGAAACATTGACACTTTCATCATGACAGACATCAAATCTTACTAAAATAAATTGCATGTAAATTACTAAGAAAAAGTACAGAGAGTTTCAAGCCTCAGAAGAGAGGAAAAGCATCTACGGGGATTAGATGACAATTAGGAAATGCTGAAAAGCTCCTCTTGAACACTATAGATGACTTAAGACTGGAAGAAGGAATTATGATATGAAAAGTTACACATAGTTTAATTTGCAAGGAATGTTAAGACCGATACGCCATCAATTCAGATTGATTATTAATGGGTCCGTTTTTAAACCTTTGGCTTATTTGTCAAGGTGAGATTTAATTTTAAGCTTCATAGGTTCCACTGCCAGTTATTAATACCATCTCTAAAAAGTGCAACTATTTCTATTAAAATAGTCTGGAGACTCTCAAAACCTTTGGACAGTGAATGTTTTATGTCTATTCCATTTGCTCAGGGCTATGATAGGAACTTACAAATGTACAGTGAATAAGAGCAAGTAAGAAAAATGGCAGCTGGGAGTGATTTGTGATAAAAAACAATTGAGAAGTAAGAGATCACAAGGGTCATCCAGTCCTGCCCTCCTGCTGTGCAGAAATACACATAAACATATTCTGCATAATATTAATACAATATGGCTTTAAAAGTATGAAAACCTTGGGGGAAAAGGATGAAAAGAAACCAAGATCCTAGGATGCAGGAGCTGAACATAAAACTATGTGGGAATGTCATGATTTCCTGGTGGGTGGGAAGGAAAATAGGAATAAAACGACTATTCCAGAGTGTTCGAAACTATCAATATCCTTCACTCTTTCATTCTATCCTGCCAGTCTCTCTACAAGTAGTTGTCCATTCCAATAGCTGCTTACATAGATTTTGACTATACAAGTGTCATCTAAGAGAAAATCTCTTCAGACCCTTGCTTCTAACTATGTTCATCTGGCAGCAGCACTTGCCCTTTAGAATGGACAAGTGGAGCTAAGTCAGCATGCCTCCGAGTGTGCATTCAAGATCACTTAATGTGGATTGGTTACCAGTAAAAACTGAAGCTGTGGTCACTTAATCAGCGTGATTACTCAACACACACTCCAATCACTCTCAATTTGAAGTCAACTGCTCAACTGAACAGGAGAACACTCAGTCATTGAAATGCATTGTCAAGATATATATTTTGAGGGTAGAAATGGAATGGTGGCAGCAGCAACTATTTCCACCTCCTACATCATTTCAATATAGGTCATAAAACGCAGCAAAACCAATTCACTTCCTAGATATTCTGTATCTCAGTGGAACTGTCTTATCTCTCTTCTCTTCCTTATTTATGTCCCCCACACATTTTCTCATATATCATATATTACTTTCCTTATCTTCTTTCACAAACAAATCTTCAAGGTGTGCCACAACTATAGCTGGTTAATATATGAGGAAATAAGATGTAATTTTCCTAGTCATTCACTTCACTTACAGATGAAGGGATCACGCTTGTAAAAATCCAAAAGAGGATTGCAAACATTTTACTGTTATTTTACAAGGCTGAGAGAAAGAGGACATGTAAAGAAGAGGAAATCGGTTTGAAACTGGAAAGAAGAGACTAAAAATATACAAGGCCCTTTCAGAACAGCATGAAAGACTTCGTCATTGTGATGAGTAAATGTTTGAATGATTGTTCCACATATCGGGTTGCTAATGGTAGCGATTTTAACGGCTATGAAAAGAACATTTTTTTTACTAAACCAGTAATTACATAAGAATACATAGTGCAAGCTGTGCGCTTTTTAAAGACAGGCAACAAATGAAGAAAATATTTTTCTCTTTAAATATATATACGTACTACAATCAGCCTTCCACATTTGCAGATTTCACTTTTGCAGATTTGATTAATATAGTTTTGCCAGGAATCTCTGGGTTCAGCACAATCTACGGTCAAATACTGGTGGAAGTTAAATATAGAGTAGTGTTGGAGGATCTAGAGATTCCTAGAGAACACTTCTCCAGGCAGTTTTAGATCATCCATAATGATTCAATTGGAAGTTGATAATACAGTTTTTGGAGGAACTAGAGATTCCTAGATAGGTGTTCTTTCAGGCAGGCCCGTAGCCAGGATTTCGTTTCGGGGGGGGGGGGGGGGGCTAAAAAATTTTCAGGGGGGGTCCAGGGGGGGTTCGGGGGGGGGGCTGAGTCTGAGTGAAAGAGGGTTTACCCTAGCAAACCTTTTGTATCATTACCCCAATACCCCCATGCATATGGGATATATTGATTATGGTGATCATATGAATAAACATAACAGTTTAAATAATGCACCAGTAAGGCCTTTTCGCGAACCACCATGAGAATTTCGGGGGGGGGGGGGGCTAAAGCCCCTCAAGCCCCCCCCTCCCCCTCCCGGTTACATGCCTGCGTTCAGGTAAGAAAAAAGCAATTTTGTTTTTACTCATTGTTTTTCCACATTTATGAGAATCCTGTGCCCCTAACCGCAGCAAAAGTGAAGGTAAGGATGGCTGCATATTCAGAAGCAAGATAATATGAGTCTTACTTTGTGATAAGGAGGAGCCCAATGAGGGCAGAGTATATGATTCTGATACAGAATTATCATCTTAATAGTTTGTTTGCCTCCCAGAAACTATCAGCATTCTAACGCTTAATCTTGCTCAAGGGATTTAGTAAGTAAAGTTCCAGTATGATAATTCTTTCATGTTAAAGGACATGTCTTAAGAGCTATGTCAGTAGTATGGGACAACAAGTGTCCTTCTTGCCACTCCTGCTCCACAAGCAGGAGCTCACTTTTACAATGTTGTTTCAAGATTGCGTGTTCCCTTCCTCACTCTTTTTCTTTCACCCCACAACCATCCTTCCATTTCACTGAGCAATGGAGTGGTTGGCTTTGAACATGTCAAAGCACCACATGCTAAACCTTTCTTCACTGGTGTCTGAGTATTATTGACATGTTGCGTGCTCACGGAAGGCTGCTCTTTCGATAAAGCTAATGACAAACGACAAGTTAATGCTTTCAGGCACAAGAAGGAGAAGAAGAGAAAAAATCATCCAAATAAAACCATGCATTGTTTGAGATTGGAGTGGAGTTTCCAAAGCAGCTACTAAGAATTTCACAGCCACAGTGTATATTTAGAACTGGAGTGGGGCATCCAATCTAACTGGCTGAAATAATAAGCCTGTTGGGATGCACGTTCATGCCCATTGAAGGATGTTCAACTACAGAATGACAGATGGATAAAGATGCCCATAAAATCACTGATCTGGAAAGAGCCATACGGTTGATCCAAGCACTTCAAAATTGTGAACAAAATAGAAATACGAGCACTGCAAAATATTGCAATGCTACAGTATTCGTCCCTAAGCCTTCCTATCACGTTGTTCTTATTGTGTTTATGATTAGAACATTTCCCCAATATTACATCTATCCCTGCAATAAATTAAATTTCTTGATCAAACGAAGAACTCTGTGATACTAATACACTGCCAGAAAAGGGGCTAGGAAATTACAAGTGTTAGGAGAAGAGGTAGAATTTCTTACAGCAGTATTAGTATATATATGAATTATTTTTCTGCATTTGTTTGAGAAAAACAAAGATGAATACACTACATCCCATGTCTTCAGCCCCCTTTCAATCCTCTTTTTCTCAGGTACACCAGGAACCCACCCATCTATCAAAATTTAATAATTGTATTGTATACTGCTAGTGCAATGTGGACCAAGAAAGCAAATACCACCATCTAAAACTAGTTTATGCTAGAATATTTTTTCCAAATTTTAGTGCACATGCTCTCAGAATGAAGTCATAAATGAGTGAAAATTCTTGCATAAAGTCCACATATGGTTTTATTTCTCACTAGCATCAGAGTCTTAGCACACAAATAGATATCAGAGGAGAAATGATATAAGTAAAGATACTATTGACTTAATTTTGTTGAGCCCTCCTTCATATTCCCCCTATAAATTTTCAAGTGTGTTATGTTTCTATTCAGGAATCCAAATAATTGCTATCTTATATTGCTAGGATCAGATATTCTTGAAGAGAGTAGATGAGATCTGGGAGAAGATCTGTGGTTGTATTCATAATTAGTATCATCTCCCTTCCATAACTTTTGATTGATATCTTTGAACATTGTATCATTCCAAGAGGCAGGTCAAGTTCCCATACTTAAGCCAGCGTGTTGAAAAATGGTTCATATCCAAAGGCTATAAAGTGGGGTTTCAGTGACCCTGCTAAAAACTTTAATGAACAACTGTTTAAATATTTCATGAGTTGTTTCTATAAATAGCCACATTTTTGCTGACTTCTCTCCACATTACACAACAATGAACATTAAATCAGTATACACCATGTTTTTCTATAATAAAATGCACCATGCTGGCTGTTGCCCATTTTTCAGAAAATTGCTCCTGACCCCATTAAATGAAAAGCTTCAAGATTCATGTATATTATATATTTTCCTCCTCCTTTAATAGTAAATGTGTTTTAAGATTAAAAAACACATCAGTCATGCTACTGGAGTAACCATAACATTTATTTTGTATGCAGAGAGCATGCAGTGTGACACAAGTCCTGATAGAAGTTAAAAGAATAATTACCATTATTTGTCTAGATGGCTGACAAATTGGAACATTTTCCTTCCTTTGAATACTTGAAAGAACTCTGTGTCATCACACAAAGTCCTCTTTGATCTAAATTTAGCTGTTATCAATAATAATTTGATTATTCACTTCTGAATAGTTACATAATACTTTTTTTCTTACTAGGTAAAAGAATAAAGAAAATTGTCAAAATGTATTTTTACTAGAAAGAAAGTAGGGTATGATGGGGAAAATCACCATTATATAATGTATTCTTTTTCCATACATTAAGTGATAAAAAAGAATACTCTTCATAAATGAACAGAGTGGATTAAACCTTAAATTCAGAAATTAAAACCAAATGAGTGCATTTTTGAATAAACAAAGATATGAATGCATACATTTCAAAAGATCACAAATGATTTTCGAGCCCTAGGAGCAAAGCTAAAAGAATGTAATGTACAGGTGGTCTTTTCATCCCTCCTCCCTGTTGTAAGACACGGACCCACAAGAGCCAGAAAAATAGTACAGGTCAATGACTGGCTTAGAAAATGGTGTCAGGAGGAACGCTTTGGCTTCCTCGACCATGGCCTGCTTTTCCAGGAGGATGGCGTGCATCTCACACAAGTAGGAAAACACCTTTTTGCTCACAGACTCGCAAACCTCATTAGACGCACTTTAAACTAGGTCCACCGGGGGAGGGGGACAACAGCCTTGCGAACACTACTTTACCCATAATGTCTGGGAATCACCAGAAGGCTAAACGGAGGGCTGCACAAACACAACAAGGACCAAGTACCAAAAGCACAATAATCCCAATTAAACAGCTCAAGGGAAGATCTCAGGGGCTCACATGTCTTTACACTAATGCACAGAGCATGGGAAATAAACAAGACGAACTCCAACATTTAGCACAACACCACAAATATGATATCATAGGGATCACTGAAACCTGGTGGGATGACTCCTATCGCTGGAATGTAGATATCGAGGGGTATAACCTCTTTCACAGAAACCGAACAAAGGGGAGAGGAGGCGGAGTAGCCTTATATGTCAAAAACTCTTATGCTACAGAAGAGATTCAAGACAGAAATATGGGAAACCAGCTTGAAATCATCTGGATAAGAATCAAGGGAACTGGGACTCAAAAAGATGTCGTTGTAGGCGTCTACTACAGACCCCCAAGCCAGGAGGAAGAACTTGATGAAGTCTTCTGCCAACAGTTGACCTCAGCAAGATGGAGTGGATGAGGGATTGGAAGACATCCAACCCCAAATTGGGAAAGAAGTCGTCCAGGAATACCTGGCCGCTCTTAACGAGTTCAAGTCTTCAACCTCAGCAAGATGGAGTGGATGAGGGATTGGAGGACATCCAACCCCAAATTGGGAAAGAAGTCGTCCAGGAATACCTGGCCGCTCTTAACGAGTTCAAGTCCCCAGGGCCAGATCAACTACACCCCAGAGTATTGAAGGAACTAGCGGAAGTCATTTTGGAACAATTGGCAACCATCTTTGAGAGTTCTTGGAGAACGGGAGAAGTTCCAGCAGATTGGAGGAGGGCCAATGTGGTCCCAATCTTCAAGAAGGGAAAAAAGGATGACCCAAACAACTACCGTCCGGTCAGCCTCACGTCGATACCGGGCAAGATTCTGGAAAAGATTGTTAAGGAAGCGGTCTGCAAACACTTAGAAACAAATGCAGTCATCGCTAATAGTCAACATGGATTTATCAAAAACAAGTCATGCCAGACTAATCTGATCTCTTTCTTCGATAGAGCTACAAGCTGGGTAGATGCGGGGAATGCCGTGGATGTAGCGTACCTGGATTTCAGTAAGGCCTTCGACAAGGTCCCCCATGACCTTCTGGCAAGGAAACTAGTCCAATGTGGGCTAGGCAAAACTACGGTGAGGTGGATCTGTAATTGGTTAAGTGGACGAACACAGAGAGTGCTCACTAATGCTTCCTCTTCATCTTGGAAAGAAGTGACAAGTGGAGTGCCGCAGGGTTCCGTCCTGGGTCCGGTCCTGTTCAACATCTTTATTAATGACTTAGATGAAGGGTTAGAAGGCATGATCATCTAGTTTGCAGATGACACCAAATTGGGAGGAATAGCCAATACTCCAGAGGACAGGAGCAGAATTCAAAACGATCTTGACAGATTAGAGAGATGGGCCAAAACTAACAAAATGAAGTTCAACAGTGACAAATGTAAGATACTCCACTTTGGCAGAAAAAATGAAATGCAAAGATACAGAATGGGTGACGCCTGGCTCGAGAGCAGTACGTGTGAAAAAGATCTTGGAGTCCTCGTGGACAACAAGTTAAACATGAGCCAACAATGTGATGTGGCGGCAAAAAAAGCCAAGGGGATTTTGGCCTGCATCAATAGGAGCATAGTGTCTAGATCTAAGGAAGTAATGCTACCCCTCTATTCTGCTTTGGTTAGACCACATCTGGAATATTGTGTCCAATTCTGGGCACCACAATTCAAGAGAGATATTGACAAGCTGGAATGTGTCCAGAGGAGGGCGACTAAAATGATCAAGGGTCTGGAGAACAAGCCCTATGAGGAGCGGCTTAGGGAACTGGGCATGTTTAGCCTGAAGAAGAGAAGGCTGAGAGGAGATATGATAGCCATGTATAAATATGTGAGAGGAAGCCACAGGGAGGAGGGAGCAAGCTTGTTTTCTGCTTCCTTGGAGACTAGGACGCGGAACAATGGCTTCAAACTACAAGAGAGGAGATTCCATCAGAACATTAGGAAGAACTTCCTGACTGTGAGAGCCGTTCAGCAGTGGAACTCTCTGCCCCGGAGTGTGGTGGAGGCTCCTTCTTTGGAAGTTTTTAAGCAGAGGCTGGATGGCCATTTGTCAGGGGTGATTTGAATGCAATATTCCTGCTTCTTGGCAGGGGGTTGGACTGGATGGCCCATGAGGTCTCTTCCAACTCTTTGATTCTATGATTCTATGATTCTATGAATGAGATTTGGACAATTGCAGACAGTCGCTTTACTCCTGTTTGTATGACTCAGTAAACAGATCAAATTATTTAGAGTTAATAACAGTTTGATTTGAGAAAATGTGACTCTGGTGGTCTCTTCCAACTTTACGCTTCTAAAGTTAACTGACAACTTCTTTTTCACCTGCTGATGCCATATTTGCCAACATTTCACAGATGGTAAAGGAGACAGAACTCCTAACTTGTAGGTTACCAATAGTTTGTTCACAACCTGTGAGGACAGGTAACATAAGGGCATGGTCACATGCAAAAGGAATTGAAAAGGAGGAATACATGAAATTATAACACTTTGAGGTAGGAAATCATGCTGCCCATCACTACATCTTGTGACAGCAGCCAGGCTGTGCATTTTCTGAAGAAGTATCATGGACTTGAGGAATAAATATGATAGAGAAGGAGAACCAAATGAATTAGTGGAAAGCTTGTATGTTTAATACACAGAGAGAGAGAGAAAAAAGAGAGGGATCAATTCAATTGATCTCTGGTGCTTTCCACTTTGGGGTGGGTTCATTTATGTAAGGCAACCTCTTTGTTTTAGAAGTGTCATGGTAAGCACAAATTAAACAAATGAGATTTATTCCCAACCCACAATTTTGAACATGGAGTACCAGTGATGTAGAGAAGTTTGTTATCTTCTACCACTGTATCAGAATCACTATTCAAGACACAATTCAACAAATGAAATGACACATGGCAACCTTTGTGCCATCTTCACTGCAAGTTAGTTGGTGGATCGCAACAGACTCTTGTCTCTTTCCTGTACCTTCTTTCAGCCCATCCACTTCCATTATTACCAACCACCACATTGATCCACAGTGATGCCTACTGGTAGCATACACAGAAATGTTGTCCTCGAAGGACAGGCTCCACTGTGATCTGCATGCATGCCCATGTCCTCGCTTGGCCAATCCCAATTCTTGTAGCATATTATTTGAGCAATCAGATCTGAAGCTGGTAGAAGATGGGGGAAATGGGAATCTGCCAGCAAGTTAGATGCATTTTGCCTTAAAGTGGCAGTAGATCAAAGAACTGCTTGGATTTTTGGAAGAATTATGCTAATTGGCTAAAGGATAGCAGAAGGAGTGGGGGAAATGATAATCTGCAGGGCAGACTGTATGGATCAGTAAAAGAATTACCAACAAAAACAGGGATATATTTCATAAGGCGCTTAGCAGCTGTTTGCAGCCACACAAGGTAAACAAGGTTTATTAAACTAAAATATACTTATCTGACTGAAGCAACTGTGCCCTCATTAAAAAAATATAGAGCTGCATGGGATACAGCAATTTACATCCAACAAGAAAATGTTCATGGAGTGCTATCAAAAGTAATATAACAAATACGACTGAGAAATTAAGATGTAAGTAACTCTTTCCAAAAGATATCAGGACATCCAGTTGTGCTGTTTTTGTAGGGACAAAAATGGATTCACCATTCCTAAGTTTTCTTAGAGCTATTTAAATCAGCTCAGTGTTACAGCTGGCTGCTGCTTTTTTTAAGGAACAGCAAGGTACTGGACAGGGTATCATCATTAAAAACACATGATCTAACAGAACTGTATTTGCTGCATTTTGTTTGCTTGTTCATTTTAGCTTTGTTTGTAACTGGAGATGTGTATGGAATCAGTTTGTAACTGATGACTTACGAAAATACCATTAATTTCATACGATTTTCTTAAGCAAGGAATATTCACTGGTAGTTTTGCCAGCTCCTTTCTCTAAAATATAACCGAAAGCATTTGGTATTTATTGGTAGACTCTCATCCAACTGCAGACCAATGTTGATCCTGCTTAGCTTCCAAGATCAGCTGGGATCTGGTGCCTTACCAGAACATTAAATGTTGGCAAGTTATAACTAAGGAAGTCCTACTATGAAATAGCCATACTGCATCAATAGTAGTATAGTGATTCGATCGAGAGAATGCATAGTCCCACTTTATTCTGCTTTGTTCAGATGCCACCTGGAATACTGTGTCCAATTCTGGGCAACACAATTCAAAAAGGATATTGACAAGGTGGAACATGTCCAGAGAAGGGCAATCAAAATGATCAATACTTCGGAAGCCAAGCCCTATGAGGAATATCTGAAGGAGACTGAGAAGGGACACAATAGCCATGTTTAAGTATCTGAATCCTCGACATGCGAGTGTGGAGAGGAACAAACCACTGACCACCTGCTGCAATGCACCCTGAGCCCTGCCACATGCACAAGGGAGGACCTTCTTGCAGCAACACCAGAGGCACTCCAAGTGGCCAGATACTGGTCAAAGGACATTTAATCAACTCTCATACTCACAAATTTTGTAATCTGCTTGTTTGCTTTGCTCTGTTAGAAATGTAATATAATTTGACTGGTTGTTCTGACACGACAAATAAATAAATAAGTATCTGAAGGACTATCAATCGGATTGCGATGGGCTGCTTTGTTTTCTGCTGCTCCAGAGACAATGGATTCAAAGTATAGGAAATACTTGGAGTGTGGTGGAGTCTCCTTCTCTGAAGGTTTTTAAGCAGAGACTGGATGGTCATCTGTCAGGGACACTTTGATTGTGTGTTCCTGCATGGGGGTTGGATTGGATGGTTCTTGGAGTCTCTTCCAACTCTATGATTCTATGAACTCTGGGGAATGATCATCTGCTAATGACTAATATGTCCCCTTTAAAAGATATCCCAAGATTTACCATATACCTTTAACAGACTGTGGGCACATCTAGCCAGAATTATGTTTCCCCTGTTTAGTTTGAACCCAACATAAAATCTGAAAGAACAAGTACATCCAGACTGATCAAAGATTCTGTTCATCTTCTTTCTGATTTTATACTGGGTTAAAATAAACTGACCTTGATAGCTAGTATACATTATCTTTTATTAGCCTGGGACCTGAAAGAAAATATGATGGGATAAGTAGCATGTATATGAATCTCCAAAATAACACTGAATAAACAGAAACAATATATAGGACTTTGTGAGATTCTTAATCAGTTTGGATGTGCCTAACAGGAACAAAATCTTGGGCTTTTCAATCAATTTGGAGCCATGCTGTTTTTGTTTCCTAGCTACTAAAACATGTATTTTTGAGGCAGCTAATCTGTTTTGCCTACAGTTGGAGTTTCTTTGTTCTAAGACGAAGCACATTAGACTCTGTAAGCCATCAAACTGTTATACACTGAAAGAAAAAAAGGTTATGCAAGGGGACGACTCCTTAACCTTTGTTCTTTTAGGTATTACTAGACAAAAATGGATGCCCTGATGGTGCATATGGTGTAGCTTTTGAACTGTGCACTGTTCTCACAAGCCTCTTTCATGACTAAGTACTTTAGCAAGAGCTGACCTTGGGGTATTATTGGGAACAAATCTCTCATGACAATTATTCAGTTCTGCCAAATATAGTCATATGCTACAACACAGAGAACAGATTTTCCTCCCGCAAATAATTACACTTTTAAGAAATCCTCTTCTCCACAAGTGGCTAATTCAGATGATTACAGTCTAAGGTTCTATAATCTGGCGTCTAGACAGCCATGTCCTATACAGAAACTAATCAGATTTTCTTTTCTGGGTTGGTAATTAAATATAAAAAGCCCAAAAGTGAATTCTTATATTCTAGGAATATGTAAGTGTTTCAAGCAAGGACCACCACTCTCTATGACTAAGAGGGCAACACTATGCATGCATAGAGAAATTCTGACAGCATTATTTAATTAAAGGAAGCCTTCAATTTTGCAGTTTTGAAAGGACCTGGATGAAAGCAATGCTTAATTCATTTCCTACTATTGTTCTTCGCTCTACTTCTCACCAGACACAAAGATCTGCTAAACCCCTTCCTGACATCTTATGAGAAACCAGGACTTGGAATACAAGTTGAGAGGGAGCTGTTTAACATAGTAACTGGGAAAACCAAGAAGATTTAGTGGGGTAAGAGGCAAAAAGCCCTAAATTGGGGTGGACAGATACGGCTGATCAGGGGACCACTTTTATGCTCTTGGGACACTTCAGGGACCATATGGATTGCCAAAGAAAGCAAAGCAAACAAACAAAAAGAAATCAGATGTGGATTTCTCTATTTTGGTGTTTCTCAAACTCTGCTCCTTCAGTTTTGGACTTCAACTCCCACAATTCCTAACTGCTAGTAAGGTGTTAGGAATTTTGGAATATGAAATCCAAAACATCGGGAGGAGCAGAGTTTGAGAAACACTGCTCTATTTCAATCTCCAAGAAAGTTTTGCTCTCCCCACATCACAACCCTCATTCTCTCATTTTAAATCTATCTAATATCATTTCTGTCTTAGGGTGACCCTAAAGTGAAACCTATTATTCTCAGCAAGAATTTTTCAAAGAAGATTTGCTATTTCCATCCTCTAAAGTTGAGAGGATATGATTTGACCAAAGCCATCAAATGGGTTTCCACGACTGAGCAAGGATTCAGACACTGGACTCCAAAATCAAAGTCCAACACTCACATCACTACAGCAATCTCCTCCCTGACTCGCTGTATAAAATAATTGCTCAGATCAGGCTTTGTGGAGGGTCAAAATTTCTGCACAAACCATTTTGCAGGTACATCTATTCCTTCCTCCTTGTCAAAGGAGAAGCCCCGCCCCTTACCCACCTGCACGACATTCCTGTGGGAAGGGTGCAAAGCTGGAGTGGGCCTTGCGCTCAGAGAGGCCTGGGCAAATGGTGCTCGGTTGGGTGGAGGTTTGAGCTTGCCCACAGGCTGCAAGGAAGGCCTTTGCAGGCTGCATCCGACCTGCGGGCTATATGTTGTGCAGGCATGATGTAGATGGTTGATTAGCCTCACTGAGATTGCAGTATTAATTCCCTAGAAAGTGTAAGACCACAACTCAAGGGTTTCTGAAGGACCTATGTTTCAAAATTTAAAATGTACAACTGTATCTGTTTAGGGAATGTTTAGCAGAATTCTAGAACAAAGATAACGATTTTGATGAGCGATGTATTCCCACTCCTCCAGTGTCACAATCAAAGGGAGATGACACTCATCTTCACAACTGTTACAGAAAACATAAGGCAAAAAGAGAAATCAGACTAGAACTACAACTTCCTGCAAGGCAAGGGAGTATGCAAATATCAATGATGACCACTCAGTGAAATAGATCTCCAGGTGACATTTGTATTCCATCTCTGTGGCAACTATTAGTGGTAGTTGCTACTGAGTAGACCTTAACCAACGAAACAGACAAACCTCTGTTCATTACAGATAAGAAGAAGCCCAAGGTCTTCTGCACAGATGCTTTCTATATCCATGCAAACATGCAGACTTCACCACAGATTAAATGAATATCCACCATTTGCTTGAGTAGTCTCATCTTTCTACCAATATGGCATGCAAGGCACCTTACAGCTTTATTACTCTCCCACTTGTTAAACATTAATAAACTTCAGAAAAAAGAAGTTAAAGAGTGAAAAGAAACAAATAGTGAGCAAAAGAAAGAACAAACTCACACATTGGTAGTGAAGACGCCATATATCAAATCTTGTTCAGGTAGATAAAAAGTGCTTTGCAATTCATTGTAGTAAAAAGGGATTTCCCCAGAACGAGAGCAGTTGAGCCGCGCCTTCATGAAGGTCGTCCATGTGTCCTCCAACAAAAATCTTCCTCCAATGTCATTTTTGCAAACTCTTGCCACTCGAGAATAGACAGTTTTCCCACAGTCATGCTCTACAGCATTTTCACGAAAGAAGAAGTAAGTGAACAAACCGATGTCATAGGCAGCAATGAAGTTGGGCTCTGGAGGGAAATTAAGTCATAAAATACAGTGAGATTTACATAGTAAAGAGTGAGATTTACAGGATGGGGATGGGTAGAGGTTCTTGGCAGAGATGAGAAAGACTCTCCAACAATATCTGAAAATATGGGGCTGTCCCTACAACCCCATTCATCACCAGATGACTACAGCATCAAGGAATGTGTTAAATGTATGAATAAGCCACTGTGGAGCAAAACACAAGAGATCCAAATGATTCCCCACTTCATTTTCCTTCTTGATCCTTTAAACATTTTCATATCATGGTGAATTTTATGGTAAAAATTAGTCTAAATCAATCTTCATTTGATTTTTTATATATATTTCAGAGTGGTTTATGTAGCACAAATCAATTTTCAGTGCAATAAAATAAACTGCACTGGGAAGAGGGTCGATTGTATTTTTTAAGGGGTCCTTGAACCTACTATATAAAAATATACTGTCTAACATTTCTTGATTCAGAATATTTTTACATATATGCTATGAAATAGCAATGGTTCCCCTACCGCTTCTATGGAAAGGAAGTTCTTGCGAATCTGCAGTTGGATCGATTTCCTCAGAGTTTACGTTTCCAAGGTTGTAAACAAAGGCATTGCCTAGTAGTAGATCAACAACAGTGTTTCCCTGAAGAACATCTTAAGCTCTGGATGTTCAGGAAATTTATATTACAGGATAAGAGGTGTGTGGCTTTACAATTTATTTTATTACAGTATTTAGGATGGATGTAAAACAATTAATTTATAATAATAATATAACTTTATCTTTATACCCCACTTCCATCTCCCAGAAGGGACTCGGGCGGCTTACATAGGGAACGAGCCCAAAATCAACATGGTTAAAAGTACTCAAATATAAAACACAGTAAGATAAAACGCAACACAAAGAAACAAAACAGAATAAAAGAAAAGTTGCATATAAGAGCAACGATCAAACCAACAACCAAAGAAACTGCAATAATAAACAATTCCTGGGCATGGATGGACAGGCCAGTGCAACTCAATAGTAAGAATAGGGCTGGTGGTAAAGTGCGTATGCCAAATGGTAGCATTAGGGATAACGGGCAATATAAGATGAGACATTATGACTTTGGGTATAGAGTGGTAGTAAAGTGCAAGGATGAGATTTTAGGTCATGATTGGGCCAAGTTATCTGGGGGGTTGTCTAATCGAAGGCACAGTGGAACATCCATGTTTTTAGCTTATGAAGGTACACCTTTTATTGACAATCATACTATCACACAGATATTTCCAGTCTAGGCCCACTACATTTTCTGAGATAGAAATGTAAAAAGTATAGGTAAAAAATCTTCTTATAAGGAAGATTTATAAAACACATGGTATTTAAATTACAATTCCGTGGTGTGGAATATCATCTGAGAGGCCATTTGTAGTACATCATACTTTTCACATTTGATATATTGTAGAATTTCATAGATGCATCTTGTACAGACCATTTATATACATCCCACCATTTGATAGCATTTCCGATACACTGCCTTAATTTCACAGAGTATTTCTAACTCTATCTGTGCATTAGCATTTCAATCAAGGTATTGCAAATTCAAAGTGTTCTCACTCATTCTGAAGAATCAATATATGAGTGTAGAAGACAGCTATTTCAGGACAGAGTCACTGGATGGATTGAAAAATTACTGCGGGAATCAAAGCTTATAAAGCAATGCTTGGCCTTGATCTACAGCTCCTTGAGTACCCAAAAGTGACAGACTGAGAATATGGCTAATCTGAAATGTAGCTTCTCATTCTGATTTCTGTTGGGAAGCCAGGATTGACATTCTTAGTGTCCTTTCTGGAAGATGCTGTCTTTCTATGATATTTCCCTGTACTATATCTGGCAGTTAATCACTCCTGAGTGCTCTGAGAATCTCTCTCTGTATGAGCTCAAATTCCAACTCTGTCAAGAATCTGTGCCATTCTTCTGTTTTTCAAAGAACAGCTGGGTTGCCTTTCGGCACGGTTCCTGGTTTCTTATCTTAATTTGTTTTTCTGGCTATGTGCCTGAAGAAGACTTTAAACCCCCAACAGCTAATAATTCTACCCTGTCTATATTATTTACATTTAACCTTCTAATTCATAATGAGATAGAAAATTGTTTTAGACGTCTGGTTCAAGGAGGAAGGACCCAAAATGCAAAATGTACATTATTGTTGTTGATAAATCATAAGGAGTTTCCCATGATACCAAATTCAATCCACAGATGAAATACATTTGATTAGTACAAAAGATCTTCATATGAAAAAGATATTTATATAAAACAGATTGCAGTATTATTTAAAATCCTTCTGTTTGATATCTAGTCATTTACATGTTAGGGCCTATAAAGCCCTAAATGGTCCTGGCCCAGTTAACCTGTCCAAATGTATCTCCTTGGCCACGGTAGTCCACGCTCTGGTTACATCCCGTCTTGACTACTACAACGCTCTCTACGTGGGGTTGCCTTTGAAGACAGCCCGGAAGCTCCAATTAGTCCAACGGGTGGCAGCCATGATACTAACAGGAGCGGGGCGCAGGGAGCATACAACTCCTCTGCTGCACCAGCTCCACTGGCTGCCGATCTGCTACCGGGCTCAATTCAAAGTGCTGGCGTTGGCCTTTAAAGCCCTAAACGGTTCTGGCCCAACTTATCTATCCGAACGTATCTCAACCTATCAGCCCACCAGGACCCTAAGATCTTCTGGGGAGTCCCTGCTCTCTATCCCGCCGGCTTCACAAGTGCGGCTGGCGGGAACGAGAGACAGGGCCTTTTCTGTGGTGGCCCCTCGGCTTTGGAACACCCTCCCCATAGAGGTAAGATCAGCCCCCTCGCTGATGGTGTTTCAGAAAAGATTGAAGACATGGATGTTTAAACAAGCATTCGGTTAATCCGTTGCAACGAATTATGATGACTAAAGGACTGGTAATCATGGACGATGAATTTGGATTGCGACTCCAGTTACGAGATGCATTGGATGGTTATTGGTGGCCCAATAATTTGTATTGTATATGTGTTTTATGCTTTTAAACTGAATATTGTTGTTTTTTAAGTGTTGTAAACCGCAATGAGTCGCCGATTTAGGCTGAGATATTAGCGGTATACAAGCACATTAATAATAATAATAATAATAATAATAAATAAATAATTTTACGAACCATCAAGGAGGTTAAGATCATCTGGGGAGGCCCTGCTCTCAGTCCCACCACCCTTGCAAGTGCGGTTGGTGGGGATGAGAGATAGGGTCTTCTCAGTGGTGGCTCCTCGGCTGTGGAACTCCCTCCACAACGAAATCAGATCTGCCCCCTCCCTCCTGGCCTTTCATAAAAAAACTCAAAACCTGGCTATGGGATCAAGCATTTGAGCAGTAGATGTAGCAACTAGAAAGAAAGTGATTTTATGTGACCCTCAATGGACTGACCTTGGACTATGATTCTGAACTGCCGGAACTTTAAAATGAATGTTTATAATTGTTTTTATCTGTTGTTTTAATTGTAATTGTTTATTTTAATTTATGTGTTCAGCATCTAATGGCTGAGTTGCGGTAAAGCTGCCCCGAGTCCCTCTCCGGGGGGTGAGAAGGATGGGGTACAAATGCGTGAAATAAATAAATTTTCATAACTGGAAAGTGGGTGAATCATGCAATGGTTGTGCAAAGGCCAGAAAGAGCTTAGCTACGTCATCTGCTTGTATAGATTAGGCTTGATTCATATGAGCTGTGGCAACACTCAATAATATAAATTAATAAGTTATAAATATACATGATTAAGTTTCTTTTAAAAGGTGGAGAAACAGAACTTGAAAATGGTATTGACTAAAATAGTCAATGTGTCCATATTCATATAAATCAGGATGTTCAAGGACTGAAGGTAATTGATATTGAACTAAAATAACAGAAAACAGGGCAGTCTGCTCTTTTCAAATGCTCTGTCAATTTTCCCCTTTGCATCTAATATGGGTCACTGTTGGAGGTAAGAATCTAAGACCATTGATCTGGCTCGGTATATCTCCTCTAATGTCATTGCAGTTTACAGACTTCCTCTGTAGTGCCACACACCTGGAGCTGGATGTTTCCAAGCAGAGTTAAGCAGTAATACTGACAGCGGACTCAGTTTGAACTGAAGCTAACATATGTCAGCTCTTTCTTTCCTGGTATGTAAGAGGAAGAGCCACTGCACTAGGAGAGCAATTGCAGGTCTAGCTCATCATAGTGAAAGAACAGAACTGGAAGCATAAATATTCAGTCAGTTCACGAAAGCAATGGCTGTTCAAAGTGAAAATTTCAGAGAAATCTTTTTGAAATTAATTCCCATTACTGTAGCTGGGCTCTGATCAGCTCTTCCACTGTACTTTTCTTCATTTCTCATTGATCTCTGCTGCTTGGGTGAGCTTTATCCATATGTTCTTGAGGAGAGGATGATTCTTAGGTATACAATTTACAGATCATACAGATTACTGCTGTGGAGCATGCACACTGGTAAAGAGAGGAACAGCCAACATTATTTCATTGCTTAATGGGTCTCTGCTGAATTATCACGCATGGAAATCCATCAAAGTCATGAAGAGCTATGTTAGTACATAGGCAGCAACATCTGTAAAGGTTTAAGGAGGCTTTCTAGCGGAGAAAGCTCCTTGCAATGAGAGCCTCGGTAAAACAGACTGTCTTCAATATTGTTTTTCCACCAACGAATTGATTAATTGACCTACCATGGAGCTAAAACACCTCGGTTAATCAAAAAAAGAACAAAACAAACTTTTAAAGTCATTTTGTAAGATTACTTGAGCTAATGGAAGTATGATGTGTGTCACACACACACACACACATACACACTCATTAGGAAATGTAATTGCAGCAGAATGCATTTTCAGGCTGCTGTGTACTTTACTATCTTCCTGTATTCAACTTTCAACAGGAATTCGCAGGACTTCACTGGCATTAAATCTGTTGCTAACATTTATTGATGAACCACTTCCCGAATGCATGCTGTACTTCTACAGTTTTCACCCTTATATGGATTTGGATTGATGACAGAGTATATCTGACCCACAAAACTGGCCCAAGGTGAGGACTGCTCATACTTGTTTTTACCACTAAATGTCCCCAGCAGAAAATAGTACACTATGTCTATACTATAGTGATTTTGTTGGCCGAGTCAGAGAGCTCAGTGTCTCCCATAACAATTGCTTTCAACCAGTTTAGAAATCATCTGTCTTCAAAAATGACACAATAGCTATGGATCTCAGTGCACCATGTATAAGGGATGCCATTCTCAAGCTACAAATTCCAAAGAAATCTTGCTAATAGTTAAAAGGGAACAAACAGTCCAAGATCTACAGCCCAAAGTTCGGTGGGCCCTTGGTATCTGCTGGAGTTTGGTTCCAGAACCAATCATGGATAACAAGTTATATTACATACAATGAAGCAGTAGTAAAATGGTGTCCTTTGTATGAAATGGGTTTTTAAAAATACCCTTTCAAGCTGTGGATATGGAAGGTGCATTGTCTTGATATTCAAAATGAATCTATTGCTAATAGAAAAGACCAGCCTCTGAGTTTAGCACACCAGCTGCAACTGCAGTAAATCTTGCCAACCGAAAAGATTGACAGTTTGAGCTCCTGAACTTCAGCCCAGCTCCACGCCGACCTAGCGGATTGAAAACAGCAATGTGAGTAGATGAATAGAAAGTGCATTAAGCATGGAGGTATTTTAGGCATGGCATTCGGGGGACAGTTTACAAACAAACAAAGCTCTTTGGCAAGGAGATGGAGTGACAGCACCCCCCTGTGGCCAGAACCAAGCACAGCCTCCAAAGATGCCGAATGATGAGCAAAAGCCTCTATATATATATATATATATATATATATATATATATATACCTCTATGTGTTGCATGTTTTGTTATTGTATAATCAGCACTGAATTTTTGCCATATATGTGTTCTGTGATCTGCCCTGAGTCCCCTTCAGGGTGAGAAGGATGGAATATAAGTACTGTAAATAAATAAATAATAAAATAATGCTTGGCACAAAAAAATCAGGACATGAACTTAATATGTATGCCTGTTTCTTGAATACTGAAAACTGAGAATTGCTACTATGGCTTTAACGTGAGGGATGTTGGAGAACAAGACAAAAATCTTTGATATTCTAACAGTATATAACTTATTGTTATTGCTGTCTTTATCTCCCCCATGATTTGGACTCATGGCTGCTTAAAATTTAAATCATACAAATTAAACATTATAGCACAATCTATTCATCATATTAGATCAATTTACAACATACTCTTTAAAACATTTTATAAAAACAGCTAAAATGCTGCAATTTAAAGTGCTTTTCTTAAAAGCCGCTTGTTTCAAAAGCCTATTTAAACAAAATTCCTTCATCTACTGCTAGAAGGACAGCAAAGAGGAGACCAATCTAGCAATCATCCCACGGTGGGATGTCTGTGTGGTAATATGCAAAAGAAGCTTTTTGTTTCCTCCAAGACGTTATGTTTAGAAGTAAATTTGGAGGTAACCACAAGACATGGTGTGCATTGTGAGAGACTGCTTTTATTTGATTGAAGAGCAGATGTCATAGGGGCCTATTGTGCTTGTTGTTCAATCAGAAACAGACTCCTATTGCTCTCTGCTTCCACAGTATCTGCTAATGGTAAAGAGCTGGATTTGCACAGATCAAGATAAATCAGAACAAGATCATGCAGAAAAGTAGAAAAAAATTACAGCTTGTCTAAAAAAAGAAACAGTTTTGTAGAAGCTCAAGCTCAAGCAGAGCAAAAACTATATTTCTGAATAAAGTTTACCATGTATCAACATTATCCCGGTCGTTCACTGAGTGATAAGCTACCAAGTAGCACACCTGTATTTGTGAGTCAGGCATAAGCAACTGACCTAAGAGCCATCATGAAGAATTAAAATGTTCCACTGACATGTTGGCAGAGATGCAGCTAAACAGGCACTTGCACATGTGGCTAGACCAGGCCCTCCAAGTGTTTTGGACTTCAACTCCCACAATTCCTAACAGGCTTGAGTATTCAAGAGTGTATAACTTCTCGTATCATATGATCGAATTGCAGCCATCATGAAGGAAAAAGTGCATTACTGTGAGGGTCCTTTATTAATCTTTTTGTTTAGCAATAACAGGTGGTCTAAATACTCTAAAAGCATCAGATCCCATCTGATCTTAGAAGCGAAGCGGGGTCAACTTTTCAGAAGAAGGGACTGGCAAAACCGTGTATTCCTTTGCCTAGGAAGTCAACAGGTAATTTGAAGAAACAAAGAACATAATTTCATTTTGTTTGAACGTCTGCAAGAAAATCACTAAGAACTAGAAAGGACACAAGTTAACTGAAGTTGATTGCTGGGCAAAGATTTGAGACTTAGTCCTCATGAAAACGTTGCTGCATACCATAAGAGCAACAAAGCATTTTGATACCAATGAAATATTGCTCATGACTTCTTTTACTTAAATAATATGTTAAAAATAGTGACAATAGCCTTGTAAATCAGCCTCATCAACTTACCTTCTTGCTTCAGTCTAACACTGGACAGTTTATTATGAACCATGGTATCCTCTATTTAGCTATTCAATGATGAATTGCTACAAAGAATTGTATGTCACCTCTTATGTTGTTCTCATTGTTCATGCCATTGTGTTGATCATTAATGCACTGCAAATTATGATAAATACCACGAAAAGATGACCTTTTACAGTTTTTTTAAGGATTTTGACTCTTAGCACCAGAACACATGGCTTTCTTAAACTAACAAAATGCAAAAACGAAGAAACAGGAAAATGTTTCTGATTGTTCCACAGACATCTATCACCACCTTTAGTTAGATGTTCTACACATCTATGATCTTCCAGCAGCCACAGATTTCCATCTGCTTCCAAGAGACTTTCAGTTATTTCTCAAAGCACTACTGCTAACTGTGCTGTTACTATGTCACCACAAGTTACTGTAATTAAATTAAAAATTCCAAAGTTGATTTGAAAAATAATGAATACAAGTAAGATTCAATTTTTACAATAAATGTATTATTAAATAAACAAATGAATCTTAAAGAAAATAAATGGATTAATTTTGAGATTAAAGTTTAAATTAAAAATTAATTGGCTGAGTCTGAATAGTGGGGCATATAAAGGCACTTTAATTAGTCAATACATGAAAAGGTAATATAAGTATAATAACCTTAAAATAAAAATATATTTTTTATGTTTTAATTCTGTTTTAATATAGTTTACCTATTTTAACTTTTTATTTGTGTATATTGCTAATTCGTATGTATTTTAACTTTTTTTTAAAAAAAAATCCCTAAATGTTAAAAGTTAATTTTTAAAACTCTTTCAAACAAATTACCAAGCAAACAATGCAGCCTTGAAGCACCTCACCAATCTTGAAAGTTGTCTATGGCTTTGCAAACATGGCTCAAAAAGCTTGGTCAAAAGTGCCGCGGGACTTTCTTTTTTCACCCCTTAAAAAAATTAACTAAGCAAAAATGGATTTAAAGGTCCTGATATGCACCTCAACAGCTGGATGGTGTTATGTGTCTCAAGGCCATGGAAACCATGCATTCATTTTCAATTTTAGTAAAAGATTATTGAAATATGTTTTTGTCAAATTTCCCAAAAAGGTAGCATCTATACCCAAAATGGAGTGTTTTTTTCTCTCCAAAGTAAACTGAGGCATGTTGTTTGCAAGTGTCTTTAAAGTGACCGATCAACTTGTGGTGACTCCATGAATTCACAGGGTTTTCTTAAGCAAGGAAAACTCAGAGGGGATTTTGCCAGTTTCCTCCTCTGAAATATAGAATCTCATTAATCTGAAGAGTCAATGGGACAGCCAGGGCATGATGGTGGCGGTTAATTACAAATTGAAATGAATAAGAGGACTATTAGACAGGTCACAGTGATGTCAATTATTTGGATTTTGAGACTTATCTTATTCATTAAAGAATCAATGACGGGCATTAAACTGCATCCATTCAGTTAATGTAAATAACTAAGAATTTCAATTCACAGATCACTTTACACAGAATGTTCTGGTGACATAATTGAAAGCAATGAATGGTTATATACTACTTTATCGAATATGATCTAAGATTAATTTTTATTTTAAAATAAAAATGAGAGAGCAGGATACAAATCTGTCCAAGAGAGGAGTTTTCCATCCTTCTGAAATCTGCCTGGTAACAAGAGGAATTCTGAAAGGTGTAGTGTTCGACAGGTAATAACTATCCATAGGTCTCAAAATCAGTGATGTACCAAAATATACCATACGTTGTCTAGTGCTGAATCTCATGTTAAATACCTCTCTATATTACAGAAGTCTGGAGCAAATGTGGGAGGAAAGAACTGCTGTGATGCAGAAGCTCTAATGGAACAAAATATAAACCTAACCTGCCACTGAGATTTTAAAGAAATAGGATTTGTTACAACAGTTAGTCGGATGCAAAGGAGATATAAGCAATATAGTAATATATATATATATTTAAGCAGTTCCAGGAAATACTGATATAAATGTGATTCTTAGCTGAATCTGCCTAATATGTCACAGCTTTCCGAAAGGAGAGGAGGAGAGATAAGAGACAGGTATTGTACCAATCCCCTTTTGGGGCATTTTATTAATCCTAATTCCATTCTACTTTATCTTTACCAGTGTTCCCAAGTTATCTCTGGAAGTAAGCTCCTTCCTCACATATATACTGTCTGGACTGTTAGGTGATAAGAGAAAATGATGCCGTTTCCCAAGTTAGCCCAGATGGTCTTAATGCTGTTTTAATTCACAGGGTGTTCTTACCATTAAGCCACTTGGAGTTGTACTGTGCTGTTCTAAGAGGCGGGACATTTCCTAGGCTGCGGTAAATAGCCGGATCTCGTCCAGAGAAATCAATAACAGTTGCAGCATAGAGTTCTCCCTGTGATGTGATCACAGCTGTGGAGTTGTGCCGAGGGTCATAGGGGCAACGAGCGACCCCATTTATTTTCTCAATTATTCTGCTAAGGTTTCCTATCTGTAATCAAGAAATGTTAGATGACACGTTGTAATGAGGACAAAATGACAAATATAACAAAAGTGTAGAACTGATACATCTGGTGATCGTGTAACACCCACTACACCTTTAGATTACTACTAATCCTGGATAACACTGCTTTTACCAAAGACAAGGCTTATAATAAAATGACCTGGTTGAGATCTGGCATTTATAAGTGTACCATATCTGCCTTCTTTACATAAAGATAAATACTACTGCTACAGAACAATGTTGTTATTTTCTCCCCCAAAACATATGACTCTAGATCAGTGGTGGTTAAATGTGGATAATGTGGCCACATGCAGCACTCAGTTGTAAGCCCCCCCCCCCCCAAGAGGTAAGCAAATATATGGGGCTAGTTTTGGCCCATTTTCAAGCCTCCTGGGTCATCATGATTGACTTCATCATAGACTAAAGTCTACAAAAGCTTGGACTACCTTTTTTTTACTCTCAGTTTGTCTTAAATATGCTACAAGATCCCTTGCATCCTGAGCCAGAAAAACATGGCTCTGTATTTTGAATTCTATCAGTCTGATATAGCAAGGTGTCTCTTGAAGATCTAATGAGTGGGCAATTCATGCATGAAAAAGGTTATCTTTCAGACAACCTGGTACAAAAGTGGCTTAACAGCTTAATGCCACCTTTAAAACAAACTCAGAAATAAACAGGAGGTCAATGCAGTGGGTTTTTTTTTTAATGAGAGAATTACATGCTTCCTATATGCAGTCCTCATTAGCAGTTTGGCCCCAGTAAATTCTGGACAAATGCTGTTTCTGGGTACAACTCACAAGCTTAAACCAAATATGATTTAACGAACATATGCACAACCATTGTCAGGAACATGAATACCAATGAACACTCTACAGAGGCATAACTATTAATGGCTAATATCTGGTCACCCACTCAATTACATTTTATACTTAATGATGTCTTCATTTTTGCATTATTTTATTATGCATAATTGGGTTTGACCAAACGGATATTGTACCATGCCATTTACCTTCCAGCTGCTATTTCTCCTCTCTTTTTTGCTATATAGCTATGCTTCTTTCAGAATTCTTTTAGAATAATACTAACTTTCTTCCATTTGCCTTTACTTTTTCATCTCTGCTCTGCTGAGCATGAAAACTGACCATTTATAATCTGCAATTTGTTTCCTCACAATTCATTTCCATTCCACCCTCTCACTCATCCTGAAAGACGAGAAGTACAATTTACCTGTCTGCTGCAACACACCGGCGAAAAAGCATTGGTGCCACAAGTGAAAACTTTCTTGCCATAAACAATCAGAACACGAACGTAGTTCTGGCATTCCTCCTGAATCAAAGGTAGAAAAAGACACTTTGAATAAAGCGGGCTTTAGCATGTGTTCGTACTTTTCTGAAACTTAATTCCAAACAATGATTTGGATGCAAATTCCCTTCACTGGGTAAATATATTCAGGCCATGGAAGATATGGGCAGAGGAAACCAAAATTCAAGAGCTTAGTGAAAGCTGATGCATCCATCTTCTGGACAGCCACATATTCTGCTCCCCTGCTCTAAAAATCTGCCCTGAAGGCCACTCAAGAATAATGAGATCAAGTGATGATACACAACACATACAGTGCTGAGAACTGAATTTCTCCAAATATAAGTTTGGAGAAATTCAGTTGAGGCTAAGCAATGATATCACAGAAATGGAAGAGAGAACCCCCAAATTCTGGACATCAAGTCATGTTAAAGTCCTCCAATCCCCAAATATAATAACACAGAAAAGAGCATGAACTTTTTACTAACTAGCATTTAAATACCCACTCTCAAAATAGTCAGGGCTCAGTCTATATGCAAATAAATAAACTTCAAGAAAACATTTTGAAAGTGTTGGTGATTACAGATCTTGATCTGTTTTGATATTTTAGAGCCAATCCAGTGAGACTGCACATGATACAAATACATCTCTGTCCACTGAGCAGACCTGAACAACTAAGCTAACTACATTCCATCTGCCACATAACCAGGTTTTGCCAATTCTCAAGCAGATAGCAAAAAAAAAAAAAAAAAAAATAGCCTTGTGGTGAAGCCACTATAAATGGTTGCAGAGGAAAATTCAGCATGGCAACACTTACATTATGCTCTTTCCGAAAGGATATAAGCTACCAACAGAGGAAAAGGGTAAGAAAGGTATTACAACGAGCAGCGGGGCTGAAGTGGAAAAAGTCTGGATGCAGTGTATAACGATAAAGAAATCTTTGCTGACTATTTTTTTATAATTCAGCTCTACGCGGTCCTGGGAAAATGCATTTTCATAAAAACTAACAGCCTATGTATGATGTATTTTTTTTTAAAAAAAAATCAATTAGACTATTGGAAAACTGCAGCATGATGACATACAACCCAACCACTTGCAAAAAAAAATATTCAGCATATTTCATGCATGAAGATCAATACTTTTGTTCGATTGTCTATTCCACCAACAAGAACCTAGCATTTGATAAATCAGCTACATTCAAGCAACATGGACACTGGAGCAAAACACAGGTGATGCTTCAGCTGCCACACAAAGGGGCATGATGACTAATGCTCCTATAACCAGCTTAACAGGATTCTCCTCCACCCCATCAATAATAGCAGAGCCATACAGCAACTTCGGTGTGAATATTGTTCTCCACAATCTATAAAACTGCTTTCATACTCTGTCCTCTAGCCTCTCCTGTCCAGAAATGTCAGAAAACTGATTGCAGCCATAAGCTTAGAGTTCTAGGTAGAAAAAAAATGAAATCATACCTAAATTACTGCAGGCTGGTACAACTACTAGTTGTGTATTTCAGTTTATGTGAACACTGGAAGGGAAGGAATTTCATCATAGGTGGGAAAATAATTTGCTACAAACACATAGAAATGCCATAGGTTTTTTTATTTTTTTAACTTCACATCCTCCTCATCCTCTGGAGTCTAGAACTCCCCATTAATTGAAACCTGCAGCTGTGGATCCAGCTCTTTTCTTCTGTGAGTGAAACACCTAGTTTCTAGATTCCTACCTCAAAACGCTGTGCGATGCTAAATATTTCCCAAAGGATCTCATTTATATACATTTCAACAATATAAATATTGTATTGTCGAAGGCTTTCATGGCTGGAATCACTAGGTTCTTGTGGGTTTTTTCGGGCTATAGATCCATGTTCTAGAGGCATTTCTCCTGACATTTCGCCTGCATCTATGGCAAGCATCCTCAGAGGTAGTGAGGTCTGTTGGAATTGTCAATCCACACCATCTTGACTGGAATGGAGAGAAGGGGATTTTAAGTTCTAGGACAGCACTCTTTCCTGCCATTTATGATATGGAAATCAACTTACTGAAAGGCCATCCATAAGAAAAGCTCTCTGCAAACAAGGTGCCAATATGTCCTTGCTGTCTTATCAAAGACCCTAACAGGAACTGGAGCAGATCTGAACTGCTGCAGAAGGCCTTGGGAAGACTCACAATGAGCAAGTCAAAACTGCCATGTTCCTTGGAGACACTTCACATACTTTGCTTCTCAGTTCCATTATGTCTCGATCAGATAAAACAGGATCAGATTTGAAGTTCCCTTCAGACTGGAAACAAGGCTTCAGATTTGGCAATTCATCACATTATCTTTCAGGAACAGATAAACTGTGGGTTATTGTACATGGGCCTATCAGATGGAGCCTTTAAAAACAAAATCGTATGTGCCTGAAGCTAAAATCTTATAATCTCATCCTCCAGTGGACCTTCCTCCAACTTCATTGTAAGCCAGCAAACCCATTGAGCCAAAAATTCAGATTTGGCAATTCTTTCAGAAACAGATAAACTGTGGGTTATTGTACAAGGGCCTATCAGATGGAGACTCGTAAAATAAAATTGTATGTGCCTGAAGCTAAATTCTTATAATCTCAACCTCCAGTGGACCTTCCTCCAACTTCATTGTAAGCCAGCAAACCCACTGAGCCAAAAAAAGGGTTAGGAACGCCCTCTATCTGATGTGGTCAGATGGCAGCTACAAGTAACTTAGATGTTCAACATTTGGGTGTACAATAAAACTAGAATACTCAAATCTGAAGTTTTAGGAGTTCATAATTGTATTAACTCAGCATGGTAAATAACACAAGAGCCTGTTTTAATAGTGCTATTCAATCTATACAGGACATTGGTCCACATTATGTAACATTTATCCAAGCTCTCCTTCTATTCATGTGATTATAGCATAGCCTGCATATCCATGAATGGCTTGAGTTCCTGACCAAAGTGTATGCTACTACAGTGGTCCAATGGGCTACTACTCATCCATGTAGGGATTGGTGGGTTACTCACCTATAACCATGTTTCTTCGAGTGGTACTCTGTGAATTCACACATGTGGAGTGTCTACGCCTGCGCAGGCACTCCACATGTGTGCATTCACAGAGTCCATGAAGAAAAATGGTAATTGATTTAAATGCAGAGGGCAGAAAACACTGTTGATTGCACTAGGTATACAAAAACAGCATTTACAGTTACATTATGTAATACATATTAAGTACATAATATATGCAAAACACTATGGGATAATAAGCATGTGTTATTTTCAAGGATCTACCATCCAAGTCTAACCTCAAGCTTACTAAGAGAAATATGGCATTTATATCACAGGATATCTATATTGAAGTAGACCCCTGTGATGGAATGCCATAAGAGTTTATAAAATTCACACAAACTTTCACCTATTAGATATTTTTGTTTACAAGGATGTGCTGGTTTTTGGTTTTGTTAAAATGTCTCAAACATTGTGTTATACTATATAGCAATGGTTCCCAACTGGTGGGGCGCGGCCCACTAGTGGGTCACAAGACCTAAAATAAGGTCAGGAAAATGGGTGCCTTAGGTACATGCCGCTGTTGGAGGACAGCGAGAGAGAGAGAAGGAGAGAAGGAAGGAAGGAGATGCCAGTGCATTGCCCTCAGCCTTACCAGCGCTTTCTCGGGCTTGGGAGGCTTCCCAGGCTAAGGTGGAGAAGGCTCACCCAGTGGCATATGCAAGGGAGCAAGAGAGAAGGAGAGTCCCCCAAAGTTGTTGTTGTTATTATTGTTATTATTAGCTCATATTGCCAAACACAAGAGTTGCACTGGGAAAGCAGCCCTTTGTAAAACCCTGTTTAGTCCCCCCCAAAGTTGTTGTTGCTGTTTTTATTATTATTATTATTATTATTATTATTTTATTTATTTATTTATTTATTTACTGTCCTTGTATACCGCCGTTTCTCAGCCTAACTGCCGACTCAACGCGGTTTACAACAAAATATACAGTGCACAGTATACAATTAAAACCATAAAAAACATAATACACAATATTACACGTAAATCACAATCCAATACATCTCCTAACTAAAATCCTGGTCCAATTTCATCATCCATATTACCAATCCGTAATCAACACATTCATTGCACCGAATTAACCAAATGCCTGCTTGAACATCCAAGTTTTTAGTCTTCTTCGGAATACCATCAGCGAGGAGGTTGATCTTACCTCCATGGGAAGGGCGTTCCAGAGCTATTACTACTACTACAATTAGTTCCCATTGCAAGACACAAGAGTTGTAATGGGAAAGCTGTCCTTTGTAAGACCCTGGTTTAGTCCCCCAAAGTAGTAGTAATAATAATAATAATAATTATTATTATTATTATTAACAACTACCATTACCACACATCAGTTCTAACAGGAAAGCAGTCCTTTGTAAGAACCTGTTTAGTCCCCCGTTGCTGCTGTTGTTGTTAAATAATAATAGTGACAGTTTCTTTGGTATCGCACTCCGCTTCTTGTATATTTTTCAACATCAGCCCCTCTCCCCCTTTTTTACACGAGCATTAACAAATTTACAGATAATAATACAGCCCAACCAAAAAAAAAAAAATTCTTGGTGTCTTTGTTTTTAGACCTGTTCCTGGGGTCCTTTGGGGTGCTGATTCAGAAAATTGCATTGGACAGACCACATCAGCTCTAGATGATTAAATATGGTATTCTGTGGGTGAGCAGATGGCGACTACTGGATGGCGTATGTCCTGTATCAGAAACCAGAGCTGATGTGGTCTACCCAATGCAATTTTCTGAATCAACACTCCAAATAACCAAACTGAATCTAAAGTTGACCAAAAACCAATTCGTAACTCTTTTGGTACTAATGCTGGAGAGGGGTAATATAATATTTGAATGTTTTAAAAAACATTTAAATTTGAATGTTTTAAAAAACTGTATAGGATCAGTGCTATAGAAAATCCATTAAAAAAACAGATTGAGTGAGAGGATGCAATTGCCCCTCCAACTACATAAATGCCCATTGAGGTATACTGTATTGTTGGGAAACATTTTGTCCCTGGGAAGTTAAGTTGTAACTTGCATCATCCCTAGGAATTATAGGCAATGGTGAGAAATATGGGAGCTACAAACCAGCAATATCTGGGAGCCAATGGATTGCCCACTGTTAATATAAAAAGCAATCAGGCAATTATTTTCTATGTGCTTCCCAGAGCCCTATATTTGTTGCAAGTCAGTTACACTCAATGAAATTGACTGTAATAGAATCTTAAGGGGGAAAAACACTGTCTAGAGACTTAGTTGGAAGTCTTTAACAGTTGGAGGAAAACAGGCTTCCACTCTGTCTTTTCAAAAACATTTCATTTGGAAGCACAGAGAAACTATTTTAATATGTTTGTTGCCTTCTGTTCTAATTTTCTTTGAACACCTTGCAGGCTGCAAAACACTGTTATTAACATTCTCTCAGATATTTATATTTATTTCTTTAGACATACAATTTCATTAATCAGTTTTGCCCAGTGTCCCAGCCAAGCTGTCTTCTCTTGGCATGCATAAGATACCAAACAGGATTTACTAATGATTTTCTGTCTGTTGTTTGTTTTTAATGTCTGCGAGGCTCTTTATTGCAAAAGCTTACAAGCCATTTTTAGGAAAGACGGAGAGGACTGGCACTGCATTTCACAGTGAACAAGGAAAGGAAAGGGTTTCAGCCATTGAGAAAATACATTGCTACAGCGGCTTAAGTCCTGACGCATTGTCTGTCCTGTCTAGAGCAGATGGTTCATTTTTTAAAGCTTTACCTTATGACATCTTTCCAAGTCAATAAATCAAAGGACATGTCTTAGTGCAATAAGACAAAAGATGTGGCTGAAAACATTTCACTTTTTATACACAGGACAGAGACCAATCAGATGAGCTAGAAAACCCAAACAGAACTGGACTGAGGACAGAAAGGGCTGGATGGGAAAAGAAAGACATTTGACCTCTCTTCTCCCTTCCTCACAATAGCTCAAGGAAGTTCACAGCCTTACAAGCAAACAAGGTTTAAATCACAGCTGATAAATATCTAAAATCATAAAACAAATCACAAATATCTAAAACCATGTTTAAAGCAACGTTGGGTATAGTGTTCCACTTCAAGGTATCCCCTTTTTTGTGTCAGGAGCGACTTGAAAAACTGCAAGTTGCTTCTGGTGTGAGAGAATTGGCCATCTGCAAGGATGTTGCCCAGGGGGCACCCAGATGTTTTGATGTGTTACCATCCTTGTGGGAGGCTTCTCTCATGTTCCCTCATTATTATTATTATTATTATTATTATTATTATTATTATTATTTATTTATTAACTTTATTTGTACCCCACTAGCATCTCCCGAAGGACTCAATGCGGCTTACAAAGGCCAAGGCCTCAAAACACAACATAACAATACACAACCTAAAGCAAATTAAAAAATTAAAAACAGTTAAAGCAAAATTAAACAGCAAGCAATAAACAATACACCAAGACACAATAAAACTGGGCCGGGCCAGAGTAATGGGTACAGATTAAAAGTGCTGAAGTGACAGGTGATATGTAAGGATTATAGAGTAAGTGCAGTGTGCCAGCAATCTTAATTCTAATAAAGTGCTTCTGGGACTTGTTATTGGAGTTTTCCTATTCTGGAAAGGCACATCGGAACAGCCAGGTCTTCAAGTTCTTTCTAAAGACTGCCAACATAGGGGCCTGTCTAAGATCTTTGGGGAGGGTGTTCCAGAGTCGGGGGGGGGGCACCACAGAAAAGGCCCTGTCTCGTGTCCCCACCAAACACGCCTGCAACGCAGGCGGAATAACGAGCAGGGCCTCTCCGGATGAACGCGTGGGTTCGTACACGGAGATGCGATCACGCAGGTAGGATGGTCCCAAACCATTTAGGGCTTTGTAGGTAAGCACCTGCACCTTAAATTCGGCTCGGAAAGTAAACGGCAGCCAATGGAGCTCCTTAAACAGGAGGGTTGACCTCTCTCTGTAAGGAGCACCAGTCAACATCCTGGCCGCTGCCCGTTGGAGCTGGAGCTGACAGAGGGAGCTCATCCGCAAAGGAGATTTTAAAAAGATATAAGATCAGCTGGGGAGGATTAATTTTTGACAAACCCATGCTGTCCCCTACTGATCACTGCATTGTCATCAAGATACTTGCAGACACATTGCTGTATAATCAGTTCTGTTTTTTTTTTTTCTGGTACTGGGAATAAGTTGACTGCTTTATAGTTTCCTGGATACTTTATCTTAAAAAGAATAGGACAATGTTGGCATTTGTGTGGTCTTTTGGTACCTCATGTATTCTCCGGAATTTCTCAAAAATGATAGCAATGGGTTCAGAGAATACATCAGCAAATTCCTTCAGTATTTTGGGATGCAATTTGTTTGGCTTTGCAGATATATATTTATTTGGGTTAGCTAGATGATTCTTAATTAACTCCCTATAAATCTTGATTTGTAATCCAAATCCCTCATCAAGGTGACTGTTGCTCCATGGAAGTATGGAGCTCTCTTCTGGAGGGGCAAATGGAAGAAAAGGAACATTTCTGCCTTTTCATTATGATAGCATTTTGGCATTCTTATTGACCATTGACTCCACTGTCTCCTTCATCCTTCTGTTGCCTTGAGTGTACCAGGAAAAAAAAACTTTTGTTGTTCTTTGTCTAGACAGATTCAAGTTGTTTTGAGCTTTAGTTTGCCTTATATTGTTTTGGCTTTCTGATGTAACGGAGAAGTTGAGAGCAACAAATTTTCAGGCCGATCAATTTGAATGTAAACAGCTCATAACAAATACAACTGAATCAAGTTAGGAATCCAATTTCAGTCTTATTCTAATCTAATGATGAGAAGATATCTTTTCTGCCATTATTGCATCTATGCAGAGTAATCCAGTGAAGTTTTTTTTATATGGTAGTGGAAATGATACCCTGTTTGTAGGTTCTAGACTGTGTCATCTTGAACCTTCAAACAAACATGGTGACCAATTTGCTAGACATTTTGCAGATAAATTCACATTCAGACACTCATGCTATTGTGATGTTTTTCAGCCTGAATTGCCTGTCAAACTGTTTGGAGGAGTGAGATCAGTCCATTTCTTTGCACTCTTGTCCATCCTGGATTGTGATATCAACCAGGGCTGTTATAAATATCTTGACCTCGGATATGATTTATGCCTTCTTTGTGAAGGTATGCCTGTCATTGTCCTGGAAGAAGCAAAAGTAAGGAAAATCCTTGAACAATCTAGTTTAGATCCAATGGTTTCAAATAATCACTGCTCTTTGTCACATATGCCATTCTTGGACAAGGTGCTGGAACATGTGGTGGCTTCTCAACTCCAGATAATCTTGGATGAGCCTGATTACTTAGATCCAGTCCAGTCCAGTTTCGAGCATTTTCTGGGAATGTAAATAGCTTTGGTTGTCTTGGTTAATGACTTATATAATTGAATAAATAAAAGAGTGCACCTTAAATCTTTCAACTGTGTTTGTTACATTTGACCACAATATCTATTTGTTTGGATTCACCTTAGATAGGAGAGTATCATAAAGGCTATACTTCTACCAAGAGAAGCATTCTAAAACAGATAGTGGTTTGGTACTTCTATCTGACTCATTAACTCAAGGGAGGCAAATTTTGTTTCCCATTTTTTAAGTGGAAGAACAATGTGTTTCCTTATTGGCCCACTTGTAGGGTGAAATTACAAAGACAAACAAAAAACTTCCGAGAAAAACCTCCGTGGTTGTTCCTGTCAGCAATGGTAAAAACTACTGGGAAGCACACACAAAAATAAGGATTTTGTCCATTAATTCTTTGTATAGAGAACTCTTACAGTACCTATTTATATAGGTATGTGTGGTACACTTCCCTTTTGGTCCCATAAAGAAATATATCAATGTATATCTTTGCAATCAATTTTATTCACTTTTGGAATCTAGTCCAAAAGCAGTGCATAATGTACTTAAACAGTGTCTTTCTTTTCAAGAGCACTAGAAACACTTGTGGGGATTCTCTATTTCTATCAAACTCAGCCAACTAGATCACATCTGAGAAAGATGATATTGGGAGATCCAAGAGTAGCTTATTCAAGACATGTGACAGATCAGTTCATGATTTTTAATTTAAGTACAGAACTGTGCTTTTTTTGAAGTCGCAGTAAAATAAAATCTACAAGTGGCTGAGATTCAGGAACTTGCTGCTAAACAATACAGCCACACCTCAGTTTAAAAAGTGCATGTGTTTCTGAGCATTACTTCTTGGTTTTGTTGAACATGGTTTTGAGTTTCAACATTGCTGTTTTGTATTCTTATGTTTTATTTAATTGTGCTTTTGTCTGGATTGTTATATTTTACTATGCTCTTATTTTAATTGTGTTTTGTTTTAATTGCTTTTTTTGCTTTTATGTTTTGTGGGCATTTTGTTCCATATGTAAGCCGCCCTGAGTCCCTTCAGGGAGATGGTGGCTGGGTATAAGAATAAAATTATTATTATTATTATTATTATTATTATTATTATTATTATTTTACTGGCACGAAATCACAGTATGACACAGCGAACGAGATATATATGCTGGATTTCGTATCACAAAATCACAAGTTGAACACTTCCCAAGCGTCTAGGACTGTGTGATGTATTTTCGAATGATCCGCACAGATCCAAGTAAGGTGGCCTTTTGCAGTTGACAGATCGTGATTTTGTCAATGTTTATTGTTTCCAAATGCCGGCTGAGATCTTTTGGCATGGCACCCAGTGAGCCAATGACCACTGGGACCACTTGTGCTGGTTTATGCCAGAGCCTTTGCAGTTCGATTTTGAGGTCCTTATAACGGCTGAGTTTTTCCTGTTGATTTTCCTCAATGCGACTGTCATCTGGTATGGCAACATCAATAATCCAAACTTTTTTTTTCTTTTCGACAATCATGATGTCTGGTGTATTGTTTTCCAAAATTTTGACAGTCTAGATTGAAAAGTCCCACAGCATTTTCGCGTGTTCATTTTCCACTACCTTGCAGGTTTATGATCCCATCAGTTCTTTACTGCTGGCAGGTGATACTTGTGACATAAGTATCTGGGCTACAGATGATGATAATAATGATGATGATGATGATGATTTGACAGATAATTGGGTATCAGAGGTGCAAATTATATGAACAGAATATGAATAGGTTCCTACACCACAAAAAAAGAAAAAAGCATTTAACATGTTCCAGCCAACACCTGATTCAAAACTGACAATTTCCCCAGTCTTTCTTTGCCACTCTCCCAGCTTGAAAGACAACATGATCACATGTAAAAAAGGTTTTGTTTTTTTTAAAAAAGGAGATTCTTTGTCAGAGGCTTTGTTAAATGAGGTATAGCTGTATAAGAAAATATGTCTTCAGTGTCATCTATTCACTACTTTTTCTTTAATAATGCTCCTGGTCTAAAACCATTTTGTGCCTCGAGTTACATCAAACCATACCTCCCTTTGAGATTGGAATAGATTTAATGAAATCCAATCAAATAATTGTAGAGTGAGCCTTGTAACAGTACCAATTTTATGTGTAATTGCATAATTTCAAACATCTGACATCAGATTTTTGCGGCAAAAAATCGCACACGTTTTAAGAATCTGTAATTTAATTGTGGATTCCATATATCTAGGGGGATAGGTATGTAGGTATGCGGGGCGGGGGGGGGGAGGTTACCTCTGTTTTTCCTTTGCTCTGACAGGATCTTCTGGTGTCTTCATCTGAGCCCCATTCTGTTGCCTAGGGAAACAAAACAGACAAGTCATATAACAATACCATAAACAGTTGCTTCCTGGCCAAGCTTCATTTGAAGAAACAAGGAAACATCTCAAAGTGAGCTATGCCGGCCAATTTGCAACAGACACTGTGGCAGGCTCTCTAGTTGTTAGCATCACTCTTGCTGCGTGCAAAGAAAAGGCAATCGATAAAGAAACCAACCCTCTAGGGGCTGTCGCAACAAATAAAGGAACACAGGAAAACAGTTTTGAAATTTTTGTATAAATGCCACTCCACATTATAATTCAGCTTTAACTAGTTCCAATGATAACCACTTCTCTGAAAGGAATTCGTATTCTTCTAAATATCAGGAACTGAGAATGCTCTGAAATTTAAAACACACTGGCTAACTAGCTATATATCACACGTGTTGAATGCCTCTTGCTTTTAACAACAATGACTGTTAAGAGGTGAGAGACCTGTAACCAAGATTTCCATATTAACTGGGTTATCGGCAGCTGCCAGCAACAAAGCTCATGCAGTTAAAAAGTTTAAAAAGCAATTGGTTATGATATATTTCTAATGGCGCCTAAAATGTAGGTATCATGCATTACAGTTGTTGTTTCAAAAGTGACACTATACATTTCTGACTACATGATGCATACTACTTTTTTTACTTAAATATAACCATTTGAACGCTGCGAACAATTTGCATGTGGCACGAAACACACACTCTTTCCATTTGCCTCATGCCACAATGTCCACCAGGGAAGGAGCCCCCAGTGGCGCAATGGGTTAAACCCGTGTGCCAGCAGGACTGAAGACCGACAAGTCAGAGGTTCAAATCCAGGGAGAGTGCAGATGAGCTCCCTCTGTCAGCTCCAGCTCCCCATGTGGGGACATGAGAGAAACCTTCTAAAATGATGGTAAAGCATCAAAAACATCCAGGCGTCCCCTGGGCAACATCCTTGCAGACAGCCAATTATCTCACACCAGAAGCGACTTGCAGTTTCTCAAGTCACTCCTGACATGAAAAAAATCTACCAGGAAAACATGAGCCAGAACCTGCCAGAGTCCTCCTTAATCACAAAGTGAGGCCGGACTCTCCTAACCATAAAAAATATATAAGTAACTATGACATTACAGAAATATCTATACTTGTAAGAAATTATAATTACACTTTTAAAAAAAGTGAGGTGATCCTTTATTATAATCACAGTAATTATATTTTGTTACTGGTGAAAAGAATTAATTACCAGCAACAAGTTGTTTGTATCTAGTTACTTACAAGCTCTGGCAGGAAGTGAATAAGTGAGTGGGCAAGAATCAAGCCATGATAGCAGAGCAGGAAGATGGAATTTAACTCTTTCTCTTTTCAACATTTCTCCAACTTAATACTGCTGTGTACCAAGGGAAATAAAGCTGTTGGATAGATGTATGATTTTAATCAGGAAAATGGTGTAGAGGAAAATGGCTAAGCCTCTTCCAGTATTTAGCACCAATCTTTTTCCCAGTACCTGCAATTTCTATGAACATGTATTTTAAACGCACACACTCCTAATCCAAACTCTCCTCTACATCATATCCATTGGCATTTTAACAAATATGTGTTTCAACTCAAGTTCAGCAGTGACCAAAATGAATGTGCTTGTGACTTGAGTCAAATCAGTTATAAGAAACTGGTTTTTACCATTTTGCTAAACCAGTTTGAGGCATTTTATGTTATATACACATAAAAAACTAACACAGAATTTGAAAAAGTGATGTAATGTGATACAATGAAACAAGAAAATTGCAATTGGTGAACCCACTTCAGATACACAGAGTAACCAGACCCTCATACCAATTCGAGAAGCCTACAAAACCCGCATGTTCTTGAAACTGCTGTAATAACATAGTCTGAAGACTTCTCCAAGTTTTACTTGTAATAGTATCCCTCTTTTTTGCTTCAATATTACAGGTTTCATTCATTCAACCCCATTATTTATTTATCAAATAAGTGTATTTTCCGTTTGCCAAAGATGTATAAACCTTCCAAAAAAAAAAAAAAGGGTTACGCTAAGAAAACAAGGTCTGCAATCATCCAAATGAATCCATAGTTAAGCATGGTTCTGGACCAGATATTTATTTTACCTTTTGTACAGAAGCAATCAACCAAAGCATGTATAGTACATCAGCCAACTGCACAATACTTTTCTTACCAAGCCTAACATTGGTGTTACCTCGAATTGTTCAGAATCAGATCAACCCAGTGCCTGTGAAAATTATTGTTGGAATGACCACCATTTCATTTGTACTTGTAATCTACCACCTTACTGAATAATACTCACATAGGGAACTGAAAATAAAAAGAAAGCTTTTTTTCTGAGCCTCTTAATAACATAAACACTATAGGACCAATGGTGGCATCTCTAAATTTTTAACCAGAGAGAAATCAATGAATGTGTATTACAAATCGACTTTGAACATTTTCATCTTCATGTATTATTTGTGGCAGAATTTGCAGCAAGTCAATGAATGATATAAGCAGGCGGCACAGGATTGTGAGTACAGAAAAGCAAGCACAAGGAGTGGGAAATAGAGGAGCTTCAGGAATACTGTATGGGTTCAACCAAATGTGTGTGAAAGATAGTAAGAAATCAGAAACAGGGTTTGGAAGAAATCTGTGTCTCATGCAGAATGTTATTCTTGCCCAATCTATATTAGAAGGTATGTACGAAAGCTTGCTGTTTTAACATTCCCCCATCAAAGGGGAAAGATATATTTGCAGAAGGAATTACCATTTGAAGTAGGCATGATGCAATATGGTAAGTTCCATAGCAAAATGGCCTCATGAGTACAGGGCCTTCAGCATTAACCACAATGGCACTTGTCCACAGTACAGTGGTATTCTCCATAACATCGTGACAATGCTCTCTTGAGCAATCTCATACTATTGCTCCGCCTCAATGTTTTTGTCATTGGAGTATACGCCCCCCCCCCGTGGGAAAGCTCAATTCCTCGTTTTAATGAGCCCCCCTCTGCAAATAACCTGCTTCTCCTTTTATCTCACCCATATTTTTAATCAGTTTTTAATCAGTTTTTAAATCATTTTCTCGCACATATTTACTGTGACTGTGTTTATTGTAATCTTATATTGTTAATGTATTCGTATGTTTTATGTAATTATGATGTTGCTGTTTGTTGTATGTGTTTTTGGTTTTATTTTGCCGTAATTTGTTGATTGGGCTTGGCCTCATGTAAGCCACCCTGAGTCCCCGTTGGGGAGATGGTGGCGGGGTATAAATAAAGATTATTATTATTATTGTTGTTGTTGTTGTTATTATTATTATTGATGATGATGATGATATGAGCCTCATAATCTCTGGCTCATCACTAGATATAACCAGCATGATACATGGAGAGAACTGAAATGTACAGAATGACTTTTGTATCAGTGGGGATACATTCCAGGATGGATGGATATGTGAAAATCCAGATAATAGGGAACCTTGTTGTTTTCAATAAGAAAAACAATAGAGGTACTGAAAAGGGGGTATAGCTGGTACAGGAGACAATAAGTGAGTAACTGAATAAGCGAGACCATGGAAAGGTATATGTGTAGGTTCCATGGATACAGGGATCATGGTACATGTTTAAAAAGAGGAATGAGAGCAGCCCAAGATTTTCTGGGAGTTTTTTTCCCCTAACATCAGGGAGAAATACCTCTTCTCAAAGTGAACCAATCACTTCTAGTCATTTTCATCTCCAATAGAAACAAGATTTTGTAGAGTTAGTGGGTGTCAGCTCCCCATTCAATTATAAACCACTTCAACATATCTTGCATTACAACAAGAACAGCTTGCAGCAGTCTACTGTTGTTAGGAGAATCAATTTCTCCCACAGCTATAGTGAGACAGCAGCTAAATTGAGAGAAATTAGGAAATGGAAGGGAGGAAGATGACGTCGTTTTTCCTGTTAATGAAAAAAAGCCATGGAATTTCAACCCTGTGGATCCTGGGTCCAGTACCCCACTGACCAAATAGATATAGGGAAGAAGCATTCATATCATTGCTGGACAGAGGAGACCAAATATTCCTTACGCCACGCTGCCCCGAGAAAGGCAAAGAGAAGATAAAACAATAAGCTTTTCAGACACCCATATCTTTTGCCAGCAAGCTGTGATATTTTGTAGCTTCAGATCAATGCTTGACAAGATAAAAGCAAAAACAAACCCCCTACTAACAACCTCCAGCTATGAGATGGCTTCTTTTCCCATTTCAGAAACACCCAGGAGTTGCAATCTCCATTACCACCTCATTTTTGCTTGACAACCCTTGACAGGACAAAATCAAATAAGAAAAAAATGTTGTTGTTGTTGTTGTTACTTTCAGCAATCAATGTAACACAGAAGGTAAAATACGTTGGGCTCTACAGCAATTGCACAACTGAGAGCAAGAAGACCTCTGAAGAGATAAGAAATTATATTTTGAACCCCTAAGTTCATTTCAAAGAACAATATTCTTATAGCTAGCTGTGTGTGAAATACACTCCCTTAAGTTGTTTTAACCTATCCAGTAACCCAGAGAGCCTGGTGATAATGGAAGCCCTTGACAACGGAGAAAATTATGGGAGCATGTTGCTGGCGATTGCTCCATTAGTCAATTCAACTTTAATTACAGTTCAGGGAACAATTAAGTGGAAGGGAAGGGCGAGCTGTGTTTTACTAGGCCTCTGAACATGCCTAGGGTACACTGTGAGGGGAAACAGCTCAAAACAGAGAAATCCCTGGTACTCCAAAGAAATGTGAATATTGTTGGCAAACAAGTCCCAAGAACTTTGCCCTTAAAAGCAATCTCACTGGCACAATTCTCTAGATCATCTTCTCTACACTCTACTAATATACTATCCAAGATTTCATCTTTTAATTATTATTCAATATTGTTTTTTATTTAGATTTCCCCCATGAAAATATTAATCTTTATTCATTTCACAATTTCCTTTGGTGGCCACCTTTCATCTTCCGGATTTGGTGTCTTTAATGTTCCTCCAAAACAGTGGTTCCCAATCTGTAGTCCGTGGACGAGCAGTGGTCCGCAAGAACTAAAATATGGTTCACGGCCTCACCATTACTACACAGTTGCAACAAGAGCAACTGGTCTTGATTAGTCCCGACTCTTCAATCTTTCTGTTCCAACCTGAAAATATGAATGTTCAGATAGGACTTTGACCTTGAGTAGGCTGAATGGGCCCATATGAAGCTGAGACTTGGCACCTTGTGAACTAACAGCAGTTAATTTTATCTACTGTTGCTTTAAAATTGCATTATTTTGATTTTATGCTACATGTGTTGACGAGGTTGTTGTTATCATTTTACGTGACTTGTCTTACACTTTTGTACTTTTTTACCTGTTGTATATTTTATGTGCACCCTGGAGGGCCTTGTAAGACACCGAGTCCCTTCGGTGAGATGGTGGTGGGATATAAATAAAGATTATTATTATTATTATTATTATGAGGCTTATTAAATATGGTTTTCTGTGGGTGAGCAGATGGTGTCTACTGAATGGCATATGTTCTATATCAGAAACTAGAACTGATGTGGTCTATCCAATGCAATTTTCTGAACCAGCACTCCAAATAACCAAACTGAATCTAAAGTTGACCAAAAACTTATTCGTAACCCATTTGGTACTAATGTTGGAGAGTGGTCCTTGGTCAAAGTGGTCCCTCATCAAAAAAAAAGGTTAAGAACCACTGCTCCAAAAGGACATAGTGAAGCCAGAATACTTTATTTTTTGGGTCCCTACACAACTATTGAACCATTACTGAATGAAATCATTTCACCTCCCATCTAATGGATTTATAATTCCTGTTAGACCTCTGAGAACTGTAGCTTGAAACACACATGTTTTTCAAGCTTGTAGGTCTACACTGTAAAGCTATTCAAAATGTTTGTATTACCACCAGAACCAGCACGACCACGTTTAATGCTGCCTTACTTAATACCAATGGCATGCTAGATTGCAAAATTTATGAACAGGAACCATGACATTCTTCAGTGTTATATGCAGAGTTCAACATAACACTGAGGACTCAAGGAAATGACAGGTCTTGACAAAGCAGTATAAAATGGTAAAGGGCAAGAGTGATATAAATGTATCCCAAAACATAAAAATATTAATGTCAAGTTGAGCATGGCAGGTGCTTAAAACAATTTAAAATCTGAAGGCTAGAAAATGCAAAACTGAACAGTTCCTGGCTAAAATAGGTCAGAATGCAAGCTTTAACCCTTCTATGACATGAGGCAGGGAAAAGAATCAAGGCCTCTATAAAAATATGTAACAGAGGATAACATAAATATTTATTTCTCTGAAATACTGAAGTGCTTCATATTAATCAGCAACTTCAAGGCAGCTTGCAATTTTATTTAAAATAAACCCTTCATCACCCCAGCTGCTAGTAGTTTTCTCATATATACATATGAGAAAACGCATTGGAGGGATGCATACCGGCTGTCCTTATATGTTCTAGTGTGTGAATATGTATCAGTTAAACTTTTCTAGTTGATATTTCATTTGGGAAATATAGTCTAAAACTATGACAGCTTGATTTAAAACCATATTTTATTGTAATAATTTGTCACCCTTATGGCTGCCATCAAGGTAAAGGTCAATTTCCAAGTGCTGAATCACTCCCAAATTTATCTATGACTGATAGGTAATGGCAGTGCTTCTGTCTCAGCATTTGTCACCAAGTTTTTAAGTTTAGTCAAATTGCCAGTCGTAGTTCTCATTGTTCTGCCTGACTTACTGTTTTCAACAGGCTATCATTTAAAACAATCATAATAGGTCTATAAAAAGAGGGGGAAATGGGATTTTGTTCAAATGTCATGTGCCATCAATGGCCTATCAAAAAAGTCCTGGAAGCTCACGTGAGATAAATAACCAGAAGCTTATGATGATTTATGAATGGAGTTTTGTGTGTGGCAATGTCTACTATGTACTCATTCTTCTTCACATACGCTATTTATTTTCCATTTCTGAAATAATGGAGAAAATAAATAGGGTGTGAGAAATCTTCCCCAATAGCATTTCCTTTATAACAGGAAAAATAAAATCTAATTTCATCAGGACATGAATGAATTGTTACTGCTTTAAGGAAAGACTTCACCTGTTTATCTCACCAGTTACTGACATAGATGATATATGGAAACAGAAGATATGGATATGTCTTTTACACATATACACAAAGGATTATAATATTCTAACCACTCAAGTTCTAATGTTGCTTTATCTCAAAACAGAGAACCACCTCTCTTTTCACTATACTACATTTGAAAGACATTTCAACCTAACTATTTTAAAAAAATAATCCATACAAACCCAGAACTGAATTTCTCAATAATGCTATGGAAAATGAAATGTTGGAGAGTTAAGCACAGGAGCCCAGCCAATATTTGAGGTCCTATGTTGTGTGTTAGTGGCTGCTTGTCAACAGGGAAAAGAAGGGTTTTGTCAGTAATTGTCCAATTTTGTGAGGAATAACCTGCCATCAAGAAGAACTATGTTTCCTCTTAATTTTTACATGCATTTCATGTGCTCTGTCATTGGCTACATGAAAAATGGATAAATTAGCATTTAAAGGCTTGAATTAGTCAATAATTTGAATATTAGTACATCTACTTGATCTTCTAAAATATATTTATCATGAGGGCCAAAATAAGGGAAGGACTGAGCATTGAAAGAGGGCCCCCTCCTCTGGAAAGTCACTTGCTTGCTTATTCAAATGGTCCAACAGGCGGAAGCCAGGTTGCTAACAGGAGCAGCGCTAAAGGAGCACACAACTCCTCTGTTGCACCAGCTCCGCTGGCTGCTAGTTTGTTACCAGTCTATAAACCCCTAAACAGTTCTGGCCCAGCTTACCTGTCTGAATGTATCTCTCCCCATGAACCATCTAGCACTCTAAGATCATCTGGGGAGGCCCTGCTCTCGAGCTCTCCTCCTTCACAGGTGCGTCTGGCGCAGAGAAGAGATAGGGCCTTCTCAATGGTGGCCCGTTCACTGTGGAGCCCCCCTTCCCAGGGATATTAGATTGGTCCCCCTCCCTTCTGACATTTTGTAAAAAAATCAAAATCTGGCTCTTCGAGAAAGCTTTCGTTAATGCAGCATAACAGGTAAATATGAAACTACGGAACGACTGGACGATGTATTGTTTTTGTATGGTTTTTATATTGTATGCAAAATGTTTTAATTGTATTTTATATCTGTTGGGGCATCGAATTGTTGCCAACTGTGAACTGCCTAGAGTCGCCTTCGTGCTGAGAAAGGCAGTATACAAATGCGGCAAATAAATAAATAAATAAATATTCTGAAACAATGAGAAACCGTACCACCATTAGGGCGGACGCTATTGAGACAAGGGTACAGAATTTCCCAGTCTGTATTGACCCTATTAATGCAACACACGTTCTGGTGAAATTTCTAAAACCTGCCACAGATTTTCCTCTGCCAAACTCACCTTGCTATTAGGGGACAGTCCTCAATCCCAATACTTCACATTATTTTTTTGCCAAATGGCCATGAACACTCCACATGTTGGAGCTGATTTTTCTATCATGCATGCAAACAAATAAATTGAGTTTAAAAAAATAAAAACCAGACCAAAATTCAAAGAAACACACTGCAAATGAATTATCACTGACATCGTGTGTCAGAAAAAGAATTCCTGTGAAATGAGCATGTTTTTTAGTCTACATAGACAAGCTCATAAATGGAGGAGAAATTGTGGTTTATTTCTACTATAATCAATTATCAAAACATGAAAACACAGTCTGATCCTGTACATTTAAATTAACTATCAATAGAGAATAAACAAGTTTCCTGAATTCAGATGTAATTGGAAGTTGCTATGCTGGTACACTTTTAGATGTGAAAATAAAGCGCATTCAAACTCCTCACATGCAGGGAATAAGAAAAAATGAAGGGGTGATGCATGATTTTGAATGATATTCCCTGCAGGACATCCTCATCAGGTAAAGGGTGGTTACCTATTATGTCTGAACCAGGCCACCATTAGCCTCTGCCCTGGATCTGCAAAATGGGGGTGATAATACTGAACGAAGGAAAAATGAGCACAAATAAAATATTTTTAGCATTTCAAGACCTGTCCAATACTAAACTATCTCCTTTAAAGTTGTAAGGATTACAACAGCGCAATGAATATAAAGTATTATAAGAAATAACATGAATATCATCAGCCTCCCTAAGCATTTATGGAAAGGAAAAATTATAGGGATTAGAATTTCTCAACAAGCACAAGTAATGGCTCTCTGTGGTCTTTAAAATCACCAGTGCTCTGTAGCTTTGAGAAGTCTTGGGCACAATTTAATAGCAAACAAATTCAGTACAACAGATCAGCAGAGTGGAAGATGCAGATGCGGATGGGGAAAGAACACATTTCCCTAACATCTAATTGTACCACCTACATGTATTCCCATGTAGGTAAGTGTGGTAAGGAAAAGCACTCTTTTAAGACCTTCTATGACCCAAGTGCACAACATGATTCAAGTGCACATAGTTTGAAGTACAGGACCCTATTTATCACCTTAAGGGACCTCTTTAATAGACTGGAAAAAAGCTTTGGAAAGTTACTTTAAAAGTTATTAACTAACATCAAACAGCCCCCCCCCCCACACACACACACAAAGTAATTGATTTAACAATTACTTGAAAAATCTTTACTTTTAAGTTGTTCAGAAGTAACTAAAATAATATTTTTTACTATTCATGTTTACATAACAACCTGCTGGAATGTGGTACAAAACATACTTAAAGAGTGCCCCTTGCAGCTAATCAAATAATCAAAACCATTTGCAGTCACACTTTAAAAAAGAATGAAGTTATCCTTCATTGTTTTACAATCATAATTTATCGTCTGTATCCTCTGTTATTGTGAAAAGCAATTGATTATGAGTAACATTTTACTTTGTATCTAGTCCCATATCATTTTTCAATTAATGACTTCCAATTCTCTGGGAAAACATAAATATTTTGCATCGAAAAAGAAGTAGCCCTGAATGAAAAAAGAAAAGAAAAGAAAAGAAAAGAAAAGGTCACTCTGACAGGTGGTCACTTGTAAGTGATGAAAAAAGTATGCAAGGTAATGGAGAAAGTGGGAAAAAAGAGATAGCAAAGGAAGGATGAGGTAATGAAGGAAGGCAGATGAGGACTCAGTTGCTCATGTTCCAATGCAAAATAACATGCCCCATTTAGCAATGTATCTCATTTGTAAATTTTTCTGAATTTACATAGTACACGGGGAATTTTGGACTCAAGTTTAATTCAAATTGAGCTAAAGGGGACAAATAAATGGAGCACAATGTGCTTCTCTTGAAATATCAGTGATACTAAACTTGTACTAGTTTTGGTTCTGTTGAATTCAACAGCAGCACACAGTTAACGTATATACTCATATATAAGTCAACCTCATAGGTAGTCTGAAGGTAGATTTGGGGGCCAAAATGATGGATTTTAATATGATCTGTGGCTAAGTTAGTTATTTCACAAAGAAGGAGAAGCACAAGTGTTGCCTCCATTGTTCACTTGATTACAGTCAGTAATAAGAGGGACGCAGTCCCGTACAAGCATATCAGAGTTAAGGGTTAAGAGATTCAAAACTTTAAAATATGAGTATCATTGTTCGGGCATTAAGATAATTAACTTAAGAATCTAATCTCAAAGTCATATACAGGGTTATATTAAAACTCAACACAATTTATGGAATTAAAGGGAAGAAAATCTGAAGGAAGGGAATAGGGGTGCTCATGTGGCATGGGGAAGGGAAGTCCAGTCAAACAGAGGAGGGAGCAACATCCATATGAAAACTGAAAGTCTGTAATTCCTATTTTCTGCTAGTATGAAGTCCTGGCTTGTACTAGCTTGTGCTTGTGCTTTCAGCTTGTGCTTGTTGCCTCAGGAGGCCAGGTACCTCAGATTGCCATCCCGGCATTCAAAAAGATTAAAAGACTTGGCTGACCTCTCAGGTTCTCCCAGGACAAGCTAAACTTTCACCTTTTGCCATTTTACTCAGAGAAGGGGATGGTTCCTTTTTCTAAATAAGAGTTAAGGTACAGGGTTGTTGTGTTTTTTTTGAGGGGGGGGCATTTTTTGACAAACATACATGAGTATAAGGGGTGAATCAATTCTCTATTCATACTAGCTAAAATAAGCATCAAAATAACTCCTCCTGCTCCCATTTGCAGATTTGATTAATATGTTCTGTCTAAGAATCTCTAGGTTCTCCTAGGCAACAATATGGCCAAACTCTACTAGAAATTTGACAGTTTTATAGTCCAAGTCCAGTGGAAGTTGACCAAAAACTCACACCAGATGACCTGGCAATCTCTAGAGAGCTGTTTTCTCAGGTTTAAAAAACTGTGGGGGTTTTTTAAATGCAGTTTTCTCACTCTCATGGGTCCTGCACCCTTAACTCCCATGAAACATCCTACTGTAAAAAATGAGAGGGAAGACAACAATTCTGAGTAAATCCAAAACATCTCTTTTCAATTCCTGCATTATTTAATTACAAAGGTACCCATCTGCTATAACTCTTGCTTACATTAAATATGTCTTTCCACACAAGCTGCTCCAAATCTGCAGTCAGGCTCAAATCCTGACTGTTCTCTTCACTTTTCCAGAATGAAGCCAAATGAAAGGTTTTCAATGCTTGGTTTTGCATGTTTTCTGTAAGAGTCCAGATCAATTATAGTGTTGGAAACAACGAAAGAAACTGAGAAATTATAAACAGAGATCTTCCTAGATCATATACTTCAGTACCGAACCAGTCCACAGTAAACATACACTGAATTTATCCCATATGCTTACCAGGGCATGTTAATTCTTGTGCTTGTACAATTTATACAATTCTGGATCCAGCTGTCAGCTACATCGCCTGAACTGAGTTATGTATGTGTGAGGGAGGGTAGGAGGTGGAATAATATGACAGCTATTACACGCTAGAGACCTGGGCTGGCTGACTATCTTCTCTTTGTTTACATCTTCTTTCCAAAAAAATTTGCTGATCATAACAGGACCAGGATGGGGGCTGTCACTTAAGTTACTGACCTACAAACCAAGCATATCTGCACTATTTCCTTGATCCAAAACACAAATGCCACAGACATTGAATTACTGTGTTGCATCTATATCTCTTGGCATAGTTTCATTTCATTTCCTGTGGGGAAAAACTGATTTACATAGAGAATGACTCCCTAGAGCAGTGGTTCTCAAGCTGTAGGTCCCCAGATGTCTTGGCCTTCAGCTCCCAGAAATCCTAACAGCTGGTAAACTGTGTGTTGTAGGCCAAAACAGCTGGGTACCACTGTAGGATAAGCACCAAAGCATACAAGTTCCACCTTGAAGGATTCCTTAGACCAGTGGTTCTCAACCTGTGGGTCCCCAGGTGTCTTGGCCTACAACTCCCAGAAATCCCAGGCAGTTTACCAGCTATTAGGATTTCTGGGAGCTGAAGGCCAAAACATCTGGGGAGCCACAGGTTGAGAAGCATTGCCCTAGACCGAATTAACTTCTATCATATGTGTATCCATTAGTTTGTTTGAGAGCATTTAAAGATGAATTTCCTGCCCTTCAAAATGAGATCCCTGAGAAGGCAGATAAATGTCATTGGTGAGAGGTGCTTGAGATCTCACAGTGCCAACAGGTCAATAAGACAGTGCGGGCTTCCATAGGACTCTTTAAAACTCTGTTTAGTAAGGGGCGGAAATGGTATTGGAGAAATCAATGTCTAAAAAAGTTTTTAGAACTTATTTCACAAGATTTCTAAAGAGCCTTATATCATTCTAAAGTCCATCTGAACAGAAATGAGAAGTCTAAAATGCCACTGCCTTAGTTTTTTGTGGTTACAATTATAGGTTTTTATCTATTAGATTGATTTCCTTCTTTCTTTCTTTTCATATCTCCCCGTTCTCACACTATGGCTTAAAAAAACACTAAAATAACAACAAAATAATAAAAACCCAATAACAAAAGCTTTAAAGCACAATTAACCAAGTCACTTTATAAAAAATACCATTAATTTTTTAAAAGAGTATAGTAATTTACAAACATAACAATAAAGTTAAACATACAGTACACAGGCCATAAATCTGACTCCTTGAAATCCATTAATCATTAAATGCATATCTGAATAGAAAAAGTTCTTGTCTGCCGGTGAAAGAAGAGCAGAAAAGGAGCATAGCTACTCATGGAAGATAATTTCACAGTCTGGGAGCAGCTATTGAGAAGGGTTTCTCCTGTGTCCGCACAAGTGAGTGTTATGGTGATAGGACCAAGAAAGCCCTATCACAAAGAGCATTAAACTCTGGCAGGGTTACACACAGCAACAGGATTTTTCGGATAGTGTGGATCTAAGCCTAAAATAGAGAATATTCCATTCCTTCCTGAGAGGCCAAGATAGAGACCACAAAACCCCACTACTGCCTGTTTCACATGATGTGGAAAATAGATTAGAAATGTATCAAGTCTCTAGTAATATTCAGACTATATATAGTCTCATTTAGCTCTTTCATTTTTGAGAGAAGATGAAACATTGCAAAGTCATAGAAATGCCTTTGAAAAGTTTTCTAAAGTTTTCTAAACTTACTAGGACATAAATTTTTTGACTGGTGTCAGAAAGAAAGATACTAATATTTGGAGTGAACATCTACAGTGGAATGACATACTTTTGTTTCTTAGGTATAATAATTATAAAAGTCTATGACATCAAATAGTAAGCACCAATAAGTAAAAAAAGATCTCCTGCACAGTCTTAGCACGATATAGAACTAAAAAATATTATAGAGCACAGATTTTAGATCACTGTTCTATTCAGTGACATCCATGAGGGATGGCAACAGAACTGTTTAGCAAATTAATTTCTGATGGTAGTTGAAGAAAGGCTTTAGCTGTTTCCCTTTAAATAATCCAAAAATAGAATACATGTTGCAAATTTCATTGTCATCCTAAAACATTTCCAAATGTCTGCTATTATTAAAATCTACTACTAGTTCACCAAACACTGCTGAAAGACCAAGTAAAGACACTTTCAAGTAGGAAAATTATCTCTGGAATTTGAAAGTATGAAGAAAGTAGAAGATAAATTGAACAGCTTTACAATTTGAACACACACACACACACAATTATAAGATTGAGCCAATACAGCATCACTTATTACAAAAACATTTGTATATTTTTTACATGCTGACAAAACCTTCCAAGTGTTGGCTTTCATGTATGAAGGTGCCACCTTGCATGCTAACCCTAAGAGACAGAGATTTTCCATAACGCCATACCAGTAATACTTTCCAAAGGGAAGGCATTGCTTATCTACAGCCACTGCAATGTAATTTTAAGATTGAATCTAGATAATTTCATTTCCACTTTGAGTACTGCATGTCAGATGGCAATCAAATTACATATTTCTAACACACCATTGTATTTAAAAGCAGCCTATCTTGCAAATGATCAATCCAATAAATGCTGTGTTGTTGAGTCCTGGCACACAGTGGAACAAAAGAAAAGGCACAATGTATAGGTCTCTCAACTAGACAATGGACAAAAACTCAAAAATATCTTGGTTGAAGGCTTGATGGATTAGCCAGTGCAATCTTCTAAATTACTAAATGTTGATGTTTCTAAAATCATTCTAGGTGAACAGAAGCTAGATGTATTTCCTGGGGAAGATGGCAATTCTACACCCTTTGACCCCGAATCCAGCACAAGGGTATATGTAGTATAACAAAGATATTAAGAAAACCAAAACAAGGAATGCATTTTGACTGAAAAGTGACTAGTAAAATCTGGGCCAATCGAGGCAGTTATTGCTGCCGATATCCTATATACATATGCGCCTTGTTCTGCAAAAAGTGAGCTTAGAAGCTGCTTTGCAAAATAAAACATGCAAGATGATACTCTTCATGCAAGACCAACACTTTTCCAAAATCACTACTATTTCATTTTCCCTGTTCCCTGTCAGCATCTAATCAATAGTTAAAATTGAGTTAGACTTCAAGTACTAAGAGACAATGAGAAGTTACGGTGGAGTCAATCCACCCATGTTGCTGCTTTGATCAAGCTTTTCAGCAAACAGCACAGGCATGTAGCCGGGGGGGGGGGGCTTGAGGGGCTTCAGCCCCCCCCCCCGAAATTCTCATGGTGGTTCGCGAAAAGGCCTTACTGGTGCATTATTTAAACTGTTATGTTTATTCATATCATGATCTGATCACCATACTCAATATATCCCATATACATGGGGGTATTGGGGTAATGATACAAAAGGTTTGCTAGACTAGACCCTCTTTCACTCAGACTCAGCCCCCCCCCCCGAAACTCAACCCCCCCCCGAAACCCCCCTGAAAAAAATTCACCCCCCTCTCCCGAAATGAAATCCTGGCTACGGGCCTGAAACAGCAGTATACTTTTTGTACAGATAAAAACTGTAAGGCTGGAGTGAGGATCTGTGGGGAGGCTAATGCCAAATCCCCTGAAGTCCTGATCAAGATTGTTGGGTTGGGGGAAGCTTTAACCTCTATCCAGACTCCAGTGATAAAGTTTGCTGTTTTCCTATTGTAGTAATCCTTCCACCCTGTCCTGGAACATACATATGACAATTCCTGAAATTCTATTTCTCATCTATCATATTCACAAGGGTTTTAGTTTCTGGACCCTCAATTTTGTCTGCTATTAAAAATTAAGCAGAGTCAGGCCTGGTTAGTACATGGATGAGAGACAACTAATGAAAAACACGTGGCATAGGCTATATTTCAGAGGAAGGAAGTGCCAAAATCACCTCTGAATATCATTGTCTAAAAAAACCCAATGAAATTCATGGGATTGCCATACATTGACAGGCGATTTGAATGCATACACCAGTGGTTCTCAACCTGTGGGTCCCCAGGTGTTTTGGCCTACAACTCCTAGAAATCCCAGCCAGTTTACCAACAGTTAGGATTTCTGAGAGTTGAAGGCCAAAACATCTGGGGACCCACAGGTTGAAAACCACTGGCATACACAGACACACTATGTAACAGAAATAAAAGCCAGAAGGACTGACAATAGTCAGAAGAAAATTAGATTTCCAAAATTTTGTGTTGATATTCTTTTCTTAGGGCTGTAAACATCACTTAGAAATGAGTCTTATGATAAGTCTATATTACTTGTTTCAAGGAAATGCAAAGCTCAGAAGGAAAAAGAAAGTGGTAATAATTTCTGTACCTTTGAAGGGGCTAATGATGATACCATAACACTGCCATTGTTCTGTTTTGTGTGGTAATGAAATTTGTATTTTGTTCCAGTGATTCCACTGGGGAATCAAATTTACTATAGCCGTAAGATCTGATGCAGCTCCACACATGACAATATGTTCTCATTAAAATCATCTTTGAGTCCTATTATGGGTCTAGTTTACATCTTGTGAAATGTAATATGAAGGGGGGGCAATGATGAAATACAGGATATGACACAGGATAGTGCAATTAGCAATGCATACAAAGGGATCCAATCCCTTTGATAGATGCTGTTTTTCATTACCACACTTAAAACCATTGTCTCTAAACAATAAACCTTACCATCTGAAGACCAAACTTTATCCTTCTGAATTGATTACAACCATGCGATAACATTGAGAATACATTTATAAACCTGATCCACTAATTGTATTAATGTACTTCCCTTTCTCTTCCCATTCAAAGAAATTACAATGCAGCTCCAAGTGGAATGGTGGGAGAAGTAAGTCTATAAGCCTTTCATTGCTTCCTATACTCTTCCAGGGACCTTCCACATAGCCATCTAAATAAAAATATCAAGGCAGAAAATACCACAATATCTGCTTTGAACTGGGTTATCAGAGTCCACACTGCCATATATTTCAGTTCAAAGCAGAAAATGTAGGATTTTATTCAGCTGTGTGAAAGGGGCCCCAGTTTACACTGTTCTGTGCAAGATGTGGGGGTAGAATGGGCATCATTTCCACCAGCAGAAAGCTACAAGATTTTTAACCAACTAACAGTTACAAGAGTCTAAAACCAAAGGGAAGAAAAAAGAAACCAGAACCTATGGTAGTATAGGTGGAGGGTCATTCTTGGTGCTCTCAAGAGGTGTGCTATTTAGCAGATGCAAAAAGGCCAAAGCATACTCTTTAAAAGCAACCTGCCATACTAACACCAGCTACCATGACAGGTTGCTTTTGAGGATAACAACCTGAAGCCATAGCACAGTTGTCTCCCTTTCTGCTCAAGTGTTCTGTGCCACCCTAAACTGTATCAGAAAGCAAATGAGGGATAAAGAATGCTACTGTGTATTATCAAAGTATGCTAGCCATCAACCAAGTTCAAATGGCAGCCACACAAAAATAAAGGATATCTCTGTGCACCAATCAAAATTTTAACCAAGTTGGTTTTGACCAAACTTGAGGACATACACTGTCTTACTTTGAAGTCAAGGAAAATAACACACTGAATCCAGCTTTTCCCAAAATACATAGAAACCTTCCTACTTTATATTAAAGGTGGAGGCCACCGACAATCCATACTAGAGAAAGACAAATCAGAGGGTATATAGGGAAATATTTTGTCGCAATATCCTAAGAATCATGACAAAATGTGGCACTTAATAATAATATTAAATGCTATTTTTTAAGGAACTCATATTCTCACATTCTGCAGTTCCCTGAATAAAAAGGATGAATTGCCTTTTCTCCAGATCCAAATTCTCCCCAAGCTTCGCTTGACATTTGTTCTATTTTTTTCCTCATAGAAACTCTTGGAAGATATGCCTTCAGATTGACTGCTGCCTCTATCTCTACAGTTTGCCTTGCATCACTCTCTTCCTCTTCACTGCCAGATCTCAGCACCTGATGCTCCAACCATCTGTGCCAGGCTCCTTCCCAGCAAAGAATTTGTTTCCATGTCCTTTTCCTGCAAAGAATGTCCCAATGCCAAGGGTGTGCGTGTGTTTAAAGTCTTTCCTTGCCAACTCCTTTGTACTTTTCTCCTTTTTCTGCACTTTTGCCATTGCTATTTCTCTTCCCATTCGCATCATTCTGAGTGTTAGCCTTCAATTTCCATTCCCACCTATCTCTCCCGTTTAATTAAAACACTGTTGAAGGTCAGAGACTGGAGAAATAAATGCAGGGTTTGAGATCATAAGCATTTCTAAAACACAAAAAGAGGAAAGAAATTCATCACTTAATGGTGTGCCTTCACTCTATACATTTCAAGTTTACATCATTTTTCATTTGTTTAGCTTCTCTATCACTCCGCTCACATACCTACTCATAGAAAACAGTAGAACTATAAACTATAATTATCTTAATTCTTACATAAGCTCAATGGCAAAAAGTGACAAATGCTGCTTGTGAACTGAACTAATGCAACAGAATAAGAAACATAGGAGAATAAATCTGATGGATATATAATAATGAATACCAAGAAATTTTAAGAGGACTCAAGAGATCATTTTCATTCATTTCATTTAGTACCAGATGCTGCAGAATGTAAAGCCCTTTTGTATCATCCTAATGTTCCATCTAGTTCATCATCCTTATCTGAGCTTGGAAATGCTAGTTTCTGAATTAATATTCCTAGAATCCCCCAACCAGCACAGCATCCTCACTAAAGGGTTTTGGGGCACCACAGCCCCAAAAAGTAACTTTTCCAAACCCTGACTATACATTTTTCTGTGGCCATTATGAAATTTAGGGTCTAAATTCAATGTGTTGGGTTTTTTTTTGGTTTGCAAACCGAACCACCATCTGATCTATAGAAATAACTCCTAATGCCACTGTCAGAATAAATTTATCAGCAAGTATTAGCCATTATAGGTAAACGAAACCTCCAAATTCAAAAGCAAAATATCTAGGCCTTTAAACAGAGGCTGCATGGCCATCTGTCAGGGGTGCTTTGAATGCAATTTTCCTGTTTCTTGGCAGGGGGTTGGACTGGATGGCCCATGAGGTCTCTCCCAACTCTATGATTCTATGATTCTAGAAGTACCATATCCAGAAAATATTTTCTATCTAACATGCTCAGCTTCTGAATTTCCCAAAAGGATACAACTTTCAACTGTTGTTGAAAGCACAGGGTGGATATAACCTTTAGTCTGATTCAGCAAGGCAATTATTATGTTCCTATTCCATATGGAGTTTGTAACTCTTTTAGTGACAGTCTGCTCCTTCTTTTGAGAGACTTGATTCACAGCTTGACAGTCATAGGTTTAAGCAAGGAAACTGTGTAATGGGAAACAAATGAAGGAATGATGTATTTTATTGCATTTAGCCACAAGCCATTGGGAAAAATGGCACAAACTAAAACACAAAAAGCACAGTAAAAGACACTTTTTAATACAAAGATACCTTAAAATGTAGTAATAAAGAATTCCAAACTTGACCATGTCTAGAAATGGCATAAAATTTGACATAACTAAAGCTGGAAAATAAACAATTCAAAAACAATTTTAGTCTTTCTTTACAGCCCCAAGTGGGTACTGACTTATGATTATACTGTTACTCGTGAAACATAACCTACATAAATATCAAAAGGAGAAACGTCCAAATGTCTGGGGTGTGTGTGTGTGTGTGTGTGTGTGTGTGTCTATATATATATATAACACAACGACAAATAATCCAGGTACAATGTCCTTATTTCGGGGGATCCTTCTTCAGGTTGTGTTAATTTACAAATAGCAGCAGTCTTTTGATTTGTGGTTATTTTCTTCTTAAACCCGAAATTTGGATTTTTCTCCTTTTGATATTTATGTAGGTTATGTTTCATGAGTTACAGTATAATAATAAGTTAGTACCCAGTTGGGGCTGTAAAGAAAGACTAAAAATTGTTTTTGAATTGTTTATTTTTATTGATACCATTTTTGTAATATCACAATATAGATATCCGTGCCCTATTGATAACTAAAGCTGGAAACACATCTGAAAAATATTAGCGTGTGCAAGTGGGCAAGGTTTACAAAAAAAAAAAAAAAAAAAGGGATAGGCACCTACTTGTAACTGGTAGCCAGTCTTCAAATGACAACGTCTCCTTCCATTTATTCACAAAGATATGACTCCTGTAATCTTAACCTTCTGGATATCCCTAAGGAGCTTCCTCAATTGATTTCACAGGACAAATTTCCATTGGGCTAACAGAATTTCAACACATTTTCCAAAAGGTTCTAGCTGTTCCAAATGATCTCTGTACAAGTGTCCAAGGGTATTATCATCTCTTTACTGTTCTGCCATCTCCAAGTTCAAAGCAATCTGGCAGCGCATAAATCAATTCCCTTTCACCGATCAAGTGTACATGTACTCAACAGAGGCAGTTAACTGAGGTTTGTATCCCTTGGATCTGCTGCAACAGCACCAGATATTTGTAGATTCTACTTTCCCTCATAACGTTAACCTGCAAACATTCAATTCCTCCAAATCCAGTGATGTAGACTGTGTGCCAGTCTTTAGCTTTGAAAATGTGAGAGAGTAAGTGGAACTGGTTGCCTTTGTACCAAGCTTTTTCAAAAGACTCAAACATGTTTCATGCCAGCTCAGTGCAGAATAAACTGACAGCTGGCTTCAGAAGATGTCAGTCTAGGTACTGGGAAAACACAGGTATAAAATGCCACTCAGTCAAAAAAATCTCACTTGGTAACCCTGAACCGAATGCTATATTTCCCAATCTAAGCTACCTTGGAGTGTTTATGTGGAAATAAATTTGTGAGGAAACTGTGTATGTCTCCTTTTATGTCTTTGGGAGGGAAAGATGGGTCGAAATCATTAAATAACTAATGTTCTTCATATTTTCACAATATTCTACAACCCAGGAACAAAAGAGAGGAAATAATCATCAAATAACACAGCAACCATGTGTCTTGTCATGCGTACTTTTATTTTACTTCTATGCCAGGGTCAGCCTAACTAAGGCAACAGGTCACAAGGGAAGGAGAACATGTATATGCCAACCAATCTATTCAAACAAACTGACATATTCTAGGTAGGTAAAGATCTTCCCCATTACAATACAGAATCGGCATACCTTGTAACAAAGGCAGCACCATTTATTTTCTCAATCAGCAAAAATACATACAGCAGACCTGTACATTCCTTCTTTCTTCATATTACGTTTGGCGGAGACGAGAGACAGAGCCTTCTCGGTGGTGGCCCCTTGTCTATGGAACGCCCTCCCTATAGAGATTAGATCGGTCACCTCCCTTTTAACATTCCGGAAAAAAAGTCAAGACGTGGCTTTTTGAACAAGCGTTTCCAAATGCAGAGTAACTGACATAGGAAAATTGAATGACAACAATGAGACTGGACAACGTTTTTAACAAGGAGACACTATGAATTTATATTTTACTAGCCGTCCCCTGCCACGTGTTGCTGTGGCCCACATGGCTGTTCTGTGTGGGAGTTTTAGCCCAATTCTATCGTTGGTGGGGCTCAGGATGCTCTGTGATTGTAGGTGAACTATAAATCCCAGCAACTGCAACGCCCAAATATCAAGATTCTATTTTCCCCAAACTCCATCAGTGTTCATATTTGGGCATATTGAGTATTCGTGTAGAGTTTGGTCCAGATCCATCATTGTTTGAGTCCACAGTGATCTCTGGATGTGGGTGAACTACAACTCCAAAACCAAAGAACACCACTCACCAAATCCTTCCAGTATTTTCTGTTGGTTATGGGAGAACTGTGTGCCAAGTCTGGTTCAATTCCATCGTTGGTGGGGTTCAAAATGCTCTTTGATTGTAGGTGAACTATAAATTCCAGCAACTACAACTCTCAAATGACAAAATCAATTTTTTTTGAGTGAAGGACATACATTGGGTTCTTAGGTGTCTTGTGTCCCAACTGGGTGTCAATTCGTCCAGTGGTTTTTGAGTTCTGGTAATCCCACAAATGAACATTACATTTTTATTTATATAGATTGATTTGTTTAGTTTTTATTATATGTTATGTTTTTAATTGTATTTATGATATTGTAAGCACTGAATTTTACCTTGTTAACTGCCTTGAGTCGCCTATGGGCTGAGAAACGTAGTATACAAACACAGCAAATAAATAAATAAATAAATAAATACTCTTAAAGGAGTGGAATAATTTCTTCACCATCCTTAACTTTTATGCTTTTCCTCCCCAACTCCTCTGAAAAACATCTCTGGTGTTTACTTCTTTGTATACATGCTGTGTACAAAGAAGTAAACATCACTTAAAAGAAAGAAGAATATTGTATAGTGAAGTGTATCACCTGACAGGATCAACAGTCTCCAGGGGGGAAAAACGTGGCTATTATACTGCGTCTTGACCTTCAATTATACCTGGCTGCCACAAATGCCTCCTTTCAGTGTGGGGAATATTGGAAACACCTCTTTTACAGGTTTCAGGACCCAGAGTAAAATATCAAAGCTATGGCTGGAGGAAAGAGTCAGGGGACAAGCTTGCTTTTCAAAAACACAGTGAACCTGAAGTGACCTAAAGGTTACTAAACTGACCTCCTGCGATTCTCCCTCTTGGTATTTTAATAAAATCCTCAGGCACAGAACGGGGACAGAGTTCCCTAGCGAGCAATCTTTACCTCAGGATTGACAGGGAGAGCATGACCCAGCACGTTATAAAGGAAGGATAATTCTCCAGCTTTCTAGGTGTATGACACAGTATGAATGGGCCACGGGATCTGCCGCATGAGATTAGTTTGAGACGCCTGTAGTGTCGCATGATGGCTTCCCAATCCTCTATGACAGTGGGGAAGAGAATCTGGAACTGACTGATTGTGCACACAGCTCTTTGTGTATATTTCAACCCAGAATCGTGCCAGCAGAATCTCATGAATGTTTACTTACAAACTCACAACTAATACATTGTGAGTAAAACAAAATGTAAAATTTATGACAACTGTAGATAGATGCAAAATAAGCACAGTAGCTATTCACAACAGTAATGTTTATATTGACACAGCCAATGTAGAATCACTCTTCTGCCCCCTACACTGAAGAAACAGCACACATACACACACATATAAATCTGTACACATATACGTAAAATAAGAGTAACATTCAAAATCTAATAGGGAATATTTCGCTCCACTGGGAAACTCTGCTACTAAGCTACCCTTTTGCAAATCTCTTGCAAAGATGTTTTGAAGAAAGACTCCAGTACATAATACAGAACTAAATCTTATTAGGATATATGATTATTAGGGATTTAACAAGGAGATGTGTCCTCTTCCACTATTAATCTGTACTGCAATGCTAGTATTTATTCACTTTATTCCATTTCTTCCCTGTTCTACCTGAACTCAGGTGTGTGTATATACACCTGCCAACTGATGATAAAGCCTTAAGGGTTTCAGCGAAAGTATTGGAGAAAGAACTGAAGACACATTAAAGCATGACACAAAGTATAGTTCACAAAAGCTAACACCACAGCAAATTTGTAAATCTCTGAAGTCCTTTAAGGAACCCTGTTGGTCCTTTTCCATTAAAAAGTACAACTTTTAGCATAACATACTAAAACATACTGACTATTAACTAGGGGAGGGGTGTGGGTTGTTTAATGTAATTTGTTGTGAACTAATGTGCAACCTAAACACTAATGTTAGTTACGTTTTATATTTCCCCCAGAGATGATGATGATGATGATGACGACGACGACAACAACCCTTATTTATATTCTGCTCTATCTCCCCAAAGGAACTCAGGGCGGATTCCAAATATAAAAGGCAAACATTCAATGCCCAAATACAACAACAATACATCCATACTAACAAATTTAAACAACCTAACATATAACCACGAATTATAACTTAACAACTAAAATTAAATAAAAAACACAGCCTGTTATAACAGATATAAGACAAAACATTAAAAAAAACAACAGAAAATTGTGGGAAATCTGATACCAAAGTGTACATTGGCAAAAACTGATTATAAAAATCTATGTGTTTGGAAATGTTCTTGCAGACATACAAAAACATATTCACCCAAAGTCATTTATTAAAAACCCATGTTCATATTTCTACCAAAACTTCTGCAGAAAACATTGGAAAGAAGATGGAATGAACAATGTACTTCAATTTCAAAGTTCAAAGAAAATGAAGTTTATCTGTCCATCCCTATCACAAATGAAGGGTGGAATATGGAACACCATAGTCAACACAACCTTCAGATAGTCTCCACATTCATTTCCAACTCTGTTTGTAAAGTTAGTTGTGTAAAATAAGTATCCAGAGAATAGGACGCCTATCTAAAGCATTTACAGTGAATTAATCTGGGTCCTGAATCATTTTTGTTTTGTTTTCTTAATGTTTTTACAGCTTGGAAAATCGTTTGAATCAAAATTTTCACCAGGCTATATATACAAAAACATGCAAAGGAGCTTGTATCCTAGGTGGCAGAGGTGAGGAAGGCCCCAGGTGAGTGATTAAGGGCCGGTCTATCTCTATCTCTACCAACTCTTCCCTCACTACATGAGCAGCTAAGCCATTCAGTCTGTGTGAGTGACTTTGTCATGTAGCTCCGGGCTCTGCCGCTGCAATAATCCCTCCTGTATTAGCTGTTCATCTGAAAGAAGCTGTAAAACACATGTCAGCTTAAATGGTTACCAGAAGACAAAGCATGATTACATTTGTCCAGGGAAAACTGGAAAGGCGAACAAAAGCTAAAATGAAATGCTTTTAAGTATTGGTGGTAGAACCAGGTTGGGGAGGGAAGAAGAGAACTGTTTGGTTTATTCCACGCTACATAAAAACCACAATGCTATAACTATTCCCTGGGAGTAAATCTCATGGAACTCAAAAGAAGTTATGCCTGAGAATTTTTGCTGTAAGAGCTTTCTTCTAAAATTTGCTACACTCACTACTAGGTTCTTTACTTTGGATTTATCAACAGCTACACTTGTAAAATATCACAAAAAACTACTTTATGCAGCAGTGATAAACTAAACCTAGTTCAGAGGGCATGCAGGGAGAATTCAAACATTAAACAAACAACTGCTATGCTCCCATTGCAAGCCACTGTTTTATCTGGGGGTTAATTTAGATCCTTTACAAGATCGATGCTTCACTTGCCAAACAACAATTACACATTATTTATAATGCATGAGTGGAACTTTAATGTGCCCTTGTTACTCCCATTTAAACAAGTTTGCAGTTTTACTGGATTTAAAAGTTAGACTTCCTTGCATATGTAGCCATCTGGGGGGAAATATGCCAGTAGATGGTGCTAAAAAAGGCAGTTTGTTGAATTAATTTGTTTGCAATTCCAACACCTACATGAATTTCCAAAGAATGACAATCACCATGCCAAATTTGGTACCAAACCATTTTTGGGAGGTGAAAATTCCTGGTTTAATACAGGGAGAAAATCTTTTATCCCATTCTACGTTCATCGACATACAAAATAAGCCATTTCCTGTTTTGGGTCATAAGATTGTCCCTGTTAGGATTTGCACAAGAGCACATTTGTATGTATATTGGATGTTCAACTATTCCAACCCAAAGGACTTGTAATTATGCATTTTACCTTTCCTTAAAAGAAAAGTACTGGAGGAGTTTGTAACTGAATCGTGCATAGGCACATACACCACGTAGCATGGACCCCCAAGTATTAAAAGATCATGTTCAAACTCACAACAGTGCTGATGTAATGTAGCAAATATGCAATACTGATTCTAAAGAATTTTACCAAGGGATTTTAGTTCATTTCTGAGCTTACATTTCAGGCTTACAGAAATAAACATTTCATTTGGAAGCACAAAACTTGTCATTGCTCAGTATTCAAAAAAACGCCTTACATAAACCATAAGGTCAGTTATACCTTGAATATAAGCAAAAGAAAGGCTAAAGGTCAAATCTGCTCTTATTCTGATTTAACAAATAAGGAAAGCCTTTAAATTTGCTGCTGTCATAAAAGAGAGAGAGTGTCAAATTTCACTCTCTTTGGTACATTGGTTTTGTAATCCTCAATAACTAGTGAAACTAAGAGTAACTTCTGGCCCTCTGAGTTTGACATTTCTGGCATTCCTTATTACTTCCAACCATTTTTTATCTAAGGAGCATACAGCACCTGACTGGTCACAGTTGATCTTAGAGCCCTATCTCAAACCAAAGCACAGATTTAGAGCAACCACAGGGTGATACAAAACACTGTTCATTCACACTGAGAAAATAGAGCATGCTGCCTTATTGAGTGCTAAATAAATGGAAGTAATAAGAAGGCATTTGGTGGGTGAAAATGCAGGACTATACTTGGGTAAAAGAATTATGGTATATGGCCATACTACATGAAATATGGGTATAGAGTGCCAAAAGAATCAAGGCTATGCCGCATGGCAATAAGTTGAGTAAGGCTTGCTGACGTATCAACATGTAGGATGTGCCTTTCATGTTGCTTGATTCGTGTTTGGCCGCTGCATTTGGTGGTCCCTATGTAGACTTGTCCACAGCTGCATGGTATACAGTAGGCTTCTGCAGAGGTGAGATGATCCCTCTTGTAGCATTTGTTGGATTATTTTAGTGGGTCTGTAGATAGTTTGTAAGTTGTGTTTCCTCAAGGAACATGAAAGGCACTGCAGACTATTTCAACCAGAGAAATCAGCCATAGCAGAGAACCTGATGAACCAACCTGGACACAAAGTATTATTTGGGAACACAGAAATGCTGGACCACTCTAACTCTAACAACTGCCATGTCAGACCACACAGAGAAACCATTGAAATCCTCAAGTATGGGAACAATTTCAACAGAAAGGAAGAAACCATGAAAATGAACAAAATCTGGCTACCAGTATTTTAAAAAAACTCTAAAAGTATACCAGCAAATAAAGAACAACATTCAAACACAGGGGAGTTCCAGACAATAAACAATCAGGGACAGTTAATCACCTCTCAACAAAGGATTCCCCCAGGCAGTAAGACGGCATACCTTGAAACTGTCAAATGCTAATCAAGGTTACCAATTGAAACATCAAATGCTAATCAAGGTCACCAATTGAAACATTCACACCTAGCTCCAACAGTCAAGAGTTCTTTCTCCCACCCTGGACATTCCACAGATATATAAACCCCATTTTCCTAGTTTCCAACAGAACTCACAACCTCTGAGGATGCCTGTCATAGATGCAGGTGAAATGTCAGGAGAGAATGCTTCTGGAACATGGCCATACAGCCCGAAAAACTTACAACTCAAAAATTACTTCTAGATAGATTCGGACCAAGACATCATGACTGCCGTGAGTTTATGAGTTGATGACTGAGGCTCTTTGATGTCTTGACAGCAAATAACAATCACTCTGGTAGATTTATGGAACAATCATGACTAAATTGTAACCTAGACATCAAGATTTGCAACTTTCCTACAAAATTCAAAATACAAATATATAAGCAGGAATATGAGAAAATAAAAACTGGTAGAAATTGGGGGGAAGATGACAGAAATATGTGTTCTAAATGTTGTATTTCTGCTTCATAATGGACCAGGGCAGAAAAAGCAGGGAGTCTATACTAAAAGTAACTGCAATTAATTATGTTACATTCTTTTGGAATAGAGGCAACAGCTTTAACATTTGTAAGGCAGATCTCTGCATGTCTCCGGACAAATAAAATGCCAAATTTTAGATAAACCTTGGATCAAACGGATTACCTTGGGTATGTACATGTAACATTCTGTTGGCTGAACTTTCTCTGCCACCCATCAGCAGCTGCGTTCCTCCTCAGTTCCCCGATCAACACATCATCTCTTCTGCCCTTTCCTCACTTTACATTGGAATTCTCAGCATTGCTTACATGAATATAGAAGAAGGTAAGATATCCAGAAAACTCTTTTAAGTGAAACTAACATGAAACAACAGCTAAAAATCTGTGACAGGCCAGCCTGATTGACAACTCAGTACAACCTAAGCAGGAACCCTATCTTCTCCCATTGTATGACTATTTTTTAAATTATTATTACCAGTTTTCCTAAATTTCAAATATATCTATCACTTGCACCTTGCTGAATGCCTCCTGCCCCCTCCTCAATGGTATCCTTGACTACAGCGCTTTCTAAAATGCAGAGAAACATCACATTGGCATGCTAACCTTTCCAAGCTAAAAAGCAATCCTCAGCACATTTACTGAAATGTGAGCATCTACATATTCAATTGGGTTTAATTTTTTTTCCAACATCCATAGGATTTCGGCAATACCTTATGTATTTCAGGGAATTACTATGAAACTGTTCTAAGAATGGCCACAGCATTCACTATTGTCAATGAAAGCAAGCAAGAGCTACACCATGGAATCATTTTTATGAAAGAGCATTGCTTACACTTAAGCCAAATGTATCAATGCCAACTAATCTCCCTTGAAAATGAAAGAATCTGCTATCCCGATTACAATCACTCCAAGTCATGCAACCAATGCCTTATGTTCTGTTACTTCAAGTCATTTTCAATTCATGGAGACACTAATGTGACCCTTTCATGGGGTTTTCTTAGCAAGATCTGTTCAAACCCTGGTCTTCCAGTGCCTTAAGTCCAACATTTAGATCACTACCCAATGCAGTCTTTCATCCTGATGCCTCATGAACCATCTTAAAACATGTAAGATCATCCACAGAGCTTAAATCCAGAATAGCAGCATAAATCCCAAGCTCTGAAACTGGTTTGAAATAACAGAAACTGGTTTGAAATAACAGAAAATCTCTGCTTGACCAAACCAAAGGTTCATAGTCCAACATTGGTTTCCATCTGTGATCAACCAGCAGGTTCCAGAAAGTCCACAAGCAGAGAATGAAAGCAAACTCATCATGTATTCTTGATCCCCAGAAATGGAGTAGTCAAGAAAGATTCTGAATCTATTGTTACTGTGGCTAGTAGCCCCTGACACAGACACATTTTTTTTAATAAATGTGACTACCCCTTCAGCCTGACTTGAACTTTTGGACATTATTATAATTCTGGTGGTAAAAAAATATACCCACAATAATTTATTATAAACAGTAAACTGTTTTTGCAATAACACGCTAGTGTGGTGCAGTGGTTTGCGCATTAAGACTGTAACTTGGGTTTGAATCCTACTGGGTGACCTTGGGCAACTCACACTCTTTCAACCTCGAAGGAAGGCAAAGACAAATCCCCTTTCAACAAATCTTGCCAGGAAAATACCATGATAGGTCCACCTTAGGATTGTCATGATACGATCCTAAGGCATATAATTTGTAGGCATACAGCAACAACAACAACAACAACAAATGCACCCTCATTATAAGGTAATGAGAGATAGATTCAGTTCATTGGCAATGCACAAAAACAACTATTTTTGTTGGGTAGTGTGGATCCTAACTAGATAACTATGTTTTGAATCACAGGCCAACTGCCTGTGGTATTTTCATTCTTTCAAAAAAAGAGAAGTAAAGATTGTTATTTCATTTTCACTTCAGTAAGAAAAAATGAAAGATGACTTTTTTTTTAAAAAAAAACTATAATTATAAAGGTATACACCTCCTGGTTGTATCTGTAGAACAGCAATTGTAACTAATTTGTAGAAGTAACTTTTCAGACACTGAAAATTCCATCAGCTAATAATGTATGCTTTGTGTGAAGAGACCATTTATTTTTCTTCCCTGGGCCTAATGCCAATTATTTGGATGCATGACCTTTATCTCTGAGAGGAGGAGAAGGAATTATATAGAAGACACTCCTCATGCACAAATCTTTCACAATGCTACACATCCACCTGAAAAACAGGATGTAACTTGACTGTACAGAGTGAGCAAAAATTTGGAAATCGAGAAGGGGAGTTTCTATTATACAACTCTATGGGATCAGTACCCATCTTTTTATTGGAAATTTCATAAACAATTGGAATTAACTGCACCATAACCTAACTGAAAAGGTAAAAATGATGTCACATCCATCATGAACATGTGGAGACCACCTTTTGAAAACTACTAGTCAAGAAAAGAATGACCCTTTGAACAAGTGGTATTCATAAGCATTCATGTAATGTCACACAGGTAACTCAGCTGTTAAACTGAAGAACTATGTCTTTAAATTGCCAAGGATAAAGACATGCCACTACAAAAATATATTTGGCTAGAAGAGGATGGTTGTTTCTTTGAAGTTGAATTTGCAATTGTCCAAAAGATATACACTCCCTTGAATCCTCTTAGTTTAAACTCAAGAGACAAAAAAGTAGTCTTCTTTAAAAATAACATCTCAGATTTACTAACAAACTTCTTTTATATATTCAGCATACTAGTCCATAGTCCAATGTCTTTAAGCATATAGATGTAGTCCAAACTGTATAACTGTACTCACTGAAATCTGAAAAGAGACAAACTGCAATCCACCTCCATTGAGGTCTAAAAGCATACTGCATAACAAAAATGGAGTCCTGTGTCTGAAGCCCCTCCCACACCAAAAGGGTACAATCAAACTGGCAAACCAAAATGTGCATGCAATATAGGTTAACAATTATACACATTTACAAACAGTTAGTGGAGGCTTGGAAGGTTGCTATTTCCAACAGGTTTCACCTACTGACAGAATATGGTTTGTCCTCTCCAGGAATTTTCTAGGTTCTATAGTATGTTTCTGCAGGATGTAGTCACCCTGGAGGATACCTTTTTCAGAATTTAATAGAATTTAAGCAAAAGTAATTAATTAATAATGTTCACTATTCACCATGGCTTTTTCTTTCCACAGTAACGCTTTCCCTGTAGATATGCAAGTACTGTTCTGTCGTTCTTGCTTACCAGCACCTAAATTCTAATATGCTAACTCTGATTTTCATGGAATAAAAGAATAATGGAATGACAAAGCCTTCAATAACTAAAAGATGTAGTGCAACCTTGATTCTGACTTGATGTGCCGAAGAAAACGGGAACTTTATGTGTCAACTAACATTTGTTTCTCAGTACGACTCTGTACCGCTCCACATGACTCTGTACCACCAACCGAGCTCCAGACGGCCCTGTTTTATGCACACTAGTAATGTGCTTTGCTCAGTCAGTTCAGACATAATTTACTATTTAAAACATGCCATGGGGATTTTGTTTTGTTTTTTAAAAAGCAACATTTCCCAACTAATCTCGTAATTGTGAAGTCTACTGTAAAAAAGCCCTTTTCTTGGCTCTGTGTGATCACTGGGGGATTAGAGTTTAACCCTTTCAGAAACACTTATAATGTTTGCTGGAAATGTGTATCACTTCTTAGTTTTCGTTTTAGGCAGACAACTGATGTACACACATCAGCCTTAAATAAAAGAAAAGGCTTAATTGGAAGGTAAGAGCTCAGCCACACTGAACAAACTTCCCTTTATTTCATTAGACATTGGGACATGGTTTGAAAGAAAATAACAATATCATTCAACAGCTTTGTGAAATGAGATATATCAGTATGTTTTGCTGCGGCACTTCATGTAAAAAGAACGTGAAAGTTTAATGAGTTCATGAGGGAAAGTTCAAAGACCGATGATCAGAAGAAAATAAGAATATTGTATGTAAACAAAGCTATTCCTTTTTCAAAGATAAAAGTATTACTTCCTTTCTCTTAAAGAGGAGAAATCATGCACAATACATTGAGTGTGATAAATGATTGTCATATGCTAAATAGAAAGAAATGTTAATTTCCTGATTAAAGGAGAAAAAAGCAGAGCAACCAAGGAAAAAATGAAATCACTCACGCTTAGCATCAGTTCCATTTCTGTTAGCTAACACTTGTATATCAAAATATGCTTTGACAGCTGCATACTTAATAACATCTTATTTCTCCTTAAATTTCTTTTTGGAAAGGAGGGTAAGGAAATCTATCAGATAATCAGATGCAGTGGAAAATGCTGAAAATGAGATTCCTTAAAATGTCAAAAGTAGGAAAACTAGAACACTCTGGTAGAAAGAATCTAATCTTGTTGATCAAACTGTAATGTTAAGTCTTATTTACATTAAAAGTAATTAGTGTTAATGCAATGCTTTAATGAATGACTATTAGCAAATGCTGAAGAATCCAAGAGATTAATCTGTGCAAGTTTTATTCTAATATTTTCTCTAGGCATTGTTCACACAGTACTCTGAAACACTACAACTGTTAATTGGAATATCTTGATAGAAAGGCAGAACAGATGTTGGATCACAGATGTTACAGTCAAGGACTGCAAAATGATACGTCCTGGGTTCCTTGAAATAAAAAAGGGGGTTTTCTGATGCTAGGAGAAGAGGTGGTCTTCAACTTTCAAATCTCTAGAAAAAATGTTTCTAGAGCAGTGTTCTCAATCTGTGAGTCCCCTGACGTTTTGGTCTTCAACTCCCAGAAAGCTTAACAGCTCGTAAACTGGCTGGGATTTCTGGGAGTTGTAGGTCAAAACACCTGGGGACCCATAGGTTGAGAACCACTGTTCTAGAGAGAAGTGGCACATTTCTTTGACTGAGCCATGAAGATCTTATATTTGCCACCAATCTTCCAAGGAGGCAAACTCACACACCATTTTGATATTGTCAATTGCTATGTGATGTGTCACAAATTCATTTCTTGATTATTCGATGAAGGGGTTTACATAAAATTTAAAAAATCTGACACCAGAGGTGGCTTTAGACAGGGCTTCTAAAACATTTCCCATGCATGACACGTTTTGGCCTGATAAATTTTTACGTCAACTTTGCTACATTGACATAAAAATGAACATTCACTGATAAGAAATCAGCATGTGCAAGGCATGCTAAACAAGTTGATTTTCATTTTTATGAAGTACAGCTGAAGCATCTTGTGCAGAGTCCACTGTAAGCCCTACAGAACAGATTTGTGTAAATGTCTAAAATAGCCAATAGGTAATTTTCAGAAAACTATTGGCAAATTCTTCAGGACCCCAACACCTAACTATTTGGGATCAGGGACTCACCGTTTAAGAAGCAATGGTCTTAACAATTGTTTGAAAACACCGGTGAGTCTCTCTCTCTCCCTGAGCCCCTCTCCCCACATTTCCCTTTGCTTTGGTTTGGGATTTGTCACTTATAGAACAAGCTCTGATCACTTTTATATTAGGTTATCATACAGCAAACCATTCTGCCTTTTAATTTTTTGTTTGTGTCAGGAGCGACTTGAGAAACTGCAAGTCACTTCTGATGTGAGAGAATTGGCCGTCTGCAAATATGTTTCCCGAGGGACGCCTGGATGTTTTACCATCCTGTGGGAGGCTTCTCTCATGTCCCCACACGAGGAGCTGGTTAATTGATATTACTGGAAGCAATGTTCTTCCTCAGAGGGAATCACACATCAAAAAAGAAACAAGTAGGATGTAAAGAAAATGATATCTGTTTCTACAGTAGTAATCCACAAGAAGCGGAAACTTTCCAGCAGTGGAGAGAATGAAACAGTAGCAAGGATTAAACTATATCCTATTCATTCTGTGTGAATTATTATGAAATAACGTAATTAGTCCAGAGCATCCACTTTTCAGTTGACTCAAGAGATTGGAAACTCAGGTTAAGGCCCTGGAAGATGAAGCTCTTAATCCCTCAAAGCTCTCTGCCTCTGACAGATTCTTTAGGCTGCCCTTTGATGGGACAGATCCCAAGCCTCATGACATATACCTAAAGATATATGCTTCACTTCTACCCACTTTCCTCTCTTTTGCCCAGTAATGGATTAGCTTCTGACTATTTATCTTTGTACTCTGTTCAAATCCTGCTTTCATTCCCTGCTCATTAGAAAAATAAAGAAATCCAGTCACAGAGACAAATCTGTCTTTTTAAAATGTGAACTTCAGTTCTGAAACTAATTTGGTACTTCCTTTGAAAAACAGTCATGCTGCTAAAGATGATTGTAGGAGTGAAGTCATTAACTAGTGTTCAGGCCTGTGATCTCAACAGTTTATTCATTAGATGAATGGAACATCACAGTCACAACAATATAAAACACTAAACGCCTGACTCGTATTTATTTTTGTTGTTGTTGTGTCTTTAAGTCGTTTTCAATTTATGGCAACCCTAAGGTTTGCTTTTGCTTTCTTCTGAGATTGAGAAGGTATGACTTTGCCACTCACTTTGAGTTTCTATGGCTGGGCAGGGATTCGAGCCCTAGTCTGGAGAGATATAGTCCAACCTTAAACAGCTACACCATGGTGGCTCTCACTTGCCTGTGAGGCCGAGTTTGTTAAAACCTGACACGACAACTTTAATAATGGTTTCAGTACTGTAGCTCACAGTACGAGAACAAATGATTACATTTCTTAGAGTACTTTACTCTAAATGAAGCCACTACTATCAGGACAAAAGTAATACATATTTTCAAACACAACTCTCTTTGGATAGCTTTTCACGCCTTATCATGTTGTTATTATGGAATTCCACAAAATTCCATCCTCAGCATTTTCTGCTCATACAGAGCTAACAAAGACTCGGGAATAGTGACAGAAAAGCAAAGCGAAAGCCTTCTCCAAAAGCTGCTGATGTCTGCATTAATAAAAGCTGAGGATTTCTTTGCATTGTTTTAGTTAAGCTTGCACAGCCTAGCTGTCACAAGACCAACTGAGTCTAATACAAAGCTCTTTCTTGGCAGCAGCCCATCCCTCTTTGCTCAAAACTCAGAAGACAAAGAATCTAGCAAGAAAAATATATGACCACGAAGCACTTATTTATTTGATTTATATCTACTTTCTCTCTAAATATGGGACCGTTACCCTTTTATTGCTTTATACTGCAATTTCATACTTTTATGTTTTGATTTGTTTTTATTTTATGGTCTATTGCAATCTGATTTTTGAAAATGAAAACCAGTATAGATATATGATGGAATAGATAAATAAATAAATAATCTTAGTGAGATAAATAGGGAATGTTCAACACCAAGGCTCACACTGAAAATTCATTATGACACAAAATAGCAAGATCAATTTTCTCCCAGTCAGATTTGGGTAATCTATACCATATTTGGTGGCTGAGCCTCCAACCCACTCATCATCCTCTCTTACCATACCATTACTTATTTATTTTATATAAAAGGCTATTTATATAGCCTATTAATTATGCAAACAGATAAAGTTTTTGACTAAAAGCGTGAACATACCTGAATAAGAGAAACGTTGTATAGACTTAGTCTGAAGAGGGAGTTTCTGTGAAAGCAAGCAAAGAAGTGTTAGGTCATTCAGAAGCTTTTGAAATGGGAAAACAAATAGTGTATAACAACTGCACTACTTTGGAATCAGAGGAGCACATGGCATTTCCATAGGCAGTACACCAAGTGCACACCTTATTTGCTGCTCTCTCAATAAACTTTGTAGCAGCATCAGAACTCTTGAAACCCCTGCACTTTTGTCTTGATATACATTGAAACCTGCAGTTCACCGGATCCCCTGGTGGTGCAGCGAGTTAAATCGCTGAACTGCTGAACTTGCTGATGGAAAGGTTAGTGGTTCGAATCCAGAGAGCGAGGTGAGCTCCAGCTGTTAGCCCGTTTCTGCCAACCTAGCAGTTTGAAAATTGGCAAATGTGAGTAGATCAATAGGTACTGCTCCAACAGAAAGGTAACAGTGCTCCATGCAGTTGTGCCAGCCACATGACTTTGGAGGTGTCTATGGACAACGCCAGCTCTTTGGCTTAGAAATGGAGATGAGCACCACCCCCAGAGTTGGACACGACTAGACTTAATGTCAGAGGGAAAACTTTACCTTTATCTACATTTCAAGCTAATTTTAAACCTTAGCATTGGCTGAAATAAGCACTGCAGTTCACTTAGTCTCAAGCAGAGAAAAAGAAGATAATTCAAGTCCTATACAGGTAAGGGCCCTTACAGACAGGCTGATATCTCACAACCTTTCTCGGTTTTACTTGAGGCATCAGGTGAAACCAAATTAATCCGGAGAAAACTGGGATATCTCAGTTTGCTCCAGAGTAATTTAATACCTGGAAAGACCTGTACCTTAAGCTAAGATCTGGATCTTTGCAGGTGAGGAACCTGTGAGGATTGAATCTTCAGGCCCCTGGAGCCCGAAGTAGCGGAGTGGCACCCACCCCCCATTTCCCCCCAAAACACATACCTGAGGGGCCTGCTGGCAGCACAGGGCCCTCTGGAGGGTACTCCTGAAGGGCAAAAATGATGTATCAGGAATGGGGGAGAGAGATTATATCCCAGTTCCTCCTGGGATTTATTTAAGTGTAAAGGGACCCTAAGTAAAGACCAGAGGTGAAAATACAACTACTAGTAGTTTAATTCAGTAGACTCTCAGTTAACCAGCACCCATGAGGATTGGTAGATGCCAGGTGTAGTTTCTGGTTGCTTGAGAGTTACGATTAAAAAATACCTCATCCTATCCCATACTATAAACTCTGTATTGAGTTGATATTAATATTTAATTACAGTAATTAAGACAGAGACAAACTTAATGTAACAGTTTTAGTGTATTATAAAAACAGCTTTCTGCATGCAATATGCAATTTTAGTTAAATGGCAATCAATAAAATTCTCAACTTCACTAACATTGTTTTTTAAACTTCAAGTAACTTAGATAAACACACTAATACACACTTTATTATACATCCACTTGTAGTCCAACATGTATAGAAAGTGCCAAGATGAGGATTTTACTGAAGAACGGGAAAAACTACATTTTTAAGGAGCCAAAAAAGAAATGTGCCTCTAGAATAGAATTAAGGGAGAATTCTGTTCTAGATGTCTCAAGCACTTCTTTCTAATGTCCCAGAACCAGTACCATATTTGTGCCCAATGGCTAAAACTGTTTCTTTCCTAGAAATCCACCAACAGACCACCAGATGAAGTAGGACAGCTCTAGGACATATGCAACATTAACGTTGAAAGCTCAGGAAAGGAGTTACAGAATCTAACTAATGAAGTATTTGAGTTGGAAAAAGAAACACAAACCTTGATCATGCCATTCTGTAGATAACACATCCCACATTCGCATGCATCTTTATGATGAATTCTAATACTACAACAAGTAGAGAAAAACATGGAATTTTGTTCAGCAGAGCTGAACACCTTTCTTGTCATATCTGTCCATGTGGCATACTAGCAACTGGATCCATGAGCTCAAAATGGTGTAAATGGTTCTTCTCCTCTCGTTCTATCCTCACAACACTCTTGCCCAGTGAGTCTGATACCTCATTGAAGACTAGAACTTGATCCAAATCTAGTACAATACTCTAGCCCAAGGGTCCTCAAACGATTTAAAGAGGGCCAGGTCACAGTCCCTCAAACTGTTGGAGGGCCGGATTATAATTTGAAAAAATAACCCATGAATGAATTCCTATGCACACTGTACATATCTTATTTGTAGTGCAAAAAACACTTAAAAGCAATACAATAATTAAAATGAAGAACAATTTTAACAAATATAAGATTAGTATTTCAATGAGAAGTGTGAACCTGTTTTTGACTGATGAGATAGGATTGTTGTTGTTGTGTGCTTTCAAGTCGTTTCAGACTTAGGTTGACCCTGTGTGAGGGCTGGGTAAATGACCTTGGAGGGCTGTATCTGGCCCCCGGCCTTAGTTTGAGGACCCCTGCTCTAGCCACTAAACCAGGGCTTCACGAAGCACAGCCCTTTAGGTATTGCTGGCCTATGAGCTCCACCATTTCTCCCCATTGGCTGCTGGAAGTTGTAGAACAAAATTATTTGGAAGGTCAAAGTTATCCATCCCTGGTGTGATGACACTTCATGCAGATACTTTGCTAAAACTATGTGGATCTAAATTTGGTAACAGATGAACAGGAGACCAATCTAGCAACATCTAGAAGGATATAGCATCCTTTCATTATACCATTCTTAGTCTCAAAACACTAGGAGATGACTTAGGGAAGAGAATATGAGCCAGAACTGTCATGCTGAAAGAAACTGATGGCATGAACCCTTTTCCTAATATAAATCACCACTATTTTAGACCATATTATTCAGAATGGTAATATCTACCTTTTACTATACAACAGGCATGAACAGTTGGACTAGGGAACCTGCAAGACATGGAGGAAAGTTTAAATGTCTCTCTTCTACCCAGTATTGCTCAAACTCTTGCTCAAAATGACTCCTTTCCCTTTTTTAAGCCAAAGAAAAAATGGTATCATGGAAACATCAGTGCTGAAATTCCTAACATATTCTCATCCCATCTCTATCTCTTCTCTCGTAACTCCTCTTTTCACCCATTTCTAAGGTGAGCCAAGAAACTTTTATTATTAAAGACAACATTTAAGAGCTTGGCTTTGATTTATGAGTCCAATCTCCTCCTCCACCACCCATTCCAAGTTCTGAATACACCACCTTCATTTAAAGCTTAGCAGGATATACTGTCAAATTCTTTGAAAGTATAGTTAAAACTACAACTTCATAGAATCAATATGTCTGTTCACCACAGTGCACATTTTAAAAAGACTCATCTTTTTAAGAACTGCTAAGAGACTTCAGTGATCCTGACAAGCTGAATCCCTCCTCACTTTCATCTTTTCTCTGTTGCACTGTCGTTTTCTTCATCCACTTTGGTCAATCTTCTGCTTGTGGCACAGGAACCAGTGATGTCTGGTTCAGTCAGGCCCCAGCTCCACACATGTAACCCAAGAAGCCTATGGCTTCTATACATCAGCCTTGCTTTGGAAAGAACCACAGTGTATACTCTCATATTGCCCAAGGGAAGAAGTCATCAGCCACATCTTAGCAACTCCCAGGGCACAAAGCCAATATAAAAAAGGACTTGATCCAAATTTTAGAAATAGGAGAGAATTCTAAATTAAACATAACTCAAAATAATTCACTCATATTACAATCTAGCCAAAAGACAGAAAGGACAGTTGTTTTAAACTGCTTTAAAAACAACTATTAACTTGTGGGGTTTTTTACACAATGGTAAAAAAGAGAGAATAAACAAGTAAATGTTTATTTAGGAGACATTTGGATCTCACATGAGGTTGAGCTATTTATCCAATATTCTCATGAACAAGTCTCTAAATGTTAGTGAAACGATCCACCCAGAAATACCTAGGGCAACTTGACCACGGTTCAAAGTGAGTCACTTATTGGCGATCACTTGTGTTTGAGTATAATTGTCTTCCAAGTGTAGTGTCTTGACGGTGAGTCCATAGGTGACTGCAGAGACCTATTCTTGAGCCGCATGTTCTTACACAGTGAGGACATCAATTTCCATGTTGAAGGCGGTCCCGGTCAGAGTTGGTCTGACACACCTTCCTCTTGATACGTTTCTCCCTTTCACCCACAGCACTGTTGATCACAGTTGACCTCCAGTTAGAATGGTCGAGGGCCACAGCTTCCCAGTTCTCGGTGTCTATGTCACCGTTTTTAAGGTTGGCTTTAAGCCCATCTTTAAATCTCTTTTCCTGTCCACCAACATTCTGTTTTCCATTCTTTCAGTTGGGTGTAGAGTAACTACTTTGGGAGACAGCAATCAGCATTCGGACAGCGTGGCCAGCCCAATTAAGTTGGCGGAGGATCACTGCTTCATGCTGGTGGTCTCTGCTTCCTCCAGCACACTGACATTTTCCGCCTCCCTTCCCAAGAGATTTGCAGGATTTTTCAGATGGAATCGTTCCAGGACACTGATGGAATCGTTCCAGGACTTGACTGTGACATTTTTAGATAGTGAGTACTGTAACTTAACTTTTATAAAAAAAAAAGGGAACCATTTCTTTCTCGAAGTAGAATGATGAAAGGTTAAAATGTCCTGAAAGAACCTAAAGAAGCAATGATACCTTCTACTCTCTTCACAATGCCACTGCTTCTGGTCTTTTCAAATGTTTGGGTGGGAAAATGTTGGCAATGCTCACCATGGGCAGCTGGCTCCAAGGGGCTGTGCAGGGATTTGTACATAACAAGTAATGACTCTTGCTTTGACTTATACATGGGTCATATCAAAATCAATAGTTTTGTCCCCAAAATCTGACCTTAATTTATATATGAGGTCAACTTGTATATAAGTATAGACAGTAAACATGCATAGATTCACAAACTCTTATTCAGCTCCTTCCCCTAGTAGACTGCCCCATTTCTTTGGCTACATATTCCTTGCATGGCAGGGGATTAGACTGGATGGCTCTTGTGATCTTTTCCAACTCTGTGATTCTATAACAGGTTTTCCATATCTCTTTGCAATCTTTTCCCTACTGCTATGCCATCTTTCCCTGATCTGCCTTTTTGCTTCGGTTTTATACCCCTTCTCCCCCATAGCCCCCACTTCACAGCATTCCCTGAATTGTGATGGGCTAACACCCAACAGACTTGGCTACCTTCTCCCTTAAGAATGTACATGGCTTCACATGGAATAAGAGGAACAAGGGTCCAGGTTGCCCCAGGATGTGTGTGTGTGTGTAAACAGAATTTCCATTCGCCCAAACATCTGATCGTCTCCATCCTTTCAATATTTCCAAAGCATTCAATCATGTATGCATACATTTTGGTGTCATTATCAGGCCATACACTATTTTTTTTAATTATTGCTCTGTTTATTCCCCTTTTTCCAAATCGTCCATGCAACTTTTCAAAAAATGACATGTTGCCACAGTAAAAAGAATGAGGTTTGTATGAGCATGTGTGTCTCTGTGTGTATGTATGCACTCTTCTGTAAGTTTGACCATTCATAAACTTCAGGTCTCAGTTCACTCCAAGGAGTCCAACTTGAGCTTTAATGGCCCTCTATTACCAGGTCGTTGTTAAGAAAGCTATTTAAATGCATGGATTTTGGATGGATTACAAGAAAGATTCTGAGCTGGTCCCAAGCTTCTGGAAACATTGTATATTTTGACTGAATAAATAGCTTTAATATTTAAGAAACATTTAACGTTTTTTTTCAGTGGCTGTTGGACATAAATGGGGCAGCAGATCTAACAGAATATCAATCAGTACTAGCATATTAACCAAAGCAGACAGGACAGACATTTCCCAGATAAAGCACGAACCCCATTCATCAAAAAGTTGTGTACATTCTTCATTTCATTTGCAGGAAATATGAGCCAAGGTACTGTGATACTGAACACTAAAACACTATACTGAAACACATCTGCATATATAACAAGCTTTTTGAAAGGTTGTGTGTACTTTGAACATCTATCTCAAAGAAAAGGCTATTAAGATACAGTACAGCCCCTTATTGACTGAATCAATATCCATGGTTTCACTTATTTATGCTCCGAAAATATTTCTCTGGAGATTTATGCAATCTGAAGAGAAAGCAGTCAAAATATAGTTTGCTATCTTCCACGGCTTCAGATATTTTTGAGGGTGGGAGCAGGTGTCTACAATGTATTTCCTGTATTACCTAACACACTACGTAGTTATATTTGTAGGGTTGCTGCTGCAATTCTTAATTTTTACATTTTGAACTGAACACAAACAGACAGATATATATAGGACTTTGAAACTTTTCCAAACAAAAAATCAAGGCCTTTTAATAAGCTGAGATGTTTCAGAAGAGGGTCCTCTTTTTAAAAAACAAAGAAACCTTTTTGCAGGTCAAAGGTTAGGAAGAACAGGGTACAAATAGACCAGTGGTTCCCAACTTTTTTTAACCAGGGACCACTTTGACCAGTGACTACTCTCCAACATTAGTACCAAAAGGGTTATGACTCAGTTTTTGGTCAACTTTAGATTCAGTTTGGGGTGCTGATTCAGACAACTGCATTGGATAGACCACATCAGCTCTAGTTTTTAATACAGAACATATGCCATGGTCATTGACAGGAAAGGAGTGGCAGGCGGCATAAAAGGAGCATAAATAAAAGAAATAAAATAAAATAAAGAGGAAGGAGGTTCACAGACCAGATGTTCATCGTCGCAGCCCACTGATGGTCCACAGCCCACTGGTCAGAACCACAGCTTTTACAAGAATTCCAGATTAACCAAACACTGAATTTCAGATGCAGAACAATAACATTTGTTTCTTGTTTCATACTGCTACCGTTTGAAGGTATTTTCAATAGAAATACTACATGATGGGGAAAGGCCATACAGCTCCTTTTCCTCTATGCTTTGTCTCAGCAATTGCATTATGTGTGTTGGTATTTAAAAAAAATAATTCCTCTATCTTTAACAACCACTAGATTTTCTCAACTTCAAAATGTTACACTCACTTTTTTCCGGCACCAGGCCACCGCTGTCATATTGCCAAGCAGTTCCTTACTCTATTCTGCTGGCATGATTTCTTTCAGCTTTGAAAGAATGGAGCAACCCACAGTTGCTTAGCAAACGGTTAACTTGTACCTAAATGCATTCACTAGATTGACTTTCACTCTGGACTAGACTAGGCTTGAAATTTCCAGCCCATGAAAGGCTCTGACATGGGGAAACTCTAGGTTAAACACACACAGCACAGCACAGAGATTGCCTTTCTATTCTTCTCCTCTCTAGGGAAGCCCTAAGACCTTTCCATTAGGTATGTAAGTGGCCACAATATATGTAACCATATAATTGACTGTATCTGTTTTTTCTTCTTTCTCTCTTATAGGAGTAAATTCCTAACCAATTCAAAGAGACCTTTACTTTTTTTTTCTTTTTTTTTTTTTACAAAAATGCAGATTTCAAAAGAAGGGCCTCGCTTTCTCACAAGGTCACATTACCAGACAAGAGAAGCCCCGTGATCTGACTTTTAAATCAGAGCATTTCTTTTGTCTCCCAGGAAACACAGAAAAGCCATGTTGGTTGAAAAAAAGCTGTTTGCTCTTCACCATTTTCCTTGATGGTTCTGAAAGACTTCAGGTGTCTGTCCCTCAATACTGTGGATTAAACCTAGGCATCCTCACGGTGTTTGCCTCTCCACTAATACCTCAAAGCAGGCAAGATAATTTCTCAGCTAAACGTGACTTGGCAGGGGGTAAAGACAGACAATTACAAGATCGTTCTTAATGCAGCCCATTGTAACATCAGCAACTCAGCTTATTCTGTCTCACGCAGGCAGCCAGTTAAAGACTGCTGTCTGTTACAAGGGCATATCAGGAAGAACTAAATCCATACTGGAAAAGTTCCCATCCAAATTCTGCGCACATACAGTAGAGTCTTACTTATCCAACATAAACAGGCCAGCAGAACATTGGATAAGCAAAAATATTGGATAATAAGGAGGGATTAAGGAAAAGCCTATTAAACGTCAAATTACATTATGGTTTTACAAATTAAGCACCCAAACATCATGTTTTATAACAAATCAACAGAAAAATGAGTTCAATACATAGTAATGTTAAGTAGTAATTAATGTATTTACAAACATCACAATGTATTAAAATAACTGTGGTTCCAGGAGGGAGGCAGACTGCGTTGGATAATACAGAATGTTGGATGAGTAAAGGTTCGATAAGCGAGACTCTACTGTATAGGAAAAAGTGATAAAGGGTAAAAATCGTATACTCATTTTTTCATCACCAAAACCACATGTAGGATTTTCCTTTGATGCCCAAATATTATAAAGATGTTGCCTATAAATCTCCATTTTTTTCCTAGTAAGTATTAAATATAGAATATTGCTTTTCCATATTTAAAGAGCAAAACAGAAAGAAAGATAGGCAGAAAGTAAGTAGGTTACTTACTTGCTTCTAGCCCTGGAAGTCACAGGATCAAAACTATCTGATTCCAATTAACATAAGATCCATTCTAAAACCCCAGATTACAAGCAGAAACTTGAATCTCTTATCTGTAATTCTTAAGTTTTCTACCCAAAAAAAAAGGCAAAGGAAAGCAGTGGCCATCAGGGATCCAGAATCGTTCAATATTGTGCCTGGCCAATGTTTATTATGTATATATATATCCACATTCACCAACAAAGCACCTATTGCTCTAAGATCTTTCCCAGGAGGTTCTATGTTTATTCTCACAACATTTGTTTCCAAAATGGAAAACATACACGCAAAGGGAGTCTTGAGGCATATCTGGCCACAATATGCATGTTGATAGACTACAACCTGAACTAGGTCCCCCCCCCCCCCAGTTTTCAGTCCCTCAAAAACCCTAATATGGACTAATGTTCTATCATTCATACTAGCAGAATCTGCCAAAAAGGCTTCCATTTATCACAAACAAACAAAAATGCTTCAAGGAGGAAACATTTTATAGCTCCTTTGAAGGCTGACAGTAATCTTGCCAGATGGAAACTGAGTTTCTGCTGTAATACATTTTGGCTGCTCTTGTAGCTACTGCTGTGAAAAAAAGAGATAATCTTTAAAAAAAATTCTCCAACATCCATCCTTCCAGAAACTTCTAGTACCACAAAATGCATACCCCCATAGCTTTTCCAAGGAGTTGATAAATGGGTCTTCATGGGTCTTCAGGCCACCTTTTGTTTTAGCCACTTGTCTCTGTCGCATGCTGTGCTATCTAAGCATATAGATATGTCTGTTGAACCATGCTGTGTCTCACAACTGTCCTTCTGTAAAGCATCCATTCTGAACAGGTTTGCTGAAGCAACCATATCCTTATCTGCTCTTGATGCAAATGATGTTCCAATGAATCAAAGGCACTTTAGACAAATTAGCAGGAAACAGCATCTATAAAGCTTTGCACCCTGGTCATAAATTCCTTTAGGAACCCGCCCCCCCCCCCCCCACAAGACACCTTTCTCTGAAGAAAATCTAACAACCTCAAAATGGTTCAGAAGCAATAGGACTAAAAGAAGAAGTGGGTACAGAACATGCAATCTAACCTTTTCTATGTTGGGTAACTTATAAAGAGAAAATTATCCTCTCATAGTTCAACTCAACTATGCTCTCAGTTGTGATCTCATTCAGAAAACATTCTCAACCCTAAATTCTGGATAATCGTAGGTACCCCGCTCCTTTTCATATCCAATTTATTTCCCAACATCCTTTCTCATCATGCTGGTAATCCCACACCATCATTCCCCCCACCCTGAGCTCTTTTTCTTCTTTGTCACTTTTTGTGCATCTCCCCTGTCTCATACATGTAAAACAACTGGAAACATGCCCAACATCATAATTATGGTAATACACAATACTCAAACAATATTTTGGTCCCTCAAAAGCTCTATTTCATACACCTCCAACCTCCCCTTCATAAAAGAAATCACATTTCTTTCTTTGTCCATCTTTTTTTCAATAGTTAGAAAAGGTAAAAGCACATGGAACAGGAAGCTATAACTTCATACCCAACCTCTTGAATTGGCCAGGCTGATTCTGAGTTAATTTTAAATTTACATTCTATTAGTATTATGTTTATATTTTTGTACAATGTGTTTTAATATATGTATGTTGTGGAATTGTGTTTTACCAGGATGTTCTAACTGTTCTAGCTGTGTTGTACCTCACCTTGACAAAATAGAGGTGCTAGATATTATTGTAGCTTCATCTATAGTAGTACTACTCTAAATGTTGGTTTGAAAATCAATTGTGACCCATAAGCCATTAGGTTCTGGTCTGCAGTTAATTTCCAATTACAAATACAAACAGGATAATAATATGGCATTAATATGGTACAGATCCATGACACCAGAAGGAAGTACTGGTTCATCATTATCAGATATGTAAGAAGTGCTTCTCTACAGTCCTTGTAATCTTTTCCAGCTGTTAAATCCAAGATCAACAGAATTGGAAATGAAATATTCATGTATAGAGGTAAGAGGGAAAGGGAAAATGAGCACAGGAGAGGGAAACAAAGGGAAGGAATGTAAAGAGCATGACATAGTTGGGTGGGAATGTAAGCTCTTGACTCTTAAAGGGGAAAATGCAACAGATTTGGGGATCATCTAGGCTGTAGAAACCCACACCTTCACCCAGAGAGTCATCCCTGATTTGTCAATTTCATTCAAGCTGGACTTCAGAAGACAAACTGATTGGCATCTAAGGGATGGATGCATTTTTCTGATTCTCTGGGCTTATGCTCCATCATGAAAAGTTGAAGACTTTTATTTAACGTAGATAGCACTATGCTGGTTTTGTTTTTATACATGTGGACAAATAGTGAGAAGAGATTTTGTAGCATCTGGGATCCTTCAGGAGATGACAGCTATATTACTTTATTATTTTTTTTAAATCCATCTCCATGAAAATACACACACACACACTAAGATTAATATTGAGTGTGCTTGAAAGCTAGAATATGCAAAAAAATTTGTGCAGAGTCACCTGCAGGGGACTTACAAGAATAAGATTCTTGCACTCCAATTAGAAGAGTCTAATTTACCTGGCTCCAACTATGAGTTGATTCCTATTGGCATCCAGAGCAAGCTGAGAGAAGTCCCGTACACCTGGATAGGTGAAATTTGAAACCCAGGGTTTCAGATCTGCAAAACAAAAGTGGAAGAAAAAGAACAATGACTCTGTTTGATAAGCAATAATTTCTGCAGTGCATTCCAACTAATGGATTTCCAGTTGAGCATGTGCCAATAGATGGATAACAATCAATTAATCCCCATGGGATAGGATTTAGAAATACAACTTCCATAGTGTGCACTGTGCTATATTTCCTGATCTGAATTTAAAAGTATTTAGGAGTATAAAAATGTTACATGCTTAAAAATGTTTTCATGTATATAAAATCAAGTGTTCTAGTTAAGCATCCAAAACCAGAAAATGTATGGTGAAATAAAAATAAAACAAAATCAGATAAAACGGAAATACACAGTTTATGTACTATAAACTATCCCCCCCCCCTCAATGCAAAATTCCAAATCCACTCTCCAATGGAATTAAATTGAAATCTATAATCAACAAAATATAATCAATAATCAACACCCAGTACATAATACTTTGTTACAATGGCTATGAAAAAAAATTATCCCAAAGGCAAAAACCAAAATATTGGTTGGGACATTTTTATCCCAATCACTTTTGCTTATAGAAAAGATCAGACATTTAAAAAACTGTATGCAAGTTATTTAAATTCAGAAATACTGCAAACAACAATTTAAAACTGCAGGTGACAGTAGTATAGATTATCCAGACAGTAGGCTTGTGAGGACTCTTCAACGTTTAGGTATGTTGTCACATATTCAGGAGTAGCTTTTCTGACCATGAAGCAAAACACAAGAAATTCTACAATCCACAAAAGTGTTGCCCATACAGTTGTGCTGGAGGACCTAGAGATTCCTAAAGAGGTGTTCTCTCAGGTTAAAAAGATGTTTTTTTATTTGCAGTTTTCTGCTTTCACTAAGGTTCTGTTCCCTTAACTCCTAAATATGGCAGGCTCACTATATTACTCCTCTGCCATTACATTTCAGATGTAGCTTACAGTTGTACATGTTTTGTATGTACAATGGTTTGAGGACTATGATGTATCATGGTAAACAGTATCACCAATATTATTCATAATATCATCTGTTTTCATCTATTTCATTGACTTTCCTGTGTTTTTCTTCTATTTTGAGGAAACTGCCTCCCTTGGTTTATAACCTTATTTTTTACAAGGCATGATTTCCTGTTCCTGAAAAATAAAAGCAATGAGTGTACTACAAAAGCAAAGAAATACCAGCAGTATATGACACCTTTAAATATATATACGTCACAGAAAAAAGGACTGTGTATTAAATAATTCCCAGGACTACCACTATGAGATTCAAAATGTTACCACAGTGGTTCAGCTGTTTTTATTTCTATGTCTTAAATCTGAGGATGGACAAGAAGGGAAAAAGAGACTGTTTTGAAACTGTTGTTAAATTTTGCAGGAAAAAATCTACTAACCTTGATTCCTGCCTCCTTATGGTCATAGGTCATTCCTATAAATCCCCTTGAATTTTACTGTGGTTTTAAAGAAACTAGATATTCTTCCCGAAAGGAAAGTCTGAATGAACCATCTCCTTTGACACACCGCATCACTACAGTTAGTGGAACAGTTTCTTGCTTACTGATTCATCTCCATCACACCAGGAACTAGACTGTATTTGCTATAGACCCAGAATTCTTCCTTTGTACATAACATGATTATAATCTGCTCTATTCACTCTACCACCTGTCATTCTCTGCTTTGATGATGCAAACACAGGTGTGTTGCATAGCAAGAGCCCCTAAAATATGGTCTTGTTCCATACATACTAACTAGAAGGTAGGCAGCAATTAAGGCAGGGAGCTTGAGGCCAGAATATTATTGGTAACTGCTATTTGGAGTTGATTAATTGAGTCCATTATTGAAGAGTGGGTCATCCAATAGCTAAATCATTGATTCAGTTGGCATACTCCAGTTGGGACCAACGATAGAACCCCAAGAAGGGAGAGACTAAGACCAAACAAAGAAAGAATCCTGCAGCTGTTCAGAGTACTGTAAATTAGACAGGGCCTGAGAACCAATGGGCTTCCAAGGGAGGACAATGCAACCCCACTACAGGTAAGGCATCATGGGAAGGCTCCCATGTTGCTGTCACCACAAGATGCACCACTTCCTCTCCTCTTTTGGCACAAAGCCCGACCAGAAGTCCCTGTGTGCCATCTAATGAGCTTCGTGCTGAAAGTGGAGAGGAAGCAGTGTACAATGGGCAAACCAGGTAGGAAGGCAAAATCTCTAGCTCCATTCAGGTTCTGCAGACTCCTGGAAACGGCTTGATTGCTTGAGTCTATCCATCTCATCTTGCTCTTTTCACATTGTCTACTACCTTCCCAAGCATTATTGTCTTTTCTAGTTGTTCACCCTTCTCATGATGTTTAAATCTCAGTTTAGTTATCTTGGCTTCTAGGTAGAGTTCAAGCTTGATTTACTTTAGGACCCATTTATTTGACTTTTTAGCAATCCACAGCATCTATAAATACCGGAACAGAGTTGGAAAAGTCAGTCTTCCTCCATCCCAAGTCCATTTTACATGGTACCCTTCCATTCCTTTTATGCATTACTCTATAGATGTATGCTGCATTGAAATCTGCTCCAGACATTCTCATTTAAATGTCTATATCCATGCATATTTTAACCAAAAGATTCTACTAAAATACACATTTCTAAGCATATTTTGATATTATAAGCCAAGAACTGTTTCAGAAATTCAAAATCCAGCTGATAACAAAGCTCAGATCTACACAACAAATGCATATCCTGAAGACTCAATTCTGGTAAATTTGTACTGATATATTCAAAAATCACTTAGCATTCCTAATCCTGAGAAGAGTAAGGTAGAAAGGTACTGCAAATCTAAAGTCAAGAAGCTATTGAGAAACATATGGTTCATGTAAAGAAACTGGCATATAATTTTACCTAGCTCAGACCTCAGTGCTTAAATGTTTTTGTATGAATTGTATTTTAATGTATTTTATATTGATGATCTATACTGTTTTTTCTTATTGTATTGAATCTTATGTTGTTAGCTGGCCTGAGTCCCTCCTCGGAGTTCGAGAAGACCGGGTTATAAAAACTCTAAATAAATAAATAAGTAAATAAATTTTAAATGTTTATGTATGCATATAATGAATTCATGTCCCGGCATTGAGTGTTTGCCATTTGTATGTTGTGCTTCGCTCTGAGTCACCTTTGGGGTGGGAAGGGTGGAATAGAAATGTTTTTAATTAATTAATTAATTAATTAAAGGAAAGCCTACTAAGAACACAAGAAAAGCCCCAAAGCACCAAATCAAAGGTCTACCAAGTCCAGCACAGTGTTTCCATTTTTGCATCTGCACTGTAGAATTAATGCAGTTTGATACCACTTTAACTGCCAATGTTAAATGCTATGGAATCCTAGGAGTTGTAGTTGTGCAAGTTCTTTAGCATTCTCTGTCAAATGGTTCTGGTGCCACACTGAACTACAACTCTCATAATTCTATAGCATTGAGCCATGGTGTCAAACCACATTAATTCCTCCTGTTCCTGAGAGGTATACTGCCACTTGTACTGGAGGTAATACCACCGATATCCCCTGACACCTATAAGTTACTTAGTTCTTCCACTTATGGAGCTGTTTCCATCAATGAGGATCTCCTACAGCCCTAAACTTTCTGAGAAATCGAATTCCAAATCTATATACCACTATTTAATACTGGTGTCCAACACTCTTCTAAAAAAGGTAGACAAACAAATATTTCAGGATAACCTGAAATTCAGGTAGACCTGAAACCATGCTTCTCTTCCTGCAAAAGGATCTGCCAGAAGAATTAGTCATGTGCAAACACCGCAGGAAGTGCAGAAATGTCACCTGCAGTATTTTTCTTGCTAATGAAACCCTGTCTTCTTTAACATGGATCTATGGTTGTAAGAAATTTTTCTGAACCTAATCTAGAGAAATAACATTCTTCAAAGCTGGATAATGCACCCACTCCATGTATTCTTGGCCATTTATGTTCTCTGATAGGAGGGTCATTTTATAACAATGAACCCTTTTATGGATGCTGCTCTGATGCTCTAATTTTCTCTTGTCATTTCCTGCCCACTTGAGTTTTTCCTTTCCTCAACTAGCCCATTATATGATGTGATGGCAGAAAAATACGAGATGTGCCTTTTCCTCTCTCGTCTTTTTCCTCTTTCTTCATCTGCCATCACCGTTCTTTTTAAATAGCAAACACTGGAAAAAAATTACAGGTACAGAATGGTGGGGTGAAAAATATATGCGCTGTAGGTAGCTCGATCCTTTCCATGATCGTTTTAAATGTCAGTCAAGCCCAGTAAATAACAGGCAACTGTCCCGATTTATATTTACGACTGCAGGTGGCAGAGCATATAAAGAAAGCCTTTCAGATTATTAAATTAAAGGCTGCAAGTCATGCATCTTCATAGCACCAAATGCAGGCCTTTATAAGCCATACAGTTGAGAGATGATTAAACACAGTATGGTTCTCTCAGCTAAGAAGATCTAAGGACCAATCATACGAATTAATGCTGAATGCCTTCTCTGACCCTTCTGAGCCCACTCTTTGTAATGAGGGGGAAAGGGAGATGCAATAGGGGAAAAGGAGCAGCAGAGGAAGGACAGAGCAAGGGCTTTTTCATTCTCCATATTACATTTCATTATTACCTAGGGTCACAAGCAGCCTCTAATGGCAGTGCTTAGCTTTTATCTTAAAGAATGAGCTGAAGAATGAAACCATATGAAAAAGGTAAGCGCTCCACGACTCTCCACCTACAGCTCCACACAGAAAAAGTGTTCTGCATTAGCCAAAGTTTATACATATGGACTCAATGAACTCTTGAATTTGCTTACATCTGACCTTCCTCAAAGCCCCCTCTTTTACAAAATGTTCTTAGATTGTTTTGGGTTTTTTTTTTCACCCTTAAGAGAAGTCTCTTTAATTTCAGCTAAAAGCCCCCAGAAACCAGACAGTGTTTACATTTGCAAAACATCTCTCTATATAAACACTATGGGGGGAGAAAAACCCTAAAAGAACCTAGCTTTTCATAGCCTGGAAAGCAAGGCAGGAAATCCAGAAGTGAACAAACTCAGGACAGATCAAGGCCCCCTTTGTGCTTTGACTTTTCAACCCATTCTGGGGAGGAAAAGAAACACATTTCTTACTCTGCGTTGCTGAATGTTTTAAAGGGTGAAAGTTTCAAAGCAGCCACAAAATGAGTGGCAAGAGTTAGGTTCACAACTGCCCAAACAATACTACTCTATAAGAACATGCTTTCAACTTTGCAAAGAAAAGGAGAACAGCAATGTGGAAATCCTGGCAAGTTGAGCCAGCATGTGCAAAAGCTGGGTTGCAGTTAAACATTAAAAATAAATTATGGCAAGCAGACTTATTGATAACTGATAAATAGAGAGAGAAAACCTGGAGGCAGTGACAGATTTTGTATTTCTAGGAGTGAAGATTACTGCAGACGCAGACTGCAGCCAGGAAATTAGGAGACGTTTACTTCTTGGGAGGAGAGCAATGACCAATCTCGATAAAATAATTAGGAGTAGAGACATCAGATTGGCAACAAATATCCGCAAAGTTAAAGCAATGGTATTCCCCACAGTAACTTATGAATGAGAGAGCTGGATCAAAGAACGGCTGAGTGAAGGAAGATAGCCGCTTTTGAACTGTGGTGTTGGAGGAAAATTCTGAGAATGACTTGGACCGCAAGAAGATCCAACCACACTCCAGGAAATAATACCCGACTGCTCATTGGAGGGAAGGATATTAGAGGCAAATATGAAATACTTTAGCCACATAATGAGAAGACAGGAAAGCTTGGAGAAGAGAACGATGCTGGGGGAAATGGAAAGAAAAAGGAAGAGGGGCCAACCTAGTGCAAGATGGATGGAATGGTATCCTTGAAGTGACTGGATTGACCTTGAAGGAGCTGGGGGTGGTGACGGCTGACAGGGAGCTCTGACATGGGTTCATCCATGAGGTCACGAAGAGTCGGAAATGACTGAATGAATAAGCAACAACAAATGAGCCAGCATAATGAAATATTTTGAATTTTGAACTAAGACTGAGGAGAAAATCATATTCAAAGCTCTAATCAACCATAAAACAGGGTCCAGCCATCATCATGACCTTCACCAATACCACAACTATTCTTACTGCACAATTTATTCCTTTTAGGTAAAATGACCTAAAAGGCACATCTAGTAAGGATCTGTGGGAGAGCCTTCTGAGTAACTTCTCCCAGGCTTTTAACTCCTTCCTACAGAAAGTTAGTTTGGTTCTTCTCTGGTATTCTTCTGGCAAGAGATAAATTTTATTCAGAAAAAAATTGGGCTAGTTACTGTTTGTGCAGAAAAGTCTTTTAATGAGGGGAGTTGAAATCCTTTCTTGTTTCTATGTTTTAGGTGTTTTTATTCAGTGCGATTTTGCAGATATTTAACTGCTCTAATACTATATATTGTCTGACTTTTGCAGTGTTTAGTTTGTTTTAAAAGCTGTCCCAGACTCTCTTAAGGGAGAAAAGCAGGATATAACTTGAGTAAATAAAGCCACTTCAAAACATCTGAAAACAAATTTCTTTTTAATCTTCAAATATACAAAAATACAAGCATGACAATGAACTCCACAATCTGACAAGACAGTAAACCAAGGTCTCACATGTGTGTAACCAATCAGGTATTAACCTGATTCTGAAATGAGGCAAATGTCAGCAATTTTTACTTTTAAAAAATAGCATGTCACATCCAGGGCTCTACAGACAATAAAACATTCCCTCCATGACGTGATGCTCTAACGCTGGGATATTGAAGAGTGCTGTCTCCGTGGTCAGCTCTTAAACAGTGATATAAACTCAAATATCAAGGTCACAAGCCATGAACACACTCCTGAAACGTACTGGCAGCCAATGTACGTAATTCCTTTAAAATTGGTGCAATGTGGTTTCTGTACAATGTTCCAGCCAAGAGTCTAGCCATACCATTTTGTACCACCTGCAGATTACATATCAAGGTTCAGAAACCCTACGTAGAACAGTGTATGTACTCCTGTTGTCAGATTAGGCCTGCCTAGGAACAATTGCAAGAGAAAAAAAAAACATTTTGAGCCACCAAATCTATTTGAGTCTCTAATAAGAGAGAAGAAGAAAAGTACAGTACAATCCCCTTTTTTAAAGATTCAATATCAAGGGTTTTACTTAACTATGCTATGCTTGAATAAATATTCCCTCCCCTAGATATGTTTATGAGCTTCTCTATATTCTCCAGTGTGATTTTTAGGTATATTTCTGGCCCAGGTATAGTTTAAATATAGGAGTCAATATTACCCACAGTTTCAGGTATCCACGGAGGGACTTGGGAGCATATTGTACTGTATTCCCAAACAGGATTTCTAATCCTACTCAAGAACCTACTCAGTTATCAGATGTAGTAAACAACTGATATATGCAGTCTTTATTTTACAAGAATTCAACTTCACCTTTTATCAGCATAAATGCATACGGTTGTGAGAGTAAAAATACGGGGAGTGGTGGAATTGTATACATTACTCCAAATATTACAAACTTTGAGGGTCCAAAACACCCGGAGGACCAACGTTTGCCCATGCCTGCATTACACTCTTAAAGTCTTTACAGGAAATGTTGGAAAAATGTAATAAACCAAGATCTAGTATTTATTTTAAGATAGGCATTCCAGAATATTCTGTCTGTGGCTCCTATTAGAGTGAAGTGATATTGAGGAATTTTTGTTTTTATCAAACTTCCCAAGTTCCTCCTTAAGGCACTTAATGTCCCAGCCTCCACATTGACTGGGTACTACCAAGAGTATGAAGGAAAGTGTTATACTATCCATCTTTCTATGTGATGGTTCTCCACTTCAAAATAGCACAGGTAAAACAGTATAGCACACATTGAAGATGCAACTATTTGGACCAGTACACAAGATATTATAACTAGAAATGACATGGAGCTATTTGTATGTGTAATAAATCTAAACGATCCGTGTACCTGAGCAACACATGTTCAAAATGCAGTTATAAAACTTGACATGGGAAATTTCACCAGGCTTCAAATTAGAATAGGCTATCTCTGTATTCATCAGTTAATTACTATGTGAACAGGAAAAAGCACGAAGGGCTCAAGCAGACAAATCAAATGCTTGACCATTCACTTGGGTGTAATGTTCAATCATGATCTCTGATACTCCCTAAAGTAATCAGGAATTCAATTTCTCCAAAACATCTTATAGAGGAACAGCCATCCTTTTCTTCATCTGGCTCTTAATAGAAAGGTTAAGGAAGCAGCAGACTATACTGTTTGAGAAACAACAGGCTGTGCTATTTTGAGAGCTAACACACTTGGAAAAATGAAAGTGAAGAACCTTCGTAACGAAAAGCTCATAAGAGGAAATCAGTGTGCCCTTCCAAATCCCCCAACAGAACTTCAGAGGGACATCCTGTACTCATGTTGGGAGAAGGTTCCGAAACGAGACGTGAGCTTTCTTTGGATGGACCATAATTCTCCTTAAGCCATGAAACTGAGCTCAGTCCTAATATTCAGAGAAGCTGAGTACTGTCAACCTTTCACATTTGCGGGTTTTGTAGATTTAATTACACAGCCCAAACAAAAAGACACATACACACAGTGTCTTGGTTTTTAGGCATCTTCCTGGAGTTATTTGGGGTACTGATTCAGAAAATTGCATGGAATAGACCGCATCAGCTCTAGTTTCTTCAATATTATTATCAAGTTTTTCTATGGGTGGGCAGATGGAGACTGTTAGATGCCGGAAGTTCTGTATTTCAAAATTTAGGCTATGTTGGTCAATATTATTCACTGATTTGATTAAAATGTTCTGTCATAGAATCTCTAGGTCTCTCAGGTTAAAAAAAATGCAATTTTAAAAATTAGCCATTTTCATTTTCACAGGTTTCCTCTGCCCCAACCCCAGCAAATGTGGAGAGTTGACTACACTTTTCATGCACACAGTAAGAGCTTTGCTCTTCCTATCTCCCCTTTCCCCCTTTTTTAATTCAAATTTTTAACAGACAAACCAGAAAGAAAACAATATTTATACTTAAACACAGACATACTTGAACAACAATTACATAACAACACAATTTCTCTTACCAACATTTATCCCTACTTTAATTACATGTAAATACAGACATATATACATAAAATAGTTTTAAAAGAGTATTTCCTGCTTCCCTTTTGTTGATTTCTCTATAGTTTAACCTTTTTCTTACTTCATGTGCAGCAAGTTATTTACTTCTGTTTGTTTCGACATTTACAAATGAATGTCCCAACAGTTTATATATATTTTTGCTCTTGTTGTAAATTGCGTTGAGTCTCCTACAAGGCTGAGAAATTGCGGTATACAAGCAAAGTAAATAAATAAATAATAATAAATATCTCCAAAACTGTACATAAAGTCTTTCCCTCACATATATACTGTATATACTTGAACCTAATTCTCGCCTTTCTTTGGCTAAATTGGAATGTGCATTAGATTTGCGTCATACAGTAATCTTAGTGCTGTGTCAGAGCAAAAGGGAAAACTGCTTCAGGAGCTGAATCTGGAGCTCCTCTTTAGGGGACTTCATCTCTAATTAAATAGCCAGTGCTCAAGGTGACTTCTATTTTGTTCAAAGCCAAACAGTTTAAAATCCATTGTATATATTCCTTGCGATTGCCTGGATCAGGTCATATTCCATGGAGGGATTAAGCTTGGTCATCTTCACCTCTTCCTCTTCAAAATGGTCACTGAGGGAGATGCTGCCAGTCCAACGCCTGAACTTCCAGCCTCCTTCCAACTCAAAACAAAAGATATCTCACCAAACAGTAGTTTGTACATGTACACTCATGTATACACACATATACAAATACTCCATGTAGATTACAGATAACACATCTAAATCTTGAGTTATTTCAGTGGCAAAGGCAGTTCTAATGGAGGTTCCCAAACCTAACACCTAATTCATATCCCTGTTGTATCCTATAAGAAGCATAGAAAGATTACACATTCCAGCTCAGACTTTTGTCCAGCATATGATTTATTCTGTATGAAGAGCCCACCTGGGTTTAAGCACAAGTGAAGAAACTACCTTAACAGACAAGAGTTCTTTGTCCCACCCTGGTCATTCCACAGATATATAAACCCAATTTTCCTAGTTCTAACAGACCTCACTACCTCTGAGGATGCTTGCCATAGATGCAGGCGAAACGTCAGGAGAGAATGCCTCTAGGACATGGCCATATAGCCAGAAAAAACCTACAACAACCCAGTGATTCCGGCCATGAAAGCCTTCGAAAATACATTGAACTATCTTAAAGATTCAGATAATGAAGGACTTCTAACTACAACTACTTCTAACTAGTTTTCTGCTAGAATAATACATATTTGTGACGTGGAGGATAAAAACGCTAGAGGCACTTAATCCTGACATAATTTAGGGACTCTGTAAATCTTAATCTGGCCAGATGTAGAATTACAGCCTACAATGTTTGCACTGGCAAGAACAAAACTAGCCTTCAGCAAGTATCTGTATGACATGTACTAAGAGCTCATAATCTATAAGCTGTCCATAAACGCTGAAGTTCCCACCATGGAGATGGTGGGGGGGGGGGGGGGGCACTGAATGGTACTGAAAATGTTAATAATAGTAAGAATACCTGAAAGACACATCACAAAAAATCTGAAGGAAAGTATCCCAGAGGATACAAATCCAAAAAACAGTCAGCACCTCTAGCAAACCCCTTTAATTAGCCTTCAGGGCAGAGATTTATATCAGAGAACATTGTCATAAAATAAAGCTGATTCAACAATAAACACTTCAGTAATAAAGCAAAACATATTATACTGCTGGGTGCCTGCCAGACCCAGTGGGCATAAATAAATCCACATCTTGCAAACCCCCCAACCACTGCTGGAAACATAGAGATGCAAGATTGTTGTTGTGTGTGTGTGTGTGTGTGTGTGTGTGTGTGTGTGTGTGAGTGAGTGCAAGAGAGAGAGAAAACTGGGCCATTAAAGGGCGCCAATATTCTATTTCTGAAGACTCATGTCCTCTTATTATTCACAGAACTGAGAAATAAATTCTCTCTATAGTGTTCTAAACAGCCTTATTTGTATCTGGGCCAAATATCAATGTGATCCCTTACTTCTAGGCTGAATACTTGAGTGTTATGTTAGGTCAACTAGTTTGTTTACCTGTTTCTCTGATGCTTTTTTATTTTTTCAGAACAATGCCACCTTTCCTTACTGATTCCACCTCTCCATACTGATTTCAGTGCAGTTAACCAAAACTATCAAATACAGTAAAGTCGGCCCAAGAATGAAAAGAAAATGAAATAGAATTAACTTAGTCCTGAAAGTATACAAAATATATGTCCTCCACCACCGCCACTGCCACCAAATATGCACATCCTTGCCTGTGGGAGCTTCCTGTAGTCAGGAGGCTACAGCCAAAAGATTTAAACCCTACAAAGCACTCTATGTAGTCAGCAGTGACTTTGCCTCCATCTGAAGGGTGCCTAGAGTATTGTCTCATGAACAGAGGAGATGGATATGATGCTCTAGTTCAGTGGTTCTCAAGGTGTTTTGGCAAACAATTCTCAGAAATCCTAGCCAGTTTAACAGCTGTTAGGATTTCTGGGAGTTGAAGGCCAAAACATCTCTGGACCTACAGGTTGAGAACTACTGCTCTAGAAGCATTCCATTAAATACCCGAGCTCTAGGCCAGGTGGAGCCTCATAGAGATGCCCCAGTATTCTGAAATAGGTTATAAACCAGACAAGTTAAGTTCTAACCTGTGTGTGTGATTCTGTTAATAGCCATCTGTCTGAAGGAATACTCATTTTTATCATTCACACTTCAGTTAGAGGCCTGGGTAGGACAATAGAAAAACCTCTCAATCTCATTTATCATCACAACAACCTTGTAAAGCTACAAATGCTTTAAAATGCTCATCTAAGACAAAGTGTGACACTGCTAGATTGCAAGACCTAGTATTCATCAACATTGGCTATGCTGTCAAGGGCTACTGGGAGCTTCAATCTGACAAGAGCAAGAGTACTATACAGTACTTTGCCCACCTCTCACCTAAAGCAACAATGGATGGGAATTTTATTTTAGCTCTTTTTGTTTGTTTATTTGTTCGTTCAGTCATTTCCAACTCTTTGTGACCTCATGGACCAGCTCATGCCAGAGCTCGCTGTCGGCCTTTGCCATCCCCAGCTCTTTCAAGGTCAAGCCAGTCACTTCAAGGATAACATCCATCCATCTTGACCTTGTTCGCCCCCTCTTCCTTTTTCCTTCCATTTTTCCCAGCATCATTATCTTCTCCAAGCTTTCCTGTCTTCTCATTACGTGGCCAAACTATTTCATTTTTGCTTTTAATATCCTTCCCTCCAGTGAGCAGTCAGGCTTTATGTCCTGGAATATGGACTGGTTTTGTCTTCTTGTGGTCCAAGGCACTCTCAAAGTTTTCCTCCAACACCACAGTTCAAAAGTGAGTATCTTCCTTCGCTCAGCCTTCCTTATGGTCCAGCTCTCTCATCCATAGGTTACTACAGGGAATACCACTGCTTTAACTATGCAAATCTTCATTGCCAGTGTGATGTCTCTCTACTCTTAACAATTTTATTGAGATTGGTCATTGCTCTCCTCCCAAGAAGTAAGCTCTACGAACTCCAAATACAATGCACTATCAATCAGACTACAGTAGATGACAATGGATATAAAAAGGAGGACAGAATGGATCCGGTCAAAGGAACAGACTTCCTAAATCTTCCAGCAGAGTTCTGATCTCCTGAATTCTGCTATTTGAAACTGACTGCCATTCTGGCAGTCATTCTTCCATTATCATCATTTCTTGACTTCAAGTTAAAAGGTCAAGTGAATAGTTGTTCATGATCATATGGCCATTATACACTTTTGAATCGCACAGTCAGTTCTCTGCAATGAACAAACCAACAAATCCAACATCCTTTCAAAAATACCTTTCAACTGAATTTATTCATTTCACACAAAGATCAGATAAGCCACTAAATAACTCTTTAGGTAAAGGTTTTCCCCTGACATTAAGTCCAGTCATGTCCGACTCTGGGGTGTGGTGCTCATCTCCATTTCTAAGCCAAAGAGCCAGCATTATCCGTAGACATCTTCAAGGTCATGTGGCCGGCATGACTGCATGGAGTGCTGTTACCTTCCCGCCAGAGCGGATCTACTCACATTTGCATATTTTCGAACTGCTAGGTTGACAGAAGCTGGGGCTGACAGCGGAAGCTCACACTGCTCTCCGGATTTGAACCTGTGACCTTTCGGTCAACAAGCTTAACTGCTCAGTGGTTTAACCCACTGCACCACCAGGGGCTCAAATAACCCTTACAACCACTAAATATACTACAGGATGATACCATTTGTCCCAAACGAAGGACAAGTCTTCGAATAAGCCCAGCTAGTGTTTCAGCTCACAACATTCTCTTTAGCAGTATCTGACTGTTCATTGCACTGCAGTTCCAAGAAAAGGGTTCACTCTTGACTGAGGTTGCCATGTAGACTTTGAAAAGTAAACACCCATCATCCAGCTGCACTGAAAATGACACACTGGGGATCCAAGCAACTCTGCCGGCAGCTTTAATCAGAAACTACAGTACTTTTATAAGCACTCTATTTATTTTCAGTGCTCTCCAAGGTAAAGCTTATGAGCTGAATACCAAGACTTCTGTATAGCCAAGTGCCACAGTATACATACAGAGGGATACTGCTGTCTTTATCTCTCCCCAAATATCCTCTGCAGACCCCTCACACATACATCAAGCCTCATCAGCACTACTATTTCAGCAAGAAAAGCCAAAATCAAGGCTACTTCCTTCCTTAGCCCTACACATCTCTTTCTGGGTGCTTTTACATTCTGGAGAGGAATTGGAAACATGTCCCATAGATAACATCTTTAAATCCACTCTTAAATACCTACAGAACTTAGAAGTAACACATTACAAGTAGTTACTGGTATCCACTATTTTGGGCAGTAATGGGGACAGAACATAGGTACCATCAAGAAGTAACAGAACAAACAGAGGGCAGTAAAGGACAGTTTCCATTCAATGAGAAACACTATCTTTATATGTTGAGACACTCTACTGAAAAAAAAAACCAGTTATCGTTATTTTTCTGTCCTTCAGCAGAAATGCCTAGTCCACTGGTTTTTGCACTAATTGTAGTGTCCAGAGACCTTTGAAGGCAGAATACATGACATGGAAGCCTCTAGAATCATTTAGGTTTTACTCAACATTTTTTTCATATGGAAGATTAATTATAATGCCCGAAAAGAGGTATGTTTGATTGACCATATGTTTGGAAGGTGATTTGGTAGGGAAGGGGAACCTCCAGCCTACACTAGAAAATAAATATCTTGTACAAACATTACTCCATAGCTAAAACACAACGATGCATCAAGGAATTAATCAATTAAAGCCTATAACACTTAACAATTGGTTCTATAAACATGCATTAAAGTTGTACAGGAATACATTTCTTAGTTCTGGCTTTCCTTAACGCTCTTGCATGTGCCTTCTCTTTCTCAGTTACTCACAGCCTGCTTCTTCGCATTCATTCTCTACCTTAACATTAGCACTCTTTATGCTCCATTTCTGGATGCTTTTCTGTTTGGCCTTCTGTGAGTTTTTCTCAGTTGGAGGTCACCCTTACATTGCCTCAGCTCTTTCACCCTCTATGAAAACACTGATCTCTTTCACCCCTCTATGGAAACACTGAATCACTTCCCCTCTTTAATTCTCACCATAAAATCTTCCCTTTCTCTCTGTCTTATGAGCAATGCTCTGTATGAGGACAATTTTGTGAATGAAGGGCATCTTTCCCAGATCCGTCTTTTTACTCCAGTGGTCTTTTTGGCTCAGCACACAGATTTATTTTTTTATCAGTTCTCATTATGGTTTATGCAAAATGTTTAAAAACAGTAAAAGGCAGCATTTGTATTTATTGATGAATTTGCAGTACTCCTTTTTTACTTAAAAAAAAATTAGAATGCTGGGGGGGGGGGGGGGGGTCATTTTCCCTAAATGACACATTCATGATTTTATTTGTGGTGATTGCCAAATAAATATTAAATAAACTTTTTCTCTTAATTATTTCATTTTTTAAAACTGTATATGATTTTGTCACTGCATAAGACATTCACATTTAAATGCTTTAAATGTTACTTTTAAATTGCCCGAAACACTGTCAGGCATGTGTCCACTGTGGCTGATGACTGTCACTTTACTTTTAGCCAAACATTCTGCTTTCCTTGTGGAATTCCCAGCTTGGCAATGAGACAGTTTTAAATGCTAGGGCTCTCTTCCAACACAAATCAACAGAAAAAGCAATATATTATTCACATCACATACCTTTCTCTTGCTCATACCACTGCTGACATTCTTATTAATTGAGACTCCTTATCTGCTGGGTGGGAATAATCTTTGGGCACACTTACACTCCCACTAAATAGAGTCTAAAACTGCATTACATAGTCAGACTAGACCAGTGGTTCTGTGGAGTCCTAAGGGCTCTGTGTGCAATTCCCAGGGGCTCGGCAAATGCTCCAGGACAAAAAAAAAATACACATTGAATAAAATTAAAGAATACAAACAAAAAGTAGAATAAAAATTAGAAAGCTAGAAATTACATTCTGAACTGAAATTTGTCAAGTTGAATTTTACACCTCCTCTGGAATTCTGCTGCCACTAGCTACCAAAACATTGTAGCGCAAGATGGAGAGGCACCAAGACCAAGTGGGGTGCCAGCCTGTCGTGCACACTCAAATGGCACTTCCAGGAACTAAGTGTCCGAGTGATTTCTTGGAACTGCACATTTGAGAAGTTTCTTGCTCATTCTTGATCTTTCAAGAATTCGTGGAATTTGCTCAAAGCTTTTCAGAACTTAGCCCCATATAAATAGAGGTTGGCTAGTCAATTTGGAGTCCCTTCACAGTCAATTTTAATAGCTATAACATTGTGATTTCTTAAATATTCTTCTGCTGTGTGGTTTGTAAGTATTCATTAATAAAGTGTTGTCTTATGTTTTACTTGTATGTCCAAACCCCAAACTACTGTGATGAATTAGCAGTAGAAAAATATTACATTATTGACTGACTGTGATGCCCCCCCCCCACTTTTTTTTTTCAAGCAGGTAAGTACTTGGATTTTATTATTTAAAAAATTATTTCCTTTATTTTGTATTCTGGGTTATCAAAGATAACGTTGGAGATTCTCCTATTCCTGTATGATTTTCTTTTAGGCAGATGTCACTGGCTTCAAACAGGTACCTTGAAGAAAAAAAGATGTTACATTTGAAAAGGAGAACACTCCATTACTTTGCCAGATGAGCCAACAACAAAAAAAGTTTATAACCAAGCAAAGCGCTCCAGCATTTGTGTCAGAAGGGCTTTCCGCAAAAGAAACCATTTCTGAATCTTACTTACTTACTTACTTAGGCGATCCCTCGTTGGACGAGTAAGATGGTCTTCCATTATGGATTTCCTTGTGGGTCCGTATGTGGCTGTGGAGCCCTATTCTTGCTCTGCATCTTCTTCCGCAGTGAGGGCATTGGTTTCCAGGTGGAAGGCAGTCCCGGTCGGGGTTGGCTTGATGCGCTTTCCTCCTGGCACGTTTCTCTCTTTCACCCTCCACTCGTGCCTCCTCAAATTCTGCAGCACTGCTGGTCACAGCTGTCCTCCAGCTGGAGCGCTCAAGGGCCAGGGCTTCCCAGTTCTCAGTGTCTATGCCAGAGTTTTTAAGGTTGGCTTTGAGCCCATCTTTAAATCTCTTTTCCTGCCCACCAACATTCCGTTTTCTGTTCTTAAGTTCGGAGTAGAGCAACTGCTTTGGGAGACGGTGGTCAGGCATCCGGACAACGTGGTCGGCCCAGCGGAGTTGATGTTGGAGGACCATCGCTTCAATGCTGGTGGTCTTTGCTTCTTCCAGCACATTGACGTTTGTCCACTTGTCTTCCCAGGAGATTTGCAGGATTTTCTGGAGGCAGCGCTGATGGAAACGTTCCAGGAGCTGCATGTGACGTCTGTAGACAGTCCACGTCTCACAGGCATAGAGCAGGGTTGGGAGGACAATAGCTTTATAGACAAGCACCTTGGTATCCCTACGGATGTCCCGGTCCTCAAACACTCTCTGCTTCATTCTGGAAAATGCTGCACTTGCAGAGCTCAGGCGGTGTTGTATTTCAGCGTCGATGTTGACTTTGGTGGAGAGGTGGCTGCCAAGATAGCGGAAATGGTCCACATTTTCTAATGTTACGCCATTAAGCTGTATTACTGGCATTGGAGAGGGATGGGCTGGTGACTGCTGGAACAGCACCTTGGTTTTCTCAATGTTCAGTGACAGGCCGAGCTTCTCATATGCTTCTGCGAAGGTGTTTAGAGTGGCTTGTAGATCTTCTTCTGAATACGCACAGACGACATTGTCATCAGCATACTGGAGTTCTATAACAGCTGTTGTTGTAACCTTGGTTTTGGCTTTCAGTCTGCTGAGGTTGAATAGCTTGCCATCTGTCCGATAGATTATTTCCACTCCGGTGGGAAGCCTCCCATCAACAAGGTGAAGTATCATAGCGATGAAGATGAAGAATAGAGTTGGGGCAATAACACATCCCTGTTTGACACCGGATTCCACTTTAAATGGGTCACTTTGGGAGCCACTGCTGTCCAAGACTGTTGCCATCATGTCATCATGGAGGAGCCGCAGGATGTTCACAAATTTGTTAGGGCACCCGATTTTGTGGAGGATGGTCCAGAGAGTGCTGCGATTCACTGTGTCGAATGCCTTTGCAAGGTCGATGAATGCCATGTACAGAGGTTGGTTTTGTTCCCTGCATTTTTCTTGGAGCTGTCGTGCAGTGAAGATCATGTCCACTGTTCCTCTGGAGGGGCGGAAGCCATTCTGAGATTCTGGGAGGGTATCTTCTGAGAGGGGCAGAAGGCGGTTTGCAAGGATTCTTGCGAGGATTTTCCCAGCGGAGGTTAGAAGGGAGATACCTCGATAGTTTCCGCAGCCTGTTCTTTCCCCTTTTTTGAAGAGGGTGATGATGGTGGCGTCCTTGAAATCTGCTGGGATTTTCTCGGTCACCCACACTTTTTCTATGAGCTGGTGGAGTTGGTGTGTCAGCTCAGGTCCTCCCTCTTTAAAGATTTCAGCAGGGATCCCATCTGGTCCACTGGCTTTGTTACTCTTCTGTTGGTTGATGGCATTGCTGACTTCTTCCAAACTAGGCAGTGCTGCAAGCTCATCCCTGGTTTGTTGTTGTGGGATTTGTGAGAGGACCTCTTCGGCCACATTGGAGCTGCGGTTCAGGAGGCTTTGGTAGTGTTCTTTCCAACGTAGTGCAATTGAGTTTTGGTCCTTCAGGAGTTTGGTTCCATCTGATGAGCGTAGAGGCTGTATGCCATGGTTTCTTGGTCCGTAGATGACCTTTGTGGCTTTGAAAAATCCCTGAACATTATGGGTATCTGCCAGGTGTTGGATTTCTTCGGCCTTCTTTATCCACCAGATGTTCTTGAGTTCTCTTGTCCTTCTTTGGACCTCAGCTTTTGCACTGGCATAGATCTTTTTCTTAGCAGCACAGTTGATGTCTCTCTGCCATGCTTGGAAGGCTTTCCTTTTCTTGTCAATTAGCTGTTGGATCTCGATGTCATTTTCATCAAACCAGTCTTGATGTTTCTTGGCTTGGTATCCAATAGTTTCTTCGCAGGCTTGAATGATGGAGGTCTTCAGTTTGTTCCAATGTTCCTCGACATTTTCGGGGTGTACTGTGGGTAGATGGTCCTTGAGTGCTGTTTGGAGATGGGCTCGTCTGGAGGGCTCCTGAAGGGCTTGGGTGTTCATTTTGCGCCTTGCCTTCCTTCCTTGGAGTCTGCGCTTGGGAGCGATCTTGATAGCCATCGAGGATCGAATTAGCCTGTGGTCAGTCCAGCAGTCGTCAGCACCTGTCATGGCTCTTGTGAGGAGCACGTCACGGCGGTCTCTGGCACGTGTTATTACATAGTCTAAGAGGTGCCAATGCTTTGACCGGGGGTGCTTCCATGATGTCTTGAACTTGTTTTTCTGGCGGAAGAGCGTGTTGGTGATGACAAGGTTGTGCTCCGCACATTTGGTGAGAAGCAGGATGCCATTTGAGTTGCTGTTTCCAACCCCGTCTTTTCCTATGGTCCCTGGCCACAGGTCGAAGTCTCGAGACTTCGATTTCTGAATCTAGGCACTACCTTAATCATTGTTTGCAAAATACAACAGAAGTGGGCCAGTGAGCAAGGACCCCACAATAAAAAATGAAAATAGGAAGAAAGTTATTTGAATATGGAATTCAGAGAAACAAACGATGGTTGGTCTCTGTGTGATTAGCAGAAATGTGTGGACCAACAGTTCCATGTTTCCTACCAAACTATGGCATCATTTCAAGGCAGAGCATCTTGACTTGAAAACATTCAAGCTCATCTCGAAGCTTTGAAAGACTCATTTGAACATTATTTTCCGACAGCTCAAGAGAAGCTGATGGTTTGAAATAGTATTGAGTGTGTTCAGCAAGAATAAAAAAGCACCCAGCTTTAACTCAGCGTAATACGAGATCCTCAAAGATTTGACATCTCACAGCAAAGTAAAATTATGTTTCAAAACTAAATTTTGCTGGAGTTTGGCTGCATTTACAAGATGACTTCAAAATTTTGTCTGAGAAAGCAAAATTAATATTGCTGCCTTTCTCAACTACATATCTCTGTGAAGTGGGATTTTCTGCCTATATAGGCATCAAAACAAAATACAGAAGTTGTTTAAACACAGAACTAGATATTCACCTGCAATGATCATCAATTCAACCTAAAACAAGAAAACTGTGCAAAAAATGCAATCACAGGTGTTTCATCAAACGTTTATACATTACTTTATATTATGTTTTAATTTTGGCGAACTGTTGCACTACAGCGGATTCTAATACTATTGTAATGCAAATGATATGATTTACTGAACTTTGAAATAATTTTTATGTACGACCAGTTTTGACAATATCATATGTATTTGTGGTAGTTGAGAATAAACTGAAAAATTATGGTAAGTGTCAAGGTATTTAAAATACCATTTCATTGCATGGACTGCACAATTGTTTAGATATTTATTTCCATTATCTCCCTTACTATCTATCCCCTCTTCCTCCCCCTGTAACACTACTTCTGAACACCATTAACTTGTAAGACACAGAGTAAGCCTAAGGAGCACTGCAATAGAAATTGATTCTAAAAAGGGCACCAAGAGTAAAAAAGGTTGTGAACCACTGGTGTAGATTCATATAATGCAGTTTAACTGCATTAAATTGCATTATATGAATCTATACTGACCATAAAATGCAGTTTCAAACTGCATTATATGGTAGTGTAGATGGAGCCTTTACCTAAGAACTTACTTCTGATTAGTACTTAGATGACAGACTACCAATGAATACAATGCACTATAGGCTATATTTCAGAGAAAGGAATTAACAAAACCACCTCTGAGTATCATTTGCCTAAGAAAGACCTATGAAATTTATGGAGTCAGCATAACTTGACATACAACATGAAGGCAAGCACTCACATTCACGCACCCCTATATCTTCTCTTACAACAAATGTGATTTTAAAAATACATGAAAAGTGCCACTAATGCAAAATGCTGTATATTACTTGTGGACCACAGAAAAGAAGACAATTTAGAAAAATGCCAATATGTATTGGTTTATGTATATCTCTACAGTCCTTCTTATGGTACATAAAAAATCTAACTGTAAAATTTAATATCAAAAGGATTATACACATAATTATATAATAGTATCTACATAAAAAAGCATAATACGTTTTAAGTCTTTTGCACACTGTTTAAAGCCTATAATACCAATATGAAAACTAACTGCAAAAATTTCTGGAGCCGAAAATCTCATTTCATTTGCTGGGCCCAAATTATTATTATTATTACTATTACTATTATTATTATTATTATTATTATTATTATTATTAACTTTATTTGTACCCCGCTAGCATCTCCCAAAGGACTCGATGCGGCTTACAAAGGCCAAGACCTCAACAAAACAATAGTACAACAAATACAATTCAAAGCAAATCAAAAACATCAAAGCAATAACAGCAAAACAACAAAACAATACACCATGACACCATAAAAACAGGGCCGGGCCAAAAGTAATGGGTACAGATTAAAAGTGCTGGGTGTGATAAGTGGTCTATCGGATTTCAAGGAAGTGCAATGTGCAGAGAATCTTAAAATTCTGATAAAGTGCTTCTGGGACTCTAATGAAGTACTTACTGGAGTTTCCTATTCTGGATAGGCACATTGGAATAGCCACGTCTTCAAATTCTTCCTAAAGACAGCCAAAGTAAATGGGGGTCTTGGAACAAAACCCTAGTGCAGGGGTCCCCAAACTACAGCCCGCGGGCCGCATGCGGCCCGCCAAGGGCATCTATCCGGCCCACACGGCCTGTCCTGGCCTCGCACAAAGCCCCTCGCTGCCGCCAATGGCGTCCGTTCTGCTGCACTTCTCCCTCCACAGATTTCTCCCTCCACATGGGATGGAGAAGCCTGTGGAGGGAGAAGTGCTCTCTGCTCTCCCGCGGAGAACAGAGAGCGAAGCAGAGCGGACGCCATTGCTCTACAACAGAAAATCCCTGGTGACGAGGAAGGCGTCAGCAAATGGTGGAGGCGGCGCCAGGTGGGCGTGGCCAGGCTTCCAGGCCAGAGAAGCCAGCATCACTTGGCCACACCCATCTGGCACTGCCTCCACCATTTGTGGATTCTTCCCCACAAACGAACATTACATTTTTATTTATATAGATTTATTTCCTATATTTATACCCCGCCCTTCTCCCCCTGAAAGGGAACTCATGCTTACATATTCCAAAAACCACTTCCAAGTCAGAAAATAGAATGTTTTCCTCATTTTAATTGGAACTATTTTATCTTCAGAAATGCTAAAACTATGCTTTATGTTCAGATTGTAACAATAAAAATACACCATGCATATCAGATATTTACATTACAATTCATAACAGTAGCAAAATAGGACATGTGCAGTGTGCATAGGAATTTGGTCATCGTTTTTTTTAAAAAAAACTATAGTCCGGCCCTCCAATGATCTGGGGGACAGTAATCCGGCCCCCCGTTTAAAAAGTTTGAGGACCCCTGCCCTAGTGGATGCCATGGGCTCCCTTAACAGATATATTGCTCACAGGAGTACTCACTCCCTCCTTCCAACCATCTGCTAAAACAAACAAACAAACAAAAAACACTGAAACTAGTTCAATTGCTTCCTTCATTACTGTAAACAGTCACTATAAACAGTACTGCAAAGCCAGATATTTGGGATCTCACCCTAAATGTCACTGGCCCTTCATGTCAACCTGAACTGACCTTCTCTAAATGTTGGAGCAATATTGTTTTTAGTGGAAAGGTCAGATAGGTTGCAGAAAGATTGGGACAGACCTGGATAAACATATCTTACAAGCTTGGAACAGGATGCTATTTATACCACTTACAGTACCAGCCTTTTCTTTGACCATAGCACTTGAAAGGAGAATAATAGGGCCAGGCTTGGTTGTGGCATTCCTCTGCCCCCTTCCCTGTGCTGCTTTAGTGCCTTCAAAAAATATGACAACACATGACACCATTGTTCATTCAAGCAAAGAAGACTTAATAAAAGAGCAGTTTAAATTAATATAATGTTCATTTGAAGGTGTTAAAAAAACTTCCTGATTCAAAGACCTCCAACAACTACAATAGATTTTGTCATTGCTGTCCACTGTTATCAAGTCCATTTCAACTTACAGCCACCCTCTCAATGAGAGACTTCCAAATCAGCTCTATCCGCAACAGCCCTGTAGAGGTACTGTAGACTCAGGACCATGATTTCCTTGATTATATCTATACACATACAGTACAGAATTCCTATATATTCGAAAAGTGTTATTACCATGATTGTATTTTCAATGTATTGAGTCTTCTCATAATATGTCCAAAGCAAGAATGAGAGACTTCCAAGCCACCCTATCATCAGCCGATCTGCAGATTCAGGAATGTGTTTTCCTCTGTAATTAGAATATAAATTTATTTACTTATTTATTTATTGAGAATACAGTTATAGTGTATAGAAAACCACAAACAAAGTTAGAAACTTGGCATTGTACTAAATTTCCTTCCAAGTCGCCCAGTCTTCTGTGTGCCCAGGAAGGAGTTTCTCATCCGGTCTCAGACACTGAATGGGGTTTTGGGTTTTAGCCTGCCACTTTTAGACTCTTGCTTGCTGAGGTGTTCCTGCAAGTATCTCTGTAGATCTTAGGAAGCTGTTCTCATACAGGGGATGGGCCGGAGATGTCAATGCCTTGGTTTTTCATTACTGGCTGCTACTTCCCGACAGGTATCAGGTAGTGCAATACTGGCTAAACAGTATAATTTCTCCAACAGTGTAGGGCATAGACATCCTGTGATAATGCGGAATGTCTCGTTAAGAGCCACATCCACAGTTTTATTGTGGTGAAATGTATTCCATACTGGGCATGCATATTCAGCAGCACAGTAACAAAGCACAAGGGCAGATGTCTTCACTGTATCTTGTTGTGATCCCCAGGTTGTGCCAGTCAGATTTCATATGATATTATTTCTAGCATCCACTTTTTGCTTGATTTATTTTGTTTTTATTTTTTTATTTATCGTGTCAGGAACAGACCATTTTTTTAACAAACAAACAAACAAAACACAAAGTTTGCAAGCTTGATAGTTGATTAATTGTCCTTTGACCAGTAGCTGGCCACTTGGGAGTGCCTCTGGTGTTACTATAAGAAGGTCCTCCATTGTGCATGTAGCAGGGCTCAGGTTGCATTGCAACAGGTGGTCTGCTCTTCTCCACACTTGCATGTCATGGATTCCACTTTGTAGCTCCATTTCCTAAGATTGGCTCTGCATCTCGTGGTGCCAGAGCACAGTCTGTTCAGCGCCTTCCAAATCACCCAGTTTTCTGTGTGCCCAGGGGTATCAGCCATTGATTGAGGTTCTGGGTTTGAGCCTGCCACGTTTGAACTCTCACTTGCTGGGGTGTTCCAGAGAGTGTCTCTGTAGATCTTAGAAAACTATTTCCTGATTTAAGTCGTGGACGTGCTGGCTGATACCCAAACAGGGGATGGGCTGGAGATGTCACTGCCTTGGTCCTTTCATTATTGGCTGCTACTTCCCGGCGGATGTCAGGTGGTGCAATGCCGTCTAAACAGTGTAATTTCTCCAGTGGTTTAGGGTGCAGACACCCCGTGATAATGCAGCATGTCTCATTAAGAGCCACATCTACTGTTTTAGTGTGGTGAGATGTGTTGTGCCAGTCAGCTTTCATATGATATTGTTTCTAGCGCCCACTTTTTGCTTGATATTCAGAAAGTGCTTCTTGTAGGTCAGGGCACGGTCCAGAGTGACTCCAAGGTATTTGGGTGCGCTGCAATGCTCCAGTGGGATTCCTTCCCAGGTAATCCTCAGAGCTCGGGATGCTTATCTGTTCTTAAGGTGAAATGCACATGTCTGTGTTTTAGATGGGTTTTTGCTTGATAATCAAGTAGTACTTCTTGTAAGTCAGAGGACAGTCCAGGGTAACTCCTAGGTATTTTGGTGTGCAGCAATGCTCCAGTGGGATTCCTTCCTCAGTAATATAAACTTGGATTATGGTTATATTGATAGGTTTTTCCTGATGTCTTATTGATATTGTTCCACCAGACTTTGCATTATAGCATTTGGTTACTTTTGCTACATACATCAGATTTTTAAATGTTATTGTGTGCCTTCAAGTTGTTTCTGACTTAGTGGTAACAAAAAGTTCCAGGACTTTACTTTGTTTGCTCCTATTTTAGGTCCTAACTTGATTTCTGCCTTGTTTTTCCAGCAAGGAGGAAGTATGAAGGAATAAATTACTGGGATGTGGCATCAATCACAATTACACCCCAAATTTCTTTTATAGGAACTGGGCATTGGATTTGGCAATCCCAATTGCTCTATGGCTTAGAATAAGCTAGTAGTTCTTGTTTTTTGTTTTTTAAATGGAACCAGCACTTACTTGAAAATTTGCGATGTCATACTGATTTATCAATTGGAATCCCCCAAATAGGCAAAGTTTTATTCAAATAACATCTCAGTTACATCTTTGCTGCTTGCCTTGAATAAAATATTTCCTGTCAAACAAACAACAGGGGTGAAAAGAGAAATTCCAAGAGGGAGTTCAATTAACAAATTCTTAAAATAATCAACATGTTATCTGAGACAGCCTAGCAAGTTAATTATTGCTGGGTTCAGTAATCGACACATAAGAATGCCCACAGCACTTCTAAGCATCTAAGCAGTTTGCGAAGACTCACCAAAAGCAACTGATCAATTCACACAAAGGAACAGTTTCAGAGCATTTATTGCTCATAGCTATAAGAGAAGACACTGCTCATGCCAACTTCTTTTTGATAACTGAATGACTATATGATTTAGCCCAAACAACATTTCTACTCTGCATTTTGTTACCATCAAGAGTCTATACGAAGGTTTTCAGGAAAAGCTTTTAGCTCAGTGGTTGTTCACAGAAGGTCCCAAGTTCAATGCCTGGCAACTCCAGGAAGAAGAACAAAAGATTCCTCCCCAAAGGACAGAGTGGACAATCTTGAGCTAAATGGACCCCCTGGTCTCACTGGCCAATCTTCCTTTTTTCAGTAAGTCTAAGGATGATTAGCTCTGACCTACCATTTCTCTGGCTGCCTTCTGCCAGGCACAAACACTTTTATTTATGTTTAATACAAGTTGCGAATCCCTTACCCGGAATTCTGAAATATCCCAAAATCTGAAGCTGCCCACGTATGGATGAGATAGGGATACCTTTGCTTTCTGATGGTTCAATGTACACAAACTTTGTTCTAATGCACAGCATTATTTAAAATATTGTGTATAAAATTATCTCCAGTCTATGTGTATAAGATGCATATGAAACATAAATGAATTGCTTGTTTAGACTTGAGTCCTCAGCTCCAAGATACTTCATGATGTATGTGTTGGGAATCAGAGCTCTCAGGCTAAAAATAACCCTCACTTGGGGTGATTACACAAAAAATATAGCAGAGTGCCAGAAGCACAGTTCATAACCAGCAGAATCTTACATGTGGTGAGATGGGATTAGCATTCATTCAAGAGAATGGATCAGGATTGCAGAATCACAACTTTAGTTTCCAAATATATATATTTTTGAAGTAAAAATAAATCTATTCTAGATAGAAAAGGTATTAAGAGCAAACTTACTAAGCTATATTTTAAAGAAGGTAACAGGATAAAATATCAAAAGTATCCATGCAGCTACATTTTGTCTTGAGAATGACAAAATTCGTCCTCACTGGAAGGAAGACAAAGGCAGAAGAAAAAGGGCAATGTAGAATGACCACACGGCCAACAAGCCAGGGCAATAACAACAACTTTAAAGAGGAAGTTAGCTCATCCCTCACAGAGATTACATTGCTACATCTTCAAAGGGGGAGGGGATAGTGGCAAGAGAAGAAGGAGAAGAAAGGCAGAGCCCCGTCTGGGATAAACATGCATAGAAACGTGGGGAAGGAAACCCTCTCGCTCATCCTATCAGATGGAGATTCCATCTGAATATGAGTAAGAACTTCCTGACTGTGAGAGATGTTCAGCAGTGGAACTCTCTGCTCCAGAGTGTGGTGGAGGCTCCTTCTTTGGAGGCTTTTAAACAGAGGCTTTGAATGCAATTTTCTTGCTTCTTGGCAAGGGGTTGGACTGGATGGCCCATGAGGTCTCATCCAACTCTATGATTCTAGCTACTCATTGAGGACTGGAGACCTGTGCAGTCAGGGATGAAACCCAACAGTGAGTATGGGAAAATGCAGGCATTTGAAAATCCCAAAAATATAAAATCCAAAATACTTCTGAATTCAAACATTTTGGATATGGGATTCTCAACCTAAACCCTACATTTTACTTCATGTGTTGTTGTTTTTTAAAAAGACCCTCTGGGTCTAAAACAACTGCGAGTAAAAAAAAGTTGGAATGGAAAAATGATACTCAATACCTGGGGGTCACATTCTTTCTCCCCCTCCCCAATGTTTAGAATATGAACCGTTCTTTTAACAAAAGCATTGTAGGTTATACGAGCTGTTTCTGTAAATCTGCTTAAATGTCTGTTTCAGAGAACTTGCCCAGCCTCATTTGGTACTCAAGACTCCTCATAAACAATTTACTAACAAGCAAGAAGTTAGATAACATGGAAAAGAGCAGAAGTATTCACTTGACGACGAGAATTAATAAAAAAAAATCTAAGTCATTCTTTCTGATGTGATCCAGGATAATTTAATGACCACTTCATTTTGTCTCTTGTTCCAACAAGCTTACGGCTATACTGTACACTAAAACAGCCATGCCAGTTTCTCTAAAAAAGTTCATTCAGGAAGGACTTATTGTCTAATAAGCTGGAGCATGTGCTTTATTGGAGAAGAGCAATAAAATACACGGTCCAACTTACAAGCAATTAAAAATTTCAGCATTTATATTCTGATTCTACAGAATCAAGGTTAGAAGCTAGCATTTTATTAAGCAAACATAAAGATTTCACTATTCTAATTCCATTAATTTGAAACACACAAAAAAAGAACAAACAACAGAAATGTTGCGGATATATTTGGCACACAACAGCAACCATTCACTTCCTGCTATGAAAGATTCACGTGTAACAAAGAAATGTCCAAAAAGGTCAGTAAGGTCTTCAAGCCTTTGACTTCTCTTTCTTCCTGTTTGCAAAAGGTCATTAGAGGTAACTTCACTCATCTGTTCTCACTGAAGAATCTAATTGCAAATCCGTGCCCCTTGGCCAAAGGGAAAGAAATACACTGCTATTTCAGAAATTATTAAAATTGGAAAATGAACTTGGGGGGAAATGCTACAAGACTGGCATGCTGAAGATACAAACAATATAACATTTTGCAGCAACATTTCCTGGATTTGAACATCATACAGGGAGCCCTTTCACACTACACAATAACAGCACAGTGATTTCTACCACTTCCTGGGGTCTGCAGTTTGGACGTCGCCATGGGAGTTCAAGTGGAATAGCAACACTATGAATATATAATATGAAAGTGCCCAGAGGAAAACTACAGATCACCAATTAAACTAGAGTATATCAGGTTCAAAACATGTAAGTAAACAAAGTGAAACAATCTACTGTTCCTCAGAAAATAAAAACTGAATTGCAGGACTCCATATAGCCTGACAATAATTAGCAAGAATGTGTGTATTTTACATACCTGTCAACTTGCCTTATTAAGTGAAGCATCTATTCTGTTTTAAGGTACAGTTGCGACACGGTGGTCCATGCCTTAGTTACACCTAGAATGGATTACTGTAATGCACTGTAGTTACGTGGGGATGCCTTTGAAGACGGCTCGGAAATTGCAATTGGTACAAAGATTGGCAGCCAGGTTACTAATCGGAGCTAATTATAGGGGGCATACCATGCCCCTATTGAAGCAGCTCCACTGGCTGCCAATAAGTTTCCGGTCCCAATTCCAAGTGCAGGTTGTCACCTATAAAGCCCTACATGGTTCGGGTCCAGCCTATATTCATGACCACATCTCCCCTATGAACCGGTGTGAGCTCTAATATATCTCAGGAGGCCAGTCTTGATTTTCCCCTCAAGAACAGCCTTAATATCATGTTGAAAGTAAATGAAAAAATGTTTTACTTCAGCAAAACATAAGATACCAGCATACAAAGTTATATAATGCAAAAGAAAGCAAAGAAGTCTTAATGCAGACACAATACTCAGATCTCTAATAAAGTCTAAAATAAAACAGTAGTCTCACATCAGATGAAGAACAATGTGCATTGACCTATAAATCATTGGAAGCAGTTTCTCAAATGCAGACTTGAAGCAGGTACAAATGGGAGCAAAGGCATAAGCATCAGGGTTGTTTGTTACCAATGAAAGCTGACTACTTCTGCTTCTGATTTATAGCCCTGAATTCCCCATGCAAGAGGTGCTAGGGTGGTTCCCAAATAGTTTGGCATTCCTGGCAGCTAGCTGAATGGCATCTCTGCTCTGTTTCCTTTTGCCTTTCCAGAAATGTGGGCACTTGAAAGATATCATCATCTGATTCTAACTCCCATTCTGATTCCTGATCACTTTCCTGCTCTCCTTCCTCCTCTGAAGATGAGGAATCCCTAACAAGGCCCACCTTTCGGTCCCGAGTCTGTCTTTAGCACAGTTGGTGGGGACAAGGGAGAGGGCCTTCTTGGTGATGGTCCCCTGGCTCTAGAACACCTTTCCCAGTGAACCTAAACAAGCTACACTACAGCGCTTTAGGAAAGAGTTAAAAACTTGATTTTTCCAGCAGGCATTTGAGAATGTTTAGACAGTAACCAGAACTGATTGCCAATCACTTAGCACTTTATGTCTACATTCTGTGCATTCAGCTGGGCTCCTGAATGATTACATGGATATTTTAACTGATTCTATTTCTAATAGAGGTTGTTTTATTCAACTGATATACCTGGTTTTTGTAACGTATTATTGTTTTCATATTTATGCATTTTATGCATTATGAATTTTATGTATGGCATATTTCTGTGCTATTTTGTAAGCCACCCTGAGTCCCTATGGGAGATGGTGGCAGTGTATAAAGTATGATGACGATGATGATGTGACAAGGAATAAATCCAGGAAAATAGCAGTCTGAGAGTTTAAGGTCTTTTGTTATCTAGTAATTTACATTTCTCTTTTAAAAATTAATCTGATCATGATTTTGGTGAAATTTCTAAAAAATATGATGACAAAGTCTGGTAAAACCTCAAGAAAAAAGTACCATGAACACTGTTCTGTAACTCTCCAGCAAGAACTATTTTTGACCCATATGCTTCTTTAACAAACATCCTTCTGAGTTTTTCTGCAATCTAATTTTCCCCTGATATTCTTAGCTAGAACAACTTGCAGCAGCATACCTATACACCTAATCGCAATGCAAAAATCACTCTCCCTAGACAAGAGCAGAATTTTATTCACAGTATGAATAAACTTAGGTATAGAATGATATTGGGAGTGGAAATGAGAGCAGCACACATACTGATGGCTAGTTGCCTAAATCAGTTCTGTTGAAGAGGGACAGACAATCAGGTAACATCCCAATTTGAATTTTCATTCCCATTTATTTTTAATAGTATAGCAGTTGTTAAGGATCATGAAAGTTATAGCCCAAATGTCTGGAGGGAACTACCATTATTGCAAAGACATGATCTGGACTGAGGAACCTGAGAAGAATAAAAACATTTCTACTTAAACCATTGACAGAGCTCCCCTGCCTATCTTTGATATAAATTGAGATTCTTAGAAAGTGGCTAGATTTCGTAGTCAAAGAAACTATGAGCCATGGTGCAGCTATCACCTTTACAAAAGAGTTCTTATTGTAAACCAATTGAAGGAATTGTTGTTGTATGCCTTCAAGTAATTTCCAACTTATGGTGACCCTATCCTGGGGTCAGCTCTCCATATATCTCATTATCCAAACATTACAGTTGTACTACAGACTGCTGAGGGATGATCTACGAAAATAGCTGCTATTTCCAATAATGCTAACTTTCCAGATCAGAATGTGATGAAACTCTTTTTTAATTATGGAAAAGGCAGGTTTTGAATTCTTTTGGATTAAGTAAAAAAAAACACGAGTAATAAACACCAAAGAACAGGTCCAGTCCTCACTTTAATGCCCTCCATTAGGGAATGAAATCTAAGAAAAGTAACAGGAGTGTCTCCAGAAAGTACAATCCAATGCAACCTAACTGCTTCTCTTTGAACCAGGACAGAAGGAATAGAAAGAGTCTCACCTTCAAAAGAAATCACTGGGTGTTCTCTTCTTGAACACTGCTGCTCATTTTCAGGGTAGTCAAGAATGTTCTGCGATGTGGAAAGGTGAAAGGTGAGAAGAAAAAGACCAGGCAATGACAGTGGAACAGCCATTAATCCTGGAATAACCATGATTGAAGACGTGGAACAGATTTAGCATCCAAGGTAGACCCCCTGGAGAAGACCTGTAATAGAAAAACAAACCAACAAATAAGTAAATAAAACATAGAGTTTGTAGGGGAAAAACAGGCAAGAAGATATAATTATGCTACTCTCAGCACCAGTTAACATGGCTCTATGAAGAGACAAGAATCATTTTTTTTCCAAATTTTCAAGAAAAATAAAGGTGGGGTGGTGGGATAACAGAAAGTTTCTTGCCCCCCCCCCCCAAAGTCTTTGTGCCTTTGTTGGATTTCAACAAATATACAAATGCTGTCCTCCCAAGACTGGTAAGACAAGCTTTTCTAGGCTAGTAAGTATATTTCCCTAGAATGATAAATAAGGTATGTGAGACAAAGCACTCAAATATTTTCTCCTTTCTCCACATTATTACTAAACTGCAGCCTGTATGTACGACTGTATAGCAGCACTACTCAAACTAGTAGCCCAGTGCCAAGGCATTGACCATCTAGTCTGCAGGAAATTTGCAAGCAAGCAAGAAAGAGTTGTAACCAGTGAAGACAAATATAGTACTAATCCCTGCTAAATTGGGGAGGGGGTGGGAAGCAGCCCCTTTTTTATCAGCCTGAGAAAGTCTGCTGTTTAGTATCAGATCACATAACTCCTGTACCTGGTTTGCCCTTCTCGGTTCTTTTGATGGAAAGGACTGCTTTATGTATACTAAGTTCAGACTATGAAGGATTTGTTTTACTGAAGTTGAAGGTTTCTTTTAGATTTACTGTTGATTGATTGTCGTAAATTTGCAGGTGTCCTTACAGTTCAAGACCTTGTAGCCACATTTGTAAGAACAAACTGAAAATGGAAACAGGTCAGTTTTCATATATACAATTTTTCATATATAAAAATGTTAATTTTATATCAAACCCCAAGTTATATGTAATACATATTATGATCCTGGAGTAGCAAAATATTTTTCAATCTAACGTTTCATTTCCTTTCATTTTTCCAATCATTCACAGGGTATTTTTCCAAAATTAAAAACAAAGGAAGGAAGGAAGGAAGGAAGGAAGGAAGGAAGGAAGGAAGGAAGGAAGGAAGGAAGGAAGGAAGGAAGGGCTATGATGAGAAATGGCAAAATCTCTAGATCCCAATGCATTTCTAGTTCCCAATTGGCTGGAACAAACATGGGCTTTCTCTGCTGCATCTATTAATTTCCCAGGCACCTACAGTAACTTTTCTACACCTTTGTCTCATCCTGATCACCCTTCTATCAATCTTTAATTCTGTTCTGGAGCCCACTGTGTTATATTTCACCTAAAATTCTAAGAAGGTGCAAAGGGTTAGTCAGGCGGAAGTGAGGGAGCCCATGCTGGCTGCATCTTCACTGTAGAATTAATGCAGTTTGGCTCCACTTTAATTGCTATGGTGTTATTAGATGGCTTTGCACAGCATGGTGATGTATAATCAGCAAGGAAGATTTAATGAAATTAAGCAGTTTCAAGTGAAGGTTCCTGGAATTACCATGCTGTTTGGGAGGAGAAAGGAGGCTAGCAGACTTTGGAAGGGTTTTAACACAAATACACAAACACACACTTCATTTGGTGAGTATTCCAGAAATGTAATGACAAAACAAAAAGGCCATTAAAAATGTTTACAGTGCACCATGGGAAGGAGCTATGTTGCCAGTCATCAGCAATGCCAAGGTGTTGTCCTAGGAGGAAAGGTGAACAACCACCTTGCAGTTAGCACAGCAAGTGGGGAAAACAGGAAGCAGGTGGTTTGAATACTAAAATGAGTAATTATAAAATTCACCCACAGCAGAGACAGAGAGAAAACATCTCTTGATCCAGCATCAACTCCATTCATATTCATGGTGCAATAAATGGATTATATGAACAAATATTAATTTCATACTGTCCAAATGTGGCAAAGCTGGAGGAAAAACTTTTGGGGAGCCACCCAACTCCAATACGGCAGCGAGCATGCTTCCTCGGAATTAAAGTCCAAAATAAGCAATAAATTTGCTCAAAGCAAATGTGGTTAGAAACTCAGCACTGACAATATCAACTTTTGATAAGTCAAACGTGTTGAAAAAGCTTATAAGGGAGTCAAACAGAATTATTTACTAAAATACTGCACACAGGAAGAACAACAAGGGCAAAAAGCAGAAGTGCTTAAAAGTAAGAAAATTTTGTTGCAGTTGGCTACACATTTTTAAGTTTCTAAGAATGCTATAAATATATTAAGCTATGACTCTGAATCAGCTGGACAGTCATCATCACTCTCAATTCACACTAAAGGCTATGAGAAAGACAAGTTATTATTTAATGAAACCAAAAAGGAGAGGGAGAGGTCACTCAGATCTTGATAAATGAGAGGAAAATCTCAGTGTGAACATCTAGTGACTTCAGCAAACGCTGTCTCAGAGAAAGAGAGTATATAATCAAGCACCACAGTAACTCCGCCGGATGCTAAGGGCTACTGAAATTAAGGGAAGGAACCACTGTGACTGCAATGGTCTAAGAAGCACGGCAAAGTGCTAAATGAAGGCTATTTCAGACAATACAGGTTGTGGCATACCATGGTTCTGAAGTTTTATTTAATTCCTGAAGCAATGGCAAACCTCTCTCTGAACAAATCTTGTCACGAAAACCCTGTGATTGGTTTGTCTTAGGTTGCCATAGGTCAGGAACGACTTGAAGGCACACAACAACAAGTAAAGACAAGGCACCTCTTGCCAGGTAAGCTTCAACTCTTCTAGAACTGATTGATTGATTTAGCCTTTCTGGGGCCATGAGGACAAATACATTAGCACAACAGGAGTTTGCTTGTTTACTAAATAATGTGGAAGTTGTCCAGATCATTAATTCTCTTTTGGTTGTGTAAATATTGGAGAGGCAGTGTATTAGTGATAAAGATGGGTCCACTGGTGTTACCATGAAAGTATTTGTGTCAAAGTACTACTACTACTACCACCACTACTACTATAAAATATGCTTAGTAGAAGAAATGCACTTATCGCAACTCTTGAAATGTAATCTTCCTTCATGGGGCTTACTTCTACATAAACTGGTTAGTGGTTAAATATTGCTTTTATTGTCCTAGCTGTTCTCTTCTCTAGCGAAAACCTCTATACCACACATACAACACTTTTGGGGGTAATTGAGGTATGAAAAGGCGCTGGAACATCACAATTCCTGTTGGCAGAGCAAACCAAACACAGATTTCCCATAAAAGGCACTTCTCTGTTTCTACTCTCCCTTATTTCATTTTTGCCATCTGTTTCTGCTTGTTTCCCAAACATTTTACCATAGTTCTCTGCTTATTAGCTTCTGTTCCCCCACAAGATTTGCCTGAAACTTTTTTAGCTTATAAATGTTCTCATACCCAACCTCCTCTTTTTTCTGTCAGCTCTCTTTTCATATATCAATTTTCCCTTCATTTTATTGACATTTTACAAGTTATCAATCATTAAAATCTTATTGGTGCATTACCTTATGCCTGCATCTCCTTTTCTCTTGTTATTTCTTATCTCTGTAATGCCCTGCCTACATGACTTTCTGTTTTTCAAAACACATTTCTTCTTTCTAGCCATTACTTGTAAGTTTATTCACCCGTATTTTATTTATTTCCACCCTTCTCACCCGAAGGGACACAGGGCAGCCTCACAACAGGCAGCAATTTGATGCCTACAACATACAATTCCAAAAATAACAATTGCAAATAAAACCACATAATTAAAACATCAATTATTTAAACATCAGTTAAAATCACACAATTTCAAATCATAGTTCAAGGCCTGTTCATTTGTCAGTCACATTAAAATTATTCTCATTATTGCATGTCTACAATTACTGCTTGAATGCTTGGTCCCACAACCATGTCTTAAGGTTTTTTTCCTGAAGAACAGGAGGGAAGGGGCTGCTCTGATTTCATTTGGGAGGGACTTACACAGACAAGGGGCCACCACTGAGAAGGCCCTGTCTCTCGTTCTCACCAATTGGGTGCATCAATTACCATGGTGTTTCTTCAATTCCCCACCTTCCAACTACAAACGTCACTGAAGCCAGGACTCTTTCACTCAATATCTTTTGGAAATTATGAACAGAATCCAAAACAAATTCTTCCAAGAACCATAGTAGTGTCTCCTACTTTATAATTTCCAAAACAGATATAAAACAACCTATATACCACAACTCTGTATGATTTCTTCTACCAACATTACCAGAACAATGATAGCAGTTGTTTTACCTTCTTCTGATATTTCCTTCAGATACTTATATAGTGATTCTTAAGAACTTCTCAAAACAGTTTCATTAAATTCTTTAACACAAGGATCAATCTATAAATAAAAAGATTTTAAAACACAAAGTTGGAAATTTAAAAGCCAGATCTCCCCTGCCCCGAGTCTAAGACGATTCCTCAGTAGCTCTGAGTAACTGTTAAGATAAGAGATCATCTGTTTAAGTGGAAGAATAGAAGATACACCTCCTTTTCCACAACTGCCCTTGTCCTTTGTCAGAACCAGGGTCAGCTCCAATATCAGACAGAGTGGGGCAGTCACCACAGAAGACAAATGGCAAGCTCTTTGGAAAAAGCAGCAATGTCAGTCTGCCCACTGTGACCCTCTGCTGGAGGACAGGGCAGTGTATGCAATGCATTGCTCCTGCCACCTTGGTGCCCTCAGATGAACTGAGGATATTCAGCTGCTAGCCTGGTCCCTTTCTGTAACTGAGATAAGAACAGAAGCACCTTCTATAAGAATCTTGAGAACATTTAGAAGAAAATGCTTTTGTCTAAATTTGTCAAAAATCCACCAAAGCTAAAAAAAAATAGATATACTGTAAAATGACAGGCATAATTGCACATGAGATTTATCTGGGCTAAAGGAGCATCTAGCCCATGTGCAAGATGGGGTCTGTGTAAACCAAAAACCTGCTCATCTCATTCAGTACTGAGAAATGGCTCTTTATTTCTATTATGGCTGCATCAGCAACACCTCAGAGATAGTAACTATAAAGACAGATCGCTCCACTATTAATTAAACATTCCCTATAACATATCAAACTTCCAATTTTGAGTTAGTCTTCTACAGGTATTACTTTTAGTTGCATTTTTAATGCCCTACTTTATTTGGAAGAAATGTTTCAACCAATGAACACTGGTAGATACAGCAGGTGGCCATCAATGTTCCTCTAAAGTCAAGGGCAGTAAACAACATGCCCCTAAAGCATCCACTTCTGACGAATTGCATATAGTACTAAGAACCATAAAACACCTACTGCTCTGCAGTGCCCCCTGCCAGGCTTACAAGGCCATGTGCTCATTAATAATACAAGAAAGCTAAATAAGTAATACAGTACTACCAAACATGATGTTCTCTTCTGAAAGCATCCTTTTAATGAGAAAGGATTCTCTATTCAGTTTTAGTTTGTGCTTGCCTGATCAAAAAGTAGAGTTGAGAATGCCTAATTGACTAGTCAGGCATAATAGCGGTTTCTGAACAAGTTAGCAATTATTTCGGACAAGGGGTAAGGGCCAAATTTCACATATACATTCTGCTTAAAGGGAAGGACTGTGCAGAACTTGAAGTAGGGATTTCACCCAGCCAATGCCAGAGCCACTCTCACCATTAAATAGATGGGGGCCACCTTAGCAGATTTTGGGTAGTCAAGAAATAGTACTAGACTGGGAGCTGGTTAAATTTATACTGTATTTCAACTACCTAGGACGTGGAAATCGTTGATATTACACTGCCTGGTGGAATAAGTGGGCAAGTGCCTTTATTCCTGAACTTCAATAAAACTATTCGGGCCAGAGGTCTCAAGCTTTGATCCTCCAGATGTTTTGTAATTCATCTCAAATTTGAGACCACAGAATGGGACTTATGGAGTTATGAAGAATACTAAAAATTGAGAACTACTGGTTTTACCTGGACTACCAGACTAACTAAGCAGTCACTTAACACAAAGGACCAGATCCCATACTGGCTTCAAAATGAACTGCTTTGTCTAGGAAATTCTAGCAGAAGAGTTCAATCTAGGCAACACTCCATTCTCTTGTTTACTGTTATATTTTAATTCCAATCCATCTTTGGCAATACAAAGTTGGTCTTGTATGAAATGCGTCTTGTATGAAATTTACTGGTCACTTGATCATATGCTTTCTAAACGACTTAGCTGGCAAATATAGTTCTCAAGGTCCTTGACATGGAAATCCTGGTGCTTTTAAATAATTGCTGAAGCCTGACAGGTCTTGAAAAGATTAACAGGAGCATAACAGAAGTCAACCTCTCACTACCTCCATTTAACCTACTGTTGGATATTTCCATAAACTGAGCTCAGCAAAAGAAGTAACTTTATTAGATCATAATTTCTGGAATTTCCAGCCAGAATTGCCAATGTATCTCTCCAACCACACTTCAGTAATTTTCAGTGATATTACATCCTTCTTCTATGAAACAACTCAAGACAACATCCAAAGAGTTGTCAACTAACCAATCCCCACATAAAGACTTTGGCCAAATCGAGGCCTGGTCAGTTGGAGTAAGGCTCTGGGATCATATGCTTTGGCTCCCATACAGAAGAAAAGTTGGACAAAAATAACTAAATAAATCTAATTGTATCAAGAATATTAATACCAATCGTCCAGCTTAAGTAAAATGAATACATGCAAGCATTTGTGACTCTCTCTGCCCTTGATGACTACATTGGCCACTACACATTTTGGTGCCTCAAATGTTAGCTCTGTTTCAGAGTATATTTGATCTGCTAATTCCAAAAATAGTACAATTTTTCCGTGATCAACTTTAGTTTTAGAGATACAGAACACATGCCGTCTACCAGTTTTCATCTGCTCTCCCACAGAAAATCACGATAACCACATCTACGAAACTAGAGCTGGTGCGGTCTATCCAGTGCAATTTTCAGAATCTTCACCTAGGCACAGGCCTAAAAACCAAGGCACAAAGCATTTATTTTTCTTTTCTTTTTCTATTTTTTTGGCTGTGTTTTATGTGAACATTTACCAACTTTCTCTGCTTATCCCCTCTGTCACTAGAATAATGTGCCTACACAAGCCTTTATTTTCTATAGATCTTCCTTTTTGTTAATGAGTTTTTACATTGATTCAGTCACTGCAATTATGACTTTTGTGCATGTCTACAGGAGCTCACATATATGCACAGTGGTCGCAAAACACTCAAGCACTATCTCCCCTGGTTTGGCCCAAAACATTTTGCAGCCCACAGTGAAGGACAAAATAGTACCCCTTCCTCTATTTCACGCGCAGCAGCTGATCAGACTGCCAAATGAATCATTCTTCACTGCTGAATGCGATATAATCCTCCTCTGCCTCACCTGGGGAATGCAGGACAGTTTAGGGCCAACTGTGTGGCACACAAAGTTCTATTCTCTTTCAAAAGAGGGGAAATTGAGTGGTGTGAGCTGCCCAATAATTTTGATAGAGTTCAATTCTTCTCTTTTCAAGTCTGGGGGATTATGTGTTAGGTGAAAAATTCATGTCTGCACGTAGGAATACATACACAGTTCTGGATGGAACCAATTCTCTTCAGTGGAATCGCAGAGAGAAATTTTGGAATTGTACAGAACTGATTAATTACATTATTGGGGAAGGGGGATAACAAAAAATAAACAACTTCAGCTAATGCCTTCAAGTTTAAATGGAAAAGACTTCACACACAGAACTAGTAATCTGTTCTTTTTTAGTTCAGCCATTAATTTTACTATTTAACAATCATCACGGGAATAAAGCAATGGAATGGGCACAACATTATTCGCTATAATTTGGAACCAGATAAATGTAATTTGGAAAGGAGATTTTCCTTTTGAAACAAAGGGTTGGATTTTTCCCATTACAAAAGGAGAGAAAGAAAAATGAAAGAAATGGTTGGCTAAATTCACAGTTTTATTAAGTTGGGATATTATATCTAAAAAAACTAGCTGCACCAGATAGAATCAAATGAACCAGAGAATACTTTTCAAAATGATTGGCTGAATAAACACAAGAAATATAAATGCTACAAAACCTGACAGCTGTAACATGCAGCTTGACACTCATTCCCGAACCTGTTAAAATCTCCCCCCAACCCCAAAAATGGAGAATTCCTTCAATAAGTAATAATTCCTGCTCTCTTCATCTACACCCATCCATAACCAACTGAGATGGCCAAGATGTCTTCCTGACAGATATTTTCAAAACTTTATGTGGCAAAATAAAAACAAGAAATGTTTTCCTTCTAGCTTTGGCAAAGAATGCATTTACCCATTGCTATGTTTATGCCACAAACAGCAGGTGTCTTACAACCCAGAAGAATTACATTGCATGACGTACCAGGTCTAACCATCATGTCCATAATACCACATCCTCTACTGGAGAATGGAAGTGCCTTTTCTCCTGTTTAAGACTGCCAAATTGCTCCCATGAGAGAAAAATCCAATTGGCTTCAAAGTTACACTGCAACGTAGTCCAGAGTAGAGGCACAGACACTTTGGCTTGTGACTGACCACTTAGGCTTCATATCAAGCAGACTCCACCAACCAAAGGGGAGATTAAACATATAATACACCTAGTACACACACCATGACTGTTACTAACAAGACTCACAGCTCTTGGCTGAAGGCAATGCGCAGGAACCCCTTCAATTCTCTCTTTTTGGTTCCACAATGGTGGGAGACTGTCCACAGTCCAGATAGAAGAAGAGAGAGAAGTCTTATCTGTGAGAAAAGTATGTTCCTTCAGATTCTACTAGACTGCAACCCCCAATATTCCTCACCACTGGCTGTTTTGGCTATGAATATGGGAGTTGCTGGATAAAACCAAAAGGAGGGCTGTACTTTGCCCAGCTTGATTTACAGCACACATCATGTAAATCACAGAAGTACTTCTTGACATGCTGCTGGAGTCAAGTGTTAAGTCAGGGGCCACAATGGGAAGTTTATCCAGGAACCTTCTCCTTAGTAAACCATTTGCCCAATGCCCATGAATTCAAGAAGATGCTTGTTAAGCTGTATACATCAGAAATTAATAAGGGGAGCAGACATACTATTTTGTCTTGGGGCATTTTTAAGCAAGTCTTGTGGAATTCTAAAAGACTAAAAAGGACTGCCATGTTTCTCCCAAAAGATAGGGATCCAATCAACTGCTGCCCTAGAAGGTATCTGAAGATTTTTGGTTTCTTCTGTATGATTTCACATTGCAATACTTAAAAGGAACAACTTCCATTTGGGATCATCTAGCAATGTTCCTATGCAACATTATATCTTCTGAGGTCTGGTTTCAAGAAGCAAGGTCTTTGGGGCTATGGTGTCTAGAATCTGGAACATGGAATGTCAAACTTCCCATCTCTGTCTTATCCAGGGCTAGGAGACAAAGACTTGACACCAAGATTGGGGTGGAGTGGAGTTGTAATTTCAGCTATTAATCACTAGACACTACCAAGCCAACAGGCAGATTAAAAAATCTGTTACGAATAGAAAGCTTTGTATCACTTACAATTTTGCAAAAAAACATAAAATCTAAGAAAAAATGTTCTACTAACATCAATAATTTAATGCATTAATTTCCTACTTAAACAACTTCATGTTTCATCCAAATGCTGTTTGTTGCTAGTAGTGGCTTGCAAATAGACAGCATGGAAAAGTCAGCACAGAAGTACTCCAAAGGGGCATCAATGCTATGATTGGTAAATCAATCAAACAAACAAACAAACTTTATTTATATCCAGCCTCATCAGGGCGGCTTACAACATGAAATAATAAACAATTTATTTAGAGGAATCTTTTATTAGATGCCTCACTACCTCTGAGGATGCTTGCCATAGATGCAGGCGAAACATCAGGAGAGAATGCCTCTAGAACAGGGGTCCTCAAACTTTTAAAACAGAGGGCCAGGTCACTATCCCTCAAACTGTTGGAGGGCCAGATTATAATTTGGGGGAAAAATGGATGCCTATGCACACTGCACATATCTTATTTGTAGTGCAAAAACACTTTAAAACAATATAATAATTAAAATGAAGAACATTTTTAACAAATATAAACTTATTAGTGTTTCAATGGGAAGTGTGGGCCTGCTTTTGGATGATGAGATAGGATTGTTGTTGTTGTTATGTGCTTTCAAGTCGTTTCAGACTTAGGTTGATCCTGAGCGAGGGCCGGGTAAATGACCTTGGAGGGCCGTATCCGGCCCCCGGGCCTTAGTTTGAGGACCCCTGCTCTAGAACATGGCCATATAGCCCGAAAAAACCTACAACAACCCAGTAATAAACAATAAATTAAGCAAAACAAATAAACAATGTAAACATTCAATCAGAAAATAAATCATAACAAAAGCCAATAAAACACATTATGCAACAGCAATAGAACAGGATTAAAATCAATCTACAAAATCTTTAGCTATCAGGATGGTGAAATTACAAAACTTTAATTCATCACCATACCCAACAACATGTTACATTTATAATGAATAAGGATGAATGTATTTTCCATTGCACCATACTATTTTTTTAATCTACCTAGTTCCAAAACATTATTTCCCATTATTTTCCTATATTTAATTAGGGTAACATTATTTTTTGATAATGTGTTATCTCACAACTGGTTGAACCAAAATAAAAGGCTGCTTCAGAGGGTGGAAGGAAAAACTCTGGACTCCCAGCCTGTCTGAAGGAACCAGGCACCTCAGCAAAGTAGTAACTTCTGCATTGTCAAGACGGAATATGCATCACCAAGACTGAGTGCTAGTAGAAGACAAAGGCATATATACAGTGTGGTCATACTAGTCTTTATATACTGATGCAATCTGTACACTGCTATGTTTTATAGAGAAATCCCATGATGAATGTATTCCCATAAGAAGGAAAGACTTGTGACAAAGGGCCTCTACACATTACATAGTTCTAGCACTATGATTCACTTTAATCATCACGGCAAATGCCTATGAATCCTGTGGTTTGTAGTTTGCTCAACTCTAAGCACTCCCCTTGAAACTACAGGTCACAGGATATCACAGAATATTGTAACACGGAACTGGAACCATAGCACTAAAATTATGCAGCATGAAAGAGCCTCTCGTAAACTACGTACTCTGACACTTCACACGTCCCTTTTGGGCCATGCCATTGCACAAGCACTCACCAGCGAAAGGGAAGGCATGTGGAGTGGCTCGTGATGTTCCATGCGCCCTCTCTTTTCCCCTCACCACATGGAGGGGGCGGGAGAAGGTGCTATGGCACTCTTTCCCTTCCCCCATCAGATGGCAGATGGCAACGAGCTATCACATGGAAAAATTGAAGTGAAAGTGCAGGTAGCTCTGTCAGAGCTGTCCAAACTACATTTTCCTCCACATAGTCGTGGAGGAAGTGCCTTTCGTTCCATGCGCCCTCTCTTCTCCCCTCACCACATGGAGGGGGCGGGAGAAGGTGCTATGGCACTCTTTCCCTTCCCCCATCAGATGGCAGATGGCAACGAGCCATCACATGGAAAAATTGAAGGGAAAGTGCAGGTAGCTCTGTCAGAGCTGTCCAAACTACATTTTCCTCCACATAATCGTGGAGGAAGTGCCTTTCGGCACTCCCCCCCACCCCTAATTTTGGGATGGCGCACGGAAGGCCCCATTCCTGCCACAAAGCAGTGTCAAAACAAGGCAAAAATGCCCCATGTGAAGAGAAAACATCAAGGTGGCTCTCTACACTTTTTTCTTACAATTCATCTCTAAAATAGACTTGGAACTGACAGACAAGTATTCTAATAAAAGATGCCTGTAGATAAAGAATCATTCAGGCAGAGGACACTTCTCTGTAAACAATGTCACACGTCCACACAAATTACTAATATCATAGCTGAGAGAATAGGAATGCACAAGAGTGGCATGTTACTAGGAAATGAAAACCCTGCTTATAAAAGATGACCCTCACTGCCCTGCCCCAGCCCCTATTCAATAATGTCATCCTAGTCAGGAAGGCCCTCTGAACATCTGTGTTGGAGTTCTATAGAGTCAGGAAAATCCACAAATCTCCTTCAGCCAGAATGCGATGTGGTGAACATAAATACAGCCATACACTGCATGACTTTGCAACCCCAGTCCCCCATAATGGGCCTGGGTAAGAATCCTCTCTTTCATCCTATCTCATTCTCCTCTGTCAAGATGACAAGCACATGTCAATAATTTTTGTATTTTATGGTGGTCCTGTGAGTTTTTCTTAGGTTTTGAACCTTTTAGGCTAAAAGTTTCCAGAAATGCATCTCTTCTGACTTCATCTTCTTAAAACACAGAACGACTACCACTATCAGTTCATTTTTTAGGTTATTTTATGACATAGAAGTGTTCTCTTTTCTATGGGGACATGGCAGAAGGAGAAGGTTGGAGGTTTTACAAAAACACAGAAAAAACTGAAAATGGAGACAGGGTGCCAGCAAATTTTCTGAAAGATACATGGCCATCAGAGTCTTTTCTCGGCTGTTAGATATAATTATATTATTCCCATTGCCTAAGGATAGAAAAAATCAAATACATTTTAAGTAAAAATAGAAGTGCATACACTCCAGGAATGTGCCTTCAGAGTGTGCATTAAGGTGGATTCCAGACTACAAATTGTGTAAAGAGAAACCAAGAAATGGAACGTTATTGGTGTAGCCTTAGGATGTCATACTATTGTGAATGGAAGTCAGCAATATTTGCACAGTGATAGCAAAGTAGGAGAGGCACTGAATCTGTGCCATGCCTTCCAGCTGCTTCCCTTTTAAATATGTGGTGAGAATTATTTCAAAAGCAAGGGGAATACAAGAGCAATATTTGCATCCCCCGCTATCTTTGCCACCTCTTATAATGCAGATAACTCATGCCTAAACATATTACTTCCCACATTCATAATTTTTTTAAGGGGAGGGGGGAGAATTTTCAATTAATTACCTACAGAACCAGTAGTTGGTCCTGGGTTTAAATGATTTTCACGACTGTATTTTTATTCCTGGTGAAATGCTTATGTATATTCATTATTATATTCCTTTTATGCAAGGGCAACTGCTCCTACAGTTTTGCTTTGCTGTGTTTTTTCCATGAACATGGGAGCAATACAAGGAATGCAGTGTCAGGGTTGATTTCACGTCTATGTGAAATCCAAAACAATAACCCAGAATGCAGTCCCTTGCAAACACCTGAGAGGAAATGAGACAAAAGGAGCTTAGCTTTCCCATTTTTCATGGGGTGGAGGGAATGAAGGGAAGATGGTGAACAAAAGTTGCATGTACAAGGTGTACATTTATTTGTAGCCATTTTACTTACTATTGCAGCTTTCATGAGCACATTGTGCATATACAGACTTCTGCAAACGCATTTGCCCTTTTCACCAAGACCAACTGCCTCTCTGATAAACAAGCCCACTCCCTTCAAAGCAAGAAAGAGGGCAAGAGAGGAGAGGCACTGGATGGGTGAGCAGGGCAGGTGGTGCCATCAGTTTACTTAGTGTATCCAGACAGCAGCCCAGAGCAACTCACATCTAGATACATCCAGTCCTTCTTTTGACCAAAATAGTTGCCTTGAACGGGAAAGCCAATCCAAGCTAGTAATTAAAATTTTAATAGTACGTGTGTTTCTCACACCTGACAAAAACAGGCAACAAGTACATGTTGTTTTGTATGTATTTGAAAAATAATTTAATAAAGTTGGAAGTAACTATTTTGAAACTTATAATCAGGCTGAACATCTGGATCATAATTCAAACCATTCTTAGCCAAGCTTTACAATACCAAGTTCCCAAAAATATCTGGTTACTGCTGATGATCCCATTACTTTCTTGCACTAACCAAATTGCTTGGGCTCTCAAAGCTCTCTGGCATAATGCATCTTGTTCTGCTTACGATTGTAGCACATGCACTGAAATGCCCTAGTGCAGTGGTTCTCAACCTGGGGTCCCCAGATGTTTTTGGCCTACAACTCCCAGAAATCCCAGCCAGTTTACCAGCTGTTAGGATTTCTGGGAGTTGAAGGCTAAAAACATCTGGGGACCCCAGGTTGAGAACCACTGCCCTAGTGTTTCCTGGTAGAACACCTGTATAATTGCAAAAGAAGTCAAAAATGAAAGGGAGTCCTATTGCTACTTTTCACTGTGAAGGTCAAAGGGAGCGGATGATTTTAATAGGCCATCTGAGATCACTATCAGTAATAATGCCATAGCCAAGGAAGAGGGCCAGCATGGTATAGTGGCTTGAGTGTTGGACTATGACTCTGGAGACCAGGGTTCGATTCCTCACTCAGCCATGAAAACCATTGAGATGTCTTAGGCAAACCACACACCCTCAACCCCAGAAAACCCTGTGACAGATTCACATTAGGGCCAGCATAAGTTGAAGGCATACAATATGAAGAAAGCTATGGGGCTACAAGAATCAAAGCACTTCTATTTTCCAGGCCCACCACATTCATTCCCAGGAGACAAGTACGGAAGGCAGCAAGGGATCTGGACAGGAGTCCTCATGTAGAGTTGCAGCACCTAACAGATCTGCTGGGATTTGGTTCCAGTTGTAGCACCCAACTGGCAGCCCATCAAGTATTCCTGAAGACAAGGCATGGTCTGGATCTCCAGCCTATTGGGAAGCCAGGAAGCAGGAACTGAAAGCTGTCCCTAGGGAAGATGCACGATCAGCAACTTCTCCCTAAATTTACAAATAGACATTGCCATCCTCTGATCTGATGAAATATGTAAAGGAACTGCATCATGTTTTGTTTTGTTTTGTTGTTTTACTGCCCGGGCCATCAAAGAAGTCTAAGCCATCTAGAGCAGGATTACTTGGAACTATGGGGTTCTATAAAAGATTTTTTTTGGGGGGGGGGGAGCAGTTGGTAATTTTTATGTATGGGTTTCCTGAGACCTGATGATTATTCCATGGGCACCTCAAAGTCTAACCTTGAGAATTTGACCCCTCAGGCTTGGGAGGAAGTGGCAACAGCATTCCCTCTCAAGATTTCACAGCATCACCTTTTGCAAACAAGTTCAAAGCCATGAGGCCTCAAAAGAGCTCATAAATGTCACAGCTTCCCAACAAAACAAACAGAGTTTCTTCTTCTCTCACTGTTGTGCCCAATGGTCTGACTTTATTGTATACATCCTTCAGCAGCAAGCAGCTGCTGCACTACATTAACTCTCCCCACAGAGAAGTCAATGGGGCTAGTTTCCACAGAATCAGCTACTGCATTCTGGATGGAGGTATTTCTTAGAGGGAAGCGTGTTCCTTGGAAATGCACGTTGCTGAACAATGCCACAACAGACAAATAAACAGCTAGTAAAAATGCAAATCAGAACTGCCTCTGCTTGCCACTGGTACAAAGCATAAGAAACTTCTCAGATGGGAAATCAAAATGAGAGACACAACATTAACAAAACCAAACAAAATCAATAGAACTTATGCATAAGAAATTTTTGTCTGTATATACATTCCTCTGTTGAAGACCTTCTGTTTAAATTTATGTCGCTGCATGAATTATGCGTAAAGAAGTAAATATGTACAGTAGGTTCTTGAGATCTATTGGGATTTGGTTCCAGAACTCCTCTGGATACTAAAGCAGTGTACCTTATATAAAATGGCGAAATCAAGATTTGCTTTGTGGATTATTTTGCAATATTTTCAACCCAAGAAACCAGTGAACTGATCTTATTGAACTGTCAGTGAACTGATCTTATTGGAGCTTGTCCAAACAACATGTTTGTGCACGAAAGTAGAAATAGAATCCCCCATGCATAAAAGAATTATGGGAATTCGCTTCAGATAAACTATTTTTTAAATTAAATATTTAGTTTTGTTGGATTTTAAAAATATGATTACAAAAAGTAAAAAGAGAAATGGGTGGGAGGAAGGATATGATCATGAAGGTGAACCCACAGATGGGTGCCTGAATGGCTTTTCTCTTCAACTGGTAGCAGCAGCAGTGTCTCCATTTTAAGATGCAGAACTTTGTAGTTTATTGTCAGAACTTGGAAGCTCTTGAAACAAAACCACACTCACAAAGGGCAATCCTTGGATACAGCTTTATCCCGTCTTACCACAGTCATAAGAAGACAGTTCTGAAGGTTTCCCGCCAATTCAGTATATCATTCACTCATCCCATCCTCCTCTACTGGCTACATTCCATTCCCACAGTTGCTATCCTATAGTTTCGTTTTCTCCTAAAGCCAGGTGGCCTTATCTGCGCGGTGTTCCCGTCCATCCTCTCAACCTTCCCCTCTTCACATTGTGTCACAAGGGGACAGAGCAGCTAGTTCTAAGCTGGTATGGTCATCCTGACACATCTATTTCCAGTTCTAACTTGCTGGCTTGGCCTCATTCTTTGAGTCTTTGGCAAGATCTACTTCTTCACCGCCAATCCTTCCCCCCTATGTGCAGCAATTCCTAGAGTTGCAAAGCTCTCCAAAAACTTTTCAGGAAACATGTCTACTCCCAACTTTTCCCATTCTAAACTGCCCTTGGAAAATCCTTTCTCTGGACGTGACAATGTCTTTCTCTGCTTATCTTTGGTATGGAAAGGGGTAGGTAAAGACCAGTTCAACTCTGCAACAAACTGATGGAAATCCTTCCTGGATCTCTGGACATCTTGTTTTCCTTCTCCTCTCAGCAGGTCTTGAAATCCACATTTGCAGAGCCTGAACCAATTCTAACTTCTGAAACATAAATTTTACTCACCGAACAACACATTCAGATTCTGTAACCTAAAATCTGTCAACCTTTTTTTTATTTGACATCTCCTAATTTTAATCCATTGAACATGCCTGATCTAATTATTTTATTCACTTGTTCAAAAATCTCTACCATAATAGTTTTCACCAACAGAAAAACTGTATGGACTTTGACTTATTCTATCTACAGAATTTCTAGGTTTGAAGAACCAAAGCAGATGGCAATCATCATACTATTTAACACATACATGGATGAAGCACATGTTTTCACATATATGTCCCTCTTAACACAACTGAGATGATATTGACAGAAGCAGGGAAATCAACAGAGATAGCCACATTTTGAAGCTGTAGCTACAATGAAGTCTGAATTCTGAAAAGTTTCAGAATTCAATTCTTAGTCTTACTGAAAATTCTTATGATCACATTCAAACAAAGCATTTATGGTGAATTATGCCTCTTAAGTAGCAATATGCAATCAGTATTTCAGCAACTGCATTTGCTGGGCTTTATAAGCCACTCAGCGTTATCATGGTTAAATTATATAGCGGTTCTACAGTGAGTTCTCTGGCTCATGATATACCTCTGCAGTGGCAACTAGTAGCTGCAAGGTAGCACCTGTCAACATTTTGGTTCATATCGGTTCATCCTAATGGTCTGCCTTCACAATTCAGTTTGGTGAAAGACGGTTGTAGAGTCTATGATGTTGTCTGGGATGCACACATGAATCAGCTGTATCAAAATGTATTACATTCAAAGTGATGTAAGGTGACCCGCAAATTCCATCTATAGTGTTTGGTCACAATGGTTCGGTCACACATGCAAATTACCTCTCAAGGCTTCAGAAATTAAACAATAAACACATATGCAGGAATCTGCTCCTACATACACAGCTATTCACTCATGTGTGTTAGATAGTGGATGCATAATACTGAATGCCTTTCTTGTGCCTCACTGGGCAGCAGGAATTATGTGCTGCCTGTTACAATTCAGTATTAGCAAGGATAGATTTTCCATGCTCAGGAGTGGACACAAATTCCTGTTCACCACCTCTCCCACCCTACACCAAATCCTTTCCAACTTGCACAAGGAATCAAATTGGTTTAGAAGATGTAAGTTATTCAGGGGCTTAGCTGCTCAGTTGAGCCTCAGAGGATTTGCTCTCATTATGGCTTTTATGCAAATTCCAACCTCCAAATCTCTTTTGAATCAATTATTACTAGATTAATTTAAACATGTACACCTGGGGTATCTGGGTACCACGAGCCTCATGTTAAAAAGTACAAAAAAGATGATCACACATTCAGGAAATGGCTGGAGTAATTCCTGCTGTTGGGAAATATGACCTTTTTGCATAATGTCATGAGAAGGCATTCCCACATGAAAACACAGAAGTGGGGGGTCAGAACTCGGTCTAAGGGAGCTTTCAATCACTCTTTGAAAATTAGTGGCATGACATTAATTCTTAATAGGATTTTTTTAAGTTTCAGAATTTCAGATAAGTGATAGGCAACCTCAATAATTTCAGGAGCACCTTGATACCAAGTGGAAATACAGCTGTTTTAAAAGGCCTGCATAGGTCATCCCAAAAGGAGCTTTGAAATTATGGAGAATCTGTACTCAGACACTACTATGCATGCATTCCTATGCAAATACCAAGGCACTACAAATTATGCATAAAAATTATGACAGAAACCTGTTGGATCAAATGGTGAAATTTTACTCAATTCCTTGCATTTTTGGTAGAGCCACCAAAAGTATTTTAAAAAAAACCCAGAAGAAAGATGATAACTCTGTTTAAGACTGTTAAAGCCATTCGTAGACTTTGTAACTGAAATGGTATGTTTAATTTGAAGCAACTGAATAGCACAATTAATACTAGCATTATTAAGCAACATTAATATTGCAAATGCCCCCAAGGGAAACCTGAGTAAATATATTGTCTCAGATCTCACAAGCCATTTTGGTAGCAATGAGGAAGGGAGAACCAAGTTCAGTCAAGCCTTTCAAATTTGCAGGTTTGACTTTTGCGAATTTGATTAAAATGTTATCACTTGGAATCTCAAGATCCAACTTTCTCCAGAAGTTCATCATACTGTCATGCTGGAAAATCCAGAGAATCCCAAAGAGAATACCTCTCTAGGAATCTCTAGGTCATTCACTGTGATTTGATGGACAACTTCCAGCAGAAGACAACTACAGAGCCTTGCTGGAGAACCTAGAACACCCGAGACTGATATTCTATAGGGTAAAAAAATTAATTAGCATTTTTTCATTATCATAGGAGTCCTGTGTACCTAACCAAAGTGAATGTAAAGGGTTGCTTGTTGCATAGGTTATAGCACAGGTGTCCTTGCATTTCCCATGTCTAATGCCCACAGGCCTGATTCCCTTGCTTCAACAAATCTCCCTAACCAGATCATGAATTTCAGGTCAAGGAAAGTGTCTCCCCTACTCTATAAAACTATCAGCACACTCCTATCAAACTTGTCCCATTCATTCCCACTCTTACACTACCTCTGAAAACATGCCTAGGCCAGTTAATACATTCCCAATTTGTTGAAATGTGGTCCCTAGGAAATTTATTATTAATGTGAATTTTGACTGGTGCTGCTACATTGCTGTAATAATATACAATTAGTTGTTGGTTTACTTGGAGATCCAGTTTTCATAATCATAATGGAGGTTACATGTGTAAAAACAAAAAGAAATAAAAGAAATGAGCAAGTTCCTATAGATTTAATGCATTCAAAGATCTGATGAGGAAACAGAACAAGGAGCATATTTGCCTGTTTGCACAATGTCTAAATAAAACCTTAACACAGCAGTATTGCCCAATTAAAACTGATAGATGTTTTCTTATCCCAAGCAAACAAAGAGAAACATTATGGTGACCAAATGGAGCCAATGCATCCAAATTACTGCAGTACACTAGGCCCATAAAATTCTCCCAAACACTAGAAGATGTTTGGTTCCTATGTCAAGCAAATCTATGGGGTTCTGAAATTTTCATTCTTGTTTAAAGCAAAGACTCCAAGTTGAAAGCATCAGTGAACTGAGCATATGGCTGCATTGCAGTCAAGCAGAAAAAAATGGAAAGAACATTGGAGTAAAATGAAAAAGAGAGTCCTTGAGGGATAGGAAGCCCAAATGAGAATCCTGTATAGATATTTCAGAAAGGACAAGGAGATAGGAAGTCGATGGTGGTGGCTGTAACAAGGCGGTTGGCTGCAGGAGAAAGGAGACAGTATCGGTGCTTGGGCTGATATCAGCAGTGGGTGCCACACATCTTCACTTAAAGTGCCGAAGAAGTCACGGCTGGGTGATCGGAGCCAATGTAGGTGAAGAATTTAAAAAGGAGAGAGGAAGAGGACACAGAGATAAGGAAGAGAAGGTGGAAGGGACAGCAGAGAACCAAATCAACAAGAAGGAAAGAGAGTGATGTAGGTAACAAGAAATGCCAGAGATAGTGAGGAGAAAAGCTTGACAATCAGAGGTGGAAAGAGCAACTGGAACAAAGGTAAGTAACTAGAGTGGCAAGGAAGAAAGCAGGGAGGCAAACTAACAGGATTGGAGGAAGGACGAGGGTGACAACTAGAGAAGGCCAGACAAGCAATGGTGGAAAGACAAGACAAGGGCATTGTGAGGAGGACTGGAGGAGCATGGCCACAAAAGAAGGTGGACAGGTACAATTTTGAGAAGAACATGCCTGTAGAAGCAGTAGCAGATAAGTCTAAAACTACAAGAATGTCTTGTAAAACATCAGCTCTCACAGATGTCTTACAATGGGGACAAAATGTTTCACAAATAATTCTGCCTTGAGATAACAATATTAAGGAAGACCTACATCCCTATCAGGAGCTGTGCATGACTTTCAATGAATCATGCAACAATAATAACATTGGATTCTAGATAAGTCACACACTTCAAATTTCTTTTTAAGAGTTTCTTAGCCTACTGGAACATTTCCTTGCACTTTAAAAAATAAATAAAAGCAGAATATAAACTGATTTAATAAATAAAAGTAAATTAAAAACACCATGAATTATAAAATGCCACACTGATGGAGGATCTATCAAAATAATGGCTTGCAAGGATTGGGAAATAAAAAATAGATTAAAAATCCAGTACACAGACACTGATGGGTTATTTACAGGAGGCAACAGACAAATATTTGGTCAAAAAGCAATGCTGCATACCACTAAGAGCTTAATCAGTGATATATGCAATTAAATGCTTGTATGTAGGTTCTTCCCAAATACAAAAACTAGTGGATAACATTACCAGGGTGAGCAATGCAAGTTTCACAAAATCTATGTAACTGCAGCACTAATAACATATAGGCTCCTCAACATTAAAGTCTATGCTGTTAGTAGTTTTCCAGTTGTGCGGACTGCTTTGGTGACTCCAATATGATGGACAGAATGCGTACAAAAATGCAATCAGTAACCAACCCTGCATTTCTTACTCCCTTCCACTCCACAATGGAGGGTGGGAGGAAAAATCCTGTTTACAAAAGGGTCAGAGTAGGGTAACTCAAAGTTAAATCCATAAGATCAGTTAAAATCTGACAATGGCAAGTTATGATGGAGATGGGGGAGGCAATGTATTCTGCAGCCACAGATCATAGCATTAGCTGACTGGAAGTGGGGAGAGAAGAAAACAATGTGCCCTGTATTGGGAACTTGCTGATTAAAGTGCTTGAACAGGCTGGAGACAGAGACAGCGGTTTGCTCATAGTGCCAAAGCTCCCTCAGCTATTAATGGATGTGCCACTGTCACCAGATGCAATGTTATTGTTGTTGCATGATTAATTGAAAGTCATACATAGTGACATATTACTGGCAGGATAAAGCTGTCACGGGAAAGTCATTATTCACAGCAAACCCTGCCAGTCTATACTATCTGAAACGGTGTCAGTGCCATTACAGACAAGCTCTCAAGTACAAAACACATTAGGTATCTTTACATGAATAAGGCTGACTAGCAGTAGCTGTCTAAGATAATCTTTGTGGGAGAGGGGAGACTTGGTGGGGGGGGGGGGTACAAAAAGTTAGAAAATTGTTGTATGTTAAACTCAATCATGCCCATATTTTTCTTTTACAAGTTTGGCCCAGGAAGCATATAGTTTAAGTACGTGGATGGGGGGGGGGGGGGGGGGGCTATAAACATCAGCTCTTTTTAAAATGACAGTTCTCAATCTCCAAGCTGAATGCAGATCAATACTAATTATACTTTTACAGAGCAATTCCATCAGCAACTGGTCAAGTTTACTTTCAAAGGGCCATTGGAGCAAAACTTTTAAAGAATGCTCTCTCCAAATGCTTTGAGAAGATAAAAATCACTAATCTCCTCCCTATCACCAATTCCCTACCCTATCCTTTTTTGTCATTTGACAGTCTTGTGACTCACTAGTCCCTTGAACAAAGGGATGTCTTACTTTAAACAATCTATGGACATCATGATGCACGGAACTGCAGTAACCACGGAACAATTGTATTCAACTTTCCATGCATGCAAAGTGATGTTCTACATTCTACAACAAAGACTTTTACTATTAATTGAGCAAGAAGTGCTAGATGTTCAAGCTGAGTTTAGGAAAGGAAAAGGCACTAGGTATCATATTGCAAACATATACTGAATGATAGAGAACAGAAAATAATTTTAAAAAGAAAAACTATTTTGTATTTTACAACTTATTGGAAGTAAATCAACTCATCTGAAACATACTGGAGAAGAGTTTTATGAATACTTTGGATGGTGCTATAGCAAACCAAGCCTAAACTCTCCCTAGAAACCAAGTTGACTAAACTGAGCCTATTGTACTTTGGCCATATCATGTGAAGAAAGGACTCACTAAAAAAGACAATATGCTTGTTAAAGCAGAAGACAGTAGTAAAGATGAAGATTATGTTCCAGATAGATAGAGCTGATCAAGGAAGCCATGGCCTTGAGTCTGCAAGAACTGAGCAGAGCTATGGATGACAGAGACTTGGAGATTACCAAAGTCTACTTGATGGCAGTTAACAACAACAACAATCCCACAAAAGCAAAACCTATCATATAATTTAAAACTTACATTATATGATAGGTATATCATATAATGCTATATCCGGATCCAGCAATCTACACTGAATTTGATGCTGGGAAGAAGGGAGGGAACAATATTCTTCTATATGTTGGAAGTATTACATATTACTCCACTACCTTCTTTTAATTTCAAAAACTGGAAATAACAATAGAAATTTGGAGGGTGTGTGCGTACTACTCCAGTGACTTCCATCTCACCAACTGTACTTCTCAAAATACACATTTTAAGAGAAATTTCTCTTCCTATCTGCAAGTCTGATCTATTCATCGCAAAATCCAACTTCATTATTTGATATTTTACAGTAGTATTCAAGCATCACACACACACCCCTACAGAGACTGAGGTACTTGGGCCCACACTTTATTCTCTTCAGACTGAAGCTCTTGACTAGTTAGCCTACAAAACAAACAAATATTTCCAATCATCTCTGAGAAGTACCAGGCACTTGAAAAGGTTTCACTTACAACTGCAGTCCTGGCTAACTGAGAGATGGAAATTGGGGAGGGGGGGGGGGGGGACAGAGAAAAAACATGTGTACCTGGATTGAAGATAGTCTGTCTGCATATCCTTGTACAACTGCCAGTAACAGAAAGTAGTCACCAGAAGCTGCCTAATACGGAATGGCTCTGCCTGGATTGTCCTGTGGTCTAGAGGCAAACCACCTTCCTCTCCAACCTAATCCAAACAGAACCCTGGAAGCAAGAGAATCTCTGTCCACTGGCCCTTTTTTAATAGTCACTTAATGACCGTTAACTTTTTTCAGCCAGCCATTGAGTCCAATGGCATGTGCATTCACAGACAAATAATACCTCAGACGGCCTTCATTAATTTACCATGCATAATGTCTCTGAAAGCTTTTCCCAATAGAATACATCCCACATGACTCACTAACCAGGGGAGATAAAGCACCTTCTGTGTGAGACTTTATGCAAATGACAGACTTTAAAAATAAGTTAAAATGTGGGCACTATCTAGAGCCCGCAACATCCACAAGAAAAGCAAAAACAACAAAGTTTGCAGATTTTCAAACTGCCACCTGAATATCCAGTAAGATAATGAATATGTAACATTGTCTGCCTTGGAGATGGAAAGGAACAGAACTTTAAAAAATAAACTTTAAAAAACCAAGTGACATTAAAGTATTTCTTTGGTGTGTGTAGGTTTGAGGGCTTTTTTAGTGCCAGGATTCTAAACTTTTGTAAAAGTTTAAACAGTGAGAATGTCCTAAAAGCCAAAGTCCAAGAATAAAATCATAGTTGGCCATCTAGTCCAATCCCCTGCCATGCAGAAAAAACACAAAGTATCCCCGACAGATGGCCATCCAGCCTCTGCTTAAAAGCTTCCAAGGAAGGAGCTTCCACCACACTCCAAGGCAGAGAGTTCCACTGTTGAACAGCTTGTGTGGTCAGGAAGCTCTTCCTAATGTTCAGGCAAATTGAACCCATTGGTCCAAGTCCTAGTTTCCAGGATAGCAGAAAACAAGCCTGCTCCTTCTTCCTTGTGACACCCTTTCACATTTTTATACATGCCTATCCTGTCTCCTCTCAACCTTCTCTTCTGCAGGCTAAACATACCCAAATTTTTTCATAGGGCATGGTCTCCAGACCTTTGATCATTTTAGTTGGACACCTTCCAGCTTATCAATATATCTTTTAAACTGTGGTGCCCTTCCAGATAAGCTTTATCTAAAACTGATAAAATAAAGCTGCTAGATAATTATAGACCAAAAACTGGCAACAGTGACTGCATTGTCTGTAGCTTTAAACAATTCTTCCTCTGTGCATGAAGCAGGGCACTGTAGACAAGCATACACATGCTGAGTTATTTGCTCAGCTTCACAGTCGCAGAAGGTGGAGGATTCTTCTAGGTAGTGCTATTTTTCCAGGTTGTCTTTTGATCTGCCCACTCCACTTCTGGGTCTGTTCAGGGACTTCCAAGTTGCCCATTCTTGGTTTGCCCCTGGAGGAAGATCCTTGAGGGGGAGGGGGGGGTCACTCAGTTGGAGTTGCCTGATTTTGCTGCCCACAGGGATATTCTTGTGTTGCTGGAGGAACATTTAGAGAAGTGGTGGTTCTCATGAAACTTTTCCTTGATTTTAAGTCTACTTAAAAGCAGAATACAAAGGCACCATGACCTCCCTTGATATATTCCTTTTGATGCAGTGCAAAATTCCATTGGCTTTTTTACCTGCTGCATCACACTGTTGGCTCATGTTCAACCTGTTATCCACAAAGACTTCAAGATCTTTTTCACATAAACTATTGTCGAACCAGGCACCACCAATTCTGTATCTTTGCATTTCATTTTTTTCTGTCTAAGTGTGGTATCTTACATTTGTCCTTGTTGAAATTCATTTTGTTAGGTTTTGCGCAGCTCTCTATCTGTTAAGGTCATTTTGAATTCGGATCCTGGCCTCTGGAGTATTAGATATCCCTCCTAATTTGGTGTCATCTACAAACTTGGCAAGTGTGCCCTGTAAACCTTCATTCAAGTCATTAATAAAGATGTTGAACAGAACTGGGCCCAGGACCTAACCCTGCAACACTCCACTCATCGCTTCTTTCCAGGATGAAGCGGAACCATTGGTGAGCACCCTTTGGTTTTTGTCACTTAACCAATTACTGATTCACCTAATTGTAGCATTGCCTAGTCCACATTTGACTAGTTTGCTTGCAAGGTCATGAGGACTTTGTTGAAGGCCTTACTGAAATCAAGATATACTACATCCACAGCATTCCCTGTATTTACCAAGCTTGTAACTCTATCGAAAAAAGAAATAAGATTTGTCTGGCATGACTTATTTTTGAGATATCTATGTTGACTTTTAGTAATCACAGCATTCTTTTCCAAGTGACTGCAGACTACCTCCTTAATGATCCACTCCAGAATCTTTTCTGGTATTGATGGCAGGCTGACTGGACGATAATTGTTTGGCTCCTCTATTTTTCCTTAAAGATAGAGACAATATTTGACTTCTCCTATTCCCCAAGAATTCTCAAAGATTATTGCCAGTGGTCGTGAAATGTCTTCTGCTAGTTCCTTCAATAGTAGTTCATCTGGCCCTGGAGACTTGAATTCATTCAGAGTAGCCAGCTATTCCTGATTTCTTTACTTATTTTGTGTTTCATTTCCCCTATTACCTTGTCCACTCCATATTGCTCAGGTTGAAGCCCAATCTCCTTTTGGGAGAAAACTGAAGCAAAGAAGGTGTTGAGCAGCTCTGCCTTTTTTCTATCCCCGGTTAGCATTTCACCACATTCTCCACAGAGGAACGACTGTTTCCTTTTTCTACTGACATAACAAGAGAACCACTTCTTATTGGTTATAATCTCTCTGGCAAGCCTGAGCTCATTTTGTGCCTTAGCCTTACAAACCTTTTCCCTACATATGCTGGTTATTTGTTTGAATTCCTCTTTGGTGATTTCCTCCCTTTTCCATTTCTTGTGCATGTCGTTTTTAAATCTTAGCTCAGCTAAAAGTTCTCGGACATCAATTCTGGTTGTTTTACAATTCTCTTATATTTTTTCTCCTTGCTAGCACAGTTTTCAATTGTGCCTTCAGTATCACACTTTTAAGAAACTCCCATCCATCATTAACTCCCTCCTCTTTTAGTATTCCTGTCCATGGAATCATGCTCAGTATTTCCTTAAATTTCCTGAAGTTAGCTCTCCTAAAACTTTCATAACATATATATCATAAATTCTTGTTCATGCATGCAGAAAATACTGTGACTGGGCGAGTGTATTAAGTTCAACTTAGGTAAAATGGAAACAACAATCTCTACTTGGTAGAATTTAGTAAAAAACAAACACTAAACCATATTGATATAAAGTTCACATTTACTTGGGGTGTACATCACAATGAAATACATAGGGCTTACTTCTGACTAAGAATGCATGCAATGTCAATAGATGTCAAATGTTGTGCTGTTTTCTTCTCTTCTTTTTCTCTTTTTGGCCCTCTTCTACCACTTTGAAATGCCTTTCAAAGTCTCATTCTTCCATTACCCTGGCAGCCCAGTTGTTAATAACAGCACAGATATATCAGGCTGTAGGAAATAATTCTGCTCATTTTGCTTCCCTTGGTAAAACTGCCCATCAGGCCATACCATGCAAACACACAAACAGCTTTCCCTCTAGATAAGGAGAGTTCATAGATTATGTTCCTGGCAGCAACTACCTGGGGTGAGCAATTTTCAGCCATGAATTTAAAGGAAATTTAGTCACGACAAATTTTGTGCCTTTTTAGAGGCAAGACTTCACTCCAGCAAATACTCACTGAATTGTTATATCAAACAAAACAATGTATTATGTGTCAGTGAAACTCTTTTTATAAAGACTGCCCAGCAGCCCCATTCCACTTCTCCTCCTTGTCCTCTGTCTAACTGGATTTTTTTAGCAGCATCAGAATTGAGAGGATTGTAAAGTAAGACTGGAGAAACACAAACATTCAGTGTCAGATTGCAGCAGCACTGTCTGCAATGAACATGTCAATAAAACTTCAAGTGGGAAAGAATGGATTACTTAACCTAGTTGTTTCATTTCATGTATGCCCATGGTTTGTTATGAATGAAAAAATTGTGGTAACACAATAAACTTCTCCTGCTCTTGTTTCTCTTCCTCTCTGCCGTCTTCATCTTTGATTCTTCTCTCCTCTCTTCCTTCCTCCTCCTCCTATTTTCCCTCATCTTCTTCTTTTTCCTCCTCCTCTATTCTTCACTTCCTTCTCCTCTTCTTCTTCCTTCTCTTCTTTTCTTCCCCCTTCTTTCTCTTTTCCTGTCTTCTTCTTCTCTTCTTATTTATCACCCCCTCCTCCTCCTCTTCTTCTTCCTCCTCCGCCACTTGCCTGGAAGTGTGGAGGGAAGGGCAATACTCCACATGCTCTGCCTCTTTTCCTCACTGAAGGGGAAAGGTGAGAAGCAGTAGATGAAGGATCCCTTTATAAACCGCCTTGAGTCACCTTTCGGGCTGAGAGAGACGGTATATAAATATGGTAAATAAATAAATACTGGGATTCCCCACTAGGAGAAGAAAAGAAAGTGGTCATCAATCATGAATTTTCCCCTTCTCTCCCTGAGGGTTCTCTCCCTCTTCCCTCAACATAACCCCACAAAGCACCTTCCAAACCCTCCCTTACCCCTCGACACACACACAGAGGCAAACAAACGTGAGGCTGTATTTCCAAATAGAAGAGAGAAATGAAAGAGCAATAGAGGAGCCAGTAAAAAGGTAAAGGTAGTCCCCTGACATTAAGTCCAGTCATGTCTGACTCTGGGGTGTGGTGCTCATCTCCATTTCTAAGCCGAAGAGCCAGCGTTGTCCGTAGACACCTCCAAGGTCATGTGGCCGGCATGACTGCATGGAGCGCCGTTACCTTTCCGCCGGAGCGGTACCTATTGATCTACTCACATTTGCATGTTTTCGAACTGCTAGGTTGGCAGAAGCTAGGGCTGACAGCGGAAGCTCACGCCGCTCCCCAGAATCGAACCTGCGACCTTTCGATCAACAAGCTCAGCAGCTCAGTGCTTTAAACCACTGCGCCACCGGGGGCTCCTTAGAGGAGCCAGTAGGATCCCCAAAAATCAACTGAAATATGGGAGTTCCTGAGAAATACAGGAGAGTTCATCACTCAAAACTACACTGCCAAGAAAACAAAGGATGTATCCTTGAAGTTTGTAAATAATTGTTACATACGAACATGGCAGAACAAACAACAAAATCTAAAATTTACAAAATCCACTAAATCTACTAAAACACACAAAATACATCATGTAGTTTTTCAAAACTTCACTAGTTTATTCATCAGGCTACAGTGTTCAGAAGTGTAAAAATCATACAGGAGAAGAAAAGTGACGATGTTAGAGTGTAACTTCAACTTTAGAGTGTCTCAAGTGTCACTTCTGTGATTGGTTAAGATGGTTTAAGGAATATAACTGTAAGCAGAGGATTTATTTTTCTAATAGCAACAAGTTAGTTTAGTTTACTGCAGGGCTGTACTCACTATGAACGCAGCTGCAACAGAATTAATGCCCAACTGGTATGTTCTTAATTTCTTTAGGCACCGTCAGACAGACCTAATTTCAGGCTACTTCTATCAAGATGTTCAAAAGATAAATTCAAGATGTATTAAAGATGGGTAAAGTGTAAGAGCATATTGATTTTCAAGTGAAAGAACAAGGCTACAAAAAAAATGAAACGAAACCATCTGAATTATAGGTATGTCTCTTGCTTGTACATACCTGAGTTCTCTCCTTTATTTAAAAAAAGCCCTCTTCCTGTCTAGCAGATAGAATAACTGCATTAATAAACTGAATAAATAAATTTTATTTATATCCCGCCACCATCTCACCAAGGGGACTTGGGGCAGCTTGCAAATGCACTCCAAGGTGCAGCATATAACATAAACAGCACATGAGTATATTAGCATTTCTTTTTTAGACATACTAACTATCTACATGTGATTTTTAAAAATCTGAATTTTTAAAAATTCCCCATCTCAGAATGAAAATCATATAAAGTCCTATACAAAGGTTACAACAGGTGATACCATCAGATCAAAAATTTCAGCCCTGAGATATTTCTTCCTGGCATCCGTTCCAGGGTCTCAAAGAAGCCAGAGGGGTTAAGGTGGTGGTTAATGGCTCCTTACGGGAGGGCAAGATTCCAGCCAGCCTAAAACAGGCCGTTGTAAAACCGCTGTTGAAAAAACCATCACTGGACCCCACTCAATTAGTTAACTATTGGTCATGTCCAATCTCCCCTACTTGGGCAAAGTCATGGAACGTGTGGTGGCTTCACAACTCCAGGGATTTTATGATAACCTCTGACCAAAACATACTATAGAATCACCTGGATTATATTTTCTTTTTAGAATGTATTAAAAAGGTTAAAGCAAGCTGCCAGGATCTCTGAAGCACTAAAATGTAAATATAAGGTGATCTACAGTATAAGGAAATTAGAATTTCTGTGCAGTAGACATATGCTGCCAATAAACATAACCCTCAAATCCAAAATGCATCTCTGTACTTTGTGAATTCTGTCATTTTCATGAGACGAGCATATAGAAGCCGTCTTTGCTTGTTATAATACTGAAGAGTTTACACATATTCTGGGAACTAAACTTTTCTTTCACTGGGTTTAATATAAGAATATATGATTCTGTCAAATTCAGTCTTGATGCCTCTCAGCTAATGAAATCCCAATTCCGCCACACTGAATCCCACCCATGGGAAAAAAAGCAGGATAAAAATAAATAAAAATAATTCTGCATCAGACTGCAAATCTGCTTTGAAAATGTTTTACGTGCCCTTTCCCAAGTTATCCACATTTTGCGTTTATATTTTTCAAATGAATGAGTTTTCTATACATCGAATGTGTTTCTGCACAATGCTTTTTCTACATGTTTTTGTTGGTTTTGCAAAATGTATCTTAACCTTGGGATTTTGTTTGATTTCCAAACACAAGCAGAGCTACAGGTTCACATTCCATTTTGCGAGGTATGATTAAGGTAATCGTGCATTAAAATTCAAACCCAAGGGATTTCACACCCATGCCTAGTTTAAAGGGCAAAAAGACGCTGGTAGATAGTCATTTTCAAGTTTATCCACTAATTGGCCATTACTTGAATAAAAATGTCATTTCCAGATGGAATAATAATAGGAAGAAAGAAATAATCCCCAGGCTCCCTTTAACAGCAGCTTCAAAGAACAAAGTCCTGTCAGCAGTTCTGAAACTCAAGCAATTCCCAATCAGAGAGGCGGCAAAGGGTGTGATTAATGCTGACTGCATTTCAGCTAAGACAAAACTACAAATAATAAACTGCATCTCGCTCTAACTAACCACTTGGGGAAGCTCCATCATCACTTGGGGGAAACCAATTTTAGGGAACTGCCTACAATAAATCAAGTTTGCCACTGCATTTGAATGATTAAATTCCAGGCACTGACTTCTAGCACCCCAGTCTCCCCTATTTAATTGCACATTAACCGGGGAAGTAAATATAGAACGAAGAGAGAAAGGCTACCAATATTTCCATTGGGCTCTTCTTGATTTTTTTTTTTTTTGTTTTTACTATTCCTGCAACTAAATCTCTCCCTCTTTTTTGGGGGAGGGGGGATTTATTGTATAAGGCACAATTTTGGCTGATGGATGAAATGCATTGTAATAATTTCCTTCTATGCCCTGGAGAAGTATCGTCCTGTGCAACTTTTGGTAATAAATATCCCAGGATATATTCAAATTGATGACATTCCACTGACAGAAGGCTATTTTGTTGTAATGGAGGTTTCCATCCAGAGTTGGGGAGTCAAAAGCAATTCCAGATGGAGTGGGAGTTGGTAGAAATGTACTGACTCTAATTCCAGCTTCAAAATAAAACCTGTAATATCACATGCCTAGCTTGTTGCTTGTTTACTTTCCTCAAAAAGTCTTATTTAAAAAATTTAATCAAATACAATTATTTTATGTTTTATCAATCTTAGCCTGATGATTCACCCATCGCCCAGTGGTGATGAAATCCCTTGAGCTAACATTTCACTACACTAAATTCGTTTCTACTAATTAATATACATTTGACATTTATGAAAGAGTCAGAGTCAAATAAATATAGATTCCGCATTCCTTATCCAAAATTATTGAGAACAGAAGGTTTTTTTTATTTCTTTTTAAAAAATATCTGTATTTGTATATACATACATGCTGAGACATTTTAGAGATGAGACTCAATTCTAAAAGTGAAATTCATTTAGGTTTCATATATACCTTAAACACATAGCATGAAGGTAATTTTATACACCATTTTAAAAACAATTTTGTGTACAAAACAAAGTTTGTGTGCATTGAACCATCAGAACCCAAAGGTGGAAAATTTTGAATTTTGGAGTACTTCTGATTTCAGGAATCCAGAATGATCAACGTGGAGAGGAAAATAGAGGAGGTGGAGTTATAGGGTTGACATATTAACTCCGTAGCTCTGCTTCCATTCGTGAAGCAGAGCTTCACTGATGGAAGCAGAGTGAGGGTGCTTTAAATGCGTTTTCCTGCTTATTGGCAGGGGGTTGAAATGAATGGCCCATGAGGTCTCTTCCAACTCTATGATTCTAGAAAATGTGGGGGGAAGGAGTATTTAATAAATCCCTTTTCCTCCTGCATTTTCTCATCACGTGTATCTCCAAAATGATCTTGAGGACTGGAAAAGCCTTCAGGACACAAAGGAATGTGGGACATGGGGCTGCAGTGGAGAGGAAGAACGCCAAGTAGAAATCTCCTCTACCTCCAACAGCCTTGAATGACAGAAATGAAGGTAGCTTGAGGCAATCTTTTATTACAGTCCTGGATGATACTCTTCAGTTCTCTTCTGTCCTTGTGTCTGAGCCTAAATAGTCACAAGCACCAGGTCCCATCTGATCTTGGTAACTAAGTAAGTCAGCCCTGGTTAGTATTTAAATGGGAGACCATCAACAAACACCAGCTGCCGTGTAGGCTATATTTCAGAGGAAAGAACTGGCGAAACCACCTCTGAATACTCCTTGCCTAAGAAAGCCCAATCAAACTCACAGGGTTGCCATAAGTCAACAAATGATCTGAAGGCATATGCACACACATCCTTGTGTCTAAGGGCAACAAAACACTACAAATAAGTTACTTTAAAAGTCTGAAAAACATGAGGGGGGGGGGGAATCTCCTTTCTTTCCCCACACACCATCTGCCGCTTATTTGGAAAACTGAATTACCTGTAACTGACCCTGCCTGAGCAGATAATTATTTCTTTCAGCTGTTAATTGCACATCCCAGACTGTTTGCTCCAAAGCCCTGAATCCTGACCTGGTCCCACAAAGTTAAAGTGTGTGTCTCGGTGTTTATTCTCAAAGGGCAGCAACAAGGTACACCATCTGCCTTTCCTCTCTTCATTTAAAACTGTTAAATAAAAATAAACAGCAGCCTCTACCAAAGGAAAGGGGGAAATAGAAGAAAGGAACGCCTTCGTTAGGGCTCTGCAAATGAGTTCAGTATTATTTCTAATTAACTGTAGACCTTCTTGTTGGGTTTCCAATAAGGTCACCCCCACACTAATCAAAACTGCTCCCAGGAGGCTGTGCATAAATATCCCACACAGAAGCCCAGATTACACTAATTTAGGTCTTCCAACATCAAGTCGGAAAAGTATTTATAGACCCAATCAATGCACAAAGCTCCCTTTTTGTAAATAAAACCATGAAATATTCCAGCAGATTGTGCAGTAAAGGAGGAAAAGACATTTTAAAAATAAAATGATTTTTTAAAAAATAAATTGTATTTTTAATTAAGATGATAATGATGGTTGTTGTTATTACCCGACTCTCTCCATGGAATGGGGTGGAAAACAATATATTAAATGTAACACATACAATCAGTTAAAACACAGGACATCAGTTCAGATAAACATAAAATCCATACATGTAAAAACAATTGTTAGATATGTTCAAAATGTGTAAGACCTTTCTAAGAGATATGGATAGCTGCAAGATGAGTGCGCTAAATGGACAGTTCAAATTTCACCTTTGCCTAAATTTATGAAGCAATGATAATGAAAAGAATTTGTGCAACATGTTTTAGGAATTCACAAAATAATTTTAAGTCATTTATGTACCATAAAGATTTCCCCTGACTTTAAGTCTAATTGTGTCCAACTCTGGGGAGCAGGTGCTCATCTCCCTTTTTACACGAAGAGCCTGTGTTCTCCGTAGACACCTCCAAGGTGGCCAGCGTGGCTACATGGAGTGCCATTCCCTTTCCACAGGAGCAGTACCTATTGATCTACTTACACTTGCATGTTCTCAAACTGCTAGTTTGGCAGAAGCTGGGCTGAACAGTGGGAGCTCACCCTGCTCCCCGGATTTGATCCATCAACCTTTTAGTCAGCAAGTTGAGCAGCTCAGCAGTTCAACCCACTGCACTACCATATGTACCACATAAAAGTAATAAGTGAAACTCTGGTAAGTAAAGTGTACTTTTTAAATTTTACTTGCTCAGTTTGATCTGCATTTTTTCTCTCGACTATAAGCATGAAAACTGAGAAAACCTCACTAATACTTCATTTTTAATTCATCTACTTAAATTAACATTGAGAGCAATTTTTTAAAGTTTATCAAGAGTTCATTAACTCATTTCCCTTGGAGAAATTATCTTACACTGGCTTTTGCTGGATACACATATTGTGAAGGTGGATGTTGGGAGAAACCAATGAAATTTCCCAACAGCACCTCTCTGTGGATTCAAACCCAATCCATTCTGTATATTAAAGGATTTCCCAGACCTCCTGTAAATCTTGGCACATTCATCCACTTCTGCTGAGGAGATTATCAAAAGGAAGCAAGAATGCAAAAGGTGGAAGGATTCATTGAAAGGACTGTTTATATCGATTTCTCCTGCTATCAAAACCTGGAATCATTCCACTGAAATAAGTGGAAGAATTCCTGATTTGCACGGATGAAATGAAGATAATAATCCATTTCATAGCAGCTACCTGAACTATAGCCAAGTGGGGAACGTTCTTCTTTCATGAGTGTTAAGGACACCTCGAATATTAAGGAAAGAATGAATCAGAGGACTCCCTGACAACACATTTAACAAAGCTTGTGGCTTGATTTCTTTTTAACGAAACCATTTTATATCATTTTTATTTGGGTCACTTGTGTAATTCTTCCTACCTATTGTTGGCAGGAAGCCTAGAAGAACAAAAAGGAAATGAGCAATACCAAAACACGAGAGGAATTGTGTGACCAAATATATATCATCTCCTGTTTTTCAGCCTAGTATCAAAATCATTGGGGAGCCTCTGGATCTGATAGGTTTCTGTCCCCAGTGAATACTGCATAGCTTTGTACACAGAGCACAGCAAAACAACACAGCTGTCTGGATCCTCTCCAGCCTCAGAGAGGCAATGTCCCCCGTGTCTCTTTTCATTTTCATGCCTTATTCACAACTTGTTGCAGCCACACCAACCAGGTTGGTACAACACCTTCAAACACAAAGATGAAAAAGGAGGTACAATGATTTCCTTTGGTTGGTTTGCATTCTGACCGAATTGCATATGTATTTCCTTCTCCTCCCATGTGGTTTGCTTTCACTTCTGGCAAAGAGCTTTAGGCAACAGAATACTTTCAGGTACAACACACAAGAATGTTATGACTTGGGCTGCTTTCTCCTTTCCTTCGTTCAAGCTTCTTGAAAGTATCAGTCATAGAGACACAGTCCTACAACGGTGTGGGTGGGTTTGGCAGCATCAAAAAGTATACATTAGTGTTCGGATATCATGTTCTTGGACTCTCCACAGCTTTCAGACAGCATACTTGGTCTCATTTTTAAAAAAGTACTTCTTGGATCACAGAACCACTATTGCCCATGATATGCAAGCCGATATATAGTACTCTGAGGAATCCTTTCAAATAACCATTAATTTGCAATCCTGACAAAAAAGGATTGCTCAAGCCACATTTGGTCAGTTTAGATATCTCAGTGAATGGTTCACAAGGGAATAATAACTTCTTTTGCTTTTCTCATGCTCATATTCACACTGTAACACTTCTAATTTGGTGACTGGAAAGGACAGGGTCCCCAAGTTACGATAAGGACAAGTTCTGCAGATTTATTTTTAAGTTGAATTTGTATATAAGTCAGAACAGGCACATTTTTAAAGTGTAAAGTCATCCAAATAGATTTTAATGTATTAACTTTGGATAGTGTAGGGAAGGGTAAACACCCTTGTAGTGTTTGTTTTGCTGTCTGTGCCCCTGTTCAGAAGATTTCGCCTCACTTTCTGTCCTTGTGATAATTGGAGTTTGAATGTTTGGCTTGTTGTGGAAACAAAGATTAGTGAAAAAAGTTTCAGTGGAGACACCTTTTCCCCATGATAACTCTTTCGAGAGTGAATTTCCCTCCTGAGGGGCAGATTTGATATTGGTTTTCTTTTATCTCGCTTTTCTTCCATGAGTGGGATTCAGATTTCTCTCACTTCTTGTTGCTTCACCACCGTTTTTAACTATGGGTCATTTGTAAGTCGGATGTTTGTAACTCAGGGATACCTTGTTCCACTGTTTACTAGAATTTAACACAACAAACAATGCCTTTGTTACTAAAGCATCTGTTCTCCCAGCAAAACATGGAGGTACTAATGTAGAGTATGCATATGTATCTTCTTTGCTTTTCTTTTTGTTAGGAAGTCTTCTATCACAGTGTTGTTGTTGTTTATTCGTTCAGTCGTTTCTGACTCTTCATGACCTCATGGACCAGCCCATGCCAGAGCTCCCTGTCTGCCGTCTCTGTCACAGTAGGGTTGTAAAATAGTTCAAATGCTGATGAATTCCCCAAAACAACAACAACAACAACAACAACAACACAGATTATGAAAGTGCTGGCAGCTTCCCACTTCTATAATTTTCTAGAAGATGTGCTAATATGAAGAGGTGCAATCGTATCTGGAATAATCAAATGACTATGAAAAATAGCAAATTAATAAGATAAGAACCTCAGGACTGAAGATGACAGCAAGGATTTTGAGAAACCCCCATGTGACAATTAAAATTTTTAAATAAAAGAAAATTTAAGCAGAAGGAAAATCATGTACATCCAGAGATTTGGATGAAATCAATCAATCAGACTTTTAATTAAAAATTAACTTGGCATCAGAATAAACTAGTGCCAATGTTTATCATACCTTCAAGGGAAAAGCATCCAAGCACATGATGCTGTCTAAAAATGAAAAAGGGAAAACTAAGGATTAAATATCTGAATGTACTGAGAACTGTACCAGTAACTAAGTACAAATTTTACATAAAAATTACATTACAGTTACCTCTCCATATCTATAGGTTTTGTATTCAGTTATTCAATTAGCAATTATTAAAAATATTTGGGAATAAATTACTTTCCAACAGCAACCACCAATTTTGCAGAGCACCAAGCACTATGCTGATGTGTGAGCTATCCTGATATATCCACCCACCATTTCATAGATCCTTTGGTTTTCTCCAGGACTTGTTTGAGTAGTTCACCATTGGGTTGGACCTCATATTATTACACCACTGTATATAACTGGGTTTATGCATCCATAAATCTTGGCTTCTTCAGAAGGTCCTAGAAACAAACCCCAGTGGCTATGTATGCATATGTATCTATTGTCAGCATTACAACAAGACACAAAAGATGATAAAGACCCATAGACAGTTTGCAAATCATCATTTATAATGTAAACTGGGGCTAGAGGCACATTTCATTTAATATTTCACACATGGGGGGGAGGTTATGGGGCAAAAAATCTAAAACAAAGAGCATTAAAACTAAGTTCATATCCCTGATTTTGGCTAAATTATGTGTTTCAGAAACACAGCAGAAACATTCAGCCTTTGCCACAAAGATATGCCCCACTTAAAAATATATGTTTTGCGCCAATTATAGATTCTAGTAGAAAATCAGGAAGAACAAATTCAGACACCGACATCATAATGCTCAGATTCAATGAAACTCATCATCTTGGTTTGAACTGCTTAGTGCATAGAAGTCATTCCAGACTTTCCAAATGGGAGATGACAAATGTGGTCTTCCTTATGCTCTGGTGCTCCACAGACTACAAAATTATAGAAAATCATCTATGGTTCTGACTGATGCACACAACTGAATTCCTGGGATGGAACTCTTGGAAAATACAAAGACCCCATTGTGTGTATTGTCTGTATTTATGGCTGTGTGTGGCTAGTCAATTGCTCTGTGGAATGAGATACAGTAATTCCAATTCTTCCTTTCCACTCTTTTCCCACTCAGTGATCAATGAAAAATGTTCCCACAGTGGGACTCACTCAAACAACTCCTGTTTTCCATAATCATAGAATCATAGAATCAAAGAGTTGGAAGAGACCTCATGGGCCATCCAGTCCAACCCCCTGCCAAGAAGCAGGAATATTGCATTCAAATCACCCCTGACAGATGGCCATCCAGCCTCTGTTTAAAAGCTTCCAAAGAAGGAGCCTCCACCACACTCCGGGGCAGAGAGTTCCACTGCTGAACGGCTCTCACAGTCAGGAAGTTCTTCCTCATGTTCAGATGGAATCTCCTCTCTTGTAGTTTGAAGCCATTGTTCCACGTCCTAGTCTCCAGGGAAGCATTTCCTATTTTCTATGATCAGTATCCATTGTCACTGATGACCAGGTAGCACAGTTATTATCTCAATAAGCCACCTTTTTCCTTTTGCAACCCTTGAAGCGACATGCGTATCTCATTGTGTGGGAACAGTGTTTCCCCAATGAAACTTGCCTCCTTCTTCTCCAAAGAAAGTCATGAGTTCTTGAAGGCCAATAAGCATGCCTTCAAGAACACTCTTCCCAAACTGACTAAATTAAATACACATAATCTTTATAATAGTGTATTTTAACTCTATTCTAACCCAAATCCTCCGTAAAAAAAAAAAAAAGTAAGAGATTTCTTCTCCTTCCTCAATTATGATCTGGATTATGTAATATATTTTGGGTGGTGGAGAAGAGAGAAAATTACTGGACCCTAAGAATCTTTATAAGCATTTGCCCACACAAAGAGCAGTAAAAATACAACGAATTCCGTCACTTCCAAAATATTCAGTTAAGACACTGCAGTTGGAGATTTTTTCGGGGGCTGAGTTGCACTTCATTTTAGATAGATGCAAGGAATAAATTTCTCATTTTTACAAATGAGATGTTCTCTTTGTCAAATTCACATTGAAAACTATGTGGGTGTCCAAAGTCTTCTAGGTAACTCCTACACTTTAATTCTCACAATCAACTGCTATCTAGATAATACAGCTATCAAAAGCTACCCACATCATCCACGGTTTCAAGAACAGATGTTCTTTCCTTGCTGTCTCGCATCAAATGTTGAGAGTTCCTTCTCGCATCTTCTGCAGTATATATCCTCCTTTTTATGCTACCGCAGAGCAAATAACAGCAGTAAACGCTATCTGACATATATAGGAAATACCATGACAGCTAAATGACATAATAATCATTTGGGTCAGGAAAGTGAGGGAACAAATCCATTCTCATTTGGTTCCAGATACAGTCAGTGGCTGTATCTAATATTGGTGATGTCACCAATGACATAACAATACCACAGAGTCCTCCCAGTGCACATTGGTCCATCACGGGTCGTTTGAATGGGGTAAAAATGTGCCATGGCCATCAGAAAAAAAGTTTGGTCACAAAGAAGATTCTGGCCCCTTACTATACTTAGCAAGATAAACCTTATTTGCTGTCACCTAAGAGAGATGTAGTGTCTATCTTTAGAACAAAAGCTCTGTATGAGCTAAAAATCTACACAAAAAAGTCAGCTTCAGGACAAGAGTAGGAGACTCTTCTCAGCTTGACCATTTTATTTATTTTATTTTATTTCGACCCCACCGTTCTCCCCATGGAGACTCAAGCTGGCTTACAATAACATGACACACAATAAAATTAAAAACATGGCAAATACATTTTTAAAAAACAACCTATTAAATTTGTGTTATGAATACAAAATACAGTTAAAATACAATAAAAATACTCTTACCGTTCAAATTACATTGAAAACTAAATATCCTCCCTAACTCCCACCCATATCTTCTCCCCAGCAGTATGCCCCTTATAAAGGCAGGCGTATGGCCAAACAACAGCTCTGGACAGGGGGTAAAGCAGATCCCACCAACTGCCCCTCCAATATAAAGAATTCACACCACTTTGGCACCAATATAATGTTTGAGGGGATTGTCTCACTAATTAACTTCCGCTGCCACCATAATAAATGTACAGGAACACTCTAGCTGTTTAAACTATTAAAAAGGCTTTTAAGATCACCAAGCACTGTGTCTTCTTATTTGCTTCTTAAAAGGAAAACAGGTGAGGTTGGAAAGGAAAAAGAGACTATAGCCACAAAAGGCACACTTGACTCAGGCTTTTAAGTTTCAAAATAAACAAGGAAAGTTTATTGATAGAAATACAGAATGAAGTAAATGCTGTTTAAAATCTTGGTGGTTACAGAGAAAATGTTCTTGTCTTTAAAGCGTAATGGTTACAAGTAAATGGTTCTTTCTTTGTTACTAATACAGAGATTTTCTTCTTTAAAACCAAAAATAAGTACACTTGACAGGAGCTGAATCTCTGTCAAGATACAACTGTAGCTTAGCTACCCTCAACTGTGGCCTAGCTAACTACAAAACCAGCTATTTCTCCCTAAATAGCTATACCAGTTTGCTACAGCTTCTTTTGCTGGCAAACCTAAGGCAAACTGCCTACTCTTAACTAATCTCAAACACGAACTCCTAAACTGCCTTCCTACTCTAATCTCTAACAGCAACAGACTGACTGAAAAAGCCCTCTTCTTTCCCTCCAAACAGTCTAAACTCCGCCCCCCTTTAATAAACCAATCCTGGCTGTTCTAAGGCTGCCTCAGGCCTAGGCCACTCCCCCTCTCTGAAATGGTGCTTTCCCTAAACTAAAATGGCTCCTGCTGCCCTCTGCCAGGCCTTCTAAAGCTGCAACTAACTGGCCTGCTTCTCCTAGGCCCTGCCACCCAGGCTGGAAAGGTAAGGGATCTTTACACCCCTCATCCTTTATTTATATATTTACTGTATTTATATACCGCCTTTCTTACCTTTGGAGGGACTCATATGCCTGATCACAAAGACATGTCTTAATATGCTTGCAAAAGAGCTGCAAGGATGGGGCCTTCCTGGCCTCTCTTGAGAGGGATTTCAAAAGTCTAGGAGAAGCCATCAAAAAGTCCCTCTCTCTTGTTCCCACAATATGTGTTTGAGCAGGTGGCGAGACAGAGAGAAGGCCATTCCTCAGAAGATTGTAGATTTCCAACAGGTGCATAGAGAGAGATACTGTCCTTCAAGAAATCTGGGCCCAAGCTGCATAGGACTTTATAGGTTAAAATTAGCGCTTTGATTGTGCCCAGAAATCGGTTGGCAGCTGCTGCAACAGGGGTGTTGTCTGTTTGTTGTACCCAACCCCAGTTAATAATCTGGCTGCTGCTCTTTGGACCATGGCTAAGAGTCCCTCTTAAGGCATCCCTAAACATGTTTGGGCCCACAAGCTCCCAAATGCTGCTAATCATGATTGACAGCCCTTTAGGGGGCTGGCTCAGGTTGTTGCCTAGAATTACAAAAAATACTACAAAAACATTCAGATGGCCACTGCATAGGAGTAGCTAATTGTATTTAAGCTGGGGATTGTCAGTTGAACCAAAATTACAAGGTTAAAAAGCATGAAGAATTTGCATGAACCTATCAAATGAGTTGCTGATTTCATTTCCTATGTAGCCACCCTTGGCATGAGGAGACACTGTGGTGCTCATCCACAATTACAGTGATACTAGCCCAAAGTGTCTGTGATATCCATTTACATATATTCCAAATAGTAATCCAACTGCACATGGTTCTGCTGACCAGAGGAATAGCTGAAATTCCCTGCAACAGTGAATTGTACAATGGACACCAAGAAAACAAAAACATAGCAGACAAGTGCCGACTACAGATTTGTTACACTGTAGAATGTTTGTCTAGAAAGGCCCTAAATTGTTCCCCAGGGTGGCAGCCAACACACATCAAGCTGTCTGTGTTTACTGGCACTACATATATTTGGAGCAATTTTGCAGTGAAATAGCCAAGGCTGGTACCTGCCATTCACACATTCCTGCAAAAAGTTGGGTGCCATCCCTGGGGGAAGTCTCTGTGATGTCAGTTGCAAAGAGCCTCTCTTCCTTTTTCTCTCCTTCTCACGACATTCTGAACAAACTGTTAAGAGAGCAATTTATAGGTCTCACAACCTGAAGCACTGAACAGCTGTCAGGCACCTATGATGATGGAGCCCCGACCCAAACAATCTGCTTCTCACTTCTGTAGGAGAAATCAGAAGCAGTAACACCACCAACTCACCGAAGATCACTCAATGCACAGCTTCTTTCAGTGCATTGCCAAGGGCCATTATAATTAGTAACAGTGGACGTGGCCAAGTCTCCTTGCAATAACTTTGGAGTATTTTCACCCGCAGCCCGATATGCCAAAAAGCCATCTGTCTAGCTGGAGAGCAGGAATGAAACACCTACTTGCCAAATATCTCCATTAAGGTCGTTTTGGCCACCAACCCAGCTGTGAAATATGAGACAGAGGTTCCAGATAGGATGTGTTAATGAACCACCTCTACACAACAGAACTAGACAGGATTTCTCTAAAAAGCAAAACAAGAAAAATGAGTATGAGGCACAGTTGGTGTTGCTAAAGAAAAAGAAGGAAAATAAATTTTCTCAGTACAGGCTGCAAAGGCACAGAGCAGAACACCACCAATGTGGACAACAATATTGTAAATCTTTGCAGACACACATTAAGCCAGGCAGAGGAATCTTCCTTTCATGAAATCTATCCTTCTGTCCCTCAAAACCTACACACAATTCAGTTATGTTGTGAACTGGGTTGACTTCCATACTGTAGCATTAATGTAGTTTGATACCACTTTAACAGTCATGGCTTAATATTATGGAATTCTGGGATTTCTAATTCATTGATTCTCTTCTCTTCCTCCAATATTGCAATTCCCTTCCTCTACATTCCAGATTGGTACATGCAGTGTCTGCACAAGAGCATGCATAGACACAAACCTAACATTTAAAATGGCAATACTCAAAAACTAGTCACAGGACATTTCAACTACCCTAGACCTACAGTAAGGGATTTAAGGGACGTGGTCCTTGAAAGAAAAAATTACAAAGAAATAGTAGACGGATAAACAGCTAAATTGAATTATATCCACACATTCCATTAGAAAGGATCACATAGAAAGATATTTCAGTGAAAAATATTAATGGAATTGATTGCATTAATGATGTTGTTTGGATTATGTATATGTGTTGTGACTATTGTGATATCAACACCTTGTGTCAATTCTGCAAACTTATTTAATTCTTTTCGCAGCAAACACGTGGCAGGGATATGTGTCTTTTTGATGTGGATAAGACACTAAACCATTCACCAAGTATTCAGTGCATTCATTCAGGAGAGGCTTAAAAAAAAGATGCCTGAAGTTTTATTCATGAGATCTGTAGGCAAGGTCAGAAAAAAGTCCTCTTTTAAAAACCCAGGGTAGCGGTTGCCAATCAATGTAGATAACATTTAGCTAAACAGACCCAATGCTCTTAGTATAGGGCAGCTCCTATGGGCTTATGCTAGGGAAGCTCATTTTGACAGGTAAGGAAAGAGGTACTACTCAAAGAACATTTTAACTAAAGATGAAAGCAATCACTTTTACTGATGCCTCTAATTTAATAAGAAATGCATGAAACCCTAACTCCTTGTGGGGGCATCAATCTCACTCTTTTAAGACACCCACTTATCTTTTTCTTTTTAAGATAACCTCTCTGGCATTCTCTCCACAGGTTCAAACTGCACCTCAATCAACATATTTACAAATTAATATCTCACATCAGTTAATGTCCAAAATGCTAACTATTCACACAATTATTTATGACATATCCAGGTTTCTTATCTGAAAGATCGCTCATCATCTTGAAACTTAATGTTGAATTCAAGATTATTGAAACAGCTCTCTTCTTCTTCTTCTTCTTCTTCTTCTTCTTCTTATTATTATTATTATTATTATTATTATTATTATTATTTGGCAAAAGAAGATTCTCCATGGACAGTTCTTGGGAAAATTTGAGAGCAAAACTGACAAAGAAAAAACATGGATGTGGCTCGCAAATGAAACTCTGAAAAAGGAGATGGGAGGCCTGATTCTGGCAGCCCAAGAATAAGCCATTAGAACAAATGCCATCAAAGACAAAATTGAAAAGTCGACGACAAATCCCAAGTGTAGACTATGCAAGGAAGAAGATGAAACAATAGATCACATCCTTAGCTGCCGCAAGAAGATAGCACAGTCAGACTACAAGCAGAGGCACAACACATTTGCTCAGATGATCCATTGGAATTTGTGCCACAAATACCATCTGTCTGTGACAAAGAACTGGTGCTACCACAAGCCTTAAAAAGTTACAGAAAATGAGCACGTCAAACTACTCTGGGACTTCTGAATTCAAACTGAGAGATTTTTGGAGCACAATACTCCTGACCTCACAGTCATGTTAAAAAACCAAGTATGGATCGCCAATGTTGCAATCCCAGATGACAGCAGGATTGAAGGGAAATAACTGGAAAAGCTGACATGATACGAGGATTTAAAGATTGAACTGCAAAGACTTTGGCACAAGCCAGTAAAGGTTGTCCCAGTGGTGATCAGCACACTGAGTGCAGTGTCTAAAGACCTTGGCCTGCACTTAAACATAATAGGCATTAACAAAATTACCATCTGTCAGATACAAAAGGCCACCCTATTGGGATCTGCACACATTATTCGCTGATACATCACATAGTCCTAGACACTTGGGAAGTGTCCGATATGTGATCCAATACAACAACCAGCATAGTGATTTTGTTTGCTGTGTAGTAATCTTGTTATGTTTCTAATAATAAAAATAAAAATAATAACTTCTCTGGGACTTCCGAATTCAGACTGACAGAGTTTTAAAGCACAATACTCCTGACCTCTCAATGGTGGGAGGGAAAAAACAAAGTATGGATCATTGACGTTGCAATCACAGGTGACAACAGAGTTGATGAGAAGCAACTGGTAAAGCTTACAAAATATGAGGATTTAAAGATAGAACTGCAAAGACTCTGGCACTGCACCCAGTGGTTATCAGCACACTGGGTGCAGTGCCTGAAGACCTTGGCCTTGTTGGAGAATTGAAATAAATCACCTTCCTTATCTCAGCTGCTTCAACCTTCCAAGTTTCACCGAAAGCAGCATTTTATCTTTTATTTGCAAAATATACAAGACAATCGCCGATCATGTCCGTTCACATCTTTGCAAGCTTCATAGAGCACATTTCACATCTCAGAGCTCCTTTTCTGTTCTGCACAGGAAACTCCAAAAGTGACACTCTACCAATTCTGTACTTCTCTGTAGTTTTAACCCATGCATCACTGCCCGAGTCCCCGTTGGGGGAGATGGTGGCGGGGTATAAATAAAGTTTATTATTATTACTAAAACCATACAGTTTAAACTATAAGCAATTTTCACATTATATAACATTACATACTGACAGGCCTTAAAAACAATCATCACTGACAAATTGTCAGCTGCAAAAGGCCACCCTACTTGGATCTGCACGCATTATTCATGGATACATCACACAGTCCTAGACACTTGGGAAGTGTCCGACATGTGATCAAATACAAAAGCCAGCATAGTGATCTTTGCTGTGTACTAATCTTGTTCTATATTTAATATTATTATTATTATTATTATTATTATTATTATTATTATTATTTACCTGCCTCTCCTTGTGACTCGAGGCAGGTCACATCACAGTCAAAATAACACAAACATTGCAAAAATTTCACAAAGACACATATTAAAATGAAGTTCCATAAAAGATACATTTTAAAATGTTTTTCTATAAAATACATATTAAATATGTTTTTTATAAACCGCTTTGAGTCCCCCTAGGGGTGAGAAAAGTGGTATATAAGTACTGTAAATAAATAAATACGCAAAATATGAGTTTAAAATTCATTTTAAAAACTGGCTGGGTAGTCCTGCCAGAATAGATAGGTCTTTAGATGGGTTTTAATGGCTAATCTACATATATTAGATGGCTGTAATGATACATCTTAAACGTAACACCGTTGTCAACCATTTTTAATGTTTCATAATTTCTTATCAAGGTGTACATTGTAATGTTTATTTATGTTTTTGTTTTATGTCTTAATGGATTGTTTTTGTTTTATTTTGATGCTTAATTCCTTGTAAATTTTCTGTTGTTACTCTTCATTATTTTGATGTGTTTCCACCTATTTTGAGGCATTGAATGTTTGCCTTTTTCATGTAAACTGTCCTGAGTCCCTTTGGGGAGAGGGAGGTCTAGAAATAAAGTTGTTGTTGTTGTTGTTGTTGTTGTTGTTGTTGTTGTTGTTGTTGTTAAATTGAGATAGCTTGTTTAGCTACAATGTAATGCTCTGAGAAGGTTGGTGTTTTGGTCAGAGAGAGGTGACATTTTTGTTCTTCAAGTGCAATAATATGTTTTCTTGCAAGCGTTTTCTATAGGATTCAGATGCCCTTTGCAGTAGATGCAAATGTGTTGTCTCACAGTAATTGATTCTCCCAAGCCTTGTTACAGGCCTGAAGCACACTAGTGTAACTGCCTGCCATAACTAGTTTTAGAGACAAAAAGTTAGCAGCATCGAGTCCCATACCATTACACACACAAAGGAATTATGTCCTGTTTGTCCCCCACCTAAATAAAGGAAAACTTGAACATTAGTACAGAATTGACAATTTTGTGATGAAGGATGAAAATTGAAACCTACAAGCATCCCCAGGCACCCATTTAGTTTTTCCTCACTGGGGTCTTAAATCATTCTTACGACTGTTTGGAGAAAATAAGTTTTCACATAGTATCCAGTAACCAACCTCTAGAGAAATGTGTTCCCTACCTCGGTGATTACTAGAACAGCTTTGTTCAAGTCAGTTATGGTTTTATATTTTTAATGCAGATTTCTGGGGAAGAAGAAAGGAAAAAGTGCCTATTTTAACAGGATCTCTCAGTGATTATTTGAAAGCACTTGAGAGAAGACACGCAGAAATAAAACAGAGGGTGCTAAAAAAGCTGTCACTTTTCCCCCTATAAGTAAGCAAGCATGTCTTATACCAACTGTTATTAATCCCACCTTTCCTGTCAAATAACCTCATTATGAATGCATCAGCGCAATGTCACCGCTGTGTCCCTCTGGGATACATATGTAATTGAAACTTCAAAGTCACTTAAGAATGATTGTTTTACTCTGATAAAAAGGTACTAAGTTTAGATTCTAAAAATGGATACAGTTATGAATGTTGTAAGAAAATAAGCTTTAGTCTGAAAGATGTAAAGTTTTATTGGAGGGGGGAGCAAGTTTGTAGTTCTCATGCTGCTTAACACAAAGTGGAAAGACTCAGTTGTGTAGTGAAAAGTATTGGAGCATGTAAAAATCTGTTGATGAGTGTGTTAACTGAAAAATGCAAAGCACGAAGCCGATTGGTTGGGCTACGCCCAGGATGTTAGCTGAACCTGGGAGTTTTGGCAACAGTTACATGTTTAGGTTTTCTGTACTGGAGCTTGCCAAGACAAGTTAGTAAATCTTCTGCTTCTGAGCTGCTGGGATAAGGTCCTTCACATGGACGCCTAAGGACCATTTGAATCTCTCAAAAGACATGCAAATGTTCACATGACTGTATATATGTTGCTCTTTACTGAACATCTGCATGGCATATCTTTTCTCTAGCAAGACAGTGTGTGAATTGGTAAAGGCATGAACTATGTGTGATTTACATTCCGCCACAAAACAAACCTGCTAAAAACACCAAGTTAAATCTATCCTGTTAACTTGAAAACTTACTGGTAAGACCAGCTGCCTGGAAGAAAATTTCAGCTGCCACAATATTGTCTAAATAACTATTGATTCACATGCTTTGACACATGCACACTGAAACTCTAATCCTATTCTCATTTTTCTGGGATCTGTTCCTTTGAATAAAAATTGCAATGCTTGCCAGTAAATGTCCACAGGAGAATGCTGTAAGACATTCACACAGGCTATTCTACTCTGGGGGGGAAATGAGGTGAATAATGGACAAAGGTAGGTAAGCGAACCTGAATCTGATTGCAATTGTCTTCCTTAAAGGACTGCATCAAATACAAAGCACACATAAAGATGCACTTTGTCTATAAAATATCTACCAGCATAATGTCTTTACTCTGTAAACCTGTGGGTCCCCAAATGTTTTGGCCTACAATTCCCAGAAATCCCAACCAGTTTACCAGCTGTTAGGATTTGTGGGAGTTGAAGGCCAAACATCTGGGGACCCGCAGGTTGAGAACCACTGCAGTGAATGCTAAGAACTTCTGTGATACATTTGCTTTTTAATACAATAAATTGTTCATTATTTTCTTGAGTGTGCGATACTTAGGTTCTCATTTGGATGAGAGATGGTTTGCTATATTCCATGTTTTCAGGTATCCATAAAAGGTCTTGGAACATATCCCCTGGAACATATAGGGGTCGTACTCCACTTTCCTGCAAAGGGGCACATTTTCATGAGACAAATGATGGGACATGTACTGATTTGATCCCACTCTTTGTCCCTTTTCACAGTCAATCCACTTTCTGCTTTTACATGTATATTCAGGAACCAAATACAGATCTGCTGAATGAACCCTGAGTTTGTTTAAGGCTAGGGACAAGCTATTGCTCAGTAGTAGAGCACAAGCTTTGTACATGTAAAGTTTTTCAATAATTCAATCTTTTAAAAAGGATTAGATAGATACTACCAAGACAGGGGAGATTTTCTTCATTACATCCTGGACAGGATGTGTCATTCAGAGTAGATAATCTTTGGCCAGAAAAGACCAAATAACTTATCTGCTATGAAGACAACTTCATATGTTACATTAATGTGAATCAGCAGAATGTGCAGTCTGTAAACAGAATGGCCACATATAGTTTGAATCTAGTAGTAATTTTCCTGCCTCAGGACTAGAGGTGGAGGGCCAACCCAATCCTTTTATATGGAGGGCCAACCCAATCCAATTCTATTTATATACCCCTCTTTCTCATGGGGGGGGGCGGACACGACTCAAGGCAACTTACAACATACTAGCCACTTCTCCTCTGGTTGAAGGAGGAAATGATTTACTGTTAAAACAAGTTGTTGGTATCTGTTGGGTTCAGAATAACCATCAGTTGGAGTGATTCCACCAAAAACATAGCAGATTATCAGAAGTAAACTTCATAACCAGCAGAAACTTACATGTGGTGAGCTAGGATAAGCTTTTATTCCATATATGGCATAGGATTGCAGAGTCAGAACTTTAGGTTCAAAAGTAGTTATTGAAGTAAAAGAAATACATTCTTGATAGAAAAGTTATTGGAGCTAATTAGCTTACTAAATCTCATGTTCTATGAGAGGTAAAAAGTCAAAAAGTTCCATGCAGCTATATTTTGCCTAGAGAGAGGCAAAATGCATCCTTACTGGAAGGATGGAAAAAGCAGAAGAAAGACAGAAGAGGAGACCGCATGGTCAACCGAACGGCAATAAAACTTAAAGGAGGAAGTTCCCTCACAGAATTCCATTGCTACATCATCAAAGGGGGAGGAGACAGTGACAAGGAGGAAGAGTAAAGATGAAGCCCTTCCTGGGAAAACATGCATAGGAATGTTGGGGAAGGAATCTCTCAGTCTGGTCTTATCTCTAGTCCAGCTACTCACTGAGGTCTAGAAACTTCATGACACAAGAGACTTGTGCAGTCCAGGGATGAAACCCAACAGTATCAAGCTATACTCTGTTTTTGTGTTTTTGGTAGGAGAGTGCTGGAAAATGAGGGATGGGTGTCCTGAGAGTTGATGTCCTGCAAGCTACCCCTGACTCATGTAGTTCCTACCCTGCCTATAAAGAATGTGAAATGATGGGGGAGTGTTTTCTTCCCCCATCAAGTTACCTGGCCAACACTTAGGTCCCCGCTCTGCACTCTACCCACTTCCCTGGCCCTCTGATACCTCATTGCCCTTGACCTGGCCCACCTCTAGTATAGCTATTCAGCAGGCCCGGGAAATGAATAGCCTTAGGCACTACACTGACCATTAGTTAAGGCCCTGCTATGCACTTTACCCGCTTCCTCGCCCCTATGTCTCTCATTGGCCCAGCCCTCTCATATCTGTGCCTTAGGCCTTGGAAATAAATAGCTCCAGGTCCCGCCCTGACCATCATGGAGGATCATGCTTGCACTTTATCCACTACCCTGGCCCTAGTTTACCTTGTTATATTAGACCGGCCCTCCCATAGTTATCGAGGCCCATTCTCGAATCTTGGCCATAGGAAACTGAACTTGCCCAATGGAATTAGCACTGAACTGTTTTTTAATTTTAATATGAATGTTTAATAGTATAATGTTTTTGTTTATAATGATTACTTGTATATTTTTATGTCTGTAATTGCAATGTTTGACCTATGCTGGAGACCGCCCTGAGACCCCTTGGGAAGATAGAGGGGTATACAAATAAACGTTTATTATTATTATTTTAAAAACTATTATAATCATTTAAATGTGTAAACTTCCCATGTTTTTGAGAAAATTATAGAGTATAAATAAAATTTGCAACAACAACAAATCCATCCTTCAGCCCAATTTGGGATGAGCGGGTGGGTAAGAACAACGGAAAGAGAGCTAGTTGAGCAAATCTATTAAAAATTGCTTTGCCTGAGTAATCTTTTCTAAATTCTGGTTCTGGTCTCTCTTGTTTGCAGCACATAAATGAAATAATCAGGTAAATAGTTTTACACTGGAAAAATACCTTCCTTTTAAGAATTCTGCATTACTTAACAGGTCAACGTATTGAATTTACTTGCCAGCTTACAAAGGGTCAAGGGAGACGCAGCATCTTCAATGAGAAAATGGTACGGCAGTTAAGTGTGTTTAACAGCTGGAGCCAAAAACATTCCGGCTTCACTTTATTAATTTCATCCTGAACTACTGTGGTTTTTCTTTTTAATGTTCTACCTTCGCTCCATTATTATCCTACAGCCAAGTAAGACGGTTGAAAGCAATTATGGCCTATAAAATGGAAAAAGAAATAGCATTCAGCAGCAACATTAACAATCTGGCAAGATCAGTATTCTGCTATTCAAAGGAAGAGTCAGAATAGGAAGGAAGCATCTCTCAAGACAACTGGGAAAGTTTGCTCTTCATCTTCCATCACTTTCCACCGCATTTTTTTCTGTTCTTTTTCTTCCCTCTTGTCTTAGAATTTAAAAAGAAGGCTTTGTGTGTGTGTGTTTAGGTGTAGCAGAAAGAGAAGGAAAGAGCAATGGGAACCTTACAAAATACCTTTGAAAATAATTGTTGGATGTCATCTATTTGTTTCTGGTATCTGTGCTGATACTCTACTAATGTGATAGCAATATAACAACAATGTTGGGCTTTTCATCTACACATGGAAATTCTTTGGTGGTATTGCAGGATGCTCTTTTTATATGCCAATGTTCACAAATATAAGTTACTTGTTTTGGCTCTACTTTGAAAATGTATAATCCTGACGAAGAGACATGTTCTCACTACCATCATATTATAAAAATAAATGTTGCAAAGAATCAAATGCTCTGTAAAGTGTAATGACCAAACTAGAAGCCACAGATCTGAGACAAAATGATGCTGAAAAGGATACACTTTTGATGTGTTATGGCTATTTAAATTAGTACAATTAATGTGTGTTTTCTGGAGCATAAAAACCAAAGCAATGGGAAACCTGAACAGCCATGGGATTGCACAGGCACATGAGCTTACAACCCTTCTGTCTTTCTCTATGTCTTTTTGCAAAATCACAAAACAATTACCATTCAGAAGTTGCTTTGTGATTTTCAAGAGAAGCCCCATGTGAGCTGCCTTAGAAAGTGAAAAATTGCAAGGAGTTATTTTGGTCCACATTCTGGCAGGAGGGACTTGAACCACTCCCTTCAATTCCCTTGAGTAACACCGTGTAGAATCAGTAAATGACAAAAATGTTAGAAAGATATTTTGTATGTGTATGTACAGGAAAAACTGCCAAAACCTAAATCTACTACATGAATCCATCAACAAATCAGAATGTTACACTCCCAAGGGACAAATAATCAGCTCCAGATAGTCTAGCTCACTGGTTCTCAACCAGTAGGTCCCCAGATGTTTTGGCCTTCAACTCCCAGAAATCCTAACAGCTGGTAAACCATCTGGGATTTCTAAGAGCTGTAGGCCAAAACACCTGGGGACCATAGGTTGAGAACCACTAGACTCTAGATACTCTCAATGCCAGGATTACCTAAGTTTAACGTGATAAGTATTTCCTGATCATCTTTCAAAAATCAGCTGGGGAATGAAAGAATTTTATTTTTCTTGGACAATTTGTTTCACTTCCAGTCATTCTTACAGGGAATACTTTTTGTTACCCACCCTAGTGTTGTAACTTCATCTCTCTGTTGGTTCTCTTTTATTCATCTTCATACGTAGTTCCCTTTTTTGAACAGTGGCTTTTCAGTGGGTTATTGTAGGTTGTTCGGGCTGTATGGCCATGTTCTAGAACAGTGGTTCTCAACCTGTGGGTCCCCAGATGTTTTGGCCGTCAACTCCCAGAAATCCTAACAGCTGATAAACTGGCTGAGATTTCTGGGAGTTGTAGACCAAAACAACTGGGGACCCAGAGGTTGAGAACCACTGTTCTAGAAGCATTCTAGAACATGGCCATACTGCCCAAAAAACCTACAACAACCCAGTGATTCCGGCCATGAAAGCCTTCAACAATACAGTGGCTTTTCAAATACCAAAACTGGAGCCCAAATGATAAGCAGAACCAGTTCACTTAACTACATGCATTTTGAGCTACAGAGGAGCTCCAGTTCATCTGGAGCTCAGAAACTAGATTTTCTGGGTATATAGTAGCCCACAAAATTAATTGGTTTTTTTAAAGTATTTTGTTTAACACTGTCAATGAATTCAATGAAATGTAAAGCACTTACCTTTATTAGATCATTCCCATTGGACAATCTGTTCTGTACTGTGGGGTCTGCTTTACTGCGTCTTCTTCCCATGCAACTGCTCAAAACATGGCTGCAATTCTTCCCAAGCAAGTGTCACCTGAGGAAGAGGAATGTCATTATCAGGAAGGAAGAACAATTGAATGGATCTGGAAGATTTTTTTTCCGCGTCAGGAGCAACTTCAGAAACTGCACGTTGTTTCTGGTGTGAAAGAATGGCCATCTGCAAGGTTGTTGGCCAGGGGACACCTGGAAGTTTTATCATCCTGTGGAGGGCTTCTCTCATGTTCCCTAATGGGAAGCTGAAGCTGACAGATGAGAGCTCACCCTGCTTTCCAGATTCAAACCGCAGACCTTTTGGTCATCAATTCTGCCAGCACAAGGGTTTAACCCATTGTGCAACCGGGGGGTCCTTTCTACTGCTGTACTGTGTGGTATTAGGGTCCAGGCCATAAAACATATTCATAAAGTTGTGGGAGTAGGATCTAATGTAATAGGATCCAGAAAGCAGCAAACCATATCCCTTGCCTGATCTGGAAGGTGAAAGGTTACCATGGGAGAAGCATCCTAACTATCATAGTAACACAGGAAATGGTTCTTCAGCTCTTATGTAGCATTTCCTTCCCCCACCCCTGTAACATCCACTATTGACTCTCAAACTCTACAACTTCATTATAAGCCCCTGATTTGATCCAAGGCGTGTTAAAGAAAATCCATGAAGTTTCAGAAGTGAGGAGAGAGAAGACTGGCATAAGCCAGAGAGGAACCAGGACTACTCCTTTCTTAAAGGTGTGGGGGGGGGGGGGGCATGGGGGGGTGTGGGGGGGATCAGGGAGCCCAAGGAGCAAGGCTTGAAAAAGACATTTCCAAAGATAATATCTGTCAGCAATGCAGAATATAACATTTTTTCATTAACAGTAGTGCAATCATTACATTACAACTTCATTTATGACAATCTAGCAGAACTGATTCCTTCGTACAGCAACATTTAAGTCATAATAGGTTTATCCAACCAACCACAACCCTAATCCTTAGACTCTGTCAAACATTTGCTGCAGGAAATTTTCAGAGAACCAAAATGACCAAATAGTGTTAGCTACCTTTTACCTCACACACATAGGGATTTCTCAGAGTATTTTCATTAACAGCCAAATGTAACAACACATGCAACCTGAGGGAGAATTCCTTCTGCCAAGTATTTTTCTGTACACTGAGCTTTTGTTCTTAGGGTAGCAAAAGCCCGGATAACTGGCCAAGTTGGCGGCTTCATTGGCTAAAGTGATTTCAAACAGTTAGTCATGTTCATATACAATATTATCCAAATGAGGTATTTTACCATGTGCAAACTTTCCATGTATTTGAAAAACTCCAGATGAAATCACTGGTATTACTTTTTTCCCCTATAGTTGAATTGGTGGGCAATAAATCATACGTTGAAGAAAGCAGATCAACATAATTATTTTTTAGATTGCCTACTGATCAAAACTTGGCAGGAAAGGAGAGACATATGCCCTGCATTTTTATCAAATCCAATCAAGCCTGTTCCAAAACATTCAGTTGTCAAATTAACACACACATTCTCATTTCTATGAACAGGCAAACACAACCAGTGAAACGTCTATGTTCAGGCATAACTATCCAAGAACGAGCCACATACCTGTGCACTTCTACCTCCCCCTCTTAATTTCAGTGAAAATATTTTAGGGGTGGGCACATTCCAGACCCGGAAGACTGTGCTGTTGAGTTGGAGCCCTAATAGATTGTAACACCTAGTACAGAGCCATTTTCACTGACACCCAGCCATGAATAGTAAATTATTTAGGTTATTTAGGATTATTTAGACTTAATTTGATGACGATAAGTATTTGAAGGGCTATATTATTTAGTATTGTTGTTCTTGTTACATGCCTTCAAGTCAACTCTAATGTATGGCAACTTTACCATGGTGTTGGCAAAATTTCTTCAGAAGGAGTTTGCTATTGCCTTCATGGCTAAATTAGGATTTAGACTCTGCTCTCCCAGGATGCTAGTCCAAAACTCATACTGGCTCTTTATCATTATTTAGGGCTATTTGGGACGAATTGAATAAATATGGTGTTTTTTAGCCTAAAAACATGGGAGTTTGGACTAAAAATGGGGGGGGAGGGGTGCTATGGGCTTGGATGGTCAGTAATTTTCAAGGGTGGCACTGACTCCCCCTAGATCAGGGGTGTGCTGTCGCGCTTGGGGGCTATTAGTCTTAATGAAGGAGGGATGGACGTGGCACTTTTCCCCCAAGGGATTGCTTCTTGCCCTCCTTTAGGAAACTGGAACTCCCAAAAACCCAAAACGCTGTAAATAGCTCAAAATATGTTTTATTGATAACAAAGTCATTTCTTTAAAGCAATGAGCTGGAAAACTTCAGAGGGGTGAAGGAAAACATACTTTACAGTCTCAATAAGTTCTGGGTCCAAGAGGAATGAAGCTGAGAAGCCTCACCAGGTTTCCTCTTTCCTCAATGGCTGTGAATGCTGGAGCAAAACACAACCCCAGTTCAGATGGCCTATGTTTGAAGATTCAGGATCTTCCTCTGTTGTCAAAAGAACTGGTATGAAGGCACTGGGGTCTCCTCAATGTTATCCAGGATGATCTGGACATAAAGCATGAGTCCCCAGGGTAAAAAACCTCAGAACTGGTGCTAAGAGGTAACTTAAATCAGGGTCCTTAAAAATTAAATCTTTTACTCACGTCCATGTGGTATGATCTCTGAAGGCAGAAGGAAAAAGAAAAGGAAGTTCTCCCCTCTTGCAGGAAGAGGTGGAGCCAAACAGTACTGACTGACAGCTACAAGCAACCAATCCATACAACTGTACACAAGCAAGGTAAAAAGGGGCAGGATTAAGCATAATACTACAGTTTAAATCTTACAACTAACAGTTCTATACATAGGTGGCGCCACTCGCACCGTCACAAGGGGTCCTCAAACTAAGGCCTGAGGGCCAGATACGGCCCTCCAAGGTCATTTACCCAGCCCTCGCTCAGGGTCAACCTAAGTCTGAAACTACTTGAAAGCACACAACAACAACAACAACAACAACAATCCTATTTCATCAGCCAAAAGCAGGCCGATGAAATACTAATAAGTTTATATTTGTTAAAATTGTTCTTCATTTTAATTATTGTATTGTTTTTAAGTGTTTATTGCACTACAAATAAGATATATACAGTGTGCATAGGAATTCATTCGTGTTTTTTCAAATTATAACCCAGCCCTCCAACAGTTCGAGGGACTGTGGCCTGGCCTTCTGTTTAAAAGGTTTGTGAAATCGGGAGATCTCAACTGCATATTCTGATTTGTTTGGCACTCTTACATTATATTTTTGTGGTTTAAACATAATGGGAAATTGTGGTTTTAAAAGGAGAGTATCCTTATAAAGAGGGCATATGGGCAAAGGGAGATCATGATTTCTCAGACTGGGTTTCGTAATCTGACTAAAACATGAGTCCTGTCTACCTAGATTTCCCATGACAACAGTTCAAAAAATTCCTGAGATTAAATTCCATGTCTTTAGAAATGCTTTAGAAAGTTTCAGAAATAGTAATTCACTAACTAATTGTTCAACATAGAAGAAACTATTAAATTGCACTTCTACAAATCTAACTACGAAGTGAAGGTAAAACAAGAAGATTCTGGGGCCCTAGAACAGATTATGATCAAAACTCTAAAATAACTTTAAATGATTTCAGTGAGCCATTCACTCTTCTATGAATGCAGCTGTCCAAAATTTGAAAACTTATCTACATCTGATCCACTTCACAGCAATCCCTAAGGAATTGTCTGCCATCATTTTTCAGTTCCAAGCTACCATTGTACCTTCTCTGGGTTTTATCTCACAGTCTTCACTCACAAAGATTCAGATGGACTGGCCATAAAAGCACCTTTTTATACAACAGATTCTGCCATGTAACATGAAATCTATTAAGAAAAGGGAAGGTGAGATACGAAAAGCTTGTTAGGTAAGCCACAACTGAAATGGTCACTTCAGAGAACATCCCTGCCCTATGTAATTACAGTTTTTTAGTCTTTCTCATGTTAGGTCAATATAATTAATGGCCCTTTCACACAGACATATAATTCAGACTATCAAGGCAGACAATCCACAATATTTGCTTTGGACTGGGTTATCTGAGCCCACACTGCTATATAATCCAGTTCAATGTGGATTTTGTATACCTGTGTGGAAGGGGCTTAAGTTTGCCAAGTAGATAATAATTCAACTGATATTCTTTGGGTATGTAGAGAAAAATCGGACAAAAACACTATTTATATTTTACTAGATCTATTACTATAGATGAACTCTCCAAAAACTAGTCAGCAATTATACGACCTTTGAACATGGATTTAATATATACTACATACTGATAAACTGGCATGGATAAGAACAACTATATTAATATTTTGCTTAGACCCATGAAGTGCAACAGTCAATCCAAGGTAAATATTATGTCAGCTACTCAAGACAGATGACTTGATAGAATAGTTGCCTTGGATTTTAATGGAGTGGTAGGAATTTATCAGATAATTTGATTTATCTTGGCCAGATGTAAACAATGCAATTTGTTCCAGAGGAAACAGTTGTCTTTGGAAAGGAGAAGGAGAAACCCTGGCCTTCTTAAGTGGAAGATATATAGCATTTCAGTTTCAGGACATCCAGCAACCAGAAAGCATTACGAAGAAGCTGCTGTGACATTCATGCTATCAGCATGTCTTGCCTCTTCCTGGGAAGCCAATGGTACTGAGAAGTGACAGGGAGCTTCAAAGACTCGCTGTTAAATATTTCTCAGACTACACCTCTAAATGTATTGATTTATAACAGGAAAACAATGACATAACTTCTTTATTTACTAGCAGTATAATGACAGAGCTACTATCAACAATACTTTCATTGTTAGCCAGATGTAACCTATTACCCTTAGAGTGTGAAACCCCCCATAAGCAGCTACAGATTATAACCCTAAAAACACAGCCAGTTTGTTACAATGGAAAATCAGTTCAGTATGTAGCATTAAGAAAATCACGAAGTAGAAAGATTACTTAAGACTAAACCTTCTATTTTTAGGATGAATTCAATGTTTTTGGTACCACGTAAAAGTATAGTGGTGTAGTACAATATAGTAATATATAATACTAATATTGTGCTATGTTAATAATATAATATATTGTATATACATATAACTTGTAAGCCGCTCTGAGTCCTCTTCGGGGTGAGAAGGGCGGGATATAAATGTCGCAAATAAATAAATATTCTTGTCTTAACAAGGGTTTTTAGAAACTGAACGATGTGCTGTGCAGTTTTATGTTTTCTGTTGTCTTTTAACAAGTTTTAACGTTTTTCCTTATACCTATTACCAAGTTCTAATAAAGAAGGAGGGCACCTTCCAACTGAAACCACGAGAGGAATTAACCCAACAATTTAAGACAATTTCATGGTTTCAACATCTACAATTTAAAAAATATTTCACTAAAGATAAAGAAATAGGCTTTGGGAAAAAAGATAATTTTTAGGAAGCAGTTATAAGAAAAGAGAGTAAAAATATAACAAATATATATACTAAATTATTGGAATGGGCAATGAAGGTAAAATCAGTGAAATAATGCATGATTAAATGGGTGGCATATATAGGCAGACTAATAAAACTCAAAGAATGGGAAAAAGATATGGATAAAAAAAGGAAATATACCTATTCAACTGAACTAAAAAAAAATCAGTTTGAGATGTTCTACAGGTGGTATATAACACCACAAAAATTAGGACTAATGTACAAAAAAAGCACACAACAAATGCTGGAAATGTGAAACACAAGTGGGAACATTTTGCCACCTGTGGTGGACCTGCCCTAAGGCAAGAAGCTATTGGAAAATGGTCCAAGAAATCTGCACAAAAAAAAATAAAAATAAAAATTCAGATAAAGCCAGAGGGTTAAGGGATGAAGACATGGAGCTTGATGCAATTAAAGATATCATATTTACATATCTAACAACTACGGCAAGAATGGTATACGTGAGGAAATGGAAATTGAAAGAAATTGCAAAAGAGGAGGAATGGCTAAATAACGTTAGAGAAATAAGAGATATGGATAAATTAACTTTCTACCTGAAGGAATTGGCCGGAAGGCCAGAGAAGAAAACTAATTGGAAATTATTCGAGGAATATATGACAGATCACCAATAGCAGACAAATAAAGAAACATCGGAGAAGAAGTGAGAGACTGAGAAAATAAAATAAAATAAATGACCATTTAGCATAGAGAAGAAGAAGCTATACATAAATAATGATTGGAAGAGAAGCCGATTTTATAGAAAGTATTAAAGATAAATCTATATAAAGAAGATGCAGAGAAGAAGATTGGGAAGTCAAAACCAATCCCCTCCCCTCCCCTGCCTTTTCTTTCCAGTATCTTTTCCTCTTGTGATTTACCACCCTGTACCTAACCCCCGTCCCCTTTATATCTTTCCCAACCCAACTATCCCCAAGATCCTCCCACTATCCCAAATTCATTCCCACCATCACATTTTATTTTGTCATGTTTGTTAACCTGGAAAATATTCAATAAAAACATTTTTCATTTTTAACATTTTAACTTTATACATTGTTTAATTATTTTAAAATAACTTCTATATTTATATTTTCATCTATGTTTTTGTAAAAATATTTTCATCTGTATTGTTTTTAAATAAGTTATTGGGCATTTTGAGTCCCATTACCAGCAGAAAGGTGGAATATAGATGATAACAATAATGGCAACAATTACAATAGTGTACATTAGTAACCTTGTTCTTTTCTTTATCAAAAGGACATATTTTTATGTGACTTGCATAAAGACACTGGGGAGGAGTGGGTTCCAAGCAGAAAAATCAGGTTTACGGCACTAGTTACACGGCTTGCAGTATGACAAGTAGTTATGTGTGCCTTGGCATCGCTCTGTTTGAAAGATATTAAGCAACCCACCTCTCCAGAGATTATTTATTGAATCAATACAAATTATATTGAACCCCCAAGTTTCCACTGATTCAATCAGTCCACTCCAGCGCTGGGGCTGGAATTTGGATTTAGGCATTTGTTGCCAAACGAAGCTCACCAGCAATGACACATGGGCAGCAACTCTTTGTTCTTATGTGTGCTCAACATCAGGGGGGAAAGGTCTAACCAAAAAGGATTGGAGGGAAAGAATGCGAGAATATATGCTAATGGCCAGACCAACTTATAACAGGAGGAATAAGAGTAATGAGGACTTTCTAGAAAAATGGAAGTTGGCCATGGCATATCTGAATAGAGAGTTAGTAATATAGAGGAGCTCCATTAGGAATTTAGGTTTACCATGAATAAGGATAGATAAATAGGCTTAAAGGCTTCATAGTGTTTTGGTGTGGGAAGTCATGGTGAAGGGTGCATGGGTGTGGGGATGAGGGTTTATTTTGTTTAGGTTAGGGGGGTTGGGATGAGTGTAAGGTCTGTGGTATGTGTGTAAAATGCCATGTGATGATTTACTGAATGTTATGGAAAAGATTTAATACAAAGCTCTGACGGAAAGCAGTGGAAAACAGGCAGAAATAGCAAGTCTATGTGTATTAAGATATGTAAATGATAATAATTTGTACTTAATGACAAAACTAACTGATTGACTGAATAAGGTAGATAGGCATGTACACGTCAAAAATATTGGTACCTGAGTATATCTGCCATGATTTGCTTTGCTTTTCTGTTATGTACCATAATCAAAATAAACAATTTTAACAAAAAAAAAAATCTAAATCAGCAAGGATGGAACCCAGAGGGACTGACTAGTAAATTTTTAGCTCATCTGGAGTTCTTAAGGTCATCATTTTGATAATCAAAAGTGATGTGACTCACTCCTACTGAATTAGTGTAATTAATTTACACTCTTTCAAATTTACATTCTCAATTACACTCTTTCACCCAAAAATAGGGCTATTTTCAAAGGAGTCAGTGGAAGTCACAAGAGGCTGCCCCCTAGGCTTTATGATTCCCACTATATATGGACTTATGCTGGGGGAAATGGAAGGAAAAAGGAAGAGGGGCCGACCAAGAGCAAGATGAATGGATGGTATCCTTGAAGTGACTGGCTTGACTTTAAAGGAGCTCGGGGTGGTGACGACTGACAGGGAGCTCTGGCGTGGACTGGTGCATGAAGTCACGAAGAATCGGAAACTGAACGATTGAATAACAACAACAAATATATGGACTTACTATTCAACTATGCTAACAAACACCAGCAGCTAGGGTTACTGGCCTCCAGATGACATTGGAATTTAAGTTCCATCAGGTTTTACTGGCTAGCCCAGGCATAGACAAACTTCAGCCCTCCTGGTGTTTTGGGCTACAACCCCCACAATTCCTATCAGCCAGTAGGCCTTTAGGAATTGTGGGAGTTAAAGTCCAAAACACTAGGAGGGCTGAAGTTTGCCCATGCCTGGGCTAGCCCAATATGAGTCAAATTTGAGATACAGTGAGACCTTGACTTAAGAGTTTAATTTGTTAAGTAACTGAGCTCTTAACTCAAAATGATCTTATCTCAAAACTAATTTATCCATTGAAATGCTATTAATCCGTTCTGGCCCACCAACCCCCCCCCTTTTTTTATTACGTGTTTTAAAATATGAAAATGTACTTTATAAATAACAAATAATGTATAAATGCACATTCACATGGAGCAATAAAAAAAGAAAGATCAACTTTAACATGCTAGAAGCACAAAGTTATGGTAAGAAAGCACATCTGAGGCAAATGTCAGTTAGACAGGGTAACAACAAGACAAAAGCTGCACATTCACATGGAACAATAAAAAAGATCGACTTTAAAATGGTAGAGGCACAAAGTTGTGGCAAGGATGCACAATGCAAAACGTTAAGAGGCAGAAGCATCATTTTCTTCATACTGTACCCATCCCAGCCTACCTTCCTCTTCTCTCTCTCTTCATGAAGTCAAACATATCAGGAATAATAACTACACAAAATCAACTAATCCAAAGTTCCTCAAAGCGGACAAGGGCAAAGCGGACAGCAATCTCCCAAAGCGGACAAGAGCATGAGGCACAGAGGCTCCTTCCTTGAAGCTCTAAAGACTTATACTCTCACACTAGCATTCCCTCTGGTACTAGCTCTTAACCCAAATGCAATTTGTATGTCAAAACCCGGAGTAAGTGACAGCCCTTAACTTTCAACGCTCTTAAGTTGGGTTGCTCTTAAGTTGAGGATCTACTGTACTCTAGTTAGCAACCATTGGTAGATTTGCCAAACGTGGGGATGGGGGGTGTTGATGGGTCTCCAGATGCTGTTGGATTACAGCTTCCATATTCCCTCATTATTGGTTATACTGGCTAAGTGCTACAACGTTGGGAGGGTCACAATCCTTCTCTTCCTCCCCACACATCTACAAGATAATGAATTGGTAGCTCTTGGAGGTGGAATTCTTTTTTTAAAATTATGTAGCACTGATATCGGTGATGCTCTCTAGGTAATACTTATCATATGTGCATTTACTAACACATTTTCAGTGTTGACATGTTGTCAAGCTAATATAACTCTGACAGAACAGATTGTGTTCGACTGAGCATCAGAGTCATTTGCGACAAAGAGAAGTGCCAGCTCATTTCTGCTTCCAGACTCTCTAAACAGACCAGGTGGAGTAGGCACAAGCCAGAAGGCAAAAGGCAGAAGTAGAGGGAGATAAATCCTTGTTCAGACTTGAAAACTAGCACTGGGCTCGATGATATATATTTTGCATTGGACAGAAATACAGAGGAAATTGCTGTTTCTTCCACCAATTTACCCCAAACTAACCTTTGCAATTATTGTCATAAAAAACAGATTGGCTGACGTTAACAATGTTCCAAAACTCAAGAACTTGTGAGCGGCTTAGAGATTAGTCAAGGCACATGTCTTTGGAAAATTTAAAAATGCTAACAAATTAAAAGGATATAGGGAGGAAATGCCCTACTATCTGGAGGCCAAAATAAAAGAAGAAAAGGAAACTCACATATTAATATATCGGATATACAGTACAACAAACCTATGCACAATCACCAAAGAACAAGTGAAAGCCATTCAGAGAAGGCAAGACAGGAAGAGCAATCTGTCCAATGAGAAAAACGAAACATCAAACAAGGCTGGAATCTTCAAAATCATTCTGTCACTTTATTGGAAATCAATTCATCTCCCCTAGGACACAGCTAGTGTAATGGAAAAAGCTTATATCCAGCACGGGGCCAGGTTGTCAAATTCAGCGCAAGACACAAATACTAAAAGGGCAATTACTGGCAAATACAAAAAACGAGAAGTGTGAAACAAAACAAACTCCTGGATGTTCCACAATGGGTTTTTAAAAATAAGCTTTGAAAGATCTTTTCAAATCAACATTCATTATATGAATAGATTAGAAATTTTTCAACTCCTTGTTTTACAGTCAAAACTTAGAATCACCCTTAGATTACTCAGGATTGATAACTATGTAAACATGGCAAAAACTGCAGCCTTTCTCACACGAGCATAGGCCAATGCATGTTCATCCTAAAACAAGCCTTGTTTGTAATCATTGGAATTTACTGTCCAGGAAATGTTTTTGATACCTTAAATCATGATAATACTAGTACCTGGGCAAGTTTTTAAAAAAAATAAATCATCATTAATGCAATTAAGAGAAGGGGGGAACTAAACTACTGGTGATGTGAAAAGAGTCTACTTCATCAGACAGGCTGTTCTACTTTCCTACACCATTTCTTCTCCCCTTTCATCACAGAACTCATATCAACTTCTGGCCGGGGTCTGTGGTGAAAGAGTTGAGGAAGTGGCACAGGCTGCCGTGGGAACGCAAGAGACTTCCCATGTCGCCTTAGGAGCAATGGGGGGAAGCCAGGCGGCAACGCTTCACCCCATGGGATAGTGTTTGGAGTAAGTTGTGTGACAGGCTCTCCACGCACACCCCTCAGGACCTCCATAGGTTTGCCACAATGCGTGACGAAACTTAAGCTGAATGAGGTAAAGTCAATATATTTAAGAAGTTTAAGAACCAAGCAAGATTTCATTGATTGTGGTAAGCAATTTGTTAGGATGAAGCAAATCTCCAGTGAAATCTATACAAATTCATCGCTATTACTATTATTTTGTTTGTTTGTTGTTAATGTACTATCTGAAGCAGGGATAGGAAAGAAGTGTTGAAACAAATATTACTGAATTACAATTCCTATCATTTTTCACCACAGTCTATGGTGGCTAAAACTGATGGAAGCTGCAATCCCACAATGCCTAGAGGACCATACATTCTATTAAATAATGTTTAAACAGGAAAAGGCTAATTTTAGGATGACCTTACCGTGTGACTAACACTGTAAGGCTTTCGCGGCCGGAATCACTGGGTTGTTGTGTTATTTTTGGGCTGTGTGGCCATGGTGTAGCAACCTTTTTTTTCTCCTGACTTTTTGCCTGCATCTGTGTCCGGCATCTTAAGAGGATCTGATCCTCTGAAGATGCCAGGGACAGATGCAGGCAAAATGTCAGGAGAAAATGCAGCTAGACATGGTCATATATCCCAGAAACCACACAACACACCATTGTATGTATACATGGCCCCTGCCCCAGGAAGGCCAGTTCAAATTGCTCTATGTCAGTAGTTCTCAACCTTGATCCTCAGGTTTTTTTGGACTTCAACTCCCAGAAATCCCAGCCATCTTACCAGCTATTAAGAATTGTGGGAGCTGAAGTCCAAAACACCTGGAGGACCAAAGGTTGGGAACCACTGCTCTATGTGCCGGCTATAAATACTTCTACAGACATCTGAAAAGAAAAAAAGGTATGTAATGTATTTTTAATAAATAAATATATATATCTAGCCTTGACCACATTGTGAGGTCCTTTAAACAAATTACTCACCGTAGCACCATGAACGATTTAAAATAGACTCTACATAATGTGTACATCAGTAGACAGTCAGAGGCGAATGAGATGCAAAGGAAGCAGGAAACATTCCCATTAGCTGTAACAACTAAATCGCTTTTAGGTAGTTGCTGGCACTAAAGTGAAAGCTGAAACAGTGAAGGAAGTCAAGATGTTCACCTTCACCCCTTCCATCCTCAGGTGCCTGAGTGCCCTGAAAATCCTTCTACTTGAATTCTGCTGAATATGATTAGAAGCTCCTGCCGCATTGGGCACAACGCCTTCACGGGGTCACCCAGAGGGTTCTGTGTTCAGCTGAATGCACGTAAACATCCTTTGGAAACCTTCCCGTCTCAAGCAGAAAAGCTCTTTAGATGAGCCCACACTACTGAACTGCCTGTGTCACCCTGCTTTTAATTAGAGCTTGTGTTGAGTCTCTATTATACATTTGATGCCTCTATCCTAGATTTGTGAAGATGTAAAAGAAAAAAGCATGAACGGAAAAAAGCGGGTTGATGATTAATACTCCTGCATCAATAGAAATTTACTGCTGAAAAAGGTTCCATATCATTAAATAAATCTTGATACCCAAATGTATTGTTTCTTTTTCTTTTTGTTTACTTTAAGAGATACACATGCAGAGAATGCATGGAACTGGCTGAACTTTTTTTAAACTGTATTTTTTTTCTGTATGACAATGTCCAGATCTGTTCTAAAACTCAGATAATTCCTTCATATCCTTTGCTTACTACAATGCTGATACAACATCTCTTTTATCAGCTGACAGAAACCAAGATATATTTAAGTACCTTACAGTGCAGGAACATTACTAGACAGATTTGTAGTGAATATTTTGAAAGAATAAAGGCATTTACACTTCTAAATTTGATAAGTATAGCAAGCAAGATAATTCTATATACTAGCAAAATAACACATAAGACATTCTTTGGTCTTAAAAGAAAGTTTAGATTGCATTAAACATGTGTATTTTATTTCAAGGTATTTATTTATTGATTTTGACAGGGAGGAAAACTTGTACCTGTTGCTAAATCTTTTACAACAGTTGTGAAATCTTAATATTTGAACACAGCACAAACCATAATAGAATTTCTATATTTTTTTTTCATGTCAGGAGCGACTTGAGAAACTGCAAGTGGCTTCTGGTGTGAGAGAATTGGCCATCTCCAAGGACGTTGCCCAGGGAACGCCCAGATGTTTGATGTTTTACCATCCCTATAGGAGGCTTCTCTCATGTCCCTGCATAGGGAGCTGGAGCTGTCAGAGGGAGCTCAACCTACTCTCTCTGGATTCAAACCCCTGACGTCTCGGTCAGCAGTCCTTCCAGCAGAAAAATTTAACCCATTGCGCCACCAGGGAAATGAATAAATCTATTTTTCATGTATGATATTGATGCATAAGTAGTATCAAAAGAGCCTTACACCATCATGTATCTCTTACTTCCACAGCCCAACAGTCCCAAAGTATGTGAGATTATAGTAGTTCAATGTATCTATAGGGCACCAGCCTGGCCTGAAGGCTGTATTAAATGATGGGAGTCCCTCTCTTTTATTTCCCTGCCTACTTGGTGCAATACCTTGATAGTGGCCGCCAGAGCAGGCCCAGAGGTGGCAGTTATTCTGAATTAGAGTGTGTGGTCTCTCTCATGCAGCTTTCAAAATTATTCACAGTCAGGAAGGCTCTTGCTCCACAGGCTCAGTTCTCCGAAAAAGAGACAGATAGGATTTCAATTAAACGTTCCTGCTGGAATCCTTTTACTTAGCAGCATGTGCCCTCTCGGGCAGCAACCGCTCTCTGGATAGCAGTTCTTTTTCATAATGGAAATTCCTCAGAGACACACTTGCAGAGAATGCACAGAAGTGGATTAACTTTTTTAAAAAGATGGAGACACACCATACGAAAATGGTGGGACACTTTTCAGCAAACCTTTGACACTCCAAAGAGTTTGACTAGGTCTTCTGGTCATCTTTAAGGCCAAGACTGGAAACCGGTGAAGAGCATAGAAGTGCAAGAAAAGAAGGCAGCCACCTTCAAGGTAGTGCAAAGCAGCTCTCAACACATGCACGCCAGGCATGTAGCCGGGAGGGGGGCTTGAGGGACTTCAGCCCCCCCCCCCCGAAATTCTCATGGTGGTTCGCGAAAAGGCCTTACTGGTGCATTATTTAAACTGTTATGTTTATTCATATCATGATCTGATCATCATACTCAATATATCCCATATGCATGGGGGTATTGGGGTAATGATACAAAAGGTTTGCTAGGGTAGACCCTCTTTCACTCAGACTCAGCCCCCCCCCCCGAAACTCAGCCCCCCTGAACCCCCCCCCCAAATTCAGCCCCCCCCCCCCCCCCCGGAACGAAATCCTGGCTACAGGCCTGACGCACGCACACACAAAGCCATACATTGGCCATTTGGGCAGATAGGCAGATCTGTACTGTGTAGAAAATGCAACGCGGCCTGGCAAAAGTACTCTGCAAGAAGTAAAAGTAAAAGTATTCCAGTCAAAGTCTCTGGCCCACTCTGACAACCACTTTATCAGACTACACAGAAAAGTCACTGAAATCCAAAAGCACATGGTCAATTTCAACAGAAATTGCAATTTGTATGTCAAAACCCAGAGTAAAACCATGAAAATGAACAAAATTTGGCTACCACTATTGAGAAAAACCAGAATCAAGACAGTAACTAATGAACACTACCCAGACACAGGAAGCCCACAGCCAGCAAACAATCAATGGTTAGTGACACCACTTAGACAAAGAATGCCTCCAGGCAACAAACACGGCAAGGGTACAAAGGCCTGGCTACTTCTAGGCAGATACCCTCACTATTGACTATGCAATCTTGTCAGTTACTCACATGCTAATGGATCGATCCCATGCTTGCAAATCTGGCTTCCTAATTGCACTTCTTTCCTCCTACCCTGGGCATTCCACGTAAATATATACTCCACTTGCTTTACCACCATCAGATCCTCTGAAGATAGTCACAGATGCAGCCAAAACGTCAGGAAAAAATGCTGCTAGAACACGGCCATACAGACCAGAAACCACACAACACCCCAGTGATTTCGGCAGTGAACGCCTTCAACAAAAAATCTTTATCTCAAACAGGTTACATATTTTCTAAAGCTGAGCTCTTAGATTTTTTTTTAAAAAAAATCCTCAATGTTAAGACTAAACTCCTTATGTACCAAGTGCACACTACCAACTCAATTTTATGAACACACTACCATTACTATTGCGATTTGCAGGGCTTGATGAATGCAAGGCTGGGGTTAAAATTGCTGGAAAAAACATTAACAACCTGAGACATGCAGATAATACCATTTTGATGGCCAAAAGCGAGGAGGGGCTAAGGAGTCTTCTAATCAAGGCGAAAGAAGAAAGTGCAAAAGCTGGGTTGCAGCTAAACATTAAAAAACCCAAGATTATTGCTACAAGAATGATTGACAACTGGGAAATCGAGGGAGAACACGTGAAGGCAGTGACAAACTTTGTATTTCTAGGTGCAAAGATTACTGCAGAAGCAGACTGCAGCCAGGAAATCAGAAGACGTTTACTTCTTGGGAGGAGACAAATGAACAATCTCGATAAAATAGTGAGGAGTAGAGACATCACACTGGCAACAAAGATCCGCATAGTCAAAGCAATGGTAACCCATGAATGTGAGAGCTGGACCATAGGAAAGGCTGAGCGAAGGAAGATAGATGCTTTTGAACTGTGGTGATGAAGGAAAATTCTGAGAGTGCCTTGGAGAAGATCCAACCAGTCCATATTTCAGGAAATAAAGCTCAACTGTTCGATGTGGGGAAGGATAGTAGAGGCAAAGATGAAGAACTTTGGCCATATCATGAGAAGAATGGAAAGCTTAGAGAAGACAATGATGCTGGGGAAAATAGAAGGGAAAAAGGAAGAGGGGCCAACCAAGGGCAAGATGGATGGATGGTATCCTCGAAGTGACTGGTTTGACCTTGAAGGAGCTGGGGATGATGGCGGCCGACAGGGAGCTCTGGCGTGGGCTGGTCTGTGAGGTCATGAAGAGTCGGAAGCGACTGAACAAATAAATAACAACACCATTGCTATTGTTCTAGAAATGTGCTTGGATTTTTCACTCCAACTTTCAAGATTGTTCTGTAATAACATACAAGAAAATTGTCTCTAGGCCTTCTGTAAAATGCTGAGTTTATCTTTCCTGTGCTGTAGCATCAGTCATGTAATCAGAAAAGGTGCTGTAGCTTATCAATTCCACTATATCAGGAGAAGAAACTAATTTGGAGTTCTAGCATTGGTTCCTCAAGTTTAAGCAATTCACAAAACTAAATAGTAAGACAGAACCCCCTGCCTGCTTTCCCTTGTTCCATTTTGCCCAATTGGTCAGTCATTTGATCACTAGATCCATCCGTGGCTGATCTGGAACCTGACTTTAGCACTCCACCACAATGCCATCCTCCTTTCCTCTGGATTTCAACTTTGAAAAAAAACCTCATCAACACTGGAGATACAGCTAAAAAAAGATAATTGAGAGTGCATCTACGCTGCAGAATTAATACACTTAGATACCACTTCAACTGCCATAGCTCAATGTTATGGAATCATGGCAGCTGTAGTTTTCTCTGTCAAAAAGTGGCAGTGCTTCACCAAATAATAAATCCCATGATTCCATAGCATTGAGTTGTGGCAGGTGAAGTTGTCTCAAACTGAATTAATTCTACAGAGAAGAGCCAATCTGAGTCTCTACACTACGGGCCATCTTTCAGGAGGAAGCACAATTTACTAGGACAGATCAGGAGTCTGGAAAGGTTGGAAATGGTTGGCAAAGTTAAGATAGAGAAAAGTCAGGGAATATGGAGTAAACATTCAAGGATACAATGAACAGAAAGAAATAAAATAAAAGCTTATGATCATAAAACATCAGAATGAAATACAATGCTAAGAATGAGGTATTCTGTGTCAAGCTGTACTTAAAAACAGAGTAAGAACATTATAGAAACACATGACATCAGGAAGGCAGAAGTAATCTAGAAAAAGAATGCTTTCCTCAGTCATAAAAACTAGAAATAAGATCTCTGTCCAAATTGCGTAAACAAATTAGTATAAAACTGATCAAATAGAGGGATCACAAGCGACTAAATAATTTTAGACCAAAAGTGAGCAACAGTGACTGCATTGTCTGTAGCTTTAAACAGTTCTTCCTCTGTGCATGAGGCAGGGCATTGTGGGCAAGCATACAGATGCCGAGTTGTTTGTTCTGCTCTACATTAACACAAGGCGGAGAATTATTTTGCCACATTGTCTTTTGATCCGCTGGCTCCACTTCTGAGTCTGTTCAGGGACTTCCAAGTTGCCCATTCTTGGTTTGTCCCTTGTCCAAAATCACTAGAAAATATTCTTTTAGTACTCCAAGAATTTTGTTCCAGAAAAAGATAATTTAACTAAAAGCAGCCAAAAATAGAGGTCTAGGAAGGCAGACTCATTTCAATTTTCATTACAGTCTTGCTACCGCTACATGATAGCAATTACAGATAAGATTAAAGAAAAGCAGTTATGCGAAGGTGTAATGAGCCCCATCAATTACTACAGGGCCTGGGGAAAAACAGCCTACCCTTTCTTAATATTTTAAGGGGGTTGAATGATTCAGGTCATTTGCAGAGTTCTTCTGGGTCATTTGCCCAAATGCTCAGCAAAGCCACTTGCATATAGTTTCTGCAGTGGGACTGAAAATATTGAAGTCATGCAAGGACAAATTCCAAACTCTGGTAGATAGTATAGTACTTACAAGAAGAATATTCCTTAAAAAAAAAGGGGAGGGGGGGTGATTGCACAGAAGGTTGCAAAATGTGGTATGGGATTAAAGCCAGTTCATGCTTTCCATTTTTCACTCTGTGGCAGAATAATGGGAACAGATTTCCCCTTCAGACCTAAAAAAGGGGGACAACACAGGTTATCTATTATACGCTTTGCTATCTCTTTACTATTTTCACATTAGGAAGGTACACTGAATCACCACACATGCCTTCCAAAGGTATCTTCTGTCTGAAGCAATTTTTCTTCCCTGAATATAAAGCTACAACTGGGAAGTCAAAAGTCAATTCTGCAGAAAATGTTAATACAATCTATGGACAAAAAAGAACATTTAGCTTGCGGGATGAAATCTTGGCAGAGATCATTTGCTGCATATTACTGACAACTTCAAAACACCATAATTCTTGCCTAAAATCCGAATGTTGTTTTTAGACAGGTCTAAAGGTTGAATTCCTCAGCCATTGCTAATCAATATCAGCATTCAGTACATACAGCAAATCATATGCAGTTATTATTTTGAGCATCTGACACCAGCATCGGCTGGAATGGATTCCAATAAAGGATGCTGAAAGCTGAAATCAATTCCAGATTGCTGTATCTGTGTATTCTGTGAACACATAACTCAAGAGCTCTCTTTAACATCTGGCCAAGTAAATCCCCCAAAGAGAAAGCCCATAATGCCAATAAGTCAGAGAAATGAGGCAGGACAAGCATGTTCGTTGAAGGGCTGTATATAAAATGGTGAAGCGCATTATATCTTTCTCAGTCCATTCTCTAACAAGTGCCTGCGGTCATCAATCAGGTATAATAAAGAACAGCAGAATAAATTACTTTGCTGTGCCTATTTTTCAAATCAGAGAGATGGCAGGTCAATTGCCTCAACCACTAGGGATACACCTTTTCTCTCTCTGGCATCTTTAAGCATTGTATTGTTGTTGTTTCAATTGTTGTTATATCTATTTATACCCCCCCCCCCACACACACACACACACATTTTTCCAAGATTGGGAAACACTGTATTGTCCCATTAGGGTTAGTCTTTTTCCAAACAACAAAATGCAATCAGTTCCCTCAAATAAAACCGTCTGTCTCAGTCTGACCACACTACTTCTTCTATGTCAGTAGGACTGTCAGGCAACTAATAGGACAACAAATGATCCAAAATTCAGCTTTGTACTGTTAATGTCTAAAAAGGATCTTCTCACACAGGATTAATTATAAAGTTTAATGCTAAGATGTTGTTAAAGTATGTAGTATTAATTAGGTGGACTGAGTTTTCTCAAAGTAGTCCTTGGGACCTTCTTCCTCTCTCATTTGTTTTTATACAACTTGGCTGGTTCAAATGAGACACACATAATAGTGGCTTGGGGCACGAACAGATCACCCATCACAAGAGAGATACATGGAAAGAACCATCAAACCACTGTTGTCTGTACTTCTAAGTACCATACAGGCATTTTCCTAAAACATAAGTAGATTAAAACAAGGAAAGGATGTGAACACATGTGAACACACATGCACGGTATTTGGGTGCCACGTATTTAACACTAAACTCAAAAAGGAAGAGATGTACGAGATGTACTTGCATTTGACTAGCTATATTTACAAGGCCAGTCATGTAGTGGTACATTTTGAAGCACAGTCATAGCTCTTGTTCATCCAAGCGTCTGTGAGCCCTGGTGCCACTTCTCCAATGTACAGTAGGCTCTGGTATCCACTGGGATTCGGTATCAAGACTTTCCATGGATACCAACATCTTCGGATACTCAAGTCTCATTACATGCAATGGCATAGTAAAATGCTGTCTCATACAAAATGGCAACAATGTTATTTTTACTATTTCAAAGGTGTGGGTGGTTGAATCTATGATGTAAGAATCCATGGATACGGAGGGCCAACTGTACAAGATTGTCTGCATTCAAGAAAGGTGTCTCATCCACATTCCCATCAATTTGTTCTAAGCATGTTCAGTTGAATATGCAAACAGCATTAATCATACAAAAAACTCTTAAGGCAGTCTGATATACAAGCATTTTGGGTGCAGGGTTTGCCAGTGTGCCCAGTTCCCTTCCCCAGAATGACTCTAGTCATGAATTGGGTGAATACTTGAATGCAACTACATTCATGTCAGCTTTTCAATACTGACAGTAAAACAACCTATTATCCATCAGGTTGTGTAGGCTTTAAAGCACTGTGAAACCTAAGAAAATTTCCTCATTTTTTCAAAGGATAAGAAATGTATATCTACTATCTTTAGTAGACCTTGTGGAAACTTATGCTGCCAACTTCATTTTCTCAGTCTCTGAATTGTGACAAATTCTCTTTGCATACTGATATTCCAGATTAACATGGTTATTACTTTGAAATCGACTATCCTTGTTTGTCTCTTCTTTCAAAGTCCTCAATCACATTGTTTTCTATGAAAAGGTTCACTTCAAATCTCTTGGAGGAAGAGCTTGTGCTTTTTTTTAATATTCTAGATCTCAAAGCATGGTATTCATTCTAATTGTATAACCATTAAATAAAACAATACTGTGGTTACTGGTGGCCTAGTGAGAGTTTTCCACAGTATGCTTATGTGATTATCCAGGAGAAGCAGGGCTAGTGCTACATTTACTAATACTCAATTTGCAGATAATTTTAGACTGAGATTGCTTTGTAGTACAGTTTGCACTCTAATTGAGCCAACCCCTGACATGAATCTTGTCCAATACAGTGAAGGCATCATTTCTTAAAACTGCTGAGGGGCTATGCCATCAGGACACGGTCCTGCTATCAGCTCCTATTCTACCTACTAAAAAAGCACAAAATGTTCTGCTGGGTTGAGGAGAATGCTGAATGTGTCAAATTTAATAAAGATTCCCTATATTTTTCCATCATTTTTAATCTACATTCATCATTTATTTAAAAAAATCTCTCATTTATTAACAGCCTCTAAAGCCTAGTTTAATAACCTGAAATCTTCATTTGAATCACAAATTCTTCTTTTATTACTCTACTCTCTTTTTGTTTCTTTAAAGTGCAGCATCACAGGGTTTTAAATTATAATTTGAAACTTCTAACCTCTCCATTCTTGGTTATGAAGGTGGTATGATCAAGGACCATCTCCATTTGCCCACATCCAACCCTTCATTGCCACCAGGCATTGATAATTCATAACAGCCTCCCTTTGTGACTGTTGAAAACAAAATAGTCCTGGGTTTCATTCACATATTGATGAAAATACACTCCAAAACAGTTGCTCTTGCTCTCAAAATATTTTCTTGTGATATTTAATGACATGGCTGACAAATCTAACTGTGGGGGACATTGTAAAACCTGGGCTAAGAAACAACACAGAAGCAGAAATATCACCCCTCTATGAGCCTACAAGAGCTTTAAGATCGGCTGGGGAGGCTCTGCTCTCTGTCCAAACCTCTTCGCAAGCTCGACTGGTTGAGAAGAGAGATAGGGCCTTATTTGTGACGGCCCCTCGGCTGAGTACTCCCTCCCCAGTGACATCAGGCAGTCCCTATCCTTCCTGGTCTTTAGAAAAAACATAAGACTTGGCTTTACACAGGCATTTGGTGAATAGGAAACTCCAGAATAAGATTTTAACAGCTTGAATAATGGACTATAGATTTTGAAAACAATTATGGATATGAGATCATGACTCCACATTTTATATGGTTTTTAATCTGTTTTATTGATTGATATGTGTTTTAATTGATTATATGTTTAGACTGTTTATATTTTGATGAAATGTATTTTATTGTTTACCTATGTGGCACTGGATTTGTGCAGGATTTTTAAGCCGCCTTGAGTCTCCTCCAGGGCCGAGAAAGGCGGGGTAGAAAAGAAGTCAATAATAAATAAATAAATAAATAAATAAATAATAACTGGAGTTGTAAGGGATCAGGGCCTTTAACTTCTCCCCACCCTCATTGACCCCAATGGAACAAATCTGAGTGGGTCTGTAGAAGAGGGGTTCCTCCAAGGCCTTTCCTCTTAAATGCAATGAGCCCAAACCTTTCTCACACCACACTAAATGAGAGACTGTATGTCTTCTTGAAAAGCATTAGGGTAAAAAAAATCACAGTCCCAGTTTACAGCAAGCGGATTTGTGAAAGGTTGACAGAGCCTGTATTCCTAGTTATGGCAACTATAGCTACTACTGCAGGGCCAGGAAATATAAATATAACCAATATTTGTTGAATTGCAACGATATATTGAATTTCACCCAGACTTAGATTTACATTTAAAATACTAATTCAATTTCAAAACCTACCAATTTCTGAATTTCAGGAACATCCCTCGTAAAAATAGAAATCTGTATCCATAAGTTGAGTCAGGCTTCCATGCTGCTTCATGCACAAAATGACAGGTATAGCTGTTTCTTGTTACAAACCCAGCTCATAATTCTGACAGGCTGCTTTCCACTTTGGCAGGGGGTAGGTGGGTGTAAGTTGCTATTTGTTTGTATGATTGATTATGCATGCACCTTGGGGTAAACAACCATACGGTACCTGATAATTTCTTTAAAGTTTGCTTTTAAGCTGAAATACCTTGAGGTATTGGAATTTCATGATATCACTAGAACCTAGGCAATCACTGTAGCGTCAGACTGGCAGACCTTGGACCCTCGAGAGATGAGGGATGGTGCAATAAGGCAGCAATAGAAAACCTTCCCATGCCAACCAGATTTGATGCGGATGAATGAGATGGTATAAACAGTGGAGTTTAATGCTGAGAGAACCAATTTTAATGTTTATGTATATGTACAGTCTATTTATGTCCCAGCATTGAATGTTTGCCAATTATATGTTGTGCTCCGTCCTGAGTCCCCTTCGGGGTGAGAATGTTTTAAAATACATAAATGTTTTAAATACTAAATAAATAAATTAGAGATGACTCTATGTAAACATTGTTTTGTACATCTCCCATTCTTACGTACTCTTTCTAAAGAGAAATAGAAAGGAACAACTGAGATAAAAGAGCATCAACAATCAAAACTGACAGTAGGAACAGCTCTACCCAGAAAATCTTGTTTTCTTCTTATACTTCTAGTCAGGGCAGAAGACTGCAACAAGCAGAAAGAGTTTCCCTTTTCACAACTGACCTCACTAGCTTCCCTGTGCAGTTTTCTTTAAAAAATGCTGGTTTTTGCCTTCTGATGGCTGTGATATTGCTAGAAAAGAAGGTGAAATGTGTGCTAGCTAAAATCTGCTTCATTTTTAGAATGACTTAAAAATAAAAAAAAAACAATGATGGCATAGATAGACTAAAACATATATGTATATGTGAAGCTGATAATTGTTTATATTCAGGAACATAGTCTGGAATCCACTATAAAATGAACTATACACAGTGTGAGGTCACAGTCAACAAAGCTGAGCAATAGTGAACTGTTACTCAGAAACTTCATGAACTTTAACATCATATTTGTTAATATTTCATTATTAAAGGAAGTACGGTCAGCCTTTCATATTTGCCGAGGTTAGGGGCACAGGACCAGCATGAAAATTAAAAACTTTAATTAAATAATTGCTATTTGTATTTTGTCTTTTGCCATAATATAATTCTAAGAAAACATAAAATTAGGTTTTTTTTAACCTGAAAAATTGCCTCTTTAGGAATTTTTAGGTCCTACAGCATGACACTATGGTTGAATTCCACTGGAAGCTGACCACAAAATTGTAATGGAGGACCTAAAGATTCCTAGAGAGCACATTTAAATCAAACTGCAAATAAACAACTTCACAAAGTGGAACAGCAAATGTGAAAGGAGGAAAGTACCTCAAAAGCAAAGGTAGCTGTGTGGGCCATTGGAAAAAAGTATCTTTTAATGAAAATGGATCAGATTTTATGAAGAAATCATAGCATCCAAATGATATCTGTATTGAACTGTAATGGAGAACAAAATGATAAAGACCAAAGCCCTGTCACACAATGTGATTGTTTTAAGTTTCATCAGGCAGAACTCCTAGGAGCGATAGGAAGTAGAGAACTTAAATTCTCTGTTTGTTTGGAAATACAGCTTGGCTGACAAAAAAAATGATCCCCTTTATTGTGCTAAAGAGAACACAAAATGACAGAAACCTATCAGATGTTCATGAAAAGATGGACTTTCTACAGCTGGCAACCACCCGGGGGGGGGGGGGATAAAATAATATGCTCAATTAATACCTAAAGCAGTTTCTAGGAAATGTACCAAGCTTTAATTTTATTATTTATCAAGTGAAAAATTCAGGCTTATGTATATATAATTTATGGTTCCATGGCCAAGTTCAGAGGCACGCACAGATCAAGATTATTCTCAGCAATTTCCAATTACAGCAGGGTTTTTGAATTCCGATGATTATGGGATTGAGGTCGGCTGTAAAACCAAAGTGTTGGCAGACTTTGAAAGGTCTAGTCCCATCTGATCTACAGCTTTCAATTCTTAGTTTGTCTTCACTTTAATTTCTAAACAGTTTCCCATTGTCCCCCAAACAAGCAGTTGTTTCTTTGGCCTATTAATTGCACAATCTTTCTTTGGAAAGATGGAGCAAACATGACAGTTCCATTTAGTGCATGGTGGTCAATGCACAGATGGTATGCCTGCATAAATTCAAGATAAACATACATATATTTGACACCTGACTGGTGACAATGTGGCTTCCATGCAATTTTCAATTTATTTTATTTATATTCCACCTTTCTCCTGAGATGGAGAAAGCATTGAATCTATAATGCAAGTGCATTCCCATATATAAGAACATGTTTTAATTAAGAGAGACAAAGGTTGAAGAAGATGCCAGGGATCTAGGAAAATGTGAGGATTGTCCAACACTACATCTCTTGCTCTAACTCAAGGAGATCTGAAAATAACACAGTACCTATTCACTTTCCTCTTTGCCAATTATGTATCTAAACTAGAAGATTTTTTTGTCGTGTCAGGAGCATCCTGTTGTGAGAGAATTGGCTGTCTGCAAGGGCGTTGCCCAAAGAACGCCTGGATGATTTTGATATTTTATCATCCTTGTGGGAGGCTTCTCTCATGTCCCCGCATGAGGAGCTGCAGCTGATAGAGGGAGCTCATCCGCCTCTCCCCGGATTCGAACCTGTGACCTGTTGGTCTTCAGTCCTGCCGGCACAGAGCTTTAACCCACTGCGCCACCGGGGACTTGAAGATAAAATTGTGTAATCCTCCAAATGTTCTTGAACCACAATTCCCAAAAGCCCTTCCTAGCATGGCTAATAGTAAGGAATGTTGGGAACGGCAGAGCAAGAACATCTGTAGAGGATACAATTCCCAACCCTTCTAAGGGAAGCTCAGGTGGAGGCTGGACCGGTTCAGTATTAATGCCATGAGGCTGCCATTGAAATCAGCAATCTATGTTGTGTTCTTTATGTCTTATCATTCTAATATTGTGCAACTTGTTGATCAAGCATTGAAAGCAAGAAATAAATGTAACTTGATGGTGTTGTGACATGGTTTGAATGATCCTACATATTATGTTGTCATTTTCATCATCAACCCCATACTGAACCAATGTACAAGATCTAAAGGAACCCACATATTCCTCAATTGTCAACAGCAACAGAGAAACTTTCACAGTCATTTACATACTTACATTTCTCACTCCCAGGAATAAGTTGAGATGACAATATGTTTGAGCTCATTTGCCCCAACAATTGCCATAGACATGTCTGTACTCATCCCACACATACATATATGACACCCAGCATTCTACATTTCAATAATGTAATGTTTTCTTAATATTTTAGAGCTCCAACTATGGAATTGATCTCTACATAGAAAGAAATACGAAGAAAGAAAATATTTCTAAACAGGTTCATGCCACTGTTTGGATCAGTCAAAAGATACCAAAAGAAATGAAGGGAATCAAACAGATGCAAAGCTTAAATAAAGAAATCTGGTAAAAACTGTGGCTTTTACTCTGATGCTGACAGTGGGTATTACTTTTAAAATGTTAGTACTAATTATATCTCTTTTTTCTGATTTACTCTAGAGCAGTGGTTCCCAACTCCAGCTCCAAAGGTTCCTGGGAGTTGACCAAGCTGGGTCTTCTGGGAGGACCAAAGGTTGAAAACCAACTATTTAGAATAAGTGCACTCATATCCTTATCTGAGAGTTAGGGAGATTTAAGCAGCTTCTCTGTGAAAGGATTCACTGCAATCAATACCACAAAACAAAGATCTTCCAAAGAAAAAGAGAAGTGATACCATGACTTTTGCTTTCAAGGATGATTTGGTAAGTGGCCAGAATATTCCTGATTCTTCGGGGTCTGCACAATAAAAAATACAGCCAAACAGGAATATAAGTTGAAAAAAATGAACAGCCTACCTTAAATATCTGTCACTCTGAAATCCATCTGTTAGCAGGCAATGAGGAAAAGGTTCAGGTAACTGGTCAGTTTGTATCTCTGAAGCTAAAGAGATATATTTCCTGAGTTGGAATTCTGCTGCCTTCAGAGCTTTGGCTAATGAGTGATATATCTTTCATAGCAGCAGGACTGTACCATGGATAGCAGCTCACTATTTATAGGGTTGTTTCTTCATTGAGACTACAGAGCATCTTATGGTCTCTTGGGCCCAGCAGTAACACTAAAGGGTGAAAAATTAATGTTTCTTCTTTTCTCAAACTAATTTAATATTTATATTTAGTAGGCCTGATGTGAAAGCCTCATGTCCTCTACTATTTAACAAAGGCCATATGGTCCTTCCACTTTGGATACAGGAAAAGAACCATTTAACCAGCCATCTGGTGAACTCACCTCACACTTCAGGTGGGCCTAACCTTCAGTCAGAAGAAGATCACTTTCTGATTCCTAGGGAGCTCAACCAGATGGCTTCTCAGCAATGAAGCATTAGTCTTCCAACTAATCCACTCCTAAGGATTGCTACAGGTAATAAATACAAAAATATGGAATATATAACATTTGTTGTAGTGCTGCTGTTGAATACAACAACAAACTCAACATTTTGTTAGGATAACAGAGACCTTGCTCTGGTACCTCCAGCTTTTCAAACCAAGACTAGAACTAGGAGTAATCCAGCCTCCAGAAACTTTTGAATCAAAGCTCAAGTATGAAAATTGATGTCCATTGCATTTTAAAAAAATTAAATGTACCATTTTCTTCCTTGTTAACATTTATTAAATAAGTAAATACATATTTTATTCCATGTTATCCAGCAGCTTTGAATTTATTTTCAATACAAGAAAGAGTGACTGTCCTTTAATAGTTGAAAATTGCCGAAGTCAAAACAGACATCAGGGTCTGATCAACAACTTTCTTTTATAGCACTTTAGGGTGTTTTGCAGCTCCTCCCAGCTCCAATAAATGCCAGGTGTGCTAAATACCCTGAGGCATCCCATCCCACTGAGCATTCCTACTTCTGGTACTATAACTAGAAAAAGCCCCTGGCTGCAAATCACAATCCATAATCACTGACTTGGAGATTTAACAACTGTTACTTTCTTCTATGTATCCACCACCAAGACACTACACTTGGAAGGCCATCATACTCAGACAAGGAGGGATCATCTAAGTAAGTAAAGTCTTCTTTAAACTTGCAAGAAGCCTACAACCAAGGTCAGCTTAACAATAATTTTTAATGTACAGATGTGAAGAACATCTGGCCAAGTTTTACCTACAAGGTTCTTCACTCAAGGTCCTTTCCTAGCACAAAAAAATGTCATATCTCCAATCATCCACCTATTAAAGAGTTTTTTCTTGTAATGTACCAAGCCTCCTTCCCTTTTTCAGTGCTCACCAGGATACGCATTTTTCTTAGTGGAAAAGAGGAGGAGAGGCTTAGGAATTGAGGAGCTGCATGACTCAACCTCACTTCTGAGTACACAGTTTCTTTGCCCTTATTTCTAAGTGGACATACTTAGGCTTAGGCATTAGAGTTACTATATCAAGTACTGCTGAATGATTGTGGAAAAACTTCTCCTGATTGCTGAAACAGAAATGGTTCAGGCTCAGACATGCAGCAGAGGTGTGACATTTGAGATGTAGCTTGAAAACAGTTGATGAATTCAGCCCTGTTTATTTCTAAGAAGAAAGGCTTATCTTGCTTACTCTACAATAGGTTCTGTGTGTGTTTGTGTACTCCAGGAGGTAAGATACATGCAAGAATAAGACTAAAAAGAGAAATAAAACATCTCACTGAGTCTTTGGGAAGCAATTGGATATTTTAAAGATGAAAGGAGAGAATAGCTTGGGAGACTATATTTCTCTTTACCAGGAACTATGTGACAATTCTCAGCACTTCCACTTTCAACGCCTCTCCCCTTTCACTCAAGGCACAAAAGAACTGTAGGAATTGATGGAGAAATGCAACTGAAGCTTAAAAGATCCATTGTTTCATGCCAGTTCCAAAGTAAGCAAAGAGAGACTTTGCAGTTGGCATGCTCCCCAGTATAGTGTACTCTTGACAAGAGCATGATAGAAATGAAGTAAATGACTCAGGACAGCATGTGTCTTCCAAAAGCTATGAGGAGTGAACTGGTCAGTCAGCAAGACACTCTTGGTGCTGACTTTTTATACTTCACAGCTTGTCATTTTTCTTGTTAGGTGCCAGGGCAGAACAGAAATATTGTGAGTGCAAAATCTTTTTTGTTGTTTTGGATCGAAACTTAGCTACAGCAAAGGGATAGTGAAATAATACCAAAACAGGCCACAGTCTTAGTTTCCAAATCTACTCTGTTTAGAAAAAGCATCTGATTAAAAACAATAAGCCAAGGAACGACTGATGCATTAGTCTTCAGTTATGCTGACATTAATCTATAACAGCTTTGCAGTGTCAAATTATAATTACATCACTTGAAGACGTTTTATTTTAAAAGAAAATGTCCAAACTGATAAACCAACTGTGGAAGAAGAGGACGCATCAGTAGCACTGCCTCACCCATTTCCAGCTCCTGAGGCAGAAATGAGAACCAACAGCTGGCTCCGGCAAGGAGGCCAATAAAAGGACATTAGGCAAACCCTGGAGTGAAGCTGGATGGCAGACACTGCATGACAGGTGATGGGCTTCAGGGATCTCATTTGGACTGCAGTGTAAGAGGAAAGGGATGGTATGAAGTATCTCAAAGTACCAAGGAGACAGATGCTTTTCTGGGCTTCCTGAATAGGGAGGTCTTTTGAAAGAGTTCAGAATCTAGAGAGAAACTTGGAGCATATCTACACTGACCACTTAGATTTGGCAGAAAACAGTTTCACTATATAGATTAGATTGACAATTCTGTAACAGGTTTAAGGTTGGGACGGTGATTACATTAACCACGGAAGGTGACCTTGGACCAGTTCTAGAATCTGCAGTATCCATGGTTCAACAGCCAGATAATGCATTTTTCCATTTCCCAGTGATATGTGAACCTGCTTTCTGGAGGCATTCAAGGAGAAGACTAAAAGGGAAAATGACAGCAGTGGAGACAGCCAATTACCTGTCCCAGGACATCAGTTGGCCACCTGCTGTCCACCAATGCCCTAGGGGTGTTTTTCAGCCATATTTGTGATCTTTGGCTACAGCTATATTTTTATTTATTGGAAACATACCATGGACCACCAGCCAATGGCTTGTGAATGTATGCCAGTTCTGGACCACCATTTTCAGCCTATAACGCAAGAAATAGAAAAATGGCAGACGAAAACAGGCATCATGCATAGATAGATGACCAGAAAGTCATGCTGGCTAAATGAGCCAAAATGCTTCGTCAAAGAGCGCTAGACAAAACCCCAGAATATTAGATGATATCCTGAACTGTAACTGAAAATGAACAGAGATCCCAGTTCTCTTCTCGTGAACATTATTATGCAGAATGATTCAGAGGCAATATTTGGGCACTAGAGTGGTATAGCTATCTTTAATAAGTACCTGTGATTAGCCTCTGTTACAGAAATAGTACATAGTAGATGGCTTTATTAGATCTTTCTGGGAAATGCTAACACTTTTCAGCAACATACATAAACAAGCATACACATAGTCAAGAAATCCAAAAGTATAGACTGAGCCTCCCTTATCTGAAAATCCAAAATTGGCCACATGGGTGGCTGAGATAGTGAAACCTTTGTTGTCTGATGGTTTGATGTATACAAACTTTGTTTCATGAATTAAATTATTTTTAAAGTATTGTGTATAAAATTACTTCCAAGCAATGTGTATAAGGGGTATATGAAACATTTATGAGTTCCGCGTTAAGACTTGGGTCCCATTTCTAAGATATGCCATTATGTACAGATATACAAGTACAGGAAAACTGAAATCCGGGGAGAAATCCAAAACATTTCTGGTCTCAATCATTTTGATATGGGATAATCTACCCAAAATCTGAACTGAGGGGCGTTTACTTCAGAATCCTAAGCATCCCATAGTTACAAGCAGGGAGAATTGCTTTGCTGGATTTAGCCAAGGTTTATCAAGTCAGCAGTCTGTTTCTATCAGCAATCATGTAGATATTTCTGTAAGTTCACAAGAAAGCCATTAAAAGTGATGGCTCCTGCCTCTCTATCCCTAGCAGCTGGTATTCACAGATATCCAGCATCTGTATATGTCTGTTTATAGCAGACACTGGCTAGCAGATAAACCTCATCCTCCATGAAATTGTCCAGTTTAAAAAATCCACCTAAACTATTGGATGATCTCAAACATTCACAGAATTAATTAACTAAGCCACAAGGCCCCCATCACTCTGCAGGGGGAAATATTATTTATAACTTCTAGACCACCTCTTTCTTCAAATGCTGCAGAAAGAAGTGGGAAGAGGAACTGGGTTTAATTGTCTCAGAACAACTACTGCCTGAAAGGGATTAGCTACAGAAAACTTAACAGGAAAGCCATGGGTCTTTATGAAGACAAAAAAAATGCACATGCTGTAAGATGGTTCCCCCGACTCTGTGCCCCCCCCCCCCCCCCCGACTCTGGAATTCACTACCTGGAGAGATCAGGAAAGCCCCTTCACTAGAAACGTTAAAAAAGAACATTAAAATCTGGCTCTTCCACTGCGCCTTTGGCGAGTAGGTGCACAGCATGATATTATTGCTCCCCTCAACGCTTCTGCCACTGGAGTACACGCCCCCCAAATGGGAAGTTTAGTTTCACAACTATGTTTGTTTTTATGAGCCCCCTGCAAATAACCCGCTCCTATTTTTATCTCATCAGAGTCTTTTAATTGTTTTATCCTGTACATGTGGCCCGCCCACTGTTATTGTGACTGTGTTTATTGGAATGTGTTTTTTTTCTTTTCCTAATGTAATTTTGATGATGTTGCCTGTTGTTTATGTTTTTGGTTTTATTCTGCTGTAATATGTTGTCCAGGCTTGGCGCCATGTAAGCCGCTCCGAGTCTCCACTGGGGAGATGGTGGTGGGGTAGAAATAAATATTATTATTATTATTATTATTATTATTATTATTATTATTATTATTCTCCTCTGAATTGCCTTTCCGCAAGGAAATGGAAAACAAACAAACCACAATCATTTACTTTCAGTTACAGGGCATCTGACCAATCAATCCACTTGGCATGTTTTAAATGCCAGCTCATATTATTTTGAGGATTATAACATATCCAATATGTACCTTTTAACCTTCATCACAGCTTGCTTTACATCACACTGGTCTAGATATCCAGAGGGTATTTGGATACTTTAAATCATCTCGGGAAATACATGGTATGACGTTACACTTGAAATGTACTCAGAGCTCTCCCATGGAATAAATTGTTGTTGTTTTCAATCTCCCAATTTGCCTTGTTGTTTTTCAATTGTGATGTCCCTTTTTCCCTGTCTTGTGGCTTGAGTGAAAGGTGAGATATGATTCCCCACAAAATACAAATAAATAGTTTCTATCATCAGTAGGAAGCATTCTAAGAAGAGGCAGATGAACAGAGTAAAGAGGATACAAAACAAATTTGCCGCTGCTTCTTCTACAAATGTTCATTTTGTTGGTATTAGAAAGCAGGTAGGCATGCTAGGTGAGCTGTAAAAGGTATAGTAAGGTAAATGCTTCTTTCTCAAAATATGCCTGACAGCAAAAGCTCAATCCCTCCAACAATCTATAACATCAGTGAAGACCACGCAGTGAAGATACTGTACTCACTAGGGAAATGCTATTTCAGCCTCCCTTCAAGACTGAGATTATGAAAGAACAGCTATGACTACTGTTTACAAAAAGCCAATCAATCCATCTTTTTTGCTTTTAGATTTAAAAAGAGAATAAATACCTTGTTTTTCTTCAGCTAAGCAAACAGTATTTCTCCACAGTAAAGAAAAGAATAATCGTTTCTGTTAAGAGCAGAAACACAAATAACCAGAGGCAACAACAGCGGATTTTTATATTTAAATTGTAGACATACAAAAGGATGCAGTAGAATAAGACCGTGGTGCTGCAATAATAATAATAATCATCATCATCATCATCATTATTTATATCCCACCACCATCTCCCCAAAGAGACTCAGGGCAGCTTAAAAAACACTCCAGGGTGCATATATAACACACAACATATAAAAACTGTACAAAAGTATAAAACAAGCCACATAAAATTATAACAAATAGTGCAGATATAGCAACCAAATGTTTGGCACTATAGACCTCATCACACTAGAGAATGAATTAACTTGAAATCCGGTTTCTGCCTCCTGCAGAATTCTGGGGTTTGTAGTTTAGGGAGGCTGTTAAAGGTTCACATTCACTAGTGTGATGAGGTCTTATGAATCTGGCGTTCCTATTTGAGATCTGCTGAGGACCCCGATTCTAGACACCCTCTTCTTTTCTCCAAAAATGACTGTTGCAATCGGCCACTGCAGCAACACCATTAATGGGGCGCAGGTAGCTTTACTCTTGCAGCATAAGAACTCATTATATTACTACATATATTTCGTCCTCTAACCTCTCCATTCCCTAGAATTGTCATTTTGTCACAATTTTTTCACTACCTTGCCACACAAAGTAGAGGTGAATCTAGCCAATGTGTTGTAGTGATATGAGCACTGGACTATAATTCTAGAGACTAGAAGCATGGTTTTGTAAAAGAGAATGAGCTAATGTGATTCTCTGGCCAAAATCCCAGTTTCTGGGGACCTGAAAAGGTGATTTCATCTTAAATGGAACAAAACCTAGTCTTGGCAATGATTTCAGAAAGAAGGGAGAAAAGTTAACCCAGTTATTTCAGCAAGAAGTCTCTAGAAGGAGAGAGCGGGCAGGTGCACTGTCATTTTTAAATGCTCTTAGGGATGGAGCAGCATTAAAGTTAGTTTAAATTTATGCATGTAACAGTCTTGCCCTGCCTCAGGATATTGCCTCATTTTGCTGACCAATGTTCACCTGACACAGATTATTACTTTAGCCTGGCTAGCAAGGAGGGAAGTGTTAAGCTGATGGCCCTGTGCACCGAAGGTGATATTTCCTTTCCTTGACATTTCCTGTCTATAATGCCTTATTATCCCATTGCAGGGTGTCATGATGGCAGGGACAGACCCTTATCTGGAAGGTATTCAGTATTTCAGTAATTAAATCAGTTCTCTTAGGAGACCTGGTCATGTTAGATAATTGTTTTCAGGCTGCATACTTGAAGCAAGAGTGTTTGTGCACATGATTATGTGTGTGCATTTACATTTCCAAAAAATATAAGACAAAACTAAGATTTCAACAGAATTTAACAGTGCTCAAAGCCAAGATTCCTGTCAGTTCACTCAGAAATTTTCTCAACAAGCATTATTTTAAATATAACCATAATGGAAGAAATTGTAGTATTCATTTGTTACACTTTAACCGACCCGAATATAAGCTGAGGCACCTAATTTTACTACAAAAATGAGGAAAATGTATTGATTCGAGTATAAGCTAAGGGTAGGAGATGCCGCAGCTGTTGGTCAATTTCAAAATAAAGATAGATACTAATACAATTACATTAATTGAGGCATCAGTAGGTTAAATGTTTTTGAATACTTAAAACTATAATTTAAGATAGTTAAACTCTGATTAAACCATTATTCTAACCTCCTTCAATATAAATGTGCTTACATATCCTTCCAATAATAATAAAGTAAAATAATAAATGAAATAACAATAATAAAGTTAAATTATAAATGCAATAATAATAATAATAATAATAATAACAGAGTAAAATAATAAGTAACCTTGACTCGAGTAGAAGCCAAGGGGGGCTTTTTCAGCCTAAAAACAGAGTTGAAAAACTAGGCTTATACTCAAGTATACAGAGTAATTTGTATATTATACAGAAGAATTGTATATTATGCAAAAGAAGGCCTTCTCTCATGGTCCCTGGGAAGGCAGCTCCTGAAAATGCAACATTTTTTCCTCTCAGGGCAAAAAAGGGAGCAACATGATAACCCTGCTTCTTTAGGTTGCTGGAAGTTACCACAGTTGTATTCCACTCACCTCAAAAAGGTTTTTTTTTAAAGTGGGCATTTGGAAAATGGCTCAAAATGCAGTGATTCCATGGGATCCCAAATGTTTTATTACCCCAATACACCCCAAGAAAGCTCTAGAACTGGTATGTGTCATTTCCCTCCTCTTGGGAGTTAATGGGAAAAGACAAAGTAATACACTTCTTCCTCCATATCCATGGATTCTGCATCCACAAATTCAAAAATTCATGGCTTAAAAATGTATTTTTCAAAGTACTGATGTTCCAAAATGCAAATCTTGACTTTGCTCTTTTATATAAGGGGCATTGTTTTATTATGCCATTGTATAAAATGGAACTCGAGAGTCAACAAATTTTGGCATCCAAAGCAACTCCTGCAACAAAACCTCAGCAAATATCAAGATCCCACTGTAATAGAAACAGTCTTTCCTTCACCTACATACTCTTTCCCTCCTTCATAGAATGACTCTTAGCAAAGTTAATGGGCTAGCCTCATGAGGGTAGAGTTATATAAAAGTCTAGCTTTGCAAACTATTCTATTTATGCCAGAATCAAATATAGCCATTACTGTCTATGTTTTAAGAATGCCCCAACAGCCTTTTTGTTATCTAACACAAGCATGCTCTGACATGAAGGACACTGGTGGACTGTCACAAGTTATTTCTTGCAAAGTGTTGAGGACACACTTTGTCTCCTAGGATAGTAATGTAATCACATCTTCCTTCTGGATCTCAGATGGGTCTTCTTAACAGAATAGAAAATTACATGGTCCTTATAGAAACCTCTGCTTCTTAGAAACAACTCCAGCCTTTTCAGCTTGGGTGTATACATAAGCCCCAAAACAACAAGAACCAGTAACCAAGAGCCAGAAAGTGTTGACAAGACATGAAATGAAATATTTCAGTAACTGAAACCAATTACCTGGGGGATATGATTCAGTTTCTAACCCTGGGAAGAGCAACAGGTCATTTTCTAAGGATTACCTAGCAACCCAAACAATAATGACTTGATGCCATTACAAAGACGGGGGAGGGGGGGATCTCCCTTATTAGATTGCTGTAGTTTGTACAAAAAACAGGTTGACAGTACTTGGAGATAACACTTAATGGAGCTAAACCAACCCACGTTTAATGGAAATAGCTGGGTCACTTTGACCAGAATTTTAGTTTAGCAAATGAGGCCCAAAAAGTGCCATGAAAGTAAGAAATATAAGAGCAGCCTACATGAATTAGATTAACTCTATGCCAATGTAATATTTCTGGCAGAGGAAATATTTCTGGCAGAGGAAACAAGCCACTGAGCATCACTTGAATTGTGCCATCATTTTAAAACTTATGATGTCCTTTTTTCCCATCACGATTAGCTTGAACTTTTAGAGTTTTATCACATCAAATATTAGAAGGGAAAATCTGTAAACATCCCCAAAGTCCATAATTTTCATTATGCCAACCAAAAGGGCACAACATTCTTCAAGACATATTGAGTTATCTAGAAACCAAAGAAGTAAACTGAGGTGGTGGATTAATGGAAATCGGAGTATACAGGGAATGAAAACCCAAAAAGCACACTTCTAATGCTGTTAAGGAATACTTTAAAAATCCTTAGATAAGTTACTTTTACTGCTACCCAGAAGAGTAAAAAAGTTTCAAAATATAAAGTCATATAATATAAAGTTAGATGTTTCAAAATATAATTGACTATATTTTATATGGTCTATGGCAACTTCAGACACACTTCCCCAGAAAACAATCTTTTGGGGAAGAAGTATTGTTTTCTGAAATGGGAGTGTGTGAAATAGCAATTTCGCTCTGTGTAAAAACAGTATGTATTAATTTTGTGGGGCAAAAATGCGGCAATGTAATCACAGATAATACAGACAGCAGTATTTCTACATGGAAAATGCTGCTCTTATGTAGAAAATACTGCTTTCTCAATATATGAATTTTGCATGTAGTTTTTATTTGTTTATTTATTTATTGAATTTTTATCCTGTGTTTCTCCCAAGATGGGATGTAAGGTCCTTTATTGTGACTAATCTTCGAAAACTGCCCAGTTTTCAAGGATTTTCTCACCACAGAAATAAAATTGCTTACATTACTCATTGCTTATTTAATAATGGTAGTGAAGAATTACATTTTTGCTATAGCTGAGCCACAGTAAAATGGCCATGCATGTCAGAATGTACCGGATTTAGACACAGTAAACTAAACATATGTGCAAAGAAACAGCAGCAGGCATGAAATCCAGAATAAAGTTTAGTCCTCTTACTTTTCCATCAACTTCACATCCCCCGATATGAAGTGGGGTATAAATGTTTTAGTAAATAAAATAAGAAATATGGTGCTCGACAAAACTTACCAAATTTCAGAAATGTAGCCAACATACACCTCTATCTATCTATCTATCTATCTATCTATCTATCTATCTATCTATCTATCTATCTATCTATCTTATTTACCAACATCCAAATATGTCTAAATCCATGGCTAATTTTTCATGAATGTAATAATCAAACACATTAGCACATTTATGATATAATGGAGCACATCGATTTCAGCTTGATTTAATGTAAAGCCAGTAGTATTATTTATTTATTTATTTATTTATTTATTTTATTTTATTTTATTTTATTTTATTTCGGTTGCTTCTACCCCGCCCTTCTCACCCGGGGGGGGGGGGGGACTAAGGGCGGCTCACAAAAGCAAGGCACAATTCGATGCCCGCATCACATAACAGCAAGAGACAATAGCATCAGTTAACAAAACAGCAATTCTAGCAATCACAACAATTAACAGAAAACAATAATTATTATAGGCAAAAACAACCATAAAACCAGTAAAAGTGATAAAAGCAATAAAACCAATACAAACCTCATTAACGGTCAGAGTTTCACAATCTCATAGTTTAAATTCCCATTCCACAATTGTCAGTCCTTTCAGTCCTATTCATCTGGTTTCCATATCTAATTGTCAGGTTGCCCAAAGGCCTGATCCCACAACCACGTCTTTACCTTCCTCCTGAAGGTGAGGAGGGATGTTGATGCCCTGATTTCCCCCGGGAGTGAGTTCCACAGGTGAGGGGCCACCACTGAGAAGGCCCTGCTCCTTGTGCCCACCAGCCTCACTTGTGATAGCGGTGGGGTCGAGAGCAGGGCCTCCCCAGATAATCTCAAATTCTGGGGTGGGAAGTAGAGGGAGATACGTTCAGACAGATACACTGGACCGGAACCATAAAGGGTTTTGTAGGTCAAAACCAGCACCTTGAATTGTGCTCGGAATTTAATCGGCAGCCAGTGGAGCTGACACAGCAGGGGGTTGGTGTGCTCCCTGTATGTCGCTCCGGTAAGCAATCTGGCTGCCGCTCGCTGGACCAGTTGAAGTTTCCGAACAGTCTTCAAGGGCAACCCCACGTAGAGTGTGTTGCAGTAGTCTATACGGGATGTAACAAGAGTGTGGACCACTGTGGCCAGATCAGACTTCCCGAGGTACGGGCGCAACTGGTGCACAAGTTTTTGCACAAAAGCTCTCCCGGCCACCGCTGAGACCTGGGGTTCCAGGCTCAGCGATGAGTCCAAGATCACTCCCAAGCTGCGAACCTTAGTCTTCAGGGGGAGTGTAACCCCATCCAGCACAGGCTGTAACCCTATACCCTGTTCGGCCTTACGACTGACCAGTAGGACCTCTGTCTTGTCTGGATTCAGTTTCAATTTGTTAGCTCTCATCCAGTCCGACACAGCAGCTAGACACCGATTCAAGGTCTGGACAGCCTCCTTGGTGACAGGTGAGAAGGAGTGACAGATCTGGACATCATCTGCATAGAGATAACATCTCAGACTGAAACTCCGAATGATCTCCCCCAACGGCTTCATGTAGATGTTAAACAACATTGGGGACAGAATTGAACCCTGAGGGACTCCACATGACAATGGCTGTGGGGCCGAACAGGTGTCACCCAGTAACACCTTCTGGGACCGTCCCTCAAGAAAGGACTGGAGCCACTGCAAACAGTACCCCCAAGTCCCATATCTATGAGGCGTCCCAGAAGGATACCGTGATCAACGGTATCGAAGGCCGCTGAGAGGTCCAGCAGAACTAACAGGGACACACTCCCCCTGTCCAGCTCCCGGCAAAGATCATCTACCAAGGCCACCAAGGCTGTTTCCGTTCCATGTCCTGGTCTAAAGCCAGACTGTGCCGGATCTAGATAATCAGTGTCTACCAGAAATCCCTGGAGTTGTGTTGCCACCACACGTTCCATGACTTTGCCCAAGTAGGGAAGATTGGAAACTGGCCGAAACTAATTGAGTGGTTAGTGATGGTTTTTTCAACAGCGGTTTTATGATAGCTCGCTGGAATTTTGCCCTCCTGCAAGGAGGTATTAACCACCACCTTCACCCACTCTGCCAACCCCCCTCTGGCTTCCTTTATCAGCCAGGATGGGCAGGGGTCTAGGATGCATGTGGTAGGACCACCACAAAAGGCACAGTCGCCTTCCATTGAAGCAGCCCTGACCATAAACGAAGAAAAGCAAGAACCCTGAGCAAGTGGTCAATATTAATGGACAAATCCAGCAACCTTCAAGAAATTGTTTCACTTTGACTTAACTGGATAGCCAATAACATTCCTATTTTTCCGTGAATTCAAGAAACATAGGAAACACACACCTCTAGTCCTCATTATAGCTACCAACATCTCCAATGGGCAACATAACACATGATACCTAAGCCATGAAGTCATCCTCTGAATAACTAATGTTATGCCTTCCCCCAAAAACCCTTCCTTGCTAATGCCAAGTACTTCCACCAATTAGAAAACTAACAAGAGCCCTCCAGAGCGCCTCAGATGATAATTGCTTCAATAACATAACTAGAACATCTCAGCAGCCTGCTGAGAATGTGCTTTACCGTTTAACAAAACACTGGGCAGTAGGGAGGTAATAAGATAATTACATGCACAAAAAAAGCAACAGAGGCACCCTGTTCCATGGCCTCAGCGCTGTTCAGTCTTCCCACATTTTAATTGATGTCAGTCAGGAAACAGAGGACAGTTCCTTTGACTGGAATGAAATAGGCAGCTAGGTGAAAATGCAGGGATATGTTGAGATGGTGTTTAGTGATGTGAAACGGCAGGTGTTTTCCTTTTCATGCAAATATTTATGCTCTGTGAGCTACTCTGGTCAAAGAGTGAAAGCCAGTAAAAAAAAACAGGATTAAAATTACTACTCCGTATACTTTAAATAATAGAATTGTATGCTAATCACTTTCTCATAGGAATAAAATGTGAAGCTTTACATGCAGATGCCTCCCACAGATGGACAACAGCATATTGCATCTCCCTGTTAAATTTATCTTCTCTGAAGTGATACAATGCTCACAACCGCAACTATGGCTTTGCCTTGGCTTCCATATCACTATTACCACCACCACCACTGTTGATACAATAAAACACTGGACACATAACACCAGTTTAAAAAGCATATGGGAGCAATACATAATAAGACTATCAAATTCATACTTCAAAACTCATTATTGAAAAATAATTGAAAAATAGGCCTGTTGTCTTTCCTCATCGGCAAAAGAGCTGCTGAAGCAGTTGGAGGAGGAGCAGCTTCCAAATTCTCCAAAATCCGGGTGGTTCACAAATCTATTGCCAGAGTGCAATAGAAGGAAAACCTCCAGAAGTTCTACAAAGGCAAAAAGTGCTTGAGGCCTAAGAAGACCCGTGCTATGCGGTGCAGGCTAGCCAAACATGAACAAGGTCTGAAGACCAAAAAACAGCAGCAGAAAGAGCACCTGTACCCCCCCTCCCCCGGAAATACGCTGTTAAGGCATGAGCTTCACACATTCAACTTCTCAGAAATGCATTTTTTCCAGTAAAGGTGTTTGTCTTTGGAAGAAAAAAAACAACAACATAGAAAAATAGATCTGTCAAGTGAGAAAAACGGGTCTTTTTCGTGTTTTGATAATATGAGAATACTGGTATTCCAAAATCCAAACAAGTCCGAAATCCCAAACACTTTTGGTCCCGAGCACTTCAGAGAAGGGATACTTCAGATTAGGGATACTTAAATGATAGTCATGTTTACACTGTTAACTCCACAATAAGTTAGGTCACATGCAATATGCACATACTGTGAAACTATGGGAGAGGAAGGAGTCTTACCAGGATAATAGGCTCGGGGGGGGGGGAATTGAATAAGACATCAGTCACATTTATTGTTGCAAAGTTGTGCCAAAAGTTTCACACACTATAAATGAGACAATTACAGGCTATGCGTAAGCGAGGAGGAAACCCACACTTTTAAAATTATTACACTTTCAAACACTTCATCAAGTTTGTTAATAACATCCCCAACTGGTAAAAATGATGACCTGTTAGCATTTCAATTTATTATTACTGTTCTGCTAATGAGAACACAAAGGAAATGTAAATGGAAACTCATAAATATGCCAAGACTAACATTTGGCTACCAGAATACAGTGCCTACCACTCAAATGTAACTGAAAATTATTAGACATCTTTGAAAAACTGACAAGGTGCCTTTGCGTCAAAACATTTTTGAGACTCAACTTTCTCTTTTTTTAAAATCTAAAAATCCCCCAAATATAAATACAAAAAATGAACAAAAAATAAATAAAACCAATAAACCAGGAATACAATTAATTTTTGAAGAAGATGTAGGATTCAATGGCTATTTCTGTGGATACTGTAAATATTTCTATAGAGTTTTCTACCACAAATGAAGTGGAAATACAAACAGGAAAGTGCTACAAATCTTTACACATTTCACATGACAAAATTATAGCACCATGATTCCATCTGAACTTCCAAGGCAAAATCCTATGTAATCCTCAGATTTGTAACTTGGTCAATAATTATCTGGATGAGAATGGTAAACGTTACTCCCTAAAGAAGAAAGGGAAAGAATTACCACTTTTGGATTTCAAAAATACTCTCTACCAGCCTTAGGGTGGCACTGTGAATTGTAGCCAGAACAATCAGAGCTAAGACAAGCCTGAGAGGTTGCATGAAGAGCTTTGAAGAATCTTCAAGGTGAGATATTCAATCAGGCAGTACGTTTATGTAGTTGTTTGTGACAAACTGGGCTGGCCAGTCAAAAAAGTATTTATTTGACCAAACAAACCATTATAAGTGAAATATATTAAAGAATCCTTATTATACTCTGATAAATAAAAATATCTGCTTATCCCAAGAAACATATTTGTTGCCTTTTAAGGTATTCATCCAAGTAGTTTCCACAGAAACGCACCTTTTGGGTTCATACCTACAAAACACTTTGAGAAGTTCTCATCTCCATTAGAGATGGATCTTTTGTAAAATTAATGGGCCTTAATTGCCATTCAAAACCAAGTGACAAGATTAACTAAACAATGTATTATCTCCCTCTCTCAAACAAACAAACAAAACAAACCACCACCACCCCAACTACTTTGGCATTTGCTAAGCATACAGGGAAGTTTGGAGTTACAAAGTGTATATGAATTACTGAACATTTTAAAAAAACTTTTTCCAAAACAAGAAACATATTTTTTTTGCTTTTGTTTTTTATTGATCTATCTGGCGCTAGAAGCCCACATAAGGAGGAAAGTAGCCCCCTGCACCTGTCATAGGTACCACATCTTCTTTAGCCTGATAAAAACACTAGAGTAGCCACCAAGGATGATTTTATTTACTTATTTCATATCAAAAGCATTGCATAAATTAGTATAAAACTGATAAAAATAGAAGGAGCGCAGGCGGCTAAATATCCTTTGATCAAAAACGGGCAACAGCAGTGGCATTGTCTGTAGCCTCCAACAACTCTTCCTCTGTACATGAGACAGGGCACAGTGGACAAGCATACAGATGTGAAGTTGTCTGTTCTGCTCCACAGTCACACAAGGTGTGGGACTTTTTTTAGGTAGTACTATTTTGCCAGGTTGTCTTTTGATCTGCCCACTCCACTTCTGAGTCTATTTAGGGACTTCCAAGTTGCCCATTCTTGGTTTACCCTTGTGGGGGGCCACCCAGTTGAGATTTCCTGGTTTAGCTCCCCGGAGGAATACCCTTGCTGTTGCTGGGGGGACACCAAGAGGAGTGGTAGTTTTCATAAAGCCAAAGGATGACAGCAACATCCAAACTGATCCAATATACTATCCTAATAGGAGGACAACTGAATGCTTCTAGGAAAGACAGAAATAGGGAATGAGTCCCATAGCACTTGCCCATTTGTTCTCTGGTAAATGGCACTGAGATAAATATTACTGATTTTTGAGATTATACATAACTATTATAATACCAATCAATGATCCTCCATAAATATGTCTAATTTCCTTTCAAAGTTATCTAGACTGGCAGTCATCACTATATCTTGTAGCAGCAAACAAATATTATGCTCCAAACTTGTGTTCAGACAAAGAAACTTCTGAGTTTCCCCCCCTCAGAATAGGCACTACGTCATCTCACAATACATGAGGTTCTAAATCATGAATGAGAGAATCATTCGTCACAGTCATGTCATATAACTCAAAGTGATTTGTGATCATAAATCTCACTTAGGCTAAAAACATGAGATTTATGCTAGGCAAAGACCTGCAGTGACACTTCCACATGGGTTGTCAACTCGCAAACTTAGAAACTTGTTATTAAGCTGGTGTGCAATTTACTTCCCTGGAAAGCAGGTTCTGTGAACGACAGCATTTGGGTTGCATAGAGATGCCACTTCACCCGTAATGGGAGATTTGCAGGCCATTGCTTCCTTTCATATGTTTAACAGTAAAAATAATCTAAATTAGCTAGTACAGCTGGCAGCATAGCAGGGAATTTGGAAATAGCGAAGTGAAGACTCCTTTGAGAGAGATGAAACAGAGCAAGGCACACAGAGCTGTTTATGAAGGTGCATGATAATCCAAGGAAAAACTATTTATTTGATAAGCAGATGGGCAGCATTGGCCCTTTTACTTCTTGCTCACTTTCTCACACATACTTTTTGCTTGCTCCCGATTCCACACCTTTCACCACTTTCAATCCTACATTTTGAATCTTTTCTCTGCTGACACAAGGAAACAGCAACAAGTTTCCATCCAAAGTCAACATGAAAGAACTAAGAGGAAAAACGTGAGGCCTGTTATATCCTACAGATTAACAAGTCTCTCAACAGCTTGACTGCACATAAAATAGACAACCAACATGCCTCTTCCTTCCTTCCCTAATCAGTTCTTCACACAGCAATCCCTCTTTTTGCCATGGGACTGTCACTAAAGGGATACAAAGAGTGCTCTCTAATTACTACTCTATCTATGTAGTATTTCACATATGGGAATCTGTCTTTGTCTACTTTATCATCCTGAAAGAATAGTCTGTCTTGGGAAAAAGAAGTACTAACAGGAAGCTCATGAGAAAAGAAATTTAATATCCTGAATTTAGTCAGCCTGTGATTTTCCTCCTATGAGAAATTCCCTAAAATGCTGCTTTCCCCAAGGAACTACGAAAGTTGTGGATTTATACACAAGCAGCGTAACCTACATCTTGGAACAGAAGTGGGGAATGGTGTAAGATCCAGAAATTAGTTTTTGATCTCTAGAATCTCCCAAGGGGTACACACAACCACACACAAAAAAAGCAAAAACTAGAAGAAAAGCAATCAAACTAAAAATTGTGTCATTTATATTTCATTTTTATTTAAGCTGTCAAGCCTTAACAGGTACTGCGACCTAATCCTAATGGCTCTCTTTGGTGAACCTTCTCGTAACTACAGCTGTTCTATAGAATTTGCCAACAAGACTTCCTTCCACAGATACCATTTCCTAAAATTCATTATAACTTAAAGAAAAATATATATATTGTATAGTCCTGATTGTACAATGATGAACAATACTTAAGTTAATTGATTTGTTTCTTTTTAAAATCGGAAACAACTTCTGATTCACCTCCCTTTTTCACATCCTGAGAAAGGGAAAAGATTATTGCCAAATACCCAAATTTTATCTCCTGCAACCTGTAGTAACAAGCTAAGTAAGAGGCAGGACATCTGAGACAATGGTTCTGTGAGATAACTGCAAGTTTTTCAAGAAGGGTTGAAATGTGCAGGCAAGGGAAGTAATTCTATGGATCCAATAAATGTTGAAGCTGGGATTTGACACAGCCACGCCTCCAAATCAAGTGGCAAAGACAAAAGATGGGATGTTACATTTTAACAGGAATTACCATATACACAGGGTTTATATCATGTCAGAAGCAAATTGAGAATACAGTTATAATGCATACAGAAACCTCAAAGTTAAAAGTTTGGCATTGTACTAAATTTCCTTTGAACAGAAGCTGGCCTCTTCAAGTGGCTCTGGTAAGGCTGTAAGTAGGTCCTCTATTGTGCATGTGGCAGGGTTCAGACTGTATACATGAGAGAAACCTCCCTGCAGGATAGTAACACATCCGGGCATCCCCTGGGCAACGTCTTTGTAGATGGCTGATTTTCTCACAACAGAAGCGACTTGCAGCACACACTCAGGTATAACCCGATCTCATGTATGCATTTTGAGAACAAAATTATGGATTTTTATATGATCCATGGATAAATTAAGGGTCATGTCACAGAGAGACAAAAACATCTATGCTATCTCAGGGAGTCAGATGCACATGTTTTACTAGGTACTGAAATGAAGCCAATTGGGTATCAAAGTGGATGGCATTTCATAACCAAAGAAGGCTCTTTCCTATAATGGATCATTATCCACAGGTGGGATTCAGACCTCAGTCTTCACATAGACAGATGTATATAAGGAAAGGTGTTCTTTGGGTATTGAAGTTACATTATTCATTAATTTTGTCACTCAACTAGTAATTATTTATTATCTTACTGGATTACTATTTCTGTTACTATTGTGCCACTGCAAATTCAATATGTTCTCTGATTTCCCTGAAGATATACAAATAAACACTACTTCCTCAACTAAACTTGCATCTATGCCAATTCAAGCACACTCCCTGTGTCGCTATTTAGAGTAGTCATTATCATATATGCTGTGATATATTTTATTATGCTTTTAATGTACACATGTGTTGGGTTTTAATTGGTTTGATCTTTTGTGTTGTATTATGTTTATTTAGTTTATCCTTGGTTAAGTTTTGTTGTTTATAAGTTATATTTAGTTTATTTTATTTCATGTTCTGTCTTGATTTTTTTAACCCGCTGCGCCCCTGGTGGTGCAGCGGGTTAAACCACTGAGCTGCTGAACTTGCTGACTAAAAGGTTGGCAGTTCGAAATCCAGGGAGCAGGATGGGCTCCCACAATTAGCCCCAGCTTCTGCCAACCTAGCAGTTTGAAAACATACAAATGTGAGTAGATCAATAGGTGCCGCTTCTGCAGGAAGGTAACGGCGCTCCATGCAGTCATGCTGGCTACATGACCTTGGAGGTGTCTACGTACAATGCTAGCTCTTCAGCTTAAAAATATGAGATGAGCATCACTCCCCAGAATCAGACACAACTAAACTTAATGTCAGGGAAAACCTTTACCTTTATCTTGATTGTTGTTTATTTGTTCCTGGCACTGAATGTTTGTCATTTTTGTTATACATTGGAAACAGCCCTGAGTCCCTGCGGGGAGAAAGGGTGGGGTATACGGTATTAGTAGTAGTAGTAGTAGTAGTAGTAGTAGTAGTATTTATCAACCCTGCAGTCACTCTGCCTTCTCTCTCCTGTTTTCTCTCTATTTATTGAGCAGTAAATCATTCTTCATTTAGACAGAATGCACATAAAAGCTTTTAAAAAGTGTATTTTATTCAACCTAATCCAAGTTGGTAATGCAGCTTATATTTGCTATGTATTTCCTCCCTCTCCTTTTTTGATGGCCCCATACTCCTTGCTAATTATACAACACTGCAAAATGAAAAGTTTCAGGAGTAATAACTCATGTGGACCTTTTCTCCTCCTCCTTCTCTCATTGTTTAGAAAGAGTTTAAAAAATTCCAGTAAGGAGTGACAGGCAGAAAACCCTTACATTACACCAAGAAGTAGATGATTATAGCTCTGGCTATTAAATACAAAAAAGTAACACCTTGGATAAACAAAGAGAACTTGCTGGACCCAAGCCACTTCAAAGAGAACTAGAGATGAGCCACTAATCACAAAGAGTTTGGGGACAGTGGCTCATTGTATGACGCTGTGAGTCTTACTTTAATAGGATTCACTAATGATAATGTCATGAAGATCTTTCTTGCCAAAATGCAGCATCCTTAAACAGTGTAGGAAAGAATGTACATTTCCCTCTAGATTTTGCGAAAGTTAATTAAATATGGGTGCTGTGGGCTGCTAGTCTCCTCTTTGCAGCTGCCTGAGACAGATTCAGAGGCAGTTATCAGTTCTCATGTTTAAAAAAATTCCTTTTCCTGTCAGCTAAATTCCCAGAATCCAGAGAGCATTTCACCTTTGACTCCCTATCTCCCTGTTCCCAGTATAAGCAGTCATGGTTATTTTTTATTTGGCTGGAAACAGAAGTCTCCAATCTAACACATACTTAACAACTTTTAACATTGCTTTATTACTTCATTTCTATTTTTCTCCAGCAATTCTGCTGGGTAAACAAACTGTGTTCCAAAAGATGCCTGATAAAATGTTTTGTACTGTTGCCTGCCTTGTGCTAAACCAGTCACTTTCCAACGAGAATTGAGGGATCAAACATGATTCTGAAACTTGCCTCAGAAGGTATCTGAGTGCTCATACCTTCCCAATTGAAGAGGATTACTCCTTGACGAAAGGGCTTCGGCAAGCAATGCTGCCAGGCATCATTAAAAAACCCTTTGTAGAAACCACAGGTGATCACAACAGGACTACATGAACCTTAAAAACATCCTGTACTTTACAAGATTTCCTGAATTTTGGGGAGGGGGAAAGAAATGTATTCCATGCCAAGGGTGTTCATGCTATACTGATACTAATCCACTCTCTCTGATGCTGTAGATTTCTAAAAACACCTTCTAACAATTATGTTCTCTCCTTGTTTTCAGATGTTATAATAAGTATATACAGATGCAGTGTTTGTTAGATTCAGAAACACTGGAGTTTCTAGACTACATCCGCACAGGGTCACATTCCCATCATTTACTACATTCAATTTAGATATGCAGATGTGGTGCTACTCAAAAATTTAGACTATTAAAGTATGTAACCAACCTATGGCTCTTATTTTTATCTTCTTAACATTTAACTGGAAAATTTCCATTTGCAATTTCTTCCTTTCAATTGTTTTCAGTAATTGCTCCAAATTTTCTGTTAGTACTATGGTGTAATCTGCATGCAGAGTGAGCTCCCATCTCTCAGCTCCAGCTTTCCATGCAGGAACATGAGAGAAGCCTCCCACAGGATGGTAAAACATCCGGGCATCCCCTGGGCTATCCCCTGCATCCCCTGCAGAAGGCCAATTCTCTCACACCAGAAACAACTTTCAGTTTCTCAAGTCACTCCTGACAGGGGAAAAAATTTGCGTGTCTTAAATTGTTGATATTCCTTTCTCCAATTCTGATGTTTTGTTCCTCAAATATAATTTATTACTTTGCATATGACACTTTCGGTGTACAAGCTAAACAAATAGAATGATCAAATACAGTGTTGCCTGATCCACCTTGCCAATTGTAAATAATCCCCTTTCTGTGTATTTGTTCCTGATCGTAGCCTCTTATCCTGATTGCAGGTTACACACCAGGACAATCTAACGTTATGGCACATCCCCTTTTAAGATGAGTATAGTTTTGTTTGTTTTTTTGTGATCTATATAATCAAAAGTTTTGCTATAATGTGTAAAGCACAGGCTGATTTTCTTCTGAAGTTCTAAGATAATCTCTATTATCCAGTGTATGTTTACAATATAATCCATAACGCCTCTTCCTTTCTGAACTCAACTTGAGCATCTGTCATTTCTCACTCAAAATATGGCAAAAGTCTCAATTGTAGAATTTTGAATATCACTTTGCTTGCATGAGAAATTAATGCAGTGGTTCCGTTGTTACTGCAATTCCAGTGCTCCCTTTCTTGAAGATTATAATGCATATTGAGTGTTTTCAATATGTGAACCATACATCAACTGCTGCAAAGTAGGTGTATAACATATGTATTCTGGTTCCTCAGCAAAAATTTGTCTGACATGGGAGGGTACCCTGCCAGCAGCACTGCTACCATCAGCATAGCTTCACAAGAGCATGCAATGCAATCACCACAGAAAGGTAGTGCTCATATTAGGGAAGCTGGACTTTTTGAATTAATGCAATATTATCAGTGGTCCAGGGATTTGTTTGTTTGTTAACTTTGAATTCATTTTGAAGATCCTCAAATACTTGTGCACTTGACCCTTGTTCACTAAGTTCAAAAGACTTAGTAGGATGTCTAATAGGAATAAGAGGTTGCTAATGGTTCCTTGAGAGAGCGCATAATAGATTGTGTCTGCATTAATCAGTTGGTTATAATCAATCAGGCTTCTAGACTAACAAATAGAAGAGTTAAAACACTGTAGAATCAGTGGTACAGGTTGAATTGAAAGTCAACCAAAAACATTGATTTGCCAATTTTGTGATTACACTAAACCAAAGATTAAGAATGCCTAACTGGTTTAGATTTTAAATTAAAATCTTGCATCATAAATGGCTTAAATAAATCAATTACAAAACTATTTCAAGATTCTAACAAAGACCAAAAAAACAGAAATAAGATTTTAACATGTGGGCAACTATCACAAGGAATATAATATACAGATTTGATATACGTGGCTATGAATGGAACTGAATGAAAGAAATAAATGAATGAGAGCTAATAGTTTTTGGAAACACCATTCAAAAGATTATGGTCTGCAATGACTAAATCATTTACTACCTGCTTACTGGACTGTAATTAAAAGCTGCTGATGAACTGTGACCATGATTAACTGTAGAACTTTTGGGGGAAAACGTGTTTACATTAATCAGACACAATGGCTTTTTGAGTTAAGGATGCTAAGAAGGAAGTCAACACAAGACCAACATCAATCAAGAAGAGTCAACATCTGCCCGGAAACTGAGATGAAGCCAGGATGTCTCAGGATGAGAAGACGTCTATAACTCATTTGCAGCTTTTGGGACGACATCAGCAGAAATATTGCTATATAAGAGATCTTATACAATCCAAACGTTGTGACAGACAGCAGAAGGGGAAGGACAGAGATGGTGTATGGAGAGTGTCAGATCTTCTATGGGAAAGCAGGATTCTGTACATTTTGGGCTTCTTTCTCAAGGGAAGAAGAAGGAGTGTGGTTTTGGATTCTTAGATTTTGTGCAGGGAAGTCAGGTTCTGCTGTATGGAAAATACAGAACTGATCCTTGGCATTATTCTTAGGAAAAGAGGATACATTTTGAAGTTTAAAAAGTATGATGTGCTGGCAGAATTGCAAGGAAGCAGTCTGGCCAAAGAGGTGTTTTTTCTCCAGATGACAGCAGGAGGAAGAATAGTTAGGTATACATGAGGATGAATGCATGAACATATGTGTGAATGCTGAGTAAAAATGTAATTCCCCTTTTGTTGGTTTTTCAGCCAATGTAACTGTAACTTGTTTTGGAATTCAATGTAGTTACATAGAATCTGTATGTCTGTGTGTCTAAATGTTGTGTTGTAAAAGTTCCGATACACTTTCTCTTACTGGAAAATGGCAATAACAAGAACCCATGCTTTAAAGTTATTGAAAGTTTATTCATAAACACAACTACCATATATATCTTAGAAACACAGATATCTTCCAAGGTCCCGGGGCCTTTAGAAACCATAACAGCATTGCAACAAATATGGTGAATAGCACATTTGAAATTATGTACTTAAGCACTTTGGTTCAGTTTAGTTCCTTTGGTTTTTAATAGTTTTTCTACTTTGGGTTTTGAAATTAGTAAGGTGCAACTTTTTTTTTACATCCCTGAGAAGGCAAAATTAAGCTTCCAGCAATTTTGAAAATCTTAAACTGTGCTTTTTTCTTCTGATTAAATTAAGAACATGTGTGTAATGAACTGAGAACTGTCAAATGTTCATTATGTTTTCAGTCTAGAAACTACAAAGCTGTTGACAATCTAGGATGTAATCTACCTAAAGGATCACTTGATGACATATTAAAGAAGCACCCATTAACAGGAAGTAGGGTGATCAGTTAACAGGGAAAGGATATGGGGATAACAGCTTTCTGTCTTTCAGGAGAAGGCTTATGTGAGCCTTCACTCTGCAAGTGCTTGCCTTGTTTTTGTGAAGAAAGAGCCTGTGTGCTTCATTCTTCCCTCACTGATGCAAATACATCTCTGTCGCATGGCACCAACAAACCTTGCCTTTGTTTGTTCTCTCTCCCATACACACCACCCAAAGACCTTTCATGATTTCAAAAACCGCTCCCCATCAAGGGACATGTGCCGCCTCCTGCTGCCAATATAGCTTCCTTCCAGCTTTGGAAGTGACCCCCCCCCCCCTTCTAGTCCTCTCCTCTGCTGCACCACCTTGGGAATTAGCTGCTACTGGAAAAGAGAGAGAAGAGCTAAAAGGAAGAGGAAACTTGGCTTATGTGGCACAAAATAAAGCACAGCAGCTCTCTCACACACATGTTCACACCCCTAAGGATCCAGAAGCTGAACAAAAATGAGGCCTGGGAAACAGAAAAGGCACTTTCTCAAGAAAGGAATAACTGACTCCTCAATCTTTCCCATTGGGACAATGTTTCTAAGGCAGAATAAACCACTGCAGGAAGCTTTTTTTAATGTGTACCTGGGAGTGTGTGTCTCCTATAGAATAAACAGCAGCTGACAGCTTTCATTTTGCAATCATTTCCTGCCCTTCCAATACCTATTTATTACTTTCCCCGGGTTGCCCTTGCTGCCACCTCAACACCTACCTCATACAATGCCTAGCAATACAAAGCAACATTCAAGCAACACAAAACTGCAAGCCACCCCTTTCTCTATAAAGCACCAGTGTGTGGCCTGTGTTTCATTTGCAACTGTAAATGAAACAGGCCTACAACTGTGTTTATAATCCTCCTTAATTGAATTTCTGTGACAAAACCCAGAGACAGTGTTATTACCCTCAAGTTAATGTTACCTAGGGGGCTCCTGGGCAGTCTGGAAAAACATGACAAAAAAAGTCTACATGGGGCAAGCTTGACTCCAATTAAGAATCATTTTGGTATCAGTAAGAAGAAACTTTTCCCTACAGGGTGAAAGACAGAAAGAAGTTCCAGAGTGGGAGGGAGAAAAGAAATAATATAATATCAAATACCAGAAAGGTTTTATGTTTGAAAGTTAATGCTTTACTCCATCCTTCCTCAGGTCTTCCTACCTTGGTCCAATTCACATGATTTATATGATGTTTAAATGGCAATCTTAGAGTGAAGTCACAGAATTCTGGCTTCCTCTTTCATTTTCTTTTTTGCTTTCTCTTTTGTGCCAGGGCAGATGGCCTTGTTCGTTCTCTCATCACAGTTTTCCATGTTCTAGAAATTCTTCTTAACATGGCTAGAGAAAGAAGGCAATAAGTCATGATCTTAATGGGCCCACAAGGCCAGCTGTCCCAATTAAAAATCAACCTGCGTTAGATATATCAGGTAACCCTGACATATTAAAAATGGTTTCGTGATTCAGCATGTGACTTTGTAAGAGATGGCCACCTCCACAATCCATTCAACTATAAATGGAGAGCAGAGACCATTAGTATGGAACATTAATGATTCCCTAAGAAGCAGGTGGTCAGGGTGCCACTCATGGCTACTCCGAGACCTTTTCAAAAACTGAAATTAATAAGCCACTTCAAGGTCAGAGGATCACTTTAATAGTGTGTCAGGGGAATTACATGATTACAGGGCATGTCCCCATAATGTGTTATTTAATGTCGTTTAATGACATTGCCCATACAAGTCTGGAAGGCTTTTCAGGGGTAATCTATAAACAGATCACAATTATGGAATCTCGTGAAGTCTCCCACTGTGATTTAGTTGTCCTAATACAGGTTTCAGAAATAAATCTGTTGGGGGGAAATAGTGTATCCTGAAGTTTCCATAAAACTTCAGCAGAACATGTACATGGTTGTACTTACTAATTTAACATGCACACAAATAGTATATCCTGAAGTTTCCATAAAACTTCAGCAGAACATGTGCATGGTTGTACTTACTAATTTCAGATGCACACAACGTAAGAGGCTCTGTCTCAATCTGGTCCCCCTTGGTCTGGAGAAAATAGAATATGCATAAACTACTTCAAGTTGACTGATAATGTAGCAGATTTTCTATGTTAGTGTCCCAGTTCAAAATAGCCTCCAGGTGAGCTCTCTTCTAACCGATTAAGACATTATTCTTGCCAAAAAAGTTCTCATCATCTGAAACAAGTTCTGAAAACAAAGCATTGAAATAAATTCTTGTCTACTATTAGAAACATCCAAAAATTGGAAAGTTAATAAAACATTTTCATTGAATTACTGAGGAGTAAGGTCTTAAATGCTGGCATAATTTTGAGTCTTAAGGTTGCTTTATAAACACTAACCATGGGCCTTTGAAAACTGAACAGACTCACCATCAAAAGATGTACCAGATAGAGACAAGTAAAAATGACTTACTGAAGCTGATCCTCATTTTCACCCATTAGAAAAACTAAGCCTGCATTCAGCTTGTCAGTGGAAGAAGTGTCTTCAACTCTTTGTAAGCTGCTTCATGTCACCCAGTGTAATCACATGTATATTTCATTATTTGCTCTCTCAGACAGTGTGATGTTTCTTGCACAGACCAAAAGGGTTTACTGTCATAAATCCATTCTTACCATCACAAAGTTGCCACTTGGGAAGTTTTGTGGATATGACTGCTCCACCTTTTCAATGCAAAATAGCAGATTTGCAACATATATTTAGTAACACAGAAATACCTATATGGACCTATAAATACAGAGGTGGAGCTTAAAATTGTGTAATACAATTGGAGTGGATGGAGGAAAATACCACCTCTTAACCAAAACACAATTTTCCCCGGAAAGTAATAATGGACATTTATGAAATGGAAATTATTATGGGAGTAATGGGTTCTCCTTTCCCCTTTTATACTCCAAATTTTTAATTCAACATAGCGCATCTTGATGAGCTGGAACTTTACAAAAGTATGTGAGATCAGTCAGAAGACTAATTGTTTCTAATGAATATTTAAGCAGTCATGCACAATGCCCCATTTCAGTGTTTTTGATGCCTACTTTGAAAACAGTGTGTGTACTTAGGACACATTGCCCTCACTCTCAAATTGTCCCATTTGTCCTCACTGAATCCAGCATGCAGGGGAACATGACTGGCTGCTCAGAAAGCATGATGTCATCTCATTCACTACAGGATCACTAATTGACTGGGATGACCAATATGACTTGTCTGATTGAAAATCCATTAATTAGGAAGAGAAAAACTGGCAACTATCAGCAGCAGATGGTGAAAAACTAGCAATAAACAAGATCAAAAAGAAAGCAAAATACACTCACAATGACCGTTTTGTTTAACGCGATATGCCACTCTTCCCCAAGAACAAATAAGACAACCAACCACAGAAGAATAGGATAACATTCAACAGAGTTGAGCAAGTAACCTAGGGGTGGAACCATGTGACCCTCCAGTTGCTGCTCAACAACAGATCCATACAGAGCAAGTCATCAGCATCAGTGGGGAAGAATGGTTTGTGGAGCAGTTCAATATCTGGAGTATGCACCCATTGAAATCTGGAATCCCATCCAAAATTGCTATTTTGCAAGGAATCAGAAATGGGGCACCCCTCCATACGCAATCTTTCCTAGACCACAGTTTTTTAAACTGTACATCCTGGCCCCAAATGGGATCCCCCTGAGCTCAGAGCTTTCCAAACATTTCATGTTTATTACACAACTAGCCGTTCTCTGCCACGCATTGCTGTGGCCCAGTCTGTGAATATGTGTTTTGTGTGTGTATGTATGTGTATATGTGTATATATGTGGTTTTACGCATGCGTTGTAATGTATTTTTATTTTTTGGCTTTTAAAGGCTCTTCCACTGTGTTTTTCGGTGTTTTTATGAGTGATGGTCATTTGTTAGCCTGATAGGTGTATTGTGTCCAAATTTGCTGTCAATTCGTCCAGTGGTTTTTGAGTTATGTTAATCCCACAAACAAACATTAAATTTTTATTTATATAGATTTCTAGACATTCATCATTTCACAACACAATAATTCAGTTTTACTAGGAAACAAGAGATACACACACATTCATAAGTGGTAATAATAAAATGTATAAGGACGTAACATATCTCATGAAAACCTTACATTTATATTTTTTAAAAATATATGATTTATTGCTTGTTTCACATAGACTCAGAGGTTTCTATGTCCGTGTGACACACCTACGTATTGCAACTGAAACACCAATGTGTCAAAACACACAATTTGAAAAAGCTCTGGCATAGCTCAATGTTAGGGTCATGAAAAATTTGGCAACTGTAAAAGATTTCTGAACAGCACTCATTTACACAAATCCGTTAGCAACAATGTGCAGCGTTTACAGGGGACTCTGCAGAATCATCTTGGTTTAGCAAGCCTTGCAAATGCCAATTTATTCTCAATAAATGTTTGATTTTTATACCTATGTTATATACCTATATACTTGGAATCACATTTCTTGGGCAGAAAGTGGAAAACGTTTAAGAAGCCCTGTCTTAAACAACAAGGAGGATCCCTCCTTTCCCAAAAGGATGGTTGACATGCAAGTTTGCTGTGAGACTAGATTGGAGAATCACATAAACAATCAGCAGTTCTCAAGACAGGCTTGGGGATACGCAAGTAGAAAGCTGCTTATCACACACTACATGTGGCCCACAACTGGCCATCTCTTTTCCAATGAGCAATATTTTTCCTTCTTCTTTGACAAGCACTCCGTTGTCTCTGAACTATTCCGTCTCTGCCCTACTTAGATCTTTTTGCCGTGATTGCTTGCTCACACCTGTGCGTGACATTGCTGATTAACTCAGAAAGCCTTCACTTGCCAATTCCCCCACGAAATCACTCAGGGCTCAAAGGGGATGGGTTGAGTTATCACTTTTATCCAACACTACTCCAAACATCTGCAGCTATATGTAATAAATGAGAGGAGGAAGACACACATTTCTTTTCGCTTTTAGGATGGAGACCAGTATCCCAGGAATAAGAATCTCTGTGGATTAATCAGGCTCTCGAACATTATCAGCATGGTGGCAAAAAAGAGAAAAGAGGGAGAATTTAAGAGGAATGATGACATGGCACAAGCAGAAAGCAACATATATTTTTATGTATTTGCAAAATGCCACCGGCAGCAACTTTCCTAGTTAATTGGTTTAACCTTATTAAATTGAAAAACCTATTTGTAAAGAGCAAGATTTTTTTACCCTCCTAAGCCTGCTCAGGTCTTGAGTCCAAACCTTTGGTAGCTCTTTAACAGCCAATGTTGTATCAAGTTCCTTTAGCAATAAAAGACTAACAACAAGGAGGTGGGGTAGAAAACAAACCATGTTTTTTTCCTATAAATAATTATTTAAAAATATTTGGGAATGTATTAATAATTATTATTGTCAGTAAATAATATAATAATATATAATAATGATTACTTCATATTTGTATCCTGCCTACATCTCCCCGAAGGGACTCAGGGTGGCTTACATGGTGACAAACCCGATCAATATAGTATATAGTATTTTATTATTTATTTATTTATTTCATATCAAAAGCATTGCATAAATTGGACTGATAAAAATAGAAAAAAGAGCAAAAAGAGCAATGGCACTGTCTGTAGCCTCCAACAATTCTTCCTCTGTACGTGAAGCAAGACATAGTGGACAAGCATACAGATGCGGAGTTGTCTGTTGTGCTCCACAGTCACACAAAGTGGAGGATTCTTTTAGGTAGTGCCATTTTGCCAGGTTGTCTTTTATCTGCCCATTCCACTTCTGAGTCTGTTCAGGGACTTCCAAGTTGCCCATTCTTGGTGTGCCTCTGGAGGAAGACCCTTGTGGGGGGGCCACCCAGTTGGGATTTCCTGGTTTAGCTGCCCAGAGGGATACCCTTGCTGTTGCTGGAGGGGGGGGGGGGCAAGAGGACGGTAGTTCTCATAAAGCTTTTCCTTGATTTCCTTGAGTCTACTGGGAGGAGGCTGGTAGCCATGTAGTGGATGGCTTTCACAGTGTTCAACCTTATTTCTCTCACATTTAGCAGCAATTTCCCGTCGCACATCAGGGGGGTGGGGGCAATGCCAGCTAGCTTGTAGAGTTTATCAACAGGTGTAGGTTTAAGATATCCTGTGATTATTCTGCATGTTTCAGTCAATACTATGTTCACCTGCTTTGAATGGCCAGACTTATGCCAAACAGGGCAGGCATACTCAGCAGTTGAATAAGACAAGGCTAGGGCTGATGTTCTTATTAATTATGGGTCTGCACCCCATGTGCTGCCAGTAAGTTTCCCCAGGATGTTATTACGTGCAGCTACTTTGTGCTTGGTGTCCAAGCAGTGTTTCCTATATGCTAGTGTTTGATCTAAGGTGTCACCGAGATATTTAGGATGGAAACAATGTTCAAGCTCTTCACCTTCCCAGGTGACTCAATTTCCTGTTGGCTTCACGGTTGCATATATATCTCAAAATAATTAAAATATAACACACTAAAATTCATAAAACAACATCATAAAGCAATATAAAACAAACTACAACATAACATTGTATAAAAACAACTATCGCGCAAACCAGCAATGGCCTGAGAAGTAAACAGTCCTGAGCTCAGGTGGGCCAGCTGGTGCAAATCAGTTGCAAGGACAGGAATGATGGATAGTGCAGAAGCCAGGAGACAAAATTAGGAATGGAGGGCAATAAAAAACACGGCACTGTATCTCAGGGTAAGGAGCTGCAGCTCCTTTGGGTTAAGCCCTTGTGTCGGCTGAACTGCTGACCTGAAGGTTGGCAATTCGAATACACGAGAAGAGATAAGCTCCTATCAGCTCCAACTTCCCATGGAGGGGCGTGAGAGAAGCCTCCCACAGGATGGTAACATATCTGGGTTTTCCTGGGCAACTTCTCTGCAAACAAACAATTTTCTCACACCAAAAGCGACTTGCAGTTTCTCAAGTCGCTTCTGACACAATAAAAAAGTAAATAGATTCATATTTGAAAATATGCGCACAGGCACACACAGCTATGTGTTATAACTCTATATAGCCTCTATATAACTCCATATAACTCTATATATGTGTGTTATAACTCTAAAATCTCAGTGAAATTTCTAGAGGTTTTAGACATTGGTGTTTTGGAATTTTCCTTTGCACTTGTCCATTTAATTTCTTTCTCCACATTAAGTCACTCTGCCTTTCACTAAATAGTCTCTCTGTCTAACCTGCCAAAGAACTGCCAATGGGCCCCTCATTTTACAGATGAATAGGCCAATTTTACCAATGAGAAAAGGCTTTTAATGTGCCATGGCGAGAGTACAATGAAATGTGGCAATTTTCCGGTGTTAATGATGCCACTATGCACAGATGAGGGAAAAAACAAAATCTTGCGTGTTTAATGGTACACAGGCCTTCCATAGCCTATTGCATTTGAAATAAGATGCAGGACTGTGGGAAGAATGGACTGTGTCCTGGGAGGGAAGTGATATTCAAAGATTGTAGATAAGCCTGCTTAAAAAAAAAAGATGTACATGTACATTAATTGTATTTAAAGTGCGAACCCACTTAATGGAAAGGTATTGTAGTTTCTGAGATAATTTCACAAGACATGATATTTTTTTATTGATCTGAACTGGTTGGTGGAAAAAATCAAGTCATCATCAAAAGATAAAACAATAAAACTAGATGTGTAGGTACTATGTGACCCTATTTTTGACTAGTTCTTTGCACGTCATTAAAATGATCTTACAGAGAAAAGAGAAAACACCTGTATTAATAAAGGTAAAGGTTTGCCCTTGACATTACGTCTAATCATGCCAACTCTGGGGGGGGTGGTGCTCATCTCCATTTCTAAGCCAAAGAGCCGACGTTGTCCATAGACGCTTCCAAGGACATGTGGCCAGCATGACTGCATGGAGCGCCATTACCTTTCCGCAGCAGCATTACCTATTGATCTACTCACATCTTCATGTTTTCGAACAGCTAGGTTGGCACAAGCTGGACCTAACAGCAGGAGCTCGCTCCGCTCCCCAGATTCGAATCGCCGACCTTTCAGTCAGCAAGTTCAGCAGCTCAGCGGTTTAACCATGGGGACTCCCAACCTATATTAATACATACCAATTTCTCAGGTATTTATGCATAAAGCAACTGTTCGATAATAGCTGCAGTGTATGAGTAGAATTTTCTACTCATATACTTCCCTCTTTTGCTATTCTAATATTTAAAATAGTTTCCTGTCTATCAAGGGCCTATGGATCATTCATCTTTGTTCGTAAGCAAAAAAAAAAAAAAAGTACTTTATGTTTGCCTGTTTGGACATGGAGATATGTGGAAACAAAGAGGATTTTTTTCCTATGTTCTTTAAAAATATCTTTTCAGTTTACATTCATAACTATGCATGTATTGCAGAGAAATCCACCATGGATACCACTGGCATCAAAATGCAACTGTTCTGAAAGGATAGAATCTGGCAAATTGTTGCAATAATTGACTGACTGATCCTGGTGTCTGTGTGAAAAGGATCATTGTGTGTGCATGGACCTTCAAGTCACTTGTTGACTTGTGGTGATCCAACGCATTTCATAGGATGTTCTTAAACATGTAATATTTCGAGGCGGTTTTGCCAGTTCCCTCCTCTGAAATATAGCGTAAAGCAACTGGTGTTCGTTGGTGGTTTTCCAATCAAGTACTAACCAGAGCTGACATTGCTTAACTATCACAATCAGACAGTGCCTGATGCATAGGAAGGGTCACTAAGGGCCCTTCCACACAGCCATATAACCCTGAATATTAAGGCTTTGAACGGGGATATCTGAGTCCACACTGCCATATATTCCAGTTCCAATCAGATCATGTGGGATATTATTCAGCTGTGTGGAAGGGGCCTAAATCAGAAACTTACATAGGTAGTTAGATATATTTCATGAAAAATATTACCTGTTGCACATTTATAGTTCACATAGAATAGAAATCTGCATAGAAAGTGTCTTTGTCACTATTTATTATTGTCTGTTCCATTCCTCCTTACATTTTCTTAGCGATGGCATCTGTAATCCAGATATCAGTACAGAAAATGTAAACTAAATGACCTACTCCTCAAATTAAATTCCTCCTCCTGATACATTTTCCACTTCATTTTATTTGCATTTTTTTAACTTTATAAAGTCCCTTGGTGCCATTCCAGTCTACCTTAATTTAGGTGATGAAACATCCTTTCTTAAAGACAATTTCTTGTTCTCCCCTGGATGAAAGGGGAAGGTTTCTGTTGAGTCATTTAGTTTTATTTGAAATGCAAATGATTGGTTCTGCTTTACATCTCGTTGGCCTGTTTCTTCCTCTCACATCAACAATTAAGAAATAGCGGAATTGTTTATGTGTCTGAATGATCCAAGATGGTGAAGATTGATGCTTACATTAGTTGCATCTCCTTGTACCATCTCCACAAAAATTATCCTCCTTTTTCTCTCTCAAAGTGGAGGCTGTGATGACAATGATGATGAAAGAGATGCAAATAAAAGGAGAGAACATCAAGTATCTTTCCACTTATATAAATACATGTAAGTAGGAAAATGTATATTATTTTAAGTACTGTTTGCAAACCAAATCCGCACATAGGGGGAGAACATCTGGAAAGATTGCTCTGTGAAAACAGAAAAGACAAGAGCATCTGTCTTGCCAAAACACATGTGAAGCAGATTATATGAAATTAATACATCCCTATCTATAACAGAAATACCTGGGGGAGTCCTGGCATTATATATTTTTAAAATTTTCATTAATCTCTCTGTCTTTCACTGTATTCCCGTCTCTCTCTTCCTCTGCACAGTTAGGCAGTTAGCATTCTGAATGAGTGCCTGGGTATAATAATGGGCCAGGTTAGGGACAGTAGACAAGGTTCGATCTGTTACTATTGCTGCTAAAGGTTACTCAAAGAAGTGTCCAACCTATACCTACGGTGGGGGGTGGGGGGGTGGTATTCCCTCTAAAGAATAACAGTCCCCCCCCCCCCACACACACACACACATTCACTGGTGTTAGGAGTAAAAGATTCCCATGAAAGTGGAAGAAACGTTAGGTTTTTTTAAAAAAAAAAAACACTTCAAGAGAGAACATGACTCTTGTAATCTCTAGGACCTCCAGCACAATCTATGGTCAACCTCCAATAGCATTGTCCTGAAGGATCTATAAATGCCTGAAGAAGTATGCTCTCCAGGATTCTCCAGCTCCTTCAACAATTTTATAAGTAGCTTTCACCAGATATTGACCAGAGAGTTGTACTGGAGGACCTAAAGATTCCTCAAGAGAACATATTAATCAAATCAGTGAATCCAAAAGTGAAATCTTGAATGTGGGGGTTTGACTATAGTCTCTTACTTTGGTGGTGTTCTTCTATTTACTATATAAGGCTTTGGTGACACATTCTTTTGTCCTCCGTGGGAAAGAATGTCCAAACAAAGCAAGGCACTCTGTCAAGAAAATAGAATTTTTGAACTTACCATATTTGTTTTTCCGTTAGAGAACAAACTAAATGAATACTGGTATGTAAAATACTTTGTGGCACAAAGTGCTTTTTAGCTATTTAGGATGAAATGTGTTCCTACTGGAAAAAAGATAGCCTAGTTAAAGACAAAAATCAGTAATGTGTGGGACTGGCTTTGAAAAGGGCGTGGAAACTTCAGACAGTAAAATATAGGGTAGCAAGATCACTGATGAAGCACTATAAATACAATAATTAAGCAGTGCGTTGTGGTCTTCACCAGGTTGCACTGTGTTCTAAGGCCCAATTCATTGGCATTAATTTTCAAATGCTTGGATATTTGGAGCCCAGGTTTCTTCCTACTTCCTTTCATGTATAGACAGTTCTAGGGAAGAAGTGGAGTATCATCCTCACCATCACTACTACCATCATTTAGAGACGGCCTTTTCAAAATAGTTTTAGGGGAAAATGTATGAAAGTATAAGTGATATAGGACATCACCCAAAGAAAGTATTGTTGGGAGTAGAAGCCAATTTAAGAAAAAGAGGCATAAGAGAAGGCCTCTCCTCATGGGATGGAACCTTTCACAGAAATGGTTACAGCTGAGCCCTGGTACCTTAACTACAAGATGAAGAAGGAAAGCTGCTAGAAACATCCCTAGTACCTGGCTCTGAACCATGTCATCTTGATGTCTTGGTTTAGATTGTGTCTGACATTCACTCAATTCACTGGCTGGACTATATTAATTTATCCTGAACTACTTCTTGGCTCTGAATCACTCTCATCAGTTTTATCTGTCCCTTGTAGGACTCTGCTAGCTTACCCCCATACACTCTCTTTTTGATGTTTGTTTTGGATTTGCCCTCACATGGATATTGACTCCTTGTTCACACTATCCCATTCCAGCTCCTTGGATTGTCCTAACAGTGCTCCTAGATTCCAACTAGGCTTGGCTTTGCCTGGAATAAGAGATTTGTGGGTCAAGTATTGGATATGCAAGCATCATTCCTAGTTCCTTCATAGATGCCATCCCAGTGTCTCTGTGACAACACAGAGGTTGCAACAGATGCTTCTGCCAGACTGAAGCTGCCACATCATTGGCAACTGTGATAAAACAGAGTACCCAAACGAAAACACAACCCTCCTAGCTTCACATAGAAGATGGAGGTGGGGAAAACCCAGTGGGCATCCATAACACAACTTTTGGGCATTGTGTTATCATCTTTTCCATACACACACTCCTAGCCCACATTGAGGAGCTTAAGTGGAGCTCCACAGAGGTAGTATCATGGTTGGGAAACACCATCACTACACAATGTTCAATTGTAAGTGAAAGCTCTATAATTTTCCAAAACTGTTCTAGGGCTTTTTAGACCTTCAAAATTTTTATGCTGATGCTATCTTAACCTGTTATGACATTTTGAATTTTATATTTTGTATATTTTATGGTTTAACATTTCCTCTCTGGAGCCCTAGATAACTTGTTGTTAATGGCCAATATAAAATGCTGCTAATAAATAAAATTAATCAATACAACTAAGCATTAACTGAGCTTGGCTTTAGTGTGCAAAAATCATGCCAACCCAGACTTCTGTCAAAGGTCTTCTGAAAGTTTTTAACCCCACAATTTATACATTTATGTTACTGACTTAAATCTTGTCAGTTATACAAGCCTGCTAAAATTAATGACTTGTTTCTCTCTTGTACTCATTTATGGAAGGAATTGTAAGATCCAAGTTGAATAATAACATGCATTCCTCAACTTGTCCCACACTGTTAGAAACAGGAAAGGCTTGGCATATGGAGGTGTGGGACGTTCACTGAAAGAGTAGCAGCTAAATTATCACATATCAAGGGTGACTGTACAATGAGCACTCTTCCTACTGAAGCCAACAGGATCTGACAAATCGTCCTTCTACAAAAAGCAATAGGAACTCCACAAATGGAACAGCTACAAGATCATGACTGCAATTTCTATTTAACTATGGTGTCACTGATTGGATGAGCAAACGTGATTACTAGGGATTGGATAGGGCAGAACAGTGAAAACCAACACAGGGTCTCAAATGCAAAAAAGATCCAAGTGCAATGTTACTGGTATATTACAGTCATTTCCTATAGCTCCTCCTCCTCCCCATTAGTTCTTCCAAAAAAACACTCCTGATGATCTTGCCCATTGATTAAAACACATTTTTCAATGCCTTGTGATTGAGTTTCCTGATAAAGTCTGATGAAAGTTATCAACTTGGCCTGGAATAAAAGGTGGGATCAATGAGTTTTCATTACAAGATATTGATTGTTCTGAGTTCCTCGCTGAACTAAACAGAGATCCAATGAGTACCTTAAATAAGTAGCACATTAAAACAGTCTGACCAAAATAAAGAATCAGGGCTTAAATTTATGACTATGAGGCTCCTTCCACAGAACTGAATAAAATCACACATTTTCCGCTTTGAAATGGACTATATAGCAGTGTGGTCTCAAAAAACTCAATTCAAAGCAGAAATTGTGGTATTTTCTGCCTTCATATTCTGGGTTATATGGCTGTGTGGAAGGGCCTATGAAGTGTATAGTGTCAAAAGCAAAGTTAAGCAATCTCAGTCAACGTGCACAAAGAAACACATTACATTTATGCAGTGGTGTTGAAGCCTTTGGCTGCAATTGGCTGAGCAGCTATGAACAGCCTGGGGAGGAAGGAATCAGTTCCATGCCCTGTCTTCGGCTGTGATGCACAGGTGGAGACTGTTCTATAACTCAGGGAATGAGAGTATAAATAGCCTCTGAGGATGCCTGTCATAGATGTGGGTGAAACATCAGGAGAGAATGATTCCGGAACATGCCCATAGCCTGGAAAACTGACAGCAATCCAGTGATTCCAACCATGAAAGTTTTTGACAACACATTGAACATCTCTACAGGGAGAAACTGTTCCAAAACACATGGAGACTGGAAAAACTAAGGACCAGGAAAGCACATCTACTGTGCTTCCTGACCTTCCTTCTAAACCTCACAACCTCTGAGGAGGCCTGCCATAGATGTGGGTGAAACACCAAGAGAGAATGCTTCTGGAACATGGCCATACAGCCCGGAAAACTCACAGCAACCCAGTATAAATAGAATTAGATGGCAGAGCTTGGATTGGAGATGAGTATCAGAGAAATGCTGGAGAAAGGAAGAAAACACGCAGAGGAAGAGGGCAGTGAGAAGAATAGAAACAGGTAATGACAATGACCCGTAGGAAGAGATGAGTATGCCACAGGGTGGAGAGCCAAGCAAGGCTACTACAAGCGAATGAGCAGAGCAATGAATGACTAATTTTAACTGTTATGATACAGCCATGGGAGAACTTTGAAATCATGTAGTCATCTGAAAATCAGATCACTTGCCATCTGTTGGAAACTGATCCTTTTAATTGCATGCAAATACCATGCCATCCACCCCAGCTCCAAAAGCGCTTCTAAAATTTGGAGGGGGAGGCTAATGTCATGAACAGTGATGCATGTCAGTTCTGTCACCCAGACAGAAACTGTACAGAGCTCTATCCTAATCCCTCCCAGCTCATATGGCAGACAAGATACAGTACAAAACCTGAACCAGTAAGTTTACTACACTCTCCCACACTAGTTGAAACCTTTCTTCAGGGAATTTACACCATGATTCAAGTTTTTTTTTTTTACAGTCTCTAAGTGACCTGCGGGAGAAGTCTGCCATCTGGACACATAGAAAGTCAAAGGATTCAGAAACAAATGGAAAGATCTAGAAAGAGTGTCATCACAGCTTTAAAAATAAACCCTGGAAACTCAGTTTTAAAATACTTACTGCCTTTGCATCACTAGTGCCTCATCTTGAGGTTCATGCTCCGCCGTAATCCTGTTACAACCTGAAAGAAAAGAAAAGCACATGAAGAACACAATGAAAATGATTAACCACATACTAGCAGAACAGAATAAAAACATGATCTAGCATTTATATCTAACACCTCAATCCACCAACATTTGGCCAAATAAAAAAGAGACATTTCTAAATATCAGGGGTCACTTTCCAATAGCAAGTTTGTGTGCAACATGGTGCTTTGGTCCTCATATCCATGTATGCATGCATAACAGCCTAAAGCCACAACAACAACCTATTCAACTCAGAAGTTGACCCTCAGAGTGAAGCAAACCCACAGAGGAATACGGTGCCCAAATGAACACATTGACACATTTTTAATAAGGCTCCCTAAGCTTCTTCAAAGGCAAAATAAGGACAGGAGAACATATCATACAATAGATACTACTCTTGTTGTACAAAAAGTGCATCTTTTTGTACAAAAAAAAAATAAAATATATTCCTATTCAGTAATTCACCTGGCTCACATAAAGGTTAAAACGATGGTAGGGGCTGGAGCAGACATGCAAGCCTGCTCCCAGTATCCCTATTCCTTTCTACATACAATGCTAAGGTTTGGGAGAAGGAAGAACATGTTCAGCTAAATGCACCACTAAGTAAATCCCCTACATACTCATTTATTTATTTATTTGGTGCATTTGTTAACCGCCATTCTCAGCCCTTCGGGCGACTCATGTATAAGTCTACAATTTTTAGTCAAAAAAATGAATCACAAAAACCAGAGTCGATTAATCCACAACTCAATGTGAGTACTGTATCTTGATTCTTAACTATTCCTTTCTCTGAGTAGAGTAGTGAAAAGCAAGAGCTTAGTCCAACCCAGCAGAACCCAAAAGACGCAGCAATCCCCTCAATTCTCTCCGCTGTGACATAGTTTCTGGCCTTTTTCAATGACTGAGTGGGGAAATGGCAACAGGAGCAGCTGATCTCTGAGAGGACATTGGTGTTTTCCCTTCTTGATAGAATTACCTTCAAATTATTCACAAGTCATATTTTGAAACCATAATTTTGGTTCCTAAACCTTCCCTCAACATATAAATGAGCTGGTCTTTACATAAGTATATATGGTTTTTGTTTTTTTGTCGTGTCAGGAGCGACTTGAGAAACTGCAAGTTGCTTCTGGTGTGAGAGAATTGGCTGTCTGCAAGGACATTGCCCAGGGGATGCCCAGATGTTTTGATGTTTTACCATCCTTATGGGAGGCTTCTCCCATGTCCCCGGATGAGGAGCTGGAGCTGATAGAGAGAGCTCATCCGTGCTCTCCCCAGATTCGAACCTGCGACCTATCGGTCTTCAGTCCTGCCCGCACAAGGGTTTAACACACTGCGCCACCGGATAATTAAGTGGTAATTAATTTTAAAATGAACCTACAGGCTAGGGACAGAAGGAGTAAGATCTCCAATTCCTACCAAGTTCCTCCACTGGGCTAACTAAAGGCATACTTATAAACATTTCCAGAAAGCCATTTTCTTCAGTAAATCTTTTCCAGACACATACTGTCAATGCTACTTCCATGTCCTATCCCAGCCAATTTCCCAGGCTGAGGAGGTGGGGGGAAAGTCTATAGAGCTTTCACTCTTACTGTTTCTGCATTCTTCCATATACACTCGAGTTTGGTCTTCATTACAAACATGATTGGCAAGCAGTTATTATAAGTTATTAATGTCTCAATGAACCCTTGCTGACTTGTCTATCTCTGTAGGACTGTAGAATCCCCTACACAGATCAGCATTTTCTTAATAAACAAAAGACCATAATAAGATTCAATAACATGTAAACCAACCAAGAGGAAGGAGTTTAGGGATTATTATCTAGGACTGTAAAATAGGAGTCCCTTGAAAAAAGCTCCATCCAGGTGGAATCTTGCAGCTCTAACTTGGAGGAAACTTTCTAACACACCCCGAAGAGCAATGCTGTGGGCTGTTCTGCAGAGCAGTACAAATTAGTTAACGTTCATCACATTTATTCTTAACATCTAAATCTCAGAGAACTATCTACCCCCACTCAGGAAACAGAAACATATGTGACCTTTGTATTCAATCCAACTCAACCAAACACAGCTCATTTAGAATTTCATCGCGCTCTCAACAGTGATTCAAAGCACTTGGCAAATAATCTTAAGAAATAAACAGATCTGAGAAAAATCTCAATGTCCCGAATGGCCGTTCAAGGAGACAAATATAGCTTGCACTACAGCTCAATTTATCCAGAATATTCTGTTTTTACATGTAAGACAAGATGCAGCTAGTAATGCATTGGAACAGAAGATGGAAAATGGATGATTGTACCTCTGAAAGCTTCTCTACCTCCATAGTTCCCCACTCTAAAGAAACATCCCCACTGTCCTGTTCTGACAATCAACATTTTTATTCATGCAGAAAATTTAACCATTCTGTTAGACACAAATTTTATCGTAATTCCAACCCATGCAGATTGTACCACATGAATCTACTGGATGTAAATACTGACTGGGAAACACTCAAACTGCAGTGCGGGAAAAGCAACTGCAAACACTGCTCCAATTGGAGGGTGTGCTTAATTTTGTTTAATGTGACAGTTGCTTTGTCTAACACAAGGTGCTCAGCATATCTCACAACAATAAAAAGAGTAATATGACAGAAAATAAAACCTCACAAGAATCAATCAAATGCAAAGCAGATAATACAGAATAGAGTCCATCATCAATATTCATAGCACAGCTGAATTGTTAAAAGTGTACAGAATTGTTTAGAAGCACATAGAGGCAAGCCTCTGTAGAAAGAGACACCACAATTCAAAAAAGGAAAAATGTGGATACTAGAGAACATCATATTTATGCATTTGGGCAATGTGTGGTCCTATATGCTGCTGAATTGCAGCTCCCATCAACAATCATAATTTAACTATACTGGCTTGAGATAATGGGAGCTGCTGCTCAACAAAATCTTATGAGCAGCACCTTGCCCAGCAATGATTTGAGGGCTTCAAAAGTAAATGACACAGTGGCCTGAATTTTTGTCTCAGATCAAATGGGGAATAATTGCTTGGTCAACAACTGCTGGTTTCAAACACTATTTATTGGCACAAAAGTTGGCTGGTTGCTTCCCTAAGATCCTCCAACACATTTCAAGAGGAGGCCTATGGACAACGTTCAAGACAGTAGAAAAATCTAGACCCAAAATATTCAAACTCTGCCAACCCAATGATTCTCATTGACATGTACACCTTGCAATGCCCATGTGAGTGCATGTGCTTTTGCGTCATCTGTCAACTTATGGTGACTCTATGAGCATTTCAAAGAGTTTTCTTAGGCAAGGTATACTTAGAGGTAACATTAACATTTGCTTCCTCGGCATATTGTCTCTAAATTCCTTCAACTTTTACAAAATCATCTAGAATTTCATGTAAGTACAGACTCCTGTATTCTTTATTATATGCAGAATAGAAGATTGAATCTTGGCAGGTACAGCCTATAATACAGAATTCAGAAAAGCTGGCTTTCTTCTATGAAAGAGATCAATCCAGGTTGGGAAGGGATCACACTCCTGAAGTTTCAAAGTTTAGAAAGACCAGCAGAAGTAGACTAGGCCAAAGCATATAGAAAATCAAGCTCCAAAAGCATGGTCTGAAGGTAGAGCAATCCACAGAGGCCAAAGCTGTCATACTCTAAAGGCAGCCATGTATGGAAAGGGAAGAAGAGTTTAGCTGGCAGAACCTTTTCACACCAAGGAAAATTGCTCAGAAGTGACAGTCCAGCCTCAAGCAAGGGCTTGCAGATACAACCAGATGGAAGCAGCCATGGGAAAGGGTCTCATCTAATAATACAACTTAACAGCAAGGCTTGGGTTGAGCCATAGATTTCACTTTTAAGAAACATAGCTCAATTTACAAACTTTCATAGAAAACAACACAGCTTTTGTGATGAGGAAGTGTCATTGTTATAACCAGACCTGGACAAGTCAGGTCTGGCCAGACCTGGAAATACACTGGAACCTTAATACGTAATCTTCCTTTTTATCTTTGTCTGTTCCAGAACAGCTTCTTGGAGGTCAGAAACTGAATATTAAGGAAGTGGATTATGAATATTACCATTTTCAATGTGAGATTGTATCAATGTTCTCCTTCTTGTTTGTCCATTGCAAAGCACAAGGAAGCATTGCTTGACAAAGGATGGCATGTATCACACAAAAGGATAAACAAGCATTTGTACAATACATAAAACAAGCCGATAACAAGATCTAGGAGTAAAATGCACTATTATTAAAAAATTATAATAGAGAAATTCCCTCCTGCTTTTTGTACTATAATCAACAAGTAAAGTATTTTACTTTAATACAAGACATGAAGAAAAACATTCAGCAACAGTTCTGGTAAGTATAGTGTTAATTCCTGTAGGGGTACAATACTTAAGAAAATCAGCAAAAAACTATTTCCAGAGTGACAGATAATAAGACTCCTACTACATGCTTATGCAACAGACACTTCCTCATTTGTATCCGTCTGAATATTCATGAATCACCAATGGCTCTGAGTGAGTACATAATCTGGTTCTGTCACTTCTTGTTTCCAGTTATGGTCCTTGTGTAGAGAATCAGAAGTGTGAGCCACAAGACCCTCAAAAAGTTCTTGGCATGGTTTCTGCTGATGGGAGTTGCAGTCTAAAATACCTGGAAGACTACATGATTCCCATCCCAGTTTTAAGGAAACTGTAAAGGGAAGGATATAATAACCTTTCCTGGGACTGGGCTCTGGACGACTTTCTAGTGAAAAGTTAGGTTGTGATCATTTTTGTAAGAAAAAGAAAAAGAAAAACAAGTCTCAAATCAGGAAAAAATGCAACTGCTTTGCAAAAAAAAGTTAAAATCGGAGTGGTTTCCTTTGAGTAGTTTTGATACCAAGCATCCGGATTGGAGCCGCGGTGGCACAATGGGTTAAAACTTTGTGCTGGCTAAACTACTGACCTGAAGGTCAGAGGTTCAACTGTCATCTCCAGCTTCCCATGCAAGGATATGAGAGGAGCCTCCCACAGGATGGTAACACATCCAGGTGTCCCCTGGGCAATGTCTCTGCAGACGGCCAATTCTCTCACACCAGTCACTTCTGACATCATTCAAAAACTCCAGATAAGAAAACACCCAAAGAAGATTTGGGCTATTTTAGTAAAATGGCTCCATTTTGAGTAGCTGTTGGCATCTTTTAAAACAAGGTTTATAGGAGCTATAGGTTGCAGACATAACTTCAAGTGCATACTGCATGTTACTGCTATGTCAGTCAATGTTTCTTGGTAATTTCATTGTGTATTTGAAGAACAAGCCCTTCTTCTACTCTACCTCAGGGTTGGGCAAAGCATGTATGCAGTTCTTGAAGGTTGTTTCTTTGACCTTTGGCCCTTCCAGATTCCCCATTCACCCTTTTTCCGGCCATAAAGAGGGTGAATGGCCTCTCTTGGAAGCCTCCCAAAAGTAGCAATTTATATTCAGTAAAGTTTGAGAGGCCCCTATACACTGCCTAACAAATAAATGCCTGTTTGGCAAAATACCAATAGACCAATTTTTAATAAATTTTTGGCAGCTATTTGGTCTTTAAGAGGCCTCAAGGCCAGAAGAAAGGATCCCAGACCCAGTGTAGTTATCCAGCACTGCACAATCCTACCAAAAAAACCTTGGATTTGACATTTTGACTAGATGTTAAACATTACAAACACCGTAAATGTTAAACATTGCTGCACAAACCATTTAGAAATGCATGAATTGTCCCATATATACATATCTCCTAGAAAGCATATAAAACAATGGTTCTCAACCTGTGGGTGCCCAGGTGTTTTGGCCTACATCTCCCAGAAATCCCAGCCAATTTACCAGCTGTTAGGATGTCTGGGAGTTGAAGGCCAAAACATCTGGGGATGGGTTGAGAGCCACTTATATAAAGGAACGGCACTCACTTGCCAGTTTCTCTGCGGTCTGTTCTGTACTCATAACAACATTTAAAGCCATAAATTCCATGGACGTTAATACTCAAAAAACACCTTTCCTAATTTACACCTGCTTGTGTGAAGTCTGAGGCCTGAATCCCACCAGTGGATAATAATATATTGTATGAAGACATACAATAACGGCATTCCATGCAGTCATGTGGGCCACATGACCTTGGAGGTGTCTACGGACAATGCTGGCTCTTCGACTTAGAAATGGAGATAAGCACCAGCCACCAGAGTTGGACATGACTGGACTTAATGTCAGGGGGAAACCTTTACCTATGAAGACATAAGAAAGAGACTTCTCTAATTAGGGTTCCTTGTTTATGAAATGCCATCCCCTTAGAGCCCCAAAAGGTTTTATTTCAGTACCTAGTAAAATATGGCTTTTTGTGAAAGCTTTCAGTCTACTCTATGTCTATAACCATCCCCTTATCTGAATAGAAAGGCATGGTGAAAGGCAAGAACTTAGTTCATCATGGGAGAACTAAAAGAAGCACAGATCCACTCTTTTCTATCTGTCATGGCATTGCTTCTGGTCTTTTTGAATGCCTGGGTTGGTAAATGGCAGCAGGCAGCAGCAATCATGGACAGTTGATCCCCTGATGCAGCATAGGTGCATTCTCCTCTCTGTGAAATGATCCTCAACTAATGGCTGAAAAAGGCAGGCCAGAAATACTGTAAATGAATAATAATAATTAATCCATTTGGGCCTCAAAACCTGCTATCAAATTATATATGAGGTCCACTTATCCATGAGTATATATGGTCATGATTTGATATAGTTTGTGTATGTAAGTAGTTTTCATTGTTTTATCTTGTGTTAATGGATAGTTTACCTTGCTTGTTCAATAGTGTAATATGTGGCTAGAATGTAAATATTTTTATACAGAGATCTTTAGGCTTAGGATCTTTAGGCTGACCACCTGCTGCAATGCACCCTGAGCCCTGCCACATGCACAATGGAGGACCTTCTTGCGGCAACACCAGAGGCACTCCAAGTGGCCAGATACTGGTCAAAGGACATTTAACCAACTACCAAGTTTGCAAAATATGTGTGTTTTTTTTCTTTTTCTTTTTAATCTGTGTGTTTGTTTTGTTCTGTTAGAATTGTAATACAATGGTATGGTTGCTGATGACACGATAAATAAATAGGCTTAGGATAAAATATAAATGTTTGATTTAAATGAAATAAGTATGCCTCACTAATGATGTTTGCCGGGCTATTCTATTGCAACAGTCATCTGATTCATGAAAACCCAAGCATTTATGAAGTCTGTTCAGTTTTCTCATATGGGCACTGACATATTTATTAGTCTTGCTTTGCTGTTTTTAAGACTATTATTATAGATATCTTTCTGACAAGACATGCATTTATTGGCATTGAATGTTAGCCATTGTGTTTATTTTGCTGGAAACGGCCCTGAGTCCCTCCGAGAAGATAGGGTGGGTTATAAATAAAGTATTATTTGTTTGTTTGTTTGTTTGTTTGTTTCAAAATTGTTTTTGTGCTATTTTCCTGACCTTTGTGGCTACAAGATGAGATAGAAATTATAATAAGTAAATATAACACTACTCTTTCTGCATCCAAAAGCAATGATGTCCCAATTTGCTCTGTGATCCAAGTCACCTTCTTTATGAACGCCTTTCTTTGCCGTGTGCTTCACGAAATGGGTGGACATCTTTGCATAAAACATAAGTTGACACAAGGCCTTGTCTTCTAGCTTGCGCAGCTGAGACGGTTCCTTAGATACCAGTGAAAGCCCAAAGACAGGTCTTGGCTCTTCAAACTCTTTTCTCTGTGATACTTTTCCACAAAGTAAGAAAAACAGTTTTTGCAACAGAAGCGATGAGAAATGGAGAGATATTGTTGTCATGCCGGGTAACATACCAAACCATCTGGAGACAATGTCAAATTGGGGGGGGGGGGGGGGGGCTGAGAGACAGCGACACTTTTGCCTGCTACCTATTAGGCAGCCGCGTTAAAACTGATGATTGAATGAGATCCAAGGATGTTTCCCCCATAAATCAAACTCATGTTATACTTGGCTCGAAAGGATGTGGCAAGCTTGGGAAGAACCCTTTTTGTCTGCAAACTTGATTAACAGAACTTTTAAAATACCACAGAGACAAACAATTTTAGCACAGAAAGAAAAATCCGCCAACAGCTGTCAAATAAATAAATTCACAAAAACATCAATTGAATGATATGCCCAGTTAAAAATAATGATTCCCTCCTTTCCCACTCCTAAATGATTCCTTAGTAAAGTGTTAATTTGTTTCTCCTTGTGGCTGTTTGATGTTGAAAGAATTAAACTTTCAAAGACGATTACGTGCAAATTAACTAGTCAGACATGCCAAAGGTGATCAGATGTGACAGCGGATGCATAATATTGTACATATATATGAAAGACAGAGAGGGTATGTGTGTGTGTGTGTGTGTGTGTGTGTGTGTGTGTGTGTGTGTAATGAGCAATAACAATAATAATAGAGAAATTGTCCTGTCAAATCAAGCATAGCATTAATAATAAGGAAATGTATATGGCAGTAAAAACTGTCATTTCCACAGCTATTAATGTAAATTGAACATTGGTAGCAGACACTAGCAAAGGAATATAAATCACACTTCATTATATTTCAGAATGTAAGTGTCGACTCCCTTACCCCGCCACCGCCACCTTCGTCTCTCATTAGGAATCTGCCCCCTGTCAAACAACTTCACTTGGATTCTGTCATTTTGCAGGAGACAACTCCCCAACGCACTGATAAGTGACAATTTCATGCTATTAAAACACGAAAGCTAATCTGATTATGGTACTGAGGCAAGAGTAACCACACAAGGAAAATAATATACCGATACATCTGAAGCACAACCCAGAAGACTTTGGGGGAGAGGCATCCATTTCAATAAAACATATTCTTTTCCACATGGGAACGAGTGAGATGCCCCGTCAAATTAAGAAGCACACCTGGAAGATGCTGCTGCATAATTCCATCCCTGTCACAGCAAATTTGAAGCAATAAGCAACAGAGAATTTGAGCACCTTAAAACAACACTGTGGAAGACAATAAAAAGTTGGGACTGAGTAATAATGCAGCATTCCGCAGTGAAGCTTCTGATATGTTCATTTTATCTCCATAAGCAAGTTCCTGCACATGACTGAACTGAAATGGGGGCCATCTTTCTTAAAGAGAGGGAAAAATCCATCATAGTTCTCTCTCTCTCTCTGGGCGCATCCAGATAGCCTATTTATTGCGGTAACTCCTGCAATAAAGAAGGTGCTGTCCAGATGACATCCTGGACAATCCCGAATTAATTCACTACAGACCAGGAAAACCAATTAGATAGTGGATTTATTCCACACCTTCTTGGAAGGCGCGGGATAAACCCACTATTTCCGGTGTCTGGATTGCAGTTTTCTGGACTAAATTAGTCCAGAAAACTGTGGGAATGCCCACTCCAACCCCCCAAAGCCCCCAAACTCTTTGAAAAGTGAAGAAAACTTACCCGCAGCTCTCCCAGTGCATAGAAATGACACGCTAGGAGAGCAGGAGAGGGAGGAAAATCCCCCCCCTCTCCTAATGCGTCATTTCTACGCAACATGAGAGCTGCTCCAAGAGGCCTGGTAAATTTATTTTACTTTTCAAAGTGTTCTGGGGGCTTGGGGAGAGGAGGGAGGGCCTCCAGATGTACTTGCAGGGCAGTCCCACAAGAGTATCTGGATACCCACCCGAGAAAACATGCACTTTCTGGGGGGGGGGGGGTGAATAGGGACTCAGGAAGATCCACGCTTTTAAAATGCAGATTCTCCTGGGATAAAGGCCTGTCTGGAACCGCCCTCTATCAGTTTCACCGCTAGAAACCGTTCTTCTGAAAACCTAATCCCTTTGTTGGTGTTTCTTAAGGACACATTTTACAAATGTGATTGCATGGTTGCCCTACTCTTCTACAGTGGGCCCTTCCACAACACCCTATATTCCAAGCAGGAAATCCCACATTATCTGAGTGTGGACTCAGATAACCCAGTTCAAAGCAGATATTGTGGGATTTTCTGCCTTGATATTCTGGGATATAGATCTGTGTGGAAAGACTCTGAGAGTTTAGTAGTCAATCAGGTAGGTGGCTCACATGTATCAAAAACCTAGCACAATTAATTTCTGTAGCAACATCCAGACTACAGAATGAGCAACAACTGTATTAACAATATGCCAGGTGCATTTTAGTGGCACAATGAAGACACTCTTTTTAAAAGAGAATGGATTTTAAGATTAAAATCACTAGAGCTTACAGGTTTAAATGAAGATCTGAATTTACAATCTCTCATATAAAGATTATTGTGAAGATATTACAGTAAACTGTGGTAACATTTAGGATGATGGCATCTTATATCCTTGAAACTCATTTGAGAGAAAGCACTGGTTCTTTTTCTCTCCTGACTACCGAGGTCAGTACATAAATATCCAGGGATGATAGTCTGTGGTTCTCTTCGCTTAATGGTCCGTTTCTTTGTAGAATGTATTATACAACTCCAGAAATGTCTATGTAAAGGTAAGCCTATATACTTGTTGTATAATGTAAGCTATGTGTTTTAAAGAATGTAACGTTTTGTTCGTGTCAAGAGTGACGAGAAACTGCAAGTTGCTTCTGGTGTGAGAGAATTGGCTGTCTGCAAGGACACTGCCCAGGGGATGCCCAGATGTTTGATGTTTTACCATCATTGTGGGAGGTTTCTCTCATGTCCCTACATGGAGAGCTGGAACTGACAGAGGGCGCTCAACCTGCTCTCCCCGCATTTGAACCACTGAGCTCTCGCTCAGCAGTCCTGCCACCACTGGAGGCTCCAGAATATAACTAATTTTGTGTTTCCCCTGTTAATGTATTGAGTGAAATTATATTGGTATAACTTGTGTAGCCCCTGAGGAAGGCCAACTCCGTTCGTGGCTGAAACACACTGGGCTTTTGAAAACAAATAAGCAAATGACCACCTATCAACATGTGGGGACTTGTCTCCTTATTTTCTTTGGCACAATTAATATGATATGATAATAATATGATTTTAATGACACTCAGTTTTACACCTGGAAAGTTTAGCCTCAAGATTGCTATCCTCAAAACCATTTCACAGCTGACATTTTTGTGGATTTGGTATTGTTAACAAAAACCTCTTGCCTCTGCAGTTTTACTTAAGCAAGACAGTGCTTCAGTCTATAAACTTGGGCAATGTATAGCCCGAAAAAACCCGCAAGAACTTGGGCAATGTATCTTAAGGATAGAGGCCATGTTGCTAATGGGATTTTGGAAACTACAATCCAAAGACTTTTCCAAGCTGAAGAATATGCCCTGCAACATAGAAATGCCAAATACAGCTTTTCCAGCAGCCCTGTAATATGTGAAGAGACAGATATGAACTACTTAACACACAGGAGGATATCTCGATGTGTCCCTAATGTGTCTGCTACATGTTTAAGAATACACACAAATATTTTCTTCTTGTTCCATGGGTTTTCTTTTGAGGAATGCTTGTATAATTCTGACCAATTTAAATATTACTTTATAATGTGTGAGACAACTCTTAAATTAAATGCCTTTGCTTCCAACTTGAGCAAAGTCCTGATAGAGTATTAAAAAGTAAGATGTACCCAATATAATTATTTGGACATCGATTTATTTTACAGCCCCTAACAGATAAAAATCTGTACAACCTGATTTACTGGGTAGCTGATAAGAGGCGGAAAAACAACAAAAAACCTAGATATCAAAAATCTAAATCAAAACAAACATTTCTCCCTATTGAGAAAAGGGGAGTAGCTATATTAATCAGTGCAGACAGTCTTTCAAACCAATATGAAGCAATATAACTTGCAGAGGCAGCCGCCGCTCACCTGGTTTTTAAACCAAGCTGTCTATCAGGAATCAAATAGTAAGTAAACATTTGGAAAGTGCTCCTCTGAGAGTGAAGGTTTTTAAGTCTTGAGTCACAGGATCCATTGAAAAGAAAAATTGCTTCTGTGCATTGGGACAAAGCTTTCCCTTCTGAGAACTTTATAAAAAGAAAAAAAAGGAGATAATCTCTTTACAAGATGCATCCATATGGAAATTCATTACTGTGGCGTGTTTGTTTGTTTGCTTATACTTCAAGGTAGTTCTGAAAGTGAGAAAAAGGTCAGTGTCAAATAACCTACACAACAAATGTTTTTCACTGCGCTTACGTTTGAGCTGCTGCACTTGAAGATTCAAAAATACTGTAGACAAGGTTGCTTCACACATAACATAACTAGGTATGCATCTAATAATAAAGTGTGGATTCAAAGCAGCAATACCAAAACACATTTTCGGGCATGTGTACCATATAAATGTACCATTCTTTAAGAAAATGGGACTGGCTGGCTGTTGAATGTATTCAATCTGACAAACTCAATGTTGTTGCCATATAATGTGTGAAACAACCCTGAGAAATATGAGGTAATCTGGGTCCATAGGTCTAACTAGTTCAGAGCTATCTATATCAACTGGAAGCAAGTCACCATTCTTTTCCTATTCTATCCGGAGATGCAAGTTGTTGAACCCAGATCATATGTATGCAGAACACATCCTCTATCATTTCATAGGGAGTGGATCTCATGGCACTCCACTCTGGGATATTAGGAAGGGTGAATCTTAAACATTCCCATATATGGTAGTTCATTTTTGTCTGGAGATGCCAACATTGAAATAATAATATCTGAGCAATAGTCAAATATATATAGTCTCTAGCAGTAGTCAGTCCCACATATTGAAAAGAAAAACATAAGTAGTGAAACAATCTCTCTCTAACTCTTGTTTTCAGTAAGAAGGAGCATAAATCTGAATGCATTTGCCAGTTATCATTGTTGTTGTTGTTTATTATATTTATTTATACCCCGCTTTATCTCCACAAAGGGAACTTAAAGTGGCTTGGCATTAAAGCATTAGTATACAATTTGAAATATACAAATATGCAGCCATTAAAACAAAATTAAACACAAACAGCACTTCAAAAATCACAGTTAAAACCCATCAAACATATTCAAAGTTAAAAAGCACAGCATCTCCAGACTAGATCTTAAACACCCACTTATTATCCCACTCAGTATCTATATAAGGTTTACAATTTGCAAAATACTTTAAACCATTTCTCTACATTCACAACAAAATTTGGTGTGTTAAGTTGCTACCATTCTCATAAGAGACGAGGCACTATGACTATGAATCTTAGGTTATAGGATTGATTGGGGGAACCTTGAAGAGAGGCTGGCATATGCACTCCCTAAACTACCAGTACGTGTGATCCTGCGTGGTGGGCACTGGACTATGACTGGAGTTCAGTGTTTGAATCTCCACTTAGCCTTGGAAATCCATATCTGGATTCACTGAAGGTCCCTTACTTAATGTCCAGCTAAGTCTTCAAAGGACTTGTAAAAAAGGAAGATGTTTCTTCCTCTTTTTTTTTCATGTCAGGAGTGACTTGAGAAACTGCAAGTCTCTTCTGGTGTGAGAAAATTGGCTGTCTTCAAGGAAGTTGCTTGATGTTTTTTGATGTGGGAGGCTTCTCTCATGTCTCCGCATGAGGAGCTGAAGTTGACAGAGGGAGCTCAACCCACCTTTCCCTGATTCAAACCGCTGACCTGTTGCTCAGTAGTCCTGCTGGCACAAAGGTTTAACCCATTGCACCACTGGGGCTCCTGTTTCGTCCACCAACAACACTGTCGTCTGGTAGTGGATTAAAAAAGGAAGACTCTGAAGTAAGAGAAATACTCTGACAATTTCAGTAGGACTATTTACACAGGACTGAAGATTTGCAACAACGGGACTACAATTTGTTCTCTTGACTAGTTCACCTTTCATGATTCCAAAGTAAAATCCTCCAAAGCAGTTTTTTGGCTTCAGATTATATTGGTTAATCTGCAGTAGAGTTTAAATGGGCTGCTGTGATAAATCAAGAGTTAAAAGAAAGCCTTCCTTCAAGTGCCTGGACTTTTTCATTTCCTTCCATAAAACAATCCAAATTGGTCCATATTACAAAATAATGTTGATTGGATTATTCTGAAAAGCTGTGGAAAGGAAAGAAATCTGTTATCTTTCTAAAGGATTGTATTTTACATCCTCAATTAATAATGCATGCATTTTGCCACAGACTTTACTGGATTTGCTGTCTCTATTTTAATTGCAATAGTTTCATTTCTTTAAAAAAAGTGGGATAAAGACCAAGACTATGCAAGGGAGGGGAGAAAGTGAAAACAGAGGAGTAAGCAGCTGTACAACAAAATGGATGTTAGGTCCCATAAATACAGGTTCCAGGACTAATGGCAAATGCAGTCAGCCTTTGACTTCAAAAGCTATCTTCAACCATTGGGAGCACTTGAGTTTCCCCTACTGTTGCAGCAAAATATCAGCAGTGGGTCAGTTACTATGAGAGGGACTTCTATAAACACGAACTAAACAATCCACAAATAGCTGCCTTTGTCCCGGCAAAATTTGCTTCCCTTGAGCTCAGTTATTTGGAATTCCACTCTTTTGTAAAAAGGAATGAATCATACAGAGAACTCTATTGTGGAGCAAAGTGCGTTTTCTATGGCTGAGAGGCATTTTCTTTTCAGCTCAGGGAAGACTAACATTTTTAATGCTAATGAGGGACATAGATGTGTCCTGGGGGATGAACATACTGTACATATTCTCTGAAGACACTGTGGCATGGAAGCCAAACACAAAACAAGGCCTGCATTATGGGTGTCCTCAGTTATGCTATTGACAAAGCCCAGTTAACATGAAAAATGAAAGATATTGATCTATGGTTTTGACAAAGTGCCCATCTGAATACCCATCGAACTACCAAAAGCTCACACTGTTTTTCTCTCTTTTTTCCCCCCTGGATACTATCAGGAAAATTTTGCAGTATTCTCAGGTGCCTGAGTAGAATGTAATCAAGATGAGTAGAGGAATGAGTGACAGCTGGAATGGAAAACAATTTCCAAACAGCTGCTGGAGTAATTTAGAAGTTTAGGACAAAATTCTGATCCCTGGAGTAAAGATGTAGAAGAGGGAGTTACTTAACTTTGACATCAGTAGCTAAAAGTGAAAACTAATCTGTCATGTCATTCCGGGTCCAATCCTTTTCTTTCATTCTCTTATTGATATCTCTACATCAGGATTACACATGTATAATCACAGCTTTAGAAGATATCTGTGATCTTCAGAGGTGCTTTTTTAAAAAGGACTAATTTTTTTTCTAGAAGTCAGTAAAACTTTTGACGTTTGATCATGTTTTTGCAATTACACTTCTTGTTTCCTAAGTCACATGGATCTTGAGTTGAAACATCCTTACCTAGAATTACGAAATCCCAAATACTTCAAAATTCAAAAATGCTCACCTGAGATGGTTTAGATATATGCAAACATCTTGTTTCATGCAAAAAATATTTTTAAAAATATTGTGTATAAAATTAGCTTCAGGTCATGTGTATAGGATGCATATCAGGGGTCCTCAAACTTTTTAAACAGAGGGCCAGGTCACAGCCCCTCAAACTGTTGGAGGGCTGGATTATAATTTGAAAAAAACATGAATAAATTCCTATGCACACTGCACATATCTTATTTGTAATGCAAAAAACACTTAAAACAATACAATAATTTAAATGAAGATCAATTTCAACAAATATAAAATTATTAGTATTTCAATGGAAGATGTGGGCCTGCTTTTGGCTGATGAGATAGGATTGTTGTTATTGTTGTGTGCTTTCAAGTCGTTTCAGACTTAGGTTGACTCTGAGCGAGGGCTGGGTAAATGACCTTGGAGGACTTAGTTTGAGGACCCCTGATGTATATGAATCATAAACGAAGTTTGTGTTTAGGCTTGGGTCCCACCTTCAAGATGCTGCATGAAGAGCATGGGCTGCTCTTTACTCATTCTGATAGAAAGTAACCAGTCTGTCAGTGTGAGATGTAACAATAAGCAGGGGCGGCCCGTCCATTACTCGAAGTAAGTGGTGGCGGAATACTTTTTTTGCCAGGGGGCGCTGTTCTGTCCTTAGGCCACGCCTCCTCCTGCAGGCCCCATGCGCCCTCAACAGCCTTCTAATGGAGAAGCGCAGGCCCCGCCCACTAGGCGAGAGGGAAGTCCTCCCTCCCTCCACGTGCTGCCAGGAGGGAGGCAGCCAGCCAGCCAGGCTCTTTCGCTTTCCCTTTCCTTCCCTGCAGCTGAGCCTGGACCCCTCTCAGGGCAGCAAGGAGGCCTGGTCAAAAGGTACTGCAAATGTCATCTTCTGTACATGCCTCCCCCAAACCCCTCTAGTATTTGGTAATGGAAGTCCTATATGCCAAGCTTGGTTCAATTCTATTGTTGGTGGAACTCAAAATGTTCTTTGGTGCTTGGTAAACTGCAATTCCCAAATGTCAGGGTCTATTTTTCTCAACCCCCTCTCCAGTATTTTCTGTTAGTCATGAAAGTCCTGTATGCCAAGTTTGGTTCAGTTCTATTATTGGTGGAGTTCAGAATGCTCTTTGGTGCTTGGTGAAGCATTCTCACCTGATGTTTCACCCACATCTATGGCAGGCATCCTCAAGAGGCTGTGAGGTCTGTTTGTAACTAGGCAAGTGGGGTTTGTATATCTGTGGAATGTCCAGGGTGGGAAAAAAACTCATGTCTGCTTGAGGTAAGTGTGAATGTTGCAATTGGTCATCTTGATGAGTATTTAATGGCCTTGCAGCTTCGAAGCCGAGCTAGTTGCTGCCCAGGAATCCTTTGTTGGGAGCGGTTAACTGGCCCTGATTGCTTCATGTCAGGAATTCCCCCCCCCCTTTTTAGTGTTGCTCTTTATTTATTGTTCTGATTTTAGAGGGTTATTTTAGAGGGTACTGGTAGCCAGATTTTGTTCCTCTGAGGTTGCCTGCCATAGATGTGGGGAAAATGTCAGGAGAGAATGCTTCTGGAACATGGCCATACAACCCAGAAAACTCACAGCAACTCAGTGATTGTGGCCATGAAAGCCTTCCACAACACATTATTATGTTTATTTATACCCTGCTTTTTCTCTCCCCAAGAAGACTCAAGTTGACTTAGATTAAAAACATTTCAGTACAGTTTAAAATCCACAAATATGCAAACATTAAAATGGAATTAAATATCATTGGTATTTTAAAAATTCAGTTAAAATCCATAAAAAACATATCCAAAACTAAAAACTGCAATTACACTTCTTGTTTCCTAAGTCACATGGATCTTGATCTTTAAAACCTTTTAAAGCCTGCATTAGATTACCAAATGTAATGTCCCTTTATACACACTGCTTTATATTAATTTCCCCAGTATTCCTTTATCTGATTTGTCATCAACACACTTAATGGACTGCAAAAATATGATCCTGTGTGATTCCTTTCCATTGCTGGCCGAATAGTTTAAATTTGGATAATATTTTGACTTTGATATTTTAGCAATTATATTTTGCAGCAGTGTCTTTTGGGTTGCTAACTCTTGTCCTTCCACTTATCCTTCCATCAGTTCCAGGGCTCAATCCCAACTGCTGGTGGACGAGACACTATGGAGCTCTATATTTATATTTCCACAGTACAAAGTGGCAAAATCAAAGACTGCTTTGGGATTTTTTTTAAAAAAAATGTTTTCAAACCATGGATGGTTGAAGCAGTGGTTGCAGAACACCAACTGTGTAACACTGTCACTGTACGAGTAAAGCAACAACAAAATGCTCCCCTGCCCTTAGGTGTATAATTTAATTAAAACATGACACAAAGGCAAAGGGATGCCAGTGTGGGAAGGGATGAAGGGCCTGTCCAGACAGGCCCTATATCCCAGGATGTGATTGCAGGTTTTCTGTTTATCCTGGATTATCTGGCAGAGTGGACTCATATGATCCAGTTTAAAGCTGAAAACCTGGGATTTATTTATTTATTTGTCATGTCAGAACAACCAGTCAAATTATGTTACATTTCTAACAGAACAAAGCAAAACAAGCAGATTACAAAATTTGTGAGTATGGTAGTTGATTAAATGTCCTTTGATCAGTATCTGGCCACTTGGAGTGCTTCTGGTGTTGCCGCAAGAAGGTCCTCCCTTGTGCATGTGGCAGGGCTCAGGGTTCATTGCAGCAGGTGGTCAGTGGTTTGCTCCTCTCCACACTCGCACGTCGAGGATTCCACTTTGTGGCCCCATTTCTGAAGGTTGGCTCTGCATCTCGTGGTGTCCGAGCGCAGTCTGTTCAGCGCCTTCCAAGTCGCCCAGTCCTCTGTGTGCCCAGGGGGGAGTCTCTCATCTGGTATCAGCCATGGGCTGAGGTGCTGGGTTTGAGGCTGCCACTTTTGGACTCTCGCTTGCTGAGGTGTTCCAGCGAGTGTCTCTGTAGATCTTAGAAAACTATTTCTAGATTTAAGTCGTTGACGTGCTGGCTGATACCCAAACAGGGGATGAGCTGGAGATGTCTCTGCCTTGGTCCTTTCACTATTGGCCGCCACTTCCCAGCGGATGTCAGGTGGCGCAATACCGGCTAGGCAGTATAATTTTTCCAGTGGTGTAGGGTGTAAACACCCTGTGATAATGCGGCATAGGGCCTGTCTGGAAGGGCTCCATGGCTTCACATGCCACCTGTTTCTCCAAGGCCAAAGCAGTGGCAGTTGGATGGAAGGAGGGCTCTTCATCTGCTTCTGGGTCAAGCACATGCAAGAGCAAACTTCAGCCCTCCAGGTGTTTCGGACTTCAACTCCCACAATACCTAACAGCCGGTCTAGCACTTTGTAATGTAATACAGGTTGAGTATCCCTGATCCAAAGTGCTTTGAACTAGAAGTGTGTAAATCACTTTGAGTCCTCCTGAGGGTGAGAAAAGCGGTATACAAATACTGTAAATAAATAAATAAAATGTTTGGGATCATGGGATACCTGTTTACATACACAATGACACATTTCAAAGATAGCACCCAAGATGAAACACAAAAGAGGCATGCACGAGGCCTCTTTTCCCACGTGCCCGGCAATGCCACTGCGCATCCCTCTCTTGGCATTAGGAAATGTGCGCCCTGCATCGCCCTCCTTCTCCATGCACTTCCTAACGCTGGGAGAAGGATGCACACTGGCGTTGTTGTCTTCCTTGGCCTGCAAGGAGGAGGAGGAGAGGAGGACAACGTGCGCACTTGTGAGGGAAGGATGGAGGGAGAGCATGCTCCCTGCATGAGGGCTCTTTTTCCGTGCGCCTGGTAATGCCGGCGCGTGTCCCTCTCCCGGAGTTGCAAAGCGTGTGGGGGAAGAGAATGCAAAGCGCATACCCAGGAGCCGATGGAGCACAGGGCCTCTTCTCCTGTGTGAAGAGGGGCAGCATTGCAAGTGCCTCTCCAGGCAGCTGTGCCATCACCCCTCTCAGGGCGGCAAGGAGGTTTCTTCATGAACGGAAGTGACTGAAGGTACTGCAAATCTAAATTATTGTACATGTTTCCCCAAAACCCCTCCAGTATCAGAGTCTATTTTCCCCAAATCCCTTCAGTATTTTGTGTTGGAACTACATCAACACTGACAAAGAAACAACAAGAAATACTATTTATTTATTACAAGCATTAAGAAATTACATATATTAGAAACCAACTTTCTTATTACTTTCTTTTCAAGATCACTAGACTGGATCACAGCAACGCGTGGCAGGGGATGGCTAGTGTGTGTGTGTGTGTGTATGTATGGCTGGCATGGGCCAACTTCAGCCCTCCATGTGTTTTGGACTTCAATTCCCACAATTCCAAACAGCCAGTAGGAAGTCCTAAATACCTGGAGGGCCAAAATTTGTCCATGCCCCCATAGATAGATAGATAGATAGATAGATAGATAGATAGTGATTGGTTTTTTTTGGGGGGGGGCGCCAAAATACTGTTTGCTTACCATTAAAAATTACCTAGGGCCGCCTCTGACAATAAGTCAGTTACTAAAAAGCACGAAGTAGATGCTTTGGCCCAGACAAAAAGTGAGGAAGGGGAAGCACATAAACTAGAATCTCACATGTTCTTCGTGTTATCCTAAAGCATGAATATTTTTATATAACAACAACAGCAACAATAACTTCATTCTTTTATTCCACCACCATCTCCAAAGGGATTTGGGGTGGCTTACACATGGCACAAAGAGCCTAAAAACAGAACATAAATGAAAACAATTTAAAAATGCAATTAAATACAACATATGGACACATATATAACAACAAATAACTAACAATAAATTAAAAGCAGTGCTCATTAACCAATTGTGGTAAACTACCATAAATGTGGCCAGACAGTAAACAATCAAACTGGGAATGGGATAAGTTCAAAGCTGTAGCCATGGAAAGAGGGCATGGGGAAAAAAATTAAAGGCCGCATAACAATTGCATAAATTATTAGGGACTAAGCATTCTCAAAAGCTTGTTTGAAGAGCCAGATCTTCAGGTCCCTACGGAAGGTGGACAGTGTGGGGATTTACCTAATCTCCTTTGGGAGGACACTCCAGGGGGCCAGCACTGAGAAGGCCCTCTCCCTCGTCCCCATCAACCATGCTTATGATGGGAGGAGGGCCTCCCCGGCAGATCTGAGAGCCCACGCCGGTGCATGGGGGGGGGGGGGGGGGAATGCAGTCACAACGATAAACAGGGCCCAAACTGTTTAGGGCTTTATAGGTAATTACCTGCACTTTATATCAGGACCGGAAACTTATCAACAGCCAATGGAGCTGCTTTAGTAAAGATGTTGTGTGCTCCCTATAGCTAGCTTCAGTTAGTTGCCTGGCTGCCGATCTTTATACCAATTGCAGTTTCCGAGCCATCTTCAAAGGCAGCCCCACGTAGAGTGCATTGCAATAATCCAATCTAGATGTAACTAAGGCAGATGTTCAAAATGTCCTCATGCAAAACCATTAGAGCATCTCTCGTGACTAAAAGTGTTAAAGAAAAAAAATCTGCTAGAAAAGATGGATACTCCCCAGTGATGAAGATTGGTATTCTATTGAATAATGGTAATCTATACTCCAGAGTTTTAGAGTAGAAAGGACAATCTCAATGATGGGAAACATGCAGTGATCCAGGTGTTGTTGGACTGTAGTCCAGCAACATCTGGAGAGCCACACATTTCTATAGTATGAGAACAAAAAAGACTGCTAGCACATTTCACTGGCTGGCTGACAAAGAGACACATGAAAGGATACAACATGGTATACTGACTGCAGCACACAAATGGTCTGTTGCAAGAGAGTAAGCACAAACAATGCTGACAACATTGTGTCTGTATGCATTTCCCTTTATGAGGCTGCAAATCACTTTCCCTCTCTGTTTACTTCCCTTCATGATTCTCACATATTTTTCTCTTGTTTATGTCAAGGTGTCCAACTGATATACTCGTATACATTAAGTAAAACAGAAAATACTGTGATCTGTCATAACTATAATACCCTCTTGAACAACAGAAAGGCTACTTACATCAAGTGGGGATAAAGACACCATAATAGCATTATGTATGTAAAATTAGGATACTCTGGCTTTAGCCAAAGATTTTGTTATGAATACATCCCAATCCTCACTGGCCTGGACTGTTGAGAAAAAAAACAAACAAATAAAGCCTCCAAGAAATGTTGCAGTCCTCAGTATTAATGGCAAAAGTCCAAAAGAGTACCACTCTCCCACTGTAAACATGACTGACACTGCATTGGTTCAAGATGCATTCACAAATAAGTTATCTTATGGTTTTTGAATTCAGAACAGGAGGAACCTAAGTCTATATAAGCAGAAACAATCTCAGGTGCTCCTATCCTGAGACTCTGAGATACCAAGGATTCATTCACTATTTGAAGCTTTAAGAAAGTCCTTAAAAGTCTGTTGGAGGTGGTAACTTTCAGTTACAATTGCATATGACAATGGTAGCTAATATATCCCCATCTGACAAATAAACATATATGAGCCCTCTCAAGAACAAAGCAAGTTGGCAGCCATATAATCTAATCTGCACCCCCCCCCCCCCAAATCTCACTAATTAGGTATTTTCGGAGATCGTTTTACATTTAAAAGTAGAAAGAAACATAAAACTCAATCATTATACCACCAGTGAATGAAAATATTTTGTCTGCTTACGGGGATTTTTGGGGGGCTTGATAAAATTATTGGTCTATTACCATGTTATGGGTTTAACAATTAAACAGTAAAAAGTAGCTTTACATTTGGGATTAAACTCATCCCAGAAACTAGACTTGGATTCAATTCCAAGCAAATCCTAAATCAGTACAAAGCTAAGTGAGTCTATTCACACTGATGAAGGACGAAGTCAGTTGAGATTCAGATACAGATCAGAGTGGTGGTTATTGTTGTGTGAAGAGTGGCTAGGTGGCATAACCACAGCTATTTGGCTCTCAGTAGACCAGAACATTTCTTTTAGTCATCTGCACTACCCTTCACTAAGAAAAACAAACAAACGAAAACAAGAATAGTATTTTACAGGAAGGACCCAAAACATAAAATTGCCTAGTTTGGAGTATGAATTTGCCAGCCCAATGACTGGATTCAACGTGACTTCAGCATAATTTCTCCGAACATCCTTCTGTATAAATATAGAGAAAAAAATCCAACATGCCCAAGTAATTTTAATCTTTTGTTTTTAACCCAAATCATGGGTATAAAGTCTGCATGTACAGAGCCATTAATATGACCACGAAAGAAATACTCTCTAAAGCAGTGCTTCTTAAGCTCCCTGATGAGGAGGACTGAAAATGTTTCTCACTCTCAATGTGCCAGTGTGATCAATACCACATTTGTGTCTGTCCATTGGCTGCATTTCATCCTTTCTTTTTACTCTTGAAGCTCTCCAGGGACAAGCAGCTAATGCAATGGTTCTCAACCTGGGGTCCCCAGATGTTTTGGCTTACAACTCCAGAAATCCTAGCCAGTTTACCAGCTGTTAGGATTTCTGGGAGTTGGAGGCCAAAAACATCTGGGGACCCCAGGTTGAGAACCACTGAGCTAATGTCCCAGGAACCAGCACTGGCTCACAGACCACCACTCTTGAGTAGCATTGCTCTTAAGTCCCAATAACTAGTGGCCTATTTCTGAATCAAATTGAAGCAAGCTTGATATAGTGCTATAGTGTGCTTTGAGTTTTAAACTAGGGGTGCATCTACACTGTAAAACGAATACATTACTTTAATTGCCATGTTCCAATTCTATGAAATCATGGGAGTTCTAGACTTACAAGGTCTTTAGCCTTCTCTGCCAAACAGGGCTGGTGCCTCATCAAACTGCAGTTTCGAGAATTCCACAGCATTGAGCCATGGCAGTTAAAATGGTGTCAAACTGCAGTGTAGATGCACCCTAGGACTCTGGAGAACTGGGCTCAAATCCCCACACAGATATGGGAACACACTGGCAACTCACACTCAATTAGTTTCAGATGGGTGTGAAAGTAAACACACCTCTGAACAATCTTGCCAAGAAAGCCCTGTGATATGTTTGCCTTAGGATTGTCATGGGTCAGAAATGACTTGGAAGCACACAAGGACAGATTCTTCTTCTTCTGAAAAATAAAAAATACCTTAGGAAACGTTTTTGTTGATTTGCAGGCCAATCCTTAGTGTGTATACAAAACAAGCCAAATTAAATTGACACAAGAAGTTGCTTTTACTAAGATCAAGTGCTACATGCATCATAAGATCTATCAAACCACATTCTCTACTGATAAGAGAGAATGAGAGACGCTGGGGGTGGACAGACAGAAATACGCTAAACAGAAAAACCAACCAGGTAGCATTCACTTCACAGTATAGCCAGCCTTTGCATAAAGACACTCGATTATGAGATTCAAGGCTTTCAAACCTTAACTGAAAAAAATGCTGAAAGCATTTGCTTTGCAATTTAGAAACCAGGGTATAGATGTAATTCAAGGAGACTGTCTATACTTCTCTTCCTTTTTTGCTTTTAACTATTAGGATCAAACCATGTTTTGCCTTTTCCGTGATTCTAAACAAAATTTAGACCATTGTTGCCCTAAGCTGCAGAAAAACAAGGCATGAAAAATCCACTTGAGCTATTTTAAGCATATCATTCTATATAACAGCATGGGATACTTTAGTTAACTATTTGGTTTTATTTATTTAATGTATTTGTATGCCATCTTTCACAATAAAATTTTTACAAAGGTGTTTATGTGCTTTCAAGTTGTCTGTCAGCTTATGGTGACCCCATATTTTCTTAGGCAAGGAATACTCAAAAGTGGGTTTGGCAGCTTTTTCCTCAGAAATATAGCCTACAGCAGCTGTTACCTTTTAGGGGTCTCACAACCAAACAAAGGTACTTATTAAAACAGAATATCAAATATATATATATACACAGAATCATAGAATTTTAAGAGTTTGAAGAGACCACAGGGGTCACTTAGTGCAACTCCCTGTCATGCAGGAAAACCCAATTAAAGCACTGAAATTTGTTCATTCAACCTCTTTTAAAATATTTCTAAACCTGAAGAGTCCACCTCCCTCTGAGGCAGTGTATTTCACCGCTGAACAGCTCTTACAGTAAAATTATTTCTTCCTAATGCCTAATTGGAATTTCTTTTCATATCGTTGGATTCCACTTGCGCCATCTCCAACATATCATCCCTTCAGCAATGTAAGGACAACTGTCATGTCATCTCCACTTTTCTCTTTTCCAAGCTAAACATACTCTGCTCCCTTAATCATCCCCTACAAGCCTTGGTTTCAAGAGTTTTGATCACTTGGTTGTCCTTCTCTGGACATTGAATGACATCTTATACTAGCTTCTGCTTACCATTATCTTGGAGAAGAGCTGCTCTCATTTGTATCAAGCAGAACAATTAATGGTTGCTATTGTTCATGGCTGCCAATTGCCTATTCCAAAGCCATCTGAGAGACCTTCTCTTCCCACGAGGCAGAAAGTGGTTGGGGGAACAGCTATAAAATCATTTGATAGTTTATCTTTTCTCTAGGAAGGAGAAATAAAACGATTTTGTAGAGCTGAACAAAGATGCAGAAAAGTCAACAAATGCTATGGCACCAAAGCAATTCTCTATGATGGAAAATTACAATGTTTGCAGCTGTCTGAGAAAAAATGAGAGTAATAGGACACATGACAGAGACAAATGCTATGGTGAGACTCTATCCTGACACTAAAGTCCAAATACCATCTAATAAGGCTGAAAGGTGGAAGATCCAGGACAAATAAAAGAAAGTATAGGTTGAGTATCCCTTATATAAAAGGCTTTGAAACAAGAAATATTTGTGGATTTTTTTCATATTTTGGAATTTTTGCATTTGTATATATATGTACATAATAAATAAATAAATAAATTTCATTTGCACCTTGCCACCACCTCCCCGAAGGGTCTTGGGACGGCTAACAAATAACACCGAAGTGCCACACTACAAAATGTAGTGATGGTTGTGGTCCCTCAAACTGTTGGAGGGCCAGATTATAATCTGAAAAAAAAATGAACGAATTTCCTATGAACACTGCACATATCTTATTTGTAGTGCAAAAAAACACTTTAAAACAATACAATAATTAAAATGAAGAACAATTTTAGCAAATATAATTAGTATTTCAGTGGGAAATGTGGACCTGACTTTGGCTGGTGAGATAGGATTGTTGTTGTTGCCGTGTGCTTTCAAGTAGTTTCAGCCTTAGGTTGACCCTGAGCAAGAGCCGGGTAAATGACCATGGGGGGTCATATCTGGCCCTCGGGCCTTAGTTTGAGGACCCCTGTGGTAGGTTATAGCAGTCTGTCAGAGAATGAGTGGAGAATCAATGCCTCAGAGGGAAGGAATCGAAGAAATTTCCACATAAATACTGTACATGGGTAAGATCTTGAAAGATCCTGGGGGAAGGGGAAGTCTTCTAACATCAGACTTCAAAAAGAGGCATGTAGAGGTCTTCTTCCCCCTGCCCCCTTGTGGAACATTATCTTGCCCGAACAGTATATGAAGATTGGCAAAACTGAATAAAGCTATTGTAAAAGCCTGCCTTTTAGGTTAAGAAGATGATCCAGACTGCTTCATATTTAGGCATATTCAGCTCCTTCTTTAATTTCAGGGCATCTCATTTATATATAGTAGAGTCTCACTTATCCAACCTTCGCTCATCTAACGTTCTGTATTATCCAACGCAGTCTGCCTCCTGCCTGGATCAACAGCTGTTTCAAGACATTGCGATGTTTTGGTGCTAAATTAATAAAAACAGGAATTACTACATAATGTTACCATGTATTGAACTGCTTTTCTGTTGATTGGTTGTAAAGCATGATGTTTTGGTGCCTAATTTGTAAAATCATAATGTAATTTGATGTTTGATAGGCTTTTCCTTAAGTAAAGGTAGAGGTAAAGGTAGTCCCCTGACATTAAGTCCAGTCATGTCTGACTCTGGGGTGTGGTGCTCATCTCCATTTCTAAGCCGAAGAGCCAGCGTTGTCCGTAGACACCTCCAAGGTCATGTGGCCGGCATCACTGCATGGAGCGCCGTTACCTTCCCGCCAGAGCGGTACCTATTGATCTACTCACATCTGCATGTTTTCGAACAGCTAGGTTGGCAGAAGCTAGGGCTGACAGCGGAAGCTCACGCCGCTCCCCGGAATCGAACCTGCGACCTTTCGATCAACAAGCTCAGCAGCTCAGTGCTCTAACCCACTGCGCTTTTCCTTAATCCCTCCTTATTATCCAACATTTTTGCTTAACCAACATTCTGCCGGCCCCATTTATGTTGGATAAGTAAGACCCTACTGTACTGATACCAAAAGCACTATTATATTTGAAAGAAAATTAAATAATAATAGGTTGACATTATAGTCATCCTCCAGTCTGCTTTGTTTATCTTTATTATTTCAGTGAAACCTAATGTTTGACTATAAACAGCTTCACAGCTCTGGTCTTCTATGCCACTTCCTTATTAATGCTCCTCTTTCTTTTGCATATTCTCTGCATTGTCAAAACAATCACTTGAAATATATTATCTATGAGCAAATGCAGGAAAAAAGAATCCTCCAATGATGCTATCTAATTATTGCTTGACTAGAGCTTAATCAGGAAAAGAAATCATAAAATCTTCAGGGTCTGAACTTCACAAGGTGTTTTGCTACAACAAGAGAGCTGTGGGTGTTTGATCTTAATAAGAAAGAACATTTCCCTATCTGAGGGTTTAGGGGAAATGATTCAAACAAATTTGCATTCCCTTCAGAGCCTTCTGAGAGTCACTTTGGCAGCTTATCTTGGGAGGGCATCAGTCTGGCTCTCAGACAAGCCTTCAGTGAGTACACTTACAAGGCATTGATTCTCCACTCATTCTGTGACAGGCTGCTATAACCTACCTCAACCTCTGCAGAAATGTGCATTTTGGAATGCTGCAAACCAAAAAGAGGGGAAATAACATTCTAGCTTGCAATACTGCTATCATAATAAACACAAGATGCTGGAGAATTTACAAAGAATATTACAGCCTAATTGCACTATAGCCTCAAAGGGTGCTGCAGTTAAAAATTGCCATTGCAAGAAATCCTGTTAAGAAACTCATTTACAGTACAGTCTTGCGTATCCAACATAAATGGGCCGGCAAAACGCTGGATAAGTGAAAATGCTGGATAATAAGGAGGGATTAAGGAAAAACCTATTAAATGTCAAATTATGTTATAATTTTACAAATTAAGCACCAAAACATCATGTGTTATAACAAATCGACAAAAAAAGCAGTTCAAGACATGGTAACATTATGCAGTAATTACTGTATTTATTGTAATACAAATGTCTGGTTGCTGATGACACGATAAATAAAATAAATAAATAAAATAAATAACTGTATTTATGTATTTACCACCAAAACATCACTATGTATGGAAACATCTGTTGATCCAGGTGGGAGGCAGACTGTGTTGGATAATACAGAACATTGGATGAGAGAAGGTTGGATAAGCAAGTCTCTACTATACCACTCAGAAATATTTTGGCACACACCCCCACTCGTAATATTAAGCAACTAGACCAAAGTTTTGAAGACATATATTTCCTCTCTATGTGCAATTGGAAAATAAGAATATAGGAGAGTGATACTGACTTGAAGCATTGAGTGGTAAACTATCTAATCCAACCTGAGCTCTTGTATACTGACACAACACCAACATCTTTCTGTGAATACAAAGTGTCTTATTTACATATTATTTTACATGCAGTATTGATTAACAAGTGGGGAGTACATCTGACACAACTGTCAGCTAGACTTGCTTAGCTTTTGGTATGCAATATTGTGTGTGCAGCAAGCTAACAATCTCTCTTCTGTTTAAACTGCATGGTGTTAGATGCCACAGCATCCACAAGACCGCCTGTCTCCCTAGCCCCAGTCTTGGCTCAAGTTATCCTCCCTTCTATCTCTAACATTTGAAAACAATGCATCCAAACTAATTAATATGAGTTTTCACAGCTTAACCACTGCACTTGTTCCTAATTACATAGCTCGTTCCACAAGTATTTAACATATTTGCCTCTAACCAAGCTTGTAGAGACTATTTATGACGTATTTAAAGTACAAAAATTAGACAAGCCACATTAAAAATGATCCAAACAAGATACTAAAAAGAAAAGCATGAAAAATCACTTGTGACATTTATTGTGCAAAAACTGCTAAATTAACAGTTATGTCTGCACTCGGCACTCTAAATTCATTAAGTACTCTAGCTGTAAAGCAAATAGGGAGGGAGCAACATAAACTAGGTTTTTCTACCAAGACAGTACTACCTTTAGTAGCCAACTCCTTCACTTCAGAAGGAGTTGGCTACCATGAGAGAAATCCAAGTTGTCTTTTTTTTAAAAAAAAAAGACGTCAAGAAGAGGACAGCAAAGCCACAAAATGCCTCAATTTGCATGCCAATTCCATATGATTAACAACAAGTCATCCTTTGGTGTGTGATCAATTTTCTCCTGGCCTCTAGCAAGACTCCAATAATTTGTTTTCCTGTAGATGGATCATAAACTTGGGTTATGGTTATACTGCTGTATTATCCCTAAAATTCCATTTTGCTCAGTCTTTGCATTATATCCTTTGAATGCTTGTGCCTGTCTAATAGTTTCATTTCCTAAATAAAATATTGTGTAATTATCTGACTCAAAATGTCCAAGGTGATGATTAACAGTGTCATAAGCAGCTGACAGATCTATGAAGACAGCTCCTGTAATCTGCTGACTTTCAAAACCATCTTCTATGTGCTGAATCAGAATCAACACCTGTAATGTACAGCTTTTGCCTTGCTGTGGAATCATACTTGGGTCTACTTTTTCCATAATTCTATGCAAAATAAGTTTCTCCAGAACTTTGAAAAGATGGCACAACAAGGGGATTGGTCTATAGCAGTGGTTCTCAACCTGGGATCCCCAGATGTTTTTGGCCTACAGCTCCCAGAAATCCTAACAGCTGACAAACTGGCTAGGATTTCTGGGTGTTGTAGGCCAAAAACATCTGGGGACCCCAGGTTGAGAACCACTGGTCTATAGCTTTTTGGATCATTACAGTCTTTGGCTGGTCTCAAGATGGCTATGACTCTTGCTTTCCTCCAGATTTTGGGGATCTGAGAGGATGCAGTGCAGTTATTCATCAGCTTCAGCAGCCAGCTGCTTTGCCATTATTGCATTTATTGAGAGCCATGTCCAATTCAGTAGATAAAAACAAAAAAATCTTGTTTAATAAGCAGTTATGAAATACATACATTTTTCTGTATGGTATAAAGTCATTGAAAGAGAAGACAGTCCCTGCCCCATAGACTCATCATCTCACAGAAAGGAAGAAAAAAAGACTAGGAAGAAAAGAGAAAGCATTGCAGCAGAGCCTCTTTCTCTGGCCTGTGGATGGGGCCACATTGTTCTGCAGCTTCACATAAAGCTTCTCTGGAGAGGCAAGAGGACCTGAGCCCTGGATGGATAGAGCCAAAGTTTGGAAAGAGGAATACCTGTAGAATACCTCCAGCCAGCATGGGAGCTCTGAAAGGGAACTTCTTCCAAGCTTTCATAGAGCTACAAAATCCCCTAAAATGAGATCTAACCTTACATCTCTTTGCTAATCAAAAGTACCTTACTCAAAATCTGCATTAAGACAAGGCTGGACTGATGCAAGATTGAAGCAGCTCATCAGCCCCCTAGCCACCTCTTAAGTCAAGGAGGATATAGACCAAATGGGCCATGTAAATCAATTAGAGATGCTTCCTTTATATCCAGAACCTTTTCATTCAGGTTTTTGCTACATCTGTTGCTGCAGGGATTGAAAATTCATTCAGCCGATAACCTTAATAACTCTGGAGATGATGTTAGCACTCATCAGATCAATGATCTCCACTTTAATGTCCCCCAAAACACATGTTTACCAGCAGTGTCATAAGGACTTTTCAAATTTATCAGAACAGCTCTTTGAATCAATTCTAGAGGACTTTTTGCTAAACTCGTTGTCAGTTCAGTTTCTATTGAAGCAAGGACATTGATGAGAATGCTCATTCCCATTAGAAAGGCCTGTCCTCAGTTTTCTCTTCCATGTCCATAATGATATAATACGAGGGTTATCCGAAAAGTAAGATTACAAGGCATGTAGCTCTCATGGAGAATTTTCTCGGGGGAAGTTGGTATCACTGCCATCTAGCAGGAAGTCAGCGGAAGTGAATGAGCAGTGCCAGTCGTCAGTAGCTCATCGACTGGCATTGTGGTGAAGGTTAGAGAAGAGTGTCCTCAATCCATTTCCATCCAAGTGCAAAGTTGGCACAGTAATATGCCACCTAAATGCTAAGGGCATGAATGCCACTGCGATTCATCGTGAAATTGTTTCAGTGTATGGAGAGGAAGTTATGTCAAGACAGCATGTAAAAAAATGGATATGGAATCTATTGTGAAACCATGAAGAAACTTTGCAGAGCCATCCAAAACAAAGGTCATGGGATGCAGACGGCAGGAGTCTGTCTCCTTCATGACAATGTGAATCCGCACACTGCTCGTGCAACACAATACTTGTTGACTTCATTTGCTTGGGATGTTTTAAGCCACCCCTCTCACAGCCCCAATCTCGCACACAATGACTATCATCTGTTCATTATATTGAAGGAACACCTTGGTGGAAAACACTTTTCCTACATCGACGAGGTGAAAATCGAAGTGACTAACTGGCTGAAAAAGGCAGAAGAAAACTTCTGTGACACAGGCATCAAAAACTTGTCCCACAGATGACAAAATGCATTGAACTGAATTGTGATTATGTGGAAAAATAATGTAACACCTATGTTACAATCCATGTAAGTTTTATTAAAACATATTCATTCTTTGTATTTAAAAAAAATGTAACTTTACTTTCTGGATAACTCTCATACAACATATTTAGCTGAAAAGAAGCTCAAAAGTGATTTAAGCCTAGCCTTGAAAAATGCAAACATAAAAGTTATTACTCTGGCTTTATTTCACGAGCCCTCTTAAGGACTAGTGTCGCATATTTCCTGCTGGTGCAGAAAAGGGGAAATTCTTAAGATCTTACTAGACCAGGTGTTTTTTTTAAAGGTAAAGTTGCCCTCAATTATGTAGTCTTGCGGGGAGGGATGAAAAAGGTTGCACTTCCTCTCCCAGATCCTCACTCACCTGCATGGCATTCCTTGTTGCCTGTGGCTACACAGTTACAATACTGAATACAAGGGCTGACTGAAGCCTCGTTTCTGTACGAAAGCTCACTAAGGAGACAAGTTATCAGCAGCTCCCCCGGCTCAAATTAGAAAGAAAACCAATCTCAAAATGGAGTTAAATATTTTTGTGTTGTAAAGATTTGGGGCATGATCAAGGTCAACCATGCATCTCACTGAAGCAATTTTCGAAGCTGTCACTTCTCAAGAAAAAATACTGGCAGTGTTGCATTAGCACTACCTCTCATTGATTAAATGTTTGCATTTCTCCAAGTCAAGATGTTTCTGGGATATCAGAAGTATATACAGTCACACACACAGGGCATTCAATCAAAAGAAAGTGGACAGAAAATGCCCCTTCAACTTAACACAAAACAACACAACACTAAAGAACAGACGTGACTATTTCCCCTGCGTCTTCTCTTTAGAAAAAAGATGGGTCGATTGGCCAGATGCAAAAGGAAGAAAGTTAACTGTTGTGTGGAAGGAATTTTGGCAGATGTAGCTCTGTTGGCAGCACATGACACAAGTCTAACACCAGCGGACATCCGGGTGAGGAAGATTAAAGATCATAGATGTTGCCTTGCCCATACCATTACACCTCCGTTAAAAAATTAGATATGTTCTTGGGCATTACTGCTTTAACAAAAATGGATGTCAGAAGCAGAAATAATATGGGAATAACAGGGAAACAGCGCTCCATGTAGTCATTCCAGCTACATGACCTAGGAAGTGTCTACAGACAACCTTTAACAGAGAAAGATTCGTATACACAGAGAGAAAAAGAATTCAACATGTTTCAGCAAACGTTTTATGTAAAGCTAGCAGTAGGCAATGGAATATTGTATCACTTTTGTGACTGAAGGCCCATCTACACTGAATATTTAATGCAGTTCAAAGCTAGCTTCAAACTGCCAGACCACAAACTCCCACAAAAGCGCATGAAAGAAAACCCTTAATGTGCATCAGTGCTCTGTGGTTTGTGTCATCGCCATCCAGGCTTCAATCTGGCTCCAGGATCCCTATGTAATAATTTGCACAACAAAACCACTTTCTTCAATACCAGTTTGAAACTGCATTAAATTGTCAGTGTAGATAGTGCCTAAGAGAAAGTAGACAGTATCACATGATTTCATAAACGACTTCATCAAATGCATGGAGTGAAGTGCTTTGCATAAGCAAAGAATAACATTTTCAACCTTCCAGAAACCACTTGAAGGCTTATTTCAGAGCTTAATCACTTACCTCATTAAGTTCTGAATAGCAGGGAAAAAAATAAACAAAAGAGACTGTTGCAACCCTGATCTGATTTAACTTACAACTAAAATTTAAAATTAGCCAAGCAGGATGAAATGTGGATTGGGCTATTGCCCTTTGTCAAGACTCTGAAACACCTCTCCTAACTCAAAGTTTTATTTCTTTCAGACTAGATCGGTAGACCCTTAGGGAATGGATGAAACCTCAGTGTCATGCCAAAACGTGAAACTCCAGCTTTTCTCTTAATTCATCTTGTTGAGAGATAAAAAAAATAACCTACAACACGAAATTCCATTTAGTCAAAGCTGGTTCCGCATTCAGCCTGAAATGGAGAACACACAACTTGGCAGATATTGCTGGATATGTGCAATTCCCAACAACCCTAGCTACCATAGCCAATAATAAGGGATTATGTGACTTGCTGTGAAATAACACCTGCATTAGGCACACTGAGGAAGCCCCCTCAAATGGGGAGTGGGCACACTACAAGAATGCTCTTTAGGCATTTTGAGCCAACTTTCCTTCCATATATCCCTGACAACAACAATTTCATTGGTTGTCTACTTTCACCATTCTTCTGTGTTAAGAGAAATATGTAGTATGCTTCCACAATGTCCAATACTCCTACTGGTATGGTATGGTATGGCATGGCATGGCATGGCATGACATATTATCTCCTGTCTTTCTCCTGATATGAGGACCAAAGCAGCTCACATCACAAATTAAAACAGGGTAAATTTAAATGATCTCAACTGCAGAGTTTATTATTGCTTTAATCTTAAACTTGGCATAGAATCATAGAATCCTTGAGTTGGAAGGGACCTCATAGGCCATCCATGCCCCCTGCCAAGAAGCAGAAAAATTGCATTCAAAGCACCCCAGACAGATGGCCATCCAGCTGTTTTTAGTTATGTTTTCACTATATGTGGTTTATTAGTAGTAGTAAATGTAAAGATACATGTTTCCACTTGACATTAAGTCTAGTCGTGTCCAGCTCTGTGGGGTGATGCTCATCTCAATTTCTAAGCTGAAGAGCCAGCGTTGTCCATAGACGCCTCCTAGGTCATGTGGCTGGCATGATGGCATGGAGCACCGTTACATTCCCACTGATCTACTCACATTTGCATATTCTTGAACTGCTACGTTGGCAGAAGCTAGGCCTAACAACGGGAGCTCACCCTGTCTATGGATTCGAACCACCAACCTTCCAGCCAGCAAGTTCAGCAGCTCAGCGGTTTAACCCACTGCGCCACCAATGCCCCATTAGTAATAGTATTAAAATATTTTATCTACTTTAATTACTTCTTTTCATTCCATTAGCTGCCTTGACTCCCACACTTGGTTAAAAAGTGGGATATAAATAAAGTGATTAATTGACGAATGACATAGTTTTAAAAACAATTAAATACACAATCACTTTAACGCAAAGTAAAATAATTTAAAACCATGACATGAACAGCAAAATTTCAGCACATCCAAAGCTCTTACTATGTCTTTAAATCTGCAATCCAAAATACCCCTGCTCAGAAGAAGGCCATGGTTTAGGAGACTTCCTCCTAGATTAGCTGACATAGGATGACAAGCTAATTGATCTGGCTTATCCTTTTCTGGGCAGATTTTGCCTTATGCAGGACCTCTATTGCTAATCTGTGCCACAATTCAATATACAACAGGCAGGTCCTTACAAAGACGGTGCATTCTCACTAATTTCTTCTGCAATCTACTCAGTTAAATATAGATTCCAAATGCTAGCTAATGAACCTGCTTCAGGACAGGTCGTCAAGGTTAATAGAAATAAATTTTGTACTTACAGTGCTTGACATATTACTCGGCCTTCTTCCTAAAAATGAGGTTAATAGTGTACAATGGGACACAGCTGTGCAGGATTTGTATAGGTTACATAAATTCTATGTTACTGAGATCTATTTTCTTAGAATGCATCTTCTCATAGGTCAGTTCAGATTAAAGACAATGAAGAAGGAGACAAGTGTTTTTAGTCATTTTTAGACAAGTGGTTTTTTTTTTAGGGCATAGAAAGAGCCTCCTCGAAGACTGAGTAAATACAGTCAGGTGTTCCCCAGACAACGTTTATTGTAAACGGCTAATCTTTCCAACCCAAAAGCATTGCTTTACAACATTCAATGCAATGCTTTTGACACAAAATAATAAAGTCATCTGAAAGTGAGGAAGGTTTAACTTCCCATGGGACACATGCACATTGTGTTTTGCTACCTGTTGATTCCAGGAGGCCCTGGTGGCGCAATGGGTTAAACTCTTGTGCTGGCAGGACTGCGGACCAAAAGTCCTATCCACTTCCTATCCACAGGAAATAAAAAATGTCGTATAAACTGGAGGAAATATCATAATACACAACATGTGATGGAGATTTCGATATGCCCTCCCACAAAATGAGATCATTTTTGCTGTATAATGTGTTCCTTGTTTGGGGAGAAATTCACCCGCACATCCCAGCACAGATGAGGACTCTTTCTGAACACTATTCTGACAGGTGCCCTATAAATAACAGCAGATCTGGACAGAGGCAGCACGAACTGCAGGTAGGAAGCCTAAACGCCCAAGACATTTCCAGCAAGTATGCCAGTTTAATGAGAGTTGTCATCAAACTCTTCTGCTTTGTCACTAACAGCATGCAACAGGAAATCTGTGCAGCTGGTTGTGATTGAGGGGACAGAAATAGATTTTTTTTTCCCCAGTCAAATGAGAAGCAATATTATAAGTACGAGGCTCCTGCCACTGCCAAGGTCTAAAGACCTTCTCTATTTGACAACTTCTTATTTATGATCATATTTTGCTCTCATTGTTTTACATTTTCATCTTGCTTCTTCTCCAAAGAGCTCAGCTTGACTTATGTGGATTCTGCTCTTCTTTTTATGCTGAAAGCAAACTTTTGAGGTACATTACACTGGGAGATGATGACTTGGCCCATGCTTACAATGTTGTTCGTTGATGAAGAAAGAATTGACCTTGACTCTCTCTAGTTTAAGCCCAATAGTCTAGGCACAACATTACACTAGATTTCTCAGGAATACCATAACTGGAGATCTGTAAAGGACATATGGCTCACCCGCTAAAATATGGTGTTGTGCAAATCTGTTTTCCCCAGAAAAACTAGCTCTTACCCATCATATTATACTGTGTGTGTGTGTGTGCGTGTGTGTGTGTGTGTGTAAAGAGGGAGAGAAAGAGAGAAAACTTAAAAGCTACTTCCAAAATGCATCCAGAGTTATTTTTTCTTTCATTAGATTTATTTTTTCTTCTTATTTGTGTTTTGCTACCCAAACATATAGATCTATGTCTACATGCTAGGAGTAACAGGTAAGACAGACATATTTCCTCTCCCCTCCCCCCAGCCTTTCCCTCAATAAAGTGCTCAATAAGAGCTACATATATCATTACTAGTAATATTGCAGTATAATGTGTTATTATTTTTTGATGTAGATGTGGATTTGTTTGTGGGTTTGGGGGTGGGGGTGGGGGTTTGTCTTTGTTCAGCTTCTCACGGCATTGAATATTTGCCGATATCTGTTGTAAACTGCCCTGAGTCCCCTCAGGGAGATAGGGCAGGATATAAATAAAGTTTGATTATGATTAAGGTAAAGGTAAAGGTTTTCCCCTGACATTAAGTCCAGTCGTGCCTGGGGGTTGGTGCTCATCTCAGTTTCTAAGCCGAAGAGCTGGTGTTGTCCATAGTCACCTCCAAGGTCATGTGGCCGCCATGACTGCATGGACTGCTGTTACCTTCCCGCAGAAGCTGTACCTATTTATCTACTCACATTTGCATGTTTTCAAACTGCTAGGTTGGCAAAATCTGGGGCTAACAGCGGGAGCTCATGCCACTCCCCGAATTCAAACCTGCAACCTTCTGGTCTGCAAGTTCAGCATCTCAGCACTTTAACCCACTGTGTCACTGATTATGATTATGATTATGATTATTCTGCAAGCAGCTATTGCTTGGCTTGCTGTTGTAGGTAGGCACACGCAGCTATTGCAGATTGTTCAGAGCTGTTTTTCAGCACAAGCTTTGTGAAGACATACTGCAGCAACCTCACACTGAAATTCTGTGTTTTGCTAGCCTTCCTTCAGCATCTCCCTTTACTGATGCAGGTACAAAAACTTCCTGCTAAACAGAGAACAAAGAGGGGAAAAAGTGAAAGCAAAATATTTGTTAAAACTCATAAAGCATATTCCCTAGAGCAGGGGTCCACACACTTTTTGAACAGAGGTCCAGGTCACAGTCCCTCAAACTGTTGGAGGGCCGGATTATAATTTGAAAAAACATGAATGAATACCTATGCATACCCCACACATCTTATTTGTAGTGCAAAAAACACTTAAAAACAATACAATAATTAAAATGAACAACAATTTTAACAAATATAAACTTATTAGTATTTCAATGGGAAGTGTGAGCCTGCTTTTGGCTGGTGAGATAGGATTGTTGTTGTTGTTATTGTTCACTTTCAAGTCGTTTCAGACTTAAGTTGACCCTGAGCGAGGGCCAGGTAAATGACCTTGGAGGGCCGTATCCGGCCCCCAGGCCTTAGTTTGAGGACCCCTGCCCTAGAGCATTGCTTCTCAAATGGTGGGTCCCAACCTTGCTCAAGGTTTGGATCCTGAAAACTTTGGCAACGGTAAAAGGTTTTTCTACATCACTTAGTGACTGTTTTAGACATTTACATGAATCTGTTGTGCAGTGATTATGGTAGACTCTGCAGAAGATACTTCAGCTATACTTCATTTAAAACATCAGCCTGTTTAGCAAACCTTGAAAATGCTGATTAGTCATCAGTAAATGTTTGGGTTTTATACCTGTTTTATATATCTGTATACCTGGAGTTACAAAAAAAATATCTGGCTGACAGGGGTTGTGAGAGGAATTTTAAAAAAAACAAAAAACCCTGCTCTAGAGAATATAGGCTAAGAGGATATTTATTGTCAGAATGACAGGATCAAAATATTGCTACAAAGAACCTTAAAAAACCCACATTGCCATTCACCTGACAAGTAGCCCAAACAAGTGGTTTGTGTGTCTCTGATGGTCCACAAAAACATGACCAGTGGGTTGTGCTTGCCTAGTGGTGACTAGTTGCAACCATCATCATCACCACCACCATCACCACCTTTATTTATATCCTGCCACCATCTCCCCAAAGCGACTCTGGGTGGCTCACAATCTTACTTCGAAGTGCCGCATATAAAACAGAAAATATATAACATATAAAACAGCAACAGAAGTCTAAAAACAACTACACGCATTAGCCAAACTTTCCTGTACTACATATTTGTAGCTAAAATTCAACTTGGTTGGTTGCAAGTTGTATGGACTTTGTCAAGGGAATGTGATAACAGTTCTGTTGTAATGAAAAGAATGACTAAACAGGTATAGTCATGAATCAACAATAATTCTGCCTTAATTATTATGTCAGAAAGTCGCTGTAACAAGACATGGCACCAGGAGCAGTCAATAGCCTCCTAACCCTCACAGCACCTTCAAGCTTCATGACAAATAGACTATGAGGTTCAACAGCTATTTGATGAACTATCTAACAGCTGCTAGGGACCAAGCACTGCTGCTGCACAGCTGGATCCATGCACCGCTGCATCATTAAAAGGCGACTAATTCCAAACCCGCATTACACTGAACATTGCTAACTTTATTTTGATGAGTTAATTGTGACCCTAATCAGCTGTGAACGCTTTTGGGAAAAGATTAACTTTTTGCAAAGAGGAAAGAGCTTCCTCTGAAAAGGAGCTGGGCTGTTATTAAAAGTAAATTGCTGTATAAAATCTTGATGCTGAGAGGTATGCACTTATGCCAAATTCATGAAACATTAAAAAGAAACATACGCATGAATAACCACCCCACCAAAGTTTGATTTTAAACAGGGATTAAAAGGTGGCCAGATGCAAATCAATGAACTGTGACAGTCAATGTTGCCTAGAGGATGTCAGGCTAAAATCAGGCATCTCTAATATCCTCCCCCAACATGGTTATCTACAGAGTAACATATTATTATAAACTTGATAGTATCTGGCCAAGGACAAAAGCAAAGCAATATTTGTAGTGGAAGAGAGTTGTTGCTATTTGCAGGTTGACCTGGTTAATGTTTTGCAGTACAAGAAATGAAATTATTACACCAAAGAAACTAGCAGAAAAAAGGGCAAGACAATGAAATGTCAAAACTTACCAATTAAGGTCTTGTAGAGGCAACATTTTGCTATGACCATAAAGGGTCACTCATTTTACGCTACTTTTCATGCCAGCTTCTAACACAATTTATCAAAAGTACTCTGGCTTTTCTCATTTGCACACAGAGAATGAAACAAACAAACAAAATAAATAAACGCTGTGCGAGGAAAATTGGTTAATCAGCATTCATGGCAATTTAATAAACACAAATTAAAAATAAATAAATCTCACAGTTCTCTTGAACTCCCACTTGGGCTTTAGCTAGTGATATTTTTTAAAGTAGTTTCATAAAGGGGGACAAAACATTAGACTCATGCACAACTTGCTGAAAACATTAGCAACAGGAAAGTTACATTATGCCCTCAATTGTTGCCGCTTGGCTTTTCTCAATAAATCACTTCAATGTAAAATAGACATTTTTGAACAATTGATGAACTATTATGACAATGATGCTGGGGGAAATGGAAGGAAAAAGGAAGAGGGGCAGACCAAGGGCAAGATAGATGGATGGTATCCTTGAAGTCACTGGCTTGACTCTGAGGAAGCTGTGGGCTGGTCCATGAGGTCACGAAGAATCACAAGCAACTGAACGAATAAACAACAAAACCCCAGTGTACCCCTATGGACACAGCCTTTTTGATTTAGAAGCAAATGGCACTACTGATTCAAGAATGTGTGTACAAAAGATGGACACTTATGTGTTTTTATGTCAGCCTTGAATGCTTGTAAGAGGCTTTCTTTTTCTCACTGCACTTCTTCTTCAAGCAGCTTCAAATCAATACTCTTATGTGCACTCTAATTTCCCAAATGTTTCAGGGGCAGCATCATTTATTGTTCTGATTTCCTCTGGAATGAGTCCATAGAAGACTTGTGACATTTTGAAGTATTTATTTTTTATTTACAAACCTATCTGTTGGTCATAGGTGGGGCTCATACTTTATCAAGCCAATTTACTGCTCCTCTAGATTTCTATGGTCTCACCATCTCCTTCAAGGCTTCAAAAAGCCCTGTTCTCTCTGAAAATACTTCCCACATGAGTCTTGGGTCCAGAAACCAAAGATCTCTTACATTTACATCATTGCTAAGAATGATGTATTTCTCCAGAAGTTGCTGAACTGCAATTCCCAGCACCCACACTAGAAGAAACAATGGTAAGGAATTACATCTAGAGTACTGCACAACTCCCATGCCCGTTTAAACCAGATACAACAGACAACAACAACAATTAATTTTTGTTTCCCTCCTCCATCTCTCCAAAAGGACTCAGGGCAGCTTACATGGTGAGAAACCCAAGAATCTTGCCAGAGAAGAAAGTATGAAAATCATATGACCATTGTCAAACCCACTTCAACTCCCTAAGAAAGTAAACGACCATTCTGGTAGAGCCATGAAGACAGCCTCCAGCAGTTCCACCCCTTCCATTAGCATCTCTCTTTACCTAAATCCCGATTTTAAGCACAAAAATCAAAGCATCGAATGATTTTGCAAATGCATCCAGTCCAATCCCACTCACACATCTTTTTGCCTCTGCACTAAGGATGAAAAGCATGCAAATAAAGTAGTGTTTCTCAACCTTTGCCCCTCCAGATGTTTTGGGCTTCAGCTCTCAGAAATCCCAAGGAACATGGCCAAAGATCAGTAATTCTGGCCATGCCTGAAACGTGAATAATTAATCATACAAGAATGTGTACAAAACATCTGGAAGACCAAAGGTTAAAAACCACTGAAATAGAATAAACTACTAACTGGTGAGTGTGTGCATAAATTACAAAATTCAGTGCATACCAAAGAAGTAACAGACAAGCTTCCTTGAACAAGGAAGAATAGACTTCTGAATAAATATGCACAGGATTGAGCAGTGAATCCTAATTTTTTGTGGATTTATCAACAGCATCCTGCCATCTATTTTGAGATATTATATCTAAATGGACTGAGCTGTAGCAGTTGGGAAGGTGAAACATCAGAAGACATTCCCAGAACGTGGTCTGGCATATGTAAATAACACTGCCACTGTGCTGTTTTTTCTCATCACTAAGGCAGTTATGTTGTTCTTTACTGTCTTGTACATGCAGTCCTATTCCAAGAGTTTTATAAGCAGAAGTGTGGTGGTGTTGCAATGCTAAGAATAGCCATTGTCAAAGGTGCCAAGTTAATCCACTGGAGGTGTGTATGACACATCCCCCTCAACAACAACTGCAGATCAGCACAGGATGTGCAGCTCAGCAAGAGCCTGGCTGTGACGCTCTTCAACTCTAGCTCATCCCAATTCTTAACTTTACTTATAAAATGTGTTTCCGCAAGTAAATGCAGTTAACAGGCAGCATATTTGCAATATGTAGATAAAAAAACAACACAGACAGAAACTAATTTGAAGAGTACCTACATTATATGTATGCATCTTTCCTTCTGTTGTATGAGTAACCTGTGGCCATCTATACATCCCCGACAGTATGACCAATGGTCAAGGATGGTGGCAGCCACAGACCAACAATATCCAGAAAGTCCTCTCTTTATACACAGTCTGAACCATATCTTTTGCCACAACTATGAGAGTGTTACAGAACAACAACTAACACTGCTGGATATCCAGGTGTTGCTGAATTTGCTATTTCCAGAATCCATGACCATTGGCCATGGTGTCTGGGTTCTCTAGAAGCTCAACTATAACACTATTTGGGGAACCAAGTTTGAGAACAACTTTGGAAAACTGCTAAAATCTGTTTTACATTTAAACTAAAGATTGATAATAAAACTGAAAACTAAAGTAATGTCTACAGTTCCTAGCATAATATAATTCACATTACTTGCCTTCTTTATACCTTAAAACCTATGGGACCCAGTACAAAAACTCAATTTTTGGTATCAGCAACAAACTGTCAGGATTTTACACATGCTTCTGACAGCTGTGATCAAAATGGTCTCTTTAGGTGAGACAAGAAGCTTACATACATGCACACCAACAAGAGCTTTTGACACTTGCACACCCACTCCTAAGGATCTTCCCATGCTGCTTGGCAAACTCCATCTGAAATTATTTCATATCAAAAGCAGTTCTGTCAATCAGTTTGAGTGTAAAAGGGAAAAGTCCAAAATCCCAATGCAGTGATCCTTGTATTGTGCCAAAAGGTTTTAATAATAGACAATCTCAAGAGGGCCTGAAACGTGAATAAATAATGATACAAGAATGTATACATAACAGGGAAAGGGGTTCAACTTCTGGAATGCTAAAGAACAGCAGGAGGCAGTCTGCCATCTGGTTCTCTGCCCCTGTGAATGTAAACATTGACAAAAGTCCATTTAGTGCAGCCCTGTTTCTAACACTTCCATGTCCAGTGCCCTTTGGCCAGTCACAAGCATATCACAAAACAGTGCAATCACTTCAACAAGCCCAGCTGCTAACAGATTGGGTTTCAGAAAATCTCTGATTCTGATTTAGGGAAGAGGATACACTACAGCAGCTAACCTAGACTGCTAAAAAAGTCTATAGCAGAGTTTTACCAGGGTGTCTGCTCTCTAATGCTCAATGGCAGCAGAAGGAAAGGTTTTATCCCCTTCCAGGGAATAGTGCAAGTGTGTTGGCAAGTTGAGGAAGTGGGTGCTAGTAATTCCATTTTTACAATGTTGCTCAGTACTCTGCTTTACTTTCTATCCCTTAACACATATTAAAGCGAACAGCAAATAAACAACCCCAAGCCCATATTTCAATGAATAATGGTCACAACTTGTATTAGTTATACATATGGCCCAGATGGGACTGGATCCAGGGATGGGAAAACTCCCTTGAAACCTCTGAACCCTATAACCTCAAGCCATGTGTCATCAGAGTGATGGAAATGGAATGCCACATGGGCCAAAAGCTTCATGCAGATCCCCCATCCCTTAAGTGAAGTTAAATTTATCGTCTACCAGCTGGTCACCTACATCTCTTTCACTCCTAAGGGTATGACAGCAGCATGTAATAAACATTTCAATGGTCAACATGAAGGTACACACATAGAAAAGCCTACAATAGGGGTCACCAAAATCCTGAGACTTTGAAGGTACAAAAAAACCCCTTGGAGTTTAGATCTCACACAAAGTTCAATACAAAACGAAACAGAAAATCAAGAATGCCTTTTAATAATTTCAAAACTCATTTTGACATTTTTGTTCCCCACTTTACAAATATTAATGAAATGCACATGAGCTACTGTAAAGTATAAAATGCTAAGTATAGCATAACAATTTGTTTAGGGAATTGCAAAATACCAAGGCAGTGTTTAATTTGGCTCATAATATTTTTACCATGACAATATTCCTTTTTAAAGCAATCTGGTGAGTTTTTATTTCAGGGCACGTGAATGATATGAAGAGAGTTTGAAGAATCCAAGATTGTCTCTAGGCTCAAATGCTAGAAAATATTTCAATGTACCACATAATTTGTCCCCACAGCAGCCTGAAACCCATTGTTTCGCAGTCTACCATTGAAATAGCTGCTTCTAAATACATAGCACTTTTACATAGCTTCAGAGAACAAGACATGTTATCAGCAAGAGTTTTATGAATGGCCAGTTTAGATACTGCAATTGACATTAACAGTTCTTTAAGCATTTAATTTCTCTATGACTTCTTTGTGTATTATATCCATGCCTGAAATTTGGGATAATGCATAATGGATCTAATACAGTGGACTCATATATTCCTTCAAAGCTGACATTGTAATGCATTTACTTAAGATGGGATAAGATTGTAGGTTTGACTTAAATAAACTAACTTGGCTTTTCACCTGGAAACATTCAACAGAAATAAGACCAACAACAAATTTATGGAGCTTGAGAAAAAACTAAATAGCATAAAACATCAAACCAAGGTCATTTTGACAAATTTCCACAGAAATGTTATTTCCAAGAATAGGGATCAACATATAGGTAAGCTGCTACCATTATATTAGATACATTTCTAATGGCAATGAATTTTAAGACTCTGCCAAGATGGTTTCTGAGAAATCGACAGCTACAGCAAGCGAGTGTTTTGGTTTATTTGTTGCTCTCAGGTAAAGAACCACAAACATGATACAAAAATGTGCTAGGTATTTTAAGGGTCCTGGGCCAACTGCCAAACTGTGACTACATATGTATGTAAAAAGCCAGAATTCAGAGTTGGTTGCCAAAATTGATTCTTTCTTTTTCTCTGAAGCAAAGCCAGCTTTTAAAACCAATCCATCAATCAAAGTGGCATTTTCACAGGAGAGTGCATATGTTCTTCTCTATGGATCCTCTCACACACCAGTCTCTGCTCAGCCAAGGCAAGAAAGGTGGCCACTAGAAGAGAAACTTAAGCAAGGCAATTTCATGCCTTATTTTCTAAAGTCATTTATGTCTACGCCAATTACATTTCAGACTAACTACATTTCTGAGCAAGTAGAACATGGTAAACTAAGGGTAATCAAATAGTTAAAGTTAAGTCATGGGTGGGCAAATGTGCCAGGAATGAGCAGCAATGTTCAGCCTGAAGCTCGGCAGCTAATTATATTGATATGCTTCCACCAACCTAGGAACCTTTCTGTTGTATTGTATAACAAAAGCAGATGATGTTTGGAGATTTCTGCAGGGTCAGATTGAAGCGAACGGCCATGTTTTTAGTTTATGGTGGTTCAAGCTATTTCAGCACACCCTACCAAGAGGAGGAGGAGGAGGAGGAGGAGAAGGAGGAGGAGGAGGAGGAGGAGCTGGGATTTTGCAAATGTCTTGGGATCAAAAAAAGGGGAACTACACAAGATGGGGTCTACAGACTGCACTCTCCACATTTCTGGTATATATGAATGCTTCCAAATCCCTCCTCCCTGACACTGCCTTTCACCCATACATATCACAAGTTTTTAAATAAATAAAGTGTTGGACACTTAATCCAGGAGTGATGAAGATCAGTCAGAGCTAAGGTATGAGGCAGAGAATACAAATCAACCCTTTCCTACATCAATGTCCATCATGGCACAAACCTGCTGGAAATGTTCTTGCACATCCAGAGGATGATATATTATTGGATCTTTTTGATTTTCCAGTTTTTTGGGTTTTTCTGTCGTGTCAGGAGCAACTTGAGAAACTGCAAGTCGCTTCTGGTGTGAGATAATTGGCCGTCTGCAAGGAAATGTCCAGGGGACGCCTGGATGCTTTGATGTTTTTATCATTCTTGTGGGAGGTTTCTCTCATGTCCCCACATGTGGAGCTGGAGTTGATAGAGGGAGATCATCCGCCTCTCCCCGGATTCGAATCTGTGACCTGTCGGTCTTCAGTCCTGCCGGCACAGGGGTTTAACCCACTGCGCCACCGGGGGCTCCAGTTTTCCTGTGCTTTCATCACAGAGACAATCAGAATTAGCTGCCTGAAGCAACTAGCCCATCTTGTATCATATTATTCATTATTCCATGCCCAAACAACAAGTAAAAGCAATTAAACAACCATTTAAAACAACATATGTAAACATTATATGACTAATGTCCATAGATCCAAAGCCCAATAATCAAACAGTCATATTCATCAATCCAGGATGAATTCCAACTATATTGCACAGATAATTAGGCTGGGCCAAATGCTTGCTCCCAAAGCCAAGTTTTCACTTTTTTGAGAAATGATAGGAGAGAAGTGGCCGATCAAATCCCACTAGGGAGGGAGTTCCATATATTATATTATTAGCACCAGAACTGAGTGAAAACATCAAGGAGCAAAAAACATTTCTACTGATGTATTTGTGAGTATTTTTCCCTGCTTGTTACTTTAAAATGTATACAAATGGGAAAGGATTGGGCCCTACTTAAATGTCTTTTGAAAAGGCTCAAACTCCACACCTGTAATTAAAATAAAGATGCTAAAAACATGCATTTTGCAGTCAGATCTATTTGAAATCTAACGGTAATTCAAAGCATCCTTGAGAGGTTACAACTATCCATTTGCCCCATTACATTTGGGAATTATTACCCTGGGCTTCTATGCTTGCGGCTTTACTTAAATGGTACTCTTCATATAGGCACTTTGATGTAAACCCAAAAGCTGCCGTTACTTTTATAACATTCTAAATATTTAAATATCCTGCTAGATATTACAGAACCAGTCATTTTCAAAAGACAGCCTGAAAGACACTCAAAATTCAGTGAAAGCCCCAGTGGGCTATTTAGAGATGAGAGAACTTAGGATGCATCTACACTGTAAAATTAATGCAATTTGATACCACTTTAATTGCCATGGTTTACACACACCTGCAATTTCTTTGATATTCTAGATGGGAAAAATCTGACCTATTGGGCTAAGCTCATTAAAAGCACAGCTTTTCATTGATTGCTTGATTTGGTTATTTGTTTGTTTACCTATGACTGCATATTTAGCCGTGTTAATTCTGTCTTAGTGCTGCTATTTCTTACTCATCCCTAACAGCTACATGGTATGCAAAAGGGAAATGGTTCTCTCTGTACTAAGAATAACCGCACCTACCAAACGGCCGAGTATTTACAGATTTTACAGAATCCACTGTGACAAAACCGATGTAAATTTCTTCATATATGCAAAGAGAAAAGCTTGGGATTGAAAAAATGAAGATGGGGTAAAGGAAACTCAAAGATTTGTCCATTCGTGGCATCAACACATAGTTGATGGAAGCTATAGGGTCACATATAAAACCACCCTGATCTAGACAAGATGTCCTTTAATTAAATCGCTTCTGGCATAAACAGTGAAGGGAAGTCTGGACCATATCTCCCACTTCCCCCTTCCCCAAAACCCAGTGGAGGGGATTCTGGATGAAATTCTCTACTCCAGCAAAGGCAGAGAGGGAGCTCTTATGTCTAGGAATATACTTTACATGCAGCCGCTAACTACCCTTTCTGGAATAGACTGCATGATTGTGAACCTAAATATAGCTGTATAGGGAGAGAAAGGTCTAAAAGGTCACAATGTTTATTTGTTGCTCTTCCCTCTTCATTTTTTCCCATGAACTTTTTGGGTCATAAATGCCTTGTAATTTGCAGCCTGCTTCCCAAAAGATCAAGGGTGATTAGTATAAATCTTGCTTTCATTTTAAAATGCACATTTCTAACAGAAATCTTCCATTAAATGAAAGTTAAGCCCTAAAGATATTTAGAAGAAAATTCTTTCGTAAGAGTGAGGGAAGGGTGGGATGTTTCTTCTTTAACACTTTAAGGGAGAGAATTAAAAAAACCTATCCAGATTGTTCTCTTTCGTTATTTCAACCCTTTTGCTTTTATGATTTTTAATATATGTGCATGTGTCCATTTTGCTGTATAAATAAATAAAATAAAAGTATTAATATTAAAGAAGTGATGTAACAATACTGGCAAAATGTAGAAGAAATTATATAATATAATATATAACTTTATTTTTGCATCCCGCTACCACCTGCCTGAAGGGACTCAGGGCAGCTTATATGGGGACAAGCCCAGTCAAACATATGTCAAAACATAGCACAGTAATATTTATAAAAGCAACAACATAAAGCAACATAAAATATCATCAGCAAACAACCCGTGGCCTGGCATAGTAGCCAAAATTAAACTGCATTCAAAATGAAAACTACTTTTTACAAGAGTTTTGAACTCAAGACACTGACAATTTAAAGTATAAGGTAAGGAAAAAGATTCCCCTTGACATTAAGTCTAGTCGTGTCCAACTCTGGAGGGTGGTGCTCATCTCCATTTCTAAGCTGAAGAACCAGCATTGTCTGTAGATGCCTCCAAGGTCATGTTGCCAGCACAATTGCATGGAGTGTTGTTACCTTCCCGCCAGAATGGTAATTATTTATCTACTCACATTTGCATGTTTTCAAACTGCTAGGTTGGCAGAAGCTGGGGCTAAAAGTAGGAGCTCACCCCACTCCCTGGATTCAAATCACCAACCTTTTGGTCAGCAAGTTCAGCAGTTCAGCAGTTTAACCTGCTGCACCACCGGGGGCTCCAATCTTAAAGGACCAAAATTTAAAAATAGGAAACACTTTTATTGCCGGGCAAAATCCAAAATACTTAACTTGAGAAGTTTTGAGTTCAGTAACAGCTAGGCCAAGCTGTCATATCCAATTCCCAAATAACACAGAATTTCAGAATCTTATAGAAATCCAGTACAAACTAGGAATATGCACACACAATGATGAAAGCGTGTATTAAAAAAGCACAGTAGGACTGTCTGCAGATGATGTGCTTTTATTGTTTATAATGATTCTACCTACAGCAAAACCCACTTCACATGAGACAGCTTTGAGTAAAATCCAATTAAAAATCCACCTGGGGGAATCGATGTATCTACTTAACAGGGTCTGAATCATTTTTTCTTTTAATTTTCTAGTATCACATTGTTTGTGTACCCTGCATTATAAACAGCTTCTTCTTTAGTTTATGTTGGAACTTATCTGCGATTACTCGTTCCTGTAAAATTAAAAAAAATAATCTACGTATGAAATTGAACAATAAGGCAATCAATTGGATCAGATAGACTGATGAAAAAAGGCCCTCCAAAAGTACAGTTCCTAGGGCCATCATAACGCTTGGATAGTTCAAAAACCCTCTTCTCATGCAGACTCACTGTAACAAAGAACTGAGTAACAGAAAGTGTTTGATTAAAGTTTTCCTCCTTCTCTTGGCAACTAGATTAGAACCCAACAGTGCTACTAGTCTCAAATGCATGGAAGATAACATTATTAGTGGCTAATAGCCAAGACGAGGAAGATGGGCATCCTCACATTTCATTCATCACTTGAGTCAAGATTTTTGGAAGGTCAAAACGAACAAGGATTCCCAGTGAGTGAATTTGTTAGTTTAGCATAAGAACACAGTCACAGTACACACCATTGATGGGAAGAGCACAGTAGATGTTTTGATCTTGAAAGCCGCTCCTTTTTCATGAACCCAATTTGGGGAGATCAACCCTAAACGTAAACAGAGACATTGGTAAAATATCAAACTCCCGCCAATCTATGCCTCTTTCACTGCTCAGCTGAGACAGCTGCAAGCTCTGAAAATAAGCGGGTGCGCTGCCAGTGGGAAAACACACTGTCCCAGCATCCTGGAGGCTGGCAGGAAAAGCCAGCTTAAGAAAAGATTTAACTAAGGCCGGACAAGCCAAATGATGCTATACAGCAACTATGCTTCCCACAGAATCAAAGGTAAAGCTGTGATCATGTCAGTAACGGCAAAACTGGAAACTAAAAATAGTGCGGTAATTTACCCACAATGTACATAAGGTTTCATTTACCACACTGCAGAAACATCAACTCATTGGACACCTACTGCAAGATGAAACACCTGATTGCTTATTTAGCAACAAGACATGGAGCAACCTAAAGAGACACTCTGGAATTGCCTGCAAGGATGGACTACCATTTTACCTGCAGTAAAACCAGCACTTCAAGAAAATTCACAAAGTATTATTATGATTTTATAGTTAGAAAGAAAGTCATATGTCAATTATGATTAGGAAGAAAACTATTTGCCAGTTGTCTTGGGCACTGAAGAGGCCAAGTTCAGTGCCTGTAGGGAAACTTCTGCTTCCATAACATGAATACACATATAATAGTTCCCAATATATTCCTGTCTGATTATTAAGATCCACAATAGAAGTCCCGCCAGTGTGTCCTTAACTATATGATGATGTGGAAGATATCAGGATGAATATCCAGGGGATAAATTACTGAGTCAGGATGACAAAGCAAGTGTCTGATGAAACCAGAAATGTGCGCTTTCATTAGGTAGTGAATGATGAAACCATGAAGGTATAATTGTATCACGTTGATATGTATAAAAGCAAGATAGACACCATGTGATGATTGATGGTTCTTCTGGATGGTGTTTGTCAGTGCATACTGAAGAGAAGACATTTGCTTAAAGAAACTTGCGGTGAAGAGGAGAACTTAGGGCTCATCCAGACAGATACAAAAACTGGGAACTTTCTCGGTTTTGCTGGAGGTGTCCAAACGATGCTTCCAGTAAAAACAAATTAATTAAATACCTGGTATGATCCCAATCTTAGGTAAGATCGGGGTCTTACCAAGTGTGGGCCCTATGTGGATTGGGTCACACTTTCTCCGGGCCCAATCTACACAGCCATCTCGGTTTTTCGAGCTCCAAGAGCCCAAAATAAACTCAAAGGACACCCACCCCCTCCCTCCAAACCGCAAAATAACCCCTAAAAGAACACCTCTGAGGATGTTTGCCATAGATGCAGGAGAAACGTCAGGAGAAATGCCTCTAGAACATGGCTCTATAGCCCGAAAAAACCCACAAGGACCTAGTGATTCCAGCCATGAAAGCCTTCGACAATACAACCCCTAAAAAGTAAAAAATGATATCTGGCCACCATTATGTTCCTCCTTGCACTCTCCTGGAGTGGGAAAATAACGTGACAGGAGACAAGGGAGGGGATTTTCCTCTCCCCCCCCCCCCAGTCTCCTGACAGGAGGAGGATCATAATGATGGCCAGGTAAGTTTTTACTTCTTAGGGGTTATTTTGGGGGGCTTCAGGGTGGCTGCATGCCATCCCAGTTGTTACCGGGATGGCATTTAGCCACCCTCTCTAGGAAAGCCCAAGTTCTGCGGGGCTTGTGGGGACTCAAACCTGCGCTGAAGCAGATTTTCAGAGCCTGACAGAAGAGACCTTCTCCTGAAATCCTCAGCTATAGGGAACATTTTAATAAATTAGAACCCTGTATATCCATGTAAAAATCTATGAATGTTTGCCAAAAAAAAAAAAAACAACTCCAAAAATCTTGGTCGACTTTTGCACGGGTCAATGTAGCTACTGTATCTTGATTCTTATCAAAAAAGAAACCATCCCTTACTCTGTGTAGATTGGCAAAAGGCAAGAGTTTGGTCTAGCCAAGAAAAATAAAAAAAAACATCAACCCTCCCTTTACTTTCTCAATTAGGGTGTCGTTCTGGTTTTTCTGAATGCCTAGATGAGGAACTGATGGTGGTGGTCATGGTAGCAAGGGGTAGCTGCTTCCCAAATAGCATCTCTGCAGAATAACTCTTGACATATCCAAGGGTCATTATCAAAATTCATAATTTATACAAGAGATTGACTTACACATGAGTATAAATGATACAATACAGGCTATAGAGAGGTCCTCTTATATCCCATTGATCTCAACAGGAGGATGCTAATTAAGTGATTAAAATCTCATTGATATTGGTGAGACTTGACAGAATTTAGCTTTGATTGAGTGACATTATGTACAGCTTTGCTTAATTTGCATAGTTCTTTTTGTGCTGATCCTGTGCTTTTAAAAAAGACTGGATTGAAATGTAGGCAGAAAATATGTGGCAAGCAAAAAATGAGGAATGGGGGAGAGGAGCCTTGGTTTATTGGGAACATTTATGAACAAAACAGTTCATTTGTATACCAAAAAATCTTTTTATTATTCACTGCAACCTGTAGAATCAACCAGACCTTGCAAATATTTTGTGGATAATTGCTCACATACTACTCCCATAGCAACTGAATGGAGAAAAATTATGTGAAGTTACTTTTCATAGCTCTATAATCAACAAATAAGCAAACTCACATACAGTGTGGCATTGATTATACTTTTTTAAAAAATCCAAAAGGCAAACCTTGATTTTGCCAATTTATATAAATAATGCCTTTTTACTTAGCTATTTTATCCAATGATATGAGCATCAATGGATTTTGGTTTCCATGTGGGGCGCTAAAACCAAACTCCAGTAATAATCTGTGGACTCAAGTCTCAGAATCATATGACATCTACCACTTAGTGTTTTTTCACCCTTGATGTAACAAGCAATCTTATAGATACAATGCAGCTAACCTGCATCTGCACTGCCAGAATAAAATAGCAGGTGATTCAGTGAGAAAACACATATGAGGACATGAGCAAATGCAAAATCCCCATAATCCTTATATACATCAGGGTTCTGATAATATATAAAACACATCATGTCACAAAAACAGTGGCAAGCAGATGTCAATGTACATGTAGAAAGATCTGCTTCAGCAACGCATGAAGTAACCTACAGAAACAGCAGAGATGGGTCTACTGGGAATCCTAGCATAGCCAATTCTTTCACAGGAACCTGGAATTCAATTGATTCAATACTCCCAAGTATCTGTTTAGAACAAGCTTTTATTCCAGTCATGTTTCCCCCCTTTGAGAAGCTGGTGGTACCTAACTCCAAAAATACAATGCATACAATCCAGCATAAAGATGCTGCAAGATTTGACATTTTTCATGTAGCAGCAAGTCAATATAATACTTGCAAGTGATGGGATAACTTAGTAAAGGATTGAGTCCACTGTAAATAGGCAGAGGGTGGCAATTACATGCTCAAGCCTAAAAGGAAGAAAATGAGAAGGACATATTAGTAGTCCTCAAGTTACAGGTTCTGTAGATTTGTCCTTAAGTCAAATTTGTTTGTAAGTCAGAATAGGTATATTTTTAAAGTGTAACTCCATATATGTGTGTGTGTGTGTGTGTGTGCGCGCGCGCGCCTGCCTGCCTGCCTTAGATAGCATGGGGAAGAGTGCTTGTTTTGCTGTCTGTGCCCCTGTTCAGAAGATTTCACCTCACTTTCTGTCCCTGTGATCATTGGATTTTGAAAAATGTGGCTTTTTGTGGAAACAAGGATTGGTGAGAAAGCTTCAGTGAAGACCCTTTTTCCCCATGATAACTTTTTCAGGAGTAAATTGTCCTTCCTGGTGGTAGATTTTTCTCGCTGCCTGTGGTCTCACCCCTGTTCTTAACTATGAATCATTTGTAAGTCAGATGTTTGTAATACAAGGACTGCAGCCTTCACTTTTGGTCCTTCGGTTCCAGCTGGGTGGACTCTGTACAGCCTTGTTAGAATCCTAACAACTGATTAAGAGAATGAGATGAAATCTATACCCACACTGTTAAAATTCACACGTGATGCCATGTTTCCATAAAACAAGGAGCGTCAGTGAGGTTGTTGTCGTGTGCCTTCAAAGTCATGCCTGACTTATGGCAACCCTGTTGCTGACTTTATTTGCAAGACTTTTGTGGTTCACCATTGCCTTCATCTGAGGCTGAAAGAGTGCGACTTGCCCAAGGTCCTGCAGTGGTTTTCTAAGGTTGAAGAGGATTTGAACCCTGGCCTCCTGGATTTCTTGTCCAGTACTCAAATCAATATATCACACACTGGCTTGGTGGACTCATAGGCAGACTAAAGGGAGGTAGGCAAGCAGGCAGGAAGCAAGTCAAACTCAAATGGTATATCTTTTTCAGCATTCCTTACAAGAAATCAGCATTCAGGGAAATTGCAGATGTCTCTTGAGTACAATTACTAGACCTTTTGCAGTCTCACCTTTCTGTTACACTCCATGAATCTCAAGGCAGCTTCTCATATTTGGGGGGGAGGGGAGAAACAGTGTTCATCATCAGCCACTTACAAACCATGTGAATCAAGGTCCTGAAGATTTTTGAATGATGGTGTCCAAAAGGGTGAACTCCAGTCCATGCAAGCTTATGCTACAATAAATCTGCTAGTATTTAAAATCCCGTGTGACTCTTCTCCTGCTAACATGACTGACTCTCTAGACCTAATTTATGTTTGGATAAAGCCACTACAGTGCATATGTCCCATTCTCAACATGAAATGTGCAGTACATTACTTTCTTTTTGTCAGTATTATTATGGGAAACTGATTAAGGACTGTTTTCATAAAATGATTAAGTGCAACATTAGCAGCATTTCAAGTCTACAGTTAAGTCCAGACCTAAGGCTTTAAGTAACAGGCAAAGAGTACCATGTCATAATTGTAAACACACTCTCACACCTCTTGGTGAAGTTTCTGTTAATGTTCCAATATGTTCTAGGCACCAAATAAATTCCCCATTTGTGCCTCAAAAACGCAGGAGATGATGAATAGCCATTTTGTGCTCAGATTTCTGTCTTTCTTTATTAGTGTTATGACCAGCCCCACCATGAGGCAGAATGAAGTGGTGGCCTCAAGTGACGAACTCTGATACAATGCAAATGCAGCAAATTGTATGTTTAAGTTATTACTATTGTACTTTGAGTGCAACAGAGAATTCCAGTAGGATTTCCCATCTTGAATATAATTTGATCACTATGGAAGGATGAATTCAGTCCTGATCTGATTTCTTCCACCAGACTCTAGTAAAAGCACAGTAAGATGAAGAGACTCACTTTTCCCATCTGTACCCCAGGTCGGTCAACCACTGGAAAAAATGATTTAAACTGAGAGTTGCACCAGTCATTCATGGCATCCATGACAGTGTTATTGGGTAGGAAATGCTTTCCTCTCAGACTTTTCGTTATAGGGGGGAAATGATGGAAGTCTGATGGTGTGAGGTCAAGCGAATATGATGGGTGTAGTAAAAATTAAAAGCCATGCTGTCCTGAGGGTAGTGTGATCCACAAGACAAATCTCACTACTGGGTATTGCCATTTTTCCTGACCCCCCCCCCCCCCCCAAAAGTAGTATTCTGCACACGGGTGAAATTTGTATGATGAAGAGTTACTTTTCCCCAGAAAATATTGGGTCATTCCACAGTGGCTCCTTTACAGGTAGGATCAAGACTTTTCATCCACCCCTCATATATTTAACATTGCATATACTATATAGCTGCCTGTGGGTGAGAATACAGCCAGTTCTCAGTATCCATGGATTTTACACCCATGGATTCAATCTACTACAGTTCAAAAATATTCCGAAAAAAGCAAATCTTGGTTTTGTCATGTGCTGAGCACTATGCTGATATGTAGGCATGCTTCCTCCACCACTCATTTGAATCGTCTTATATAAGGACCACCATTGTATCCAATAGATTTGAGCATCCACAGGTTTTAGTATCTACAGTGAGTCCCTGAATCAAACCTGAGCAGATACTACAGAGCAAATAAAAAACGCTGTGTCCTCATATTTACAAGTGAATTTTAACTGCCATATAGCTACAAATGCCAGACTGTAAACCATCGCTAGTATCAATATGAAACTTACTTAAGCTGCTTCCTTTGGAGATTAGAATTTAACAGTAGTTTTACAAGGGAACTCAAGAGCTGTGGCTCCAATTTTGACAACAAATGTTAACATACTGTTGCATTAAACATAAATGCAAGAGAGCATGACTTAGAAGGGAATATTAGCAAATGAATGGAGAACTACAATATTTCATCGCATAATAGCCTCCACCACATAATAGTCACACACCCCTTTGGTGGAAGGCAAAATGGGCTTTTTGCCTTTCCCTGTATAATAGTTGGGCTGAGGATGTGACTGCCCTTTTGGTGCTGTGGAGCTTAACTTGGCTGGGAACTGAGTCAAGTCCCACAGCGCCAAAAGGGAAAAAGAACAGGAGGAGGAAAGTGATGCTCAACTTGTCTGCGCAGCTGCTGCTCTGAAAGAGCACCCACACAGGCAGGTAAACCATCAATCGCAAGTCTGCACCCCCATATTGATTATTATGTGGTGAAAGAAGCACCTAAAATTGAGTTTTTTTCACTGCATACTAGTCGCCATCATACAACAGTCGCATGGAGACTATTGGGGAAGTACAACTATTATGCAATGAAATCCGCATCTTTAATCCAGAATAACTCCAACATGTATGTCCTTTACTTTCTATTATGGGGCCTGAAGTTTGAAGCAGAACAAGAGCTCTGTGGAAATCAAACAGCTGTGTGTTCTCTTCAAGAGAAACAGATGTAGTAAGGATACTCTCTTTTCCAGTTCTGACTGCTTTCATTGCCAAAGCTATTTCTTCTACTTATCTTGCAGTAAAAGAATTCTGTGAAAGCCAAGTGTCCATCTGCCATTGGACCAGATTTCCCTTTCCTTCTGTAGCTTCTCACATGCCCCCTCCCCAAGTTGCTCCAAGGACTATCTGTAACAGATTTGGAAAAGACAAGAGGGAAGAGAGGAAGTATACATCCAGCTGGAGAGAGCTGGAGAGAACCCAATGGCGAATAGCTTCCCCTTTGTTCCCTTGCATTGTCAGAAATCCCTTTTGGCCTGTTCCATACTGGAGTTAGAGCCACAACAAAATGGTTTTTAAAATGTAAAAATAAAAAAAAACCTGTTGAACAAAATCCTTGTCTAAACAAAGGTATTGTTTTAATTATATGCAAGACTTACAGCAAATTACCTTTGTGATCCTTGTGGATTACATACAAGTTGGGCAATTCTCCATGACTTTAGAAAATGTACCAGTGGGAGAAGAAACCAACCTGATTATGGATAATATTAAATGTTCACCTCCTATTTGTTCACTGTTACTGCTATGACTATCAGCAGGTGTGCTTTGCTGCTATCTTTTGGTTTAACAAAATATAGTTTTGAAGCTCTTCAATATGCAAAGAAAAAAAAGTGTAATTCCAGCCAGAAGGGGGCAGAAGTGCAAATGCATAAAAACAAGGGTTGATAGCCAAGGAACAGGACCTGACTGAAACGCATTATCAAGTAATACTACAGTAACCACCACAGTAGCAATTGCACCACTGATATATTTCGGAATTTAGCCACAATAAAAAGATAACAGACCAAATTACCTGTTTAAATCTAAACCACTGTGAATGTACCACTAAACCACTTACCAAGTATGCACCTAGTAAACTAAATATACGTGGTAAAGTATGAGACAACATTGGAATTGATTATAATGCATGGCAAAATAGCAGGTCTTTAGAAAAGAAGAAGACCACATTGGACATGTATTGACTCAATCTAGAAAGCCACAGCCCCAAGTTTCCAACAGAGGATGAGGGGCATCTTCAACTGTTTTTCTCCCCAAAGCTGTTTTGTAAAAATCCACTGAAATGCAAATATATACACACTGCCCAAATAAAATTGCAAAGGATGCCTGTTTTAATTCCTGTGAAAGTAGAATTCCCTTTAAAGTGAGGGTCTCCACCCAACGTCTTAGGGTTTGCTTCTTTGTTGTTGTTTTTTGAGGGGGGGGCCTTTACCACCACTCCAACCAAAACACACAGTGCTCTTTTCCTGGTTAAAATGAGGATTAATTGCCTCTTCGGTCAGTATCCAGGAGGAGCAATTTATCTTTGAAACAGATTGCCCCTCCACCCTGCCTCAACTACTTTTTTTTTTTCAAATTCTGTTTTTCCAAAACCAGAAGTGGGCTTCAGGACTTGTTTTTCTAATTTCTGAGCACTTTTGGGAGTACTAATAGATGTCTTAGGGTTAGAATATATTCTTCATTCATGGTGCAGCTCTCAAAGAGCCCAAAGGGTATTAGCCCTTGAACCCACTACTACCAAAGCAACAAAATATTGTCTTACAAAAACACACACACACTTTGAAGGAATTCCTATTAAACTCTGTGGTTTGAACTCCTGAATAAATATAGGTTGCTAGGAGGATAGAAAATTATGACATTCTGTCATTGTATACAAGGTCATTATTTTAATGTTTGCTAATAATAATGCAAGAATTGGCAGAACATCATTAAGGTGAGGTTGAAGCAACTTCCTGTACAACAGGGGTCCTCAAACTTTTTAAACAGAGGGCCAGGTCACAGTCCCTCAAACTGTTGGAGGGCCAGATTATAATTTGAAAAAACCATGAACGAATTCCTAGGCACACTGCACATATCTTATGTGTAGTGTAAAAAACACTTAAAAGCAATACAATAATTAAAATGAAGAACAATTTTAAGAAATATAATTTAACTGATTTACGAGGCCACAAAAATCTCCAGAAAGTATGCAAAGAATGAGGAAGGACTTCATCAGTGTCACAAACAGACGGTGAAGTGACAGCTCCCCTGGTGGCCAGAAGCTGGAATGTTAAATAGCTTCTGAGTGTCTGTCTGTATATGTGATGTGTCTATCACATTGAATGTTTGCCATGTATATGTACACTGTAATCCGCCCTGAGTCCCCTGCGGGGTGAGAAGGATGGAATATAAATACTGTAAATAATAAATAAATAAACTTATTAGTATTCCAATGGGAAATGTGGGCCTACTTTTGGCTGATGAGATAGGATTGTTGTTGTTGTTGTTGTTGTTGTTGTTGTGGGCTTTCAAGTGGTTTCAGACTTAGGTTGACCCTGAGCAAGGGCCAGGTAAATGACCTTGGAGGGCCGTATCCGGCCCCCGGGCCTTAGTTTGAGGACCCTTGCTGTACAAGATGTGATCTTGCTCTACAAAATCTGGTCACTCAACATATTTTTCTTCTGATTTGAGAGAAACTCAAAAAGTCTTCTTTGACTCCAGAAATTGTATGAAAGTTTACAAATGTCTACTAATCCAGTCTTATTTAAAGTGTGATACACTGACTTGGGCGAGTACATAAGTCATCATCTGTCAGAAGAGTAAGGGGGAAAAACATAGACATTAGATTAAAATATGATGTCAGTTTCTGGCACACATCAGATAGCTTGAGAAGCATTATTGCTGTTGTGCAACCCGAAGGCAAATCTTTCACAGGTTTTTTTTTTTTGGCAAGATTTGTTCAGAGGGGGTTTGCCACTGCCTTCCTGAGGCTAAGGGAGTGTGACGTGCCTAAGGTTATCTGGTAGGTTTCCATGGCCTCCCAGTGTCTTACTCCAACACTCAAACTACTACACAACACTGGCTCATCTCAAGAAACATTGTTCTAATTGAAAATGCTAATCCAGGAATAGTCAGCCAAGCAAGCAAAATGGATTCAATTAATTAAATATTCATATTCACAACTGAGCACATAGCAAAATACAGCCTTCTATTGTTAAGATATAATTCACAGGGAAAGAAATGGAGGCAAATAAAACAAACCCCATTAAAAAAAAACTTCTGCAAACTCTTAATACTTATAAAAGAGAGAGAAAGAAAGAGTTCATTTGTACATTTCTTGAATTATCTGAATCCTAAGAATTGAGATGTTTATTCAAGCCTTCCACTTGAAAGAAACTGGAACTCAAGTGTGCTTTGCAACAGGCTCACTTTTAATAACCTTGCCAAAGTCACTCCTGGGTTTGAGAGTCCCCACTTGTGAAGGAGGAATGATGAGGCCTACTCATTCCCCAGAAGCGCTGCAAGGATTTTAATTCTTGCAAAGCCCCTCTAAGGTGAAAAGAAATGTCACTCGGTTTCTTCTTTATGCACAGTCAATTCTGGGCTGAGGGTGGGAAGAGATCGCTAAAGCATTTGAGTGGGGAAACAGACAGGTGTCTGTCTAAATGCAATGGTGTTCCACGGAAATTATTCCGAAATCTTACAGAATAAGGTTTTGGAAAATCAGATTATGTAATGCTTCTTCCCTTAAAAACTGCAAATAGATGGTTTCAGGGGGTGGCATACATTGTGTGCTGTTTTCTCCATTTAAAACCAGGACTGGAAAAGGAATAAACAAGTAAAGAGAAGACAAAATGAAAGGTGGTTGGAGACATTGCTTTAAAAAGCACAGCATATAAATGAAATGCAAAGTGTATGTCTCTGGAAGAGGAAAAGCAGGGGGAAGCACATTTCTCCAAGCAAAACTCGAGAGAAGGCAGAAAAAAATGGTTCATTTTTCATATGTGTGCAGTGACTTCTCAGGGGAAAGATTTGGAGGAAAAATGAAGTCGAAATGAGCAGACATTAGGAGGAGGTTGGAAGGAAGCATTGTGGCAAAGTTGCTAATGAAATGTTTCTTACAAGATGTTAACGGAAATATTTGTCAATGCACTATTTCAATCAGTTGGCAGTCAGGCTTGGGTAAAGCTTACTGTCATAAATTGAGCTTTTGGGAAACCACACTGACAATAAAGCTCTGATGCATAGTTATTCAAAAGCCACATCTATCAGGTATCAATTTCAATGCTGGATCCTGATCAAGCTAACTTTCAGTTTCCTTATATACTGCACACAGGGAAAACCATAAGGCAGAACAAGAGTGTCTTCCAAGGTTAAAATGGCTATTCATTTACAACTCCAGAAAGAAAGAGAAGTATCTACAAGTACTGAATCTTTCCAGTTCTTTTTGTCTTGATTTTACCTGCATATCCAAAATATTTGCATTCAAAACATTCGGGATTTCCTTCCCCACCACCCCTGCCCTTTGTGTCCTTCCCTTCTCCCCGATCACATGTCACATCTAGACTCATGCAATATTTCTTCACCAGTTTCCACTGAGCTTTTTTATTATTATTGGGGAGTTATACATAGAAGTAAGCGTCTTCTGATTTCCTGGCCACAGTCTGCATCTGCAGTAATCTTTGCACCTAGAAATACAAAGTCTGTCACGGCCTCCACATTTTCTCCCTCTTTACACTATACTATTTATACTAATGTCTAGATTAAACTCATGTATAAGTCGAGGGGAGGTTTTTGTGCAAAAATTACAAATTTTTATATGACCCATGTTGGGGGTAAAGACTAAAAAGTACTAATGCGGCTCAGGGAGACTGCCACTGCCACCACTATCTCCCCACCCAAGCATCCAAAAAAGCCGGAAGCGGAAGTGCAGCAGAGAGTGTAGGCAGTAGTTCCTGTGGATCACGAGGATGAAAATCTGGTCCTCGTGGCGCCTTCCTCTTTATTTATTTATATTATTTATTTTATTTCTGCTCCTTTCATGCCACCTACCACTTCTTTCCTGTTGCGGACCATGGCGTATATTCTGTATCAGAAATTAGAGCGGATGTGGTCTATCCAATGCCATTTTCTGAATCAGCACGACCAAACTGAATCTAAAGTTGACCAAAAACTGATTCATAACCCTTTTGGTACTAATGTTGGAGAGTGGTTCCTGGTCAAAGTGGCCCCTGGTCAAAGTGATCCCTGGTTGAATTTAGACCTGTAGACCAGGAAAAAGCTCAGGAATTAGGCCCAGGTTTTTAGCAGCAATTTTGTGGTTGGTGCCTGGGGTCAGCCATCTTGGGTTAGTCATTTCCTAGTGGAGGCGGAGCTTAGAAGCAGCCTGGGGGAAAATGTGGAGAACCCTTGTGATTGGCTGGGGAGAAAGTGGGCAGAGCTTGGTTGAAGGGCAGAAAAAAATGAGCTTTGAAGAGTGCTTTTTGAAATCTGACAATTAGGTTTGGAGTTTGAAGAAGACAGTTGGGAGAGAATTAGAAGGAGAGTGAAAGTTAGTGAAGCCAAATAAGTTAGTTAGAGAGTTCAGAGAGCTATTAGGAAAGAATAGCTGGTTTAGAGATTATAAACAGATCCCAGGAATAGGACTGTTTGAAGTAAAAGGATTCTAGTCAGGAAGGAGTCTTGCTAGTTTCCTGAGAGAGTTAAGAGATGTTATCAGAAACCAACTGTTTTAAAGTAACCAAATAAGCTTCATCTCATTCTTGCAACCATTATGCTTAAGTGCCTGTGTTTTTGAATACCACACAAATATACATCTTTGTTCTTTGATAACACACAACGATCTCAGTGTGCCTCTATGTGAAGAAATTCCATAGCAAGTTAGGGAAACAGAGTTTCCAGGTTGGTGGCCACAACTACTTAGAAGAATCTCAATAATATCCACCTCAGTGTTCTGCGCCCTGAGTTTGAATTCAGCACAATCCAGCTTACTTTTAAAACTCTGGTCAAACAATAACTGAAAACCCCTTTTGACTTTGGTGGTAGCCTGAATCAATAGTAAAACTCCTCAGAAATATTTTATATTGGTGGCAGAATCTCTGCAGCCTTCAAATAATTAACCAATTTAAATCATAATCTGTTATATATTGGTGACAGCGGTCAGGATGGCTGAATAAAGGGACCCCCCTGCCACAGAAGATCGTTTGAGACTTCAGCTTCCAATTAATTAATTAAACAAATAAACAACTGTCGTTATATGGTCCCTGGTCAAAGTAGTCCCTGGTCAAAGTGGTCCCTGGTTGAATTTAGAAATGGAAAAAAAAAAGAATTAGTGATTATCTTACAGTGGCAAGAATTATAATCACAAGGAGTTGGAAAATAGTAACTATTTGGTACAGGGAGGTATGAAACCTTAAATGATAAACTATCAATGGAATGAGGGTATTTAAGGGGGAAACTAACAGATCAGATTTTGATGCATACTGGTTGGCTTTTATTAAATATGCTTTAGAGAGTGAAAATGGAATACAATATAACCTTGTTGGTCAGGAATTTTGGATATGACATTTCATTAATGGTTGACTTATAAATATATGGCAAAGGAAAGGATACTTGTTCAGGCCTTGGTAGTGGGGCTAAGTGTTTGTAAAATGTTCACTGTTTTGTGTTTTGTTTACACTGTAAGTTGTTAGTGTATGTAAATTAAAAAACAACAATAATAACATAATAATAAAATAAAATAAAAGTAGTCCCTGGTCAAAGTGGTCCCTTGTAAAAAAAAAAAAAAAGGTTGGGAACCACTGACGTAAGGGGATTCAGTGCCTCTTTTATGTTATCCTGAGAGGACTCAGTTCTTTTGCCATTCCACTCAGGGAAGGGGATGATTCCTTTTTTTATATAAGAGTTAATGTGCAATAATGTGCAATGACTTGTGAATAAGTTGACCCAGGTTTGGGGGGATGATTTTTTGACTAACATTTCTAGATGTATGCATGAGAATATAGTGTAAACCAGAGCTTTCCAAACTATGTGCCATGACCATCAGTGTGTCAGCTGTAGTATGTAGATAGGTGTGTCGTGCAAACTTAACGAGAAATCTCTGAGTTTATGTGAAATAATCATCAATAAATTATATAAATGAAAGATTTCCTTATTGCAATTTATATATGCAATTGTATCTCTTATAAAGGGTTAGTTTAACCTCTGGTTTGCTAGTGAAACAGCACTACTGTGTCTCAAAATGATGTATGTCTAAAAAGTATATCACCAACATGAATTGTTTGGAAAGCTCCGGGGTAAATTATCAGCAAGACTAAAAAAAAATTAAACAGATCATCATTTTATAAAAAAAAGACCAAATACAGACAATCCATCATGTTATTAAGGCCCTTTCCCCGTGAACAATCCATTCTCAAAGTCTACTGAAACTAAAACAAAAAAAAAAGTCTTCATTTGCCAGCTAAAGGATAGCAAGAAAGGAGTCAATCTAGGAAGGGAGTTACAGAGTTCGAGTTCTCAACATGTGCCCACTAACACAAGCTTCCCTGTAATCACTGGGAATCGAACATGTAACCACACAGACATGCAGCATACATACGAGTTGCTTCTCACAACTGTACACACCTGCTTAGGAACTAATCACATGAGAAGTCATAAGACTATGAATTGAGAAGACACTACCTTCTAGAATTAAAAGAGGCAAATACTGGAAATAGAACTTCCTGGAGCTGATCTGTAGTTAATGAAATTTCCTCCAACAATGTAAGTCAGTTCCATTATAAATAACTTCTTTTAGGAGGGCTATGAAAATGTTTTCTTTTCACTGGGCTTTGATCTGCTAGCTGCTGGGAACTAAAGCTGTTTGTAATAGTGCTCCCTCTTCCTGGTTAGACACATGTTCTGAATTTTTTTTCCAGTAAACATCTTTAAGCATGCTCTCCCCCTGTATTTTGGTACTTTATCATTCCCACAAGCTGCTCAGGGAAGTTCTGCTAAAAAGCAGCATTATAAATACACATAAGCTGTCCTAAGAAAACAATTATTAGGAACATAATCGCCACACAATTACTCCTAACAGGTTTCTCTCCATTACAATAAATATGCCTTGTACAGGTTCACAGAGTGCTAAACAAACAAAATATTCATGTGATAACTGCAGTTCTTCACGTCCAGGACTAGTCGTAGGAATTCACACCATTTCTGTCAAGAGCAGGGATGCAGTTCTTTAGTAACAGCCGCAAGCTGTAACCTTGCTCTCTCCCTGCTCCCATAAAAGAAAGCCCTTGATGCTATGGCTGGGATATGTTAAATTCTCAGTATTTTAAAGCTATAATAGAGTTGAAAGTGGTCCCATAGGTCACCCCCTCCAAAAGCAAGGCCTCCTGCTAGAACATCCCCAGCAGGTAGCTGTCCAGGCTCTTTTTGAGGATGTGAAGAGAAAGAAGCCACAGCATGTCTTAGATAATCAGTCATACTACTGAACTGCTCTTACCATCAAGAGGTTCCTTCTAACATTCAATCAAAATCCACTCTTCTGCATCTTCAAACAATTATCTTTCTTCGATAGAGCTACAAGCTGGGTAGATGCGGGAAATGCCGTGGATGTAGCGTACCTGGATTTCAGTAAGGCCTTCGACAAGTTCCCCCATGACCTTCTGGCAAGGAAACTAGTCCAATGTGGGCTAGGCAAAACTACGGTGAGGTGGATCTGTAATTGGTTAAGTGGACGAACACAGAGAGTGCTCACTAATGCTTCCTCTTCATCTTGGAAAGAAGTGACGAGCGGAGTGCCGCAGGGTTCCGTCCTGGGCCCGGTCCTGTTCAACATCTTTATTAATGACTTAGATGAAGGGCTAGAAGGCATGATCATCAAGTTTGCAGACGACACCAAATTGGGAGGGATAGCCAATAGTCCAGAGGACAGGAGCAGAATTCAAAACGATCTTGACAGATTAGAGAGATGGGCCAAAACTAACAAAATGAAGTTCAACAGTGACAAATGCAAGATACTCCACTTTGGCAGAAAAAATGAGATGCAAAGATACAGAATGGGGGACGCCTGGCTCGAGAGCAGTACGTGTGAAAAAGATCTTGGAGTCCTCGTGGACAACAAGTTAAACATGAGCCAACAATGTGATGTGGCGGCAAAAAAAGCCAATGGGATTTTGGCCTGCATCAATAGGAGCATAGTGTCTAGATCTAAGGAAGTAATGCTACCCCTCTATTCTGCTTTGGTTAGACCACATCTGGAATATTGTGTCCAATTCTGGGCACCACAATTCAAGAGAGATATTGACAAGCTGGAAAGTGTCCAGAGGAGGGCGACTAAAATGATCAAGGGTCTGGAGAACAAGCCCTATGAGGAGTGGCTTAGGGAACTGGGCATGTTTAGCCTGAAGAAGAGAAGGCTGAGAGGAGATATGATAGCCATGTATAAATATGTGAGAGGAAGCCACAGGGAGGAGGGAGCTAGCTTGTTTTCTGCTTCCTTGGAGACTAGGACACGGAACAATGGCTTCAAACTACAAGAAAGGAGATTCCATCTGAACATTAGGAAGAACTTCCTGACTGTGAGAGCCGTTCAGCAGTGGAACTCTCTGCCCCGGAGTGTGGTGGAGGCTCCTTCCTTGGAAGCTTTTAAACAGAGGCTGGATGGCCATCTGTCAGGGGTGATTTGAATGCAATATTCCTGCTTCTTGGCAGGGGGTTGGACTGGATGGCCCAGGAGGTCTCTTCCAACTCTTTGATTCTATGATTCTATGATTCTATGATTCTATGATTACACCTGGATCACCCTCTGGGGCAGCAAAAAGCAGGCCTGTCCCCATCTCTCTGTGGTAGCTCTTGAAGTATTTAAAATGTGCAATTATGTCACCCTTATGCCACCAACTTGAACATGCCCAGCTCTTTCAATCTTTCATAATCCGTTTTGTTCTCCTTCTCTCTTATCATCCACACTGCCCTCCTCTGAATCTGCTTCAATCTGCCTTGTTCCCGTTTCTTAAATTAGTGACCCAGAACTGAACACAGTACTCCAGATGAAGCCTCATTGGCACAAAATAAAATGGCACTATTATTTCATTTCACTTGGAAACTTTGGTCTATTAATATAGGCTTCAATATTGTTGTTGTTTATTCGTTCAGTCACTTCCAACTCTTTGTGACCTCATGGACCAGCCCACGCCAGAGCTCCCTGTTGCCCGTCACCACCTGCAGCTCCTTCAGAGTCAAGCCAGTCACTTCAAGGATACCATCCATCCATCTTGCCCTTGGTCGGCCCCTGTTCCTTTTTTCTTCCATTTTCCCCAGCATCATTGTCCTTGCTAAGCTTTTTTATCTTCTCATGATGTAGCCAAAGTACTTCATCTTTGCCTCCAATATCCTACCCTCCAATGAACAGTCAGACTTTATTTCCTGAAGTATGGATTGGTTGGATCTTCTTGCAGTCTATCTTCCTTCACTCTACCTTCCTTATGGTGGCTTCAATATTAGTTGCCTTCTTTCCTTCGTCACCACATTGTTGGGTTATGTCCAATTTATGAACAACAGTATTTTTTTCATATTGCTGCTCAACCTGTGGATCCACAGATGTTTCTGCCTTCAACTCCCAGATATTCTAACAGCTGTTAAACTGGGTGGGATTTCTGGGAGTTGTAGGCCAAAACACCTGGGGACCCACAGGTTGAGAACCATGGTGCTAAACCAAGTATATCTTGTCCCATAGTTGAACACATTTTCCAAGCAATTATGGATCAATCTGATGTTGTTTCCTATGTAAACATTGTAAAACCAGTGTTTACCGTGTCTAACATTCATTCAGATTATTCCACTCCTTTATATCAGAAAAATCCAGGAATGGGCAATGGTGTTACTGTTGCCTTAAAGCCATTCCTGACTTAGAGTGATCTACTGTTATCACAGGATTTTCTTGGCAAGATTTGTTCAAGGTTGACCTTGTCCTTTCTCTGAGGCTAAGAAAGTAAGACATGTCCAAGGTCCCCCAGCAAGTTTCCATGGTCAAGTGGGGATCTGAACCTTGATTTCCCAGAATCCTAGTACAACACTTAAACTAGTAAACCATTCTCTCAATGGTAATGACAAATAGCAAAACAAAAAACATAATGATTCATTTTAAAATGGAAAAAATAAAAAAATATCTCAATGTGTAAAGAAAAGAAATCAGAGAAATTGAGCAGTTAAAGAAAAATCCCCAAACCAAGATGTGTGTGTTTTTTAAAAAAAAAAAACTAAAAAACTTGGGCACCATACTGAAAAGTCTAAACAAATATAATGTATCTATCTAAAAATCAAGAAACATCACGTATTTAGTGTGAAATAAGCTTGCTTTGTGGCAAAAAAGGATGCACAAAGAGTGCCCACCACTCAAAATGCTATCTCTCTTTTCACTACCCATCCACCTCAGTGGGAAAGGAATTTCAAGGAATGCCCATGAAGAATGATAACAAGATTGGAAAGGTTCATGCATCGATCGTTCTCTTTGAGATAGTTCCTACGTGATTTTGGTCTTTAAATTGTAATGTTAAGGCTATCTGGTAAAAACCAATGAGCTATGTTTCCTCCAGCCAGAATCCATACTTTGGACTGAGCTAAGTTTCTGTGAAGCCTACAAATCCCAGCTCCACATACTGTAATCTGGATGGATAAATTCTAGGAGATATCCCTGGTGAACCATCCTCCGCTGATAAAAGACACTGAAAGTTTGGCAAACTGCTAGGTTTCCAGTGAGAAAGTGAGAATTAAATATCTCCAGACACAGACAACAGACATGACCCTCACATTTACAAGTTTGGTTTTTGCATATTTGATTATTCATACTTTTTATTAAAATGTTTCCTCTAGAAATCCCTAGATTCTCCATTGAGACTCTATGGTCAATTTCTAGCAGGAGTTAATCATAGTCATGCTGAAAGACCTTAAGATTCGTAGAGAGATGTTCTCTTAAGTTAAAAACAGACTTCAGCAAATTTGGAGAACTACACTGTACTCCAAAATCAGCCTGACTCACCTAGGACTCAGACCTATTTTACTTGTTTTATCCAATCCATTACCATTCAAAGACAACGGTGCAGTAATTCCACAAGCTTCTTTGCACCAGGAAAAACGAAGAAATACAGAATTCACAGTGTCACTGGATACACGTACACTGTAGAACTAATGCAGTTTCATACCACTTTAAATGTCATGACTAAATGTTATGGATTCATGGGAACTGAAGCTTTACCAGGTCTTCGGCCTTCTCTCGCAAAGAGTGCTAATGCCTCACCAAACTACAAATCCCAGGATTCCACAGCATTGAGCCATGCAGTTAAAGTGGTGTCAAACTGCATTCATTCTCCAGTGTAGAATTTCATAATACCCGTCAGACTTCATTATATGTCATTATGGAATATTTGACATAATACAAATATTCCATGAAAGTATCACAGAAATGTAAGTACCAGTAATCAAAACAAAAATTTCTGCAACATGTGTAAAATAATTTTTAAAAACACTGACTGGGAAACAAACAGGAGGCATTTTAAGCCAGAAAGGAATTCAGAATTAGTTAATTGCCTGCAGAGAAAGAATCGATTCCTCACTGTTCCCAAAACATTGAAAAGCCAGAATAAAAGATAGGTCCCTTGACAAAACTAAAATATTGTTCCTTGTCCACTCACAGTGTGACTTCACAAGACACAGCTGTATTCAGAAAATGCTTCAGGCAGAAAAAGAAGTCCTGCGCTACAAATATAACCAAGTTCTCTGTTGATAAATATGAGGTTGGAAATTGTATGGGAAACTGTTTAATCTCAAAACAATTCTAGTAGTTCAGAAGCCCGGAAAGGAGTTTGGTGCCAAAAAAAAGTTTTTGTCGATTCATAAGTTACCTCAGAACTCCTTCCTTCCAGAGCCACTCTCTCTTGGCAAATATTGCTTTACAAGCATCATCCCCTGCCTTGATCCACAATAATGCTGGAGGGGATGGGTATTGTAGTCCAGTGATTCCCAACCTATAGTCTTGCAGCTGTTTTGAATTCAGTTTTTAGAATCCCTTACAGTTAGCCAAGCTGGCTTTAGCTTCTGGGAATCAACATCCCAAACATCTGGAGGAATCATTGTTGTAGACTAACACTGAAATACAGTAGAACATATTTCATAAAAGGAACACCTGCAAGTACATGTAGAGATAAACTATTCACATGTACAGGTACAATGCAACAATGGTGGGTCTTTCTATTACCACACTATCAGAGAAAGACCAAAGGAAGGGGTGCTAAAGGCATATCAAAATGTATAGATCTCTGAACACTCAATTGAACACATAACATTGCAAACAGCATCTGTACCATGTTTGTCAGTATAAACTGCTTCCATAGGCCCAAGCCCATGTCTTTTTCAGCTTGAACCTGAGAAAAATTAAGATAGGGCAGGTGAAGAGAGACTTTGAAAATGCAGCATAACATGAAAAATGATGTGTCGGAACTTTGAGTTTACAGCTGGGAGGGAATCAGTGAATCATCCCTGGCCCCCAAGATGAGCTTCAAAGCTTACCAAATACCTCTGAGATGCAGCAAAACCTAGGTGACTTTCAGGATTATCTGTGACCTCACCTCAGGGACACTTCAAGCATCTATAGCCTTGGACACATAAAAAATCCTCAACCCCAGCTCAGGGAACCAACTAGTCCAGAACTGTCAAAACTGTTTGGCAGTGACCCTCCTGGATTTCAGGTATTCTCTTTTTGTGATTCTACCTGGAGATATCAAAGACTGACTTTCATGTAAGTAATTTCCCACTCAGCTACCACCCCTCTTTCTACGAAAATTCAGTATGAGGTTAGGGACAAAAGGGACAGTGTCACAACAAACACAAATGTTGACTGGCTACCAAGGCGTGGTTGGTTTCCACAAGTTCGGTGGGCAACTTCTGGTTATCTAACATTTGGTTCTCATCAAGCCTACTTTTTTAATGTCCACTTTTGTTTCTGCTGTATTTTTTTTACAAAGGGGGCGGGGGAATCTGCATGTAATTAGACATAAAAATCACTGCCCCTGGATGATGTATAGGTGAAGAGAAGAGGAAGAACAAACAAGGAAATGCAGAAAGGCTATCTGGGTCATATATGCTTTCCTGCATTGAAATCTATATTATTCCTCAAAGTTCATGTAGGTCTGACATAAGGACAAGGCTCTTGTACCTTGAACTGCTATGCCGAAGCAGGAATTCCAGCAATGATTGTTATCATCATCATCATCATCATCATCATCATCATCATCATTCTGCTTTTATCTCGAATTGGACAAATTTGACACACATAGCGAGCAACACCTGCAAAAATATCCTCTGCTACATAACCATTATCTCGATAAAATAGTGAAGAGTAGAGACATCACACTGGCAACAAAGATCCGCATAGTTAAAGCAATGGTATTCCCCATAGTCACATACAGATGTGAGAGCTGGACCATAGGGAAGGCTGAGCAAAGGAAGATAGATGCTTTTGAACTGTGGTGCTGGAGGAAAGTTCTGAGAGTGCCTTGGACTGCCAGAAGATCCAATCAGCCCATACTTCAGGAAATAAAGCCCAACTGGAGGGAAGGATAGTAGAGGTCAAGATGAAGTACTTTGGCCACATCATGAGAAGACAGGAAAGCTTAGAGAAGACAATTATGCTGGGGAAAATGGAAGGAAAAAGGAAAAGAGGCCGACCAAGAGCAAGATGGATGGATGGGATCCTTGAAGTCACTTGATTGACCTTGAAGGAGCTGGGGGTGGTGACAGCCGACAGGGAGCTCTGGTGTGGGCTAGTCCATAAGGTCACAAAGAGTCAGAAACGACTGAACGAATGAACAACAACATATAACCATTAAATGTCCAGTATCCTTGTACCTTATTTCACATAGCAATTCTACTATGGCAAGATATGTTGTTTGAGAAGAACAGGTTGCCTTTGAGAACTGACTCTTATTTTAACACCAGCAATGAGAGATGTGCACCTGAAGGCAGCTGCACAGTGCATAGAGGTCTCTGCAACAGTCAGTTACTGATTCTGCCATTACTGCTCTACCTCCCAGCATCCATACCATGAAGCAGCAACATAGTCCTGCCAAATGGTAGAGCCATCCTTTCTGTATGTTTTGCTCAACCATGTCAAATACAACGAATAATTTCAATAGCATATATTTACAGAAGGATTTCCCATTTGTAGGAGTCAGAACTTTATAAAACTATTCACATTCTAGTGTTTTCCTAATGAGAATAAACCATACATGTGTGTATGGTTTTCCCTACTCACGATATTCAGTGAGGATGAAATCTGCTTCCATCTGGACCTCCCAAACCCCAGAGGTTCTCTGAGAGCACAGTCACGTTGGCGGGCACACTGACCCCATCTTCCCCAATTTTCTCAATAAGGAAACAATAAGGTTTTCAGGTGTCTTCAACACCACAATTTTCTAACACATTCACACAAGGAGGCAGAGGAGGAAGGAATACTTTACACTCCAAATCACCCTCAGACAAATCATTTCCTTATTCCACGTGGCAACCTCCCACAGACTTATTGCCAGAAAGGTCTCTTGAATCTTATTAGAGCTTTTCTTTGCATTCCTCCCTGAACATACCAACACCCTCTCTAGCCTAGAGCTTTGAATTTTAAAATGCAGAAGATTTTCTGCTGAGGAAAGCCTGAACTAGGCCCCTCTACGGTCCATTGGAAGGTTATTCAAGTATTCAAAAACCATAAAAAGAAGCCCCAATGAAGAAACTCATCAGGGAGCTGCAAACATTTAACAGCAGGCGAATACACTATGGTCCCATTATTAGGAAACAAATACCATTTGGCTCACATTAATGGATTTTATATGGTATTTTATACACAGGATTGAAACCAGAGCTTACCTCTCAAAACGTTTGATTCACATATAAATCCAGAATATCTTGGTGAAATGTTCTAGTATTTCATCCTGTATTTTAAAAGTATTACTTGCTGTGACCATTGATATCACCTATCAGTTACTCCTCTTTTGTATGGAGTGTACATGAAAAATCCTGCAAATCTCTTGGGAAGACAGCTGGACAAATGTCAGCATGCTGGAAGATGCAAAGACTAACAGCACTGAAATGATGATCCTTCGCCATCAACTTCTCTGGACTGGCCACATTGTCCAAATGTCTGATCACCATCTCCCAAAATAGATAGTCTATGTTCAACTCAGGAATGGAAAATGGAATGTTGGTGGACAGCAAAAGTGATTTAAAGATGTGCTTAAAGCTAATCTTAAAAACTTTGACACAGACACCAAGAACTGGGAAGCTCTGGCCCTTGAACATTCTAAATGGAGGTCAGCTGTGACCAACAGTGCTGTGGAATTCAAAGAGGCACAAATGAAGGGCGAAAGAGAGAAAAGTGTCAAGAGGAAGGCATGTCATAGAATCATAGAATCATAGAATCAAAGAGTTGGAAGAGACCTCATGGGCCATCCAGTCCAACCCCCTGCCAAGAAGCAGGAATATTGCATTCAAATCACCCCTGACAGATGGTCATCCAGCCTCTGTTTAAAAGCTTCTAAAGAAGGAGCCTCCACCACACTCCGGGGCAGAGAGTTCCACTGCTGAACGGCTCTCACAGTCAGGAAGTTCTTCCTAATGTTCAGATGGAATCTCCTCTCTTGTAGTTTGAAGCCATTGTTCCGCATCCTAGTCTCCAAGGAAGCAGAAAACAAGCTTGCTCCCTCCTCCCTGTGGCTTCCTCTCACATATTTATACATGGCTATCATATCTCCTCTCAGCCTTCTCTTCTTCAGGCTAAACATGCCCAGTTCCCTAAGCCGCTCCTCATAGGGCTTGTCAAGCCAACCCTGACTGGAATTCCCTTCCACCTAGAAATTGATATCCTCATTGCAGAAGAACATGAAGCTCAACAATAGTCAGTTACCTACAGTCACCTACGGACCCACCACCAAGACCCTACACTTGGAAGGCAATCATACTGTGACACGAGTGATTATTGATGGAAGATTTCATAGTGATAACTAGAATTATTTGACAACAACATCATGCTGAATCTGAGGAGCTTATTCTTGTGATCTTCCCCACACTTTTGCACAGTAGGAATGAGAACCCTGTGGTGCTCCATGAGCTGTTGGGAATTTAGTTCCTATCCATCCTAGCCAGTGGAGCAAATGGTCAGGCACGAGGAAGTGCAGACAACATTTTGAGGGAGGCATGTTCCCCATAATGGCCTAAGTATCATGAAGACACCAGGTCCCATCTATTTTTGGAAGCTAAGCAGGGTCAATGCTCGTAATACTTGGACAGGAAATCCCCAAGGAATATCAGAGGTGGAAGGTTATCTTTCTGAGGAAGGCAATGGCTAACCACTTCTGAATATTCCTTTCTTTAAAAAATCTTGTGGAGTTACTAGGGTTGCCATAAATCAGTGGTGGCTTGAAGGCATGCATGCACATACATATGAACATGCACACACACACACTTTTGTTTCAAAATAAGCAACCCACAGTGAGGACAAGAGCAAACATGAAGTAGAAAAAGGATGACTAGATTGACCAGTCGTTCTTAACTTCATGGTACAAGTTGAGTAAAATGCACTGGAACCAGAACTGTTTTGGATTTCAGATTTATTTATTTATTAGGGTTTTGGGTTACTTGGGTTTGCATACATGTACAATATTGGAGATGACACCTAAATCTAAACATATATATTTCATATACATTTTATACACATAGTCTGAAAGCAACTTCAGACAGAATATTTGTATTAATGTTGTACTGTATATGAAACAAAGCTTGAGTGTACTGAAGCATCAACAAGCAAAAATGTCACTAATCACCTGAGCAATTTTGGAATTCTGTATAAGGGAGACTCAGCTTGTAATAACTGCAAGTTGCAAGTATATATTTTTCAAGCACCATATGAAGTATATCCCAGCATCTCCCCCTCAGCATTTTCATTTTCCTCAATGCCAAGGATATTGGATGCAGAACCCCTGAGGGACCTTCCCATCAATGGAGCATTTATTGCAAATGAAATATATGGTCCTTAGCTCTTACTAAATCTTGTCGTATACAAAGTTCGTAGAGCCACATAAAGCCAGGGAACGCAACTTCAATCTCAAATCCATCCCAGCCCTGCCAAAAGTTGGAAAGTAGGTTCTGGCATGGTCACAGCTAGTCCGTGTCTTGCTCCAGAGAAAACTGTAACTAAGTCTCAACATTAGGACTGTGTTAACACAGATTAAAATTCCACAAGGTTTTCCTCAACATATGCACTTTAATCATTCTCAGACAAAATAATAATTAGAGCCTGCAATAAGCAAGGCAGCTCTACAGAATGCATATATTAACAGAAATAATTTTATCCATTCTGAAGACATTAATAAAACTATAGCTTTGGATTATGATTTATGGTTGAACCATAATGTTATATTACGCACAGACTACGTGAAATTATTATTTAGGTTACCTTTTGTTTTATCTCAACAGAACAACCTCCCTCCCAAGTTTCACGGTCAGGGAACCAGGAAAGAAGTGGTGCCAATCTGAGATCAAGCAAGCAAAGCCCTGAGCTTTTAAGCTGTTGGCTCAAAAATATTTTCATTTATCGGTACATAAGAGTTATTGCAGCTATAGATTAAGACACAGAGTTCCACAGCAAAGGGTCAAAAGGAAGGAACGAAGAAGAAATACAAAAAGGATACAGTGCCTCATTCATTTTTGTTTTCCCTCTCTCAAATCACCTAACCCTTCAGTTTGCCATTGCTTCCCAATTTGATGATGTTCAGCCACCTAGAATCATAGAATCATAGAATCAAAGAGTTGGAAGAGACCTCATGGGCCATCCAGTCCAACCCCCTGCCAAGAAGCAGGAATATTGCATTCAAATCACCCCTGACAAATGGCCATCCAGCCTCTGCTTAAAAGCTTCCAAAGAAGGAGCCTCCACCACACTCCGGGGCAGAGAGTTCCACTGCTGAACGGCTCTCACAGTCAGGAAGTTCTTCCTAATGTTCAGATGGAATCTCCTCTCTTGTAGTTTGAAGCCATTGTTCCGCGTCCTAGTCTCCAGGGAAGCAGAAAACAAGCTTGCTCCCTCCTCCCTGTGGCTTCCTCTCACATATTTATACATGGCTATCATATCTCCTCTCAGCCTTCTCTTCTTCAGGCTAAACATGCCCAGTTCCCTAAGCCGCTCCTCATAGGGCTTGTTCTCCAGACCCTTGATCATTTTAGTCGCCTTCCCCTGGACACATTCCAGCTTGTCAATATCTCTCTTGAATTGTGGTGCCCATAATTGGACACAATATTCCAGATGTGGTCTAACCAAAGCAGAATAGAGGGGTAGCATTACTTCCTTAGATCTAGACACTATGCTCCTATTGATGCAGGCCAAAATCCCATTGGCTTTTTTTGCCGCCACATCACATTGTTGGCTCATGTTTAACTTGTTGTCCACGAGGACTCCAAGATCTTTTTCACACGTACTGCTCTCGAGCCAGGCATCCCCCATTCTGTATCTTTGCATTTCATTTTTTCTGCCAAAGTGGAGTATCTTGCATTTGTCACTGTTGAACTTCATTTTGTTAGTTTTGGCCCATCTCTCTAATCTGTCAAGATCGTTTTGAATTCTGCTCCTGTCCTCTGGACTATTGGCTATCCCTCCCAATTTGGTGTCGTCTGCAAACTTGATGATCATGCCTTCTAGCCCTTCATCTAAGTCATTAATAAAGATGTTGAACAGGACCGGACCCAGGACGGAACCCTGCGGCACTCCGCTCGTCACTTCTTTCCAAGATGAAGAGGAAGCATTAGTGAGCACTCTCTGTGTTCGTCCACTTAACCAATTACAAATCCACCTCACCGTAGTTTTGCCTAGCCCACATTGGACTAGTTTCCTTGCCAGAAGGTCATGGGGGAACTTGTCGAAGGCCTTACTGAAATCCAGGTACGCTACATCCACGGCATTCCCCGCATCTACCCAGCTTGTAGCTCTATCAAAGAAAGAGATCAGATTAGTCTGGCATGACTTGTTTTTGATAAATCCATGTTGACTATTAGCGATGACTACATTTGTTTCTAAGTGTTTGCAGACCACTTCCTTAACAATCTTTCCCAGAATCTTGCCCGGTATCAACGTGAGGCTGACCGGACGGTAGTTGTTTGGGTCATCCTTTTTTCCCTTCTTGAAGATTGGGACCACATTGGCCCTCCTCCAATCTGCTGGAACTTCTCCCGTTCTCCAAGAACTCCCAAAGATGGTTGCTAATGGTTCCGAAATGACTTCCGCTAGTTCCTTCAATACTCTGGGGTGTAGTTGATCTGGCCCTGGGGACTTGAACCCATTAAGAGCGGCCAGGTATTCCTGGACGACTTCTTTCCCAATTTGGGGTTGGATGTCCTCCAATCCCTCATCCACTCCATCTTGCTGAGGTTGAAGACTCTCTTTTTGTGAGAAGACCGAGGGAAAGAAGGCATTAAGTAGTTCTGCCTTTTCCCTATCCCCTGTCAGCATTGCCCCATCTTCTCCTCGAAGAGGTCCTATCGCCTCCTTGTTTTTCCTTTTTCTACTGACATAAGAAAAGAATCCCTTTTTATTGTTTCTAATGTCCCTGGCAAGTCTGAGCTCGTTTTTTGCTTTAGCCTTGCTAACCTTTTCCCTACAGGTGTTGGCTATTTGTTTGAATTCTTCTTTGGTGATTTCTCCCTTTTTCCACTTCTTTTGCATGTCTCTTTTGTGTCTTAGCACAGTTAGAAGTTCTTTGGACATCCATTCTGGCTTCTTTGCACTTGTCCTATTTTTTCTCTTTGTTGGCACGGTTTGCAATTGCGCCTTGAGTATTTCACTCTTGAGAAATTCCCATCCATCCGTAACTCCCTTGTCTTTTAGTATCTGTGTCCACGGAATGCTGCTCAGCGTTTCCTTCATTTTTTGGAAATCAGCTCTCCTAAAGTCCAAAATGCGGGTTTGACTTGTCTTAGTTTCGGCCTTCCTTTGTACCTCAAATTGCAGGAGCACATGGTCACTTGCCCCTAAGGATCCTACTACTTCGACCACATCGATCAGGTCCTCCGTATTTGTTAGGATGAGATCAAGAGTAGCCAATCCCCTTGTTGCCTCTTCTACCTTCTGGACCATGAAATTGTCTGCAAGGCAAGCGAGGAATTTGTTGGACCTTGTACTCTTGGCCGAGTTTGTTTTCCAGCAAATATCGGGATAGTTGAAATCGCCCATGACTACTACATCTCTTCTCTGTGCCTGTTTGGTCAACTGTTGGCAGAAGACTTCATCAAGTTCTTCCTCCTGGCTTGGGGGTCTGTAGTAGATGCCTACAACGACATCTTTTTGAGTCCCAGTTCCCTTGATTCTTATCCAGATGATTTCAAGCTGGTTTCCCAGATTGCTGTCTTGAATCTCTTCTGCAGCATAAGAGTTTTTGACATATAAGGCTACTCCGCCTCCTCTCCCCTTTGTTCGGTTTCTGTGAAAGAGGTTATACCCCTCGATATCTACATTCCAGCGATAGGAGTCATCCCACCAGGTTTCAGTGATCCCTATGATATCATATTTGTGGTGTTGTGCTAAAAGTTGGAGTTCGTCATGTTTATTTCCCATGCTGTCCTACATGGGCCTCAAAATCCACGGTACAACTGGAATAGATGCTGTCTATCTCTTCTCCATACCTATTCAGTGGTCATGTGAGGCTACTAACAGTATTTGCAACCTTTGGCCCTTAAATAAATTCATCAACTTGCTTCTTGCTCACAGCATGAATACAACAGGGAAAAATCATTTTCTGAGGTCAAGACATTCATGTCTTCTCCACACTTCAACCACCACATTCAAGCTACAAAAAAGAGGTTGTGAGGCTTATTTTCTCACCCATTTGGCCAAAGCACTGTGCAACTGTTGAAAAAAAACCACTGGGTTCCCTGTATGTATAGATAACACAGATGACTTCATGTAACTTCTCATAGAACACAAATAAAATTTGAGCATTGCACACCAAGGTATGTGCATGCATTAACACTCACAAAAAGCCTTTCCTTTAGGTTCCAGGCTAAGGAGAAAAAAGACGCTGATAGCCAACTTGTTTGCATTTAGCTAAATGGCACCCGAATCAACAAGGTCTTGTGCCTGTGTGTTTTTTCTCTCTGATATGATTACCTGGCATTTCTCAACTGGCCCAGTGTCAAACAAAACTTCAATGTTTCCCAAAGGATTTGTCATGTCAGCAGAGGAAAGAACACTGCAAATCCTCACTCAGCCTAAGACATAAAAATGGAAATAAAAATAGGTGGCAAGTTGCTTCTGGCATATTTATTCCACGATGCGGTCCAATTTCAAGTTGAATTGTAAGCCTCCTTTTGAGTGTTGAAATGAAAGGCTGAGTGGAAAAGTTCTACTGAGAAAAGTTGGAAGAGCCTTGAATCTCTTCCGCTACCAGTAGAAATAAACAACTTCCAGAAGGCATAAGACAGTTTCTTCTCCCGATACCACTCATCTCTACTACTTGCATCTCTCTACACAGTGGGGAGGAGGAAGCTGCAAATGTTCTGTTCCTCTATAGTGCAGGGAGTAGCTACTTTGAAAGGCCACAAGGATGTATTAGCCCCTTCAGAAGATCCACTCCCACAAAAAAAAAAAAAAAAAAACCCTCCAAATCTCATCTAGAGGAAAGGGGAGCATGCTCACCATGTTTTGGAGCCTTCCTGGGCCATTTTTAGGACATGCTCACTTTCTGTTTATTTTTATTCAAATAAGGCCACCCATTGTGGGGGAGGGCACAGACATGGTAGAAATGTCCGCCATAGCCCATAAGACAACATTTAGGGCCAAAATAACAACTACAAGTCCTGGGCGTTTCCAAACATGGTAGAAGTAATGCTCCACAGAGTTCCTTTGGCATTATTTTGGAACAGAAACATTGATTCCTGAGAAGCTCTACAACTGCACAACAACACTTCTCCTACCTCTGCTCAGTTGGGGGCGGGGGGGGGGGGTTGAACTGGCCATTTTGCCCCCAACTTGTTTTAGGCCTGATAGGTGCATCTTTTTTTCCAAAACTGGAAGTTCACTGAATGTATCTAATACACTTTCCTAAGAACAAAGAATTAGCAAGTGAAGAAATTCATGGCGATTCTCAGATGCTACCAGGGAATGAAATGGGAATGTCTGAATTTGTGCTGTGCTGCCTCTTGCAAAGTGAATGGTGATCTAGGCTAGAAGTTGGCTGGTTCATGCCAACCAGGCAAGCTATTGGCTGATCTGATTAAGTTAAGCAAAGCCACTGGACACAGAGCAGTCTGTCTGCCCAACTGCTAGACCTCTCTTATGAAAAGCTTGAAGACAAGTTTATGGAACAGGTCTGTTTGAATCTGTTGTAGTAGGAATTCTGACACCCAAAAAAACTCTTTCCCAATGCTAAATTATGTGTGCCTTTTTGGTCAGTTCTGCTATTCAGAAATTCCTGGAATCAGTCTTCTTTAGTTCTAAGAGGCATGTTCTTGGCTTCATTTTGTGCATTTGGAGATTTTAGTAACAAGCTAGTAGCTCCTGCAAGCCTGCTTTCCTTTCTCCCCCAAGTCTTCAAGACACAAGCCTTTTGCTTGCCATCTTGCCAGTTCTCCATAGTTTTTTCTGCATCTACAAAAGCAAGAGTATTTCATTCTAGACAAAAACTGCTCTCACTTGCAATTTATATGAGATCTTTAAACTTAGGTTAATAGATACAAGAAAAAAATATGTTGTACAACCACATTCCTTTCCCATATGACTTTGACCTCACCAATGACCATTTACTTTTCCACCACTTCCACTATGTTGTGAATTATTAATAGGTGAATAGCAGCTTTTGCTATGAAACTCCATGCTGAGCTTGTTTCACACGCAAGCATTATCTAACTATAGCACTCCCCCTCCCCAATTTAATTACAGCGTGCCCCTGCCCTATTTCCCCTGTATGCATATGGGGGAGGGAGGAGCAGCATCCTTCATCTGAAGAGCCCTCATTTAAATTCAACAGCTTAGCTGCACAGACTTAACCATTAAACTGATTTATGTTGCGTAAAAGATCAGAACGGATCACACCTTGTGGCCAAATAACCATTAAGAGGTTTCTGTAAAGATCATTAATTCCCCTCCCTGGACAGTTAGTTTAGCAGTAAATATGACGGAGATGACTTTATCCAGTTAACCTTAATCAATTTGTTATTATGATTGGTCACCTTACCCTAAATAGCATGAGCATCAAGGGGGAGGGGGGGGGTCAACACTGCCATTTTAAAATGCAGTTAATGAACAACTGGACTGCATTATGACCTTCTCTGACCCCAACACCCCACAAAGTCAATGGCCAGATTAAGTGTACTGGGCCTTTGGGCCACACACTAGGCTCATTACACTGAAAATGTCAGTGTAATAGTGGTTGGTCAAATTAAAGGTTCATTCACACAACTCAGTTATAGTCCTATTGCCTCAAATTTGATGGTCATGGTTTCATCCTCTAGAACAGTGGTTCTCAACCTGTGTGTCCCCCCAGGTGTTTTGGCCTACAACTCCCAGAAACCCCAGCCAGTTTATCAGCTGTTAGGATTTCTAGGAGTTGAAGGCCAAAACATCTGGGGACCCACAGGTTGAGATCCACTGGAATTTGTAGTTCAAGGAGATGTAGACAGAATTTTCAGCCAAGTGCTTCAACAAACTACACAACCCGGGTCTCTACGGGATTGTTGCTATATCAATTAAATAACAGCACTATAATTGGATAGAGAGAAAGAGTCCCAGCAGTGCAAAGGTTAGTCACAGAACTAGATTGGAACTGAGATAGAATGCAAACCCCTCTTCTTACATAGACAGGATATGCTTTCCATTTGAAGGAGATAGCTCAGTATAACCTCATACTCACTAATCTTGGCATAATCCTTATTGAAATTAATAGGACTCTGTAATTTTAACGCTTTTAAAAACTCACTGAGTAATGTCTAAATGTGCAAAGCCAATCACCACTTTCAAGAACACAGGAAGACCATAGTTCTTCAGTTCCACACAACGAAGATTTTGTTTAAACCGCCATCATTCAGTCTCATCAATTACCAGTTGTACATTCTGGAGACACATTTCATCGAAATCCCTAAAGGCTGATGTTCAAGCTGCTTTCACCTTTAAAAGGCCATACAAATATTTCCCATCCAAAGTATTTTCTCAGAATAAATCTTCCACACTTTCTGAGACTGGGTACATCTACATTGAAGGATTAATACTATTCGACACTTGTTTAATTGCCATGGATCAATGCTATAAAATCCTGGAATTTGTAGTCCAGTGTGGCAGCAGTACTCTTTGATAAAGGCCTTGAAAAACTTTTACTCTCATGTTTCCATGGGATTGAGCCATGGCAATTAAAATGGTGTCAAACTGCATTATTTCTACTGTGTAGTTGTACCCTGTGTCTGCCTGTCTCATCAAGTTGCATGGATCTTTCCAATTGCTTCTGCTTTTCCCCTCAAGAAAATAAGAGAATACAATTTAAATGTGGGAAAGCAAAGTTTACCACTCCAGTTAGTGATCAGGTCTCTGCACAACCACATCTACTGTGACAAAATGAAAAGCATTATGATTATAAAGCACTCTTCAGCCTAAGGCCCAGACAATATTGATAGTCCTAACATGAACAGACCAATTGAATCATACCAGTCAACAATTGGTTCTATGAATCTCCTCAGTTTAATACTACCCATAAAGATTCAGGTTCTTAAAAATGCTACATATGTGTACTGATAGTTTGTTGTTTTGCTAGCATGTCGTCTGTTATTCCTTACACCAAAGATGATAAATGTGATCAGTGCCACCAATTGTGTTTCCTAAAATACAAACTGATGTGGTGAGCAGGTGTGTATGACTGCATGAGGCCGGGAAAAGAGCAATTTTAAACTCTTTCTGCTTTATGCCATCAATTCCATGAGATCCAATTTCAACAGTTTTTAAAAAAATGTCCCACCTAAGCAGGCAAACCGTTGCATGCATTCTATATAAATAAATAACACTTTTCTAACCTGGACTGAAGTAACGTGGACCGGTCCAGGTTACTTAAGACACCATGTCTATATATAGGCGGGTAGACCTCTAACGTCTAGTAAGGAGACCCTGATTTCGACACAGTCCCTGGCTAACATGCACTTTAAAATCACTAGTGAAGGTACATTCTCAGAGGCAGCTCCTAAGTTATGGAACTCGCTGCCTGAGGAAATTAAATTAGATCAGCTCCCACCCTCATGATATTTAGGAAAGGCGTGAAGACTTTCCTCTTTGAAGCAGCTTTTAACTGAAGCCAGGCACTTATGGATACAAAAGAATGGGAAATTTAGACAGATTTTAACTTTTAATGTTTAATAATATGGAATGTTTTGAAAGATTATTGAACCTCTAATCCTTGTTTAGTTATGGTTTTTAATTATTTGTATATATATATTTAATATGATGTGAGCCGCCTTGAGTCTATCCTGGAGAAAGGCAGCATAGAAATCGCCATAATATATATTTTTTAATTTTTAGCATTCTTGCATGTCAATATAGCAGTCCCCATACTTAGCACCATGATAAAAATCAAAATATGTAGCCACCACAATAAGCGACTTATTGCCTATTCTATACTACACCTTCCTCATCCACTCATTTTGGAGCTTCAGGAGCCAAGGAGTTTCCCCTCCAAAATCTGAATTATGGTTTCCTTCCTGCTACCAAACTCTCATATTTGCTATTCAGGCACTGAATCAGTAAATTACAACTCCCTGAATGAAAGGGCTCATTTTGGCAGGGTGCAACTCACTCCTCTTCTGTGCTCATTGTGTCCACCGAAGACAAGGACAGAGAGTCAAACAGAGAAAATGGGAGGGAAAGAAGGGGTCTAAGACCAATCCACTAACCATCCTTTCTTTTTCCTGCTCAGCCACAGATTCCTTAGGGCTTCCTGCTTTTTGTCTGAAGCCATACAGATAGACAATAGAGGATCACTCCTTTTACAAAAATGCACTCACCTTCTGGCCTACTCTGGAAAACATAATTCAATCATGCACAAAAACACTTTGCCCAACAAGCATGCTGCAATTTGTACTTGAAAGCATATGTGAAACTGCACTAGGAGATATAAAAGGACAACGGAACATGTGTTTAGTTATGTTTGGGGAATCGTCATGCTCTTCTTGATGATGAAGACAATTGACAGCATTACTGTCTTAATGGCAGTGCCTGGCCATCAATTCCCATAACTTGTCACACTCTGAAAGATGAAAGGCCATTATGTATCAAAAAGAGGAAGGAAGGAAGATATTAACGGAGGACATGCCATTCGTGATCTGCACACAGACCAAGAGGGATGCTGCTGCAACCATGACTTTTCCATTTGTCTTCTCTGGTTGCCCCTCAAGTCTAAGCCTTTCTCCCCAATGTATCCTTCTTTGCCTACTGTGTTTGCTCCAAACTCCGTGATTAAAGGCAGTTTTAGATGCTGTAACACACAAAGCAGAGGAAAGATGACTCCATGTTTTTTGATCTCCTTTCAATTTCCCTATAATGGGATAAATGTAAGCCCTCTGACACATGAAGCTGGGGAGCATCTGCATGCGTTCAAGTAATAAAATCTGGGGTAGTTCCCTTCACTGTCTGATTCAGAGGCTTTTATACATCTGTTCCTGTTGGCATTTGTTACTGTTCGTTTCAGTCGAAACCTTGTAAAATAAAATTAAAAGAGCAGGCAGCTTGGCACACATGAAACAAGTGCACTCTTCAGGAATTCATTATTGAGCCAGACCTGAAATGCAACACTAGAAAGCAAGTTCCTTAAAGCTGAGTAACTTTAATAGCCTATTGTGTTACTCATCACAAAAATGATTAAAAATCTTTAACGTTTATAGGATATTAAATCCAAGTCTTCTTGGACTTGAGACTCAACAAAGATGATTGCCGATTGTTTATATGTCAAGCCTCTGGGACACAGAACATGTCTTTTGCTTTATGGCAAGTCGGATCCTTCAAGGGCATGTCAATTAGGAAACAAGAAAATATCTGAAATCAATCATTCCAAAATTAAATTGACTGTATTTTTCTGTACAAAGTCTGGATGAATAAATATCCTCAAATAGAAAAATACAGCCATGCCAATATATCAGCATAAAAGAGTCATCTAAATAAAAAGATGGTTCAGATTACTACCATAGTAATCTGTTTAATATAATCCTTATCCTTGATATAAGATCAGAATTAAGAGGTTAATTAATGCCTTCTGTGGACAATAGCCAGATTCTGGTCTTCAAGAGATAACATAAATTACAGTTCTAATTCTATTACAAAGGTATATGCACCGTAATAGTTGACTCGACAATGCCATCTCACTGCACACTGGACCCATCTGGATGATTTATATCCAGGCTAAATTTGTAACTGTTTGTACCATTGTACCACTTCAAAGTGGGAATCCTGCTGTCCAGAGGCATCCAATTGAAGCCAAAAGCTTCTTTGGTTGTTATCTGAGCCCTGATGGCCTCTGGCACAAGGGAAGTCCTGACCTGACCTTTCTACATCAGAGAACTCAGAAAGGAAGCAACAGGTGTAAGCAATGACAACGGAGGATGCTTTCAAAGAAGTAGCCCTGTCTGTCTCATATCATTAAAAGGAAGTAGGAAAGGGAGGGGGAAAAGGAAAGTAGCAGCAATTTTAAGACTAATTGGTTTTTATTTTCACATGAGCCCTCATAGATACAAACCTCTTTGGATGCAATGCCAATCAGTACTAAGGCTTCAGGAATAAAGCACATTTATACACTTGTGGGAATGAGACAGAATTGAATAGAATCCATAAAGTTGCCAACCATGACGATTGCCCTAAATTCTCAAAGGATTGTGATGATGTAAAAGATAATCATCACTGAGGTAGTAGGACCCCCGATGGCACATTGGGTTAAACCTTTGTGCCAGCAGGACTGAAGACTGATAGGTTCGAGGTTCAAATCTGGGGACAGCGTGAATGAGCTCCCTCTGTCAGCACCAGCTCCCCATGCAGGGACACGAGGCCTCCCACAAGGATGATAAAACATCAAAACATCTGGGCAATGTCCTTGCAGATGGCCAATTCTCTCACACCAGAAGCAACTTGGAGTTTCTCAGGTTGCTCCTGACACGAGGGGAAAAAAACTGATGTAGTAGCTTTTTCACCATACAACTCTGGTTTTCCATGATATTTTAATACCCAGGTGGAGAAGAAGGTATAAGATCCTGTGGAATTCGCCCCCCCCCCCATACACACACACACACACACACACACATATACATAGGATGCTTAAAATCACAATCAACAGAGTACAGGGCCTCTGCTATAAGAAAAATGCAATGACATGCCAACAAATATACTGGTGCAAAAAGCAGTACTATTCTAATGTGCATCAATGCCACTAATTGATAAGCAATGTTCAGATTTGCTTTATCACTCTCCTACAAAAAGCAAAAGGTTAATCGTTCCTTTTCACTGACTGTCTAAACGCCATGTCCCTTTGAAGTTTAACCTTCTACCTTTATTACATGCAAGGAAAAGCCACCTGCATGCGGTCCTTTTGTGGGTATTACAGATAAAATTTCTACAGAAGTTCATAGTTTTTCAAAAGGTACAATTTTTCATATGGCAGTTTGGAGAATTATCATGTACTTAACTGGTACAGTAGTAACCATCATTTTTACATTTGTTGTTGCAGAAAGCCCTAACAAATGTATATGTTTAGTCATGTTCAGCTCTTGCACAAAGCAATCTCCTACAAGGTGCATATGAGTGTATTACATATTATATAATGTTATAGGTTCATATGTCTTTTCTGGCACTGCACAAGACATCATACATGCAAGAATGGACCTCTGAGCAAAGTCATTCTCACTGAGAAACCACATACTCCAAAACATGTATTGGCACTATCAGGGATTGAAGCAGCACTGCTCCCCATGACCTTGAAGGACATATCCCTCACTACTTTCCACGGATTGTTTTTACTTAAAACATCCCTCAATATGCCCAGGTTTTTTGAGATTTAACCATTACCCTCTCTTAGTCGCTCATTCTCGCAGTTGTGAGTCTAATTTCACAAGTCTTTTGTGAGAGTTTTGTGAGGGTTGGTGTTGGGGAATCATTGCTCTAGGCCAAAATTTCTTTTTTATTATTATTATTGATTTATCACAATTATTACATACTATAGCATTTTATACATCAACCTCTTTAACATGTTGTTTTGTTGTTTTGCTTTAACATTTCCTCTCCTTTTCTCTTTTTTTTCCCCCCTTTTTTCACCTCAGTGCTCCCCTCCACCCGTCTCAAGCCACATTTCTTACATTTCATCTGTCCAAAATTTCATTTCTTCTTGTGACGGTAATTTTCCTTCCTTATTTTTTAATCCATTTACCACAAATTTTCCCCATATAGCATCAAAATCACTTTGTTTCCATATACCTTTTTTAACCTTTAATATACATGTCAGTTTATCATTTAATGCTATTTTCCATGCCTCCTTATACCACTCCTCTATTTGTATATTCATTTCTTTTTTCCAATTCCTTGCTATGAGCAGTCTTGCTATAGTTAGTAAGTAACTATAGGCCAAAATTTCTTAAACTGTACTCCTCTAGATGTTTTGGACTTCAGCTCCCACAATTCCTAACACCTGGTAAAATAGCTGGGATTTCTTGGAGCTTAAGCCCCAAATGCCTGAATAGAATATTGTTTGAGAAACATTGCTCTAGACAACTCTCAGGAAGGGTGGATGAAAGGGACACTAATCCTGGCATTGCAAAAAAAAAAAAATCCTTCTTGCATCTTGGAAAAACTCGTTTAAATTGTTTAAATAATCTTGCAAATTTATTGTACCTGTTCCTTCATAGAAAAACTGCAAACGTGGACACCCTATGCCACCACTAAGTTCAATTCCACCCCATTTAGGCAAATAGCATACCTGACAAATCCAACTTTCCCCTGCATGTTCAGGAAGGTCCATTTTGACACCAGTCCCTTGCTTTAGATGCTGGAATTTCTGTTCTAGAATATTATTTCCAAAGTTACTGCAAATGCAGAAACTGCTGAGGAAGACAAATATTTGTCTCATTTATTTTCAAATAATGCAAAATCAACTAAGTATAGAAAACAGTTATGGTGGGTGTAATCTTATTATTTTTCCTCCCTGAAGTTACCATGTCCACACCCGACCACAGCTGCTCTTCCCTCAAGGCATTGGGCAACATTTTTGTCTCCTAACAACTTGGCAAGGAAATCTGGAGTGAAGAATATACAAAATGACAGTTACTGCATATCTCTGTTAAGGTTCTAGATATCCTATTCTACAGGATACATCATATTTGGGGGCTTGAAATCCAGTCCCATCTTGAGGTCATGAAGATGCATCAACCCAATTTTTCTTGATTTCTGGGAGCAGCTGTGCTCACAACAGACCAACCACTAACCATCTAGTACCCAGCAAAACTGGCCTTATTTAGCAGGGCTGGGGGTTTGCCTGCCAAGACTACAGTTGACATGGCACTGCTCTTCCTCCTTCTCCCTGGCCAGAAAGACAGGACTGATCCACATCATGCCTCAGGTACTCCTCTCTCAGTCACCTGTGGAACGAAGAGTAAGAAGAGTGGGTGCCAGCTACACTACTGCATATGAAGTGCTCTGGAGGTGATCTGATGTTAGCATGGCTTGCATCCACCTATGAAAAAAACAGGTGAGATGCCAACTGAAGTCAACAGATCAACTGCAGAGCATTAGTACACATAAAATGACCTGAGATGGGGGCCATCTATTGTAAATACTACCAATGCTTCCTACTTTCAATGACCAAGGGACTCAAGGCAATGTCACCTTAGGGTTTATTCAGCTTTTTTTTAAAAAAAATTACTTCCCTATATACTAATGTATAAGTCTAGAAACTTTAGTCAAAAAATCAACCCCTAAAAACAGATTCAATTTATACACAAATCAGTGTGCATAGTGTACCTTAATTCATATAAAATAATATTACTTCTTTGAGCAGAGTAACAAAAGGCAAGACCTTAGTCTACCTTGGAAGAATCTAAAAGATGCACTGGCCTCCTCTCTCTCTCCACCAGATCTCTGCTTCTGGACTTTTTGAATGCCTAGTGGGGAACAAGCATGACCACTAGGGGCAGCTGGTACCCTGATAGCTGCTGCTTTTCACTCTCCATAGAATAACCCTTAACTGATTCACAGGTCATCAAAATCCATAATGTTGGACCCGAAGTCCACCCTGACTTATTCACAAGGTCCACCTGTACAAAGGTATATATGGTAATTGATTTTAATTAAAATCCTCCATAGTACCACCTTCAGTTACTAGTGGTAAACCTCACTACACTAGCATATATTCATGAAACAAAGGCTTCAAGAGTCTGGGATGTATTTTGTTATAGGACGCATGAGCATACCAAAGCTTCCCTGCAGAACCCCTGGATTCTCGCTCAACAGTGAGTCAATGAGAAAAATAGGATGTTCTGTTTCTGGTAAGGTTAAGAGAGGGAAAAAGAGAGTATGTTTGAATTACGGTAGAAAAAAAGAACAATCAGTGAGAAAGACTGGTGACAGGAAGAAAGAACTGGAAAATCAAAGGAAAAGAAAGAACAGTAGGCTTGGACAAGAGAATAACACTTGCAAAGTTGAGCACTTTTATTCCAGTAATAAAACACAAAGAGCTCAGGTATATTATAATGATATTCTATTGTAAGAAAAGAAAGGATTTTAGTCCTACTTCTATTATTCTAAGGAAATGCTTGTCATCTATAGTTTTAAAACATATATATAAAAGAATGACTCCAATAGTTCTATATGCCACAAAAATAAATCACGATCTTTCCTTTTTTTGGCCATAATTCCATCCGTAGCTATCGCTTTTCCTTCGTCTATATGCCGTGAGCAATTTCCAATGTACATGCTTCTTATGCTCCAGTGGAGCGCACTATGATAAAGCAAAAGGTAAGCAGCACACATTTGGCCTGATTACACAGGAAGCCACTATTGGCAGAGAAACTTATTCTCGGTTTACAAAATCCATTCAGACACTTCCACAAAAATTCACATCAGATATCTGATCTTGCTGAACAGATAATATAAATACATTGCACCCAATAATCCAAGTGTTATCTGCGTTCCAGCTCCCAAATCATGCAATATATATACCTGGTGTAATTTTAATAACCAAGAGCCACAAAGAGCAGACAAAGCACAATAGCCACAGCTTACAAGGGAACATTGATATTCTCTCACACAGGCACACTTAGATTGCATGTAGGCATCAGGTACCTTATCTAAAATGTAAGCAGAACTGATTAGAAGGGGCAAATCTCTCAGTAAATGCTTTTAGAGAACCAAGGTGAACCCTCACACATTCTTCTTTTTTGCCTATTCCAAATAAACCCTACAGCTCTGAGACAAAAGACCCTTGTTCAAATAAATACCAGCTGCCAAGAAACAATACTTCCTTTAAACAAGGATTTATTAAAGGAAGGTGGCTTGGGGTTGACCAGCAATCACTATTAATTTTAAAGTTTTAGATGTAGCTAGCACCATTTGAGTAGTTTTCTAATGAAGACATATGGATGTTAAGGTACAACAGGTGCTGGTCAACAACTCGCTCTCTCCTACTTACTACCAGAACAATTTGACTTCAGTTTCCAGGCTCCATTGAGCTGTAAGAACTAGAAAGGAAGGGGGCAACTAAATTAAAACTAGTGTTTGTCTCTGGAGCTACCAATGGCTTAATTGTAATTTTTAGAACCAAGCAAAATGATCCACCAAATTAATCAAAGTTACTTAAGTGGTAACTTATCAAATTCCCAGTGATTTAACAGTCTACTCCAGGGATCCTCAAACTTTTTAAACAGAGGGCCAGGTCACAGTTCCTCAAACTGTTGGAGGGCCAGATTTGGGGGGAAAATGAATGAATACCTATGCACACTGCACATATCTTATCTGTAAGATAAACAATACAATAATGAAAATGAAGAACAATTTTAATAAATATAAACTTATTAGTATTTCAATGGGAAGTGTGGGCCCGCTTTTGGCTGATGACATAGGATTGTTGTTGTTGTTGTGTGCTTTCACGTCATTTCAGACTTAGATTGACCCTGAGTAAGGGCCAGGTAAATGACCTTGGAGGGCCGTATCCGGCCCTTGGGCCTTAGTTTGAGGACCCCTGGTCTACTCCAATGGTTCTCAACCTTTGGTCCTCCAGGTCTTTTGGACTTCAGCTCTACAAATTCCTAACAGCTGATAAGCTGATTGGGACTTCAGGGAGTAGAAGCCCAAAATACCTGGAGGATCAAAGGTTGAGAACCATTGATTTACTCAATCTGGGACTAACAAATTGTTTTTTTCTGAAAGAACTGGGAAACAAGATGTACAGCAGGGGTCCTCAAACTAAGGCCCGGGGGCAGAATATGGCCCCCCATGGTCATTTACCTGGCCCTCGCTCAGGGTCCTCCAAAGTCTGAAACGACTTAAAAGCACACAACAACAATCCTATCTCATCAGCCAAAAGCAGGCCCACACTTCCCACTGAAATACTAATAAGCTTATATTTGTTAAAATTGTTCTTCATTTCGATTATTGTATTGTTTTTAAGTGTTTTTTGCACTACAAATAAGATATGTGCAGTGTGCATAAGAATTCATTCATGGTTTGTTTTTGTTTTTCAAATTATAATCCAGCCCTCCAACAGTTTGAGGGACCGTGACCTGGCCCTCTGTTTAAAAAGTTTGAGAACCCCTGATGTACAGGAATAAAGATTAAAATATATGTTGTGATCTCAGGGCACGTTGGTGCTCTCTCTCGCTCTCATACACATACAAATACACAGTTATAGGGATCTTTTGAGCACGTGACACACATTCCTCCCAGTCACATACATTTTTATTGTTAAGTTCTTTTCCACAAATGATTGATCAGAACTATACATGTATCAATGGCACTATCTATCTATCTACTTCCCTATCTAACATTTTAGATATGTTGTAAATGTGTATCTTGTCATATTCATATTATGTATGTTTTTGGTTCAAAAATATATTTCACATATGTGTAGAATGCCAAAGTAAGCATGAAAATTACTTTCTTTCTAGCCAGCACAGTCAGGTATGTTTTGCTAACAGTACCTTCCCAGCCTGGCTCGACTTGTTGCTTACGGTATGTGCCATAATCGCTTCCTTTAGTCCAAAGCACCTCAAGGGAACTAGGGTGGGCAAAGGTCTTGCTAGTGTATAAATGCCATCCTTTAACTATGTTTGACTTCTGGCACAGCTGCAGGGTCTAAAGAAATTCCTTGGCAGTGCTGGCTGTAGGATTCTGGGAGTTGTGTAGTGTAAATAGAAATCATTTTTAAGATCTGTAAGTGTCTCCAAGAGCAACAATTTTAAAACATTCTGCCTTCTGTCTGTTGTTCATTGACATCTCTGCTGATGAAGACTTACTGACAATTTTAGAGCTTCCACTACAGTTCATATTCAGGTAACACAAGAAAATGGGCAAAGCCTGTCAGTCCTCACCATCATCCCAACACAAGCTGTGGGAGAAATTCACAACATAAAGTCACTTTCGAAGGTCCTTTTCCCTCAGTAGTGTACCTAAGTTTGCAAGAGCACAAAATAAAAAAAACCTTGAGATGATAAATTCGTCCAGGAGAATCAGGCAATACATAATGGGTAGATCACTAGAACACTGATAATTAGAAATACAAATGAGGTGAAATAATTCTAGCTTGGTTCTGATGGACACAAAGGTCTACACGAGGGTTCCTCAAACTTTCAAAGCAGAGGGCCGGTTCACTGTCCCTCAGACTGTTGGGGGGCCGGACTATATTTTAAGAAAAACATGGACAAATTCCTATGCACATTGCAGATATATTATTTGTACTGCAAAAAAACATGAAAGAACAATACAGTATTTAAAATTATGAACAATTTTAATCGACATATGCTTACCAGTATTTCAATGGGAGTGGTGGACCTGCTTTTGGATGATCAGATAGTCAAGTTAATTCACGTTGTTGTTGTTGTGTGATTTGAAGTTGTTTCAGACTTAGGGTGACCTTAAATCTAAAGTTTAGACCAGGTGCCAAGTAAATGACCTTGGAAGGCTGCATCTGGCCCGCGGCCCTTAGTTTGAGAACCCCTGGTCTAAACCATGTCACAAGTCATTTTGCCCACTGTCGCTTATTTTCTTAAGACTAGAAGATAATATATACAATATGGACCCTTCCTATATCTGCAGGGGATATTCCTGAACTTCTGCCAGAAATGACCAGAGAGTCACCCTGGAGGAGCTAGAAAATTCCTAGAGAAGTATTCTCCTAGGAATTGACAAGTTCATCTAGGATGACTATATGGTAACTTCTGGAGCAAATATGGCAAATCTAGAGAATTCCTAGAAAGGGCATATTTTGTTAGCTGCAGGTAGAAGAAACCATGGGTACAGGATACTGGTTCTGCAGGTACTTCACTGAAAAACCCAAGCTGGACATCTTAAATCCCAAATTAGAGTGAAGATGTAGTGAGAGATTTTCTACAGTGACTTTTTAGTGACAGTAATAAAAAAAAACAGGTGAGGGGAGCCATCCTATGTAAATACTATATGGACATGTTCAAAATCCACAGTAAGAAGAGTGTGCTACACTATAACTCTTTCAAGAATGCAATGCCTTGATGAATGCCAGTGTCTTGCCATTAGCAAATATTTATATAGAATGTTTCTACAAGAATAATCACCAAAAGGGACACCAATGAATATTTACTCTTTCCTGAAATAGTCCAAATGACTATATGTCAAGACTGGCTTTAAATACATGCTTCTACAAGACTCATAGAAAGATGTTGTTTGAGCTATCAGTAGCAGTATTTTACCCTCTAGGCAAACTCAGGCAAGACCTAGGAAAAGGGGGGAAACAGTGGATATGAACAAGCCATAAAGATCTGAGTTTAGCATATTGAAAAAGTAGTTAGGGGAGCCAGTTTTGTCTTAAAAACAAGCTGGTTTCATCACTGCGGGTTATCAAACAGAAGCCTAAGAGTAGTAGTCTAAAGTATGCACATGGGGAAAAGATCTCACATGCCTTAATCTAAGGCAGTGTTTCTCAACCTGGGGGTCGCGAGAGGGTGTCAGAGGGGTCGCCAAAGACCATCATAAAACACAGTATTTTCTTTTGGTCATCTGGGTTCTGTGTGGAAAGTTAAGTCCAATTCTATTGTTGGTGGGGTTCAGAATGCTCTTTGATTGTAGGTGAACTATAAATCCCAGCAACTACAACTCCCAAATGTCAAGGTCTATTTTCCACAAACTCCGCCAGTGTTCACATATTGAGTATTAGTGCCAGGTTTGGTCCAGATCCATCATTGTTTGATTCCACAGTGCTCTCTGGATGTAGGTGAACTACAACTCCAAAACTCAAGGTCAATGCCCACCAACCCTTTCAGTATTTTCTGTTGGTTGTGGGAGTTCTGTGTGCCAAGATTGGTTCAGTTCCATCATTGGTGGAGTTCAGAATGCGTTTTTATTGTAGATGAACTATAAATCCCAGCAAACACAACTTCCAAATGACAAAATCAATCCCCCCACAACCCCACCAGTATTCAAATTTGGGCATATTGGGTATTTGTGCCAAATTTGGTCCAGTGAATGAAAATACATCCTGCATATCAGATAGTTACATTACGATTCATAACAGTAGCAAAATTACAGTTATGAAGTAACAAAATAATTTTATGGTTGGGGTCACCACAACATGAGGAACTGTATTAAGGGGTTGCGGCATTAGAAAGGTTGAGAACCACTGATCTCAACCAGTACCAACTAAAAAGCTGAAGTTAAGGTCAGAAGTCACTAGGAATAAAAGAACGATCCTTTTGGAAACAAAGACTGCTAGTTGATCACTAACTTCTCAAGGTAGATAGTTCACTTATTTGATCAGTAAAGTGATTACTGGAGTTTGTAGAATTGCAAGAAAGCAACAAAAATAATCTATTTTAAATTTAGCATTACTGAACAACCTAATGTAAATTTTATTCAAAATAGTAAACAGCACCAACATGTGACAACTGAGCTGCCTGGTCAACAGACCAAGGCAGAGGTGATGGCTGACAGGAAGAATAAGGACACTCAACTAAATCTATGGGATTCAGTCCTCTGGTTTTTGGTCATTTTATGGATTTTTCACTATCACTTCTACAGAACTGGTTCCATTAAACTAGTTAATATGACTCATATGGGTTAACAGATAACTAATTTGATCTCCAGACTAAAATTAGACAAAGAGGCTATTTGAGCCCATACCAATAGTTTCTTATCAGATTTTGAAATAGGACTAATCCTTCAGCAACCCATCAACTGAAATCGTGGAATTAACCCCAGGGCTTGCTTACATTATTACTTCTGCAAGAAAGATAAGATCTTAATGGATTTTAGCCTTGTATTTGTTTACACGACTGAGGAGTACATATGAGTAAAATTAAAATAAAAGAAAGGTGCTCCAGGCCTTTTCACTTGCCTCTAATGTCATCCATCTAGGGAAAACTGCACACAAAATAATGTCAATGAGAGTAAACAACACAGGCAGGAAGCTGGAGCAGGTCTCAATTCTCAACTGGAAGAAATTCAGAGCAGGCCTTTAATATTACCTCAGGGTCTCAAAAAGTATTTAAAGTATGTCCAAATAAGCCTCGGGGGGAAGAGATGATTCAGAATGAGAAACACACATTTAAAAATCTCAAGTCTTTTTACTGCATGTGCAAAATTTCAAGACATTTTTACTATATAAAAGCATGTAATACAGTATAGTATGATATAGTATAGTATATTAGACTGGTGCCCGTGTTCTTAACTATTTGATATTAACTTTTGGGCAAAATATAGAAGGAAGCATAATAAATATCAAAATATTTGAACAAAACGGGATTATGTTTAAGAGGTCAAGATAAACAAGCTTACATTATTTTGCTCTGTCAGTGCCTGAAAAATTCAGCATTTGTTTTCTTTGTTCAGACTAAGTGTTCCTACCAAACATAAAGACTGGAATTTAAATTAAATGCCTACGATCCTAGTGGATTCCCCCTCCAAAACACACACATGACATAGTTTTGTGTTCCCAGACTATTAACAATGAGCTTGGCATTGTTCCTTTCCAGCCATTTCAAACACACACAGTTATTCTATGGAACACTTTCCATCCTGAACTCTAGTATGGCTTTCTCCCAGCCATCAATGGGGATATTGTTTAATCTTACAAAAGACAAATCGCTTGTGGGCAAATGCATTTCGATGTTGTTGCATTCTTGTAGATTAAAAAAAATCTGCAGCTCACCAAGAGAAATAAAGAGAGACGGATGAGTGAGGGTGGAAAGAGAATTCCTTCGAATACAATGATGCAAACACAACTGGATTCCACTGAAATAATGAATTCCTGGGACTCCTGAATTGTTAGTTTGGGAAGAAAGAATCAAATTTTCTTACAAAATGCTAGGGGTCTCCAATTAAGTGGCAAGGGACTGCAAAACAGCTGGAGCACGTTTCGCTCTTGTTCTTCAAGTACAAGACAAAAAGTTAAAGTTCTCCAGAACCTGTTAAGAGACAGATAAATGGAGAAAGTAGTCTGTTTTTTGTCAAAAGTTTCCTTGATTTAAACCCGTTTCCCCTTGAGATAATGCTTGATGTTGCCAAGAAAAACTCCCATCTTGAATAAGAGTTTAAAGCAAACAACCCTCCATGTCTTTTCAAAACAACACAGAATCATTGCCTCGGAAAAATACAAGAATAAGTTCAGATAGAAACCTACACACATGCACACTTGAAAATTATGAATTAGTTTGTACATAAAGACATTTATTAATTAAAATAGTGTTTCTCAAGTAAACAATTTGATACTAGAGGGGAGAGTAGATTAGGCACAAAAAGTTAAACATTGATACACAATCTTCAAAAGATATTCATTGTGTTTTTTTCTGCAATGTAAAGAAAACATTGTCTTTGCTTAAATAGCAAGACTGTAACCTGCTAGTCACATTTATATACAAGGATAAATTAGAATTCGAGAGAGAATGTTAAATCCAATGTAAAGTTTGTCAAGGCATTATGTTTTAGGGCCCTTCCACACAGAAGATCAAGGCAGAAAATCCCAAAATATCTGCTTTGAACTGGGTTATCTGAATCCACACTCAGGGCCCTTCCACACAGCCCTGTATCGCAGAATATCAAAGCACAAAATTCCATATTATCTGAGTGTGGAGTCAGACAACTCAGTTCAACGCAGATATTGTGGGATTTTCTGCCTTGATATTCTGGGATATAGGGCTGTGTGGAAGGGCCCTTAAGGCAGCGGTAGGGTTAGGTGACAAATTGCCCTGCAACTCACTAAGGTTACTAAAACTCAGACTGAAGTTTAAATGTATACAGGCAGTCCTGAAGTTATGAATAAAATAGGTTTTATAGGTTTCTTCTTAAGTTAAATTTGTTTGTAAATTAGAACAGGTACATTTTTAAGTGGCACTTCAGCTGCATACACACTTATATACATACATTTTTGATAGCGTAAGGGAGAATTAACACCACTATGGTTTGGTTTTGCTGTATGTTCAGAAGATTTCGCCTCTCCTTCTGTCTCTGTGATCTCTGGATTTTGAAACATTTGGCTTGTTGTGAAGACAAGGATAGGAGAGAAAGCTTCAGTGGAGACACCTTTTCCCCATGATAACTCTTTCAATAGTGAATTTCTCTTACAAGAGGTAGATTTCTCTCACTTCCTGTTGTCTCTCACCTCTGTTCTTAACTATGATTGCCTGTATATGAAAAGCAGACTCTGTCATGGACAGTTAGTCTTATGAGCCTATTAAAAGTGAAAAATACCTTAAAAAGAAGAAATGTAGTCAAATTGAGCCCTACATGGTGAACAAGGTGGTTTTCTGATCCATATCAAACCATATACTCCTTTTTTCAAAAGCTTTCTGATACAATTATTTAAAAGGGGATTGATGCTATTATCTTGTGGGTGTTTTTGAATAAAATGTCTTGATTGATTCTTCTGATTGATCTATCTATATAGCTTTAGGGATCCTTCCATTTGCCTTGTTGTACAACTTGTTTCAGATCTCTTGTATCTGCATCTGTTTCCAGGGGTTTCTGCTCATAATAATATGCGATCTATAGCAGGTACCTCTTGCCATCTGAAGTCCTACAGATGGCTATTGCGGGGAGGAGGCACTCCATGATGGCTTGTGTCTATGGAATCCTTCTCTGGGGAGATCTGAATTTATCCTTTGCTGATGTCACTATGGTGCTCTTTTTAATTTCCCATTCCTCTTCAAAATTCAATTGAAGTCCGATCAACAAGTGCAAAAAGGCACAGGAGAAAGCACAAGAGGTCACTTGGCACAGCTAGGAAAAGCTGCTGTTTTGGATTACAACTTCAAGAATTCCCCAGTGGCTTGGAGATTCAAAGATTTGTAAGCCAAAAATGTGTATTTCTGAGCTCTGCTTCCTGGCCAACTATCCTGCCACACAAGGTAACATTTCTGAAAAATAATTTCTCCACAAATGAAATTTAAAAAGCAATAACTCCTTGCATTCCAAGTAGGTTGAACATTTGGCATTAGCCCAACAGAAAAGCCAGCTTCCCTCAAGGACTACATGAACAAATGTCTATGTAAAAAGGTAGTTCTTATCTTATGCTCACAACCCTTTGCGCATTTATGTGGCTTGTACATTCAGCGAGAATAGTTAAAGGAAGATGACATAGAGGGATTCTATCTGTCTTGACCATACCACTGAAATGGGCAAAAGATAAATGAAATTAATTACACCAAAAAAAAAAAGGAAAATTTCTCAGCCTCATTTGTCATATGTGTGATACCGCTTACTAAAATCCTTGGCTCCTGTTAGATTCACTTAAACTCAGGACTGAGGAAAATAATATTGAAAGGTTCCTCTGAAACCTACCAAATTCATTTGTACTCAAAACGGGACTATCAACAACAACATGAACATAGATGAGGTTCATTTCTGGGAGAATGCAGAAGTTTGAGATTAGCTCATACGGCTTGGCTAATAACAGATATGGAATAAAGATGTAAATAAAGGCAAAAGGACAAACATGCACTATGAAGGGAAAATTGGCAAGACAAGCTAGAAGTATAATTCAGACTGTTTCTCTCACATTTCATACTTTTGGATTGCTTCCTCTTTTCATATGTGTGCCATGCAAATTAATGAGTAACACTTCATGGAGTCAATTCTAATCCACAGAAATATATGCCATAGTAAATCCGCTTACCTTTGGTATACAGAAATATTTTGTTATTGATATTATTTTGTAGCAAATTAACATGGCTACTCCTTTTGAAGTTGTCAGACATTAACCTTTATTTCAGTAAAGTCCATATGCCAACAAGAAGGTATGATTATCTTGTGAAAATGCCTTTTACAAAGCTAATTTTATTGTTCATTTGGTGATATAACTACATATATGGTAAGACACACAAAAGGTTGGTGAAGCTTTTAAGGGATCTCATACATTGCAACATAGAGCCTTCGCAGTGTTTCAAAACAAAAGGTATCAAGAAAAATCTGTAGCAACGCACGATCATGAAAAATTCAATTCTTTTAACTTACACCAAGATGTTTTGAAAGTAGCAGCTACAGCACTAAATACGAACAATGATTTTGAGGTTACATCCCCACTCCTCCGTGTGTGCACCTGTAATTATCTTGTATGATGTTAGTAAACAAGAAAACAAGAGCATACTTTCTGGGGCAATGACCTATTTCTTCCCATTTATAAGAAAATCATTACAATGTTATTTGTTTACTTTTTCTATTATGCTTACTCTTTGTTAAAATCATAGAACTGGAGTTATAAAGGTAAGGAACTCTCTTGCAGGTAACCAAAATTACTGGCTTATTGTTATAGCTTAACCAGGGACTGGTGAGTTCACTGATGATTCAGAAGGGATTGTGGGATTTCCTGGGGTTCAAAGTGATGCAGATTCAAGCCCAGTTCAAAATGTTGATGCAGGTGAGGTTCAAAGTGTTGAAGATTCAGGCCAGAGAAATGAAACTGAGCTCCAAGGTCAGTCACAGGAGCAAGAAACAACATCATTAGATAAGGGAGAATTAAGTGAAACAGAAAGGGAAAGCACCTGGTGTTATGGAAATAAGCAAAACTCTTCATTTAAAGATCAGAGCAGGGAATCAGTTCTGTAGGTCCAAGGACTTTATGGGAAAGAGATAAGAGAAAATGTGTGGGAAACGAAAGGATTTTATGGCTGTTTATTAACAGTCAATGTCTACCTTACAGTCAGTTCAGGCAACATTGGGTTTCGAGTTAGAAGCAAGGCTTAAGTCTCTGGTCAAGTCACGTCTTGGTTTTGGATTCAAGTATCTTGGAAGTTTTATATTCTTGTTTTATGATTCTTGCTTAGGTTTTCTAAGCATTCCTTTGCTTATGGATATATGCTGTACTTGTGATATTTGGCTATTCCTGATCTGTACTACTTTTGGATTTTTATGAGGTATTTGGATTCCTATGCGATTATCACCTATGGCGTAACCTTTTTGGATTATTCCCCTCCTTTCTTAATTCCTGTTTTTTTCCATTTAATTTATGTATTTTTACAATAAATTATTTGCTTATACTCTGGACTCTTGTGTGGTGCTGTACTCATAGGTGGCCTGGGGTGCAACACTTATCTGGAATGCTGGGAAACTAAAGTGGGTTTTTTGTTTGTTTGTTTGTGGTCTTGTTTTGGATCTTTTAGAACTTTGGAATTTTTGTATTTGCATATACATACATAATGAGCTATCTTGGAGAAGGGATAAAGTCTAAACATGAAATTCATTGCTAAATTCACATATACCTTAAACACATTGTCTGAATGTAATTTTATCCAATATGTTTAATCATTCTGTGCATGAAACAAAATTTGTGTACTCTGAACCATCAGAAGGCAAAGTTGTCACTATCTCAGCTACCCATGTCAGTAATTTCAAATCTGGGAGTATTTTGGAATTCTAGGTAAGCAATAGTCAACAGTTAATGGCAGTCTGATGCATAAAATAATATATTTTTCTCCCACAAAGGAGAATAACATACTTTAAGCACAAACATATACATGAAATGAATTTTGATCAGGCCTGGGATGACACAGGAGAGAAAGAATCTGCACTTTGGTGGAACTTTTTTAAAATCCTATGTATGCCCCACTCACACTCCAGCCTTGTTCAAAATTTCTACAAGAAGCAGAATAAGAAGCAGTTGGAGTATATTCTTTTTTCCCTTCTACCAAAGGCTTCCCCATAGATGAAACTGCTTCACAGAACACAAGAGAGAAGAGAAAGACTGCTAAGAAATAAATTCTAAAATCCAATAACAAAAAAATCTGCAAATGCTCTTAGTGTTGATGTCCATTTATTAGCAAAAGTTTTAAGCAAGAGTTTTATGAGTTCCATATAAATGCCCTGCTGCTATTTTATCTCATTATAGTTTGTTAACTGTTTTTATCCTGAATATGTGGCCCGCCCATTGTCATCCTTACTGTGATTGTGTTTATTGGAATGTTTATTTTATGATTTTTTTTCCTCTTTTGATGTTATTTTGATAATGTTGTTGTTGTTTGCTGTATATGTTGTTCGGGCTTGGCCCCATGTAAGGCGCTCCGAGTCCCCATCGGGGAGATGGTGGCAGGGTAGAAATAAAGATTATTATTATTATTATTATTGACTACTTTGTCCCCTGATTGTGGACATACCATAGGAGCAAACACCTCTTTGTCCTGCAGCTGTTGCTGGATGACAACTCTCAACAGGCCTAGCCAGTAAAGCGTAGTGATGGATACTGGAAGTTGAAACTCAGAAACATCTGAAAGGCCGCCTATTTCGAAACCGTGTCTACAACACTGCATCCAGTAGCATAATCGTTTACAAGACAAAGGTTGTAATCTTACTGAATGACCATGGAGTTGAAAGGCTCACCAATGTAGCACTACTGGATTGCAGCAGCTCACCACTGTACATGCTGTAACCTTCATTCAGAATACTTTCCTTTTGCTTGCACAACTAATTCTGAGATGCCTCAATGCAGAAACTGTGACAATTTCACACCACTTATATTACGGTCCATTGAGCAAGCTTTCAAACAAAGCACAATCGTGGCCTAAGTAATGCTGAGTAAAGGTAGGCATGGTCCATGGTCACAGCACAACATGGTCAAATTTTATTTTTTTTTACTTCCAAATAGATATGTTGTGAATAAGGATGAAAGCAGATAACATTCCTCAACTTTCCAATACTAAGCCAAGTGAACATACCCAAGTGTACTCAGTGCAACTTACTTCTGAGTAAGTATATCCAGAACCAACTTAGAGGGACAAAATTTTATTTTCAGCCCAGCTTTGCTGTGGTAAATCTTAATAAGCTTAATTTAATTATAAAATGTAACTTCTTCAGTAAAATTTGCTTCTTACATTCAGTTCAAAATGTGCTACAAGATAAGATAGATAGATAGATCAGCATTTCATTTATTAAGAATTATTTATGGTACATGGATTTCATTTTCAATAAATTTGCGCCGTGCAGAAGTGTCATTTTTCCCTCTGCTGTTTCATTAGTTTTCTGCTTCTAGTGCTTTCACTCTTGAGTCTAGATGGGACAAAAATCAATCGGTGAAAACCTAAAACAAAAAAGCCTCTCTCAAAGTGTCATTTAATGGGTGAGATTAATTCTGCACAATACTGGACTGGAATCCTAGAAATCAACATCTGTCTTCGTGGTTTCACTGAATATTTTAAAAAAACACCAGGCCTTAAACATGCAAAAAGTATCAGAAAACTATGAGCCGTTGTACACAAAACTTACTGGGGAACTGCATTCCCGATCTGATGTCCTTAAAACGTACTGGCGTATAACTCCAATTGTCCCCAGCCACCATGAGACATTGTGAAATGAATATGCCTGGAAGAGACTTATCCAGCAGATAGAGTTTGATCCAAAAAGCTTCTTGAGCAGGTAAAAGTCGTTTCACTTTGTGGGAAATGCATCTCTGCTTCCTCTCAATTCCCTGGCCCAGATGTGGCCCAATAGAGTATCTTCTGCCATTGAAGAAGGCCCTCCAACATTCAGGAATGGATTTCAAGAAGACTACAATGAGAAAGAGGTGGAGAACTACTTCCACCACTACAACAACAGTTCCAATCTCTGAATATAAGTTGTTGTGTCCACATGCAAAAATTTTCCCCTCCCATTTATTCCCAGGATACACAGGGGAACAAGCCATATCAAAAGAATGCTACACTTTCTGAATCAGGAGGAAAGATGAAACTGGCTTGCCAAATGTTTGGGACTGCAGTTCTAAGAAGCTCAGTTCTCATAGCCACTGGTAGGGACTTGCAGGAGCTGTAATTCAAAACACCAGGGGGATTAAAAGCTTCTCTGCTCATGATCTACATATATTGATATATTGTAAAGGTTTCCCCTTGGCATTAAGTCTAGTCATGTCCAACTCTGGGAGGTGGTGCTCATCTCCATTTCTAAGCTGAAGAGCCAAAGTTGTCCATAGATGCCTCCAAGGTAATACGACTGGCATAACTGCATGGAACACCATTACCTTCCCACCGGAGCAGTACCTATTGATCTACTCACATTTGCATGTTTTCGAACTGCTAGGTTGGCAGAAGCTGGAGCTATCAGCAGGAGCTCCCTGCTCCCCCAATTCGAACCACCGATCTTTTGGTTAACAAGTGCAGCAGCTAAATGGTTTAACCTACTGAGCCACCAGGGGCTCCATGATCTCCAGCATAATGTTTTATTTTCCAGAAGATAAATAATAGATATTGCCTTAAACCCAAAGACGCATTAACTTAAATGCATAGAAGGAAAGTTTCTCACTTCTTCCTCTCTCCAGATACTGCTTGCTCCTCCTAAAAATAGTTTTGAGATTTAAGGAACTGCCCTGAATCAGGAAATGGTCAAAAAATAAATCTTGAATGATAAGGTATTATCAATTCTGCCTGAACCAGCTCATCAACCTACCACTGTTACCAGCCTCTTCAAGAGATACCTAACCACCAGTACCTTCTTGCTATGAGGTTTGGCTAGCTAACTGTCACCTATTCTTCAGTTTTTATTCTTTTTTTCAGTTTTTATACAGAAAGTGGAAGATAGTAGGGATGAGATGGTAGGACTAAACATCATATTTCTATTTAAAAACAGAACTCTGCAGAAATAAAATAAAACGAAGATAGCAGGACAGAGAATGAACATACAAGATGTTTCCCCCCTGGGAAGAGCTGTGTGTTGTTGTTCTTTTTACATACTGGAACCATTTTCAAAAATGGCATCTGCCACCCATAGTTCTGTATGCCAGTATCTTGCCAATTCAGGAGTCCTGGCCCAGGGAGAGCACATTTGAGCCCATCCATTCACTGGTGAAGGCATTCTCCAGTTCATGTCAACCTCTGTTCTATTTAGCGAGGGAGCGTCTAAGAGCTCCAACTTCAGTTAGCACGAATCATGCACCAGTGGTGATTCAGCAGGACTCCCAAGATCTTGTATGCAGAACCTGCATTTGCTGGAGGCAAATCCTCTTTTGTTAACCATAGCCAATGCATCAGCTTGATGTGGAACAGATGTGAGAAGCTAAGCTGTCAGAACTGCAAAGTTGGTATGCAATGAAAAGGAGCGGAAACAAATACTTTCTCTTTTAATTTTTTCCTCTTTAAAATCCAGAACATTTCAAAATATATATGCCAAATAGACATTAGCCTGTAAAACAGACACAAGTATCCAGGGGAGAAACTTTTCTCTCATGAGATCCCTGACAGAAAGCTGTATGCCAGACCCCAGCATGGAGTACACTTTTATAGCTAGCTCCTAAGACTCTCAATAAAAGAAAGAGGCTCTTAGCTGAAACACTTCCAGGAGCTTAACTACCATGGGCCAAACTGACATTGCGGCAAAGACACGGAAGCCCACAGATACTGTTGTGTTTACACCAGAGCCCAATCTGGACCACAGCCTCAAGCTGGCATGTCTATAATATACAAATCTAACACAGAAGCAATGGAAGCCGCCAGGTCTCTTGGGGCTATGGTTCTTTGCCCTGGCATCTGCTGGGATTCCTGTTTTGGGAGAATGGAAGGCATTCATGAATCTTGGATTAGCACCTGCCATATTTCCTGTGAATCAGCTCCAGAGGAATCTAATGACAGTTTGCCATAGTACAGTAGATCTGTCTTACACCTCTGCTAATAACTTGCACAGTTCCACCAAGCAAAAAAACAAAACCCTTTTGTTGGCAGGTATTTCCAACCAGCAGGCTTCAATTTGGATGAAGTGCTGTTGCTTTGTTGTTGAGATTTTAAAGGAAAGGAGACCACACAGGCTTTTCTTCTTCTTTTTTTGACATGCCATAAATAGATGGTTCTGGCTGGTTACAAACGAAGATGGGCTTCATGATTAGTCTTTGTTCTGTAAAATGGTAAAAAGAAGACTTCCTGAATATTATAAAGAAGCAAAAGTTCAAAGCCACTTGAAATAAATCAGTGGGTAAACCAAGCCCTTGGTGTTTGTTGGGATTTGGTCTCAGGACCCTTATGAGTACCAAATCCGTAGATACTGACGTCATTACATACAATGGTGAACCAAAAGTCAGGGTTTTTGTTTTGTTTTGTTTTTTAAAAAAGAACAATCTCAAGCCATGGATGGTAGAATCTCTGGTTATAGAAAGTCAAATGTATGCAAACGCATTTCAACTTTTCCAAAAACTTGGGCTTTGCCCAATATGCCAAGCTCCAATAAATTCCAATGAAAACACACAGTGTGGAGGGCAGACTCAGAAATTGCTTTATTCTTAGGCTGACCAAAGAAGGTTGACATGCCTCACATTTACAGACATGGACAATTTATAGACATCAGTAAACAACAGACATTGCTTTGATTGGTACATATTCATAGAATCATAGAGCTGGAAGAGACCTTGTGGGCCATCCATTCCAACCCCCTGCCAAGAAAATGGAAGCATATACAGTTTCATTGGTTCACATTATATTCATTGTTGTCATGTTAACACTTTGTGATTGGTGTACAGTATGGTGGGAAACTTAATAAAGTTCTTTTATTGGAAGAATCTTGAGTCAGTCTTTTGTATCCACACCAGTCCCTTTCTGCCAAATGGGGATTCTTGGAATGGAAAGTAAGCACTCATGGGGTGATAATGGTCACTGATTGCTATCGGGGCTAGGAAGGGGTGATTTCCTTGATAAGATAATAGATAGCAGCCCCGGGATGTTGGGCTTAGAATTTCTTTTGGGGAGAATTCACTGTGTTGGGATTGGTATGCTTCCTGAGTGAAGACACGTTTCAATCTCAGTTCTAAATCGAGGGATGAGGCTGAAGTGGAAATTCTGGTATCTTGAGGTGTGGGGAAAGGGGAGTTAATAGTGCCACTGAGAGGAGGTATTTTCCTGCTTCTGAAGCCGAGGAGGGTAACTAGAGTCCCAGTTTTAGATAACAAACTGATAATATATTATTTCTGCTCACCTTTTCAAATTTCATAGAAATTATTACATAGAATTATTTCTACTCCTCACATCAGGGATCCCACCCCATCCCAACGTCAGAAAAGATACTAAATTTGGAGTATCCAGAGTAGCCTCACTGGCATACCACTGAAGGTATGGGGAGGCAGGAAATATATGTATGCAACGGCCACATTATAAAACAAATTTAATAGCGTTGCTAAACTTTTGGCTAGACTAGACTTGACAGCCAGCTTGAAAATCCACAAATCTAGCACTCCAGACTCCCCAGGTGTGGGTCTAAAAATATTAGATTTAAAGTACCTGCAATGCTCCTTAAATAAAGTACACATGCATGTATCTATGGAGTAGAGCTGCCAAAATATAAGAGATGAGGCTCTGATAGCTTTAATGGTTCCTGCATGAAAAGTACCTGATTACATTCTCTCTTTGGCACAGCCCTGTCACTTTACTTCACCTGGAAAACCTACTGTGAACTGGGCAAACACATAAAATCTCAGGAAATTGTGGTATCATGGATACTTTCCAAAAACAGAAATTTGAGGAAAATGTAAAAATAGTTTACTACCTCTTGCTCCAGGAATACAAAAAGATTCGTTGGGCATAAAACTGTCTACTGGAATCCAGTCAAGGACTTATGTGTTGGCAGGAATTAGAATTGGATGGTGCTGTAGCATCTGTATCCAGTAAGGGACTGCTGGTACATTACCACATTGAGGCATCAACAAAGTGATCAATACACATTGGGACTATATGTTGTCGAAGACTTTCATGGCCAGAATCACTGGGTTGTTGCGAGTTTTCCGGGCTGTATGGCCATGGAAAGAATGCTTCTGGAACATCGTCACACAACCCAGAAAACTCACAACAACCCACACTGGGGCTATTGTTCACTGCGAGATGGACTAGTGAATGTCAACACACATCAGGAGGCTCTTATGAAGGTCCCATTGCTGTTCTTCACAATTTCCTAGCAGGGTTTCTGAGAATTTCTGCTACATAAGCTAAATATACATAAAGTGACACAAATTTACACCAAGGAAGAAAATTCCAGCCATCATGTTTGGTGAATTAAAAGGGTTCTGACCATTTTATTTTAGAGAAATTAAATTGCCTTTTTATTAAAAAAATGTTACAAATCAAGCTGAAAGATTATAAATTGTAGTTAACATCTTTGGTTTTGCCACCTTATTAAGAGCATGACAAAAATTAGTAAAAAATAAAACAGATGGCAAAATCATCCATCACACACTAGTAATACGAACAAAATTATTTTGGCTCCCCTAGTTCTCCACAGTACCATACAAACACAGAATATTAATTTCCATATTAAAAAAAACTGAGACCAGGCATAGCAATGTTCAGATTTTACACGCTGACTTGCCTAAAAGTTTTTCTGTTACACAGTTTTTAGAAAAACTTTTGGAAAGGCATAAATATGTGTATAAGTTAGCTTTTAAAAATAAATAAATTCCATAATCCATTTTTTAAAATAATTTCCCAACAAAAGGGCATCAGAAAAAGGGAGCCATTATTACACCTTGACTCAATGGATTCCTTGTTATGAATTAAAATTCTCCATAATCTAATTTCGCATTGTTATTCAATTTCAGAAATTTCCTTCCAGAAGCCTTTAGGAAAAAAAGGATTCCCACCCACAAATATTTCTCAATTTTTTCCCCCTTAGGAGCAGTAGAAATATCTTGCCATGGTCACAACTGCTTTCACTGCTAAAATGTAATGGAGTAGATTGGGAAGGGGTTTTGGAAGGAGAAATCCTGTCTGTACAATTTTCCTAATTGCAACTGCTTCACCATCTCCCATATGGTTATGAGTCAGTGAAGTAACTAACGAGATAAAACAGCAGCCTATTATGCAATTCCATTTCAATCCTAAGGGATGCCCCTTTAAAGAGTTACATGTGTGTACTTAATCAGGTATATAAATACACTTACATGCCCAACAATGAATGAAACAATGCACTATGAAAGCACATAAGTACATCATAACCACTGAAAGCTACGCAAGGTCTAGCCAGATGCAGATGTGTAGAGCAGTGTCCTCCAAAGCCTATTGTATCCAAAGTCTGCAATCCCTGTAAAGAGCAAGGAAGGCCCTTTCCAAGGAGGTCTATGGCTATTTGCCCTCCTCTTGTTGAGAGCCGTGCACCAGATCTTAGCTGATCATTGAAACTAAGCAGGGTCAGGCCTAGTTAGTACTTGGTCTGCCAACAAATACCAGAAGCTGCTGGCTATGTCGCAGAAGAAGGGACTGGAAGCCCCACCTCTGAGTATTTTTGCCTTATGTCAATGTTTCTCAACCTGGGGGTCATGACCCCAGGGGTCATGAGCGGGTGTTAGAGGGGTTGCCAAAGACCATCAGAAAACACAGTATTTTCTGTTGGTCATGTGGGTTCTGTGTGGGAAGTTTGGCCCAATTCTATTGTTGGTGGGTTTCAGAATGCTCTTTGATAGTGGGTGAACTATAAATCCCAGCAACTACAACTCCCAAATGTCAACTCTATTCTCCCCAAACTCCACCAGTGTTCACATTTGGGCATACTGAGTACATGCCAAGGTTAGTTCAGATCCGTCACTGTTTGAGTCCACTGTGCTTTCTGGATGTAGGTGAACTGCAAATCCAAAACTCAAGGTTAATGCCCACCAAACCCTTCCAGTGCTTTCTGTTGGTCATGGAAGTTCTGTGTGCCAAGTTTGGTTCAATTCCATCATTGGTGGCGCAGAATGCTCTTTGATTGTAGGTGAACTATAAATCCCAGCAACTACAACTCCCAAATGACAAAATCAGTCCTCCCCAACCCCACCAGTATTCAAATTTGGGTGTATCGGATGTCTGTGCCAAATTTGGTCGAGTGAATGAAAATACATCCTGCATATCAGATATTTATAACAATTTATGGCATTAGCAAAATTAACAAAATTAACAAAATTACTATGCAGTGGTGTGAAGTTGCGTGACTTCCTGAAGAAAGCTATGAAGCTTTGCAAAAACCAATGTACGAGTATTTCCAGAAAGCTGAGTAAAGCTTTCCCATGAAAGCTACAAAATTTTCTAAAATAAGGCAGGGAAGAAGCACAAAAGAGAATGTTGGGCAACATTGAATGTTGTATTTAAATGCTGCACAACTTTCAATGTGCAATTTTAAAAGCTTTTTTGCTCCTAAAAGACAAGGAGGGAAATCTTCAAATCAGCCTCGCCAGCAGAAGAGTTGTTGATTTAGCTACAGAAGGGATGTCTAATTTGCTTTATGTAAGTACACTAAGGAAACAAGGCCATTCCAGATAAAAGATCTCAATATAATATCACTGATGAGCCTCTCTAAACCCTTAGCTGGATATAAACTTGAGACAGCTCTGACTGTGGCTCATTTTCCTGATCCTGGCAGATACCTGTGAGGTCTGTATCAGATGAAGGGCTTATCCAAACACCAAGAACCAACAGGGACTGGGCTTGTTTAAGACTGTAGCTAGTTATCCATAAAAATAAAAACACTGGGTTGTTAGAGGGCTATATAGTCTTGTAAATGGTTTATTTATTTATGTTTGCTTTATTGTATTTTTGTTTTATTAATTGATATGTGGTCATTGTCTGTGTGATATTATTTATCGTATTCGTTGTTTTGCTGTAAGCTGCCCCAAGTCCCCTTGGGGAAAGGGGGTAAGATATAATGATGATGATGATGATGATGATGATGATGATGATGATGATAATTATTATTATACTGACACAAAGCCACAGTATGTCACAGCAAGCGAGATCTATATGCTGGGTTTTGTATCAAGTCAATCACAAGTCAAACACTTCCCAAGCGTCTAGGACTTTGTGATGTATTTTTGAATGATGCGTGGAGATCCAAGTAAGGTGGCCTTTCGCAGTTGCCAGATTGTGATTTTGTCAATGTTTATTGTTTCCAAATGCCGGCTGAGATCTTTTGGCACAGCACCCAGTGTGCCAATAACCACTGGGACCACCTGTACTGGTTTATGCCAGAGCCTTTGCAGGTCAATTTTGAGGTATTGATAATGGCTGAGCTTTTCCTGCTGTTTTTCCTCAATGCGGCTGTCACCTGGTATGACGATATCAATAATCCAGACTTTTTTCTATTGTTGTTATTGTTGTTGTTATTATTATTATTATTATTATTATTAATATTGCCCCCCTGGTGGTGCAGTGGGTTAAACCGCTGAGCTGAACCTGCTGACCAAAATGTTGGAGGTTAGAATACGGGGAGCGGGGTGAGCTCCCACTGTTAGCTCCAGCTTCTGCCAACTAGCAGTTCGAAAACATACAAATGTGAATAGATCAATAGGCACAGCTTCTGTGGGAAGGTAACAGTGCTCCATGCAGTCATGCTGGCTGCGTGACCTTGGAGGTGTCTACGGACAATGCCAGCTCTTCGGCTTAGAAATGGAGATGAGCACCAATCACCAGCGTCAGACACAACGAGACTGAATGCCAGGGGAAATCTTTACCTTTATCTTTACTTTAAGCCATGGAAATGAGAACTGTCAAATTAACAATTGCAACTGCTGGTATAAAACATCATGTGACCTACATAAATCGATGATGTTAACAATAATTCAAAGGGATGCTTTAAGTACCACTAATTCTGGATTCATGTGTAAGCTTATTATTATTATTATTATTACTATTATTATTATTATTCAGATGCAGAGAGGGACTTGGGGATGAGATAGCAAAGATCTCTGGATCAGTGAGTGAGATCAAGGAGGCAGCTTGCATACAAAACCTAAAGAACAAAGGAACTAGGAATATGATAAAAAGAGTTTGGAATTATGAGGCGAAGGTGTAATGCCCCCATTAAAGTTTAATTTTTAAATCTATCTTCATCTGATATATTATTTTTCCAATGTGAATTACAACACCTGAAGGGAGGGGTTCTCTTCAAAACCTGACCACTCCCTTGTAACTTGTGTCTATGCAATGGTGACCCCATATGTAGACTTTTATGCATCACTGATAGAAATTTTATTTTGGGCACTTTTGTCTTGATCTTATTGTGGTGCTTGTTGAAACCTTTTGCCCTAATTCCAGATGTCAGTAACAAATAGAGCAGAACCACTTGCATAAGTTTTGACTTCCTAAATTCCAATTGATTCTATCAGTCTACTCTAATTAGCATAACAACTGGAATTAGCAGTGCACATTGGTTTCAAACTACTGCTTTAAACATTTTAACTGAAGTATAACACTGCCTGTTACTACTATTATGTGATTGGTTTACGTTATTTCAAGCATTTATAATTTCCTTACAATGGGAGGTTACAGGAAAGTCAATTTAAAAGAACTGCAAAATCCATTCTCAGAGAGAGTCTCCGAAACGTGCACTGGCCAACCAGCACTGCACACAACCACTTCCCTAATGCAAACTCACAGGGACATTTTGCTGTCCCCTTTCTTGGAAATGAAAGAGATTATGAATGATGGGCATGGATGACTGCACTTCTAAAGGCACCTTATTGTTCAAAGAGTGTTACATTTAAACATCCCATATCTTAATAGTGCTTGGTAGCATTCAGTATCTGTGTATTTCTATAGGCTGTCAAACTGCTTGACATACTTCGAAAGCCCCTAATTAGTTTAATGGTCTATACTTTCAAATTACCAACTGGCATTTAGATATCGAGGAGAAGGGGGGGGGGAGGCTGCTTTTGTGAATTTTAAAAAAGCAGGCTTAGTAATTACTGCTTCGTGTCAGGGCAGATTTCATTCAGTTCAATTTTGTTCTAATACACATATGGGGAAAAATCACGGTTTCCTAAAGTGCTATTTCTGGAAGCTGCACTGAAATCTGCAGGAAAGAAAAACAGAAAGGTCCTGTTTAAAGAAAGTAACATGCGCTTATTTTCTAGGAAGAGAATAAAGTGTAATAATGTTACTATCATAACACCAGTACATTATGTATGAGGCTTCTTCTACCAAGACTAAATTCATGTTAATTCAGTCAAATACACAAGGCCAAATCTCCACCTTGAGCAATGCACTCTATGTGGGGCTACCTTTGAGGACTGTTTGGAAGCTTCAACTAGTCCAACGGTCGGCAGCCAGATTGCTCACTGGAGCTGCGTACAGGGAGCATAGTACCACCCCCTGTTACGTCAGCTAAACTGGCTGCCAATTTGCACAATTCAAAGTGCTGGTCTTGGCCTAGCAAGCCCTAAATGGTTACGGCCCAGCTTACTTGTCCAAAAGTATCGCCTTCTACAACCCACCTTGGAGATTAAGATCATTGGGAGAGGCCCTGATCTCGATCCCACCATCCTCGCAAGTGCAGCTGGTTGGGATGAGAGACAGAACCTTTTTGGTGGTGGCCCCTCAGCTGTGGAACGCTCTCCCTAATGAAATCAGATCAGCCCCCTCCCTCCTATCCTTTAGGGGGGAAAAAACTTGGTTGTGGGACCAAGCATTCGAGCAGCAGATGCAGCATTAACAATGAGAATGATTTATTGGACTGACAATAGATTGACCTGGATTACGACTTGAATTTGCACAATTTTAATTGAATTTTTATATGTGATATTTTAATGATTGTTTTAAATGTAAATTATTATTATAATTGTTTTGTTTGGGCATCTAATGGTTGCCGATTGTGTGGTCACCCTGAGTCATCATTGTCCCCGGGGGTGAGAAGGATGGGACACAAATGCACGAAATAAATAAATAAATAGCTCTTTCTCCTCCTCTTTGCGGCTGGTTCTTCCATCTGGCCTAGCTAAGTTTTCACTTATCATGTCAAGAAGAACACACAGCACCTTGTCAGGTGGAAAAAAACAACAGGAACAAAGATGAGGCAGAGAAAGGTGATTTGCCCAAAGGACCAAATTGCCACCCATTTCCTCATCTTTGCCAAGACTGGTGCCTCCACCATTTGGCATGGTTGGTGAAAGCCTGGCTAGGCCTTAGAATTAGGGGCAAACCTGCCTCCTTTCTATTCACAGACAGAGCCACTGGTTCATTGACTACTTTACAGTGGAAATTAATTTTTATTTGTTTGTTTATTTATTTATTTATTTATTTACTACGCTTATATACCGCAATTCTCAGCCTAATGGCGACTCATTGCGGTTACTGTTAATGTTCCCAAAACTCCACAAACCACAAAATACTGAAACATTTTAAGACTCAAAGAAGACAGGGGTTTGCTTAGAAGCTATGAAATCCAGCACCACCAAATCAATTTAAGGGAACTAAACAAAGGCAAGTATTCTTACCACCTCCTATAACCTTTCTGTCTCTTGGTTCCTTAAGCAGAATTCTAAATTAATTTTCAGAAGTTTGCATTAATGTGTTGGATCTAGATTGATTTCGTGCATTTGTTATTTATTTCGTGCATTTGTGTCCCATCCTTCTCACCCCCGGAGACAATGATGACTCAGGGTGGCCACACAATCGGCAACCATTAGATGCCCAAACAAACAAATAAATAAATAAATAAAATACAGTGGAAATGGCAGCAGTAATGCCAACTCCTGAATGAATGTTTACTGACAATGTTGAGAGGATAATATGGGAATTTTTTAAAAAAATCCAAACAAGTGGAAGAGCAAATCATTAAGCCTGCCTGCCCCACTTAAAGCAGATGGGTATAGGAACATGACTTCAGTATCTCATCCAAGAAAAGAGAGATATGCATGACACTCAAATACCCAGGCTCATAGAATTTCCTTCATTCCTTCCGACAATGTGTAGCTATGGTGCATTGGTAGAACAACCATCCTTTGTTCAACAGCTTGAAACAATGTATCCCACACAGTGAGAACTAGTTCTCTCCACAGCTAACAGAGCTGAAAATGACTTCCTCTGCCTTTGGAATTAAGGGCCATGTGCATATATGCGAAAACATATCAAAACTGTATATGATAAGTTCTAATAATATGTAACCCACCACATTTGAGGAAAAGGACTGTAAAGCACAAAAGCTCATGCTAAAATTAATCTGTTTTAAAGGTGCTGTAGATATGCAGATGATATCACTTTGATGGTTGAAAGCAAGAAGGAGCTGAGGAGCCTTCTAACCAAGGTGAAAGAAAGTGCAAAAGCTGGGTTGCAGTTAAACACCAAAAAAAGCCCCAAGATTATGGCAACCAGAGTGATTGGTAACTAGCTAATAGAGAAAATGTGCATGCAGTGACAGACTTTGTATTTCTAGGCATAAATATTACTGCAATGGCAGACTGCAACCAGGAAATCAAGAGACGTTTATTTCTTGGGAGGAGAGCAATGACCACTCTCGATAAATCAGTTAAAAGTAGAGACATCACACTGGAAACAAAGATTCACATAGTTAAAGCAATGGTATTCCCCAAAGTAACCTATGGATGTGAGAACTGGACCATAAGGGAGGCAGAGCAAAGGAAGATAGACACTTTTGAACTGTGGTTTTGGAGAAAGTTTTGAGTGCCTTGGACCGCAAGAAGATCAAACCAATCCATACTCCAGGAAATAAAGCCTGGCTGCTCATTGGAGGGAAGAGTATTAGAGACAAAGATGAAGTACTTTGGCCACATAATGAGAAGACAGGAAACCTTAGAGAAGATAATGATGCTGAGAAAAATAGAAGGAAAAAGGAAGAGGGGCTGACCAAGGGCAAGATGGATGGATGTTGAAGTGACTGGCTTGACCTTGAAGGAGCTGGAGGTGGCCACGGCCAACAGGGAGCTCTAGTATGGGCTGGTCCATGAGATCATGAGGAGTCAGAAGCGACTGAACGAATACACAACAAAAAAAAGGTGCTGTTCATTCCAAATGTGGTGTGCCCAAGCAAGCTCTCCCTCTGTCTCCTCGGTCCCTAAACTGCTGAAGCAGTATAATTCTGCAGAAGTGATCTTAGGTTTCCTGAGACCTTTGTGTTAGGAATATGCACTACATATTCATGGCACAAGTCCAGCTGAAAAATTGTTGCTAGCCCTCTATCCATGTGTACTCTCAACACGATAAGTAGAAAGGGGAAATGGATGCACATGGCCCACAACCACTATCCCTGTCAACGCTTCTCACAGAGGATCTTCCAAAACATATTTATGCTTCATAGAATAACCCTCTAAACACAGAAACAATGTGGGAGGTAGGGTAGAACTAGTGCACCTATCTTTTCTCTCTCCTTTAATGTGTAGAGATTACCTGGTTCTTTAAAAATAGAATAAGGGTTTCCAATTTTCACAATGTCATTTTCCAAATGCACTTGGATTTTAACAGCTATAATTTGAATTAAAAATTGAGTAGTGAAGATGTGAATAGGAATACACATGAACCACAGAGTTAATGTTCCAATTACTGTTAATGTTCCCAAAACGCCACAAACCACAAAATACTGAAACATTTTAAGACTCAAAGAAGACAGGGATTTGCTTAGAAGCTATGAAATCCAGCACCACCAAATCAATTTAAGGGAACTAAACAAAGGCAAGGATTCTTACCACCTCCTATAACCTTTCTGTCTCTTGGTTCCTTAAGCAGAATTCTAAATTAATTTTCAGAAGTTTGCATTAATGTGTTGGATCTAGATTGATAACACTTTTTAATATAGGGTTTTTTGCAAATCATACCATACGGTTTAACCAAAATAATTATAAAAGTATAATTCTGAAGAAAATAAACCTCAAAACAAACTAACATTCATTTATAAAGCTCAAGTATTTTCATTCTTTCTCTCCCATTTGTTGCTATCATTTAAATGAGACATTATTCTACAACTAGTTTTCTTTTTTCTCACTCCAACCAAGAGTACCATAAAAATGTAATAGTAAAACAGAGACCAGGGAAAGGCATAAAATAAAGAACAAGTAAAAGAACCAAAACACAAACAAGGGAAGGAAGTAGTAGAGGCAAACTATCATAGTGTATAAACTGAAACCAGAATCCAAACAGTTCAATAAATGTGGATGTGACCGATAAATATTTGTATTTTCATTTAATCAACTGAATGTAGTATTTTTCTTACCAGGTGCACCAAAAGTTTCAATGGCTCCATCTATATTGATTCATATTTTGGGCCCAATCCAGTGTGCTGGTTCTTAGGATCAGACCCAAGAGGAGTCCACAGAGGGAGTCCTTAAGCCACTGCAGAGACCTGGGTAGCCACCCTAAATGCCCCCCATCCCATATATCATGGCACCCCTTTTCCCTGTTGCTCATCCTGATGTCCCTCATGAGATGGGCACCACAGAAGAGGGAGAGGAGGAAATAACCACAGCTGATATCAGGGCAAGCAACGAGGAGTGTGGGGTGCAGTGCCACAGCCAGAGACCACCACAACATAATGGGACAAGGAGGACAGGGAACTGCCATCCTGTGTCCCTGGACCACTAGAGCCAGAGGAACATGGGATGGCAGTCAGGGTTGCATTCAGATGCATCTGATTCCAGCTGGGAACCAACCTAACTGTCTTCACAGTTCATAAGTCAGGGAAAAGTCCAAATTCTAGGGCCGAATTTGAAATTTCTCCTAATTTTTGGTAATATGGGGGAAAGCTACGTTAAGGCAGCTTTGCCCCGTGATACTATGGATCAGTCCCTTGTGGTGTGTATCCATCACAGGGCTGATCCAACCTAAATGGTGAGTGTATATCTCAATTTCCCATTCAGAAGCCATCTCAAGTGGAAGGCTTGAAGTTGTGGAGTACTAAATATTTTTTTTTCAAATTGTTTTTATTTAGAATAATGTGCTCCTAAGAGTGGAGCTAGATAGGAAAGAAGTAGAAAAAGGTTAAGATTTAAGATTACATTTTTTAATAAAATGAGTCAATATAACTCTAGCATGAGAAACAGTGTGTTTGGATGGGGTAGGGAGGAAGAACATCACGGGGAGGGGGGGGAGGGAGGAAATTAAGGAAAAGACGTCGGGGGTGAGTGGGAAGGGACAGAACATTAGAAAAAGAAGGGGTAGAAAGGGTAAGGGTGGGGGCGGGATAAGACAGTAGGCAGTTAAAAAAAAAAAAAAAAAAGAACACGTAGATGACCCGAGGACTGGTCACTACTGAAGGAGTGTGCTTCCAGGGTCTCCAGGTCCGGACTTTCCCTTCGAGACATTGTGTCTCTCTGTTTTCTTCTTTGTTTGGACGACTGTCGTCTTCCTTCTTCTTTCTGTTTTTGTTTTGTTTTTGCTTATTTTATTTTCTATTGTTTTTTATTATTGAGTGTTGTCCCCTTTATTTTGTTTTGGTTCTTGTGTTTTCGTTTTTATTTGTTAGTTTGTTTATTTGTTTGTATCGTTTTTTTTATGCATATCTTGATTTGTTTTTATTGTTGTTTTATTTATTTGTTTATTCATTTATGTTATTATTATTTTTATTATTATTTTAAATTTTTAATTTTTTGTTATTTCCTCTTCCTGCTCTTACTGTTCGTTTTGTTGTTGCTTGTTTTTCATCCAATCTATGTTATTCTAAGAATGTTTAACTCCTTGTTCTCCTGTTCCAGGAAATTTAAAAATTTATCCCAATTCGTCTCTTTTGTTTTAGATCTATTTTGTGCCAATCTTTGGGTCAGTAAATCCATATTCATTATCTCTAGGGTTTTGATTGTCCATTGTTCTATTGTAGGTGTTTTTTTATCCTTCCAGAATTGTGCCAATTTTATTCTTGCTGCTGTTGTCATCAAAAAGAATAGCTTATTTGTATTACTATCTGTATCAAAGTCGGTTAAGCCCAGTAGAAAATACTCTGGCTTAAATTCGAATTTGATTTGTAAGATTAGTTCCATTGTTTTATGAATTTTATGCCAGAAAGCTTTGACTCCTTTGCACTTCCACCACATGTGGAGGAAGTCTCCTTTCCGTTTTTTACATTTCCAACATTTTCCGTCCTTTTTTCCTTGACTTATTTTTGCCACTTGTGCTGGTGTTAGATACCATCTATAAAAGAGCTTTAGCCAGTTTTCCTTTAAATCGGTGGCGTATGTGAACTTTAGCTTTCTTAGCCATACTTCTTCCCACTCTGAAAAAATTATTGTACGACCTAGATCTTGGGCCCATTTTATCATCACATCCTTCACCTGTTCCTCTTCCGTTGACCATTTTAGTAATTGTTGATATAATTTTTTTATTAATCTTGATTCTGATTTTATTATCTTATCCCAGAAGACTTCTTCCGACTCAAAGCCCAGTTTTTTATCTTTTTCAAAATTTTCCTTAATTTGATAGTAATGGAACCATGAGATGGTCGTGTCTACTTGATTTATCTCCTCCTGGGATTTGAGTGTGATTTGTTGTCCTTTCCCTTTTATTACTTGCCTATATGTGAGCCAGTTCTCTCTGGGCACCTCTCTTCTATGGTCAGCTTCACTGGGTGAAAACCAGAGAGGAGTTTTGTTATGAAACCTCTCCTTATATTTGTTCCATATCTTCAGGAGGGCGGATCTTATGAAGTGGTCTTTAAAGTTCCTCTCCGTCCTTGCTTTCCCTCTCCATAAATATTGGTGCCAGCCTTTTGCCAGTTCGTTTCCCTCTAGCGCTAGTAGTTTCCTTTTTTCTAACGTCGCCCAATCCCTTACCCAACTGAGGGTTGCTGCTTCATAGTACAACTGGAGGTTTGGGAGGCCCAAACCTCCTCTTCTCTTGTCATCAGTGAGATTTTTGAAGTTTATCCTGTGTTTGCCTCCTCTCCAGATAAATTTCAGGATGTCTCTATGCCATATTTTGAAGATTGACAGTGATCTTAGTATTGGTAGCATCTGAAAGATGTATAGCACTTCGGGCAAGATGTTCATTTTCACTGCCGCTATTCGGCCCAGTAGGGAGAGATTTAGATGTTCCCATCTTTTCATTTTCTCTTTTATTTCCGTCCATTTTTTCTGATAGTTATTTTTCAGGAGTTGTATGTTATTAGGTGTTATCATTATTCCTAGGTATTTTATTTTTGTTGTTATTTCTACCCCTGCTCTTTCTCGTAGTATTTCTTTTCTTTCTTTTGTTATATTCTTGGTTAGGATTTGTGTTTTCTCCTTGTTAATTTTTAACCCGGCTATTTCCCCGTATGATTCTATTTCTTTCCACCACTTGTCTATGTTTTCCACTGGTTCCTCCACTATGCAGACTAGATCGTCGGCGAAGGCCCTTATCTTATAGGAGTGTTTGTTTATTCTTAGGCTTTTCAGGTCTTTATTATTTCTTATGCTTGACAGGAGAAGTTCTAGCGTTAGAATAAACAGTAGCGGGGAGAGGGGGCATCCCTGTCTTGTTCCTTTGTTGATCGTTATATTGGCTGATGTCTGGCCGTTGACCCTTATTTTGGCATTTTGATTTGAATATATTGTTTCAATAGCCATATTGAAACTATATCCTATGTCCATCTCCCTCAATGTTGCTTTTATTAAACCCCAGTTGACGTTATCGAATGCCTTTTCGGCATCTAGGAACAGGAATGCTACCTCTTTTTGGATGTTTTTTTCATAGTATTCTATGGCATTTATTATTGTTCTTAAGTTATCTCTGATTTGCCTTTTAGGCAGAAACCCCGTCTGTTCTTCTCCAATCCTGTCATTTAATACCTCTTTTAATCTTGATGCTAGTATACTGCTGAAGATCTTATAATCTACATTCAGGAGCGAGATCGGCCTATAATTCTTCATCAATGTGTTGTCTGTTTTACTTTTATGGATTAATGTTATTGTAGCTGTTCTCCATGTCTCTGGCATTGTTCCCTCGTTCATTACTCTATTCATTACTCTTTGTAGGGGGCTGGTCAGGCTGTCTTGGAATATCTTATAATATAGGGGCGTGAAGCCGTCCGGTCCTGGGGCTTTATTAGCTGGTAAATTTTTGATTGTTCTTTTTATTTCTTCTATAGATATTTCCTTGTTTAGTTTTTCCCTCTGTGCTTCTGTCAGTCTTGTTATTTTTTGTTTTCCCATATACTCCATTACTTTTTCTTCCGAGATGTTGTCCGCTTTGTATAGTTTGTTATAATATTGTTCGAATTTGCCTAATATATCTTTTGTGCTGTAATAGCTTTTCCCACCTTCCTCTATTTTTGTTATATGCTGTGATGCTTTTTTTGTTGCTAGCTTTCTTGATAGCCACCTCCCCACCTTATTAGCGTTTTCAAAATAGTCTTGTTTCACATATTTTAGTTTCTTTTCTAATTCTTCTAGGTTTATTGTTTGTATTTGGTTCCTTATTATCTCTGCTTGGTGACCTAGTTTTTTATTGGAGGGGTTTTCCTTGAGCTGCTTTTCTATTGTTTCTAGATCTTTTTCCAATTTTTCTGTTTCTAATTTTTTCCTTTTGTTTTTTCTTGTGTTTTGCTCAATTAAGTGACCCCTCATATAAGCTTTGCAAGCATCCCAGATTATTTCTATTTTAGTGTCTTTTTCTTTGTTAAATCTGAAATATTCTTCCGGTAATTCTTTATTTTTCTTTTGATCTTCCTCCCTTTTTATTAGACCTTCATTTAGTCTCCAGCTGAATGTCCTACACCCTTTTTCCTCCATCATTATCTCTAACGGAGCATGATCGGAGTTTATTATTGGGAGTATTTTTGTTTTGGTTATTTTTGGAAGCATCACTTTGGAGCCCCAGGCCATGTCGATTCGTGACCATACTTGGTGCCTGTTGGAAAAGAAAGTATAGTCCCTTTCATTTTTGTGCTGATGTCTCCAGATGTCTATTAATTCAAATTCCTCCATGATCTTTTTGAAGCTAATGGGTAACTCCCCTGCTGTTTTTCGTGGTCTATTTCCTGCACTGGTGGATTTGTCCTCGTCCTTATCTAAAATACCATTGAAGTCACCCATTATTAGGAGCTCGTCAAATTCCTGGTCTATTATTTTGGATTTTAATTTTTCAGCAAAACCACTCTTGCCCCCATTGGGCGCGTATATGTTGCAAATTAGGACCTTTTTGTCTTCCATTTCCACTGTTATTCCTAGCATCCTGCCCTCCTGATCTTTAAAAGCTAGCTCAGAGGTCAGGTTTTCTTTTACATAGGTTGCTAGTCCTCTTTTCTTTTCTGTGTTAGAAGCTTGGTACAATTTCCCTAGTTTTTTATTCTCTAATAGTGTGCTATGTTTCTGTATGATGTGTGTTTCTTGTAAAGAAATGATGTCATATTTCCCTTTTTTTAGATGGTGCAAAATTTTCTTTCTTTTATTTGGTGAATTTAGGCCGTTAACGTTGTGACTGAGAATCTTAATTTTCGGGGTCATGGATTCTTTCTGCTTCTTTTTCCGTTTCCGAACTTACTCTTGCCGAGTCAGAGTATTGTATTTGTGTTTTTGGTGACTTCTTTCTTGGTCTTTTTCTCCCTTTTCTTCTTATGTCTTGTCCGGGTTGGGTTTCTTCATCGCTGTCTTCTTCTTCACTGTAGTCTTCTAGTGGGGTATCTGTTTTGCAGTCGGTGTTACTATTGCCTTGCTTGTTTGTGTTCTCATTTTTCTGCATCTTCTCCCAGAAAGCTCTGGCTTTAGGTTCTGAGGTGAGCCAGTATTTTGTGTTGTTCCATGTTACCACTATCCCGTCTTTTTTGTCCCATTTGAATCTAATGTTTTTTCGTATTAATTCTTCAGTCAGAAAGGAATATTTCCGTCGTCGTTCTAGAATGGAAAAAGGTACTTCCTTCATGACCACGATTCTCTTTCCTTTGTAGTATGTTGGATTCAACGCGTTCTCTTTCAATATTTCATCCCTGGCATTCTTCCTCCCAAAACTCACCACCACATCTCTTGGAGCTTTGTACTTTTTGGCATAGTTGGAGTGGGCTCTGAAGACTCGATCAATATTAGCTTCTGTTATCTCTTTTGGTTTCTTCCATATCTGCGATATCAATTCTGTTATCACTTCTCTGATGTTTTCATTCTCAGCTTCCTCTAAATTCCGGATTCTTAGTTGGTATTCTTTGTCCTGGATTTCTTGATTCTCCTGTTTTTGTTTAAGAGTGGATACTGTTTCTTCCAAGTTGTTGATTTTCTTTTTTAAATCTATTTGTTGGTCCTTTAAGCTTTTGTTCTCTTTCATTAAGTTCTTGTTGTCTTGTTTTAGACTGTCCATGTCTGCTCTTACTTCTGTTATGTCTTTTTTCCAGGCACTTTGAAGGTCTTCTTTGAGGTCTTTTTTCATTTCGTTCCATTCTTCTTTAAATGTGTTATTTTGTTTGTCTTGATTTTCTTGCATTTTGGTGACGACTGCTTGCAACTTTAGTATTTCCTTCATTAGGTCCTTTGTACTCGGCTCCTTGGCGCCCTGTTCTTCCGGGAGGGAGTCCTTCCTTCCTGTACCTTTCTTTTCCTTGTCCTTTTCTTTCTCTTTGTCCATCTTGTTCTTGGGAGTTGTCATTTTTTCCCCTTCCCCTTTCTTATTATTGTTTTGTTGGTTTGTTGGTTTGTCTGCTGCTTGTTCCTTTCTTCCCTCTGTTTTGTTTTCTTCTCCCTTTCGCCTGCTTCTTCTTGTTTCCTTTTGGTTTCCCCCTTCTCCTCTTCTCTCTTTTCTTCCCTTCTCCTCCCCTTCTCCACCCTTTTCTCCCACTCACCCCCCTTCCTGTTTTTTTTTTTTTTTTGGTGGGGGGTTTCCCCTTTACTCACTTTTTTAAATTCCCTTTGGTTCTTCTTTTGTGTATTCTTGGTTGTCTGTTTCGCTTCCGCTTCTCCTTTTCTCCCCTCCTTCCTCTCTTCTTGCTTTTTGCTCTTAGGCTCTCTTCTTCCAACTTCCAACTTCCCCGCAGTCTCTTCTGTTCTGCCGCTTCCTTTCTTATCTTTCTTTCTGTTTTGTGTCTATTTTAGTGATTTATTTTTTTTGTTTTATTTATTTTCCGCTCGCGCGCGAGTTCTCGCGTTGTTTCGTTTCTCCCGCGCGAATTTGTCCCTTCCTTTGCTTCCTTTGCTATTCTCGCGTCTTCTCGCGCGATTTGCGCTGTCGCGCGACGCTGCGCGAAACTTCGCGTGATCGCGCGGCCGCCCGCGCTGTTGCGCGCGCCAGCCTGCGCGCCGATCAATCTGTGCGCTCTGGTTTGCACTTTCCTGGGCGCGCGCAGGCCTGCACGCGAGTAGCCGCAGCGCGGGGGGAATGCGAGCCGATGGCCGCGAGTAGCGGGGGAGTGTCTCCTCAGGAGTAGGAGGTAAGAGTTCTTTCGGGTTTTTTCGGGGGGATGGGGAGTAGTAACCCTCAATCTGTTTCTTCTGTAAGTGGGCTTACCGTGGGCTTGGTGGTAGGAATGCGGGGGCGAAGCGGGAAGACTGCTGAGGGTTGTTAGGGGGTTGCATTAGAAGGTTGGTGGGGGGAGGGGGTGCTTTAGGAGGTTGGTGGGAGGGAGAGGTTTGGAATTGGGTTCTACTCACATCATCTCCACTTTTTTTGGAGGGTTGCCGCGTCCTGTTGTTGATCTGTGGCTCTATGCTCAGTTCTCAGCCTTTTCCAAGTTGTTTTTAGTTCTTTATCTTTGTCTTGTGGTCGTTCTCTCTGACTTTATCTTTAGGCTTGCTGTCTTGTCTTATCGTTACTTGCTACTTTCCTCGTTGCTTGTTGTTATTGTAATCCTTTCACAGGAGTTTCACGGTAGTTTCCCTTGAAGTTTTACTGTGTATTTGTTGATTTTTTGAAAGTTCTTAGGTTTTTTGCGAGTTCTAAGGTTTGTAGGTTTCTGTATTCAATGTTTCTGCGCCTCTTCTTGCGACCGTGGTCCTCTGTTCGGCCCGGATTCCCTTTATTTCCTTGTTCAGCTTTCTTCTCTCTCTCGAGTGTTCTTTTAGCTTTAAAATAGTGGTCGGCGTCCTCTCCCGTGCTATACGGGCACCCTTGTCGGCCTACCCCAGGGGGATACCCAGGAAAACAGGGGCTCTGCCGCCCCCTGGCAAAGCCTGGGTTTGGTCTTCCCTCTGGTGGGCTGCACCGCTTCTTGTCCGCAGGGCAGGGAGTTTCCTTCTCCTTTCTGGCCTATTGACAGGGTCAGAAGACTGAGGAGCCTCAGCGTTCTGCTGTGTCCGCCATCTTGACCACTACCGGAAGATCTGGAGTACTAAATATTAATGAAATGTGTGACTGCATACCACATGGTTCTACTGCCAGACATCACCATAACACAATCAAATGTAATACTGGATACAGCACATTCCAGTGTAACCTGGTCTGCTATGGCTTAAACACCTGGAAGATGGAAGACTAATTTATTTTGTATTTTTGAGAAAAATGGAACAGGCAAGCGATCATGCTTCTACTGACATAAAAAATGACAATGTTTTTTGAATTTTTCAATCTGCAAAGACATCAGGAGTCACATTTGGAAAAGATGCAGCTGTTGGTGAATAATTTGTTTCAGTACTTAGACTCTGATTCATAATTCTCACATAATTGGAAACATGCCTGTTCTATCCTATCAATGCAGAGTGATATTCCACATTTTGTTGCCTATTTAGATTAAAGGTTTCACCCACTCTGCATAAATCTCTATGGACTAATGATCGTGAGCATTGTAAGCCCAGAAGTTGTGGTGGTAGAAAATAGTGGTGGTAGAAAATAGAATGATTTTCTATGGAATCATGGGATTTGTAGTTTGGCCAGAATCACAGAGTCTGAGTACATCAGAAGAACAACCTTGATAGTCATTTTAATGTATTTTAATTGCCTTTTCTAGGCTTTATGTTTAAATGGTTAATTGATGTTATTAGTATAATTAGATTTATTCGATTATTTGTATTTGGTCTTCATTTTGGCATTAATTTCTCTTTTGTCACAAGTTTATGGTTATTATTTTTGTATTATTCTCTTTGTTTTAAAATATTTGTACTTGAGTTTGGGCATTGAATGTTTGCCTTCTTTGTGTGTAAACCAACCTGAGTCCCCTTGGGGAGAGAGGGCAGTCTATAAATAAAGTTGTTATTTGAAGGTCAATTGTAAGATTCCATAAGGTGGATCCATGGCAGCTGAAATGGATCAAAGCCTAAAATTCTGTAGTATAAATGGACCCATGAACTGGGAAATTCGGGATCTTCTTTCACGGTCTCTCAAAATGTTGCTAAATATTGTGTACATCCCATTTACTTAAAAAATCATAAAACATTAGTATTTAGAATCCAACAGCTGATTACACCTGACCCATTCAATCTGAGTCAAAGTGGTGAAGTTCAAGATATCACTAGCCCATAGTCTATGGAAACAGATATGCCTTGGGGATATTATCTGCACCGCTTTTGCTTCTGTATAATGAGCATTGCTATAGTTATGCAACCAGAGCACGGGTGGTCTGCAAAAATTGTGGAACTCACCTTCCACTGATAACCGACAGAAGCTCCCTCTGTTACTTTTCTTTTAAATCTCCACAAAGAACAAGACAAAACCTTTCACCTATCCATCTCACCTTGATTTGCAAGGTATATTTTAAAAAAGAAAAGAGAAATGAAGAGATAAGTGAAACTATGCTGACAGAGGTAGGATTCGGTAGTCACTGTAACACTGTGTCAATGGAAGTAGCATAGTCAATTTCTTCAGCAGACACTTGTTTGATCAGAAGCAATTGTGTTATTGAACTTACTTTATAGAGAGATGGATGGACCTCATTTTCAGCTGGACTCCACTTTCTGCCCTCAAGAAAATTAAACTCAGATAAACGATTTCCCGGCGTCTTTGTAAATTCTATGAAAGTGACTCTGTCTTGACAGGCAATGTAGGTTTTATCCAGCCAGCTTAAGGTCAGTGAAACAAAGACCCATTGTGCTTGCCATATACAGCCCCCCATTCATACCCAACATGCTGGTCCAAATTATATGTACAGTTTTCTAAGAGCTGGACTCTCTAACTTAATAAGCAGTCATCTCAAGGTTGCTTCTGAGACTAACATTTGTACTCAAATTGCTCCTGAAATAAAGCCATAATGTGGGAAATAATATACACATAAATTTTGTGAATTACTATCTATTCTATTCTATTTATTTATTAAGTATTTCAAACCCCATCCTTCTCAACCCCTGAGGGAGGACTCAGGGCAGCTTACAACTGGCAACAGTTTGATGCTGCAACATACAAAAACAAAAACAACAACGCAATTACACAATTAATAAAAACATTAGGTTTGAATCAATCTAAAACAGCAGCAGCAGCCATATAGCCATTTCCAAGTCCGTTTCAGCAACCAAAGACCCGATTTAATTCAAAGCCGATTTAATTCTTATCTTACTTTACACAGAAACATTTTAAATACTATCTTAATCGCTAGTTGCACAGCTGAGGTGCATGCTCAGCAAACAGCCTTCAAGAACTTTTCTGAATGTAAAACTTGGAAGTTAAGTGTCAACTTCTTTGATACCTATTATCTTAGCTTGCAGGATGTATGATGTATTCTCTGTTGTAGTAACCAAAATCTATGCTTGATCTAAACATGCCATGGATTGAAATATGGTGGAGTAAACTGTACCATATCAGAATGCCATTTTTTTAATGAATTCCCATTTTCAAAGGATCCCTAGATCTAGATCTAGCTAGTGAATAGTGTGAGATCCAGCACTGGCATTCTACTGACATAATTGGTTATAAAAGCATAACCTTGACCAGGGTTAATTCCCGCTCCACTCAAAGCCCCTGCCCATCCTCAAACCATATTCTGTAGAACTGGAAATGTCTCCTGAGCATATGATACTGCAACACAGAATCTCAAAGACACTGGGGGTCAGTTGATTGGAAAAGACGTCAATCATTGCACTGGTAACAAGTAAACTGCAAAACCAGATAATACAAGGATACAGCAAAGCAACAAATAAAAATAGCTCTAGGTCAGTGGTTCTCAACCTGTGGGTTCCCAGGTATTTTGGGCATAACTCTCAGAAATCTCAGCCAGTTTACCAGCTGTTAGGATTTCTGGGAGCTGAAGGCCAAAACATCTGGGGACCCACAGGTTGAGAACCACTGCTTTAGCTTTTACTCAGTAGTCGTTTTTTATTATTCCAATGCATATACTAATCATATCAATCAATGTTTTAGGCAACTCCTTAATTCAGGAAAAGATTAATCCATAACCTGATATAGGAGGCATACATTCTAGATCTACACTAGATTTATAGCTATTCCATCCCCACAAGGAACCATAATTCAGAAAGGGGCAGTCCATAACTAAGAGTTCTCAACAGGTTTATGAGATGACAATTCCCAGGATTTGTATAGAGCCAAGGAGTACAAAAAGGAATAGCAATATAGGACAGGGAGATTTGGAGATTTATTATGTTCTTTTCTTCCACAAATCTCCATCCTTCTCCCTTTTGTTGCTGCTGTGTGCCTAAATTTCTGATTTATGGTGACCCTAAGGCAAACCTATCATAGAGGTTTCTTGGCAGAATTTGTTCAAGAGGGTGTTCAAGAGGGCATCCTTTCCTCTGAAGCTAAGAGTATGTCCAAAGTCAACCAGTTAATTGAGTGGTTATTCAAACCATGGCCTCTCAGCATCCTAGTCCAACACTCAAGCCACTATACCATGCTGACTCTCTCCTCCTCATTATAAATAATAATATATTTTTTAAAAACTTTATTTATATTCTACCCTATCTCCCCGAAGGGACTCAGGGTGGATTTCAATCACAAAAAAGCAAACATTCAATGCCTTAATACAACAACCAATACATAAGGTAAAGGTTTTCCTCTGACATTAAATTCAGTTGTATCCGATTCTGGGGGTTGGTACTCATCTCAGTTTCTAAGCCGAAGAGCCAGCATTGTCTGTAGTCACCTCAAAGGTCATGTGGCCGGCATGACTGCATGGAGCACCGTTACCTCCCACCTGAGCGGCACCTATTAATCTACTCACAACTGCATGTTTTCAAACTGCTAGGTTAGCAGGAGCTGGGGCTAACAGCGGGAGATCATGCCGCTCCCTGGATTCAAACCTGCGACATTTCAGTTAGCAAGCTCAGCAGCTCAGTGGTTTAATGCACTGGGCTCCACAAGCAATACATACATAATAGGAAAAGTAATAACCCAACATATAAGAACAAATTGTAACTTAACATCTAAAATTAAGATAAAACATAAGTTATCAAATAAAATATATCAGCATAAAACAAAGCATCAAACAGAAGAATCTTTCATTAATTACAGATTGATATTTAACACATACCCATTTGGCTTCACTCCAAGACCACTAATTCAGTAATCTATCAGAGAAACAAGCAAATTACAATGGGAATGGGACAGGATTCATAAAACCATTTCAGAAAACAGGAACAAAGCAAAGAACAGGCGAACAGCAAGGGAAAAAGGACCATCTGAAGCTGGAAAACACTAGGCTGATGGCTTGAAATGTTCAGAATATGGCTTTTAAGCTATGCTTTCAATGTGTTTTACATAATATTTATTCATTATATCCCAAACAGCTTTTTATCATCATGTACTTGTTTATGTCCCTTATTACTATTGAGAAAAAAGCAGACATCCCACCATATGAAGAAATTAAAAACTCCCACCCAAAGTAAATTGCATGCTTATTATGGGCTTTTCACACTTCACTGTGTGCAGCATTTAAAAATCAAGGGGAAAACCACTCTTACCCAGGCTGTGGTCCTAGGCTGACTTGCCTGAAAGTATGTCCCATTTAACTCAGTGGTGTTTACTTCTGAGTAGAAAAATTTGGAATTGTGCAGCCACAGGAGTTGCCATTGCCAAGGAGGGGTAAACTACTATTACTGCTCTACAGCTGCCTACAAGGTAAACAGTGTTACTTCTAACTGTGAACACATAAGGGGTAAAGCCAAGTATATAAACAAGCCCTAAGGCTACACAGCTAAATTTGATAGATACACTTAACTGAGTTAAAAACAGAAAGGCAATGCTAGCAATTGCAGTATATTTTGCAATGTGTTTTTTTGTATTGTCTACGTATGGCATTTATTCTCAAAATGTTCTACACATAACTTATTCATCACCAGATCTGCATTCAAGCTTATGACTAATTATGGCCATACCTGCAATATATGTTTGAGCTTCCAACAGTTTAAATCAGTGCTTCCCAACCTGTGGTCTACGGGCCATCAGTGGTCCGCAAGAACTAAAATATGGTCCACTGCCTCACTATAACTATACCATTGCAATGAGAGCTACTGGTCTCACAAAGTCATTATAGTGCTGGGGCTTATTAAATATGGTTTTCTGTAGGTGAGCAGATGGTGACTACTGGGTGGCATAGGTTCTGTATCAGAAACTAGAGCTGATGTGGTCTATCCATTGCATTTTTCTGAATCAGCACCCCAAATAGTCAAGTAATTGACCAAAAACTGATTCGTAACCCTTTTGGTACTAATGTTGGAGAGTGGTCCCTGGTCAAAAAAGATTAGGAACCACTGGTTTAAATAATCTGTTCTATGGTTTAACTGAAAATTGTTGCAAAAGTTGCTTTCAATTGAATGGGTCTCATTTTCATTTTCTTTATCAGTATGCTTGAATGTTCTAATATGTCTAAATATTCTAATCAATCTGTGTGAGATTTTAACTATACTTGGCCTTTGTTGTTTTTTATTGTCTGCTTTGGATCCCACAGTTTTGGAAGAAAAGCAGACTATCAAATAAATGATTTAATAAAGTTTATACTTTATTAGTAGAGAAAGGGGCAAAAGTTCTTAAGTACCAGCCAGAATATAAAGTAGCATTGCCTCACATCCCAGTGTGAAGTAATTTGAGCAAGTTACTTAGATGTACTTTATAACAGAATTGCTCACCAGCAAGTCTCTCTTGCCCATCAATTGTCAAAAACCACTTTGTATAATTCCCAGAATAACAGAAGAGATATTAAAAAAGGCAACTACCGGTATGTATTTTGCCAAGTTTATCTAATAATCTACTATTTCTGGAAGACCAGAAACTGCAACAGCTGTTATAAAAATATTCACGCTGGAGTCCAAGGCATTAGTTAATTAATCAGTGAGTGAATAAGGTTTTTTCTAACCCAACCATAAATCTAAATTGTTTGTTCTGGTAGATTATTCAGTTAGCTGAACCGCCTATAAACCAATTCCTATCTTAAAGGTCAAACATTCAAGATGACTTTTTCACAATCATTAATCATTGTATTCTCAATTCGCTTCTGACATGATAAATAAAATAATTTTTAAAAGATTTCTTGTTCTAATATTCTTTAACTGATTTGTAAAATGTATTTCACAAAGGTTCAATTGCTAAATCCAACAAATGTCTTCAGAAGAGTGTATGAAATACATAACAATTGTATAATCATGTGCCAACATCTGACACCATTAGGAATATGGTATTGTGCTGAAGAAATCACGAATGTGGGTATTTGCATTTAGTATCACTGAAGTCAGCAAGACAACATTGGCTCAAAACCAACTTACAACAGCTGTAATGTAATACAGTTGTACAAAAAACAGTTAAATAACATTTCCTCTGCCAACCACTGAACAGTCCACAGGCTAACCACAAGCAGCTAATCTCAGGATAATGGATGGTTATCTCATAAAAAGCAATATCCTAATGCAGGGGCAGAAAATCTTTTTGTATCGAAAGCTACATTTTCTCAAGGAGAAAATGTGTTGGGGGCACATCAAGTAATACATATGGAGCCGAAGCCGATGGTAGCTGGGAATGGAGTCAAAAGTAGCAAGTCCACTGCTTCTCTCCCCACTTCCCTGCACATACTACCCATTTTACTCTTCTCCCCACTTTCTCACCACCAAGTTGCTGGGTGTAGGGACAGATCCCTTTTGCAGAGCTCTAAATAAACCCACAATAGGCTTTTAAAATTTTGAAGTGCCATGTGAGGTCAGGTTGAACCACCCTTGCCTTAATGAAACACCTCTGTTTCAGTCATACAAAAGGTTTTTGTTTCCAGTGAAACTACACACTTAACACAATGATCAACAGCATTTTACCCCCTACCTGTGCCCCACTGCTTTTTACTACACTCAAAAATAATTTTATTCTGCAAAGTATTCCAGCTGTCATACACATGTAGCAGTAATTTAGTAAGTGCCATGCAATTCCTTGATGACCACCTAAAGGCAATTTCTATTTATTTTCAGGACTAATGATAAGATCAAACAAATAATAAGCATACACCAAAATATAATTGCTTGCAATCTCTATGTGAGAAAATTTTAACTTTGGTGTTCCAAAGGAATTTCTTTTCTACTAAACTTATTTTATATTACCTTCTGAAAAAACTGTAGTTCCCTTGGGAAACACACAGAAATAGATAATGTTGGGGTTTGGCTGTGTATTCAATCTCTCCACCTTTCTGATCCCCATTTCTCCACTCCAAGATATGAACAGTAGGCCTGAGCATCTCAGTCTGACAACTCTCAATTCAGTCTATAAACTATATTCCTGTCTGAAGTGGTATAAGGTCAGACAAAACTGTCTGTGATGTTACACCCACTACAGGTGCTTCACACACAGAAATCATAAATAGATGTTAGAGCTGTTGAGGGACAAACAAGCACAGATCAACCTTTAAATGAAGGACCACAGCGGGCAGCACTATGGCTCTAAAGACCAAATAATCCAATCAAGATAGTCAACTTTACATGGTACTCACACTTTGCAGCACATGGGGAGATTATCTCTGTGTAAGAAAGTGCCATATAGTACATAAAGATTTTCTTTCCAAGAGGAAATTAGACTGTGACTATAAATTAAGTGTGAAAGCACTCAAAGAAAAGAGGAAATTGATTCAACAATGTACAATAAGAGGAAATGCTGTATATGTGTCCATATAACTTAATTTTCTCAATTTCTTAAAGATTATTTAATAAACAAATCTAGTTTCAACTGAATGACTGCTGATGTAAACAGAGACTGCTAATATTTTATGTAGTTTAAGTGCACAACAAACACAATTCTGATCCTATGCATTTTATGATGTATAGAGTTAAAATGGTTCCCTGTCACATGCACACATGATGGCAATGTAGAAAATCTACCTGTCAGGGGTGCTTTCACAGTGGAGTTCTGTATGGACAGGTGGGCTACATTAACTTGGGAATCCCTTCCACCACTACTATTCTTAATCATATTTTGAGCAGGGAATGCATCCCGAAAGGCCTGACCACTACCTAACGTGCACTTAGAGAACACTCCTCAGATAGCTCCACAAGGTTTCTACAACAGGTACTCAAGGGCTGCTTGATCAGCAGGCTGGGGTATTCTTGTTATTTTGGTTTAGAAAGTTTGTGATCCACAAATCTGAAGTTAAATCAGTCCTGATAAAAGTAAGCAATGTCATTATCCTGTGAAGACAACATAAAAAAGAGAGCAATATACAGTAACACATTGCACAGTAGCAGATTTGCCAATACATCATTGGAACTTTATATCAACACTCCAACCAGCAGGAGAGGGGTTTGTTTTAATGAGGTCTAAGCTGCCATGACAGAACAATTGTTACAACATAAATTATATCATCCTTCAAGAATATCCTTCGATTCTCACAAAATGTTGAGCAACAGCGTTTTCAAGTGCTATTTGGTTTTACTAACCAACTATGTTGTATGGTCACCATGAGTTTTGTACAACACAGGTATTATGCATGATTAGTGACTATTCTGATATCTAACTAGGCTTGGGGTTAACAGAAGTGGGCAATAATCTCTGTTCCAGATATTCTGACAGCCTCTGAAGAAAGATTGTGGACCATCGCTGCATTGTGGAGTGGGGAGGGGGGAGTGAACTGAAGGGTCCTTGACAACAACCAAAATGCATTCTTCTTGTTCTAAGTGGTTTAGGGCATCCAGCCAAAATGCTCATTTGCAGATGGAGAACACCAAAAGCAAAACACCCAAAGTCAAGAGTGTGACATAGAAAGAGATATTCCGTCCTTCACTGAGTGTGGTCCAGCTGCATTACACCAGCTGTAAGGTTCCCAGTGATATTCACGCAGAACCACATTGTTGAAATTGCACGTTAGCCCTACATCATGCGACAAACTCCAGATTCAAATTGTGTAATCTCTGTAATACAGAACACCTGCTGTCAAAAAACCATTCCAATGGCTAAAGACTCCCAAGTACCATGATGAATACCAACATGTTATTTATATGTAACAAGCTATCCACAGAGTAACCTAAAAATAAATTGAAATGCATCTCCTTCATGATAGAAGCAGAATGAAACTAATAACCTTAGGACAAAAAGGAAGTCAAAAATCAAGGAAGCTAGTTGCTTGTTTTTAATCAGTTAGACTCAAATATTCCTCTTGCATGTAATGAATTCTATTTTTCAAATGTACCGTATCAAAGAAACATTACATTTCTCTTTTTGCTTTTATTTTTTTATTATTTGACAATGGATATACAAGTTTTCATCACAGTTCCAAAACTGTGAAATCCAGATATTAGAAAAATTGCAATGATACTATGGGAATCTCACAGGCATGCATCACATAGTCAAATTGGTGCTTTTAAATAACATATGTTCAATTCAAATCTGTCTGTAGTAACAACTCCACACACTAGCTAACAGACTTGTCTAATGATGATGCAGGAAGAAACAATCAGGCCTAAATTGTTCATTTCTTCAGCCTCCACCAGGCAATTCCATGTGAGCCAAAAGCATACTAAGAAACTAGCTGGTCACAACTATCCCCTCTACAGGACCCCTGGATGTTTCAAAAAAACTTTAAAAGAGAGAGAGAGACATTCTTGTTGCCTGGTAAGAGGAAAGAACAAGAGTGAACAGAGAAAAATGCTGAATGAGCACTGAGGTCAAGGAAAGGAAAGATGGGCAGGTTGTTTATCTTTAACTATAGCTTTTCAAACTCACATAAATGGGTTAACTGTGTCCAGACAGTGCATTATTTAGAAATTTCTAAAACTGTTATGGAAGCACTTTGGTGGAACCTCCTTCTCCACTAGTGCATGTGACCAGCAAGGTCCCCACTCAATCCCTCATTTCCCTGGATGCCAATGCAGCAAACAAGGGACTAGAGAGAGCAGAACAGACAGACGGGATGAAGGGCAAGATTGAGTTTACAGATGGTCACTTGGAGAACTATGGTTACAAGTAAGGACTCACACAAATGAGGTAACATCAAGGTATTCATAATATTATCCTGTGGAACACTTCCTGGGTTCGATCCACCACACCAACAATTGAAGAACATTTCTCAGGATGATTAAGTTGCAGACAAGGTGAGTAAACAAAGAGAGTTCAAGCAGGACAGGAATCGAGCCTGGAGAAGTCACATCCTGAGCCTTGCATATTGTCTTACTTATATTGTGGAAGTCATTAATCCTTTCACATACCCTATAATTGCATTGGCACCTCAAAGTGGTACCTGTTTTCAGGCAGGAAGGTTGTAGGAATGCAAGAGTCGGGGGGGGGGGGTTACAGATGAAACTTCTCAAGATTGACAAAGAGCCCAATGAGATGGATATTGTTGAGATGAGCTCAAGAACGGATGACAAGAATGTATGCTAATATAATGACTCCCTGATGCTTGAGCCATGCCATCACCAAAACCATGTACATCCTACAAACTAAAGATCAGTACAAAGTATGAATAGGAGGATGCGAAAGTGATTGGCCCTCCTTCCCACAGCAAAAGAGAGGGAAATCTTTGTGATTGATGGCCAGAAGACCTTACATCTTCCACTGGTAAGGCTCAATGTCCCCCAGGAGGGGAACACCTTGGTGGCAAGCCCAATGAAGCCGAGGATGTCCAAATCAGACTCTTTTGATATCAAAGACTACTTCAAAAGCTGTCCACCCACATGTGCTGGAAAGTGCAAAGTATGAGGTGGGATCCTGCCTGATTAAGAGACCAAACTCTCCATCAAATCACACAAGGTAATAAGAGTGACAATCTTTCTTGGAGATCTTTTTAAAAGAAGCTGGTAAGGCCAGTCTGAGGCTACATAAATGAACAAACCAGACCAAAGTCTGTTACCAGTCAAGAAGTTCATAGTCCTCAAAACTCAAAGCCTAAAAGCAAGCCAAAATCACAAGAAAAGTCCAGGAGAAATCAAATCATTAATCAAGTCCAAAAGTCAAGTCAAAACAAATCAAGCCAAATCCAAAGGCCAAAGTTACAAGCTAACCAACAGTTCCTTCAATGCTGTTTGCTGCAGTGGACTACAAGGAATTGAGGGACCACGTGGGAATCACACTGGTAATACGTCCCAGTGGAGAAGGAGCTACCACCAAAATGTTTACTTAACTGTTCTAGATATTTCCAAATGATGCACTGTGCATAACTCATTTCTGTGAGTCACAAAGACCTTGAAGAAAAACAGCAAGAAACAGACTACAGCGAGGAGAGAACACGGAAAGAGATAAACTACCATAGTGGGAGGCAGTGGCACAAACATCCCTTGGTTGATGGGTGAGTTATAAAAAGAATAGCGAAGGGACAAAGTGAAAGAACACTTGGCTCAGGAGAAGATAAAGTGCTCTAGGACAGATGGATGAGGAGAGAAAAGGAGAATCGTGGTAGAATGAAAGAGCAAGAGGGAGGAAGAAGTGAATTTTATTTCCCTAGCTCAACAGTTGGGGAAACCATGAAGTGAAAGAAGTAACACTCCACATGAGCAGAAGCTACATTCCATGGTTCCCATGTCACTTAGGAGAGATACAGGCCCATCCTCCTCAGAGCTGTCTACCCCAAAACTGGCCAACAGCTGTGACAAAAAGAAAGTAGCATATAGAACACACAGCCCTAAAGCTCCACCATAAACTAAATGCAAGACCAAAGCTAAGGGATGGTGAGAAGAAGATCCAAGCCCAAATACCAGGAGTATGCTGAAATGGGGGAGGGGGTCATAACCTCCTCCCCCAGAGCAGACAGATTCTTTTTCTTCTCCCCAATCCTTGTCCCCAAGTTGACTTTTGAATGTACAATCCTTCCCAAACTTTTAGGAAGCATGCAAAAAGCACATGGGTTCTTGAGGGAGAGTAGCCTGTCTGCCAGCAGGAAAATGCTGTCCCACTTCTGAGTAGTGCTTCTCCCAAGCAAGTTGTAATCTGGACACAATTGCTTTCTTCAAGCACTGAAGGGACATCTGAATCCTGTGCATGTTTTATGAAGACCTAAACCTCAATGAGTTCAAGAAGATGTGCAACTTGTGCATACTGATAAATGTAAAAAAACAAACAACCCTCTGCCTTGGTCAAACAGCAACTTTGGCTTGAAGACCCCTAGTTCCTTTTACTCTTTAACATCCAGAAAACTAAATACAGCAAAGAACTGGGGAAGGGAGAAAATAAACCCCAGGGAAGTTGATCTGCATTCTTGTGCTTGATTACAGAAGGTAAGGTAGCAGGCCAAAGAGAAGTCTGCCGCTTCCTATCCTTCTACATCCATCTAAAAAAAATGTCTTTCATCTAAATATCTGGAGCTCTTAGAGTGTTTTCAGCATACTCTTTTTTATTCTGAAATTATCAACTATGACAACATATGCACAAACTACTTATCACAACCATGATCTGCTTTTTTGCAAGTAAATTAAGTCACATAAATTATTCTGATGACATGCCTGGGGAGGGCAGAAATATTACAAATAATTCTCAACCTTCCAGGCACAGCTTTTCTCTATTTGTATGACAAGAGTGTTTTACTGTCCACATCTAAGAAAAAGAGAAAACTAGCAAACTTAACAGAATAATTCTAGCTCCGAGTTTCATAGTAAGCACTCTGTAACACAGTGAATGTAAGACATCACTATGGCAAGCAGCTTCAAAGCCAAGTAAGGCTGGGGTATCATGGTAACATGGCACCCTTGAAAAGAGAAGATTTGGCAAGACTTTTATAATCCCTCAGGTCTGGAAAATGGTGCCGCAATGAAGAAGGGACTTAATGCTTTAGAGAGCTCACACACTTCTATTTCAATAGCCAGCAGCTCGAGGACTGTGGCCTACAGCAATTGCAGAAGTCAGCAGCTTGTTTCTATTTCACAAAGATATAGATCCAAGTCAGATCACCATTCTTGGGAGGGTCATTTTTCATATGATATTGCCTTGAGACTTAAGCTGTGTTTGTTCTCCCTGCCTTCAACCCTGTCTTCCCTCTGCCACTCGCTATCTCCCAAATTCAGCACAGGCCAAATGGATGGTACCATTCAAGTAGATACCCAGATCTTTAGATTTGCTATTAGGAAAAGACCTCTGACAAGATCCTTTTTTAAGGCTGCAACTTTCAGAATTGCTCTAAGGGACTGTGAAAACCAGGTAATTGTTTTGTCCTTGACACTGGCCAACTTTGGACTTCATCCTTGGTATACATATTTTATTAGGTTTCAGAGCATAGGCCAATATCGAGCCACTGAGCTCATCAAGTTATTTGTAACTTTAGGAGCCTCAATGGCAGACCCTTTATCTTTCTAGCTGATTTGGCCTACAATGTCCCAGTCAATAAGGAACTGTGTGTGTCGCAGTCTATGGAACCAAAGTGATAAAAGGTAAATGATCTCAGGGGCCGAAGGGATCCTTAAGTGTCTAGATGCTAGGAACAAGAGCAAAATGGGTACCACAGGCATACAAAACCACCATGACTGGTCTCTTGTGTTTGGTTCAGCAGTTGCAATTTGCACTGCATTACCAAGAATATCCAATATGAATGTGAATTTATTTAACTTGACTAGGAATTCCATCAAACAATGGAAAAGTATCTTCATATAGGTAGGAAGGTTAGATTGATTTTCTCTGATCCACACCAAGTTGGAGAAGCTATCAACAACCCTAGGAACTTAGTTATTTCTGATCTATGTCATAAGAGTCGCACTTATCCAACCTTCGGGCAAAAGGGCAAAAGAGAGAAACGTGCCGAGAGGAAGGCACGTCAAGCCAACCCCGACCGGGACCGCCTTCCACCTGGAAACTGATGCCCTCACTGCGGGAGACGATGCAGATCAAGAATACAGCTCCATAGTCACCTACGGACCCATCCTGGAGGATTATCCTACTTGGACGAGGGATCGCCTAAGTAAGTAAGTATTAGTTACATTAGCCATTAGAATTTTTATCTTTTCATTTCTCAATAGCAACATAAAATTATTCTAAAAGGTTCCTTTTTAAAACCTTTGGGTCTATGGTGCAAATCAATGGTCCTTCTCATTAGATGACTGTTACCTCAACACCTGTAAATCAACAGGAGACAACAGAATAGCATTTGAACTGTTTTATACTCCTTTTCCCCCTTTTAGTGAGGCCACATTCATTTAACAATAAAAGTAAACTTAAAATAAGATGGAATTATCCTCAATTAAGTTACAGTTTCAGTATAACTAATAGTAAACCTTTATTGTTGGCATGTAATTAGCTCTGTAGAACAAGTTAACTTCAGGCTCTGGCTGCATATAGGATGGAATCCTGTTAGATCACAACATTAGTGATTGGCTTTTTCCAGGTTCATGGTGTTGCAGTGAAGAAAGGCAGGTGAAACATGCTAGTTCCATACAGCCTACTTCTTCAATGCTTTATTTCCTTTGTGGTCATTATATTCACAGCCTTTTCCCTCCTGGTGCCACTGCCTAAACCAGTTTAAGTCAAAGGTGTAGGGCACCACCATAATTCTGTTTACTGCAGCAGATAAAAGATAAAGTACACTGGCAGGGAACAGGTGGGAAGTTTCAACCTGGACTTCGGACCTTTTGAGGGATCAGGAAAACTCTCAATTATGTCTCAGATGTTTGAACTGCAAGACAGTCACTTCTATCACTGAGGCAAAATGTGTTGATACAACAGAAAATTATTACATAACTATTTTTAAACCTCATATAAGCTTAACATAAATAAGTTAATTGTGCCAAGATGGAAAATTGTGAGAGATTGGGGTGATTATCCAGTCCTTGTCACAGATAACCCTAGCTTGGTTTTTAAACCTATGTAGATTCATTACAGAATATTTGTTTATTCTGTAAATTACAAAATATTTCTATTTGTCCACTGTGTCCAGCTTTAACAAGCAAAGCATTTAACCTTTTTAACATTGCTAGTAACAGGTGCCAATGAGCTCAATAAAGCCACACTAGAATCGGTCTTATCTAACTGCAAAATCAATTCCACCTGTCACAACATGGTAATGGCTTGTCCTGCAAATGTACAATAGCACACTTTGCTATTCTTTACGCAAGACCCGAAATTCTTGCAAACATAGTTGTTTGTGGGTACACATAGGACACAGAGAAAATACTTAAAATGGTTACAATAGGGTATTTCCTGACCAAAGCAATGAAATTTCTTTAACATTTTGGGGGTTTTTTTGTACAAAGAAATCAGTGGTGGGTTGTCAAAGGCTTTCACGCCCAGAATCACTGAGGTATTGTGTGGTTTCCAGGTTGTATGACCATGTTCTAGCAACATTTTCTCTTGATGTTTCTCCTGCATCTGTGGTTGGCATCTTCAGATAATATGCCAGGAGAAAAGATTGCTAGAACACAGCCATACATCCCAGAAACCACACAACACCCCAATCAGTGGTGGCCATATTTGGTCAAGAAAAACCTCTCTATTCAAGGTAGGTTGATAGACTCACCTCAAGTCTCCACTAGCCCCAAAACAGTCAGCAAAAATAATAATAACATTATTTTTATACCCTGCCTCTATACCCCTTCTATACCTTATCTCCCTGAAGGGACTTGGCTCACACATGGGACAAAATGTGCACAAAACACTGAAGCAAAACAATCCATTAAAAAAAAATTATAAACATTAAAGCATAACAATCATATAAAAACACAATTAAATAAAACATAAGGGTATAAAACAAGAGCATTAAAAACAACAGACAACAAAAAACCAATAACCAGTAGTAGTATTTTTTATTGATTAGCCCTTAGGCCATATCACAATAAAAAACAGAACAACAAGGCCTGACAAGACCTGATCACACTCCACATAGCAAGTTAAAATAAGACACTTATAATAATACAATAAATACATATGATAAGACATGATAAAACAAAAAACCAATAACCAGAAATACTAAGATGGGCATGATCAGACTATATAATGGACTGGGCATGGGATAGATGTGGAATTGCACCACTTTGAAAATCAGCATGTTCTAGCATCTTAGCCATCTTTTATCTAGTAAGGCTGTCAGTGTTTGATAGAAAAATGGCCTCAACATTTGGACCACTGCCTTTGGCGAGGTTGAACATGATGCCATCAGCTGGCAATAAATGTCAGTCCAAGTGCTGAAAAAAATCATCTCGCTATTTCTGGAGAATGAGACTCTATTCATGGTCCAAGAGATGGTGTATGGTAGCAGTTCTAGTAAATAGCTTAAAGGAAGGGTGTTTGCTTTGTTTTTCAAAAGGAGCAACAGCTATTCCCTCAGCATTTGATGAAGTATTGTGACAGTCAGGAAGGACCAGGTAAGACTTTGGCTTGTATTCTTCTATAACAAGAAAGAGGGTGATGCAACAGTCAGTAACCAGAGCCCTGTCTCTACCATCTGCATTATCTAGTTTGCTTTGGAAGAGAACTTTGTGACGAAATTAAAATCATGCGTAGTTCATGTTTGACCAATCCAAACACTGTCTAGCCAGAGAAAAGATATGCCACAGAGATGATCAATAAAGAACAATGAGTATATTAATTATAACGCAGAACATATATACAGTCATTTGAACAGTAGCATTGATTCACACAATGTCCATTTAGAGAGATTCAAAATGGTTCTTTCTGCATGAGACCCCTTCTTTCAGCAGCTCAGAAGCAAATCAATCTGTCTCTCTGTCTCTCTCTCTCTCTGCAAACTCCTGCACAGCTAGCTGCCTAAATAAGTAACTGTTGCCAAAAGTCCCATGCTCAGCTAGCTCTTTGGGCATGGCCCAACCAATCAGCCTTATGCTTTGCATTTTTAGTTAACACACACACATTAACTTATTTTTACTTTGGGTCACACATTTTTCCAGTCTGATGGCAATGTGATGAAAAGTACAGCTTTTGTAAAGGAACAATCAAACTCCTTATTCAGGTGTAAAATTTTATAAGCTTTAGAAAGGTAGCTGGAGTATGTCCATTAATCCAGCATGCGGGGACGTTGTTACTATTCCTTGTATAAAAATAGTATGAGCAACACACAAACAAGGCACCAATTATCAAAACAAACAGCAGCTGTTCTGAAATAACACAGATTCACCTTACCAGGAATTTCACCCAACCAAGAAGACCTGATTGCTTTCCACAGTTGACTGAAAACAGGCCTCCACTAATCCTCCACCACTGATCCATGGGCGGCCTTGAGCAAATCACTTAAGCTGCTATTACTTCCACTACTTTCCCCATCTGTAAACATTAGTCCCAAGGGATTTAAGGTAATGTCAGCAAACAGCTTGAGCAAAACAACCCAAAGCATATTTCATTTAAGGGGCTCAGACATGGCACTGAAGGAATGTACATGGGAGGGTCCTGTCATCCTCACTATAAATAGTGCAACACAATGTGATGGGGTGAAGATAGGGGAGAAAACTCAACATCTTTGCAATAGCTTGCGTGTTGCTTCTTTTTGTTTGCCTCCATTTCTTGACAAAGGTTGCAACAGCCAATGCAAACATTCCCGCATTCTAGCTAACCATTTATCGGCACATACCAGTAAATTTTGCAAGCTTGCACTGGCTAGCTTTGCATCAACAGCAAATCCACATTTCCTTTTCAAGCTGAGATTCAATTATATAGGTTTATAAACATGCAGAGCAGAGAGCAAACTATCTTTTGGCAGACATGCACATTTTCAAATGATGTAACAAGAATAAGCTGCAGAAAGAGAAGAGTTCTGATGTAAGTTTCTCCCTGACTCTTATTTTTGTTACTTGTAAGGAATTATCTTGTAACTGACTGAATGTGATCCCCACCTCCAGTCTAACCGCAACACATCAACCGGCTGCTTCAGAATCAACCAGTGGTATAGTGGGTGCAGGGCTGGCAGGATAGATGCTCCAAGACTTTTTCAAGACTACAATGGCATCATCAGCCACCGTCTTCAAAGTTCTTTGGTCCTGCGGATTTCAACCACAATCCTCAAAGAAGCTGAGGGACAGGTTTTCCAAACAAGAATAATATTGTTGTTTGCTATCACTGCTGCAAAGCAAAGCATTTGGAGGTGGCTTAATCTCTAAAGAGCAATTAAGTTCCATTAGCTTCACAGAAATACTTTCTCCTGGTGGGAATGGAAACTGCTATTACTGGTTTCATAAAATTGGATCAAGACAGCTGCCTGTACTTTTGGACTCTCCCTAGAGCTTATGGTTATGGAGTCTGCCTTTAACATGGTAGCACTACTGACTAATGAAAAAGTAAAAAGATTATCGTTCTCATGCAATACAAAAAACAATGAGAGGGATATCAATATATTAGTGGAAGAGCACATACTTTAAATACAGAACACTACAGCTTGAACAATTAGCATTTTCAGCTAAAGAAGTGGTTTCCAACTTGTGGTCCATGGACCACCAGTGGTTCGAAGGAACGAAAATATGGTCCACGGCCTCACCATTATGACACAGTTGCCTCAAAACCACGCACAACAAGAGCAACTGGTCTCTCAAAACCCTCTTATACTGCCAAGGCAATGGGGATGTCAGGAGGGGAGAGGCTGACTACCCACAAAAGATTACTACTACCATGTCAGCTCTAGATTATTATATATCAGCTCTAGATTATTAAATATAGTTTTCTGTGGGCGAGCAGATGGCGACGATTGGATGGCATATGTTCTGTATCAGAAACTAGAGCTGATGTGTTCTATCCAATGCAATTTTCTGAATCAGCACCCCAAACAACCAAACCTAAATCTAAAGTTGACCAAAAAATTGATTCATAACCTTTTTGGTACTAATGTTGGAGAGTTGCCCCTGGTCAAAAGAAGGTTGGGAACCATTGAGCTAAGGGAACTAGTATCATATCGTGTGAAAAATCTCTACCCAAAGCCTCCAGAGCTGTTGCCAAAGCAGAAAAGGTTGACTACATGAGCAAATAGTCTTAACAGCATATACAAATTTTCAAAATACCTTACTGGCAAATCTCAAATTACTTTCACATTGTGGAAATTAGCAATGCATTCCCCTGACCCTGGGACTGATGTTGTTGTTGAACCCCTACAGATTGCAAATCCATCTGCAGTTTCTGTTTAGGTGGAAGAGCCAAAGTTTTAAAGTAAAATATCTTACCACATCAATCTGCTTTGAAGTGCTTCCTACAATCAGGATAATCTGTTCCAGAAACTGGCCATGAGGAAAGCATCATTTCAAAGTAGCCTATGAAGCAGACTTCCCCATGTACTTTCTTCTATGCTTCAATAGGAAATATAGCATGGCTCTACTTTTCATCTTGCTAGGCTGGCTCTGATAAGTGTGCAATTTTTCACGATCTATTGGCTTTTAATTATGCCTATCAGTGTAGCATAACCAAGAGGTGTGTTAACTTTGCTGGTGGAAATAAATAGAAAAGGTCTAAATTATCTCATTGCATTTTAAAAGGGATGCTGTCAAAGCAAGGAATTTTTCTCTTAATTTTACCAGCCAACTCAAGCAGAAATGCGAGGTCTCAATACATTTTATTTCTAAAAAGTGGTAGCAAAGGTGAGAAGACCACCTCATAAAGATTTTGCTGGTTTTATTTATTTACGACATTTCTACCCTGCGTTTCCCAACCCCGGAGGGGAATCAAGGTGGCTTTACACATAGGCAACTATTTGATACTATTAAAACAATATACAATTAAAATGAACATTTAAATAGAATTACAAAATACACCAAAACATTTAAACCAATATCACCACTGTTAAAACACACTATCCACAATCGTAATCCAGGCTGTTCCACCAGTCTTTGCACATAATTCTGTATCTGTCTGTTGCACAAGTTCTCCAAAGACTTGATCAAAGAGCCACGTTTTTACTCTCTTATGGAAGGTCAAGAGGGAGGGGGCTGATCTCATATCCCAGAGGGGCCACCACTGAAAAGGCCCTGTGTCTCGTCCCCACTAGTCATGCCTGCAAAGGAGGTGGGATCGATAGCAGGGCCTCCCCCGACAATCTTAAACTACGAGATGGTTCATAGGGGGAGATCCGTTCAGACAGCTAAGCTAGGCCAGAACCGTTTAGGGCTTTATAGGCTAAAGCCAGCACTTTGAATTGTGCTTGGTAGCAGACTGGCAGCTAGTGGAGCTGACGCAACAGGGAGGTTATATGCTTCCTGTACGCCACTTCGGTGAGTAACCTGGCTGCTGCCCATTGGACCATTTGAAGCTTCCGAACAATCTTCAAAGGCAACCCCACATAGAGCGTGTTGCAGTAGTCTATACGGGATATAACCAGAGTGTGGACTACCATGGCCACTTCCCAAGATACGGACACAACTAACGCACAAGTTTTAATTGTGTGAATGTTCCCCTGGCCACCGCCGGAACCTGTGGTTCCAGGCTCAGTGATGAGTCCAGGAGAACTCCCAAGCTAAATAGTTTCTGTACGGTTTTAAATCTTGTAGACCTATTTTGTCAAATGGAAGAATCAGGCGAAGAAAATCATATGCAAGTGGGCCCTTAATATCCACTGAGGTTTGGTTCAAAGTTTTAATGTAGATACCAAAATCTGTGGATTCTAAAGTCCCACTATGGTGTAGTAAAATGATATTCCTCATGTTGTTCATTCATTCAGTCATTTCTGACTCTTCGTGACATCATGGATCAGCCCACGCCAGAGCTCCCTGTCGGTCGTCAACACCCTGGATCTTCTCGCTGTCCAAGGCACTCTCAGCACTTTCCTCCAACACCACAGTTCAAAAGCATCTATCTTCCTTTGCTCAGCCTTCCCTATGGTCCAGCTCTCACATCCGTAGGTGAATATGAGGATATTCCTCATATAAAATGGCAAACAATTAAAACAAGTGACAGAGAGAGTCTGAGGCTGCATGAAAGGACAGGACGCTACAACAGGGTATGCTGTATTGGGTGGAATCCATGGAAGTAGAACCTGTGCATATGGAGGGCCAACTCCACAGGTTCTAGAGTAAGTGATGTCTCCTCTCAAACCATTTTTATCCCTCTTAAAAGCCTTCCTCCTGTCTCTGGGCCTGCATCACAAATTGCAGTGGGAAGCACAGCAAACTTTAATATTGCACAGAGTTCTTTTTCAAAGGACGATTCTCCATTATTATTTGGCAAATTTAAAACCTTTTCACCTGAAAATTTCGATTCAGCCATCTGTTCACATAAAAATGTATCTTTTCAACGACAATCTGGAACATGAATTAATAACACTGTCTTTCATATATCAAAAAACAATCTTCAGGATTATGCAGTACACAATCTGGACTTCGGAGCTTCTATCATACATATTAAATCATATGGTAGGAAATTATGACAGGGTAGCAGAACTTGGAAAGTTACAGGCTCAATATTACTTCATCGTTGTGCTCTACATTTTTTGAAAAGTAATCTGTTGTTAATTCTCCATTGGTTTTTATTACTTTTTTGGAAAAATACTCAATGATATAGAATAATAGCACAAAGTTTAATACATTCATATAAATATGTCTCTGACCAATTAAAAATAATTGGTTACAAACAACTGTAGTGCCTGCTTGTAAATTCTTCGAGATAGTTAGATTGTGGATTTTCTCTCCTATTCACAAGTTATCCATCACTGAGGGTAGCATCTTCCTGTTCTGAAGCACAAACCTGAAGCATTACTGGTTGTAATAATTTTCTACTCTGGAGGATTGATTTTAATGAAAATAGCACAACTTTGGCTTCAAAGAAACATGAGAGAGGATAGGTATTTGATACAATCAAGCACCCCATAACTGCAGGACATGCTGAACTCAACTTCTTTATCTGCTGAGCTGTTGAAACAAGACCAGCACGTCCAATGGAAAGGTTTCAAATCCTGTATTGAGGAATTTAAGGAGATAAATATAGGACTTCATCATATGTTTTTCCTCTTCTGTTTCTACACACATCAAAGACAGAATCCCACAGAGCCTATCAAATGACACAGGATTGCTTGTCCATGGTTGTCCTCAGCATGAAAGATGGTTGAAATCGACTCCACTCCTCTCCCTGAATGTAGAAATGCCTAAAAATGAATATTTTTCCTTGGGGTGGGAAGTGGTAGATTCCTCTGTTTTATGAAGTGCCCCTGCATGCTCCTTCTGTCGCCATTAGTAATTTAAAGACAATATGGGTAAGATTAAAATAAGTGTTGGGTTGTTGTAGGTTTTTTCGAGCTATATGGCCATGGTCTAGAGGCATTCTCTCCTGACGTTTCGCCTACATCTATGGCAAGCATCCTCAGAGGTAGTGAGGTCTGTTGGAACTAGGAAAAAGGGTTTGTATATCTGATTAGCATACAAGGTGGTCAGTTGAAACATTCACACCTAGCTCCAGCAGAGAAGAGTCCTTTGTCTCACCCTGGTCATTCCACAGATATATAAACCCTTTTGCCTAGTTCCAAGCAAAAATTTGTATGTTTTTATGACCTGTGATTCCCCAGGTGTTTTGGCCTACAACTCCCAGAAATCCCAGCCAGTTTACCAGCAGTTAGGATTTCTGGGAGTTGAAGACCAAAACATATGGGGAACCACAGGTTGAGAACTCTAGAGCTCTAGAACCTCCAAGACATCTCTTGGACCTTCCTCAGGGAAAACAGGAGTATTACATAAAGAAATTCCTTCTTCCCTCAAACAAGGTGGATATTTGCTGTCCCTTTGCAACATTTTCAAGCTCAGCAGCAGTGAAATATAACTGAAAAATTGTTCCCAACACCTGCAATCTTCAACCATATTACCTTGCTGAAAAGAGGTGGAGGTCAGGATGAATCCATCTCTTAAGTTAAGACAAACAAACTCCTATTTGCACTAAAAAAAATAATCCACATCAGCTTCTAACGCCATATAATGCCTGCTGTTGGTACTAATATAAGATAAACTCACAAGTTGACAAGAATCCAAAAGCAACAGAGGTAGCGTTTATTGCTTCACCAACACAGCATTGTCAACAAGGACTGCCAAACACAGGAGCCTCTGCCAATTAAATAGAATACAGCTGGAGTAAAAGGAGATTTGGCGTAAAGAGACATTGCACCACAGGATTACAAACCCCAGTTCTGATTTTCTGGAAGGCATCAGATTACCACATAAAAGGGAAGGAGCCACCATCACAAATATACCGTATCCTCATCGCTTGCAGGTAGAACCAGGAAAAATGAATCCCTGCTAATATACCCCATGAACTGATATCACAATACGAAAAAACCTGTGCCTCCTATATCTGTTGCTCTTTGAAGTATTTTCATTTTAGATACCTCTGTGTTTGACCTTAAGCACTAGAACTGTTTTCAGCCAAAACCAGAAAGCAGCACACAATTTCCAGGCTTCTGCAAATTAGCTTACTCCGGCTATTCTCAGCAGCACCATTATCATCTGGGAAAGTGTGTCCAAATGGAGAATCAATAAGTAAATATGAAAAAGATATTTGAAGAAAACAAAGTGCCATTAACATCGTAGCAGGATAATGAACCCACAATTCTCAAAGGCAACACAGCAAAGCCTGGCCTCGTAAGACAACTCAAGACAAGTAGGTATGAAGAACTCGCTCCAAATATAAGATGCCATTGTATTTCAAAGACACATTAAGAGGAGCAAACACTATTTACAACACTATGTTTTATTTCCCCACTGCTGAGTCACAGGAAAACTGCAGAGCAGAGCTAATAAGTTATTCTCCAAGGCAAAATGTTGTATTTATTATGAGCCTGAATGCTTAAATGTAGTAATATATCACTCAGTTTTATAGATACCAAGAACCATCCAAACCATTTGTAAAAGCGATTTCCCAACTTCTGTTAAGCATTTCAGGGTTTAGAAAAGCGTGCGCACACAGGACATAGCAAAATGTCGTGTGTCATACTCTGCAGTTGATGGTGGTTGGTGGTGGCAGGCCTAACGGTTGGTTAATGTAAGTCTTAGTTCTAAAGGGTTGAGTAATCTGTAAGTAAGAGTTCATGGATGAAGGCAATTAAGGGTGGAGGTATGCAAGAGATAGGTTGCAGCTGGGTGTTTTTGGATATTTTTTGAACTAGCCTTGGGACTGATCTTTGGGAGAAAAGTATTTGTTTTATTTTGGTGGTAGATGCTGCTGATCTTCCCCCAGGTTTGTGGATTTTCGGTATCCTGACCTGTCTCCTGTACTCTTGGAACCCTGAAACCTTGAATCTTTGGACGGGTTTTTGACTACGGTATAGACTCCTGATCCCTGGACTTTGCTCATTGAACTCTCGGAGTTTGATCACTGTACTGGACCTTTTGACTATGGTGTTATCTTGAACCTGCAACAGTGTTTGTTGTCAGTTTTGTTCTATATTCTGTGGCTGAGTGCTATCTTTATGTTCTATGTTTTTGACTTACTGCCAGAAAGTAAGTGCTGTTTTAATTACATTATTTAACACAAACTGGGAGTTTGTTTGGTTCACTTCTGCTGGAATAATGGCAGAGTCCTAGCATCGTGACACAAAAGTACCCCACATCCAACTGTTTTGACCAAAGTTGTTTGAGTGAACCTGAATTAAACTGAAGACCAGAGTTTGGACCACAAGAAGATCCAACCAGTCCATACTCCAGGAAATAATGCCCGACTGCTCACTGGAGGGAAGGATATTAGAGGCAAAGATGAAGTGCTTTGGCCACACAATGAGAAGACAGGAAAGCTTAGAGAAGGCAATGATGCTGGGGGAAATGGGAGGGAAAAGGAAGAGGGGCTGACTAAGGGCAAGATGGATGGATGGTATCCTTAAAGTGACTGGCTTGAATCCGAAGGAGCTGGGGGTGGTGACAGCTGACAGGGAGCTCTGACATGGGCTGATCCATGAGATCATGAAGAGTCGGAAACGAGTGAATGAATAAACAACAATCTAAAGTTCAGCAGCAGAGGCATGTGCTTTTCCAGATCTGGAAATACATAATCATAAAGAACTGCAACAAATACATAGGAAGCTGAATTTACAAAGGCAGAAGTCTAAACATGGGTGGGGAAATTGGCCCTTGAGAGATTGGACTTTCACTCTTATTATCATCCCCTGCATTTTTCTGTGTCAGGAGTGACTTGAGAAACTACAAGTCGCTTCTGGTGTGAAAGAATTGGCTGTCTGCAAGGTTGTTACCCAGGGAATGTTTTGATGTTTTACCATCCTTGTAGGAGGTTTCTCTCATGTCACCGCATGGGGAGCTGGAGCTGACAGATTGAGCTCATCCACGCTCTCCCTAGATTCAAACCTCTGGCCTGTCAGTCTTCAGTCCTGCCAGCACAAGGGTTTAACCCATTGCACCACAGGGGGCTCAGTAGCTGGGGACAATGGCAACTGTAATTTCAACAACATCTGGAAAACCACTGGTTACCCACAGTGATCCAATGAATCACAAAATGAGTAGCTCATATAACTCCTTATCAGTTCTTCTCAAAGCCAGGTGAGACACTGAATGCATCTAAACCAGAAAAGCATAATAAATGCCAAGCTATTGCTATAGCTACCTTTGCAAGATAAGAAGTGAACAGTCACTTACAGAAAACAAACGGGGGGTGGGGGGAGCAAGAAACCAAGCTGGAATACATTTACAGGATATTAATGTCTACTTTGCAGACAGAGGTAATATTGATGCTTGTCACATTCCAGAGGTAAGACTTGCATCAACTCAAAACTACAGGAGCAAGAGTTTGCTTTCTGCACAGTCGACATCCCCTGCTCAACACACACATACACTCAGAGGGACTGAAAACAAATTAACAGGTACTCAGTTGGGATTCCAGCTAGATTTTATGGACCCGCATGTAATCTCAGCAGGCATGATAAAATGATAACTGCAAGAGCAGCTGTACCACCAGTGCCTCTGAGACACAGCTGAACAGTAAAGTAGAATCGTGAAAATTATGATACTGCAGTTTGTGATCCACACATGGGCTGTTAGGACCCTTTGTGCTGCTGAAATCCTTTCCCCCCTCCCCAAACAGTAAGAACAATAGTTATTCATTGAAAATGAAGATTTGAATCACAAGGTAATATACAGGGTTAGTCAAAATGCACAGGCCAAACATACATACAATTGTATGTATGTTTGGCCTATGCATTTTGACTAACCCTGTATTATTTCACAAAAAGATTATTACTAGACAACAAAGTTTAGGGGGAAACCATTCTGTAGCTTCAAAATGTTTCAGGAATTTCTCACAATCCCTGATTACTACCCTGCCAAGTGTGGTTTATGGGCCTTGTTGTCCAAACATCAGGAAAGAACTAGCTTTCCTGTTATGACCATAGTCCACTGATATGAAAAGCTTACATGAACACATGGATTAAATCCAGAATTGGTTGTACTTAAAGCAGCCCCATTGAATTATTGTTATAATCGTTGATTTATGTAGAGTACATGATGCTTTATACTAGCAGTTGCAATTGTTAATTTGACAGTTCTCATTCCCATGGCTTAAGGTAAAGATAAACGTTTCCCCTGACATTAAGTCTAGTTGTGTCCGACACTGGGGGGGGGGGTGCTCGTCTCCATTTCTAAGCCGTAGATACCTAGGTCATGTGGCCAGCATTAATGCATGGAGCGCTGTTACCTTCCTGCAGAAGTGGTACCTATTGATCTACTCAATGTTTGCATGTTTTCAAACTGCTAGGTTGGCAGAAGCTGGACTCAACAGCAGGGGCTCACCCCACTCCTTGGATTTGAACCACCAACCTTTCAGTCAGCAAGTTCAGCAGCTCAGTGATTTAACCCGCTGTGCTGCCAACTTTTTTAAAAAACTGCACACATAAGGAAAAGGAGACAGCATTGGGAATTATTGCTCTTCTCTCCATCCTAGTCCACAACAGGGGCATTTGGATAGAGGAAGAAGCTTTCATTAGTTGCCGATCCTAGCTAGGCATGATGAAGCTGCTCCTGCTTGTTCATCTCTCCATCCGAGGCACAGAAACCAATGGATTCAAGTTAACCATTATCAACAGGTTCTTTAATCTTATGTTCCTATGCTAGATTCAGTCCTAATTCCCAATTCTGATTCAGCTTTTTTTCTGGCATGGGAAAGTCCTCCTCTATTGATCTTGGGGAGAGTAGGTTGAGCTCCCTCTGTCAGCTCCAGCTCCCCAAACAGGGACATAGATGATGAAACATCAAACATCCGGGCATCCCCTCAGCAACTTCCTTGCAGATGGCCAATTCTCTCACACCAGAAGCAACTTGCAGTTTCTTACGTCACTCCTAACACGAATGTATATATACACCTCACTAGAAGTAAAGGTGAAGTACTTTAGCCACATAATGAGAAGACAGGAAAACTTAGAGAAGACAATGATAATGGGGAAAAAGGAAGAGGGGGCGACCAAGGGCAAGATGGATGGATGGTATCCTTGAAGTGACTGGCTTGACCTTGAAGGAGCTGGGGGTGGTGATGGGCGACAGGGTGCTCTGGCATGGACTGGTCTATGATGTCATGAAGAGTCGGAAGTAACTGAATGAATGAACAATAACAAACTCACTTTTTCTCTCTACAAGAAGATTCAAAGTTATGTAGAGGGACATTAGGCAAAGAGATTGTGCTGTTTTGGTTGGCTGAGATCAGACAAAAAGAAAAAAGCAAGTTTATCCATTATTTATTTACTAGCTTGGGGACCCGGCGTTGCCCGGGTTATTAGAGAAAGTGGGTAATGGCGGTTCTGTATGCCAAGTTTGGTCTTTATTGGTCTTTGGATAATGGCAGCATTATTTTCAGGAAGTGAGTGAAGGTACTTCAAAGTCCCATCATCCATGGGCCATCCTCCTACAAACAGCAGCAGGATATAGAGTGGGTCATGGGGGCTCTGTGTGCCAATTTTGGTCTTTATCAGTCATTAGATGAGGGTGGCAGTGGTGTCAGTAAGTGAGTGAAGGTATTGCAAGTCCCATCATCCAAAGTCCATCCCCTTTCAAATTGCAGTAGGATGTAGAGTGGATCATGGGGGCTCTGTGTGCCAAGTGTGGTCTTGATTGGTCATTAGAAGAGGGTTGCAGCAATCTTTGGAAGGGAGTGGAGGTACTTGAAGTCCCATCATCCATGGTCTGTCCTCCTCCAAACTGCAGCAGGATGTAGAGTGGGTCATTGGAGCTCCATGTGGCAAGTTTAGTCTTGATTAGTCATTGGCGAGGGTCTCAGTGGTCTCAGGAAGTGAGCAAAGGTACTGCAAGTCCCATCATCCATCTCCAAAGTTTTCCAAATAACACCAGGACGTAAAGTGGGTCATGAGAGGTCTATGTGCCAAGTTTGGTGTTGATCCGTCATTGGATGAGGTTTGCAGAGGTCTCAGAATGTGAGTGAAGGTGCTGGAAGTTCCATCATCCATGGTCCACCCTTCTCCAAAACTGCAGCAGGATGTAGAGTGGGTCATGGGGGCTCTGTGTGCCAATTTTGGTCTTGATTGGTCATTAGATGAGTTTTGCAGCAGTCTTGGGTAGTGGAGGTACTTGAAGTCCCATCATCCATGGTCTGTCGTCCTCCAAACTGCTCCAGGATGTAGAGTGGGTCATTGAAGCTCCATGTGCCAAGTTTAGTCTTGATGAGTCATTGGCGAGGGTCTCAGTGGTCTCAGGAAGTGAGTGAAGTGACTGCAAGTCCCATCATCCATTGTCAAATTCTTCCAAACCGCACCAGGATGTAGAGTGAGTTATGCGGGCTCTCTGTGTAAATTGTGGTCCTGATCCATCATCGTTGGCAGTTGTAAAGATCTTAGGAAGGGAGTGCAGGTATTGCAAGTCCCATCGCCCATGGTGCATCCTCCTTCAAACTGCACCTGGATGTAGAGTGTGTCATGGAGACTCAGTGTGCCAACTTTGGTATTTATTGGTAATTGGATGAGGGTTGCAGTGGTCTGAGGAATTGAGCAATGGTACTGCAAGTCCCATAATCCACAGTCCATCCCCGGCCAAACCACACCAGGATGTAAAGTGGGTCATGAGAGGTCTATGTGCGAAGTTTGGTTCTGATCAGTCATTGGATAAGGTTAACAGCGGTCTCAGAATGTGAGTGGTGGTACTGCAAGTCCCATCATCCATGGTTCATAGTCCTCCAAACTGCAGTAGGATGTCGAGTGGGTGATGGAGGCTCTGTGTGCCTATTTCTGTCTGTATTGGGAGTGTTCTGACCCAGCCCCCTTTGGCCTTTCCTTTCCTCTCTTTCTCATCTCGGAATGTTGGGTTTGAGGCTGGCCAATCAGAGACCATATGCAAATTTCCTTCTGTCATGCCCCGTTTCTGCCATGAACCCTCTTCTCCACCAGGGGCTCCTATTGAAGCTGGCCAATCAGAGACCATATGCAAATAGCACCACAGCGGCAGCCAATCAGAATGCTGCCACATATTCCTCCCGCCGCACTTCCTCTGTCCGATACAAACAAACACTCTTCTTTATTATATACTAGCTTGGGGACCCGGCGCTGCCCGGGTTATTAGAGAAAGTGGGTAATGGCGGTTCTGTATGCCAAGTTTGGTCCTTATTAGTCATTGGATAATGGCTGCATTGTTTTCAGGAAGTGAGTGAAGGTACTTGAAGTGCCATCATCCATCGTGCACCCTCCTCCAAACAGCAGCAGGATGTAGAGTGGGTCATGGGGGCCCTGTGTGCCAAGTTTGGTCTAGATTGGTCATTAGATGAGGGTTGAGCAATCTTGGGAAGGGAGTGGAGGTACTTGAAGTCCCATCATCCATGGTCTGTCCTCCTCCAAACTGCACCAAGTTGTAGATTGGGTCATGGGGGCTCTGTGTGCTAAGTTTGGTCTTGATCAGTCATTGGATTAGGGTCGCAGTGGTTTCAGTAAGTGAGTAAACGTACTCCAAGTCCCATAATGTATGGTCCACCTTCCTCCAAAACTGCTCCAGGATGGAGAGTTGGTCATGGGGGTTTTGTGTGCCAAGTTTGGACTTGATCGGTCATTAGATGAGTGTTGCAGAGGTCTTGGGAAGTGAGTGGAGGTACTTGAAGTCCCATCATCCATAGTCTGTACTCCCCCAAACCTCACCAGAATGTTGAGTTGACCATGGGGGCTCTATGTGCCAAGTTTGGTATTTATTGGTTTTTGAATGAGTTTCACTATGGTTTCAGGAAGTGAGTGAATGTACTGCAAGTCCCATCATCCATTGTCCATCCTTCAAACAGCACCGGGATGTAGGGTGGGTCATGGGGGCTGTGTGTGCCAAGTTTGGGCTTGATCGGTCATTAGATGAGGGTTGCAGCAATCTTGGGAAGGGCGTGGAGGTACTTGAAGTCCCATCATCCATGGTCTGTCCTCCAAACTGCACCAGGGTGTAGAGTGGGTCATTGGGGCTCCGTGTGCCAAGTTTGGTCTTGATTAGTCATTGGCGAGGATCTCAGTGGTCTCAGAAAGTGAGTGAGGTTACTGCAAGTCCCATCATCCATCTCCATTTTTTCCAAATGACACCAGGACGTAAAGTGGGTCGTGTGAGGTCTATGTGCCAAGTTTGGTCTTGATTAGTCATTGCATGAGGTTTGCAGAGGTATCAGAATGTGAGTGAAGGTACTGGAAGTCACATCATCCATTGTCCGTCCCTCTCCAAAACTGCAGCAGGATGTAGAGTGGGTCATGGGGGCTCTGTGTGCCAAGTTTGGTCTTGATCGGACATTAGGTGAGGGTTGCAGCAGTCTTGGGGAGTGGAGGTACTTGAAGTCCCATCATCCATGGTCTGTCCTCCTCGAAAGTGCACCAGGATGTAGAGTGGGTCATGGGGACTCTGTGTGCCAAATTTGGTCTTGATCGGTCAGTGGTCTCAGGAAGTGAGTGAAGTGACTGCAAGTCCCATCATTCATTGACAAATTTTTCCTAACCGCACCAGGATGTAGAGTGGGTCATGCAGACTCTCTGTGTAAATTGTGGTCCTGATCCATCATTGTTGGCAGTTGTAATGGTCTTAGGAAGGGAGTACAGGTATTGCAAGTCCCATCGTCCATGGTGCATCCTCCTCCAAACTGCACCAGGATGTAAAGTGCATCATGGAGACTCAGTGTGCCAAGTTTGGTCTTTATCGGTAATTGGATGAGGGTTGCATTGGTCTCAGGAATTGAGCAAAGGTACTGCAAGTCCCATAATCCATGGTCCATCTTCGTCCAAACCACACCAGGACATAAGGTGGGTCATGAGATGTCTATGTGACAAGTTTGGTCCTGATCAGTCATTGGATGAGGTTAACAGCCATCTCAGAATGTGAGTGATGGTACTGCAAGTCCCATCATCCATGGTTGCAGTAGGATGTCGAGTCGGTCTTGCAGGCTCTGTGTGCCAAGTGTGGTCTGTATTGGTAATTTTCTGACTCAGCTCCCTCTGGCCTTTTCCTTTCCTCTCTTTGTCATCTCGGAATCTTGGAATTGAGGCTGGCCAATCAGAGACCATATGCAAATTTCCTTCTCATGACTCCGTTTCTGTCATGAACTCTTTTCTCCACCAGGGGCTCCTCTTGAAGCTGGCCAATCAGAGACCATATGCAAATAGCACCGCTGCCCAGCCAATCGGAATCTTTGAACTTTCAGGCTGGCCAATCAGAGACCACAGTGGCAGCCAATCAGAAAGAGAGCACATACACCGCCACACTTTTGTCCTCCGCATACAAGTTTTGACTTTTATTATAGATATAGATACAGATTTAGGGCTTTTATATCCGATCCTTTTTCAACCTCCATAGAGGGACTCAGGACGGCTAACAAAGTGGCACCCCATGGCGCCCATATCAAAACATAAATATACAATTAACAGCAATGTAATAACAACAACAATATAAACCAAGCTAAGGTGCTTCCAAAATCATTAATAGTAAGCTGTTTTTTTTCATACAACAAGAAAACAGCACTGTTGTCCTATTTTCTCCCCCATGTTTCATGCAAAATAAGAGAAAATCACACAACTCTGTGGAAGGATAAACTATATCTGCATCAGGAGAAGATTAAATGAAAACATACTGGGACTGATGCAACATATGGAATTTGGTGAGAAAGTAATCTACTGCCAGCATTCATGGGAATACAGATTGCTGGGAGAATTGTTTTATTTCCTGCATATTGCCATGGGTGTTACAATGTCATAAATATGAAAAACAAATGCAGAGATTAATAGTTAAATACAAGATCGGGAGGACTTCAAATGTTTTGTTGCAATACAGAAATGGGAACATAGCTCTCAACAATTATATAGGAATACTACTACATTTGAGCCTTATACAGTATATAGCCTTTCCAGAGGCAAATAGCTGCTTACTGTGGGAAGCAAGATGACGTTTGACTTAATTCATTGTTTATGGATAGGACCCAGGCTCAGTCTTACCTAGAAAAAACCATAGAGCCATAGTGAAAAGAAGTGCTTCATATCTCCCTTGCCCAGAAAATGAGCCATGTCTGTGTTGGAAGTGGAGTTGCCAAGTCTCTGGCCACTGGCTGAAACCCGAAGCAATTATTCTGATTCTCTGAGACTCCAGGCAGGAAGACAAATGTCAGACCTAGCAGTGCTAGAAGAGGTGAACATTTGATTTTATTATTTGAAGCAGCTTGGAAACCTGAATATCCATCTCTTCCTCACGGATACCAAGGCTAACTGGTTCAATGACATAGTATTTATACATGTGAAGCACTTATGTAGTAGTGAAGATGCTTTTTTGAGGTGTCAAAAAGAAAAAGAATCACAGAAACATCCCACTCCATGGAAAAAACAGAAAAGTCCATTAAAAGTGGAGTTGTTTCCAAAAGGGACCAAATCCATCTGAACAGATTTTATGGGAATCGGAAAAAAAGTGTTGATTACATGCATTTTTTTTTTGCTATAAAATGCAATTTTCTGAGCCTTGTATTAAAGTGATTTGATACTTTTTTTATAATCTTTTATTAACCTTTTAGATAATTACATGGAAAGAGGGGGAATATATTTGAAGAAGATAGAAAAGTAGGAAAATAGGGTAAAAAAGAGTACAGTAAAGTGATTTGATAGTTTTGATTTGTGCATAATAGTCTATTCCTAGCCAATAATGTTCTACTACCTGTAACTCATTTTCAATTTTGGGGGGATTTGGTATCTTTTGGAAACAAACTCTATAAATGAATGATCAGCAACTGACAGTTTATAGTACAAACATGGAAACGATAAGAACTGCAAATGATATTGACAAGCTGGAATGTGTCCAGAGGAGGGTGACTAAAATGATCAAGGGTCTGGAGAACAAGCCCTATGAGGAGTGGCTTAAGGAGCTGGGCATGTTTAGCCTGAAGAAGAGAAGGCTGAGAGGAGATATGATAGCTATGTATAAATATGTGAGAGGAAGCCACAGGGACAAGGGAGCAAGCTTGTTTTCTGCTTCCCTGGAAACTAGGACGCAAAACAATGGCTTCAAACTACAAGAAAGGAGATACCATCTGAACATGAGGAAGAACTTCCTGACTGTGAGAGCCGTTCAGCAGTGGAACTCTCTGCCCCGGAGTGTGGTGGAGGCTCCTTCTTTGGAAGCTTTTAAACAGAGGCTAGATGGCCATCTGCCAGGGGTGATTTGAATGCAATATTCCTGCTTCTTGGCAGGGGGTTGGACTGGATGGCCCACAAGGTCTCTTCCAACTCTTTGATTCTATGATTCTATATTCTCTGAAAGGCGTTTGTAAGTGAAATTGCTCATAGGAGACAAATGACAGTATCAAGCAAAGGACTATGTATCTGATATGCAGCTCTCTGGGCACAGTGAAATGCACATACTAGTATTAGTAGTATCAGTCTACAGAACAACAAGCCTTTTGACTGTCTACAAGCTGTATACAACATTTGTTAAGGAGAGCAGGAAATCCACATTATCTTATAGCACATAAGTTGAATATTTGTTCCCTCAAAGAATTAATTAGTATTATCACTACACCATAGTCAACATCATCACTGTTAAATTTTCCCTTACTAGGCTACAAATACTAGGATTTAACATACAGTTTTGAATGATACAAAAGGAAGTTGCTGAATGTTAGAAAAAGCTCTGTTTAGATCTAATTCTGATCTTCCCTTGATTGGGAACAGTGTCTGGCTACGGTCCAGGTACATCTCTCAATATTCCTCTGAGATTAAACTAAGGCATCGCCAATGTGCTTAAACCTGTGTCGGTCAGGCAGAATAAATATTACAGAATGACAGACTGAGTTTCCATCACTTCCAGCTGTAATCCAAACTAAAACTAAAAATAATCAACACAGTTCGCCGAGACCTATTGCATGTACACCTCAGTGAATGAAACAGCCGAGTTTGTGGGCATTACTTCTTAAAAGAAAATTTAGTATGAGAAACTGGTATAACTTAGGGCACATCTTAACTAACCACTTAGCACAAAGATCACCCAAATCTGTTCCATGGCAGTTAAACTATGCACAGAGCTGATCTGGTCTAAAAGGGGCAAAGCTGCTGATTGAAGGCCCAAAATTCGGGGCAACCTGTAACTTTGACCCCATGTAAACAGTTGGGCTGGATCCAAGATGGAAGCGGCTACAATTGCTTAGACAACCAGCCCGTGTTTGCTGGGCTCAGCAGTCTGGGGACACAGGATGGCATTCATTGTGCCCTCCCGTTCTCTTTCTTGCAGTGGTTGCTAGGCATGATATGGGCCCTGACAGTCATTCACTGCCTGGAGTGATATCGGCTGGAGAAAGGAGGCGATTGGCACCCTGGCAAATGCCACTCCAGGTGATGATCAACTAACAAGATCCACATCACGCCCAGATACCACCACCACCAGAACAAGTGGAGATGGTATGGATGACTGTTTCTCAATGCTGAGTGGTCACCCCCCCCCCCCCCGCACGTTTTAGCTGAGGAAGCCGTGCCATACATCACACCAGATCAACCTCAGGATAAGGGGTCAGTGTAGATCCGTCCATAAGAATAATAGGAATGGGTTCCTATTCTACCAAAAAGAAGAGTTCAACATGTTTCAGCAAATTTAATAATCAGAACTAAACATTGTGCACATGCAAATTAAACAATCAGATTAGGCAAGCAAACACAGTGGTTCTCAACCTGTGGATTCCCAGATGTTTTGGCCTACAACTCCTCGAAATCCCAGCAAGTTAACCAGCTGTTAGGATTTCTGGGAGTTGAAGGGCAAAACATCTGGAGACCCACAGGTTGAGAACCACAGTTCTTCCAAAATGTATCCATGCCTCTTTTCTTTCATCAGAATCCACTTTCTAATGTTTTCCATTTTGTGGACTAAGAATATACAGGTTTATTGTTTCTTCTTGTTATGCTATTCATGAATGCTCAGTGAGGAATTCTGGTGGCAGCTGCTGTTTACCTTGGCAGTTGAAAGTAGGCACATATGGCTAGAGTATGATTGATTTTAGCAGAATCCTTCTTTCTCAGCTGAAGCTTTACTGCATTGTTTATCGTAGACACACGTTTACAACTGAATGTAACTGAATGTTTCTCTATCCACCATCCTCTCAATGCCAAAGCTGCTAAGAAAAAAACATCCAGCTACACTTAGGATGAGGGGGGAAGGGGAGCTGTTAAAACAGTTTCTTTGTCAAGAGGCTTTGTGCATTGAGGTATGCCTATACAGTGTGAAATAGGTCAATTACTTTTTTGATAGTACAATTACACATACCTAAAATACATAAAAGTAATCCTAAAAGAGAAATATTATCTTGTGAAGTCCTTTGTTACAAATAAAAGGGGGGAAATGCAGATTTTTATTACATTTCAGTCTTCATTGTATGTTTATGAAGAGATGGGTGGAATAAATGCAGCTTTGTTCCCTGATTTTAGAGCACTTTAGAGAACTAGTTGAAAGAATCTGGAAATAAATACAGTGTTAGAGAAATGCTTTTAGGTTAGGGAAGTGAATGGGATTTACTGAGTCTTGCTCTAGGGGGGAAATCCAAATTTGATAGAGTTCAGTGTCCAAGATACCAATGCATCTGGGAGAGAGCATTTCCGTCTTCTCTTTGTAAATACATTCAATTTCACAATTTCAATTTGTTTGTAGGTTTCAACTAGTTTGTAGAACAGACCACTATAGATCTGTTTGCATTACATATTTAAGAAGTATGCTGTTTGTGAAATAAGGATAGATTTTCCCCACTTTATAATTCAACCTTATTGGTACAAAGGGAGTTAAAACATTTTAAAGCACTTTAGCAGAAGGTAGGAGAGGAAAACTGTGTGCCTAATCAATAACATTCTACAAGGCTGAAATTAAATGAGTTCTGAAAAGAAGCTAAGGGCAAAAGAACAAAATGTTCATTTCTCTTTCTAATGTGAAGAGGAGCAATGAGAATTATGTGGAAGACATTTTATGAACTAGCCAAATTGACAGCTTAATTTTGCAAACTTGTAAAGTAATCCACCAAGCACTTTAGCCAGAGGTATCTCTGGATTTAAATCAGTTTACCAGCTCTCTTATGGCACACTTGCTCAGAAATGCATTCCACTCATTTCAAATAACTAATTCCCAGGTAGGGGACTTCATTTAATTCATTCTTATGTGGAAGAACAAAGTTTTGTTGAACTGTTGAAAATAAAGAAATTTCAAACTTTGAGGCTTTTCCTGAACATTTATTTTGTGCAAAAACAATGTACTTTGTGGGAACTCACACCCTCTGTGCAAAAAAGTTGTATTTACTAAAATATAATTTCCACAAAAACACCTCAAAACATAAAAATTATCATGTCAGTTCACCATTTCTACAAGGAGACCCCAATGGCACAATGGGTTAAACTCTTGTGCTGGTAGGACTGCTGAACGAAAGGTTGGCGGTTCAAATCTGGAAAGCTGGATGAGCTCCTGTCCTTTTTTTGGATTTTGGAATACCTGTATTTGCATATGTGTACACAATTAAATTTCTTTGAGATGGAACTTAATTTATGTTTAATGTACATCTTATAAATGTAGTCGGTAGGTAATCTTATACACAAGATTTTAATCATTCTGTGAACAAAACAAATGTTGTGTACATCGAACTATCCAAAAGCAAAGGAGCTTTCCCAGCCACGCATGTGGAGAAGTTTGGAGTATTGAATAAGAGAAGTTCAGCCTGTATATCAGTGGTTCCCAACTTGTGGTCCGTGGACCACCTGTGGTCTGCAAGAATGGAAATATGGCCCGCAGCCTCAGCATTACTACACCATTACCTCGAGTAATTGGTCTCGCGAAACCCTCTTATAGCGCCAAGGCAACGGGATGTCGGGAGGGGAGAAGCTGACTACACACATGAAAGATTACTACTACCACATCAGGTCTAGATTATTAAATATGGTTTTCTGTGAGCGAGCAGATAGCGACTACTTGATGGCACATGTTCTGTATCAGAAACTAGAGCTGATGTGATCTATCCAATGCAATTTTCTGTCTGTCAGCTCCAGCCTCCCACAGGATGGTAAAGTATCTGGGCGTTCCCTGGGCAACGTCCTTGCAGATGGCCAATTCTCTCACACCAGAAACTACTTGCAGTTTCTCAAGTTGCAATTTCTATACGAAAGTGTCTCAATATATTGAAATCATTTTTCAAATTGAGATCAAAAACATTTGCAAGTGCTCTTTACATTCTTGTTCTCAAGTAAGCTGTTACAGGATTTTGATCATATCCTTCTGAAATCTACTATGTCTTAAATACAAATAGAGAAGCACCAAAGAGGAGCCACGCTACATCTTTCTTTGATTAATACTGCAAATAATCAGATCTATTTGTAATTTAAAACAGGCTAGAAACCACGGGTATTATTAATTTGAATTCAAATACATTCATGACAAGTCTAAACTTGCTGTAAAATAATTTAGCATAAGAAAACTTACTTTTAATCAGAAGCAACATTACTATTACAGAACAAAATGAATCCCTTCATTATAAAATATTTACTCAAGATAAGCAGTATTAATTAATTTTTTTAAAACATTACCCAGGGTAGATCACCTGAAAATCGTAAGCTAATGGAAAAAACACCGTATCTCAGTCAATGTTTTAATACAAAGATGCACACAGAGACAAATGCACCGAGAAGCTGTCAAGGCGCTGTTTGATGCTGCCCCCTTTTGCCAGGCAAAGTCAACAGCCAAGATAGATTCCCAGGAAAACTTTTCTCAACCTGTGTATATTTTGAGTGAAATGCGTTCACACTAAATTGTCATAACCTCCTAACAGATCTGTTACATCAAAGATCATAATTCGAATCTATGACCCTCTATAGAGCCTACCAGCTGTTTGGAATTGTGGGAGTTGAAGTCCAAAACACCTGGAGGGCCGAAGTTTGCCCATGCCTGCTCTATAGAGTCATGGCTAAAGCTTAATTACAAAGGGTTGCTATTCTTTTTTTAAAAAAAAAATCAATTACTATTCTTGGAAACCAAAGTCCTCCCCTTTTCACACTATGGTAATCAGTTTCAGATTTCATTTTTAACTTTAGGAAATTATGTTTGAATAGGAATTTAAAAAAGGACGTCTACCTTTCAAGATCCTATGGTTTGGCACACTTCTGCCTGGAATAATGCCCCCACAGGACACTGTAGCACTTATGCCATGGACAATTGCTCGTAGCCAGATATGATCATCTTTCAGAGGTAAAGTCTCAGAGATGAGACTGTAAATGACTGTGAAGACCTATTCTGGATCCAAATAGCCTCTTACATTGTAAAAAAAGGTAAACGTAAAAGTTTCCACTTGACATTAAGTCTAGTTGTGTCGACTCTGGGGGGCGGTGCTCATCTCCATTTCGAAGCCAAAGAGCCGGTGTTGTCCATAGACACTTCCAAGGTCATGTGGCCAGAATGATTGCATGGAGCAACTTCCCACCAAAAAGGTACCTATTGATCTACTCACACTTGCATGTTTTCGAACTGCTAGGTTGGCAGAAGCTGGAGCTAACAGCGGGAGCTTGCCCTGTTCCGCGGATTCAAACCACCAATTTTTCAGTCAGCAAGTTCAGTAGCTCAGTGGTTTAACCTACTACACCACCAGGGACTCCCACATTACTTAAACATACAGAAATATATATTGTCATCCCTGGGCCTTTCTGAGTTAAATGCTTTGAAAATGGTCAGGATTCACCATGCCTGAATAGGTTATTCCTTATCTGAAATGCTTGGAACCAGAAGTGTTTTCGATTTATTATTATTATTATTATTATTATTATTATTATTATTATGGATTTTGGAATACCTACATTATTAAATATGGTTTTCTGTGGCCGAACAGATGGCGACTGCTGGATAGCATATGTTCTGTATCAGAAACTAGATTTGATGTGGTCTATCCAATGCAATTTCCTGAATCAGCACTCCAATTAACCAAACCAAATCTAAAGTTGACCAAAAACTGATTCGTAACCCTTTTGGTACTAATGTTGGAGAGTGGTCCCTGGTCAAAAAAAAAAAAAAAAGCTGGAAACCACAGCTGTACATGAAAACATTCCTTTTGAATAAACAATGCAATGAAAACTACAGAGCTCTCCACAGTCCAGAAGAAAACCACAAGGTCAGCCCAAGATATAACAGTGAGTCAGCCAAAACAACAAATGCCAACCTGTATCTCACCAAGTCAATGTGCCCAAGGTCTTCTTGTACATAGAAGCTGGGACAGGGGGAGATGCAGCATCCCCAATAGAAAGACAACTGCACTTTTAAGACAACCCAAATCTGCCTCACTCTGCTTAATGGCAAGGCTAGCCCTCATAGCAGTTAATTTAAAAATAATTAGTCATGATACATACTAAGTCAAGCTTCTGGTAGAGACTGTTACCTGTAGCTTTTGGCCATGCAGCAAAACCATTTTGGTCACGTTGCCACAACCCCATCCTCTCTCACACACACCCTTGATCAATATTTCTGGAAATAAACTTTCCCTCACCAAAACCTACAGCCTCTGCCAAACAGCAAGCTTTGATATGACTTTCCACAGCCATCTGGATCGCTGAGAGCAGAGCTCCCCTCTGCACATCTTACAGTAACTCCATGTAGACCTGTGTCAAAAATGAAGCTTTGTCACTTACCATGAGATGGAGCAACTTAACCTCTGGCTCTCTACAGCAGTGGTTCTCAACCTGTGGGTCCACAGGTATTTCGGCCTACAACTCCTAGAAATCCCAGCCAGTTTAGCAGCTGTTCGGATTTCTGGGAATTGAAGGCCAAAATATTTGGGGACTCACAGGTTGAGCGCCACTGCTCTAGATGTTTTGAAGTACAACTCTTACACTCCCTGAGCAATGATCACGTTGGGTGGAAGTGGTGGGAGCTGTAGCTCAAAACAAAACAACTTCATCAGGAGGGACCACAACTTGCCAACCACTTTCATTAAGAGTTTATATTCACAGGAACACCTGTTTCAAATCTTATGACATATGTGCCCCATGCTTTGCTTTCTGACCTGAAAACAAGAGTAGATAGCATACTGCACTAGCTTTCCTACTAGAAGACTTTCTCTACCTGCTAATGTTAACACATGCTGTGCACCCCAAGAGTTTGAGCATCACAATATAGGATATACTGGAATAAAGTTATTTCGTTGTTTATCCTTGTTCTTTCCCCACCTACTACAATGCACAATGAAGGACCTTCTCACAGCGATATCAGAGGCACTCCAAGTGGCCAGCTTCTGGTCAAAAGACATTTAATATAATGCCAAGGGTTGTTTTTTTTACTTTGTTTGTGTTTCTAAATACATTGTAACTGTACCCTCAATTCACTTCTGACACAATAAATAAATAAATATTCCTTTCACATCAAAACAACCAAGAACTGTTCAAATTTCCTCAGAATCTGACTAACTACAATCAATCTCACAAGTGAAAGGTCCCCTTAACAAAAACAACAATCAAGAAAAAGAAAATATGGGATATTATTTTTTTTTCATGTCAGAAACAACTTGCAAAATTGCAAGTCACTTCTGGTGTGAGAGAATTGACTGTCTGCAGAGACATTGCCCAGGGGATGCCCGGATGTTTCATGTTTTACCATCCTTGTCGGGGGCTTGTCTTATGTCCTCTCCTGGGGAGCTGAAGCTAACAGAGGAAGCTCAACCCGTTCTTCCCTGATTTGAACCACTGACCTGTCGGTCAGCAGTCCTGCTGGCATAAGGGTTTAACCCATTGCACTGAGGACTCTTGTCCAAAAATACAAACACAAGGAAGAAAAACCGCCAAGGCACACTACACTCTCAGCTAATGGATGGGTGGATAAACAACTGTATGCCAGAAGGTAGTTTCACTCCCAGTTAACATTTAGAGCACCCACACACATCAGTGCTATAAACATCAAAAGAGAAAACTCGCTTCGAGTCTCCCAGCCTTATGTCCTTTCAGCCATAGTGACAGACAGTTCTAAGAGTGTTTTTAAAAAAGGAGGAGAGAGAGAGACTAAGAAAAAGCATACAGAAAGATTCTCATCCTATTTGGGTAAAGTGACACAAACCTGCTGTACAATCATCAGGTTTCCTATATATGGAAGCTATTGATATCGCCAGAACACCCATTGAATGTACAAGAAATGACTTGTAAGGTAAAGGTAACATTAATTAATCTGACATTAATTCTAGTTGTGTCCGAGACCGGGGGGTGGTGCTCATCTCCATTTCTAAGCCAAAGAGCTGGCGTTGTCCATAGACACCTCCAAGGTCATGTGGCCAGCATGACTGAATGGAGCGGCGTTACCTTCCTGCAGAAGCGGTACCTATTGATCTACTCACATTTGCATGTTTTCAAACTGCTAGGTTGGCAGAAGCTGGGACTAACAGTGGAAGCTCACCCCACTCCCTGGATTCAAACCGCTGACCTTTTAGTCAGCAAGTTCACCAGCTCAGCGGTTTAATCCACTGTGCCACCAGGGGGTTCAGAAATTATTTGTAGCAAGGATTAAATACACAAACGCATAAAAAGAAATGGCTTGGAATAGAAAAATCAAAAGATATAGTCCATATGGAGTTACTTGATGACACAGAAGCATGTTTTTGAACTAGGAGATACCATGTTCTAGATCTGCTGTCACATTTTAGAATAAAGGGCAACCCCTTAACAAAACGGAGCGTTATACAAACCAGGAGAAACTGTCACTTCTGAACACAACTGTGTGGGATGGAGAAACAACTGTCGTGGCCAATACGACACTTATCTTCCTAGATCTTACTCAAAGCAGGAAGAATTCCTTAGGATCGTGACTCACCAACATACCCAGGCTGTTCTAACCTTCTCCCTTCCCTCCTCTTCCCAAAGCAGGCTTGGAGGCTAAACATGCCCCTTCCAAGCAATCCATTTCACACTGCAGAGCCTATTAATCATACAAGCCAATCTGAAAGAGGAGGGAAAAGTTTTAGTCAGAAGGAACGACGCGCACGCACGCATGCACGATTCAAGCAAAAAGCAGCAGCTATTTTAAAACCCTGAATAATTTTACTTAAATACCAGCAAAGTTCCCCACCACCCACCTCACTTTCTCTCTCTGCAACTTGCGAGCGGAATATTCTTTTTTGTTGATGTTGCCTCACAGGCCAGACAGGAAAGCAAGTCTTGCAGAACAATGTCAGCAGCCGCATCTCATCAACTGAAAACTATCAGGGCCAGTTAACACCTCCCAACAAAGGATTCCCCCAGGCAATTGGAAGCCAGACCTTGAAGCTGCAAGGCTATTCAGTGCTAATCAAGGTGGCCAATTGCAACATTCACACTTGCCTCAAGCAGACAAGAGTTCTTTCTCCCACCCTGGACTTTCCACAGATATATAAACCTCACTTGCCTAGTTTCCAACAGACCTCATGACCTCTGAGGATGCCTGTCGTAGATGCAGGCAAAACGTCAGGAGAGAATGCTTCTGGAACATGGCCATACAGCTTGGAAAACTCCCAACAACCCACTCTAGCCCTTCTCTTACAAAAAAAAATGCTCTTCCTCAACTCAATTCTCTAACCAGACCTTAGGGAGAGAGTCTCTGCCATCATACCCTCTGCACAAACTTCAGGCTCACTCAAATAGATTTTCTGCCTGCAGCTCAATACATTTCGTGCGGTGAAAGTGAGAGAGAGGGGTGTCTATTTAAAAGTAGAACTGGAGGGAAGAATATTTTCAAAAGGTGAGGAATAAGCATAATTATTTGGAGCAGAGAGGTCTGATTTCACCCTCAAAGAAAGTACATTAAGGAGAAATCGAATGCTGAAATATGCCACATGCTCTGAAACTGAAGGCAGGGGGGGAAAGCAGGAACGGTTTTCTCTAAAACTCTAAAATCAGGACAGTAAATAATGAGCAAGACTCAAATAGCAAGGGAATTCCAGGCGAGAATCAATCAGGGCCAGCTAATCACCTCCCAACAAATGATTCCCCCGGGCAGGAAGCAGCCAAGCTTTGAAGCTGCAAGGCTATTCAATGCTAGTCAATGTGGCCAATTGCAACACTCACACCTGCCCCAAGCAGAAAGAGTTGTACTGTCAAAGGCTTTCATGGCCGGAATCACTGGGTTGCTGTGAGTTTTCCAAGCTGTATGGCCATGTTCCTGAAGCATTCTCTCCTGATGTTTCGCCCAAATCTATGGCAGGCATCCTCAGAGGTTTAGTAAAGTCTGTTGGAAACTAGGAAAATGGGGGGTTATATATCACAACCTCTGAGGGTGCGTGCCAGAGATGCAGGTGAAACATCAGGGGAGAATGCTTCTGCAACATGGCCAAACCTCTGAGTATGCCTGAAATAGATGTGGGCAAAATGTCAGGAGAGAATGCTTCTGGAACATGGCAACACAGCCCGGAAAACTTATTCCCCCTCTGGACATTCCACAGATACATAAACCTCACTTGCCTAGTTTCCAACATACCTCACAAAACCTCTGAGGATGCCCGAAATAGATGTGGGCAAAACGTCAGGAGAGAATGCTCCTGGAACATAGCCGAACAGCTGGGAAAACTCACAACAACACAGACATGAGTTCTTCCCCCCACCTTGGACATTCCATAGATATATAAACCTCACTTGCCTAGTTTCCAACAGACCCCACAAAACTGAGGGTGCCTGAAAAAGATGTGGGCGAAGTGTCAGGAGAGATTGCTTCTGGAACATGGATGGAAAACTCACAACAACACTGACAAGAGTTCTTTCTCCCATCCTGGACATTCCATAGATATATAAACCCCACTTGCCTAGTTTCCAACAGACCCCACAAAACTGAGGATGCCTGAAATAGATGTGGGCGAAACGTCAGGAGAGAATGCTTCTGGAACATGGCCATACAGCGTGGAAAACTCACAGCAACGCAGGAGTTGGCCATTCAATCCATGGACCTCCCTTTCCCCCAGTCTTTCCCCCTAGCCCTCCAAATCTGGGGAAGAGAGCGAGAGCAATGTGTTTTGCTGCAGCCCTGGAACCAAAACACTGCCAGGCTCTTTTCTCAGACACTTGTTATGAAGAGAGACCTACACAAAGCGACCCAACAATGCAGCAAGTGGAAGGAAAGAAGAAGAGCTGGAAAAGGGGAACTTTTCTTTGTGCACCTTGTCTCCTGATAAGGCAGAGAAGAGAGGCGCGGGTCTGGCCTGGAAGTGGTGCTTTTTCTTCCTTCCTTTCTTTCTTTGCCCCTCTCTCTATCTCTCCATCTCTTTCCTCTCCCCTCTGGGTTCCCCCCAATGCTTGCAACCAGAGAGGCAGGCAAGCAGTCAAGCAAGCAAGCAAGCGCCTTCCTCTTCTTCTTCTTCTTCTTCTCCCCTCTCCCCTCTCTCTCCCCTCCGCTTTTGATCTCCATCAGGACGTGAGCAGAAAGTGAATAGGCCACCCCGACCACAAAGGCACATTACTTCCCATCGGAACAAAAAGAGAGGGAGAATGGAGAAGGGAAAGAGGGAGAAATACCAATACCTTTCGCTTCCCTCCAATTGCTCCTTAAGACAAGAACAGAACCAGGGATCCAAGGCGGGGAGATGGAAACTGGGACCACAAACCTCCCAGGCTTCTGGATGGAGTTTCGACCCACCTTTGTCTCCCCAAATTCCCCCAAAACACACCAACCTGAAGAGGATAGGGTAGTGGAAAGGAGGAGGGCATGAACCCTCCAAAAGACAGGGTGAGGAAGGGGAAAGCGGACCTTTCTTTCCTCCTCCTTCCTCTCAGCCCCTCTTGCAAGCGCCAACAAAAGCCCCTTCCTTCGCGCCTCCCGCTCAAGGCAGAGCCAGCCTTGCCTTCCTCCTCCTCCTCCAACCCCCCAAAACCCAAGTTCCCAAACTTTGCAACTTTTCTAAAGAGGGAGAGAAAAGCAGAAAGGCTCCGGCGCCTTTCGGACTTACCCCCATCTTGGCGGAATCCGCGGGCGGGTTGCAAAGCGTTCACACGCGCTGGAAGGAGGATTATCCGAAAGGAGAGAGGGGCTCGCCAAGGATGTCAAGAGAAGCCCAAGGAGGAGGGGAGGAAAGAAGGAGAAAGCCTCGCCGAAAGCGCCCCCACACCCAGTGATCCCAGGAGCCGCTTGTAGCAGAGGCAGGAGCAGGAGCAGGAGGAGCGCCTGGCGCCCACTTGGGTCCGGAGTCACTCCTCCTCCTCCTGGTTTCCCTCCTTCTTTTCCCTCTTCTCCCCTCCTCGCCCTCTTTCCCTCCCCGCCGCCCTATCAGAAACGCCCCAGCCCCCTTTTCTTCCTCGCCTTCTTCATCCGGAGGGGAGGAGAGCCAGGAAGGAGGAGGGAAAAGAAGGAAGGAAGGAAGGAAGGAAGGAAGGCAAAGGAAAGGCAAGGAAAGGAAAGAGGGAAGGAAGGGAGGGAAGGAATGAGGGAAGGAAAGGAAGGAAGGTAGAAAGGAAAAGAAGGAAAGGAAAGAAGGGAGGGAAGGAAGGGAAGGAGGAAAGGAAGGGAAGGAAGGTAGAAAGTATGAGAAGGGAAGGGAAGAAGGGAGAGGAGGAAGGGAAGGAAGGACTGAAAGGAAGGCAAGAAGGAAAGGAAGAGAAGGGAAAGAAGGTAGAAAGGAAGAGATGAGAAGGAAAGGAGGAAGGGAAGGAAGGAAGGAATGAGGGAAGATAGAAAGGAAGAGAAGGGGAGGAAAGGAAGGAAGCAACGAAGGAAGAGAAAGGAAAGAAAACTAAAGAAAAGAATAAAAGACGGGAAGGAAAGGAAGGAAGGAAGAAGGAAGGGGAGTAAGAAGGGAAGGAAAGGAAGGAAGGAAGGAAAAGCAGGGGAGGAGACCGAGTTGGGGGGGGGGGGAGAAAGAAAGAGGGAAGGAAGGAAGGAAGGAAGGAAGGAGAGAGAGAGAGAACGGGAGCCCTCCTGGTGCCAGCCAGACACCTCGCAGGAGGCGCAGCTTCCACTCCGGCCACAGACCAGCCTCGGGATGGAGGGACACGCGTGGGCGCTCCGGCTTTGGGGAGAAAGGGGAGAGAGCCAGGCAGCGCCTACTTGGCAGAAAGCATGGCAGAGTCTTTCAGCTCCTTTTCAGTCGGCCGGAATCCTTTTGTTCCTTCCTCGGCCAGTTGTTCTGCTTGCTTTGGGGGGTTTCTTTTTGGGGTCCCTGTTTCCATCCCAGAGCGGTGGCGTGCTCAGCCAGGCATTGGGTCCTCCTCCGAGGCCCCTGGAGGCTTGGTTGTGTGGTGCTTCCTTTCCACGCGGGGCGAGGGAGAAGGCGCGCCTTTGCCAACACAACCCTTGGGAGGAAGAGAAGAAGGGAAGCGCTTGGCTTGAACCCTGCCCACTGTGGACACAGAGAGAAGCCGCGACGCGGTGGAATCCCTTGAGCTGCCGCCGTGGCTGAGTGAGTGCTGCCGGACCCTGAGAGTTGTGGTTTCACGCATGGAGTGCCTCCTCCCCCTCCTCCCCCTCCTCCTCCTCCTCGCGCAGGTTCCAAGCCTTCTTTTCTCGGGTGGCGTGGGAATCCAGAGAGGGCAGCAAGGGACTCGCGACAGGACTCCGAATCAACGCCGCCTTCGCTCGGGATTGGGCCGGAGGCAGCACAAGGACGGGTCCTGCCTTTTGAAAAGCCCCAAAAGGGAGAGAGAGAGCCAGGGGGAGAGCTTGGGAAAAGTCTCACTCGGCGAAACCACCGGTACATTCATTGCAGGCGCAAACCCTGGTTTTTCCCTCCTAGCCCGCTAGGGGGCGCTCGGCCAGCAGCAAAACTTTATCACTGAGCGCCTTTCGAAACGGACCAACAAGTCTTGTCGAAGACTTCCATGGCCCAGAATCACTGGGTTGCTGTGAGTTTTCCGGACTGTATGGCCATGTCCCAGAAGCATTCTCTCCTGCATCTAGGGCAGGCATCTTCAGTGTCTAAGGATCAATCTCTGAGGATGCCTGCCCTAAATGTGGGCGAAAGGTCAGGAGAGAATGCTTCTATCCCGCCTGTATGGACATGTCCCAGAAGCATTCTCTCCTGACTTTTCATCCTCATCTATGACAGACATTCTCAGAGGCTGAGGATCAATCTTTGAGGATGCCTGCTCTAGATGTGGGCAAAAATCAGGAGAGAATGCTTCTATTTGGGCTGTATGGCCGTGTCCCAGAAGCATTCTCTCCTGACGTTTCGCCCACATCTAGGGCAGGCATCCTCAGAGGTTGAGAATCAACTGGATGGACTGCCTTCCAACCCTAAGATCTGTAGCCTTTCTGCAAGAAACAATCAAGACCAGTTAACATCACCCAACAAAGGATTCCCCCAGGAAGTAAGAAGCCCAACCTTGAAGCTGCAAGATTATTCAGTGCTAATCAAGGCGATCAATTGCAAAATTCAAGCAGACGAGTTCTTTCTCCCACCCTGGACATTATTCCACAGACATATAAACCCCATTTTCCTAGTTTCCAACAGACCTCACAACCTCTGAGGATGCCTGCCATAGATGTGGGTGAAACGTCAGGAGAGAATGCTTCTGGGACATGGCTATAGAGCCCAGAAAACTCACAGCAACCCAGACAAACAAGTCCCTGGAGTCAGTGGTTGAGTGCATCCCCGCTGTAGAATTAAGGCAGTTTGGCACTGCTTTCATTGTCACGGTTCAATGCTATGCAATCCTGGGAACTGTAGTTTTACAAGGTGAAGGCCTTGTAAAACGACATCCTAGGATCCCATTGCATTGAGCCATGACTGTTCAAGTGCCTTCTCTGCCAAACGATGCTGAAGCCTAACCATTTTATGAGGCAGTTTGCTTTCTCTGTCAAATAGTGTTGGTGCCTCACCAAAAGAACATTGAGCCATGGCAGTTAAGAGTGAACCATCTGAAGATGTCAGCCACAGATGCAGGCTAGAATAAGAATAGTAATAATACACTTTATTTATATTTGGCCTTTCTCCCCTACAGGACTTAGAGCAGATCACAGCACCTACATACACAGGCCTTTACAATCATATACAATGAGACACAGGAGCCCCCCAGTGGTACAGTGGGTTAAACCACTGAGCTGCTGAACTTGCTGATCGAAAGGTTGGTGGTTTGAAATCGAGGAGTGGGGTGAGCTCCCACTGTTAGGCCCAGCTTCTGCCAACCTAGCATTTCAAAAACAATCAAATGTGAGTAAATCAATAGGTACCGCTTCCACTGGAAAGTGACAGCATTCCATGCAGTCATGCCAGCCACATGACCTTGGAGGCATCTATGGACATCGCTGGTTCTTCAGCTTAGAAATGGAGATGAACACCAGCCCCCCCCCCCCCCGAGTCTGACTTGAATAGACTTAAACTTTTTAAAGAAACCTTTACCTTTACAATGAGACACACAAACACAAGCAAAGGCAGAGGCTTCTCTTTTCATTTCCGGCTTCTGGAGGCGGTGCTCATATCTGTCTCTGGGGAGGTGCTTTCTCCATTTTCAAGCTGAGGAGCCTGCATTGTCATCTCCTGGTCGTGTGACCGGCAAGATTGCTTGGAGTGTCTCTTTGCCTTTTACCGCCAAAGCGGTACCTATTCATCTACTCACATTTGCATGTTTTTGAAGTGCTAGGTTGGTAGGAGCTGGAGCTGATAGACATGAGCTCACCCTGTTTTGCGGATTTGAACTGCCGACCTTCAGGTCAACAGTTTAACAGCACAAGGGTTTAACCCATTGCGCCACCATGGCTCTGCAGCCCAAAAACCACACAACACCTCAAAGTACATTCATTTTCCAATGTGGATACCCCTCTAAAAGCACAAATACACACACCTACTTCCCACCCTTAAAATCTCTTAAATTTAATGTAGCCTGAACCATTTTTATTTGGAGGTAAATTGTACCAACTGCAATGAAATGTAACTTCCATTTTGTCTGTATTCTTTCCTAAGGAAACTAGTCTGGGGTGATGGATTGAGAACTGGGCTACACTTTGGAGTTCAAGCCCCTGAAATCCCCACCAGGGTAGGATTCAGATCCCCACTGGTGACCTTAGACAAGGCCCACTCTCTGCCTCAGAGTAAGGCAAAGGCAAGCCCCCTCTGATAAACCTTGCCAACGGAAATGACTGCGAAAGCATGTGACAGTTATTTCCTCTCCAACATTTCACCAACAAAACCTGATGACATAGCAAAGCAGCATCAGAGCATTAAACTCTACAGCAGTGGTTCCCAACCTGTGGACTACCAGTGGTCTGCAAGAAATAAAATATGGTCCACGGCCTCACCGTTACACTCTTGCAACGAGAGTGACTGGTCTCGCGAAACCCTCTTATAGTGCTGAGACTTATACAATACGATATTCTGTGGGCAAGTAGATGGCAACTGCTGGATGGCATATGTTCTTTATCAGAAACTACAGCTGATGTGGTCTATGCAATGCAATTTTGTGAATCAACACCTCAAATAAGCAAACCAAATTTAAAGTTGACCAAAAACTGATTCATAACCCTTTTGATACTAATGTTGGAGAGTGGTCCTTGGTCCAAGTGGTCCCTGGTCAAAAAGAGGTTTGGAACTACTGCTCTACAGTGTATACACAGCAATTGAAGTAAGCTGAGTGCAAAGGACCGGGCTGTGGCACAGCTTGTTAGTAGCCAACTGCATTAAATCACTACTGACCAAGTTCGAAACCAGACTGAGTCGGAGTAAGCTCCTGACCATTAATAGTCTAGGTTGCTGTCGATCTATGTAGCCCAAAAGACAGTTGCATCTGTCAAGTAGGAAATTTAGGTATCATGTTATGTGGGGAGGCTAATTTAACTAATTCACGACACCATAAAACCTTCCAGCAGCGTGCATAAGAATGAGGAAGTATTCCATCAAGGATTCAGTGTCATAAATGGATGGTGAAGCAGCAGCTCCCCCTGTGGCCGGAACCAAGCATACCTTCATGAAGCCAGAAAGCTTGAATGTTAAATTGACTCTGTCTATATATGTTGTATGTCTAAATGGCATTGAATGTTTGCCATGTATATGTGCATTGTAATCTGCCCAGAGTGCCCTGCAGGGTGAGAAGGGCAGAATAAAAATACTGTAAATAAATAAATAATAAATAAAGACAGAAGGTGGGAGGAGCAGGCAAGAGGTTTTGAAAAAGTGGCCAGATATGAGATTAATTGGCATTGTTCCTGTCAAATAAGGACTGTTGAAGCATATGGTATTCCAGCTTCAACTTAATATGCCATGGCCAGGCATGAGCCACTCTTCAAATGCTTTTGGCCAACAGCCCACTTATTCCCTCCACATTAAATTTCACAATTTGAGCTGATAGGAATTGTAAATACAATCATCAGGAGGGCCACAGCTGCCACCCACAGGCTAAAACCATCAACACACCTATGTATCCTACCAAACCAAGGATGAAAAACCTATGGCCTCCTAGGTGCTGATGAAATACTACTTTGACAGTCCCTTGCCACACTGGCTGGGCCTATGTGGAAGTAGGCATTTGGTACTCCTAAGCAGACTCCCACAGAAAATTTGGTCACTTCTAGTAATAATACAAGGTAGCACAATATGTCAAATGCACACAAAAATAGAATATATTTTATTAAACCTGCAGGATTTTAAATAAATGTTTTAGCAATTTAATGTTTTAATGAATTGTTTTAATTGTTATTATTATTTATTTCTGTTGTCGGCGTTGAATGAATGCCTGTTGTGAACCCACTCTGAGCAAATAAGTAAATAATAATAATAATAATAATAATAATAATAATAATAATAATAAATATATCAATAGCCAGTATCTCAAGCAACATCATGCCCACAAGCCATCTAATAAGATTTCTCCATAGGGTGTAGAGTTCAATGACGTGGCCATGTTAGTCTGGGATATCAGTACATCAAGAGATTTCCCAGCATCTTAGAGACTGAAAGAACAAAACGAGTCGACTAAGGAAGTCAACTTGGTATATGAAAGTGTATGCTAACATCTTTGTTCTCTGAGGTATACAAGATCCCTCTGCATACTAGTAAGATCTCTTGATTAAGATGACAAATTTAATCCTGAAATATATCACTTTTTAAAGAAAGTATTTCGACACTATTCTGCCAAATTAACCCAGAAGTGGCAACCTGGTCTAATAATGGCTCTGTCTTGATTTTAAAATTACAACCAGTATGTATCTCTTCACCAGGAATCCTTGGATGCATTTGCATTGTAGAATTAATGCAGTTTGACACCATTTCAAGTGCCATGGCTCAATGCAGTGAAATCTTGGGATTTGCAATTTAGCGAGGCACCAGACAGAGAAGGCTAAAGACTTTGTAAAGCAACAACTCACAGGATTCTAGACTATGGAGAAAAATTAAGATCATTGCCACTTTTAAACTTGGCAAAGATGCATCCAATGCCAGGAGCTACTGACCAATCTCTCTCTTATGTCATCTATTTAAAGTATATGAGAGGATGCTGTTAAATTGACCAGGTCCTGTTATTGAACCCCAGCTTACTGCACAACAAGCAGGTTTCACACCAGGGAAGAACTGTACAGCTCAAATTGTTAATCTGACCGAGTATTTTGAGGTAGGCTATGAGAAAGGTTGCATTACGGAACAGTTTTCGTGGACCTTACGGCAGCCTATGATACTGTGCAACATAAAAAAAATACTGCATAAAATCTACCATATTACACGGGACTATAATTTTACAAAAACTATCCAGACCCTCCTAAAAAACCACAGCTTCTATATGGAGTTTCAAGGCAGGAAAAGTGGATGGAGGAGGCAAAGGAATGGTCTACCCCAAGGCAGCGTTCTTGCACTGACCTTGTTTAACATCTTTACTAACGATCAGCCACAGCCACCACTCACAAAGAACTTTATATATGCTGATGACCTTTACCTAACAACACAAGCAAAATAATTTGAAACAGTTTATATCCAACTTACTAATGCCCTGAAAGATCTCTCCAGCTACTGAAAAGATAACCACCTGAAGCCTAACCCTGTCAAGACACAAGTGTGTGCTTTCCACCCATGTAACTGTGAAGCCAACAAGAAATTGAAAGTTACCTGGGAAGGCCAAGAGCTTTAACACTGTTTCCATCCTAAATATCTCTGTGTCACCTTAGATCGAACACTAACATTTAGGAAACACTGTATGAACACAAGCACAAAGTAGCTGCATACAACAACAACCTGTGGAAACTTACTGATAGCACATGGGGTGCAGACCCCAAATTAATAAGCACGTCAGCTCTGGCTTTGTCTTACTTATGCCTGCCCTGTTTGGCACAAGTATGCCCACGTGAAGCTGGTGAAGCACTAAACGAAACATGCAGAATAATTACAGGATGTCTCAAACCTACGCCCGTTGATAGACTCTATAAGCTAGCTGGCATTGCCCCCCTGATGTGTGACAGGAAGTTACTTCCAACTGTAAGAGAAATAAGATTGAACATTGTCAAAGCCATCCACTGCATGGGTGTCAGCCTCCTCCCAGTAGACTCAAATCAAGGAAAAGCTTTATGAGAACTGCCTCTCCTCTTGGCGTCCCCCCAGCAACAGCAAGGTTATCCCTCTGGGCAGCTAGACCAGGAAATCCCAAATGGATGGCCCCCCATGAGGGTCTGTCTCCAGGGGCAAACCAAGAATGGGCAACTTGGAAGGCCCTGAAAAGGCTCAGACGTGATTCCGGGAGATCAAAAGACAACCTGGCAAAATGGCACTACCTAGAAGAATCCTCCACCTTGTGTGACTGTGGAGCAGAACAAACAACTCCACATCTGTATGCTTGCCCATAATGTCCTGCCTCATGCACAGAAGAAGAACTATTTAAAGCTACAGACAATGCAGTCTCTGTTGCCCATTTTTGGTCTAAAATTATGTAGCCGCTTGAGTTCCCTCTATTTGATCAGTTTTATACTTGTTAATTTATGCAATACTTTTTACACTAAATAAATAAACAGGACTCCATAACATTCCTTATCCAACCTTCGCTCATCCAACATACTGTATTATCCAACACAGTCTTCCTCCTTCCTGGATCCACAGCTGTTTCAATACATTGCAATGTTTTGGTGCTAAATTTGTAAACACAGTAATTACAGCATAACATTACTGTGTATTGAACTGCTTTTTCTGTCAATTTGTTGTAAAGCATGATGTTTTGGTGCTTGATTTGTAAAATCACAACGTAATTTGATGTTTGATAGTCTTTTCCTTAATCCCACCTTATTATTCAACATTTTCGCTTATCCAACGTTCTGCTGGCCCATTTATGTTGGATTATTTATTTATTTATGTTGGATAAGCAAGACTCTTCTGTATCACTTTTAAACCAGGAACAGTTTTTTTTTTCAAATTTTGTTACAGAGTGTTATTAACTTCAATGCTCTTTGCTTCACTTGTTGCTGAGCAGAACCTTAGAAAACACAAGTAAGAACTGGTTATTATTTGATTTTAGAATCATAGAATCCTACTGTTGGAAGAGACTCCAAAGGTCATCCAGCCCAACCCCTGCCATGCAGGAAAATACAGTCAAAACAATCCTGAAGATGGCCATCCAGCTTGTGCTTAAAAATCTTCAGGGAAGGAAGCTTCACTAGACTCCAAGGCAGCATATTCCATTGCCAAACAGTTCTTTCCATCAGGGAATTCTTCCTAATGTTTAGATGGAAATCTTCTTTCCTGCAATTTAAATCTATTGCTCTATTGAGTCCTAGTATCTAGTGCAAAAGGAGAAAACAAGCTTGCTCCGTCAAATATTCATATATATCCCTTCTCAGTCTTTTTTTCTCCAAGCTAAACATACCCAGCTCATTTTAAATATTGATACATGTGTTAATTTAGTGCTTTTGTGTGTATTTATATTTCCAGCATTTAAAAAAATTAAAAGCAATTATTAACTTTAATAATCCTGTATTTTTTAATCTGCTGAGTTAAGCATGCCTTCTCACAGAACTATGCTTATTGATCACTTTTTGTCCAGTTAATTTCTGCATAATAAAACAGTTAACCATGGGATCCCTCAACAAATTACATTTACTGTCTTCATAAGCTTTTATCTGTAGCTTCCCAGTGCTGCTTTCAACTACTGATTAAAAAAACTTACTGTGTTCCAAGTAAAAAGTCAAAATAATAAAACAAAATTAGTACATTTTGCTATAATCAATTTGTTCCGTGCTATTTTCAAGTATTCACAAGCTGCCATTTGAAGGGTGCAAATATGAATCCAGAATTCTCATTTACCTGATTGCTAGTTATTTTGGGGCACAACCTTCTCTGGGCATTTCTCCCCTTTAAAACTGTTTACATTTATTTCACAATTGAACACTTTCTAATACAAAGACTTTTTGATTAAATTCTGCAAATGGTCCATTTTTAATAATAATAATAATAATAATAATAATAATAATAATAATGGATTATCTGGACAGAAAAACAAGAAAACTGACGATAATCCACTACTCAGCACACCCACGTAACGATGTCAACAGACTATACCTGCCCAGAAAATCAGGAGGCAGAGGGCTTCTGTAAGTGAAACAAACGGTAGAAGAGGAGAAACACGCAGTGGCAGATTATGGGAAAGACAGCCAAGAACCAACTTTGATGGAAGTCAATAGTAGAAAACTGCTTCAAGTGCAAAAGACAAAGAAAGAATACTGTAAAAATACAATGAAGAGCAGAAGAGAAAACTGGCAAAAGAAGGCTCTCCATGGACAGTTCCTGGGGAAAATTGAGAACAAAATTGACAAGGAAAAAACAAGGATGTGGCTCACAAACAGAAATTTGAAAAAGGAGACCGGGGGCCTGATTCTTGCAGCCCAAGAACAAGCCAACAAAACCAATGCCATCAAAGCCAGAATAGAAAAGTCAACTACAGATGCCAAGTGTAGACTCTGCAAGGAAGCAGACGAAATTATGGATCACATACTCAGTTGCTGCAAGAAGATCACACAGATGGACTACAAGCAGGGGCGCAACACAGTTGCTCAGATGATCCATTGGAACTTGTGTCACAAATACCATCTGCCTGCTTCAAAGAACTAGTGGGATCACAAGCCTGAAAAATATATGGAAAATGACCACATCAAACTACTCTGGGACTTCCAAATTCAGACAGAGAGTTTTAGAGCACAGTACTCCTGACCTTACAATCGTGGGGGGAAAAACAAGTATGGATTGTCGATATTGCAATTCCAGGCAACAGCAGGATTGACGAGAAGCAACTGGAAAAGCTGACACGATGTAAGGATTTAAAGATAGAACAGCAAGGACTCTGGCACATGCCAGTAAAGGTAGTCCCGGTAGTGATTGGCACACTGCGTGCAGTGCCTAAAGACCTTGGCCTACACTTAAAAACAATGGGCGCTGACAAAAATACTATCTGTCAGCTGCAAAAGGCCACCTTACTCACATATGCATCAATTATTCACCAATACATTGCATAGCCCTCGACACTTGGGAAGCGTTCAATGTGTGATCAAATACAAAAGCCAGCATAGTGATATTATTTGCTGTGTACTAATCTTATTGTGTATCTAATAATAATAATAATAATAATAATAATAATAATAATAATCCTTCATGTCTAAATCTTATACACATGTCAATTTCTCATTTCCAAAATGTATTAATAATGTACTACATGTCATTTTTACATTCTCAGTTTATTCAGCATGCCCAACTGATAAATGTCATTGGCATTAGCTTTCAGATGGGAGATGGTCATAAATACTGGAGATGACATTGATTTGTTTGGTGAAATTTCCTTGAAATTTTCTCAGTTGGGTGAGGAATTGTCACCAGACTTAGCCGCACAGCTATTGTTGTGAAATGTGGGGAATTCTAATGCAACATGAGGAGAGCCATAACATTCCCACTCCTAAATTATGGGTGCCTCTAAAGAGGTGAAAGGAAAATTTGCCATGAGAATATCAATCTTGCAGAACAGTCACAAATATACTCAGGAGTTTGTTTACTATGGCCCCTAGGTCTTTGCCATCACTCACTGCAAAAACCCTAACTCATTGCAAAAACACACAGATGTATTTGCATGTTTTGTGAGGAGGCTGACCCTTAGGCTTGAACTAAAATGTATCTAAAGTGGCATAAATGAATCCGTATGGTATAGTGGTTTGAGTGTTGGACTCTGGTAGATCAGGGCTAAAATTTGCACACAGAGTGAGCTTGGGAAAGTTACACTCCCTCAGGCTCAGAGGTAGGGGGAATAAAACTTGTGATAGGTTCATTTTAAGGTTGTCATAGATTAGAATTATTTGCAGGCACGCAACAACAACAGTATGAGTGAGCTATTGAAACCAGATGTGTGGGCAGGTTGGTGATCCATTACCAGTGCATAAGAGCATATATGCAGCAGGGGATGAAGTCAATTTCTGCTTCACTATTGGACTCCAGGCCCTGCTGCCAGGAAAGTCAGGGTTATGGGGGAAAGAGTTCACCAGAAATACATCTATAGTGAAAATATCAACCCAGAGATAGCTGTTCCTCAGCAATGGTTGAAGCCATTGTGATCATGTCTTCAAGACATTCAGAAGCTGGCAATGGTCCCACCACACACAAACTGAAGGGGTTGTATTGTGATGTTTGGCAATGTCAAAAGCAGGCTTTGAAGATATGAGGTTTTGGACAACAGCTAGAATCCCTAGCCAGGATCGTCAGTGGATATGCTTTGGGAGTTGTAGACTATTAAATTAGCATTTCCTGGCTCAAAGTCGAGCATAGATGTTTATTGCCTGCTCTGCTTCTCAAGGCCCTTCCAGACAGGCTCTGATACCAAGTTTTCTGCTTTAACCTGGATTATCGTAGTGGTTCAGCCTGCACTTGTTCCATTGCCTGAGGTTTCAGTGCCTAATGACCAAGATCCTGCAGACCCACAGGGGTCTGGAAATGGGGATTTTGGACAGGAGAGTGTTGTTAGCCATGATGAAGCTGATGATTCTGGAATAGTCAAGCCTGCACAAGATGTGCCAGTACAGACAGAGAAAGAGGCTGACAGTCTTGTGTTAGGTTTCCCAAGGGAGTCAAGATTGGAATGTGAAAATGATGTTTTAATTGGACATCCAGGGGAGTCCTCTTTCGATAGGAGTCAGATCTGTCAACAAAGACATCCGGCGGCGAAAGGTGCCACTCTCAAAGATTCATTGTCAAGAGGGTTCCTCCCAAGTCTTCTCATGGGAAAAGCTGTTCAGCAGTGGAACTCTCTGCCCCGGAGTGTGGTGGAGTCTCCTTCTTTGGAAGCTTTTAAACAGAGGCTGGATGCCCATCTGTCAGGGGTGATTTGAATGCAATATTCCTGCTTCTTAGCAAGGGGTTGGACTGGATGGCCCATGAGGTCTCTTTCAACTCTTTGATTCTATGATTCTAAGGCATGGGTTTTTGACTATATATGAGGGCAACTGAGATTGTGTCTTCAAAGGAACCAACGTTTGGTTTAGAAAACAATTCCTGTCTCTTGTTCAAGTTTCTTGTGCCTTGATTTTGCATTCATGTTGATATTCCTGTAACTTTTCATGCCTTTGACTTAATCTTCAAGTTTTGTTCCTGTATTTTCATGTGTCTTTGGTTTTGTTGTCCTGGATTATTTTGGAATCTCAGACTCTTGTTACTTTTGGATCTTGTCATGGTTTTGGACATTCCTGTTTCCTGAACTTGATATTTGGATTCTTATTTTCCATGTTTAAGTGACTCTTTTTATGGACAATACTCTTTACTACTTTTGATCATTTTTTATTCTTTTGCTGAAGTTATTGTTATTCTTCAATACACTGCTTGCTTATAGAGAACTCTGGTGTGTGGCATTGGTTCAGAGGTGCTTTCCCTGCCCTGGTGTGCAACAATTATATGAGTCCCCACTGTTTGATAATCTGGGATATAGGGCTTGTCTGGAAGGGCCCCTAAGAGGCTATGGGGGTTCTCTGACAAAGACATCCATGACCTCAAATCCAAGAGAGAGATGCTGGAGGAGCAAAGAGCATCTCATGGCCCAGTTTCATCTCCAATGAAAGGTTGGGGTTACAGTGCTCAAAAGTGACTTGCCTACTTCTTCCTGCTTGCTCTGAGTCCTGAAGGGAGGCCCGTTATCTGGCAGCAGTTAGTGAAGGTTGAAGGGCAGGTTGTGAGCCATACAGTCCTTCCATGGCTGAGCACTTGCTCTCTCCACACATCTGCTATGACATCACCACATGGGAAGCTGGTAGTGAAGGACTGTCATCTCCCCAGGGCCTGGATTACAGCAGTGGTGGACAGCCCTGGCTTTTGATCACAGTACAGCTCAGTTTTTGAAAAAATGGGACAGCTATTCCTCTCAACCAGTGCCAAGTGCTCTCCCTTAATCATTTACTGTACATGAGGCACGATTAAGGAAATTACCAGTTTTACAAATTGAGATGTGCAACTGTGTTGTTAGAACCATATGAGTCGCTTCAAGGCTGTCAAACTGCAAACGTTCCTGTTTGTTTTCTTCTGTTTAAAAGTGCATATACTGCATGCCCTGCTATGAATGGATCCTAAAATGATGTCCAAGATAATCAAAACAATGAGTTATATTTGTTGAAAGGAGAGCTGCTTTCCCTTTATGCATTGTTTCTACAGAAACTTCTGTTAAAATGTTGACATGATATTTTAACTAACAGGGTGAATCTATGCTGTAGAATGAATGTAGTTTGGCACCACTTGAACTGCCATGGCTCAATGCTATAGAATCCTGGGAGTTGTAGTTTGGTGAGACACCAGCACTCTTTGGCAGATAAGTTTGAAGACAATGTGCAATTACAACCTCCATGATTCCCTAGCATTGAGCCATGTCAAGTAAAATGGTGTTAAGATGCATTAATAAAGGACTTTGAATCTCTCAAATGTCTAATGGTACAGTTTCTGGGGCTGTGGTGGCGCAGAAGGTTAAACTGCTGAGCTGTGGAACTTGCTGACCAAAAAGTTGGCGGATCACATCTGCAGAGCAGGGTGAACTCCCATCGTTAGCCCCAGCTTCTGCCAACCTATCAGTTTGAAAATATGCAAATGTGAGTAGATCAATAAGTACTGTTCAGGCAGGAAAGTTAATGGTGCTTCATGCAGTCATGCTGGCCACATGACCTAGGAGGTGTCTATGGACAACGCCGGCTCTTTGGCTTAGAAACTGAGATGAGCACCACTCCCCAGAGTTGGACATGACTAGACTTAGCGAAACCTTTACCTTTATAGTTTCTGGGGTTTTTCAGATTTTCAGCACTTAGGGCTGAACCAGGAATGTTGTTGCCTGAGATCAAGGATAGGATGCCATAGTAGCAATGGGATGGCATTATTTTTCTTACTTGAAAACAGCATTCTGGTAGGATAGACTGCATGCCATACACAGTTTTCTCTTCATAATATATTCCATGATTCCTTGCCTACCATCGCCCGCCGCTTTCTGAAGCAGATCGTTGTATGAATGCCAGTAATAGCCACACACTACCTCATGGACAAGCTTTTGCAAGTTACTGCTCCCAAGGTAGATTTTTAAACCTGGTTTGGGAACAACAAGACAATCTGCTAAAGTCAACCAGTAAAATTCCTCTTTTATATACTTCTCTGTTTCCTTTGCTCCTACATGACTTCCTTATATGTGCTGTAATTTGTTGTTTTCACTGAACTGTATCCATGTTTCCTGCAGCTTAAACCAGAAAACACAGCCTGGTGTAAACATGTTCAACTGAACTGAAATTTATTTCTGATTCACTTTTTGAACCACTAGGTGGAAGTAATGCATCCAAATGCCAGCTTCCAGTAAAGGGAGACCGAGACTTCTCTGATTTATGAGGCTGTTTCCTGGTTTTCGTTTTACATGCTTACACATATTGGATACCATACTTAATGGGCATATAAACAAGACATATTTGAAAGCTTTACTTATATACCTTTCTGGTATTCCCAATAAAGGTAACAGAGTAGCATATTGTCATAAAGCTGGGATGGTTTCTACCTGTTGTTCGCAGGAAGATCTGCAGTGCTGAACTCCAAAGTAAAAAGAAACAAAACACCAACATAATTACTAGGAGATTAAGGCCTCATCTACACTACACTAACCACTCAATCCAGTTTCAAATCAGTATCAAAGAAACAGAATTATTCAGGAAATCCTGGAACCACTTTGAAGCCCATTTGGTGGTTACATAAACCACAGAGCTTTGGGTTTGCTGTGAGTTTTCCGGGCTATATGGCCATGTTCCAGAAGCATTATCTCCTGACATTTCATCCACATCTATGACAGGCATCCTCAGAGTCTGTGAGGTCTGTTGGAAACTAGGCAAGAGGGGTTTATATATCTGCAGAATAATATCCAGGGTGGGAGAAAGAACTCTCATCTGTTGCTGGCAATTGTGAATGTTGCAATTGGCTTTATTTATTTTTTTAATTTCATGGGCACTAGCTAGTTCATAACTAAGGCTGACTACAGAAGGACTCGGTTCTCTTGTTACAACAGTTTCTCTGGCTCTTGGTCTTTTTTCAGGTGCAAGAAAAATAGTGTTTAATGACCTACAAAGTCCTATGCAGCTCAAGTCAAGGCAGTCTGAATGTACTATATGATTCATTACATGCCTGTCTGAGCCCAGACATCTTCAAGAGAGGATTTTTTCCCCCTCAGTTCTGCCACTTACAGTCACATGTGGTAGAAACCTAAGCAAGGCTGCTTGGCTCTGTAACTCCTTTCCAGAGTAGGCTAGAGTGACCACCTCCTTGATGTTCTTCAGTCATCAGGCAAAAACTTATTCTATTATTATTACTTGATGCACAAGATTAGTACACAGCAAACAAGATCACTGTGCTGCCTCTTCTATTGGATTCCACGTCGGACGCTTCTCAGATGTCTAGGACTATGAGATGTATCAGCAAATAGTGCATGCAGACCCGAGTAGGGTGGTCTTTTGCAACTGACAGATGGTAATTTTGTCAGTGCCAATTGTTTTGAAGTGCAGGCCAAGGTCTTTAGGCACTGCACCCAATATGCCAATCACTACAGGGACCACCTTTACTGGCTTGTGCCAGTCTTTGCAGTTTGATCTTTAAATCCTCGTATCATGTCAGCTTTTCCAGTTGCTTCTCGTCAATCTTACTGTTGCCCGGAATTGCAACATTGCCGAGCCATAGTTTGATTCCCCCCCCCCCCCTCCCAATGATTGTGAGGTCAGGAGTATTGTGCTCCAAAACCTTGCCAGTCTATTATTATCTTACTGACACAAAAACACAGTATGTCACAGCAAACAAGATCTATATGCTGGATTTTGTATCACAAAATCACAAGCCAAACACTTCCCAAGCCTCTAGGACTGTGTGATGTATTATTATTATTATTATTATTATTATTATTATTATTACTATGCTGGCTGTTGTACTTGATCACATGTCGGACACTTCTCAAGTGTCTAGGACAGTGTGATGTATCGGCAAATAATATGTGCAGATCCGAGTAGGGTGGCTTTTTGCAGCTGACAGATATTAATTTTGCCAGTGCCAATGGTGTTTAAGTGAAGGCCAAGGTCTTTGTGTGTGGTTGTTGTTGTTATTGTTATTGTTGTTATTCAGACAAGCATTAACTGAACAGACTTCAACAGGATTCCTTTTCTTTAAAACCCCTGAATTTGTTTATTTAATATGTAATTAAGGTATGTACATATGTAAACCTTGCCTTGGTATTAATGTCCCTAATAGCTCAATTACATAGTAATTGAACTATTAGTCTTTGAGTCCAATTTGGGTGGGGAAGCAGGTTATTAACAATGACAATAGCAATAATTATGATGATTTCCCAAACAGGTCTGGGGCTTTAACACACTATTTAAGGATGGAATTAGCAACCAAAATGTTTGGATCTACAAAATTTTGCTATGAGTTCAGTGAGTCTTTGGTATCCACTGGGATTTGGTTCCAGGATCCCCTGTGGATACCAAAATCTGTGGATGCTCTTATATACAACGGCATAGTAAAACAGGATACCTTGGTAAAATCAAGGTTTGCTCTTTGGATTTAAAAAAAATATCAAATTGTGGATGCCTGGCCTCATGGATGTAAAATCCATTGATACAGAGGGCTAATTAGACATGCTAAATTAATATGAATTCATTATTGAACTGAAACCAAACTTTAGCCTCAGTCATAAGCTATAATTGCTCAACGTTCAGACAATGATCTTTTCACCTCTGAACATTTCACCCTTTTGCACAAAAAGGAGGCTAATCCAAGGCTAGCAGACACACTGATTGAGCACAACCTATGAGATGAAGCCTGAGGCAGCTTATTCTGGCTAATGGCAGGATCAGCCTTGCTTGTGACTACATGCACATCATACATGCTGAAATGACATTAAGAAATCATCTATAAATCATTTCCAAGGATAGAGATATACTGAGTGAGAATGCTGTGTTTTGCCTGTTGCAAATATAACCTCTGTCTAACAAGCATGTTTAACAACACCAAGAAACTCCTGTGCAAACATGTTGTTTATTTGCTCTCTTGCAAACAATTGAGTTAATTTAAAAATGTAATAAGCCTGGGCTGCAAATATGAGGTCATTCTGCTGGACTGTACATTTGGGAACAGAGCCAGCAAATTGTCGAAGGCTTTCATGGCTGGAATCACTAGGTTCTTGTGGGTTTTTTCGGGCTATAGGGCCATGTTCTAGAGGCATTTCTCCTGACGTTTCGCCTGCATCTATGGCAAGCATCCTCAGAGGTAGTGAGGTGACCTCACTACCTCTGAGGATGCTTGCCATAGATGCAGGCGAAACGTCAGGAGAAATGCGTCTAGAACATGGCCCTATAGCCTGAAAAAACCCACAAGAACCTAGAGCCAGCAAATGTTATTTTTTGGATTAAAACACCCAGAACCCCCTAGCCAAAATGCTGCAGGCAGATTCTAGGAGTTGTAATCTGAACAATAACTTTTCCAGGCTTTGAGTTAATACTAAAAAGTATATAATATATTAGTAAATGATAATATGTAAGTTAGAAACACACAAAATATTAACATTAAATTAAACTATGATAAATATAAATCACAAAATTTGTCTTACCTTTAAATCTGGGAGGCCTGCTGTCTCCGTTCCATTTGTATACAGGAAGGATAGCATCAGTCAGCCAAATAATAAGACACCACATCATCATCATCATCATCATCATCATCATCATCATCATCATCTTTAATTACTTATTAATCGCCCTCCATCCAAGATGCTCCAGGTGATTTACATTGCAGAAATCATACAGGATAAAACACATACATACAAATATTAAAATTAACATGGGTCCAATGCTCTAGTAAAAAGCCAGGTCTTAAGTGCTAGGATAAAATGCCCTAAGTCACGCATGGCTCTCAAATAGGGAGGCAAAAAAATCCGTAAGGCAGGGAGAGAAATAGAAAAGGCCCTGCATCTGGTGCTTTCCAAGTGCACTTCCCTAGGACCTGGTATATAGAGCAAATTGCGTTGGGATGGTCGTGGCGACCTCCGATGATGGTAGAACGAGAGACACATGACAGGGCTACATTGTTACAAGGCATTTAAAAGGTAAAGATAAAGATTTCCCCTGACATTAAGTCTAGTTATGTCTGACGCTGGAGGTGGTGCTTATCTCCATTTCTAAGCCAAAAAGCTGGCATTGTCCATAGACGCATCTAAGGTGATGTTTTCGAACTGCTAGGCTGACAGAAGCTGGGGCTAACAGCGGGAACTCACCCTGCTCCCTGGATTCAAACCACTGACCTTTCAGTCAGCAAGTTCAGCAGCTCAGCAGTTTAACCCACTGTGCCACCAGAGAGTCCTGGTTTAGACATTAAACTTGCTAAAAACTTTCATTAGTCTATGTGGAGTTAAAAGAGTTGACATCTTTTATCCTGCACACTTCTTGGACCAAATGAGGCAAATTTAAAGATCCTGTCTCCAAACAGAAAAAGGGAGTAAAAGGGAGTTTCAGGAAATGCAGCTTCTCCCTTCACATGACTTGTATTAAAGCTAACAGTACAAAATCCCATCACTTGCAGAGCTATAAAAGATGCAGGGTATTATCCTGTCATCAGAAAGCAGGAAGCAAGAAGTTGGACATATTAAAATCATCCAAGTGTCTCCACATAAGCATTTTGCACCTCCAATTCACCACCCAGCAGCCCTTAATATTCGTATTACTCCAGAGCATTTAATCTTTGTTGTTCATTCGTTCAGTTGCTTCCAACTCTTCATGACCTTATGGTCCAGCTCACGCCAGAGCTCCCTGTCGGCCATCACCACCCCCAGCTCCCTCAAGGCCAAGCCAGTCACTTGAATCTACACAGTGATAAAAAGCATTGAATCTACACAGTGATAAAAAGTGAGGCACCTTCTTTTGTAACTAGAGGTAACAGCGCATGGAGGTTTGATAAATGAAGAGGAAAGGAGAGCATTGTTCTTTAATCAGTGCCTCTAAATTTAGGCACACTGAAGTGCCATGTTCAACTCAACCACCCACCTCTTTAACTATAGTATTCTTAATTAGAAGTTCCTAACGGCCCTATATTTCTTAGTGTTGGAAAGTGGATTAGATACCATGAAACTTAACCAAACAAAAATATATAACTGGGTAGCAAGACCTGACCAATATGGATAATGCTCCTTCAGAGGACCAGCCTGATGACTTGGCAGACTGAGGTAAGCAGATAAAATTTGGTGTCATGAAAAAGCAATAAGTGGTTATTAATTTAAGGGCCGGGCTTTAGCACAGCAGGTTAATCACCAGCTGCAGTTGCAGTAAATCATGCCAATCAAAAAGTTGACAGTTCGAAGCCCAGCTCCCCGCCCACCTAATGGATCGGAAACAGCAATGTGAGCAGATAAATAGGAACCATGTTTAAAAAATGGGGAGATATTTTACGCATGGCGTTTTGATCAGAAAAAGGAGGAAATTTGCGAATAAAGAAAACTCTTTGGTAAAGAGATAGGGCAACAGCACCCACATGTGCCTGGAACTGAGCACAGCCTCCAAAGTTGCCGAAATATGATAAAGCCCCCCCCCCATATATATATATCTGTTGTCTGTCTTGTCATTGTATAATTGTCATTGAATGTTTGCCATATATGTGTTCTGTGATCCATCCTGAGTCCCCTTCAGGGTGAGAAGGGTGGAATATAAATACTGTAAATAAATACATACATACATACATACATAATTTATTGTCATTTTTTTTCCAAATGTGGAGGGAAAAGTGGCATTTGTGGAATTTTTCTCATTTTACATAACAAAATATGTTGGTCTTGCATATTAGCCACACCACTTGAAAACCCAGAGTTTTAATTTACTCCCCCAACTTATGAAGGCCCTGCACTATTGAAAATGGCTGAAAAGCTTTTTTTTATTATTCCCTGGGCATGAAAAAATTGGGGCTACAGCTCTTAAAATCACCCAGCCAGAACAGCTCAAGGATTCTTGGAGCCATTTAGCTTAAAAGGAACATGTCCAAGCTCTGTTTATTCAAATATCAAGCAGGTACTCTAGGCTATTTCACTGACATCAAGATACATTTCTATCACAGTAATAAGAACCTCTTGGCAGTCACTGCACTGCATATGCATTCCCTGCAGGGATCCAAACTAATTTGGCCGTCAACACTAGTAATTTTGTTGTGGTGGTGGTTTGGTCAACGTGTCAGTTACAATTTTGGGGTGATGCCCAGGCACAACATGCCAAAGCCTGCTTCACACATCTATCGCTCCTGTTGGCCACCAACATCCTAGTCCTGGACGCAATGTCAAGTTACCTTCATAAGAACCTGCCTTTCCTGGGAAATCTCTTGATAAGCTTCCCTATAAGGAGAGATGGTCACTTGCAAAGCCAAAACTGTGACGATAATGCCACAGCTTTCATGGTTATGAGCATCAGACTCATAACAATAGGCATAATGTAGGCATTAAAAAATCATCACAAGGTTGTTTTGATGCAGGGAGAGGTAATTTGGTTAATTTTTTTTAGCAAAGTAGTCCACTTACTGATGGTATGTGGATTCTGGCACAAAGCTGCACTGCTACCAAGCATCTTAACGGACAGTAAACAAATAGTGGTATGGCAGTAAACAAATAGTGGTATGACTGTGCTGTTTTTGAAAATGGTATGAAAATCCAAAGAAACGAACACTCTCATTGCTATTTGATATTTTGCACATTTAAAAAAAGAAAATGTTGCTCCCTTTACATTTATCAGATGGACAATTAATTGGGATGCTGTGAGTTTTCCGGGCTGTATGGCCATGTTCCAGAAGTGTGAATGAGCAAAAAACTCCATATTGAAGCTGCAATGCTAATCAAAGTGGCCAATGGCAACATTCACATTTGCCTCAAGCAGACAAGAGTTCTTTCTCTCACTCTGGACATTCCACAGATATATTAAACCTCACTTGCCTTGTTTCCAACAGACCTCACAGCCTCTGAGGATGCCTGCCATAGATGTGGGCAAAACATCAGGAGAGAATGCTTCTGGAGCATGGCCATACAGCCGGAAAACTCACAGCAAACCAGTGATTCCAGCCTTCAACAACACATTGGACAACAATTTTCTATTTTATTTATTTCCATCAGAATTGGATGCTTGATAGCCATGACATTGTAGTCCTCTGCTAGACTCACGTAATGAAATTATGGCAGTACAGTTTAAAAATGTGAGCCCTTGAGGCACTATTCTATAAAACAATGTTGAGCATGGAGAGAATTGTTTTTATACAACCAGGACAGCAATAGGGTTTAATTATCCTTTTGCCAGAGTAGAAGAGGACTGGTGCTTAAAAAATGAGAGCACCCTCATTTTTATGTGACACAAATACATTCAAAGGGGCTAGGAAGAAACAATGCTTGGATTTTGTTGTTTGTTTTGAACATTTTCATTTTTCCGGCCACCCATTTTGTGACTAAGGGAACTGTTTCTTGTTTACCTGTCGAAAGGGCTGCATTTTTGGACTCCCTTCAGGCTGCCTCAACTTAAGCAATCGGATTTGGTTTCTCCAGCAACAAGTGAGTTCCTGCCCTTGTCTGGTTCACATTCCTCAAATGAAAGACCTTCAATTCACCGGCCTCGGGCTCCAAGCTTTCCTAGGAAATACTTCAGGACAAATGTAACTTCTGTCAAGCAGGCGTGATGAAATGTCGCGCCGTGGAGAAGGAGTGAAATAACTGGACTTCCAAGTTCAAAACATAAAAGTATTTTCCCACCTTCGGGCTTATTGAGAAGGAGGATGAAAAAACAAGAAGGGCTTTCTTTACTGACAGCTGACTCTGTGTGTGATGTGGCCGATATCGCTTGACAGTTTGAGGACCAACTGTCGCAACCAAAAAGCAGCATTTTGAGAAAATGTCAAGCAATATTTATTCAGTAAATTTCTGCCTTCCCCTTCAGGGAGAAAATGACAGTCAAATCAAAGCAACTAAGACAAAATAATAGAGCTGAATTATATTTCAAAGGTGGTAGAGTGAAACCCGTTAGTATTTAAATCGGGGTCAGATAAAAAGTTTTTTTGGGGGAGTGGAAATAACACATTTTGGAGGGTTTTCTTGCCAACATAAATGCAAAATGGTTGCCAAGGAACATTAAATTGAGACAGCGCTTGAAAGCTGTGACTCCACAATTGAAGAAACCTTGTCACAAGACCTACTAAAGACATTTTGTTTCACTGTGCAGAGCACAAACAGCACCTCTGCTCATTTAAGGGCACATCTACACTGTGGCATTGATGCAGATTTATTCATTTATTTCCTTCATTTCTACCCTGCCCTTCTCCCACAAGAGGACTCAGGGCAGCTTCTCATAAGCGTCAGTGATGCTGTCAACATATACATTCGATTAAAAACAGTAAAACTCAATTAAAACATAAAATTCATCAAAAAATTCATTTAAACATTCAATTAACATGCTGCTAAAACCAAGATCCATATTGGCACTACTTTAACTGCCATGGCTCAATGCTGTGGAGTCATGGGAATTGTAGTTTTACAAAGTCTTTAGACTTCTCTGATAAATGGTTTTGGTGCCTCACCAAGCTACAAATTCCATGATTCCATAGCATCCAACCATGGCAATTAAACTGGTGTTAAACTGCATTGATTCTACAGTGTAGATGCACCCTACGTAAGTCATTTTTTTTTCCAGAGGCAATGACAGAAGTTTAATTGGCTTTCAGGCCCAAAAGGATGTCTGATACAGAGTCTCTGCTCTAAAAGTATTGGACATAACCATGTATTTTTATCCCCATTGACAGCCATTCAAAATACCCACTCCCTCCCCTGATTGGCTCAGAAATGGTCAAGCCAGGATTTGGGCTCTCATTGGCTGGGGACTCCCTGTGATGTCAGAGGTGGGTGGAGTCTCCTTTGTGGGAAGAAGAATGGAGAACTGCCATTGGTTCCTTTGGTTCAGAGCACCGCCTCACCATAATCATATGGTCTGGGGCAATGCAAAGAATCCACAATGAGATTATATGAGTCCACAAACCTGTCATATTAAGAACTGTTTACAACAGGTCTGGGCAAACTCCAGCCCTTCAGGTGTTTTGGAACTTCAACTCCCACAGTTCCTAACAGGCATCGAGGAAGGAACATAAATGTGTGAATTCAGATCCAAACTGTCCAAATCAAATTCTAGCCGACACTAGATACTTTGAATAACATTGATGAAAGCATGCTAGACTATACCACAGGACTCCATTCCCTGGCATTCACCTTCAGCTTTTGTCAGCCAAGATGGGCATGAAGGCAATTACAGAAAAGGCCATATGGAAAACTGACCTTTAAAGCTGTAGGAGAAAAAGGAAGCATGGCTCAACCACTCACATATTTTCTTTAATTCTTTTCGCCCCTACCTCTTACAATTATGGGGGAAATAGCAGAATCATTTATTAGCGAAACTGCAGCCACACTCTCTCCGTGGTCCACATTTTCAGAAAATATTCTGTCAGAATAACTCAACAAAACACCTGCATGACACTGGAACCCATTACGTTACCCACAAGTGGGGGACAATACCTTACACTATACATAATCTTAACAAAGTGCCCCTGCTTCCTCCTCACAGGCAGAATCCTGTGATCAGAGCCACTGATAAAGAAAAATGATTGTAGCAAGGAGCGAAATTCATGCAGGAACAGAGAGGTCTCCTGCTGTAACATTCAGTGATTAATAACACGCAAGCCTTGCCTGCACAGCATCGTGCCCTCTGTTCAGCATAGACATTGTAAAGCATGGCTAAAAAAGACGAAAAGCAGCTAAATCCTGTCTTTTGGGCACCTTATTAAAAGAGGGAAAACAGCAGACCTAGTCTTCCAACCACAAAAAATCAGGAGTGCCGCCTTGCAAGAGAGCAATATTATTGAGCACACCACTTTGCAGTGTCAAAGAGGAAAAAACAAACCTTCTGAGTAAATTGTGGGAAGTCCGAAGCAGGAAACACTGAACCAAATGTCAACCAGTTTGGTGTATTACCAAGTTCATCAAAATGGGGAGATAGTGAGCTGTAGAACAAGATAACTGTAAACCACATCCCAGGTGTCAGGAATCAGCAAGCTTGTGGCCCTTGCACATGTTTTTTTTTAGGTATGCACAGCACCTCTTCAAACCAAATGATTAGTAGCCCAGTACCCCCTGGTGGCACAGCAGGTTAAACCCCTGAGCTGCTGAACTTGCTGACCGAAAGGTTGGTGGTTCAAATCCAGGGAGCAGGGTGAGTTCCCACCGTTAGCCTCAGCTTCTGCCAACCTAGCAGTTTGAAAACATGCAAAGGTGAGTAGCAGGCCCGTAGCCAGGATTTCGTTTCGGGGGGGGGGGGGGCTGAATTTTTTTTCAGGGGGGATTTCGGGGGGGGAGCTGAGTTTCGGGGGGGGGGGCTGAGTCTGAGTGAAAGAGGGTCTAGCCAAGCAAACCTTTTGTATCATTACCCCAATACCCCCATGCATATGGGCTATATTGTGTATGGTGATCAGATCATGATATGAATAAACATAACAGTTTAAATAATGCACCAATAAGGCCTTTTCGCGAACCACCATGAAAATTTCGGGGGGGGGGGGGCTGAAGCCCCCCGAGCCCCCCCCCCCCCCCGGCTACATGCCTGGTGAGTAGATTAATAGGTACCACTTTTGTGGGGAGGCAATGGCACTCTATGCAGTCATGCTGGCCACATGACCTTGGGGGTGTCTATGGACATCACCAGTTCTTTGGCTTAGAAATTGAGATGAGCACCAACCCCTAGAATCAGACACGACTAGACTTAATGTCAGGGAAACCTTTACCTTTTACCAACTCATACAGTAACATTTTTCACAACATACGTTACCATATTTGAACTAGGACATTTGCAGAAGTCAGGACTGTTGAATGAATAGCCTCTGATAACCACATGAATCCATTTATTTGCCATGGCTATAAATCAGTAGTGACCCTTCAGATATTGCTGGACTGCAACTTCCACCATGAATTATATGGACTAGGGCCGCTGAGACTTGTTCAGTCCCTCAAGTTTTGTATTATATTATCGAGAAATGTCAGTAAGGGTTCTTAATGTTCATAATACATAATGTAATCCATATGCAAACCAAGGATGTATACTTAGTTTCATATTGCATGAATGTAAGGCTCAAAAAGCCTAGAGGAAGCACAATGTGTACAGTTACTGGCCACATTGGAAATTGCATGATATTGTTTGGCTCCATGCCATCATGCTGGCTGAAAAAGTGACTTTTCCAAGCTCCACATGAAACCCCACCAAGTACTGACTGCTTTTAGTTTCAGATCTCTCTTCTAGAGCCATGAAAGCTAAAACGTGCTGTTATTTCATGAAAGAATTGCAGCATTCTCGTGTTACAATATTACTCTGTGAAAACAAATGAGCTATTGCATGGTTTGATAACTATGTAACACTGATTTTGTTCCTGGGTTATAAATGTCATTTTCTAATTGGTTCTATCATAGAAACATGGTAATGTTTATTAAACTGCAAAAACTTTGTTTTTGCAGAACATCCTGCAGCACATGTTGGGTATAGTTTTTTAATTAATATCTCATAGATTCTCTATCAATTCAACATAGTTTATGGAGTAAAACAACTACTTTCGAAGTAATTACCGTACTGCACAATGAAACAGGAAATAACATTTTAAAACCAGGAATAGAAATTTTTTCAAAGGTTGTTACATAGTGTTGTTTACACAGGGATATTGCTACCCTATCTATACCGCCATTATAAATGCAGATTGAACTGCATTATATGGCCAGTATAGACTCATATAATCCAGATCAATGCAATTAAACGGCATTATGTGAATCTACACTGACCATATAATGCAGTTCAATCTGCATTATAATGGCAGTGTAGATGGGGTCTGAGTTAGCACCTTCTACTGGAGGCCCATCCAGACAAGCCCTGTTGCACTTTTACTGGAGGCATCCAAATTATGCCTCAAGTAAAAGAGGATTGATTTGAGACAAAGCAGGAAAACCCTGCTTTATCCCAAATTAATTAGATAGCAATTCCTGAAAGTCCCAGCTCTAATGGGCTATGGGCCCTGTGGGGACAAACTGCCGGGTAGTCTTGGGACTACCCAGGGACCTGTCCACACATCCATCTCACCTTTTCTGGGCTTCTTGAGTCCAAAGATGCGAGATGGCGACCACCCCACTACTACCTTCCCCCACAAAAAGCCCTAAAATGGCTAAGAACTTACCAGGCCACCATTAGGCCTCACAGCACACTTCCTGGGACATACCAATTAACACAGAAGGAGGCCAGAGAGAGACAGGAGCGACTGGTGGCCCCGTAAGTTCTTAACCATTTTGGGTTGGGGGGGGGGGTGGATACCAGGAAAGCCCATTTTTAAAGGGGGTGTGAGGACTTGAACCTGCGCCAAAGCATGTTTTTAAACCCTTTTTGGTGCAGATTAAAGTGCTGTCTGGAAGCAACCTGGAGATAGAACAGAAAGCTTTATGCGGTGACCCTATCTGACAGGCCATCAGAACTGAAGACTGGAATGTCTTTCCTGGTTCTGCCTTGCCTGGCTCTCACCATGTAAGCCATTGGGCCCATCTGGATAGAAAGGGCTAAAAAAAGTCTTCAGTTTTAGTTGGAGTCTTGTTAAACCAACTAGATCAGGCATGGGCAAACTTTCTAACTGGGGGCCACATGGCTCGCTGGAGCAGGTGGATGGGCTGGGAGGGGTTTTTCCCCAAGTCCCTTCCCTGCCCTTTCCTCTCCTTCTTCTCCTCTTTCAGAGAAAGAAAGTGAAGGAAAGATGGGGAATGTTTAGAAGTTTAGGGTTGGTCTTGGTCAGGATGGGATGGTGTATGGGAGAGAAAAAGTATATCCATTGGATTCCATATTGCCTACTCCTGATATAGAATCCTAGAACTGGAAGAGACCTGCAAGGGCCATCTAGTCCAACTCCCTGCCATGCAAAGAGGCACAATCAAAGCACTCCCAATAGACAGCCTGTGTGGAAGCCTCCTAAGAAGGAGACTCCACCACTCCCATTTGAACCCATTGCTCCCTAGTACTCTGGTTTCTAGAGCGGCCTAAAATCTGTTTCCCCCCTCCTCCTCAATGGGACACCTATTTACATCTTGAAACATGGTTCTTGTGTTCCCTCTCTACCTTCTCTTCTCCCAGCTAAACATCCACCAAGAGGAAAGGAGGAAGGAAAAAGAGAAGGGAGGGAGGGAATAGGGGGAAGGAAGAGAGAAGGAAGGAAAGACAAAAATGCCTGAAGGAAGGAAGGAGAAAGGGAGAGGGAAGGAGGGAGGAAAGATGGAAGGGGGTGGAAGGGAAGGAAGGAGGAAGGGAGAAAGAGGGAAGTATGGAAGGAAGGGAGTGAGGGAAAGAGGAAGAAAAGAGAGAAGGAATGAAGGATAGGATGGTGTGAGAGAGGAGGGCCTGAGAAAAGAGCCAAAGGGGTCACAACAGCTGCCGGGCCTGAGTTTGCCCATACCTCAACTAGATTCCTTGGTTTGGTATTTCTGCAAGTTCCTTGTATCCAACTTCCTAACCTCGGACAGCTTTGCCACTCCTCAAAACACTGGGCTGTTGTTGTTATTCCCTTTATCCACTCTCACCTTCTAGTTGCTAGTTGGGTAGACCATTGCTTGGCTGTGTAGTCATTCTTTCTCTTCTCTGCAGCCCATTAGCAGGAAAGGAACAGCCAAATTCAGTAGATGGAGCTGAATTTATTATAGTCTATTTCCTGAATTTCTTGTACACAAAACTCAGGGAGGCATCCATGATTTTCAGCTCTTTAAGCTATGCTCTGAAGATGAATGGAACAAGATTTGAGAAGGATCTTCATTTTTCTCCATAGAGTGTCTGATTAGCATATTGGGCTGCCTGCTATAAGGAACCACTTGCAATAAAATGTGACAACCAGTGAATTAATTTTATCATTAGTTGGCCTTTCAGATGTGGTTGGACTGGAATTTTCATTATCATTTACCATTAGTTATGCTGACCTGAGCTGATAGACGATGCAGTCCAACAAATCCTGAAAGATTAAATAAACTAATGATCTGTCTATAAACAGTATTTAGTTGTGACAGTTGAATATTACCTCCAGTATCCAATGCTGTACGTTGGACTTTGTACATTTGTCGTTAGGAGGCAATGGAAGAAATCTCGTGCCCTTGAGACCACTAATGAACTTTCTAGAAGTATCTGCCTGAATGTTGTGGAAAGATCATACATAACAGCTCGGAAATGGGTCATGTGAACTGGTTTGTCAGATCTTATTTCATCCATTATTCTTTAGATCCTGTCTACTAGGACCCAAGAAGGAAAATCTGGAGGAGAGGACAAAAGGGCAAGAAACAGCACATGAAACAGGAAACCCACATTAATTTGTGGAAGCAAGCAATAACATTGTTGCCAGTCATCCATATTTCCTGAGGGGTGTAGTTGCACTGATTCAAAGTGGTTAAGGTTACATTTGTTTTCGTTTGTCATCAGTTAAGCTTGCTTGGCTCTTATAAAAGCTTTAGTCACTTGGCCTTTGCGCCAGTCCATCATTCCTTTACAAGACCGTATTCTGCCGAGGGAATTCTGCCGAGTCCTAGATCCAACCACTTAGCTGTGTTTTTGTTTCCTTCACCTACTGATGATCAGATAATTTCTGCAAAAATTAACTCATTCACATCATTCTGGAGTTTGTAATGGACAACCAAACTCATTATTTTCTGACGTAGAAACAAAGTAATTTGACCAAGTGGCTAAATGTAAAGAAAATTAAGGCTTTCAATCAGCATTTGACTCACCTTTGATTCTTTTATTATAGTTAATTGTTTTTAAAAGGTTGTAGAGTTATTAATATGGCATAGCCACGTAATGTAACCCTTATTTTTGTGCTGGTCAGAGACCGTAATAAAGTTTTGTATTGTATTATATTGTATTGTAACAGAACAGATAAGAATCACCATGTCTTGCATTTTTTTGCCCCCAAAATAAGATTTTAATTTTTATATAAAATCTTTGGTTCATAGGTTCCCAGCATGTGAAAATAACAATACATTTACCAGGTTGCTGTGGCTTTTCAGGCTGTATGGCCATGTTCCAGAAGCATTCTCTCCTGACATTTCACCCACCTCTATGGCAGGCATCCTCAGAGGTTGAGGGGTCTGTTGGAAACTAGGCAAGTGAGGTTTATATATCTGTGGAATGTCCAGGGTGGGAGAAAAAAACTTTTCTGCTTGAGGCAGGTGTGAATGATGCAGTTTGCCACTTTGATTAGCATTTGATGGCCTGTAGTTTCAAGGCCTAGCTGGTTGCTGCCTGGGGGAATCCTTTGTTGGTAGGTGTTTCTGACCCTGATTGATCCTTGTCTGGAATTCCCCTGCTTTTTGAATCTTGCTCTTTATTTACTGTTCTGATTTTAAGAGTTTTTAAAAATACTGGTAGCCAGATTTTCTTCATTTTCATGGTTTCTTCCTTTCTGTTGAAATTGTCCACACGCTTGTGGATTTCAATGGCTTCTCTGTGTAATCTGACATGGTCGTTGTTAGAGTGATCCAGCATTTATGTGTTCTCAAATAATACGTTGTGCATATTACATTTACCATCCAACTAAACAGTTCTTCCATAGGTCCAGATGGAACGGTGAAGAAGGTGAAAACTTCCCACTATCACTGAAACCACACTAGAAAAAAAAGGTTTACTTCTGGTTGGTCATTTTTACTATCCTGTGCAGTAGATGCCTGCTTTTTGATAAGCACTGTTTTCCAAATTCTTTACTGGCAAAAGTATGATAGCTGGGACCCTACGCTGGTTGCACAATGCGGGTCTGAATTAATGAGGGGAACACGTGCGCGAGAGAGTGCAGCGAATGAGAGACACAGCTGCGTCAGTCATGGAAACATTGTTTACCAGAAAGGGGGAGAGGAAACATTTCTATCCCATTTACCATCTTCATAAGCCATTGTTTATCATTTAACAGTAAGTTACTTAACATTACTTAACTCGCCTTAAGCACTATTCTTGGCTGTTTGTTGTCCCCACTTCTGCCCCCCCCCCTTTTCTGGCAAACTATCTTGCCATGACTCTGTCACACCTGTGTCTCTCACTTGCTCTGCTGTCTTGCGCACGTCTTCCCTTCATTAATTCTGACCCGCGTTGCGCAAGTAGCGTAGCGTAAGGTCCCAGCTATCACACTTTTGTCTCTTTATTTTCTCTCTTTTTTGACTCTCTAACCTGATTACTGAAGCAAAAAATCATCTTGTTTAAAAATATGTGCAATCAAGCCTCACTTTATAATCCTTGTTCAAATGTATTTATTTGCTGAGATTGTTTTCAGATGTTATTTTCCCATGAGCCTCCACTGAACCCCTAAAAATAAAAGACTTCTAATATACCTACAATGCCAATTAGATTGTAAAAGCGCCTGCATCCCTGGAGCCTTCTTACTGCCTAACATTTGACAGGTAAAACAGGAATACTTGATATGCAAAGAATGAATGTAGGTTCCTGGTATGTAGCTAGCAAGCCAAACGAGTGTCAGTTCTGAGATACAATTCACATGTGTTCCAGGCTGTGAAATGTTACTTGGAAAACATTTCGGCCCTTTAAACTCTAGTGTGACATACTTCTGAGTGAGCACACATATATGTGCACTCCCAGTCTCTGGTGTCATGTGGACTGACTCAAGGTCTCGTATCAGATAAATATTGTATCCAGATTTTAACATTTTTATTAAGTAAAAAAGGAACCGAAGATTTTAGTTAGTCATCACTTTTCTATCAGTTGCTCTGGTTTATTTGCAATTCAGCCTATTTGTCTCTCTTTATTGATCCTCATAACTTACTATGCTCTTCTCCCATACTATTCCTTATGCTTTCCATATCTTTTCACTAAACTATATTGTGTCCTTCCTTCATGTGCTTCCCTATCACCTGCTTCAGCTCAGAACTGGCTCAATACGTGTATTGCCCAAGATTGAGGAGTTGTTGTTGTATTTATTTATTTATTTATTTATTTATTTATTTATTGTATTTGTATACCACCTTTCTCATCCAATCGATGACTCAAGGCGGTTTTTATCATCATCGTTATTTTTAGTTATTATTGTTATTATTAGTTATTCACTTCTTTTGAAGGCAGGGTACAACATAGTTAAAACACACAGATAAACCATAATCCATTAAATTACATATACTAAGGGACATAGACCTAAAATTAAAACACGTTAAAATAATCCATACCAATTACATGTAAGTTTAGATTCAAGGGTTAAAACTGACTGGTTAGGTATACACACAATCACACGCAGAATAGCAAATGGCTCATCTCTGCAATGAAGGTGATAACAGCCAAGACTGAGCAGCCCCTGAGCCATGGGAACATCTCCTTGAGAGAAAAAATTAATCAGCAAATCATTTAATTTCATGACAATTAAAATATTTCAATTTCTCTCTACCAAGCAGTTATCTCTATTACACTTTTGTAGTTTACATGCTTTCTGCCATCAGAAGATCCCCACTTCTCCATATTCCTTCAATCCATCTATGTTTGTACTCTCAGGCTAATGATAAGGACAGCTCATAGCACTTCTCTCTTGTGCAAAACTGCTTGTGAACAATAGAGTACAGTTTAAACTTCTCTGATGGACAGTACCTATTAAAAGCTTCTGAAATCTATCATACTCACTTGCCTGTTTGGAGATGGAAAAAGTAATTAGTCTACAGAAAGAAGTGGGAGTTGTAAGTTGGTGTTTTTTCCCACCAGTAGACCGCTAAAAGCAGTGACAATCCATAAAATTCTCTATTCCGTAGCTGACAAAAAGTAGAAATTAAGGGCCCTTACAGAGAGGGCCCAAAAAGCAGACTTTTACCTGAGACATCCAAACAATTCCTCAGGTAAAAGAGGATTAATTCAGGATAAAGCAGGAAAAGCCTGCTTTGTCCTGAATTAATACCCCATTAGACCTAGGCCTTCCTGAAAGGGCCAGGTCTAATGGGGTATGAGCCCAGTAGAAACTGGCCCTGGTTACTCCCAGGGGTCAGTCCCCATGCCCCTCTCACACCTTTTGAGCTTCTGGAGCAACAAATTGTTGCCAAGTGTTAGCCACTCTATGAGGATAAGAGGGCGGGATACAATACAATGTAAATAAATAAATAATACCCCCCCCCCCCCAGTCTTCATTTTTTTTAAAAAAAGCCTTACCAGGTTGCCATGTGCAGGAGTTACCATGTAGGCATAGGGACAACCCCCCCCTCAGAAAAGCCCGTTTTTTTTTTCAGGCATGGGGGGACTTAAACCCACAATGAAGCAGATAGGGAATACGGCAGCTCATCAGATAGGGAATACGGCAGCTCACGCCCTGCATCATCCAGCTTCAGTGATCAGATGGAGGGAACCGTGAGCACACATGGTGTGCGCAACTTCCTGCCATGCATTCCAATGGCAACACAAGAGCCCTCCCGTGTTGCCCTGGCGGTGGCATGTGCCAGCTCTGCCCTTCTTCACTCACGAAGCCACACTGGCGTCATGTGAAAGGTGACCAGGGCTAAATCAGTACATGCTGCCAAACTTAGCCCCGTGTGAAGAGGTTGTGTGACCTGCTTCATCGTGGGTTTAAGTCCTGTGTAAAAACTTACTGATAATTGCCACTTTGTGGTAATAACTCATTTCATTCAGCCTTAACAAAAGATTGGCGGTTTTAATCACTGTAGCACTAAGACGTCTCTTTCCATCTCTTACAAAAAGGTCAGTTTCCTTTAAAAATAAACAGTATTCCAATGTACAGACAAAGGTGAAAAATGCTCAGTGACCACAGCATTTTTCATTGTCGTCCTCTGTTTCAGAAGAAACATTTGCTTCACATTCATGCATTTTTAAACATTGCCAATTACCATTCACCCACAGATGCATTCAGTATGTACTCAAGTGGTTCCCCTACTCTCTCTCTCTGTATTTTTTCCAACACAGCTTTCCACCTGAAATGTTTTGAAGCAGTTGAACTCATTCCAATGACCCACTTGCTTGCATCTGCACTCCATTCAATTGTTCTGTAAGATTTGTGTTGGCCTGTGTTTTATTAGTGTTTCAGGGTTATTCTCAGTTTATATTTCATAAAACATGATACTTGTGCATACATTGCCTCATTCCTTCTCTTTAGTTGTCCTTCCCCCTCTCTTATGTCACCTGGGACTTACTGGTGAGCATGATCAATTTCCCATGTGGCCTCAGCACACACGCTATTGCATGCAAAACACAAAGCAGATTCTGTACTGTAGAACAAGTAAAGCGCAGCAACTGAAATACAACTGAAGCTGTGTACCTATTTTCCTCATGTTTGTATTTACCCATAGTTTGTAAAGACATTTTAAAAAAAGGAAATTGTTGTTATAACCTCCAATGATGGCAGGAGAGGAGAGAACGTGGTGCTATTACTACCCCACTCTTAAAAAGGGAACCTTGTTAACGTGTTCATTCATTTACTGTAATGTTTGTATGTTTTAGTAAAAAGTTATTTAAGTAGTAAGAGAATTGTCTAAAATTAGGAAGTAATCGTCTCAAAAAGCATTTAACCTCACACAAAACAAGTATCAATTGCAAATAAACTGATGACGTTACCAGATGTTATACTATTTTCCAGACGTTGCTTCTCTATGTCCTCATTACTTTCAAAACAAACATGTTATAGGGAACAGTAATACCTATAACCTAACTTCCAAGCTCTGTTTTGCAAATCTGGCATCATACTAGTGACCAGGCCAAATTGGCAAAGCCAAGATGTTAAACACTTGGGATAAAGAGGGACAAACAGATGGTGGACATTTGAATGGGTATATGGGTAGAACAGCAGTGGTCTGGAAGCGCGTAGGCATTCTAGACCTAGCCTCGCACATATTTCAATATTTATTTTTAATCCTGAATTTTAATCATTTATATCTTTTTAACTACTGAAATAAAGCTTGGAATTAACTGCTGAAGACATAAAGTTTAATATGTCAAAAAATCTTGCTTATGTGTTCCTTAAAAATAGGCAATTAAAAGACATATTGATTTACTAATTACTTTCAACATCAGATGAATTTGTATATGAAAGAACATTACAGTATATTATACTGAGATATGTATGATTTTTTTGAAAATCACAAAAATAATTATTGCCTTCGTAATACAGAAACTTTCTGATAAGAAAGAGCATTAAAGCCTAAAATGTTACAAAAACAAGAATAAGTCAACCTGAAGAAATTCAAGAATAATTTATGTGAGGCGGGAAATCCCCAAGGCATTACATTTACCCTCAAGATACTGTCACTTGTTTTAAAAACAAACCTGTGCATGACCAGAAATTACTTTTGGGGCTAAGCTTGCAGAAATAGCCAGGATTAAATGAGAAAGGACTTCTCCCTCCCTCCCCACCCCCCATTACATTACATCTGCCTAGCCCATATGTAGATGCCTGAATGGAAGGTGCAGGATTCGAAATCCTTCTTCGGCATCTTGAGCCAAAGATTAGCTGTGAAGACAGAGAGTACTGTTAAAGGAGAATCAAAATTAATTGAATATGAGAGCCAGGGAGAATATGGTGTCAAAGAAAGTCAAGACTATGAATGGTTAATCACCTTTAAGAAAAATGCACACAGATAGACAGGCGTGAGAAAATTGGCCTTTGACCAGTACTGTTAGAAACAAATTAAACAATGATGATGATTTTGAGCTGTCAACAGCAAGGGTCAGGGCCATAGCCAGGAAAAAAATTCAGGGTGGGGGGTTGAAACTTTTTTAGTGAATCATGAAGAGTAGTTTCACAAAACAAAATAATTTAAATAGTATGGTTCATTCTATATTTTAATATAAACTTAATTAAATCAATTTTCTATTTTAGTTACAAAGTTTCAAGTCTTAAAATAACTGAAAATGACTGTTAATTGGTAATTTATAGTTACAAAAGAATACCACAACTTCTGTTGGAAACACTTGAAAACTGTGTCAAAACATTGTGTTTTCGAAGGCTTTCATGGCCGGAATCACTGGGTTGTTGTAGGTTTTTTGGGCTGTATGGCTATGTTCTAGAAGTATTCTCTCCTGACGTTTTGCCCGCATCTATGGCAGGCATCCCCAGAGGTGAGGTCTGTTGGAAACCAGTAAAATTGGTTTTATATATCTGCGAAAAGTCCAGGGTGGGAGAAAGAACTCTTGTCTGTTGGAGCTAGGCGTGAATGTTTCATTTGGCCACCTTGATTAGCATTTTATGACCTGATAGTTGTTTAGGGGTGTCTTGTTACTGCCTATTTGTTACTGCCTATTGTCCATATTCTGAAATGCTTGAAAGTCCATCCAACAAAATGGAGCTCGGGGCAACTTGTGGCACATGGGTCAGGAAACACTGGCCAGAGTTCATAAAAAGGTCACCTTGTTTCATGTTTTAATACAGACATACATATAAATCATTAAAAATCACCAATAATATATACATTTATAGATAGGCACACATCAGGATCCACAGGAGTCAGGGGGACCCATATTCAGGGAGGCCTTATCCTATGGAGATCTGGGGAACACATACAGAATGGGGCTCAGGGAGCAGTCTGCTCCTGAGGGAAATAGAGGGGCTTTTGGGATCTCCAGGAGTCCCTTGCAGGCAAAGGACTTGGGGGACCCCGACACACTAGGGAGAGAGATGCAAGGGCATTTAGGGTCATGCAGGATGGGGAAAGAGGGGTCCCTGTCACCTGGAGTTCATAAAGGGAAACATGGGGTTCATAAAGGCACCGATCAGCCGAAGTCCATTCATAAAAAGTGAGGATCATCCATAAAAAAGAATCCCATTAATAAAAAATGATCAGAAGGGCTTGACAGAGGCCTGGGGTCTATGGGTGTCTGCAGGCACTATTCCAGCCTGGTGCCCTTGGTAAAACTATGCATTCTCTTATTGGAAGGGGGGGGGGGTGTCACTCTTGGCTACAAACTGGAGGCTTGAAGAAAGAGTGTGACTCATCCAGACAACTTACTAAGCGTTTATTATAAATTGCGGGTGGGGGGGACCTCCTCTATTACAGAATGTGCCTTCCTTGAAGAAACCCAGGAGGGGGAACTTTGTTTCTCATAGACTTAGCATGTGGATTTGGTTAACCAGTTAAAATTCATGACTAAACCAGGGGATTTTTTTAACCTGAAAATTTGGGGCCGGGGGGGGGGGGGGATTGAAACCCTAACACACACACACACACGGCTACAGCCCTGGCAAGTGTGCATCAAAGCTGAAATAAAGGAAGCATGTGAAGATGCAGGACCGGAGCAGGAAATGCCAGAGTTCAGAGGTAAAACTGCTTCCAAAAGAGATCCCCCCACATCTTTCAAACTTTTTAATGTCATTCAATTTCAGATTACCTTAAATAAATTCATTTCTGCTGCCAATTGCAAAAAAGATCCTTGGGGCTTTTGAATACTATCAACCCATGTCACACCGGATCCATGTCACCTGCTTTGCTACTGGATAGTAGATTTTCATTAGTGGATTTTAATAACACAACCCTAGGAAATCTGAGGGGCACCACAGTGAAAGTGACAGCCCATGAGAGGCTCTTATATTTTTGAGCCTTTAACGGAAATAGTTAAAGCTTAGGAAAACAAGTCTTCTCTCCCATGCCTGTGATCTCATTCCATTCCAAGCTCTTTGCAGCTTAACGCAATGTTCTCTGTTGTGCAGATGTTGTATTGAATGTAAGGGGTGAAGTTACCAGGAGGGAAACAACAGGATTCCTGCTAAGGCCAGACAAGGAGGCCAGGTGATAAGAGTCTTGAAGAAAAAGTGAAGAGACCACAGGGAAATGTTGCCAAGACATTGATTAAACATCTCCACTGAGACTGGTTGCTTCAAGCCCGAAGGATGTTCACACAAAGATAATAATGGCCATATGGGCACAGTCATAATTCAAGAAGAAGAAGATTCTCAAGGTGACTTTCCTTCTCAGTATTCACGTGATAACACAACCTTGTGAAAAGTTTTACAGGAGGTCCAAATTAACATGCCCTTCTCATGACAGCCGTAGGATTACTTTCCATATGCATTATTCCTAATGAGTCTGAGAAAGATTTACTGCATTGAACTTGAGCAAGTGAAAAATGCTATAGTGTCAAATGTGGTTTCAAAAAGCGAACAAGAGTGCTTTGCGGGAGCCTATTTGAGATGCGTGTGGTAAAATGTGTTGACTTCTGCTGATGTCCATGTGTTTTGCATAAAGATCCCCAGGATGCATCAAATCCCTACACAACTCCAGCCCCCTACAACATATGCCTCATGAGCAATGTCTGTGTGCCTCTCTTCCGTTTCTGCTGTTAAGCTGGCAAAAGCAAAACATAATCTGATGTATAGCAGCTTGCCTCCAAGCTGGGAACAGACAATAGAGCCAAGGGAATAGAGAATGCTTGCAATAACCATTGGCAACACATCAAAATATCAAAATAATTAGGACACTTGAAATGCAAGGACAGAGGCTGACTAAAAGGCAGTAACCACGGTACAATTCCATTCTGGAATAATACAATGCAGCTTTATTATAGGGAACATCTTCCTAACCTTTTTACTTCAAAATAATGGCAAGCGCCACCATTAGAGCATTAGATACAATCATACTGTAAATCAAATTGCACACATTCCCTCCTTTTATGGTATGATTATATTACCTGGGGTTCTTGTTCATTTCAGTGTTATTAGGAAACAGAAAAACAAGGCAAACCAACAGACTGAAAAGAGAACCCTGTATAAAATTTAACACTGAGACTCTGACGTTCTGGTACCAAGTCCCAAATATCAGCCATTCCTACTAGCCTCCTATATAGAAACTACACTGTCAAGTCCGGACTAGATGCAAAATTGTATAGCCTAGCCTAATAACATTTAAAGAACTTAAAAGCCAGAATATCATTGGACTTTTCTTCCCCTATTTCACAATTAGCAATTCTATGAAAGACACGGTGATTACATGCCTTTCATAGAATTGCTAATTATGAAATTGGGGGGGGGGGGAAATTACTCTTTTCTCATCCTATTTCTCGAACGCTAAAAAGACACTTATTAATAACTGAAGAAATACGCAATAAATTGTATATAAAATAGTTAGGAGTCATAATCAAACTGTTTGCACTATGGATATATAATCTATATATATAAATCTGTTAGGTTGGTTCAACGGGAAATCAAAACTCAAAAAAACCCCAACGAAACTTAACCAAAATTCCCATGCCCATAACACAACCCACAAGGTACAAACATATCTACTCAAAATGAAAAACAACACAACAACACACTCACAAAACGGCAAAACAGAAAAACTAAAAAAACAACAACAATGAAACTTAACCAAAATTGCCATGCGCATAACACAACCCACAAGGTACAAACATATCTACTCAAAATGAAAAACAACACAACAACACACTCACAAAACGGCAAAACAACAAAACTCAAAAAAACCCCAACGAAACTTAACCAAAATTCCCATGCCCATAACACAACCCACAAGGTACAAACATATCTACTCAAAATGAAAAACAACACAACAACACACTCACAAAATGGCAAAACAACAAAACTCAAAAACCCCCAATGAAACTTAACCAAAATTGCCATGCCCATAACACAACCCACAAGGTACAAACATATCTACTCAAAATGAAAAACAACACAACAACACACTCACAAAACGGCAAAACAACAAAACTAAAAAAACCCCAACGAAACTTAACCAAAATTCCCATGCCGATAACACAACCCACAAGGTACAAACATAGCTACTCAAAATGAAAAACAACACAACAACACACTCACAATAGGGCAAAACAACTGAGCATGCGCATTGGCGCCCAGCCGCAAGTTCCCTGGGCGCGCACACAGCCTTCTGGCCAACGTTCCCTCTGCGGAAGCCATGCCCACTCCAAGCCCTGCCGTGCCGCTTCCCGCACACACACACACACACCCTGCCACATGCACACACACAACCCCACGCTCCATCACTCCCCCCACCGCCGCACACACACACGCAACCCCAAGCTCCATCACTCCCCCGCCGCCGCACACACACACGCAACCCCACGCTCCATCACTCCCCCGGCTGCCGCACACACACACGCAACCCCAAGCTCCATCACTCCCCTCGCCGCCGCACACACACACGCAACCCCATGCTCCTTCACTCCCCCTGCCGCCGCACACACACACGCAACCCCACTCCCCCCGCCGCCGCACACACACACGCAACCCCACGCTCCATCATTCCCCCCGCCGCCACACACACACACGCAACCCCACGCTCCATCACTCCCCCCCGCTGCCACACACACACACGCAACCCCACGCTCCATCACTCCCCCGCCACCGCACACACACACGCAATCCCAGGCTCCATCAGTCCCCCCGCCGCTGCACACACACACGCAACCCCACGCTCCATCACTCCCCCCCGCTGCCGCACACACACATGCAACCCCATGCTCCATCACTCCCCTCGCCGCTGCACACACACACGCAACCCCACGCTCCTTCACTTCCCCCGCCGCCACACACACACACGCAACCCCACTCCCCCCACCGCCACACACACACACGCAACCCCACGCTCCATCACTCCCCCCACCGCCGCACACACATACACAACCCCACACTCCATCACTCCCCCCACCGCCGCACACACACACGCAACCCCATGCTCCATCACTCCCCCTGCCGCCGCACACACACAACCCCACACTCCTTCACTCCCCTGCCCCAATCTTACCTCCTTTTACTTCACGCCCCCTCCAAACCCCACCCTGCCCCTTCCCGCCCTGTCAAAATCCAGGAAAGACAGGAAGGAAGGAAAGAAGGAAGAAAGAGAAAGGGAGGTAAAGAAAAAGGGGGAAGGAAGGAAAGTTAGAGAAAGAAGGAAGAAGAAAAGGAAAGAAAAGGAAAAATGGAAGGAAAGAAAAGAGAGACAGCAGAAGAGAAAGAAAAAGGGGGAAGAAAGGAAAGGGGTAGAGAAGGAAGAAATGAGAGACAGAGGGAGGGAAAGAAAAAGGGGGAAGGAAGGAAGGAGAGAAGGAAAGAAAAAAGGGAATGAAGGAAGGAAAGAGGGAGTGAAGGAAGGGGGAAGATGTAGAGAAAGAGGGAGGGAAGGAAAGAAGGAAAGAGAGAAGGAAGAAAAGAGACCAGAAGAGAAAGAAAAAGGGGGAAGGAAGGAAAGAGATGGAGAAGGAAGAGGAGAAGGAAAGATGGGAGGGAAGAAAGGAAGGAGAGAAAGAGGGAAGGTTGGCCACAGCAACACGTGGCAGGTAAAGGTTGTTATTTCTATTATTATTATGCTATTATTCCTATTAGACCCTGGGGGAATGGGAGAGGTGTCAGGTCCCAGAGGCAATGCATTGCATTATTGTTATTGTTATGATGGTGCTAAATAAAAGGAAATAAAAAGTGAAAGAAGGAAGCAAACAGGGAGGGAAGAAAGGCAAAGGAAGAAAGGGGGAGGGAATGAAGGAAAGAGAGAAGGGTGAAACCAAGTAGTGAAAGAAGGAAAGAAAGAGGTAGAGAAGGAAGAAAGGAGAGAAAGGGGGAGGAAAAGGGGGAAGGAATAGGTAGGGACCTCTCTTTCATAATAGTCCAGATATCTACCTCAACTTTGATAAGTTTTGCTATAGGCCATAGCAACGCGTGGCAGGGCACAGCTAGTGTTTGTATAATGGAAGTAGTTTGACTATCTCTCTCTCTCTCTCTCTCTCTCTCTCTCTTTGCTGCTTATTTGATAAGGCATTCAGGATTTCATTTGGAAATTGTGTCACCAGAATGGGAATCACTACAAGTGCTACAGGAAGTAGCTGCATATACATATTATTAGGCTTGTGGGCTTTTCAATTACATGGGCCTTCAATAGGGTTATGGCCAAAAAGTTATACTTTTTTTGTGTACTCCACAGATAGGTCTAGTGCAGAACCTCCTATGAACCAGCTAGGACATTAAGATCATCTGGGGAGGCCCTGCTCTCACTCCCGCCTGCAACACAGGCACGCCTGGCGGGGATGAGAGACAGGGCCTTCTCAGTGGTGGCCCCTGGGCTGTGGAATGCCCTTCCTACAGATATTAGATCGGCCCCCTCCCTATTGGCATTTCAGCGGAAAGTGAAGACCTGGTTGTTCGAGCAGGCGTTTGATTAGGCAGTGTAATGAATATAGGAGCACGGAATAACGGATGATGAGATTGGATCTTGATTCTACTGATGAGACGCTAATGATTTGTTATATTGATGTTTAATTGTTTATTATACTATTGTTTTAACTGTCCCTTAACTGTTTTTATGATGTTTAGCATTGAATTTTTGCTGTTGTTAATCGCTTTGAGTCGCCTAAGGGCTGAAAAAAGCGGTATATAAATGAAGTAAGTAAGTAAATAAATAAATAATATGGAAAGTAAGGTTTCAAGGCACATAGCTCTTGTGGGGAATTTTTGCGGGGAAGTTGGTATCACTGCCATGTAGTGAGAAGCCAGCGGAAATGGATGAGCAGTGCCAGTTGTCAGTAGCTCATTGACTGGCGTTGTGGTGAAGGTTAGACATGAGTATCCTCATTCCATTTCCCTCCAAGTGCGAAGTTTGCACTGTACTATGCTACCTAAATGCTAAGGGCATGAACGCCACTGTGATTCATCATGAAATCGTTTCAGTTTATGGAGAGGATGTAATGTCAAGACAGCATATGACAAAATGGGTATGGAATATATTGTGAGACCATGAAGAAACTTCGCAGAGCCATCCAAAAACAAACATTGTGGGATGTTGACTATGGGAGTCTGTCTCCTTCATGACAATGCATGCCCACACATCACTCATGCAACCCAAGATTTGTTGACTTCATTTGGTTGGGATGTTTTAAGCCACCCCTCTCACAGCCTCAATCTCGCACCCACTGACTATCATCTGTTCACTAAATTGAAGGAACACCTTGGTGGAAAACACTTTTCTGATGATGACGAGGTAAAAATTGAAGTGACAAACTGGCTGAAAAAGGCAGAGGGACACCACTTTGAAACAGTCATCTAAAAATCGTCCCACTGATGACAAAATGTATTGAACTGAATGGTGATTATGTGGAAAAATAATGTAATACCTATACTACAATCCATTCATTCTTTGTATTTTAAAAAAGTTTAACCTTACTTTCTGGATAACCCTTTGTACCATATATAATCACATATCAGTTGACTCACTTTATTAGTTAAGAGCAGGTTTTGGGACCAAAACTATGGATTTTAATATGTCCTGTGGAGAAGTTGAGAGTAATTCCATAGAGATGGGAAAGCATCAGTATCACCAACCATCCCCAAAATGGCCAACACTGCAATTTTCCTGACCAGGCATTCAAAAAGGCTTTTGCCATTTCTATCCATAGAAGGGCATGGTTCAATGTTTGACAAAAAATTAGCTACTGTATTTTGTTATAAACAGAACTATCATCTTCTCTGAGGAGAGAGGCAAGAGCTTAGTCCATCCCAGAGGTGCCTAAAAGGAAACACAACCTTTCTATTCTCTCAGTATTCCTTTAAGGGGAAGCACCCTTCAGCCAGGCAATAAAAAAGTCCTGAAGAGAGTAGAGAGGATTGGGTGCATCCTTCAGTCCCCCGTCCCGTCCCGTCCCCCCTGAGATAGGTTACATTCTCACCTTTTGCCACTCTATTCAGAGAAGGGGGTGATTTATTTTTTATACGGTACAGTGCTTATATTGACCCATGGATATGTTGACCCAGGTTTTCTGGACCTATACATGAATACATACAGTAATACTGTTTAGCTGCAAACAGATATATACATTGTCAGCCAATCTTGAGATCATGTCTTGCTGTGATTTTCCAGCATAAATGACCTCCATTTCTTTTGTCAGCCTTGACCTACACAAAAGATCCATAACTCAGTGGTGGAGAGCATGTTTTGCATGTAGATGGTTTATTCCCTGCCAGGGATAATTTAGAACAATGCAGAAGTATTGAAGAGCTCTACTACAAACCTTAGTAAGTCACCGCTAGACAGAGAAGAAGCAGGACTTAGGATGAGAAAATATATATTGATGAAGTTAACACCTGCTGTTTTAGAAAGTGTTACTAAATTTAATCAGAAATATAATACAGCTCATAATAGGATAGAAGACTGTGACTTGGTGGTGGTGTACCCATGATATTTGCTTCCCAGCTGCTAATTGTTGATAGGCGGTTACAAGGCTTCTGCTCTTCACTTTAAATTTTGACAAGATAGCCCTTCAAGTACAGGATTGTCTTCTATTTGACATATCGTGACTATTACTGGGTTAGATGGAACAATGGAGTAACTCATTCTAAATTAGCTCCTGTTAAAGGTAAAGATTTTTCCCCTGACACTAAATCCAGTTGTGTCCAACTCTGGGGGTTGGTGCTCATCTCCATTTCTAAGCTGAAGAGCCGGCATTGTCCGTAGACACCTCCAAGGTCATGTGGCTGGCATGACCGCATGGTGCACTGTTACCTTCCCGCCGGAGCGGTACCTATTGATTTACTCACATTTGCATGTTTTCAAACTCCTAGTTTGGCAGAAGCTGGGCTAACAGCCAGAGCTCACGCCCCAGATTCGACCCTGCGACCTTTCAATCAGCAAGTTTAGCAGCTCAGCTGTTTAACCCACTGCTGTACTGGGGGCTCCTATTGCCTTATGTGAAATTAAGAATAATCATCTGAAAGATTTCATCAGAGGAAGGGAGACAAAAACCTTTTCCACAGGAAATCCAGGATCAGCAACACATTTTCATGTCTTTGTAGCTGTTGGAAAACTGAATACCACTATCAAAAAACCCACAAAATAATATTCAACACAACACATGAACCCCCTCCAAAAAACCCACATAGGTGGTGCACATCTATGTAGATAGCACGTTGAGTTTTTAATAGTAAAGGAAAAATATTATTGGAATTAAATAATATAAGGGCCCCCTGGTGGCATAGTGGGTTAAACTGCTGAGCTGTTAAACTTGCTTACCAAAAGGTTGGTGGTTTGAATTCGGGGAGTGGGATGAGCTCCCACTGTTTGAAAACAGTTTGAAAACATGCAAATGTGAGTAGATCAATAGGTACCGCTTCTGTGGGAAGGTAATGGTGCTCTATACAGCCATGCTGGCCACATGATATTGAAGGCCTCTACAGACAAGCCCCCCCCCCCCCCCCCGAGTTGGACACGACTAGACTTAATGTCAGGGGAAACTTTTACCTTTACCTAAATAATATATATCCATAATTCAGTACAGTTGAGAACCATATATATTAAAGTTACAAAGGCCTGGCAGATAACAATTTATATTTGGGGAACCTACACCATATTAACCTTGGAGACAGATCCCTACATAACCTTTTCCATCTAAAACAGTGGTTCTCAACGTGGGGTCCCCAGGTGTTTTTGGCTTTCAACTCCCAGAAATCCTAACAGCTGGTAAACTGGCTGGGATTTCTGGGAGTTGTAGGTCAAAAACATCTGGGGACCCCAGGTTGAGAGCCAGTGATCTAGAAGCTGTTTTGGGATATTGCTCATTTTCTCTTCTTCAAGAGAAACAACCATTTATGTGTGATATAAGCCACCGCTACCAAATCTGTTCCTTCATTTTTAGACCTACTTATATTTTTAGCAACTAGACATGTTCTTAAGCCTTATAAGTACTTAAGGGAGTTGGAAATGAAGAATCAGTGTGGCTTTTAATGAGTTATGATGCAGGATTTGGGAAAGCAACAACACATATTCCAGATTTTACAGCTTGATTATTTGCATTTTTCATTGTTTTTGTGTACCTTCAAGTCATTTCTGACTTATAGCAACCCTAAAGTGAACCTGTCACAGGGTTTTGTTTTGGGGTTTTTTTTGGAGGGGGGGATTTGTTCCAAGAGACTTTGCTGTTGCCTTCCTTTGGAAGAGTATGACTTGCTCAAAGTCAACCAGTGAGTTTCCACTGATTAATGGGAATGTAAACCCCTGCCTCCAAAGTCATGGTCCAACACTCCACCGTCTCCCAAAGCAGTTGCCCTACTCTGAACTCAAGAATGGAAAACAGAATGTTGGTGGACAGGAAAAGAGATTTAAAGATGGGCTCAAAGCCAACCTTAAAAACTCTGGCATAGACACCGAGAACTGGGAAGCCCTGTCCCTTGAGCACTCTAGCTGGAGGTCAGCTGTGTGCTCTAGAAATTGAAGAAACACAAATGGAGGGCGAAAGAGAGAAACGTGCCAAAAGGAAGGCATGTCAAGCCAACCCTGACCGGGACCTCCTTCCACCTGGAAACTGATGCCCTTACTGCGGGAGAACATGTAAGTCAAGAATAGGGCTCCACAGTCTCTTACGTACCCACTGCCAGTACTCCGAACTTGGAGGACAATCTTACTCAGACAACGAGAGATCACCTAAGTAAGTAAGGTCCAGCACCTTGTTCATTCTCTTATACAACTAAATAAATGGATCTCTGCATATAGAATGACAATATTTGATTAAACTTTTGTTATTGTGGCTACAAGGATAGGCTGGGACTTGTGGATGGAGTGAGGAGAACTATAGCTGAAGGGGACAACTTCTGGCTCTCTAGATGTTGTTGACTGACAGCCCATGTCTTTTCTCTATGCTAGTTAGGACTGATGAGAATTGTCATTCAATGGCATTTGTTTTTTGTTAGTGTAAGTTACCAACCCAAGTTTAAATTGATGAAGGGAGGTGAAAAATGTAGCAGGTTGACCATTTATCCAGAAAGGGGAAAAGTCTCTGAAGGTATCATGACATTCTAGCTCTTTTTTGTTACTTTTTTCCTGCATATTCATGGTTTTGAATCCAAACTTTTTCTCTAAATATCCTGGGTTTCCTTCTTCTTTTCTCTCCCACTAATCATGTGTCACATCTCATCTCAGGCATTTTTTCAGAAATGTAGTCTCACCAATATCTACTGTTTTTTTTAAAAAAATTCTTATTTAGAAGTAATAGTCAAAGTGTTAAAGAGCTTTAGCATTACGATCACCTTCTGTTATTGCCAATAGTTCTCTTTCTCTCACTTGATTTGTGTTGAATCTGCATAGTTTATTGCTGAATTTCTTGGTAACTGTAATCTTAGCTAATTCCAGTATAACCCAAGCAGAGAACTATGAAGGGAAACACAATTCATTTCAGAAAATACTGAGCTGATTTGAATCCACCAAGGACATGGGAATTAAAAATTATTGATAATGTTGAGACTTCCTTGGGAATACTTTGAGATAGAGAAATGTAGTGGTTCCCAAAAAAAAAATGGTTTTGCATGGGAATAGAGACTCTTTTTCACATCTTGCGAGGCTCTGAGAAAAGCTTCCCAAGAGACCAAAGTGGGAATTGGGAGCCGTGAGCAAATGGGGGAAGAGGGAGATGGGGATGTTCTTACTGAATTAAGGTCTATCTTTATGGCAAGAGTTTCTAACTATTTGGCTGGAAAGTTTGTATTTTGTTAGCTGTCATAAAAGACCATAAAACAATACCTTCTGTCAGAGTGTGAATCCACAGACATGCAACAAAAACAGAGCATCACTCCAATTATAACAGGCTTCACACACTTGAAAGAAAACAAAGGTAAAGGCAAAGGAACAAAGGCAAGCAAACAGACTAACAGTGTAATCCTAATGCCTGGACACAGACGGGAGACGGATCCCAGCCAACTTGGCCTCTGTTAGCTCTGCATCACTGAAAGGTCCTTTGGCTACCTTGGAAGGCATTGCAGCCTCAGAGGAACCATAAACATTGTTGGGAAACAACAAACAGATCCAAGAAACTGCAGAACTCCTGTGTCTCTCAATCAGAGCTGAAACAAGTTATTCTGGGACTATGATTCCAAGAATCCCCAATTGTGATGACCACTGGCAATTCTGGCGAGGGGATTCTGGAATCTATTGTCCAAAAGTAATGTTTTCCAGCTCTACTCTCAATCCATAATGCACTGAATGTGGCCCTCAGTAGCAGCTTGGAAGTATTTCATCTAGCACAGTGTGCAGACCCCTTGTGTTCCAAGGTTAGTAGATTCTATGTTACCTACTAGGCATGTGCGCGAAATTAGTTCCTACCATTTCTACTGTTTCTTTCGTGTCTTCCGTTTCTATGGAAGCATGAAATGGGAAGCACCCTCTCCACATGAAAATCTGCTTGACACAAAAGCCTGCTATTGTGTACATCTGAACTTGCTTCTTAGCCTTGGAAAGAGTGTGTGTGTGTGGTGAGGTGTGCAGGCAGGCAGGCAGGCCTGGAGCTCAGCTGCAGCCATGCTCCAGGCCTGCCTGTGTGCCCCGCCACACATGCACTCACAGAGAGTGTGGCAGGGCGTGTGTGGCAGGGTGTGCAGGTAGGCAGGCCCAGAACTTGATTGCAGTGGCGTTCCAGTTCTGCCTGCATGCCCTGCCACACTCTCAGAGAGTGTGGTGGGGAATGTGTGGTGGGATGTGCAGGCAGGCAGGCCCAGAGCGAGCATGTAGCGGAGTCTATCTTACTCTAGAGTAAGACACACTTGGTTGCAGGCACTGGCAGGTGCACGCACTTTCCGGGCCTGCCGGCATGCACTGTCACACATGGACTCTCTTTCCAGGGAAAGTGCATGTGTGGCAAGCCCAGAAAGTGCACACATCTTCTAGTACCTACAGCCAAGTGCCTCTTATTCTAAGAGTAGAAACAGCAGGTGTCAGGTAAGAAGAACGCATGCCAAGAAGGGGAGCCAGTGGGTGGGAAGCCTTCCCCATAATGGTCCAGTTTTCAGGCCCCAAAACAAAAGAACCAAAAACAACACTTCCAATTTTGGGAAGCTTACAAAAATGGATTGGGGCCCCCAATGAAAGCTGGGACACAAAACGGGACAAAGTTTCCCCTGAATGCACATGTCTAATACCTAGCAGGCTCTTGTGAAATAATAAGCAGGCCAGGAATCTAGTATGTTTTCCCCCAGGGGTTCTGGCAGGGGTTCTGGCAGCCAATGGCTTCCATGGTGTCCTATTTGGGACATGTTTTTACTTATCCTTTCCATACTTTAGGTAAGGAATGCATTCCTGTCTCAAATGCACTCTCTATCCTTGATGCACTCTATTTTGATTCCATTTCTGGGTTCCATCCATATTTAAAGCATAGATGGTGGTGCTTCTCCACTTCTACTGGTGATACATAGGTTTATCACCAGTAGAAGTGGGAGAAATGTGGCCCAAGGGCAGCCTGTAGCTCCCAATTTCAGTGGCTTTCAGAAATCCAGATAGCATGATTGCCTATTATTGTTTCTTTTTTTCCAATTTTCACCTTTAGTGTCTTGGAACTTTTTTCCAAAACAGAAGTGTTTGATCACTTCTCACTGTGAAAACAAAAAAGTCCTGCATTGCTTGAAACCAATGAAGCAAAATAAGGTAAAATTCCACCCCCTAGAAGCCTTGATGTTGCTTTTGGCCTCTTTGCTGTCAATCTTTTTTCAGTTTTTTTGGGGAGGCACAGGGAAAATGAGAGTTGCAATCCCTTCAGGGGCCACAGGAAAGGCAGTGCAGCCCCCCACCGCTGCATGTTGCTCTTATCTGATCCACTGCTCTGGAGCCCCCGGTGACACAATGGGTTAAACCCTTGTGCGAGCAGGACTGCTGACTGAAAGGTTGGCGGTCCAAATCCGGGGAGCAGGGTGAGCTCCTGTCTGTCAGCTCCAGTTTCTCATATGAGAAGATGAGAGAAGCCTTCCATAGGATGATAAAACATCCTTGCAGATGGCCAATTCTCTCACACCAGAAGTGACTTGCAATTTCTCAAGTCGCTTCTGACACAAAACAAAAATCTATTGCTCTGTAAGAGAGGAGCATTTTCAAACTTTTCTATAATCCCAGAGCAGCTATTTCCGATCTACAGAACTGCTCTGTAAGTTGCCATCAGAAGAACTTATGAAGGCAAGCCATTAAAAAGAAAGGTGATTGTGCTTGTATGGATTGATCCTGGGCTATGACTCAACAATGCTGCCTTTTCCATTGATTTGTTGAGTCGTTTGTGTTGAGTTCTTGTTGCAGCGCTACTTTCCAATGTGCAAAAGGATTATAATAACAATTATATGCTATCTGAATTAGGTTGTTTGAAAAAAATATCTGGATGAATATTACTCTGTAAGAGCAAGGCAGTATTACAGAAGGAAAATTGTCAAAACATGATGGGATTTTGTTCCCCATTACAGAATGCAGTTTTCTTAAATGTCAGAGCAAAGTAAGCTGTATTGAAAAATGCTCTCTCCCCCTCTGCCCTTCCACGATTTCACAGAGCATTTCTTCTTTCCATTCCGATGAAAGCCACCCCGCCGACCAGGCTTGGCAAAATTTTCATACTGAGGTTGCTTTTGCATTCTTTAAGAGCAGTGGCTGTACTATAAAGCATCTGAGGATAGAAGCAGTTTCACACAAAGGCATCAAAGGAGAGTTCTGATCATCATTGTAGGTCTGGGCATCCAGGTAATACTGGGAAAGTGTTCCCAGCTTGGAATAGCTGTATCTATTTAATCCAAATGGAAACCTATTTAAAAAATGATAAGGAGTTACCTGGTGATTCTATTTGCCAGCTTATGTAAAAGGGCTAATTTGTGCAAATGGTGGGGAATTTTTCTGCTTGTGTTTGCCATACAGTTATTCCAAACAATTGGTCAGGAAATGGTATCTTAGTTTAAAATATGTATGTGCCTGTGTGTGAGAGAGACTCAGGAGCAGTTAGCAATTTGCTGTCTCTACCAGCCAAAAATAATAATGTAGAACAGTTTTCTATCAGCATGGCTGCGGGTGCATCTTATTATTATATGGTGAAGCAGCTGATATTTTAAAATATCACACTGTGAATTATATAAAAAGCAAAAGCTATACTAGGAAAAACCCCAGGCTCCATATTTAGACAATGCCTTTATTGGAAAACAAAAGACACTGAAAACACCCTATTAACTTGATGGGAAAGAGAGACATATTTCACAGCAGATACTTCTATTGCAGCGTTTCTCAACCTGGGGGTCGGGACTCTGGGGGGGAGGGGTGTCAAAGGGGTCACCAAAGGCTATCAGAAAACACAGTCATAGGAGTTTTGTGTGGGAAGTTTGCCCCAAACCTATCATTAGTGTGATTCAGAATACTCTTTGATTGTAGGTGAACTATATATCCCAGCAACTACAACTCCCAAATGTCTGGGTCTATTTTCCCCAAATTCCACCAGTGCTCACATTTGGGCATACTGAGTGTTTGTGCCAAGTCTGGTACAGATCTTTAATTGTTTGAGTCCACAATGCTCTCTGGACGTAGGTGAACTACAACTCCAAAACTCAAGGTCAATGCCCACCAAACCCTTCCGGTATTTTCTGTTTATCGTGTGAGTTCTGTGTGCCAAGATTGGTTCGGTTCCATCATTGGTGAATTTCAGAATGCTCTTTGATTGTAGGTGAACTATAAATCCCAGCAACTACAACTCCCAAATGACAAAATCAATCCCCCTTCCCAACTCCACCAGTATTCAAATTTGGCCATATTGGGTATTTGTGCCAAATTTGTTCCAGTGAATGAAAATACATTCTGCACATCAGATATTTACATTGCAATTTATAACAGTAGCAAAATTACAGTTATGAAGTAGCAACGAAAATAAGTTGATGGTTGGGGGTCACCACAACATGAGGAACTGTATTAAGGGGTCGTGGCATTAGGAAGGTTGAGAACCACTGTTCTATTGGGTTAGCTGAAGAGAATGAAATAGTGTGCTAGCTTTCAGTTTCCTGACATCTCTCCATTAGGTAAGAACTAATAATGTTTAACAAGTGTGTTTGGGGCTGATGTTAAAGCCATGGAATTAACATTTGGTTATTCTAAAGTAGGAATGTGCTAGGATGCTTCACATTAGGCTCCATCTGTGTTTTGATTCAGATATGTTTTGGAGATATCTCTTGGGCTTATTAAAGGAAAGCCGGTGCCTACATTTGTGCAATGAGTATAACATGTCTGCTGGAAGTGCATGGATCTTTGCTGCCAGAGGCTAGTTAACCGAATTGATTCAGCACCTTGTTTAACTATTTCAAAGTTCAGACTAAATCCTGGGGCAAATTCACTGCCTTGCCAGCATGAAAGCCACCAGCTGCCATAGCCAGAGCGAGTAGTTTCATCTGCAAAGTTCAGAAAGATCTGTGGCTTTTCTCCCTCATATATTATGATGCCAATGCAAATGCAGTTCTCAACAGTAATTAAATATATGCTGGCTTCCCATGTTAGAGCAAAGAGCAGTTCAAGGTGAATTTTGAGCTGACCTTTATGATGTCACTTGAAAGACGCTAGACTTCCATGCACCTTTCTGACATTTTGCAGATGCTTTGGGTGCAAGTTAACGCATGTGCTGATTATGCAGTGATCAATTAGGATATATCATAAACTCAATTACTTGTCCAAGCATTAGTATTCATAGCAGCATTTACTGGCCAAACCAGACAAGAGGACTTGCTCCCTGCATGCATATGATTTGGAAAAATGTACCAATTAGTAATTGGGTATGTGATAATAATTCAAATATAATGATCAAAATGAAAGTTACACAAATTGATTCTGGACAGCCTCAGCTTCATTTGTTTACTTGAGGTTTTAATAGTTCCCAGTGTACAGACAAGGCTGAAGGGAGGATGCTGTTCAGAAGAAACTAGATGAGTCTGGATCATATGTGAAATAGCTGCCCAAGTATTGGGGAAAGTACTAGCACATATAGCCAATAAATAGGACAGACATAAAATGCTACAGTTGTGATGGACAACTTTTGTGGCACTGGGACTATAGTGGGACTTTCTGACAAACTTCTAATTTGACTATAGTTTATAGTATGTCTGATGTTTAATGTACAATTCAATTGCATTACAGAGGGTACTAGATATAATATCATAAAAAAGCTTACTTACACATCCTGGGGATCACAGCCAGACACAGTGAAGACATCTGCCCTTGCGCTTTACTACTCTGCTGCTGAGTAGGCATTCCCAGCGTGGGAAACATCTCACCACATTAAAAGAGTGGATGAAGCTCTTAAAGAGACATGCCGCATTATCACAGGATGTCTACGCCCTATATCACTGGAGAAATTATATTGTTTAGCCGGTTTTGCACCACCTGACATCCATCGGGAAGTAGAAGCCTGTAATGAAAGGCATTGACAGCTCTGGCCCATCCTCTGTTCAGATATCAGCCAGCAAACCAAGGTCTTAAATCATGAAACAGCTTTCTAAGATGTATAGAGATACTCCCAGGAACACCTCAGCAAGTGAAAGTCCAAAAGTGGCAGGCTAAAACCTGAAACCTCAATCAGTGAAACCAGATGAGAAACTCCTTCCTGGGCACACAGATGACTGGGTGACTTGGAAGGCACTGAACAGATTGGGCTCTGGCATCACGAGATTCAGAACCAATCTTCAGAAATGGGGCTACAAAGTGGAGTCCACAACATGCGAGTGCGGAGAAGAGCAAAACACAAACCACCTACTTCAATGCAACCTGAGACCTGCCACATGTACAATGGAGGGCCTTCTCACAGTGACACCAGAGGCACTTCAAGTGGACAGCTTCTGGGCAAAGGAAATCTAGTATAATGCCAAGTTTTAAACTTTGTTAAACATTTTTCAAAATGTGTTAAAAATGTAATACAATTGTCTGGTTGATACTGACACGATAAATAAATAAATAAACTTTGTGGTTTTTCAATACATTACAACTGTATTCTCAATTAGCTTTTGATACAATAAATAAAATAATCTGCATTATTGCTCCAGCTGTTTATGGCTATATTCAACCAATATACAGCATAACTCATTTAACAAAGGCTCTGACAAAAAATATATCCTTTTCACAAAACCTTTTTAATGCCTATCCAGCCCTTCTTTTCCTCCTTTTATCTAGCTGGAAGTATTTTTAAAAGCAGCATCAGTTTTAGAAGGATGCTGAAGGAGCAGTGAAGAAACACAGATTTTTGGTGCCTGATTGCAACATAGTTTGCAGTAAACAATAAAATAGATCTTGAGCTGGGAAAGAATGGGATTATGCCCTATCTGATCCTGCTATAGCTGTGTGCGTTTGCCTCCAATTGATAAGGCAAAGAATAGTTGCCTCCTAAATTCCTTCCTGGGGAACAAACAGAGAGAAACAACATAACAGATCTATAAATATTGCCATCAATATGGAAATAATACATGAATGGAGGTTGGCGATAAAAAAAATGCTTTAAGCCTTCCATAAGCAGTCTTAAGTGGCCTCTAGAAAATGTAACAATATGCACATAGAAAAACTAAGTAATGTAAGCCTTGCCTCCCTGTGCAAGGCTTTCGTAACTTAGCTTTTCCCTGTGCACATTGTTAGTTTTCATTATAGACATGCTGAATTGGTCTACTTTTTTGTCATGTAGGAATCTACCCTTATTATTTCCATGATATTTCTGCCTCTGGTACCAAATTTTAAGTTAAAGAAGTTATGCTTGTCAACTGAAATGTATCTATATATAACTGTTCAGCAATGTGGTTTCATTTATACACTTCTGAGAAAACATGGCACTTCTAAGTATTTTCTAACATGACTCTATGCCAGGGCTGTACAACCTGTTGCCCTCCAGGTGTTTGGGCATCCAACGCCCAGAAGCCCTAGCCAGCTTGTTCAATGCTCAGGAATTCTGGGAGCTAAAGTCCAAAACACCTGGAGGTTGTGCAGGTCTGCCCTATGACATTCTTGAGTTGGACAGTGTTAAATTCTATAGGATCCATACTATTTGTGATTTTACATAACCATACAAACTCCAGGAACGTATCCCAAAGGCCATACAGTATTAGTCAAAATAACTCCTGAAAGATCTCACAGGATGTGGTGTAAACAATGATTAAAAGGGCTAATAATATGCAAATATATGTAATTACTGTTTTAAAAAACATATTAAGATACATACATAAGAGTCAGCATTGTGTAGTGTTCTGAGTGTTGTAACTGAACTAGGAAACCAGGGTTCAAATCTACTCTTTGGCCCCTTCCACACGGCTGAATAAAATCCCATATTATTTGAGCCCCCAGTGGCACAATAGGTTAAATCCTTGTGCCTGCAGGACTGAAGATCAACGGTCAGAGGTTCAAATCTGGGGAGAGCATGGATGGTAATTAATACTAGGTAATTAATAGCTGCAATCCTAACTACACTTATGTATAAATGCTGGAATCTTACTCTTCCATACCTTCATGGAAACCTGTTTTGAGGAAGAGGCATGGGACCCTAAAGAGAACTACAGAACATTTGATGATATAGATCTGAGAGCAAATCAAGACTGTATTTTCCCTAGAAGTCAAAATGAAGCACTTTGTAATTTATTGCTAGAGTCTGTCAAACAGGAGATATAATTGTATTCTAACGCCCTGATCCTGGTTATGTTTATTTAAAAATAAGTCTGACTTGCTGAATTTAGTTGTTTACATTTCTCAGAAAGCAAGCTTATAATAGCAGTCTTCCAAAGATGAGAAGAAAACCAAAACTCTCTTTGGACCAAAAGTTTTTGGCCACGGATCATGATTTTGCATGCTGTCGTCTAAAAAAAGGAACCTTCTCAAGCTCTGAGCTTTTGTTAAAAATAAGTTAAGTTAAAATGGAGCGGACTTAATTATAAAGAAATCTGTTTAGCATCTTGGTGTTTGAACTATTTAAAACACCCTGGTGTGTGTATTGGATGTGACTCAACGATGTTAGTCATGCACAGTTACATAGAGACATATCCTTGACAACTGCTGCATTCCTGTACAACGTGAGCCCCCTGGAGACTCATAAAGCATTAGTATTATTTAAGCAAAACCTTATTTAAGCTTCTTAAAGTTTAATCTCAACTATTAATTTATTTGCTCTATTTTTTGTAGCACTGACACTAGTTCTTCACCCTAACTTCTGGGTGGTCTTGCAATGAAAATACATAGTTGGGAGATATTGAATATGACAATGGCTAATAAATACTGAGCTTAATTTTACATTTAGTTCTGTGCTTATTAATGTGAGGGAGATTCACTGATCCAGATAGATCTATTGATTGATTTGATTTATATAATGGGGCTCTAAGGAATAAGCAACACCCCACTTTCTACCAAGGCGTTAACCACTCAGAGTATGAGAAATTTAGGCTGTAGTCCTATATTCTCAGAGGGTACAAATAGAATAATAGAATCATAGAAGAGACCTTGTGGCCAATCCAGTCCAACCTCCTGCCAAGAAGCAGGAAAATCAGATTCAACACACCCCCAACAGATGACCATCCAGCCTCTGTTTAAAAGCTTCCAAAGAAGGAGCCTCCACCACACTCTGTGGGGTAGAGAGTTCCATTGCTGAACAGCTTTCACAGTTAGAAAGTTCTTCCTAATGTTCAGGTGGAATTTCCTTTCCTGTAGTTTGAAGCCATTGTTCCTCATCCTAGTCTCCAGGGCAGCAGAAAGCAAGCCTGCTCCCTCTTCCCTATGACATCCCCTCATATATTTATATATGGCGATCGTGTTTCTTCTCAGCCTTCTCTTCTGCAGGCTAAACATGCCCAGCTCTTTCAGCCGCTTCTCATAGGGCTTATTCTCCAGTCACCCTCCTCTGGCACATTCCAGCTTGTCAACATCTCCCTTAAATTGCAGTGCCCAGAACTGGACACAATATTCCAGGTGTGGTCTAACCAAAGTGGAATAGAGGGGTAGCATTACTTCCCTAGATCTGGACACTATGCTCCTATTGATGCAGGCCAAAATCCTATTGGCTTTTTTTGCTGCCACATGACATTGTTGGCTCATGTTTAACTTGTTGTCTACGAGGACTCCAAGATCTTTTTCACACATACTGCTGTCGAGCCAAGCTTCCCCCATTCTGTATCTTTGTATTTCATTTTTTTTCTGCCTAAGTGGAGTATTGACTTCTCAGCTGGTATGTCTTACATATATTGAATCAAATATATTCCTGTCTGTTAAAAATAGGACAAAGAATGGGGGTGTCTATGTTGTACAACTACTGTAAGCTGACCTTACTTTAAGTGCGATTTCTCAAGGAAGTTGTAGTTTGGTGAAGCATCGCCACTCTTTTGCAGTGAAAACTAAGACCCTACATGCCCATATAATCCAGATTATCAAAGAAGAGAATCCACATTACTTGCTTTGAACTGGATTATATGAATCTACACTGCCATATAATCCAGCTCAAAGCAGATAATCTGGAATTTATATGGCAGTGTAGCAGGAGCCTTTAGACCTTGTGAAAATACAATACAACTCTCATAATTCCATAGCACTGAAGGTGACTCTACATTGCAGATGTAATGTGGTTAATATATCATTTTAGGTGCCATGACCCAATGCCATGGAATCCCGAGACTTGTAGTTTAGTGAAGCACCAGTACTCTTTGGCAGAATAGGGTGAATACCTTGTAGAAGTACAAATCCCACAATTCTACAGCATTGACCCACGGCTGGTATCAAATTATATTAATTCTGCAGGTTAGATTTACTCTTAAGTGTCAGCATCTAGCTTTCTGAAGCAGCTTAAGTGTCAGCATCTAGCTTTCTGAATATTGTGTTCTCACTCAACTTCATGTGCTGTTCTGTGCAATTCCTACTTGTGGTAGAATCTAAAAGATGGATGGTTACGTGGTTCATGGCTATTGGGCTGAACCAATGCCTTCCCAACCAATTGACTATTTGGCCTTACAAGCCAGAACATTCCTTGCAATATTTACAGGGAACATCAGTGTATGTTTTATAGAGCTGTGGTGCAATATGGCTCTTTTGCTATGAATGCCATAGTGTTTCCCCACAGTCATTTCTCCAAAGCACACAGACTGTTATTGTGGGCCTATGCATGTGTTGGAAAAAGACATGTTTTAAAAAAGATATGTAAGTTCTACTTTTGTAATGTGGTAACAGCTATGTATGCCAGCCCTCCATTCCCAGCTTGTTTAGCACTGCATCTAGATTAAATGCATCTTGCCACACTTTTAACTATCATAGGTCGTAATTATGGAATCATAGGAGCTAGAGTTTTACATGGTAAAGACCTTGTAAAACTACAAATTCCAGGTTCCCATAGTTTTGAGCCTTCACATAGCATAGTCCTACACCACTATTTAGCCGGTATATACCACCTGACATCCGTTGGGAAGTAGTGGCCAGTAATTAAAGGACCCATACTCTGGATTTCAGCCAGCATGCCAATGCCTTAAATCAAGAAATAGCTTCCTAAGATTGACAGAGAGACTTGCAGGAACACCTCAGCAGGCAAGAATCCAAGAGTGGCAGGCTAAAACTGGAAACTTAAATCAATGGCTGATACCAGATGAAAAACTCCCCCCTGGGCACACAGAAGACTGGGCGACTTGGAAGGCAATGAATAGACTGCACTCTGGGACCTCGAGATGCAGAACTAATCTTAAGAAACGGGGCTACAAAGTGGAGTCCACGACATGTGTGTGTGGAGAAGAGCAAACCACGGACCACTTACTACAATGCACTCTGAGCCCTGCCACATAGGACCTTCTCACAGCAACACCAGATGCACTCAAAATGGCCAGCTTCTGGTTAAAGGAAATCTAGTATAATGCCAAGTTTTAAACTTTGTTTGTGATTTTTCTATACATTATAACTGTATTCTCAATACGCTTCTGACACAATGAATAAAATAGCATTGAATATTTTATGTGCCTTCTCTGCTGAGGCCTGACCAAACTACAAATCTCAAGTGCTATGAGGCTCCATTAACGCTAGAGTATGGCTGCATCCGAGGTCTACCTAACAGCAACAACATGAAACAAAATTACCAAGAAACTACGATTGGAATATTTTTCAAAAAAGTGAATAACAGATAAGAATGACTGATATGAAAATCAAAATAGATGAGAAATCAAGATGAATTAAGCTGGTAATTGAATAAGATTGGGAAAATTTTGTAGCTGTGTTGCGTTTTCAACTGTGGGTGAATGTCTTTGCCTGATGCTTTTAACCTTCATTTAACCCATGCTTTTGCTTTTCTCAAGATGCCTTCCCTGTTCGCCTGGAGCTGAGGCTGAAGTTACGCTGAAGGAGTTTTTCTATGGAAAATTTTCCACACTATCTATATATGCCTATGTTTAATTGAATTGTTTTTAAGTGCTCTCTAGCTTTAAAAATGTTCTCTTATTCAGACCTGGATTGTTTTAATATTGTAATTAGTTTAATTTATCAGCATGTCAATTTATTTCGTTATTGCACTTATATTCTACCTTTCTCAAAATATATAATTCAATGTGTCCATTGTTATTATTATTATTATTATTATTATTATTATTATTATTATTACCCCTTAGAAATTTGGGGGAAAGGCCAGAAATAAATTATTACCCTTAGGAATTTGGAGGTCTTAAGCAATGTGCTGTGTAAATGGCTATGTATGCTATCAGTGTTGTCAGCCTATTTGGATTAACTTTTAGAGAGATAAAGCCAAATACAGCAATAATAATACTTTTATTTATCTTATATTCTGCCTTTCTCACAAAATGAGATTCATGGTAGCTCTTATAATAATTATAATAATTATTTTATGCATTTGGGGGAAAGGCAGGATATTAGTTAACTTATTTTTTTGTACTTCTATTTTGTGTCTCACGAAATGAAGTTCAAGATGGGTTATATAATGATGTTGTTTATTTGTTCAGTCGCTTCCAACTCTTTGTGACCTCATGGATCAGCCCATGCCAGAGCTTCCTGTTGGCTGTCACCACCCCCAGCTCCTTCAAGGTCAAAGATGATAGTAATGTATTGCTCATGAGGAAAAAAGCAGGATATACATTTATTGATTGCCTCTATATTCTGCCTTTCTACAAAAGGGATTCAAGGTGGATTATATATAGAATAATAGAAAAGGTAGGATATACATTGATTTTTATTGTACTTATATACTGCCATCTTCCCAAAGAAATAAAGGCAGCTTTATAATAATAATATTATGTAACAAAATTTTAAGAAGTTTCCACTCCTGGTTTGAAAGTATTATTTCCTGTTTAATTGTGCGGTACTTACTTTGGAAGTAGTTGTTATACTCCAGACCAGGGGTCCTCAATCTTTTTAAACAGAGGGCCAGGTCACAATCCCTCAAACTGTTAGAGGGTTGGATTATAATTTGAAAAAAAAAAACATGAATGAATTCCTATGCACACTACACATATCTTATTTGTAGTGCAAAAAACACTTAAAACACTACAATAACTAAAATGAAGAACAATTTTAACAAATATAAACTTATTAGTATATCAATGGGAAGTGCGAGCCTGCTTTTCGATTATGAGATAAAGTTGTTGTTGTTGTTGTTGTTGTTGTGTGCTTTCAAGTTGTTTCAGACTTAGGTTGTTCCTGAGCGAGGGCTGGGTAAATGACCTTGGAGGGCCATATCTGGCCCTTGGGTCTTAGTTTGAGCACCCCTGCTCCAGACACTTAATTTTTGTGCCTGCCACAAAATACTGTTTATGCTTGAGTATAAGCTGACCCAAATATAAGCGAAAGCACATAATTTTACCACAAAAAACTGGGAAAACTTATCAACCAGAGTATAAGTCGAGGATGGGAAATGTAGCAACTACCAGTAAATTTCAAAATAAAAATAGATACAAATAAAATTACATTAATTGAGGCATACAGCTTCTCCTCTTCTCTTGGCACAGCAACTCGGCTGGGTAGCTGTGCCAAGAAAAGTGGCTGCGTACCTTTCTCTCCTCCTCTCTCGGCACAGAGATCCAGCCGGGTTGCTTTGCTGAAAGAGGAGGAGGCACGCAGGCGGTAGAAGCCTTCCAAAGGCCTTCTTTGAGCCTCACGCCTTCCCGCCAGGACCCTCACTTGAGTATAAGCAGAGGGGGCCTTTCTCAGCATGAAATATGTGTTGAAAAACTAGGCTTATACTCGAGTATATACAATATGTGGAATTGGTTGAAACTTGAGGAGATATTCCTTGAAAAACTATAGCAAAATGTGCTGCAGGATGTCCTGCATAAACAAAACTTTTGTTTTGGCTTTTAACTTTGGAAATGGCTTTTAACCTTGTTTTGCCATTTTAATGTGGTTTGTGTTTTATTGACTTTATGGTGATTTAATTGATGATTGATTGTTTAGATTGCCCATTGGCTTTGTTGATTAGTTAATTGTTGTTAGCGGCCCTGAGTTCCCACGGGGAGAAGGGGCGGGATACAAATAAAGTTTTGATTGATTTATTGATTAAGTTTAATAAACTGTTTTTTTAAATAGTAGAACCAATTAGGAAATGGCATTTATAACCCAGGAACAAAAATTGTGCTACATAGTATAATAATAATGTAGATGAGATTAGAGGCATTCAGTTGCCACGAACACCCACACTGTAGGTTTAATACCATTTTAAATGTCTATTTATGTTCATGTTCTATTTTATGGATGTTTCATAAACCACTTCACGTTTTAATGCCTTTTTAGTTGAACTTGTAAGATTTTATCATGTAGTAAATGTGTGTGATATTTTATATTATGTTTATCTACGCCTTAATTTTGATATTTTATTTCTTGGTTAGTCCTATATAGTCTTATAAGTTTATATTGATGTTGTCTTATTTATTGTATTTGATTTGATTTTACTGGTTTGTTTTGGCACTGAATGCTTGCCATTTGTAACATTGTTGGAAACCATATTGAGTCCCCTCGGGTAGATGGGGCGGGTTACAAAGTGTTCCATGGAGAAATTTGCTATGACTGGGCTGAGAGAGGGCTCCCCATGGCTACTCCAGCTTTCTGTTTATAGAATTCATTGTCCCACTGGAAGTAGCTTATGGTGAGGCAATGGTGAAACAGAGCTGTGATGTTTTCTGGGAAATTCTGGTTGATTAGGGCAATGGTGTCTGCTACCTGGACCTTGGTAAATAGAGACACCACATCAAAGCTGATCAGTTTGTCATTGGTGTTGAGCTTGAGGTTGCTGATTTTTTCTATGAAATGGGCTGAATCCTTGATGTAGTGCGTAGTGAGCCCAATATGGGCTTGTAGCTGTGGGGCAAGTCATATATGGGGGATCAAATGGCACTCAAAATGGGTCTGAGCAGGGTGGAGTTCTTATGGATATTTGGGAATCCATAAAGCCTAGGTGAGAGGGCTTCCAATTTACACAGTTGTTGGTGCATGTATGTTGTTGGCCCCTGGTAGTGCAGCAGGTTAAACCGCTGAGCTGCTGAACTTGCTTACTGAAAGGTTGGTAGTTTTAATCTGGGGTGAGCCCCAGCTTCTTCCAACCTAGCAGTTCGAAAACATGCAAATGTGAGTAGATCAATAGGTACCGCTTCTGTGGGAAGGTAACGGCTCTCCATGCAGTCATGCCGGCCACATGACCTTGGAGAGGTCTATGGACAACACTGGTTCTTCGGCTTAGAAATGGAGTCGGACTCGACTAGACTTAATGTAAGGGAAAACATTTACCTTTGCCTTGTGTATGTTGAAGTTAATAGAGGAGTGTTAGTCTTTCTGGTGATTTTGTTGCTTCGTTCTTGTTGAAGAAACTGATGAACAAACACAACCTACAAACTATCTACAGGCTCACAAAGAAAATCCAACAAATGCTCCGTTCAGCAAAGGACAAGAGGGATCCTCTCACCACTGCAGGAGTCTACCATATACCATGCAGCTGTGGACAAATCTACATAGGGACCACCAAACGCAGCATCACTCAAACACGAATCAAGGAACATGAAAGGCACTGCAGACTACTTCAGCCAAAGAGTCAGCTATAGCAATACACCTGATGAACCAACCTGGACATAGCATATTATTTGAGAACAGAAATGCTAGACCACTCTAACAACCACCATGTCAGATGACACAGAAAAGCCATTGAAATCCATAAGCATGTGGACAATTTCAACAGAAAGGAGGAAACAATGAAAATGAACAAAATCTGGCTACCAGTATTATTTTTTAAAAAAAAAAACCTTTAAAATCAGGACAGTAAATAAAGAACAACACTAAAAAAAGCAGGGGAATTCCAGACAAGAATCAATCAGGGCCATCTAACACCTCCCAACAAAGAGTTTCTTCAGGCAGGAGGCAGACAGGCTTTGAAGCTGTAAGGTCACTAAATGCTAATTAAGGTGACCAGTTACAACATTCACACCTGCCTCAAGCAGGCAAGAGTTCTTTCTTCCACCCTGGACATTATTCCACAGACCTATAAACCCCACTTGCCTAGTTTCCAATAGACCTCAAAACTTAAGAGGATGCCTGCCATAGATGTGGGCAAAACATCAGGAGAGATGTAACATGACCATACAGCCCGGAAAATACACAACAACCCAATACCAATAAGAATAAAAGAAAAGGTAGGATATACATTGATGTTATTATTGTGCTTATATAGTGCCATCTTCCCAAAAAATTAAAGGCAGCTCTATGATAGAATTTTAAATGTCTGTATCTGTTTATATTATACAGGGTTAGTCAAAATGAATAGGCCAATAAGAAAATTAATTGTAGCCGAATTGGCCTATTCATTTTGACTAACCCTGTATTTCATTGATGCATCATATGTTTTATATGTGTTTCATTGATTTTATACTGTTTTTGATATGTTGGAAGCCACTTTGGATTCCTTTTTGGGGAGAAAAGCGGGATATAAAAAGATTTATTATTATATATATTATTGTTGTTATTTGATACGTAACAAGATCCGTACACAGCAAACAAGATCACTATGCTGACTTTTGCATTTGATGATGATGATGATGATGATGATGATGATTAGAAACACAACAAGATTAGTACACAGCAAACAAGGTCACTCTGCTGTCTGTTGTATTGGATCACATGTCGGACACTTCCCAAGTGTCTAGGACTGTGTGATGTATTGGCAAATAATGTGTGCAGATCCCAGTAAGGTGGCCTTTTATTTATTTATTTAAGACATTTATATTCAGCCCTTCTCACCCTGAAGGGGACTCAGGGCGGAGCACAGCATATACACAGCAAACATTCAGTGCACAAATTTACATACAATACATAAACATTAAAAAACATTTATCAAAATATTAAAATGCACCATTTAAAACCATCCTAGTCATCCAGCTGGTAGATGATAATTTTGTCAGTTCTGATTGTGTTAAAATGCAGGCCAAGGTCTTTAGGCACTGCACCCAATGCGCTAATCACCACTATTATATTAATATTATAATATTATATTATATTATATTATAACAATATAATAATAATATTTATTTATTTGATCAGTCATATGACCATTTCAAAATAGAACACGAGTAAAAAACAAGGCAACAAGGTGATAAGTCAGACTCTTATTTTCCTGGTTCTTCTTTCAGGAAATCTGCTCTTTTCTTAATAGCTTTCAGAATAAAAAGGCTTACTCTGATTATGCTGGATCTTTCCTGCCTTTGCAAGAGGGATGTCAGAATATCATTTCTGTTGGGGGACCTGCAGTTGGATAATATTGGATGTAAATATCTGTCTCGCAGTTCGGTGTATGCTGGACAGTCAATTAAGAAATGTTCAATGTCTTCCACTGTTTGTTCTCCCCAGACGCAGAATCTCTCACTTCTTGGGATGTTATAGTAGCGCCCGATTTGCACCATAGTACCGAGTTGTTCAAACCTAGCCCTAGTATATATTCTTCTTAAGGGTAGAGGAAGTGGAATAGTTAGGTAGTGCTCTAAATGAATATTCCTTTTGTGGGAAGCTAAAAACCTTGTGGCTGAAGACCTACCTATGCTCTCTAGGTCCAGCTGTGCATAGACATCCCTAATGCGCCGCTTGAGCACTTGCCCTGCCCCCGGACCCAGAACACCCAGAAATTGCTACTATAACAATATAATATTATTATATACTATTATAATATACTATTATTATTATTATATACTATTATATTATTATAATATATTATTATTATTATATGTTATATATATGTTTAATTGCTGTTGATTTTAAACTGTTTTTGATATGTTGGAAGCCGCTTTAAGTCCCATTTTGAGGAGAAAAGCGGAATATAAATAAAGATTTATTATTATTATTATTATTATTATTATTATTATTATTATTATTGTTATTTGATAAACAACAAGATCGGTACACAGCAAACAAGATTGCTTTTGTATTTGATTATTATTATTATATGTTATATATGTGTTTAATTGCTGTTGATTTTCTACCTTTTTTGACATGTTGGAAGCCGCTTTGATTCCCTCTTTTTTTGGGGAAAAGCGGGGTATAAAGATTTATGATTGTTATTATTATAATAATAATAATAGACATCACTTTAGCTGCCAGGGCTCAATGCTATGGAGTCATGGGAGTTGTAGTTTTCAGAGGTACCAGCGCTCCTGGGCAAAGAAGGCTTAAAGACGTTGTAAAAGGACATAACAGCCAAAGTGGCCTCAAACGGTATTAACGCCACCGTGTAGATGCATCTGCCTCATTCTTATTTGCTTTGCCCAGGCGCGCCACCTGTTTCTCGCTTTGCCTGTGTTTGGCCCAAACTTCATTTCCCAGCATGCCCCTCTCCCGCTCCAGCCTCGAATCTGCCTCGCTCCCCCCACCTTCCCCGCTTCGTGGGATTGCGCATGCGTAGCCAGACGTGGCAGCAGCAGCAGCACTAGCAATAGAGCAGGAGCAGAATCCGCGGCTGGTTTCTTTCCGCGCGAGCCGGGAGCGGGCAAAGAAGGCAAGGCAGCGGGCGATGGCTCCGGGCGCGCGCCTCTTTGCGCCCAGCAAGCGCTTCGGAACCGGGATGTGGCTGCTGCTGCCGCTGGTCCTCTGGGTGAGCCCGGGTTCGAGTCCTGCTCCTGGCCCAGGGAGGGAGGGAGCGAGGGAGAGCAAGGGGCGCGCGCTGTCCCGGGGCACGCGGGGCTGGGCTTGGGGCGAGTCCCCCTCCTCCCCAAAAGGGAGAAAGGGAAGGAAAGGAAAGGAGGAAGCGCGGGAAGAAGTTACACTTACAACTTCTTTGCCCTTTGGAAGCTCTGCCTGAGCGTGCAGATACACACACACACATCTATATACACACACCTCTCTCTATGTATTTTATGTGGAAGCTCTCCTTGCAAAGGCTTGCTTTCCCAACACTTGCAGGAAACCTTCCTCTCCTCACTCCAGGGCTACTTGTGGGTTGTTGTGAGTTCTACAGCTGTAGGTTTAACGCGGTTTGACAACGCTTTAACTGCCGCGCTGCGGAAATCCTGAGAGAGAGATGTACTGACCAAAAAAGGTGTGCCTACTTCTGGTATGGACTCTTGGAAGTTGTAGTTTGGCAAAGGGATGCCTCTAAACCACGCATGGGCAAACTTGGGCTCTCCAGGCGTTTTGGACCAGGGAGATTGATGAATCAGGGTGCGTCCACACTCTAGACTGAACCCAGATTGGCAACGCTTTAACAGCCACAGCTGAACGGGATTTGCAGTTTGCTGAGGCATCAGGACTCTTTGGGAGTTGCATCTACACCAGGCATGGGCAGACTTCCAGGTGTTTTGGACTACAACTCCCAGAATTCCTAACAGTTAGGAATTCTGGGAATTGTAGTCCAAAACATCTGGAGGGCCCAAGTTTGCTCATGCCTGGTGTAGAGTTAATGCAGTGTGCCCCACTTCAGTTTGCTATGGGTCGATGCAGTGCTGATGCTTCATCAAACTACAAATCCCAGGGATGCAGACCTTTCCTCCAAAACAGTTGAAGTGGAATCAGACTGCATTCATTCTACAGTGTAGGTCAGTTTGGCCCTCCAAGTATTTTGGACTCCCAATTCCCTCAATTCCTAACAGTTTACCGGCTGTTAGGAATTGTGGGAGTTGTAGTCCAAAACACCTGGAAGTTTGCCCATGCCTGGTGTAGATGCAACTCTCTCCCAAAGAGTGCTGGTGCTTCAGCAAACTGCAAATCCCATTGAGCTGTGTCAGTTAAAGCATTGCCAATCTGGGTTCATTCTAGAGTGTGGACGCACCCTGAGCCATCAGTCGCCCTGTGTGTGCAGAATGCAAACCTCATTCTCCTTTTCCCTCTTTTTATTTGCAAAATCAGCAACACAAGTGAGCAAATGGGGATCGGAGGGCATCCTAGTCAAACAAGTTGTCTTCTGGACTGTAGTTGGGATAATTAGTCCTTAAGTATGCAAATCTGTGCATGCCTCCATGTGGAAATGGGTTCATGTTTTAAAATACGATTAATATACTACCTACCCACTGTTATAATTCTGTAATAGGTATGACAGTTCGATTATTAAAGGCATCCTTCTTTGTGTGGTCTGTTGACTGCAATAAACCACGCTGTGCATTGTGTATGCAGGAGACGTTCAGTGGGACTTACTCTCAGGTCAGTCTATATCAGCATTTCAGCCTTAATATTGCTTCTTGTGAGGCTTAGCACTTCAGATATTTCTCCCTGCCTTGCTTCTCATTTCTGAGTGGAAGTAGAGCCTATATGTGTTTATTCAGAAGCATATTCCACTGGGCTCGGTGGGATATAATCCTCAGTTAAATGCACCAAGGATGGATTTCTTATGGGGCAATTTAAGTGTGCCTCTGCACTGTTGAATTAATGGAATTTGACACCACTGTAACTGCCATAGTTCAATACTATGGAATCCTGGCATTTATAGTTTGATGAGACCAACACTGGATTGTTGTGAGTTTTCCGGGCTGTATGGCCATATTCACAACCTCTGAAGATGCCTGCCATAGATGCAGGTGAAATGTCAGGAGAGAATGCTACTGGAACATGGCCATATAGTCTGGAAAACTCACAACAACTCAGTGATTGTGGCCATGAAAGCCTTCGACAATACAGAGAGATCAGCACTCTTTGACAGAGAAGGTTAAGGACCTTGTAAAACTACCAAGACTCAAGATTTCATAGCACTGAGCCATGGCGTTAAAGTGATGCCAAGGTGCATTAATTCTACTGTGTAGATGGGCGTGCTCAGAAGTAAGTCACCCAGAATTAAGTATGGGTTCTTATACTTGAAAATAGGCATTGCAACCTTTGAAATGACTAATGTTTGTGCAGATATAGCCTATCATGTGAAAGGTAAAGTAGATAGACTGTATTTTTCTGTTGAGAGCTAAGATGGAAGAAGGATGCAAAGCTGACTGACATTTGAGGGGCGCCTTCTTTTGACCTTGCCTGAAGTCCAGTTCACCGTTGCATTGTTTGCTTTCCACTTCCCTTGATTCTCTTGCCTTTTTCCTACCACAAATTCAAAACAAGACTGTTGTGTGTGTGCGTGCGTGCCTTTTCCATTTCCCCTGCAATTTTTATAGACTTCCTTTTTGTGATCTGTCTGCTCCCAAATGCCTTCTATTAGCTTTGTGAAGTATATGTTAGATCTGCCAATTAAAAAACCCTCAAAAGTTCTGTTTTTAATGTTTGCGAGACCTTACTGAGCTTGTCTGCATTAATTTGCAGGGAAAAGGTGACCTCGAATTATCTGCTTGGTAGAATCAGTTCGCAATCTTATATATAAAATAGCTGGTCGGGTGGCATGAAAATCGGAATATTAACACACATCCTAATATCTGTATGCATAACTACACTTTATGCAATATAATTCATATGAAGTTGTTGGGAAAATCAAGGAAGCCTTGAAGTTTGGGATAATGAGTGGAAAAGCTTTCTGACAGCAATCCAGAAATATCGAGGTATATAGTATAATTTAAATGCAGAGAGTATCACAAACTCTTAATCATCCTCTCTGTTAAAGTGGTGCTTTTTCCTTCCTATGGTGGGGAGAAAGCTTTTAAAACTCTTTCTTAATTGATTCTGTAAAGAGCTTAACATGAATAAGTCAGAGGGTTGTTTAACATGAATGCTTGCATGAATTCTGTTTAACTTACTGGGCAGAATTAGACTTCCTTCTGTCCCTTAACAAACAATCATAACCTGGATAACCTCTTAATTTTCTCACACCTCGCTAAGTCAATCTTCTGAAAGAGAATTACACGATAGCCGTGTGTTAATTTCCACACAGCAAACCAATTGTATTATTGCAGTAGTGCTTTCTATTTGCTCTGCTTCCTTTTTGTCCTACCCAGCCAGCCTAGAGCTCTACTCACACATTGCACTGCCTACAAACACAGGGCATGACTTGAAAAAGAGAGATGTCTGATTGGCATTCGTTGACTTTGTGCCTCTGGCAAAGGCCTTATATCTATTGGCTTGGAAGGAAGCGCAAAAACCCAAGGAAGAAGCCTTAACATATTCCTAATGTGTGCAGCCAGCTATACAGTGCCAGCAAGTTGTGTCCCTGAAGCTAAACGGCAACCAGCGTCTGCATTAATTTTATAAGTGTCATAATACAACCTGATGCTCTGTGCCACTAGGTGGATATCTCAGCCACTTTCTGGTTATCACACATAGCGATTTAGGTGACAAACTTACATTTAGAGTAGGTCACTGTAGAGGCATGGTGTGATAATGCTCCCCCCCCCCCCCCCCTATATATATCTCTTACACATCTAAAATAAACCTGTTAGGAGGAATTCTTCAGGGGGAAGCAGAATCTTTCTCGAAGCTTCTCTTTCTGGTACATATGGCCTTTTTAAAATGGGAGAAACATGTACAGTTAAAACTATTGAATGAACGGACCACTTCCTCTGCTGCATTAATTGAGCATATTAAAATCATGTATGTATATTATTATTATCCCCAACCCTATAGCGAGATAGCATCCCTGACTTTTTTCCCAGCTGCCAGTTGAGAAACAGGAACTGAAACAAAGAGAGGGAGAATACAGAGCAGAAATGCAGAGTGATCCTGGATTCATCACTGAGCCTGGAACCCCAGGTTTCGGCAGTAGCTAGGGGAGCTTTTGCACAATTAAAACTTACGTGCCAATTGTGCCCATATCTTGGGAAGTCAGTTCCATTCTGAATATACTACTGCAACACACTCTACATGGAGTTGCCTTTGAAGACTGGAAGTTCCAATTGGTCCAATAGGCGATAGCCAGATTGCTCACTGGAGTAGGGTACAGGGAGCACACAACCCCCCTGTTACACCAGCTCCACTGGCTGCCAGTCTGCTACCGAGCACAATTCAAAGTGCTGGCTAGTCCTAAACGGTTTTGGCCCAGCTTACCTGTCCAAATGTATCTCCTCCTATGAACCATCTCAGAGGTTAATATCATCCGGGGAGGTCCTGCTCTCTGTCCCATTTTAAAAAGGCCATATGTACCACCCCTCTCGCAGGCACCATTGGTGGGGATGAGAGACAGGGCCTTCTCAGTGGTGGCCCATCGTCTATGGGACTGCCTTCCCAATGACATTAGATCAGCTCCCTCCCTCTTGGCAAAAACATGGCTGTGGGACCAAGCATTTGGGCAGTGAGCAATACAAGGAACGAACAGGGATTATGTGCAATTGAATTTTGATATTGGAATGGCCTTCGACTATGATTTTTGCATTGTGATGTTAATGTTTATATTAATATGTTTTCTAACTCCACGTTTTAATGTCTGAACGTTGTTACGTTTTACAATTTAATTAATCGTTATACGTTATTGTTGTTTTATGTTAGGTTTTTATATGTCTGTGTTTGCCATGAATATGTTGGAAACTGCTTTGAGTCCTCCCTTGGGGTGAGAAAAGTGATATACAAATGAAGCCAAAAAAATGGTTTGCACGGTCATCTTCATGGTGATTTGTGGTAAAAGCAACAAACAATGTTTGAGATGAACCACAGCTTTGCTTGATATATGCATGCATAGTCAGTGTCTGTCTTGCCTCTTGGCCAAAAAGAGATGGCATGAACCCGAATCCCCCAGTTCAACTTGCTGCTACTGCCCAACTCTTCATTTCTTTTGAGTGTGAAAGACTGATTTTTCTAGATAGTATCCCAAGTGCATCTGACAAGGTGGTGTCATGTATAGGTTATCAGATTTGTACAGTTGCAGAGCTGATAAGAAGACCTTGTTATTTTTTCTTGTAAAAACAAACCATAGCCTATATTTCAGATGACAGAACTGGAAAAACCACCTCTGAGTATTTGTTACATATATTGAGCTGTATCTTTTGTTACTTTAACTGGATTTTAAAAGAATATATATTTGCCATTAGAATGTAGTTTTCTTTGTTTCTTCATTGACACTTATTCATGCTTACTTAAATGGGCCAGTATAATATGAATTACTAATTTGTGGAATGCTGCTTTCATTGTATGATTTGGTTAGTATACTGCGTGGATTTGATATGGATGATCATATCAGTATCTGCTAGACTTTCAAAGTCTTGCAGTATGGACAAGTAAAAAAAAAACCTTAAAAAGTGTAGCCATAATGAAGTTGTGTGATAAATAGAGCAGTTCTGTTTCTACATTTGCAATCTTAAGTGTGTCTTAAGTGTTTTGCAGTAATGACTAACCTACCATCTCTGTATTCTGTGCAGTAAAGGCTACCCTATCATTCATCTTATCCTATTTTTTTCTGTGTTCTGAAAAGATGATTCAGTATGTCTCAAGATTCGTCTTTGTTATCAATCCTGTTTCTCAAAATGAAGCATCTCTCCAAACTTTCCATGTATAAAACTCCCTCTCAGGTCTTTTCTGAAAGCACTAAAGCACAAGATAAGCAGAAGGTAGATGATGAAAGTTGATACATCTCTGAATGATTTGTAGTTGGCCACCAAGCTTTTCTTGCTCCTAGTGTTTTGCATCAAAAGCAGAAAAAATCCTTTCTAGACTTGTTTTTGGATTATGCTGCAGAAATAGAACTATTTATTTATTTATTTACCCTACTTATACCCCACCTTTCTCAACCCTGAAGGGGACTCAAGATGGCTTACAACATATAATTAAAACAAACATTTAAATTAAAAATAATATATATTAAAACATTCAAAAACATTACAACCACTATTAAAATCACTCCATCCAGTATCATAATCCAGAAGTCATTCCAGTAGTCATGGCACAGCTTCCATATCTATTATTGCACTAAAATTATTCTCCAAAGGTTTGATCCCAAGGCCACGTTTTCACTTTCCTCCTGAAGGCCAGGATTGAGGGGGGTGATGTCACTAGGGAGGCAGTTCCACAGCTGAGGGCCCATCACTAAGAAGGCCTACCTCTCGTCCCTATCAGTTATATTATTATTATTATTATTATTATTATTAACTTTATTTGTACCAGCAACAACGACAATAACAATACATCATGACACTTTAAAACTGGGCCGGCCAGCGCAATGGGGTACAGGGTTAAAAGTGCTAGAGTGGCAGGAGGAGCATAGGAATAAAAATAATACGGTGTGCAGTAATGTTAATTGTACTAAAGTGCTTCTAGGACTTGGGTGGGGGATTCCTAATCTGGGAAGGCACATCGGAACAGCCAAGTTTTTAGGTTCTTTCTGAAAGCTGCTAAAGTAGGGGCCTGGCGAAGATCTTTTGGAAGGGCATTCCAAATATCAGTTGCGCCTGTGAAGGAGGTGGGACCGAGAGCTGATGTAACAGCGGTTGTATGCTCTCTGTACGCCACCCCAATGAGCAATCTGGCTACTATGTATTGTCGAAGGCTTTCATGGCCGGAATCACTGGGTTGTTGTAGGTTTTTTCGGGCTATATGGCCATGTTCTAGAGCAGTGGTTCTCAACCTGGGGTCCCCAGATGTTTTTGGCCTACAAGTCCCAGAAATCCCAGCCAGTTTATCAGCTGTTAGGATTTCTGGAAGTTGAAGGCCAAAAACATCTGGGGACTCTAGGTTGAGAACTACTGTTCTAGAGGCATCCTCTCCTGATGTTTCGCCTGCATCTATGGCAAGCATCCTCAGAGGTTGTGAGGTCTGTGACCTCACAACCTCTGAGGAAGCTTGCCATAGATGCAGGCGAAATGTTAGGAGAGAATGCCTCTAGAACATGGCCATATAGCCTGAAAAAACCTACAACAACCCAATCTGGCTACTGCTCATTGGACCATTTGGAGCTTCCCAACAGTCTTCAAGGGCAATCTCACATAGAGCACATTGCAGTAGTCTATTCAAGATGTAACCAGAGTGTGGACTACAGTGGCCAAGTCCGACTTCCCAAGGTATGGGCGCAGCTGGTGCACAAGTTTAAATTGTGTGAATGCTCCTCTGGCCGCTGGTGATATCTGTGGTTCCAGGCTCAGCAATGAGTCCAGGAGAACTCCCCAACTGCGAGGGAAGTCGAAGGTTCCAGGAATTCGTCTTTTCTTTTCTTGTGAAACAGAAAAAAAGGGAGAAATGTTCACAAGTGTTCAGTGAATGGTTGTTTTTATTTTAGAAAAGGCTCAATGTGTTTGGCCTATGTATATTTCAGTGACCTTCAGGTGTGATGTGAAATCTAACTGCAGAATGAGTGTATGTTCACAGGCAGCTTAAATTCTTTATTCCAAGAATACGTCTCCTTGATAATATTTTGGATCTGGCTTCAGATATTGGGGTTCTGCTGAAAAAACAGTAGCTCTTACATGCTGGCACTTTGCCTACCCCTGTCTAAAATATCAATTCTTGGGAGAGCAATTCCTGTTGCCTTTCTCAGAACCTCAGTTTTTATTATTGCTCCTATTAATTTGATCGATACCTTACCTCTTCTCATAAGAGCTTACGGTGGCTTTTATCTCAGCCTTTCCCTTTGGGAATGAAGGTGAGCAGACAACCTTACAATTAAATTGCACCATGCCATTGTAGATTACCCATTTTATTTTCTATCTTTTTGTTTAGTTCCGTGTTTCTTTTGCTCTTTTCTTCTGCCGAGCTTTTGTTGATTCATCCAACTTCTTTCAAAAACCATATAATACCCTTTGGAATTGCTGTATTTTCGAATTTGAAGGTTTGTCTTAGATAGGCATCATTCCAAAACAGGTTAAATCTTAATAATTCAGTACATATTTGACTGTTATCCTGTTCCTCAAAGTACTATAGCAGTGAAAGTCTCAATGGAATGACTGAAAGGAATAAGATTTGCTGTAGCAAAGCAGATTATAGGTCAAAGATCTAAAGGCATACATGTGTTCTTAAATTTACATTTACATTAATGGATAGTACATGGTAAGTAATGCTAAGCATGTGCAAATCTTAACCCCACTCGACCCTTTGCAAGATCTAAGTGGCATGGCCCCAAATGAGGAATACATTTGGAAGGAATCTTTTCTGCTCCCTCAGCAAAAGAAAAAAAAAAGGCATGACATGAAAAATCATGATTATTTATAACTATGCATTTAGGGTAATGATCTGCAAACGGATAAGCACTGGAAAGTTTGTAACGGAATATCATGTATGTTCCATCAGATTTGGGATGCTAATCAGAGTTTACTGTCTTCCACATATGCTGGTGAGTTTTACCTTCACTGTAGGGGGGGTGGGTGGGTGGGTGGCAGCGTTTTGAGGGTCTTTGAATCCTATTAGATTGCACATCAAGCAGCATTGGCTAATATAGTCAGTAGCAGGCTTGTGCACGGATTCATTGTGGTCGGTTCCCTTTGGCCAATCTGGCTTGTTTAGCTGGCCATAACGGTAAGTGTTCCGCTGCCATGCTTTTTATGGCTGAAATAGACTACGCGGCAGATCCTCCTTACCTATTTGGCACACAAAGAGGCTGCTGCATGCTCGCATGGAGTTTACCTGTGAGCCCTGCCTGTTGGGCCAATCAGAATAGAAGAAAACTGTAATGCGTCTTACGCAGGCTATGTCGTCTCCATTGCTCTCAGTTGCATCCTGGCTCTAGAGAGGTGCTTCAGTCTGATTGCCTTGCTGCTCACTCTCAGTTTTATTTTTTGTCTTGGCTTGGCCTCTCTCTAGCATTGAATCTTTTTGATTTTTGTTGATTTACCTTGATTTTCTTGATTCTTTTTATTTAGTGGGACTGGGAGTTGGGAAAGTGCAGGACAGGTGGGTTGCGCGCATGTGTTTGGGAACTTGGGTGAAAGAAAGAGCAACTCTTTGCTCTTGGTGTGCTTTTCTTTAAAATATTTGGATGGCTCTGAGAACCTTGAGTCACCCTTTAGCTTCTTTTTCCTCCTCCCCTCCTCTGCTTTAGAAAATACTTTTAAAAGATTAATAATAATTTCAGCAAACAAACAGAAAAGCTTCATTCGCATAAAATTACTACCTAGTTACCTATCTACCTGTGCTTTGATTCCTTTGCAAACAAATTCTCTCTGTTCATATTTCTCTCTGTGCTCTCTGCCTTCTGAATTTCCAGTAATTATAAGAATTAGTAGTAATAATCCTTTGGCTGCTTCCAGTAGTAAGAAGAGCTACAAAACTTAGTTTTGGCATGCTACTACTTGGCAGGAAGGAATGGTGCCCTGCTGCTCCTTCTGGAGAACTTACAGGGCGGGGCCAGCAAGGGATATCTTGGGAATTTTTAAAAGGAAAAGAAATTACTTAAAATCAGGGATGACCCAATTGTTATGAAACTTGGTGGGCTAATAGTGGTTGATGTGTCCTCCAAGTGTGGTCATTTTCATCCTGATAGCCCTAAAAATGATGGGAAGGAGAGTCCAGGAAGCCCCCCTGTTGCCGCCAATGTGTTGGATCGCACTACATTTTTTGGCTGTGGACCGAAAACAGCTATTCGGCTACCCTCCAGTTTTCAGGAGGCGCACAAAAGCATATCCGGGGGTCTCCTGAAATTTGGGTTTGATGAGTTGTATGTGGCAACTAGAAATAAAATAACTGCACTAAAAGTGTATTCCCATTTTTTAGTAGTTCTCGAATTGGAGGTGTGACAGTTTCTTGGGGGTGGGATCAAAGTATCTTTTTACAGTTAGTGGCCAATTTTCACAGGGCTGAGGTTCATAGGACTACCACAAAATATCTCCAGGGCCTTTCTATGAGCACATTCTCCTGCTTGTTTACTCAGATGGGAGGGGGGACAGGTGGGAGAAGGGAGGGTGTGCATATGCCCTCCATTGCACATGTTCTCTTGTTCACTTAGGAGGGAAAGAGAGGAGATGGGATGAGGGAGCCTCAGGAAGGAGGATGCATGTTCCTTCTCTCAGGCAGGAAGGAGGAAAGGGGTGGGATGAGATGTTCTCTCACTTGGTTGGGAGAGGGGAAGGAAATGGGATGAGGCAGGAGGGAGGGTGCAAATGTTCTCTCAAGCAGAACGGAAGAAGGGAATACACTTCTAAAGCTGGTGGAGAGAAGCTAGGTGATCCATAGATCTCTGGGGCAGATGAAGGAAATGGACTGTTCCCATTCCTTTCCCCCCTTCTGTCTGAGTGAGCAAGTAAGTAAGCGAGGGAACATGTATGTATCCAAACTCTAGAGATATTTGTGTGTTTTTTTCCATTTTTATGTAGGTCTTGTGTCCCACTATCCTCACCCCAGTGGAACCTGAGGGCCAGTTGTTCTTCATGGGAAACGGGCATGACATTCGTATACAAATATAATTTAAAAGTTATGAAAATCACTCCCTTTTTCTATTCCTGGTTTTGAGTTGAGGCAATTGGAGTAGCTAGCTGAGCATTAACTAAACAAATTTCCAAGAAAAAATGTTTAACCCTCAGTCCCAGTGGGTAGAAGTTGTCTTTAAGGAAGCTTAGTGCTTAGTGACTGCTTATTACTGGATATTGTCAGCATTCCTTGAAGTTGTTGCAGGTTGGACATGCTAAACTGAAGGCGGTCTCCTTCCACTGAGCTCTTGGCTATTTGTCCAGTGTAGCAAAGAAAACATAAGCTGCTTTTTAAAAAAATATAGAAAACGAAACAAAACGACATCTTTCTGATTCTTGGCTTTCTTCTTCAAAATCAGAATGTACTGAAGTAGAACTTGACTTATGAATTTTTCAGAGAAGGATCTTTCTTGTTTGTTTCTTTGAAATGTTTATTCAAACGGTTTTAAGGCTCCCTTTGGAGTTAAACATGGTAGGCCCTAGTTGTGTCAGAGGAGATTTCAGTTAGAAATTCTTGGAAAATGTCTGAGTAGAAAATAAATGGAAGCGCGTCCAAGGGAACTGGAACCTGAACGTCTACAAACTGAGTAGTTGTCAGACTGAGTTTGTGTATGGGGACGTCCTTTCATAGCATAATGGTTGGCCAAAATCTGGCTCAGAGTATTTTTTTTTAAATTCATTTCAGCCTCTCTTCTGTGTAGTTTGCTTGCAGTCATTCCTCCTACAGATCCCATATAATATTTATGTCCTCGCTGAAGTATGGCTCTACTTGTCTTGCTTTCTGAGACCCTGAGCTAGCATTGTATCTTGCTTTAGTTCTTATCTCTTGAGGTTCCACTCTGCTCTTACTAAATTGTTTTGACATAGTGCTTTCTCTCTAAGAGAGGGAGAGAGCAGGATTATCCCACCCCCTAGCCCTGTAGTCCATTCACCAAAGATAAACAGGGAACTCCACAGGGGCACATAGACTGCACTCTGCTCTTGCCTTGCCGAAGGTATGAAAGTGGCTAAGCAGGAGAGATCAGATCAGGGGTGGAGGGAAATGGCACGCTGCAATCTGATGGGCGGAAGACTAGAAGTCTATATTCTTTTCTTTTACATGCCACGTGGCTGTAGTTCCCTTAACTTTGTAAATGGATTGGTTTTATTCATTTTGAAGCACTGGCTAATGTAATAAAGCTAATGTGTGTTAATGTATTGGGAGGAGTTTGGTAGATAATAAATAAAAAAATCCAATTCATGATCTGTGATCTCTAATTAGTGCACATTTATGTCTTTTGGTTTTGCATGATGGAGTAGATATCCCAATCATCACATTATTTTTAATTTTTCGAACTACATAGAAGAAAATGTACACAACTAAATGCATGTACTTGAAATGTGCAGTCTTCAGACAGTGTGTGTAAAAGTGTATGTTAGGAAAATTCATATCAAAATTTGTAAAAAATATTTGTATGACAACGATGGGAAAAACCTCATAACCTTAAAAGAACCTTAGATGGGATAAAAATGCTGGTGCCGTCTGAGAAATTCCAATTATTCCATTAAAGACATAAATGCTACTCACTATAGATCTCCACATCTCTATTTGTGCATACAGGTTGTGCATCTCTTATCCAGAATTCTGAAATCCAAAATACTCCAAAAATATCCATATGACTTTCTGATGGTTCAATGTACATCAAATTTGTTTCAAATAATGGCAGGGATGAGAGACAGGTCCTTCTTGGTGGTGCCCCCCGTCCATGAAACGCACTCCTCAGTGAAATCAGGGCAACTCCTTCTCTCCTCTCCTTTAGAAAAAAAACTTAAATCTTGGCTTTGGGACCAAGCATTCAGGCAGCTGACTGAGCAGCAACTGCAATGACTCATGAGAATTGCCAATGAATAGATCTTGGACTGGAACTCTGGACTATGATTTGAATTTGTGGACTTAGGCTTAGTTGCGTTTTAATATTGTAATGGCCAATAGTTTAATGTATTTTATAATCTTGTCTTTCATGTTTCAATACATTGCAACATTTTGGTGCTAAATTAGTAAATACAGTAATTACTACATAATGTTATCGTGTATTGAACTGCTTTTTCTGTCAATTTGTTGTAAAACATGATGTCTTGGTGCTTAATTAGTAAAATCATAATGTAATTTGACGTTTAATAGACTTTTCCTTAATCCCCCCTTATTATCCAACATTTTCGTTTATCCAGCATTCTGCCAACCCGTTTATGCTGGAAAAGTGAGACTCTACTGTATATGCAAACATATTCAAAAATTTTGGGGGAAAAAAAGTCCAGAATATTTCTGTTCCCAAGCATTTTGGACAATGGATACTCATGCTGCATCAATATTTTGATTTGTATAGTTCATATACATTGAAAGGCAGTGAGTTGCCTCCCTCTTATTAGCAATTTAAAATGTTTTGCATGGAGTAGTCATTGTTCGTGACATCAAGATTTCTCGGTGTACCCTACTCCCATATGGTAATTTTAACAGATGAACTATTGTCTCAAAATGGTCAAGTGAAATCACATGGACTGTCAGTAGTGCAAAAACCCATATGGTAAGCAGTCCTCAGCCCCTGAGGCCAGGGCTACAAAATCTGGAGACACTGAGGGCAGGTTCTTGCCAGCATTAACCTTAGTTGTTTAAACTATTGCTTTCAATAAATAAAGTTATGCTTGTCACCAAAATATACTCTCATGAAAGTGAATCTCATTGACCTGAAGTTTGATTCCAGTTGGAATTGCAGTGCTGACATCTTTGAGAATATGTAATGAATTGATGCAAAATGAAATTAAAACACAAATCAACTATGATTAAGAAAATCTTAAAATCCACTACATCAAGGCATGCATATGGCTTGTAGCAATTATCATCAACCTTTAGTAACCTTTTGCAAGGATGATCTGCCTAATAATGTGATTTTAACCCAGGTTTTAATTGTTGTACCTGCTAAATACATGAAGCAATTAGGTTTTTCAGCACTAATGACTATTAACTTAAAAAACCTCCAGGATTAATTGTATGTTGTTGTTATATTTATCTCCAACCTTTTTCCCTGTCCAAGATTCAAGGTGCCTTTCAAAAGTTAAATCACGTATGGCTAAAAAAATTACATCATACATAATTAACATATATTTAAATTGTAAATAAAATTAAAAACAGTTAAAAGCATCAACTATTAAGAGATCATCAACAAACAGAGCATAATAAAGACCCCTTTGCCTTGAGCAACCCTTGAAGGCGTGCCAAACTGAAAATAGTGTTCAACCAATTTACCAAAGGATAGTAAAGGCTGTACTTGTGTCATGGTGGGCCTCAGAGGAGTTTCTCCAAATATTTCAAGACATGGGCAAACTTACATAAGGAGATGCTGTCTTTCAGATAACCTGGACCCATATCATATTTAGTTTTGTAGCTCACAATCAGCACTTTGAGCTGTTTCCATAACCGGTAGGCAGCCAGCGTGTGACCTCTGTATGACATTGACAGACTGTTGTTTAAGATCTTCTAATATAGAGGTTCTTGAAAATCTCTGCAGGGTTAATGTGGTGCAACTAGAGATTATGATATAATTCAGAGATTTATATCATAATCGAGAAGGTAGGCTTTGTTCTGCAAAAATCAGACTCTATTAGCTGAGATTATCAAAATAGGAAAATATATTTATTGGAAAGAAGATTGAGGTGAGAAGATGAAGATGAAGAATTGTGTTCACATATATAATCAGTGGGTTACATAAACCATTTTGTGTAGGTCATCAGATTCCCAGTTGTTGGTTTTATCATTACAATCAGCAGGATATGAGGTAGCCTAACTTTTGCAAGAGGTTGAGAACTAAATTAGAAAATGAGATTTCCATCAATATATCCTACAAGATAAAAAAAAAATCAGGAATAATTTTGTGGTTACCATAGTTAGTAGTCTGAAAAGTTGTGTATATGTGCTAGAGAACAACATCACTCACATTGTTCAGTCTTATTTAATACTACTCAAGAGTAAATTTATCTGACTGGTTTACTCCCAGATTAGATGGTATTGGATTGCATCTTGATCTTGTGAGATAAAGTGATAAAGAAGTAACATGCACAAAATGACTCGTATATCATCTATGTCCAAAATAGATTAAGTAATCATTTTAACTTACCTTGTAAACTTTTATAAGAAAGTTAATGTGAGACCCAGGACCTCTGGCTGAGCAGTTTAAAGGCCCTTCCCTCAACTACAAACCCCAGAATTCTGCAGGGGGCAGATGCAGGATCTCAGATAGGATGGGTACCCCTTTGCCTACTCTTCCAGTGGTTCCCAAACTTTAGGCCTCCAGGTGTTTTGGACTTCAACTTGAACAATTCCAAACAACTGGCAAGATGGCTGGGATTTCTGGGAATTGAAGTCCAAAACACCTGGAGGCCCAAAGGTTGGGAACCATTGTGAAAGCTCGAGTGTGATAAGGCCCTAAAAATTCTATGGAATCCATGAGATTACCTTATGTTGACAGGTGACCTAACGACATACATAACCATATATATGGTTTGTGTACACAGCTCATCTAGAATCTGGATTTGTTTCCAGATGAGCTGTGGAGTAGAGGCAGTTCACAAATGATAAAGTGGTTCCTCTTTGATGGTCACTTTTGTCTTGAGGGGGAAAATAGCTGTATAAATGAAGGAAATATTTAGATTAAGGTTAAAAAGTATTAAAGATAGGCATATTGACTTAGTGAGAAGGCATCTGTATTGGAAGTACTAATCCTTAATATAGTTTAAAAATATTGGCTTTGTTTAGGATCAGAGAGATTGACTTGACCATAAAACGTGCATTTCCTAGCTATTTTATTTTGCTAGGAAATTACTAGATCTGTGGGGAGCAGTGCCTATTGACACTGGTGTGATAAGGGGCCATATCCATGCCAGCAATGAAAGGGACCATAACCTGAAATGGCTGTGTTGGCAGGAGTCAGCTTGTCCTGGTGCTAGCTTTACTACAAACCAATGCTCCTGCCACTTTTAAGCAGCTTGCAGGTGCTTTTGCTTTAGAGCACATTGGGCAGACTCCTCAGAGGCTAACAGTAGACTTGGGAAGGGTGTCCAGGTTTCCTGGAGTGACAGCATGCAATGGAGCTTACATCAGTAAGCCTCACCTTCTCCGTATTGTTTGATAAGACAGGATTGGCAAAAGACATTGAGAGGTTCCTCAACAAGCCAGCAAGAGTCATAGACATAGTGGTAGAGTTCTTATGGTGGTTTCAGTGACATAATTCCTTTTAGGTGGTCCTACCAAACAAAATTATTATGTTTGTATCTATCTGACATTGCACTTGGGAATGGGATGGGCTTACTCTTTAAGTACAGGGCTGATTTCAGTTTCAGCTGGCTAAAGAGACTCTTAAATGTATTGCTGTGGCTGATACTTATTTCAGGGTCCTGGCTGGCTTCGTTTAGGAAGAACCGGATTACATTTAGGAGGGAATATGAGTAGTTCTCCACAGTATTCCCCCTCTCTGCCTCCAGACTAAACTTGAAATATGTTAACATCTATAACGCCGTCATCATCACCATATCATCATCCCACTATCATCCTACCCTTTTCCCTGTTTGAGTTTCAAGACATTTTACAATGGTTAAACATAGCCAGAAATCACAACAGACACAAGTTTAAAATGTGGTTAAGCTATAAAGAAAATCTGTTGATAAGAAACCACTCACAGGAAACCAGCAAATAGAAAATCTTGCACATTATGTAAGACCTTTTCCCTTTAAGTAATCAGCCTTCCAAGTCATGTAGAGACAACCAAAAAGTGTACCTGCCTACTGAAAGCAGGCTAATCTGACCTCTCTGGGAAGGAGGTCATCTCCCAGATTCCCCAAAAAAGTACCTGTGAGGATTTGGGAGGGGGCAGAGTGAGGAGCCTTTCCAGAAGATCTCAAAACTCATGCAGGTGTCTAGGGCAGAAGATAATCCTATGAATAACCTGGATCTCAGTTGTATTTAGCTTCATAGATCACAGCACGTTGAATTATGCCTGAAAACAGATTGGCAACAATCCAGAGTTTACAATTTGGCCATAGTTCTTTTGACCATCTGAAGTTTCTGAACATTTTTCAAAGGCAACCTCATGTAGAGCACATTACAGTAATCAAAATGGGATGTAACTAAAGCATGCTTGACTCTGCCCAGGCTCAATGTCTGTAGGAACAGGCATGTACATATATGTACCCTCAAGTCGCCTATTGACTTATGGAGACCCCATAAATCCCATAGGGTTTTCTCAGGCAAGGAATACTCTGAGGTGAGTTTACCAGTTCCTTCTTCTGCAACATAGTTGGCAGCTTCTGGTATTTGTTGCCAGTTTCCCTTCCAATTTCCCATCCTAAGATGGCCCTGCTTAGATTTCAAGATCAGATGAAATCTGGTGTCCCTAAGATACTTAAGTCAGGAATAGGCATAAATGATGTATAAGCCTAACTGTTCAAATGCAGTCCTGATGTCTGCTAAAACATGAGCTTCCAGGCTTAGAGTCAAATCCAGGAGCACACCCAAACTGTGGACCCATGTCTTCAGAAGGAGCCTGAATCCCTATTTCCTGATCTGATTTTTGGCTGATCAGAATTACTTGTCTGATTAAGCTGTAGAGCCACCTTCTGTTAAAATTAAGCTTCAGTTTGTCCTTCCTTGTCTAATCCATTATTCATTACAAACATCAACTTCCTTGGATGGTAAAGCATAATAGAGTTGCGTGTCATCTGTTTACTGATGGCACCAAATGTCCCAAACTCTGGATGAACTCTCCTAATAGTTTCATGTATATGTTATGTAGCTTCGGGGACAGAACCAAGTCCCAAAGAACCCCACAAATGAATGACCAAGAGGTCAAACAAGAATTCTTTAACTGGATTTGCCTCTTTAGGAATGGAGTCTATAAAATCATGCTTCCAAGTCTCATCTTGGAAATGTGTGCCAGAAAGGATACCATGAATGATGAAATCCAAAATTGCTGAATTGAGAGAGATATACTCAACCTGTTCAATTCATGGTGTAATCCATTAAGGTGACCAAAGCTAACAGTGACTCTACTCTGGTCTGAAACAAGATTGAAATGAATCTAGATGAGAACTTTCTAAACTGTGCCGCAATACATTAGTGTGTCAGCTGCAGCGTGTAGGTGTGTCACATGAACGTAATGAGTGTATAAAATAAGCGATACATCATATACTCGAAAAACAGATAAATGTATGATTTTCATGAGATATGTTGTATTCCTATACATTTTGTTATTACATTTTATATATGTGATCCTGTCTCTTATAAGGGGTTGGTTTAACCTCCAGGTTGTTAGTAAAACTGAATTATTGTGGCGCAAAATGATGAATGTCTAAAAAGTGTGTTACCAATATGAATTGTTTGAAATGCTCTGATCAAGATCATCCATCTCATCGGGAAAGTCTACCATATGCTTCAGTATCTTGCTCCAAAATGGAACATCGGAAACTCTGTGTTACTTGTCCAAAAGTGTGAACAATTGGCTATTCTGAGAAAATCCCCAATGCATTTTCTTGGAATATTATGTTGTTAATGGCTGGTGCAGTTTCTCAGAAGATTATGTTGTCAGGAAACACCAAAACAGTGAGACCGTCAAGCTGTAGGGGGGTATGTGGTGGGAAACGAGTACTATCATAACAAAGCAAGCCATCCTTAAGGTAATTCTTCCATTGCCCATTAAGAACATGTGTCCCAGAATTGTGGAACACTTGGTTGAGATGATATGGAATTAGTTGGTAGATTTTAGAAACTGTTGGTTCCCATTTCTTTTCCTATCTTTTGCTTACATAATTCTCACTATGTAATATATATATGTATATTTGGGGTGGTGGTGGTGGTCAGTAATAATAAGGGAAGTGTTGACCCCCATATGATTGCAGTTTCAGGGGCAGAGGATGAAGACTACCTTCTTAGTAATGAAGCAAAGCCCTCTGTAATACATTTTCTGCTGGTATTAGCTGCTTCTTAAAAAGAACCCAGTTTATTACTCTTATCTTTTGAATTGTTAAAAGTGGAATTTTAATCCAATATGGATGTTTGTGTTCTTACAATAATTTGTTTTATAAGTCTTCCTGTAGCCACTTGTCTTAAGAGCAGAAGTTTAATTTTGCAAATAGAAACAATGTGGGTAGAGTAACTTTGGTGGACTTACTTTCGAGCCTTTTCTAGAGGCTGCTTCAAAGGAGCAGAGACTTTGTGCATTACATGATAAAGGAGGGAAATTTTAATTGACTGCTTTGGATGATTGATCTTGCCAGTTAAATAGATAAGAGCTTGCAGTTGTAGGTACCACCACTGTGATTTCCCCAAATGCCAGCAATATCAGGTTCTACAAAAGGACATACACTCCAGGTTATTTTTTCAGAGGAAATCTGAAAAATCGCTGTTCCTCCTCTGTTCTCAATACATGCACTTGCTGTGACTTGCTCTTCATAAGGGGCCACTCATGTCTGTCTTTCCCATTTATTTTCTTAGCTAATGCCTAGTTCACTTTCCACAGTGAATCCATGGGAGCGGGAATTGAGGCTGACAATGCTGGGCAGAAATCAATGGCAATATCTCCTTCAAATAAGGATGCATTGCAATAAGCAACTGTACCTTGAGCTTTCTAAAAAATCCAACTTATTTTCTCAATGATATATGTCGTGCTGAGAGGGCATAACACATTTTTAAATTTGACGACAAGGAATATTAAGATGGCATCCTAACATTGACTGATTAATATGTATTGAAACCTTTCTCATGCTTTGGGAAATTGCCGTCTTCATTCTGGATAATCAAAAAGGTGCCTTTTTTGAGATTTTGAATTTTGTAAATGAGTGCAAATTTAATAGAGTAATCAGTCAGTGAAATGTCACATAGCTGAATAACATTTCCCCACAACTGACATTTTAAAACTTGCAAAATAATTGGCTTCAATTTCTTTGGTCATCTGGTCTGGGTCTTCCTATTAGTTAATATCAATGATAGTGTCCTGTTTCTTTTTTAAGTGCTTGGCATTCAGTCACTCCATTTCTTCACTACTGGTGTCATACCATGGATCTTGTCATGTTCTTCTATTTCAGTGGTTCTCAACCTGTGGATCCCCAGATGTTTTGGCCTTCAACTCCTAGGAATCCTAACAGCTGATAAACTGATTGGGATTTCTGGGAGTTGTAGGCCAAAAACTCTGGGGACCCACAGGCTGAGAAAACATAAAGAAACATAAGCCTCAGTGATGATATGCAATGTCAGAAGGGATCAAAATATGGTGTTTTTTAACAGATCAATAAATATGCTGCATAATGTGGGTTCTTGGGAACCAAATTACAGGAAATGCTTTTTTCTGTATTGTCGCAGCCTTTCATGACCGGAATCACTGGGTTGTTGTAAGTTTTTCGGGCTGTATGGCCGTGTTCCAGAAGCATTCTCTCCTGCTGTTTCACTTCCATCTATGGCAGGCATCCTCAGATGTTGTGAGGTCTGTTGGAAACTAGGAATATAGACCTCGTATAAACAGATATATAAACCACATTTTCCTAGTTTCCAACAGACCTCACAACCTCTAAGGATTCCTGCCATAGATGTAGGTGAAAAGTCAGAAGAGAATGCTTCTAGAACATGACCATACAGCCCAAAAAACTTACAATAACCCAGCTTTTTCTTTAGTTTTGTAATTGTATCTATATATGATCACCCTGCTCCATTTTTCAGAGATGAGAGACAAACTATAGATCAGAACAAGCTGCTGATGTTAAAAGAAAATCTATGCAGCCAGCTAGAAAAATCATGCATGAAATGAACGACAACAAAACCAATGAGAGATTACAATGGTAATCCCAAATCGGAAAGCCTTAATGTTGTCAATTTTATTACCATACTTTTTTTCCTCCAATTGGATATTAGTCTCCTTATAGAACTAGATTTTGTTTTAAAATGTCAATGTTTCCTGAGCAATAACAATGAGAATTTAGAAGTCTTTAATCTAAAATTATTGATCTAGTGTTTATCACCATATTCGATTCTATTGACTTGGGATAGGAGTGGGGAACATTACTGGCCTCTGATTTCCAGAACTTGGAATTGTAGGTTTGAAAATTATTTTTATAATGTTAGAAGTTGGGAAATTAACTCATTACAGGTATAACTCAGTTAATGAAGTAGAGGTGTTCCTGGGCAATAGTACTTTAACAGATAATTATTGTAAGACTCCTTGAAGCCCATTCTGAGTGAAAGATGAGATATAATTCCAATAACAACAACAACATACTTTATTTATATTCCGCCCTTCTCCCCTAGGGGACTCAGAGTGGATTACAGCATTTACATAGATAGGCAAACATTCAATGCCTTTACAATAATATACAATGAGACAGGTAAACACAAACAAAGGCAGAGGCTTCTCCTTTCATTTCCAGCTTTCTGGAGGCGGTGCTCATATCTGGCTCTGGGGAGGTGCTTTCTCCATTTTCAAGCTGAGGAGCCTGCGTTGTCGCCTCCTGGTTGTGTGGCTATCAAAATTGCTTGGAGTATCTCTTTTCCTGCTGAAGCAGTACCTATTTATCTACTCACATTTGCATGTTTTCAAACTGCTGAGTTGACAGGAACTAGGGCTGACAGACGGGATCTCACCCTGTTTTGCAGATTTGAACTGCTAGCCTTCAGGTCAGCAGTTCAGCAGCACAAGAGTTTAACCTATTGCTCCACCGTGGCCTCTTATTAAATAAAATAAATGATGAAATTCTGACAGCTTCCATAATCATTCACCATAGATTGTGCTGGCAAAGACTGATGGGAGATGCAGTCGAATATTTGGAGAGTCATCCATTGCCCAAGCTTGATTTAAAATGTAATCCAATTTCAAATTAAGCACTCCTAATTTAGAATTTCAAAATCTGAAATACTCCAGAATCATCAACATGGACAGGTGAGATAGTGACACTTTTTTGCTTTCTGATGGTTTGGTGTACACAAACTTTGGTTCATGCAGAAAATTATTATAATTTTGTGAGTAATCATGTATTCCAAAATCCAAAAATAAAGAAATTCATCAAAATATAAAACACTTCTGGCCCAAGAATTTCAGAATAAGGATATTTATTTTAATATGTGCATTTTATATAAATATATTTTAATAAGGTTAAAACTCAGCCAAGTATTTTGAGAAGACTCTTCTGTCACGTGATTTACAAAACAAAGGTGTACCTAAATATAAGTGGCAATTAAGTGGCAGTAGAAAATAAAAAAAATGAGGATCAAAATGATGGTCTCTGTTCCATAAAAGACGCATGCCATAACTCAAAGTTACTCCATTAGGTGCCACAAAATTCAGTTCTGATTTTGGAATCTGTACGAATGAAAGCAAATATCCTTGCAGATACTATTTTTCTCCAGAAGTTAGGATCATTGGCATGAATACTGGTGTTAGCAGTACCATGTTTAAATTAAATTGCTAAAAGAAATTAATGAATTGGCATTAAAATGTAAAGAGAAACTTAAAATTAATCCATTCAGTTATTCATTAATAAAATTTTTTAGTGGTGAAATAAAAGTTTAGATTTCTATAAAAAATAGATTCCCCCAAAATACCTTCCCAAATGCTGCATATACTGAAATAACATGAAATCTTAATTGTTACTGTTCAAAATGTAATATCATTTATATGGTTAGACATTAAAACAATGCTTGTTGAACATTTTAATGAATTAATGTTTAGCTAATTATTTTCAGGCTCTACCCTCATTATGTATGAGTATGAGAGCACGTACTGAAGGTGATAGACACTGCCTCCTTGAAACAAGACAAAGTTCCAACTTGCCTAAAGGAGGCAGTCGTGAGGCCTATATTTAAAAAGCCATTAATTTTTATTGGACAACTATTGGCCAGTGTCCAATCTCTCCTTTCTGAGCAAGGTCTTGGAGCATGTGGCGGCTTCCCAATTCCAGGACTTTCTGAAACAGATTATTTAGATCCATTTCTATCTGGTTTCAGGCCTGGCTATGGAGCAGAGACAGCTTTGGCCACCTTGGTGGATGACTATAAAGAGAGCTAGACAGGGGGAGTGTGTCCCTGTTGGTTCTCTTGGAACTCTTAGTGGCTTTCGATACCATTGACCATGGTATCCTTCTGGGTTATCTCACTGGGATGGGAGGCACTTTCTTATGGTGACTCTGTTCCTTCCTGGAGGGCCGTACCCAGAAGGTGGTGCTTTCTTTGAACCTCTGGCTGTTGTCCTGTGGGGTTCCTCGGGGTTTCATTTTGTCCCCTATGCTGTTCAACATATACAGAAAAGCATTGGGCGAGGTCATCCGGACTTTTGGAGTATGGTGTCACCTCTACACAGATGACACCCAACTCTACTACTTCTTTCCACCTAATGCCAAGGAAGCTGTCCTGACCCTAAACCAGTGTCTATCGTCAGTAATGGACTGGATGAGGGCAAACAAATTGAAACTTAATCCAGACAAGACAGAGGTGCTCCTGGTCACTTGGAAGGTAGATTAGGGAATGTGCTGGGTGGGGTTATACTCCCCCTGAAGACACAGGACCACAGTTTGGGAATCCTTCTGGATTCAGCACTGCACCTGGAGGCCCAGGTATCTGCGGTGGCCAGGAGGGCCTTTGCACAATTAAAGCTTGTGCACCAACTGCACCCATTCCTTGAGAAGCCAGATTTGTCCACAGTGGTACATGCCTTAGTTGCATCCTGTCTGGATTACTGTAACGTGCTCTATGTGGGGCTGCCTCTGAAGTGCCCTCGGAAACTTCAGCTAGTCCAAAAAGCTGTAGCCAGGTTGCTCACTGGGGCTGGTTACAGGGAGGGGAGAGCTTCCCTGTTGAAGCAGCTCCACTGGCTGCCAGTCTGTTTCTGGGCACAAATCAAAGTTTTCTTTTGCCTAAAATGGGTTTGTGGGTGGTGTGATATTGCATTTCAGTGGTACAGTACCCAGGGCTTCTGGGGGAATAGTTTACTATGAGGTTGTGTGACCGTTTCTTTGTGCACATGAAAGGGTTTAAGAATATTTGAATCCTTAGAGGTTGGCCACCTCTGAAATGAATGCTTGGTTATGAAATTTTATATTACATGGAATGTGTCTTATTTATTCTGAATGATATTGACCACAGTTCTGTATTGGCTATTTAGAATCAGAGGACCGTGGAGTTGGAAGAGTCAGTCCTTCCCTCTTCTCATGGAGTTAACTAAGTAGGTTCTCTTGGCCCAAACTTCCTCCTAAACCTAGTGGAAACATTATTGAACTTTGCTCCAATAACTGCTGGGATGAACCATGAAGCTGATGCCTGGGCTTAGTTACAATTGAAGAAACAGTGTCACACCCATAGCTAATATTTACTAATCCGTAACTATTTTCATATTTGAGATAACTATAGTATGACCTCTGTATGGGGCCAGTATTGGCAATTTCATTTTTCTATGCTCGCATCTCTCCATGTCCTTCATTTCAGTGCAGACGTTATGTGAATATGTCAAAAAGCAGATAATAGTTAACTATTGAAATTGTAGTGTAATGAATTGGTGTAGCACTACCTGTAGTTAATCAAGCAGTATCTTGGCAGTGAGTGCAAGTGTATATTTTGTGATTGTGAATTGGAGATAGCCATGTGGCAGTGTTAGCAAATACGTATCACAAATTATGAATCTGCTTGGATCAGTGTCTTTTTTTGTAGCTACTTTAGCTCTACATTATACTGACTGTTAAATAAAAGTAATTTTCATCAACCTGGAAGAGAAATTATATGGGTTAATTAGTTAATATTTGGTGCTGCATTTGAAGACATTATGTTTTGTATGTGTGCTAAGTATTATTAGAGGTAATTTGTTCCCATCCCTGACTGCTATTGACGTGTTAATACTCATTGAGCAGCTCTAGGCTTGCTTGGAAATTCATTTCTAACAAGTAATACCATGGCATATGTGGGTTTTTTTACTGCCCCTAATTGTTAAAATTAGACAAATGTGTTCTTTTTACAAATAGTATCTGGAACAAATATTAACCGGCGTGTTAATGAAATAATATGGCTCTGAGCTTGATGAGTAATTTAATTCCGTATTCATTGCGAGAGGGAAGAATCTTTGTCAGCACTGGTAATTGACCACATTACAATTATTTGTTAATTAGTAAATAGTTGTGCAGGTTTTCCTTCACTAAGCATTTTAAAATTGGCGATATGCAGCCTATTTAATTGGCTACACTGAGCTTTTGAAAGAGCTTGCAGCAAAAGCGATAATGGCTAGGTGTCGTGTTTCCTAAAACCTGACATTGACTACTATGTGGCCATGGAAGCTCCACTCAGTGATTTAGTGACTTCGTGGTTACATTACTCAGTATGATGGAAAAGAGTGACCACTGCAAATGGCATTTTAAATGAAATGTCTTAACTGTTTGCTCTGTATATTAGTCAGATTCCTAGATGTGCTGGCATTTAATTGCCACTTAATCTACAGATGGCATAAGATTTACATCTGTCTGTCTGATAGCGGTGAGCAATTTGTTTTTCTGTAGATGTTGTTGGCTTGCAAGTCCAATTAATGAAGGGTGCTGGGAGTTGTAGTCCAAAAATATCTAAAGCGTGTCAACCTGCCAACCCCTGCTCTGTAGGCTAATTCTTTTATCAATATGTAGTACAAGAAGGCCTTCTCCGAGTTGTCAGGGTCCTCTAATCTTTAACCAGCTAGATCCCATGTTGTCTGTTGTGATCAAAGCTATGCAGATTTCTAGACTTCATGTCTACCAGGTATGTTACATCAAACAGTGCACTACAAATAAATTCCTCAGCTTTTTATCTAGCTTTGATGTAACTCACTCAGTCTTTGCAAAGTTTTACTTCACAGCTCGGTAAATAGTCAAAAACTCTTGGTACTGGGAAGGAGCATGCTCACCCTTTCATAATCTGGTGGAAAGACTCATGTAATGATTGTTTGCTTCATGATTAAAATGCACAATATTAATCACTTGCATGATTAAAATATATGAACTGGTCTACAATAAGATGCCAGTTTTAATTAAACCACCTCCTACAGATAAGTATTCAGCCACAGCAGTGATAAATCCAGTTGAACAATCCCGCTGAAACAAAAACAAGTGTGTGGAAAAGGTTAACAGAAGATAGCTATGTATAAGGCTTACTGGAATGCACTCCTTTAGTTACTAATTACTGTTCAAAAGAGCAATTCTAAATTGGGATCATGTGAACAGTTTTGAATGATTGACCTTTTGCAGACAAGAGTGGAAATTGTGCAACCCACCATCTCTTGTTGGACTTCAAGTCCCAGCAGTCCTATGTAGCGTAGCCCATAGGTGAGGAAAGCAGGGAATTGAAGTTCAATTTGGTCGACTGTGGTTTCTGCACTTTTTAGAGGGCAATCCAACTTGTTCGCCCATGAAACCAACAACGCTGAAAATTGCGTTAAGTATTTTATCAAAAGCTGCCTTGCTCCTGGAAAGAGCACAAGGTCTCATTTTGGTCTATTAACCTTAACACGTGGGGGGAAAGAAACAGGCAAAAGCTCCCTTAGATGTAAATGCCCTATGCTTTTTAACCATTTCTAGGATGTCCAGGGATATCTAATGGTTGTTAAACAATGGCTTTCATATTCTCTCCAGTGCTTTCCTTTGCCTTCTGCCTGAGTTCTTAATAAGAACTCCTCTGAAATGCTTTCACTATATCTTAAGAGTCTTTTCACTCTTTTGATATTGTTATTAGACCAGAATAAGTTCTTTAGCCCCAGCCAGAAAAAAGCAGGAATTTACCATAGTATTTAAGACTTCTTTAGAGGCCAGCCATTGAAATTATGTGATATATAGTGCTTTACTTACTTACTTACTTACTTAGGTGATCCCTCGTTGCCCGAGTAGGATAGTCTTCCAAGATCAGTGTATTGGCGGTGGGTCCGTAGGTGACTATGGAGAATAAAGAAAGAAATTTATTTACAAGGAAGCAAATAAAAATGTACATAGAAAGCAAGACATACAATATCCAGTTTCCTCTTTCTTTGCAGACGGTCAATTCTCTCACACCAGAAGTGACTTGCAGTTCCTCAAATTGCTCCTGACATGAAAAAAGTAAATGGTCTATGCCTGCATCCAGGTTCCAACAAAAAACAACAAAAAACAAATAGCCTCCCTCTTATGCACCGGTAAACCCTCCTGGATAATTTTTCACCAAGTACCTCTAATGAAGCAAGGCTGAGCCAAATTCTTGTCTTAAAGCCAGGGGACAGCCTGATAGCATACCCCTCCCATCCTTCCAGTGGTTCTCAACCTATGGGTCCCCAGATGTTTTGGCCTTCAACACCCAGAAATCCTAACAGCTGGCTTTGCTGCAATAAAGATTAATAGTAAATAAGGATTCATCCAAAATATTCAGACACCATATCACGGACTCCTCAATATCCAAAAGTCTTCCACAAGGGTGTTTTCCCCTACATATGGTAAGTGCAAACATAAAAGCTGCATTCAGTTGTGTGTGTGTGTTGTGTTGTGTCTAATGCATTTCAGCAGTTATCACCACACAAACAATGGTTCATGTGATGCAGCATGATATCAAATCTGTTTGACGCTTGTTTGCAAAGCACAAGCGTGTGAGTGCTCAATTGAAGTTATGTCCAAATCTACAAAGTATTTACAAACCATAGTCATAGCTGTTACTGTTCTTTGAGGAGTCCTGCATCATGGAATCAAGAGTGAAATTCCTGAAGCTGAATAGTTTGCTGATAAAAAAAATGCAATAAAACTGATAATCTGCTTTGAACTGTAGTTTGATTAGTATACATCTAGAAACTCAAGCCATGGTGTAGGTTTTTAACTGTAGTTATTAAAAGCTATGGTTTCTGTTGACTCAGTATTTATTGGGTCGATTTGTGTAGAGTGAGGCTGTTTATGGTATCTAATGGCGTAGTGATATACTAGAAGGAAAAAAAGCTCAAATGATTAGTACTTCTAGTGAGATACAGGAAACAAGGCTTGCATATCTCACATGTACAAAAAATTAACACAGATTGACCTAACAGATTGACCTAAACATTCATCCTGTGAGAAATGTGCAAATGCCTACTTTGCATGTAGACTCAGAACAAAGGAAAAGTCCTGTTGGTACAGTGTTTTCTTTCCTGGAAACTTGCCTGGGACCAACAGCCTGTGGCTCAAGGACTGGCAACGGTGCAAGAACCACCAATTTGCCTGATGCTACTCTAATCCATTTTGTCTATTGTCATCACTTAATGCTCATCCTTCCTTCTCCATTCATATTTATATGAAGCAGATCTGAACATGGAATATTTGAGTAAATTCAAAACACTTCTTGCCATGTGGAGATGGTGTTGGCAGAAATATCAGACTGCAGAATTCAAATTTGATTCATTCATGAAGCTCTCAGGTGAACCTGTGATGGATGGAGGAGAATCCTGTATAGTCATTCCTCTCTTGTGTGAGATTTGCTCCTCAGTTTTCTATTAGCATCTCTGTTTGTCCTGACACTAAACTAGAAGCCTATGTTAAAGGTGTGGGAAATGCAGAAAATATGTGATTCTTAAGAAGAAGATGCGAAAACGTCATTTCAGTGGCTACTCCCATACTTTGGAACTCCCTCCTGTATGAGGTTTGGTTGACCCCCTTTCTTCCCCCTTTCTACCAGTGGGTAAATGCTTTTTGTATTTTTGATCAATCACTGGCAATTAAAATTCATGTAGCAGAAGAGTCTTTTAATGTACTTTCACCTTTTTAATGATATTTAATCTGTTTTAAACTTTTAATTTTGCATTTTATTTTAATGTATGTATCCAATGTTTATATAAGATTTTAGCTTGAATTTGTTGTATGCTGCCTTGGGTTCCCTGCCAGGAGGAATTTAATTAATTAATTAAACATATATGGATCATTCATGTTTTTTCTTAAACCATAATTTGACGATTATCTGCTCATTTCATCTAATCTGTTACACGGAATAGCATGGAATATAACATGAGAGGGGAAATCTAGGGCACCTTGAGCTCAGATATGGAAAGCAAATGGAATAGATACAAATTGTGGAAATGCATAAGTTTTCCTTAGTAAAACTATTGCTTATGTAACTGGATTTTTAATTTATTTATTTTTTAGATTTCCATGCTCAGGGATTTTCAGCTTTGCTGTCTTTGTAAATATGTCTTTTTTTGTTTTGGGAGGTCATGAGGGTAATACTCTTTCTCCATGTATGATTTGGCTGGAGAATTTCTTCTATGGTGCTGGATATTAATCATGAACGAAAACAGGGAACTGTTCTACTAATCGCTTTATGTCTCCTGAGACATTTGTTACAAATGGTTGAATGATCAAGGTGATTGCAGTCAGAATGTAAATAGCTATGGAAGGGAGACATTTGTGATGGGAAGGGAAGCAATTATTATACAAGGTCAGCAGAAGTTTGCTTGATGAGCAAAAAGACAAACGTATGTCACCTGATCTTTGTGTAGTGTGCCCTTCAGGTTTTCTTTTTCTATTTGGGTAGAAATATATTGCAAGCATCTTGTCCGAAATAACGGATCTATTGGTAGTAGCTATAAAAATGCCTGTATGTAAGTAAAATACGTTTCATTTCAGAATATTGCATATTATTTTTGTGCTGTGGTATATTGTTGCATATGATGCCTATCCAGACAGCTTTGTTTTTCATGGGAATGACTTTCATAATTCATGTGTTTCTTGTCTCGAGATGAATGAAATATATGTGTGTGTGTGTGTGTATGTGTCTATATATATATATATATATATATATATATATATGAGAAACAGAGCAAAATTTTGGGGGTCCTGCAGCAAGCAGGACTTGGCAAAGGGCAGAAAATTCCCCTTGGAAGGGCTGCAATTGCCAGAGATGGCTGCCCTTACCAGAGGTTGCCCTGAGGATCTGCAATGCATGGCGAGCTTGCTGAAGCCAATAAAGTTTCCCTTTCCCAAAAATAAATGTCACCAGGTTGAAGCAAAGCCCAACAAAGCTTTATTTCTGTTTCAGCTGGAAAGGATGATGGCCGCAGTAATCTGCTGAAGAAACTGGCATACATGGATACAACAAAGCATACTTTTTATACACTTTCCCCCTTTGAAATTCCCACACCCGCTCCCTGGGTCGGCTCTGCTGTGATTGGTCAGGGGCTTCCCTGACGTCAGCAGGCCGGGAGGAGCTGGGGGCCAATGAGAGCCCAAGCCCTGCTTCTGCCTCTCAGTCAGTGGTGACAGGGAAGGTGCAGCTACAATACAGTCAAAGAGGAATATTTGTTTTAATGACTGGGTTTATCTGGATGTTCCTGGGCCCTTTGATAAGTGGATTTGGATGATAGCTAGAAGCCATCCAGCCCAACCTATTTATTGACATGACGATTTGAAATAACAGTTTCCTGTGAGTGGTCTGGCGGGTCAGCACTGGTTCCACTGTTCTAAGATGGCAGTATTGACATTCTTGATGGGATCAGACGATCTGATTTCCTGGGAAGGGAAAATGTCATTGTTTTGGGAAGGCTGCAACATTCCCTTCTCCTCACAGAGAGGAAATGTCATTTATGAGAAGTAATTAGCATGTCCATAAGTTTTCCAATCCTCAAGTGACCTGATCCTCCGAGGCTTGAGGTTGGGGCTACCGGTCTATTGCCAATAATATGAGGTGCTTGAAAGTCCATTTAAACAAAGACGAAGATTTGGGGTGACTTGAGGCACCCAGGTCCTGGAATGCTGGCCCGAGTTCACAAGGAGGTTATCTTTGTTTCATTTTTCATATATACATACATCCAATTTATTAATAATACCTAGGCACACATGGGGGAATCCATAGAGAGGAGGGGAACCAGTGCTGACAGAGGCCTCTCAATATGAAGGTTTTGGGGGAATATACAGAGTGGGGCTCAGAGATCAGCATGGGGACTCGTGCTTGCGGGATTCAGGCTGCTCCTGAGGGTCGAGGAGGGGTTTCGGGGTCCCAGTGGGTCATTTTGCATGAAAGGGACTTGAGGGACCCCTGACATTAAGGGCAACATTGCAAGGATGTTTGGGGAGCATGCAGAATGGGGAAAGAGGAGTCCCTATCACCAGGAATTCATAAGGGGGCACGTGGGGTTCAGTAAAGCACCGATCAGCCAAAGTTCATTCATAAAAAGAATCCAATTTATAAAAATGATCCAAAAATTGGCACAAGGCTTGGGGTTCATGAGTGACACAAAAGGGAGGGGGGGCTGGGGTCAGTGGGCTCTATCTAGACATCATTCAGGGCAACACACACAAGGAGGGGAAAAACATATGCCAATGTTCTGTGGAACCACAAGACCGCAAAAGGTCTCTCGTATCCACAAAGGTCTTTTTGATAGGGCAAATAGGTGAATTTGGAGGGCATAGGGGTCCATTCAGCAAAAAGCGAGATAGCAGTTATCCTTAGGATTAGTCAAGAAAGAGGATGGTGTTGGTCCGGAAGGGATTAGTTAAGCCGCGGATATGGAGATCTGGACCCGGACTCGGTATCTGCGGTATAAAGGATCACAGTTCCTTGTCCCCTGGAACACTGCTGGATCGTCCCGGCTAAGCCTGCAAAGTTTCGCAGCTTGCAATAGAAAAAGTTCATGGTGCAGGAGTCAGAGAAGATACAATGTTAAAAAGGGATACATTTTATTAGAGATTGTTACAGAGAGGCAAGCAGGGAGCTGGAGGAGGGAAAAGACGAGTTTCTGCTGGAGCTGCTACTGCTGAGATCTCCTCAACGGAGGTTCTGAGTCAGTGCCATGCTGTGGTCAGTCTTGGAGCCTGTGGAACTCCCTCCTGTGACCAGCTGGATAATATGAATTTAAAAGCAGGGTGCTCTGTGTTCGCCATCAGCTATATATTTAAGATATCAACTGTGTGCTTTTAATAAAGAACAACATTTGGAAGGAATTATATGATATTATATGATATTTTTGATTAATTTATGTTTAATTGTCTGTTAATTATTAGGGGTCTTTTTTATTGGCATTGAATGTTTGCCATTTTACTTTGGAAGCTGCCCTGAGTTGCCTCAGGGAGAGGGTGGGTTAAAAATAAAGTATTATTATTATTATTATTATTATTATTATTATTTAAATCAGGGAGAAGTAGTATTTAAGGGCCAGTGGGGAAAATTGTACAAAGAGCTGCATCATGGACCTAACCATGATTTTATCCAATGTAATATGAGAGGAAATTGATTTATGATGTATTTTTATGGAAATGGGTGGTGATGTCTTGATGACATCAGGAATCCTCTGCTGTGATTTTGATAGGGATTTTTTATATCCTACAAGTAGGTTACATTTGTTTTTATGTACAGTAAGTATATCTGTAACTGATGTATAGATCAAGGCATAGCAGAATTGCTAACTTGTTCTAAAAATAGAAGGAATTTCTCTGTATTTCCCTGGTTTCATTTCTTGAGGAAGTGAAATTGAAAACCTACAGATGCCTTTTTCTTTCCTAAGAATAGCCCTAGTTTATTCAACAAATTTAGTCATATTGTGTCTCATATAATTAAATCGAAATGATTATTATCTGATGCTTTGTAATATGTATGTGCGGAGCAAACTACTTTGTCCAAATATATGATTTTTGGCTCTCAAATCATTTCAAAAACATTTTAATTCGCATTCCAACATTTGTGCACAGTGAAAGAGCAATTTAATTTGCTGCAGGTTTTTGTATATAAAAAGTGTTGCCAAGACTGCGTTGCTATTTCTAAGTTCATATAAAATTCTTGGCTTCCACATCTGCTTTTTAAAAGTGTCTCTATTGAAATGAAGAACTTGTGTAGGAGGAAAGAAAACAATTCAACTTGTAAAGATTACTTTGTCAATAAGGAGTGGGATGGAGAAAGCAGCTCCTTCTCTTCAGGGAGTGATGTAGGTTGGGATTGTACTTGAGTTAGCCGAGTTCTTATAAACCTACAAATGCTGGAGAGGATGGAACCCAAATCAATCAGTGGCTTCTCTGGTTAAAAGGATCTTAAGTGTCAGAGCACCTTAAAAGAATAAATATACTCATGTAGTATAAGTCAGCTACCTGTAGAAGTGACACAACGGTTCAGTTCAGAAATGCCAAATCATTATCTGTGCTAACTGTAGCTACGAATTGAAGCCAGGGTTACAAATGTACACCTGCCTGTTTTACCCGTGAGTTTAGAATAATGAAACAAGGGTGGAAAACTCAACATGAATTCAATCACATACAAGTTGGATCTTGTTACTGAGCTTACTGCATGCTGGCAGCCATGACTACAAAGCCATACTTTTCCTCTGCGGTTGTGTCCTCAAGAACCTCTGTAAGTGGATGGGGGGCTTGTTCAAATTCAGACATCATGGTGAGATGGGCATTGTTTGAAATGTTTACTAAGCTCTTTGACAGTAAAAATGTTCACTAAGCACTTGACATTTACTTTGACTTAGGTGCTACTAATTAGATGGTGGGCTTTCCTATTGTATGAAGTGTAGTGGCAGTTTAAGGCAACTGAAGCACAAAGGTGAAGAGCAGCTAGAGCTGTGCATGTGAAACAGGCTGTCCTTGGCTTCAGTTAAGGATGCTATATTGTACCTGGTGTTGAACTAAGTTGGAAATACTAATCCAGTCAGCTTTTTTGTGTTGGAGTAAGAAGATGCAAAATTGCCACTAAAGGCAAAATCTTTTGGGCTGGCCTTCAGTACTTAAAGTGTAAGCTTTATTTTGAGTACCAGTTTCTCTTGTTATTGTGGTATTTGTTTCCTTGAAACTTGAATATGCAGACCACCTACTTAGATCATGGGTCCTCAAACTTTTTAAACAGAGGGCCAGTTTTGATGATAGTAACAACAAGAACAAGAACGTGTTTGTATCCCGCCACCATCTCCCCCGGGGGGGGGGGGGGGGGGACGACGACGACGACGACTCAGGGCGGTTTACAGGGGACCAAGCCTGGTCAGACAAAACTAAAATGTAACATAGTTCCTCAGATTGTTGGGAGGGCTGAACTATAGTTTGAAGAAAACATGAACTAATTCCTATGCACTCTGCACATATCTTATTTGAAGTGCCAAAAAAACCCCCAAAACAAACACTTTTAATCAACATAAATTTACCAGTATTTCCATGGGAAGTGTGGGCCTGCTTTTGGCTGATGAGATAGTCCAGTTAATTAGAATTGGTTTTTTTGTTGCATTCAAGTCGTTTCAGGCTTAGGGTGACTCTAAGTCTGAAATTTAGAACCGGGACCGGGAAAATGACCTTAAAGGGCCACATCCAGACCACTGATTCAGCCTTAGTTTGGGGGCCCCTGGCTTAGAAGGTTCCAAGTTATTTTGTGGATTGGCGATTCATCAGTTTTCCTCATAACTTTTAACATGTATCAAAAAGGGGGCTGACCAAATAGGGCCAGAAGATAATGAAAGCTTCTTTGCAGAAGGCAGTGATCTGATGTGTTATAATACTGACCCCATTTTCTTCTCTGACATTTTTGATACCTACTTTTGGTGCAAAATTTTTACCTTGATGAATGGTCTTTTTGGCCATCATACTGCATTAGGACTGCAGAACATGTGGCTCTTTAGATGTTTTGGTACTATTAGTTTTATTACTCCTCATTATTGGTCTGGCTTGATAAGGCTGGTAGGAATTGCAGCCAAATGACACTGGAGGATCTACAAGTTCCTGGCCTTGGTCTACATGAAACTGATGAAGTGACCTGAGGATATGGAGTGAGGTGTCACACCAGTATGTTGCTGATCTTCAGTGGTATAGCCCCTTCAGGTGCACGTTTCTGCATTGTCAAAGACCACATGCAAAATAGAATGAGACCATACAACCAGAACCCTCACCAAGCTCTGTCCCAGATTCATGCTCTATCCCTAGACCAATGGTTCTCAACCTGTGGGTCCCCAGGTGGCCTACAACTCCCAGAAATCCCAGGCAGTTTACCAGAGAGTCTAAAAGCCCTTACGTGTTCAAGGTGTGGCCTTAGAGATGCTTTCCTTGGTTATAGCAATGGGCAAAGCCTGGTCCTGTACTCTCTCCTGTGCTTTGTTAATTTGCATTCATCTCCATAGGACAACTAGGAACACACCAAACTATGGGCGAGAAACCCAATTGTGCTTATTGGTTCTGGTAAATTTCAGCTTGACATGAAATCTGAACTCAGTTAATATTTTTGGGAAAAAACGTTTTGCATTGAAGTAGAAAAAATAGGTATTTTTATTTTGCTGTGATTACAAATGAACCTTCAAAAGAGATTCCTGAACAGACCTCTTTAATGTGCAGTAGCAACTCATCATCTTTAATGTGAGAATAATTATAGAAGTTATAGAACAGAAATCTGTCTTCCTTTTAATAAAGTTTATATTAATTTGAAACTCTTTGTAGTAATATTCTGTGCTTTCCTGCATGAGCCATCATTGTCTTTTCTAAATCTTACCTAGCTATAAAATAAAGAGCTTTAAATATAGGAGATATATGACAGATTTCTCAGAAGTGGTAAGCAATAAATGATGGGATGGGTGGGCGAGAGCTTTGGTCTCTTTGTACTACATTACAGATGGATTTGAAATTAGGAAGCCAGCCTGTTTGGTGACATGTGCCTTTATTGCATCTAAATTGGTTTATGCAATGACCTCTACACAAAATTACCTTGGATGAGACTTTGGATATTGATCCAAAATGGCACCCTTGATGAATGTTGTGTGCAGATCAATCCTAGATGGTAGGGTCTTCTTGTTGTCAAGCCCAGCTAGAGAGCACTCTCCTAATGGACATCTGGTTTTCCTTCTCTATTGTCATTTAAGCACAGGATGAAAGCATGTGTATTTGTAAAAAGTTTTCAGGGAGTGAGCAAGTACATTATTAATATAGTTCCTGATTCTTGCTTGCTAATGGTTTTGTGGTATCTTACAGTTTTAAAGATGTTTGGGTCTGGGCTTTTGGGATGGAAGTAAGGGATAAATGTGCTTAATTCATCCATGCAGGCCAGTGTAATTTTTGCTTAACCAAATATTACATGCATTCTTTTATTTGTTTTACATTGTTTTCAACAAGTATGTGTCAGGAGCTTAACTAGCTGTTAGACCCTATTTAAATTGGGTCCAGGTTTACCTGTTTACACATTAACATGATGCATACAAGCCAAAAGGACCTGTTGAGAGAGAAATTTGTTTCTGCACCTTGTATCTGAGAACAGTGGGCCATTTGGAATACATGGTATGGGTACCTGGGAAGCACCAGGACAATAAAGTCAACTGAGTTGTAGCCATTGGGGAAAACAAACGAAGAAATGCCTCTTAAGACAATATTCTGAAATGTAAAAAACAGCAGGAAGATAATATAGCCAACTTTTAACAAACTCCTGTTTAACATGTACTCCCTGTTGAGAGCTTTTGTATAATTCCAGTAAGATCATAAAGCATCCACATAACTTTGGTGCTTCAAACTGCCTGTAGTATCATAGCACAAGAATTAATCTTACATTTGCAATAGGTTGTTCTTTTCCCCATTTTTTTTTGTTCTTGTAGGTAGTTGCTCATACTAAGAAGAGTGTTGTGGCAAATATCATGGCTAACCTCTGGGATAAGTGTAAAACATATGTGAGTGTCCATACAGAGTCTGTTAAATGGCGCCCCGTTAGTCCATCCATTCCTAAGTGTCATTTTGATGGTATTTAGTATGATCAGAATGCTTTCATGATTTGAGAGGAGGAGAATACTAAACTGCCAGTTGTAATAAGTGAATTGGCCCTTGATCTGTTTTTAAATTGGTTTTAACGGACGAGCTTTCTTCAGAGGGATCCTGGCAATTCGGTTTTGTAAAGGTGCCAAGAAGTTCATTACAGATCCTTAGTCGTCCTAATGAATGAAAATTATTTGTACGGTTCTTTGAGAGAATGTTAAAGGCATGCTCAAAGTGATCATCTTTCCTTTAAAATGTGGATATAATGCATTAATCAAATGAAATTACAGATCTTTCCTGATTCTTTGTTCCATCTCTATCATGCTCTTTCTTTAATGAGGTGAAGGCAATGTGTATGAGATTGTTTCATGTTATCCTCAGAACAGCTCTGTAGGTTTTGCTGACAGATATTTGCTCACGGCCATCCAATAACTTTCACGGTTGGACTGCAGGCACCCTAGTTCATGTCCTATCTATAAGGGTTTACCCTTAGGTAATTGGGACACATGCAGGTAGATTTAAACAAGAGTCCACCTGCAACAGTGGCTTCAACTCACTGGTGTCCAAATGTGAGTAATGTTTCTATCTGCATTGTCAACGCCAACGGAAATCAAAACAGCAGTGCACAGTAGATTGCATATTAGCCTTCAATTGTGGGTTTGCCAACTGAAAAGAGGGGCGTTCCAATTGGAAAAAGGGGCTTAGTTTGCTCACAGTCAGTTCTTGCATACGATGAGGCATTTTGAGTGTGTTAAAACCTGCTTACAATAGGACCAGTTCTCAGAGGTATAATTATTTTGCAAAGCCGCTGGATTGGTTTGTAAATGGTTGATGTCCAATTAAAACTGGAAAATCTGAGTAATGCTGAAACACAGTCTTTTGCAGGTATTCTTGTAGATAAGATAAATTGATCAGCCTTTCAGCCTCATAAAACTTAAAAATACACCCACTTGAGCAACAATTGTATCTTTTTCAGAGTTCACTAGGGTTATTAGTAACTGGCCACAAATCGTTTTCATGATTACCTGGACTATAGACAAGTGGATACACACCAATTTCTCCAAGAGTACATGAGCAACCATTCTGCAATCACTTAAATATCTAGTGGAAGAACTCAAGGGACTATTGTACTAATAGATACTGCCTTGAAGGCTAAATGATATGTTTTAAAATCTAGATAATTATTCAGTTCTCCAGATCAGGGAAAGGAAAAAGAGGGAGAGGGGAAAAGCTAGATAAAAATGATAATTTCCCATACGTTGGTATTAACATCTAGTCTCATTCAGTCTGAATATAGTACATGTCTCCCTGAGCTTATATTTCCTCAGGCCTTTACAAAGTGAATAATTTGTAACTTTGGAATCTGATTATATTTTCTACTTTGCATAAATGAATTTTGATCCTGAATTTAGGGGCATTAAAGTATGGCACATGGTGTTTAAGTGCTTTGAAATCCCTTCCACATTTCGACAAATCATGGCTTGTATTGTCCTTAGTTAAAGAATGAATATCATGGCTTGTGCTTCAAAATACAAAAGAGATAAAGAAGACTATCTGCTTCCTAGTCTACCTTGATCTGTTTTATCTGCGTTGTGCAGTATCTCCTTGAGATGGAATAACAGTCATAAGTGTACTTTATCAATTGATTGTGAACTTGAACGTAACAGGAAACCATAGCATTGAGAGGGCTTAGCAAACCAGCTTTGCATTGCAGTGTACTGATACCTTGATTTGCCAGTGTACTGAAAACTGTCATGCCTGAACTGGTCAGTTTGAGTATATCAAAGAGACAGTCTGAATGTAGTCATACATAGTTGCACATAATTGACTATGGCCTGTAGAGTATTTTCTTTCAATACCTGTATGGCAGTGGTTCCCAACCTTTTTTTGACCTAGGACCACTTTGACCAGGGACCACACTGCAACATTAGTATCAAAAGGATTATGAATCAGTTTTTGGTCAACTTTAGATTCAGCTTGGGGTGTTGATTCAGAAAATTGCATTGGATAGACCACATCAGTTCTAGTTTCTGATCTCGGTCAGGGTCTGATCTCGGTCTGACCCCGACCGAGACCTCCTTCCACCAGGAAACCAATGCCCCCACTGTAGGAGAAGATGCAGGTCAAGAATAGGGCTCCACAGCCACCTATGGATCCACAAGAATACTGATCATGGAAGACTATCCTACTCGTCCAACGAGGGATCGCTTAAGTAAGTTAGTAAGTAATACTGAATACTGATACTGAACATATGCCATGGTCAGTGACAGGAAAGGAGTGGGAGGTGATGTGAAAGGAGAGAAAATAAAATAAAGAGGAAAGGGGCACTTGAACCAGATTTTCTTCCTTGCGGCCTACTGGTGGTCCGCTGCCCACAGGTTAAGAGCCACTGCTGTATCTTCAGTGGAGGTCGAGTTCCTGGCACCATAGTTTTTGACAGGGTTTTCCTGATGGTATAGTAAACCAAGTGTGTATATACTCATGTATAGACATTTCTGAATAGATGTCTCAACCTCTTTGAATGATTCATAAAATTTATTAATGCAATAATTTTTTTCCACAGAGCTACTCCCAGCCACAGTTCCAGAAGCAGTTAATACGATTTAAATAAAAATGCAGTAAAAAAAACACATTCAACCATTTAATATCACATTCAAAATCTAAAATTAAGACAAATAGCCAATTAATCTACACTAGGACCTATACCCCTTCCTCCAGTTTCCCCCCTTGGCTGTCTTAAAATAATTTGTGATATTGTAAGCCATTGAAAGGTATTGCCAGGACTCGAAAAAGTATTGTTTTCCAAGATGCCAAAGCAGTTTTTGACACAAAACCTGGCTGAGAGATTGATTGATTGCTAGTGTTGGTACTTCATCCAGAAATGTCTGGCACTTTGAATCTATAATACAGTTTATCAAGTTAAGCATTTTATTCATCAAAACACCAAGTGGTGATGCACATATTTTAGTTGACAGTGAAAATGAGGCTTGATTGCTTATTCCTTTATAGATGACAGCAGTTTCCCATCTTCCTCGAATGATGCTTTTGTAAAGCTTTATTGTGTATGGTTGTGTCCTCAAGTTGCCTTTTGACTTAGGGTGCCCCACGGGCCCTTCAAAGGGTTTTCTTAGGCAAGGTATATTCAGAGGTGATTTTCCTATTTCAGAGTTCCTTCTTCTGAAATATAGCATACAACGGCTTGCTAGTATTCTATAGTGGTTTTCCATCCAAATGCTAACCAAAACTGACCCTGGTAACCTCCAAGATCAGATGGGATCCATACCTTTATATTTTCAAGTCAAACATTTATTAGTGAGGACCACCTTTTTCCCTTCTGGAAGTCAGAGCTATCCGGAGTGGGCAAGGTACCAACGTATCTATGATTGCATATGATTTCCCAAGCTTTTTGTTGCTATCTGAGAAGAAAATAGGTTGAAAAGGGATCCAAGCAAACCCAAGATATGGTTAGTGACTGACTTCCATTCAGGTTCAAGAATAACAGCTACGTTGCATAGAATGTGAGCAATTTTATATTCAGTTATTTCAGAATGAAATTACATAATTGGATGCAGTGAGCAAAACTGTGGAGAAATAATTTATTTATCAGCTTGAATATCTTCTCTTTCAAGAACATGGGCTCCACAGATCGATGATAAGAAAACCATAACTGACATTGCAGTCTTTTTTGTTGGGTTCTTTGCTTTCAGGATCAGCTGTTCAAATAGAATCCCTCCTCCTCTGAACCTTTCTGGATTGATATGATACTCATTTTTTAAATGTCCAGCATCTATAACAGTGGTTCTCAACGTGTGGGTCCCCAGGTGTTTTGGCCTACAACTCCCAGGATTCCCAGCCAGTTTACCAGTTGTTAGGATTTCTGGCAATTGAAGGCCAAAACATCTGGGGACCCACAGGTTGAGAACCACTGAGACCTATAATGTTTTTAAACCAGTTGTGTTCAGGAATCAGAAAACTGTATTCCAAATTAGAAATTGGTTGATTTCTTAATAGGATTTACTTTTGATTGCAGGCTAAGGATATGTATCTATGCATTTGTCAAATTGTAAAATTTTTAGTAGCTGTTGATGACTTTGTTGGAGAAACAGGCAGGGAGATTCCCTTCTCAGAAATCTGACAGCTTTTCTGACCCCTCAACATTTGCTCGTTTGTTTCTCTGTACCTTGCTGTAAAACACATTTTAGGGTGATATAAATTGCCCAGTTATATATACTGAAAACATTTTTTTAAAAAAAAACCCTAGAGTTTGATTGTATTCCTTAGTTATATCTTGGCATTCACAGTCTACACAATGTCACTAAGGATTTTATCACATCAGCTTGTTGTCTCACATTTTATCACACCATTTGTTGTTTAAGCAAATGGAAACAATCACTATCACACTTATCTGCAATCACACTATGGTGCTGCTTTGGTGGCACAGCAGTCCCTCAATCAATCTTCACTGCCTTGCTAACCCCCCCTCCCCCCCGCTTCCTATCTGTGTAGGAAGGCAGAGTTAGTAAATCAAAAGGTGTGCATATGTTGAGTAGGGATCCAACGCATGCACACTTTTTATTTCTTTAATTTAGTTTTGCTGCAATTGCACAATTACAACCAAATCAATATTTTAAAAAACTAAAGAGAAGAATGTAAAAGGAAAATAAAGTAAAAGCAACCTCACTCTGCTTGGGAATAACAAGAGGGATAGGAGGAGTGGAGAAGAATCATGCCCATTCAGTGCACATGGCTGCCAGAATGTGGGAACTTCAGCAGAAGTAACTGGTTGTTCTAGAGGCAGTATTGGAAGAGCAGAGATATTAGGAACCATTGATGGGCCGCACTAATGATTGAAATGCAAAGTAGCAACAGTAGAGAAATTATGTGGTGTGGTAAGTACTTGCATATTGTTATGCTGTAATTGCAGTTTTCTAGCTTTGTTTGATAAAGCTCTAAGTGTACTTGGTTGGATGTTTTCTCTCACTTTCTTTTTACCATTTTTGGCTGGATTGTTTCAAAGGATACAAAACGTGATAGATGCTTTATTTAATGCTTAACATATCTTGAGAAAATCCTTGAATTTTACTTTATAATATTTTGCAATTTTCTTTAAGAGAGTAAGCTGCTGTAGAAGGCTGTTACAGTCATAAGGTGAACACTTGAAAAGAAACATTGATGGTGGAGGCTAGTATACATTGTAATGAGTATGTCAGTTAAGCTTATCAAAGGCAGGATTTGTGAAATAATTGCCGTGTTTGTCATGTAAGCTGAGAATTAACTGGGTTTTGATTCTCCTGCTTTCCATGAAAGGAAAGCTATATATGAAGACATACCCGGAATGTGGAAAAGCTAACTTACCTGCTAGACTAAGAACATGTGTGCATTGACCTTTGGTGGTTGCGTATATTCACTCCAATGCTAATTTCTTAGGAGTTGTTTGGTTAAATAGAAAAAATGGCACATAGCATTCCACAGATGCACTTTGTATAAACATTCAACAGAATTCTTAAATGTTGTCTCTTGAAAAGAAAAAGAAGTTAGTAGAGATACACTCTTTGACTATATTGTGGTTCGCTGTTTATTTATAAACTTAGTTAACACTTCCTAGTTAATGCCATCCACTAGTTCTTGGATATTGTTAGAAAACTGATCCAGTAAGTGACTCTTTTTTCATTGTAGTAAGCTATACTCCATGTTAACACACATTTTAGGTGTGGTTCTTTAAACATTAGTGAAACTACACCTTAATAGATAGTATTTTTCCATGAGAGCCAGTGTACTATAGTGGTTTGAACATTGGATTATGACTCTGCAAACCAGGGTTCAAATCCTTATGAAATCCCACTGAGTGATAATGAAGGGAGAATGAGGTGGGTGGCTTCGCAGTTCCAACGTCATGAGTGTGTAGAATGGGATTTTCCAAGCTACACTTCCCGAAGAGCCTTGGCAGTCCAAGGATAGGTGCTCATGAAGCAACACTGGCAGAACTTTTAGCCCAATTGATTGGTAACTGAACATAAGAAAGAATAAGCTAATGAGAAATGTAAATAATAATCATCATAATTCTATTTCTTACCCATCTCTCCTCACAGCTCGAGGCAGGTTACAACATTGCTAAAACGCATAATCAGAGCACATCATTATTTAAAAATATTCTGTAGAATACACACATTAAAACTTCCATAAATACTTATTAAAATACACAAAACAAAAGTCAGACATAGTATGGAAGCTTAAAATTCATCATTAAAACTGTCTGGGTAATTATATTAAGGATGAGACAGGTAAAGACACAAACAATTCCATAATGAATTATTGCTAATTGGGATCAAAATCTTGGAAGATACCTGTGTGAAATAATGTGTGGAGGTCAGTGCACAGCTGATCAACACACGGTCTTCACAGAGTGAAGGTCCCAACCAGTGGCATGGTTAACACGACGACGGTGGTTTCTCAATCTGTTGCAAACTTCTTTTGCTTTTCCGGCCGTTGTAACATGTACCATGTTATCTTCTGCCTGATCCACCGTTGAGGTCTTTGGGTTGTGCTTATCTGGAACCTCCCCTGTGCCCACCCCCACCCCCGGGAGTGCATGACTCCAGTGGTTACACTCACAGGTTCACTGCAACATGCAACCCCTTCACCACAAAAAGGTGACAATCCATCGAGGGTAATATCCACAAAGAGAAGATTGATCATTTTTCATGTTAAAGACATACCATTATGATCTAGAAAGGTTAAATTTCCAGAAAGCATGAATAAAACACTGTTTTAAAGAATATTTTAGGGTTTTTTAAAAAATAAAAAGCCCAATATTAGTACATTTCAAAGACTGAAAGTAACTTTGTAATATTAGAAATATATAATTTATTATGCATAATTTGCTTTGGCATAAAACTTTAGCATCTGGCATATTGAAGGTACAGTTTATCAGAAAACAATTACAAATTGAATTTACTTTTTAATTTTATGTTTGTCTTATAAATGGAGGTATGTGGTCTTAAATTATAAGGAACTTCTTTGGTTTTGCCACTTCATGAGAATCAAACAAAACCCTCAGTAAGAACAAATGAAATATTTGTATAACATAGAATTATTTTATCAGTGGGTTGCTGGGAGCTTTTTGGGTTATATAAAGATAATTCTTTTATCTTTTATTTTCTATAATATCAAGCAGACAAAAAAGTACTTGTTTGCGTAAAGGGGACTGAGAAATGGCAACAAGGATCAAGATTTACAAAGATATCTTAGCATACATTTTTTAAGGCTATCTGATGGAAGGGGATTGGGGTTTTTGGTCTAATGTGCTAAGAACCAGCACCATACTGTATCTGTTGGCTACCCTATTCCTTTTCCCCCCATTTCAATGTGGAGTGACAGTCAATGACTCATAGATCACTTCTCTTATACAGAGATCCGTCTTGAGTAGGATTGTTGTAGACAGTCTTACATAAAAGTTTATCTGCTTCATTGTACATTGTCTTGGATTAGGCACTTTTCGAACACTGACGTCTGAGTAAACATGCGTAGGGTTGATGTAAGGGAAATGAAAACATGAAAACATGAGATTCTCAGAATGTCCATGTGTTTTTACTTTGAAGCTTTTATGTTTAATTACTTAGAGTAGAAATGTAAATAGAATTTTAATGTAAATTGACTGAAATGCAAGAAAGGTGGAATATCACTAAACCAACACTTGCTGAGGACTGAGATATGTGGAAAGATAGATGGAAATAATACCCCATCATTTGCTACATATTAAGAAGTGGTTATAGTTATCCTACCTTGCAGTTCTGGGGAACAGTAGATGTTTGCCCTTCTTGTTGTGTTTAAGAGAGACTGTGTAACTACATTGAGTCCCAGAAGAATCAAAATGGTCCTTAATGGAGAAAGCTCAGTATCTTTAAGGACCTTGGCCTCTAGAAAGCCTTGTGTTAGATTAATGAATGGATCTGGTTCTCAAATACTCACACATTTCATTTATTGTATTTGACTAAAAGTAGTTACACATCTGATAAAAGAATACACAGCTAAAAATACATATATAGAAAAAGGTGAAATGAATGAGTCCCCTGCACACCATACAGCAATAGCTTTCAGAGAGATAGCGAAGAAATCTGATTTATATGTGACATACAGGTCATAATCTGACAATAGCCAACATATTTTCACATAAGAGCTCTCGCCCTGTAAGGGAGCAAAAATCTGTCCCAGCAATCTCTCCCTGGATATAACTGGCATTAATGTAAATAGCGTAAATTATACTCTACTTCTTCCACATCACAGATGCAGAGCTTCAGGTTTCTTGGATAGTTTTTATATGTTCCATCTAAAAATGACATTGGCATAGTTTGGGAATGTAATTCAGTAAATGCAATTCTCAGAGGGGCAAAAGTAAATATTTGTAAATATTGAGCTCTTACATGATTCCTCCCCCCTCCCCCCAAATTAATTATACCAATAGGGAAAATTATAATATTTAATTCAGAGTAAATCCAGCATAATATAGTGGTTTGAGTGTTACATTATGACTTTGGAAACCAGGGTTCAAATCCTACTGGGTGACCTTGGGCAAGTCACACTTTCTAAGCCTCAGAGGAAGGCAAAGACATCCCCCTACCAACAAATCTTGCCAAGGAAATACAGCAGAAGTATGTTTTTAGGGTTACTTATGGTGAGCCTGAAAGCAAACTGTCACAGCATTTTCTTGGCAATGACTTCAAGGCACACAGTGATGACAACAAATCTTGATTATTATCCAACTTGTCTTTAACTCCATGTATAATAGACTGTTGAAAGGGGTTTAGATAATAATCAGCCTTGACATAAGCTAGCGCAGCCATATTTCTCCCATTGTTCCAAAGTCTTTCTTAAAAGAGAATCTCACTACTCAATTCCTTTAACCCTTATCAACTTATAGATGTCATGTACTCCAAAACGCTTATCTAAAGGTGAGGATTTCTTGGGATGCTGTAGATTGCCTTTTATGCATCTGGTGCCTAAGTGTAAATGAACATTTCCATGTCGAACCTGTCTTTGGAAAACATAAATACAGCCCTGCAGTGAATGTTGAGGTTGCAGGAGTTTCAGTGCGGATGGGTAGGGGACACGTTCAGGAAGGTCATGTAGGATACTTGGAGGTCTACAACATAAGGGAACACCATGGCCTCTGTGGCTATGGATGCAGAGTATAAGCCGAGCACATTCTTAGGTATTTCATAAATTGGTCTGGGGAGTACGAAATGACAGAGTTTGAATCATGGTTTGATTTCCTTTTAAATAGTAATGTTTGCTTGATGCATCATACAGCAAGGGTGACACAGAATAGAGAGTCTATTGTATGTGTGGAGGCATATAATGTTCTCGCTTTTAAAGCCTCGTTTTCCCAGGTGGGTTATAATGCTGCAGTAAAACTCTCACTGCCTCATTCTCCGTTTGTAAAAGAAATAGGCTTCAAACTGCGTCTGTCAATCTGTGCTTGTACATCTTTCAGAAAAGCCACCTGGATTTTTTTACAGAATCTGGTGACTGGGAGATTTTCTGAAAATACTTTTGATTGTATTCATGCCCCAAGTGACATAGTAGGCCTGTTTTACTCCAGAAAGGTATGACTTGATAAAGGAGATGGGAGGATTTCAACAGTGTTTTTGTTTTAAGACATAGGTTTTGTATTTTTTACTTTTCCATATTATTTATAGAAAAATATACATCCTACATTTCTAACATTTAGGATAATGTTTTACTTCTCTCGATGAGACTATATTCTTAACAGGCAGAAGGTGTGCCCTAAAGACACCAGAGCCTATTTCATTTTGAAAGCTAAACAGGATCATTTCTGGTTTGTACTTGGATGGGTGACTGCCAAGGAATACCAAGTGCTGTAGGTTATATTTCGGAGGAAGGAAATGGTAAACCACCTCTGAGTATTCCTTGCTTTAGAAAGCTTTATGAAATTAGTAGGGCTATCCTAAGTCAACAATTTGGAGGTGCACACACACACACACACACACACACATTCTTCTAAACGAGAGGGCCAAGAGTAAATTACTGATACAACATATTGACTCTCAGTGAAGTTTCTGTAGTCACAGTGTGAAGAAGTGCAGACATTAACTTGTTCTGCCGCCTCCAATCATGCAATGAATGCATAGCCACATAAATAGTTTAGAGCCATCAATAGACTTACAGTTAACAGATTTTTAGCTAAGCAGCAAGTCACATTATACTGACAACTTTGCATTTTTAGCAAGAGGAAAAGATTCCAAAAATAAGCACATATTTAGGTGTATTGGCTCAACACTGTATGTGGTACAGTGGGCCATCAGATTCTGCTGTGGCTTGATTCTAGTACTTCTTAGTGTCTTCTTAATTCCCCATTTTCCAGTTTCAGCATTGCTGGAGTTGATATGCTCTGTAAAATTGAAAACAGATGTGCAGAGGTTGTTGGGTATTAGCAAATAATTAGTGGTTTTGGATAGAGTGAAGAGTCAGTAGGAGGAACAGATTTATTAATAGACTATGCGGTTAACATGGTTGCTGCTTGTTTGTGAAAAAGCCTGGATAAACTGTGTGACTAAGTGCATGGCAGGCAGGCAAAGCACTACCTGGAATAGTCCTTGCAATCTCCAAAAATAAAGTGGGATTTGTGAGTTGTTCCTTTTGAAAACCTTATTTAGTCATGACTTGTCCTTCATTGACCCCCTTTGCTTTACGTAGTTCTGGAAAGAATTTTATTTGGGTTTTGACATGATTACGAACATTAGCCCTTTGAAAGAATGGCCACTTGGTGACTTTTAGTGACTTTATTACTTTTAAGAGAACACTGAGTCTGCTTCTGTTACTATTTCCAATAGAGAATAGTTGATTGCTCCCTGTTAGTCCTCAGGCTTTGCAGGTTTTAGCTGCTGGTTATTCCAATAAGTCTGGAAATGTCTGAAATCTGGAAAGCTTTCGCCTGTTGTAGACCAGAGGTGGTCAAATTGAAGCCCTTCAGAAGTTGCCATTGGAATTCAACATCTGAAAGGCTACATTTCTGCCAATCCCTTTTGTGGGCAATATGGAATAAGAGGGACCGGCAATTTAAATCTGTAAAATATATTTACTGGATTGTTGTTATTTACTGGATAGCTTAGCACTTGAGCACACATTTGAGCTACATCCCAACTCATCTAGATTGTCTTACATTCCAACTAACCACCATGAAGTTCATTTTTTGCACCTGTTATTGCAAATACAGACTGTTTTAAATGGTGTATTTTAATATTTTGTTAAATGTTTTTTAATGTTTATGTATTGTATGTGAATTTGTGTCCCAGCATTGAATGTTTGCCATGCATATGCTGCGCTCCCTGAGTCCCCTTCGGGGTGAGAAGGGTGGAATATAAATGTTATAAACAAACACACAAACAAACAAACAAACAAAGGGTTTGGGTGGTTCCTTGTGCCTGAAGCAGGGTCTTATGTGCTTTGATAGGCAGTAGATGGTTGCTCTTCCTTTCAATGAAATTATCCTTAAACCTTAGTGTTTTGTGGATCATTCAGACATAGGTGCTTTTTCATTTTCCCACAGATTTCAAATTTTTCTTTTCATTCACTCTGGAGGTTGGTGCTCTTCTCTATTTCTAAGCTGAAGAGCTAGCATTGTTCGTAGACACCTCCAAGGTCGTGTAGTCGGCATGACTTCATGGAGCACCATTACCTTCCTGCCAGAGTAGTACCTATTGATCTACTCACATTTGCATGGTTTCGAACTGCTAGGTTGGCAGAAGCTGGGACTAACAGTAGGAACTCACCCTGCTCCCCAGATTTGAACCACCAATCTTTCAGTCAGTAAGTTCAGCAGCTCAGTGGTTTAACCCGCTGTACCACCAGGTGGCTGTGTATGCCTTATAGTTTGGTAGAAGCTGGGTCTAACAACGGGAGCTCACCCTGCTCCCTGGATTTAAACCAGCAACCTTTCAGTCAGCAGGTTCAACAGCTCAGCGGTTTAACCCACTGTGACACCGGGGGCTCCTCTGTTGCTATTAATCATCTGCTTTTATCTTTTTAAAAGTTGCATTAAGAGTTTATACTTGCATGAATGCAGCATACTTTTATACCCAGTACTTGAAAATAAATGTAAGTTCTGAGATGTCCAACATTGTTCTTTGACAAAGTATGTGGAAACATTGGTTCAGTATGTTTTTGTCATTGACTATCAAAGCCTAGGTTTTTTTTATTATTGAAGTGGACAATATATGCACACTATTTTGTCTGCCATCTTTTTTTCATCCTCTGTTCCGTATTTCAGCGCTAGGGCTCTCCTTCATTTTTTAATATTGTTCTTAATTTTCTTACAAAATTATCCCCCCCCCCCCAAAGTAAAGGTAAAGGTTTTCTTCTGACATTAAGTCTAGTTTGTGTGACTCTGGGTGTGTGTGTGCTCATTTCCATTTCTAAGATGAAGAGCTGACATTGTCCCTAGACACCTTCTGGGTCATGTGGCTGGCATGACTGCATTGAGTGCCATTACTCTCTCACTGGAGCGGTACCTATTGATCTACTTACATTTACATGTTTTCAAGCTGCTAGGTTGGCAGAAGCTGGGGGCTAACAGCAGAAGCTCACCCCCTCAGTGTATTTGAACTGCCGACCTTCCAATCAGCAAGTTCTGCAGCTTAGTAGTTTAACCCGTTGCACCACCGCAGCCACTTCTCCCCAAAGTACACACATAAAACATTTATATGTCTTTAACTGCCTCTTTGTTTTTAATATTTTAAGGAATGATTGGCATTGGAAAATGGGAGGTGAGAGTATAAGTGATACATTTTATTTAAGTTTATTCTTTTTCTTATTCTGATGGCCAAGGGCAGAGTTCCCCCTTTGCAAAAGAATGTTAATTTCACCATTTTAGATGTGTATGAAATGTGTATGTAGGATGTGTATTATCGGTAAAATGTATAATCTGCATTAGGCTCTTTGGATGGTTTCGGGCATTGGTCTGGGGAGTATCAGGCAATGTGATAAAATCCAAAAGGGTAGAAATAATAGGACGGAAATTGACACATCAGAACCAATAGAGTTGCAGTAGTATTTGTCACAGACCAAAGGCATTGGTCTTTTCTCTGCATCTGAGGAAATACTGGCATGGGACAACCCTCTTCTACCTATGAGTGATTTGAGGCAGCAGCAAGAGGATCTTGCCTCTAAATAGAGATGTTCACAGTCTATGGGTTCCCTGTTCCTGCTTTAGATTTTTAAAAATATATACAAAACTGAATCACAGTCGTAATATTTCTATTTTGAAATTGTTTGTTTTGCAGACTATCTTTCCAGCATGCCTGTTATCTACAAAGGTGTCACCTTTGATAGAAAAAATCAGTGATCAGAAGGACTTCAAGAAACTCCTGAGGACACGGAATAACGTATTGGTGCTATATTCCAAATCTTGTGAGTGTTTCTTGCTCTTTGAAATTAAAAGTAATTCATGTTGCAGTAAGTAATACTGATGACTTATCTAGTCAAGAATTTGAAGAAAAAAAATGTAAAAAATCAAAACAAACTCCCAAACACGTTGTTTTCCACTCTATGTATGGCAAATGTTTGACATTGTTTAAAGAAATGGCATGAACATTTTTTGATTAACTTAAGACTAAACAGAAGTACTTTGGCCACATCATGAGGAGACAGGAAAGCCTAGAGAAGACAATTATGCTGGGGAAAGTGGAAGGAAAAAGGAAGAGGGGCCGACCAAGGGCAAGATGGATGGATGGCATCCTTGAAATGACTGGACTGACCTTGAAGGAGCTGGGGGTGGTGACGGCCGACAGGGAGCTCTGGCGTGGGCTGGTCCATGAGGTCACGAAGAGTCGGAGACGATTGAACGAATGAACAACAACAAGACTAAACAGTTCTGGCCCAGTTTATCTGTCTGAACTTGTCTCCCTCTATGAACCATCTTGAAGATTGAGATCATCTGGGGAGGTCCTGCTTTCGGTCCCACCTCCTTTGCAGGTGCAGTTGGTGGGGGTGAGGGACAGGACCTTCTCAGTGGTGACCTCCCAGCTGTGGACCTCCCTCCCCAGTGAAATCAGGCCAGCCCCCTCCCCCCTGACCTTCAGGAAGCAAGTAAAAACATGGCTTTGGGACCAAGCTTTTGGCCAATAGTGCTGTGCAATAAGCAAAGTAGACTTATGTACAGTAACGACCAGAACAACCTTTGACTATGTCCTCAGATTATGTGATTTTAAAATTGTGTTTAATGTTTTATTGTTTTTAATTTTTTAATGTACATGTCTATTTTCTGTTGTCTGTTGACAGCTCGAAATTGCTGCTGATTGTAAGGTCTCTCTTGAGTCCCCTTAGGTGTTGAGAAGGATATAAATATAGTAAATAAAATTAATTAATTAATTAATCCATTTGTCTTTTATTCTTCACAATGCTTTTCATTTTTTTTCTCATTTTTATAAAGAACGTAATATAACATTGCTCTGTTTCACAAGAGTAGGCATATAACAGGCAACAAGCAATGCAACTAGAGAGAAACAGAGATCTGGATTATTTTAGCTTTGAAGCCACATAAATCACACTCACAACTATTTTGCTTGGAGGCACTATCCTCTTTATAGTCTAACATGCTGAAGATGTTCTCAGTAAGAGTAACTTGCTACTAAATGTCCCTTTCCTTTGAACTTCATATTAACACTGTATTGGCGCCATATGTGCCCAAGAAACATCTCTCAGTCTCTCCCTGGTTGCCTTGAATTATTCTCACATGTTTAGCTGGCAAGACCAGCGTGTGTTTTTATCTCTATGTTTTCCATTGTGCTTTTGCATCTTTATGCTTCATCTACCCTTGGAATACCCATTTTGACTCCTTGTCTGATAGACACCCACTTGCTGTCTCTTTCGGTTACAATCAACTTTTGTCAGTTACAATCTCCTACTTCATCTGCTGTGATTTCGCCTCTTGTTTCCACTCTCCTTTCTGTGGCACAGCTTTCCTTCTGTCTTTTTTTATTGTCTGCTGTGGATTGTGAGCTGCTCTTGGCAAGATTATCAGCAATAATTTGACTTGCTCTGGAGCACTGTGTGCAGAAAGGCTAATTATGCCTAATGTGCGTAATGTATGGTGGCTGTGATATTTACTTGGCCAGGAGATATATGATTTGAACATTAACTCAGAAATTATATCAAATTGATGTTCTTATTATTTCTTTGCCCCCTTATCCCCCTTCAAAGTTGAGGAAGAAGGATAAGTCAAAGAATGTTTGTTTTCAGAAATTTATTGGGCACTTAAACCTTTGGTTTCTCAAATTGCTTGTTCTTCAAGGTCCCCTTCAAACTAGTTCTCCCCAGAATAGCTGGTATGAAAGTGGCTTCCTTTAACATTTTTACCTATTTGTCTTCCTTTGATAATTTTTACTTATTTGTCTGATTTTAGAACAAATAATATTGGTTCCAACAATAGAATTAAATTAAAAAGCAAAATTTCATGGAACCCTAAGTGACTAAAGGTCATGCAATATGACCCCAGTATCCACAGGAGATGCATTCTAAGTCTAACTTTGTGAAACCGCATATAATAATGACCCCTATATTTTTATTATACCTGGACCTAGAGAGGCCCACGAATACATCCAAGACAGGATATACCTTTGGGGGAAGGGGGTGCCCAGGTAAGTGAAACTGTGGCTATCCATGCAGATGAGGGTGAGGAGTGGACTGTATTTTCTAGTTGCCTCTAGCTGTAAGACCCAGTTTTGTTGTTTTTTTATGAAGTAAAAGAAAACAGAAAATGCATAATGGAGGCATTCTAACAAATTCTGGTTATGGAAATTGAACAGTAGTGTGATGTATTAATGTAAGTATTGGATTAGGTGTCTGGAAAACAGGATTTGAATCCCCACTCAGACACTGAAACCAGTTTGGTTTTCCAAGGCAAATCACACTCTCTGAGTCTTAGGGCCCATCCAGACAGCCCCTTAAGAAGTGTGAGCTCCCACTTCTTTACATGGGGCGTCCAAATGACGCCCCACGTAAATGTGACTGCATTCGGCACAAAGCAGAAAAACTCTGCTTTGTGCCAAGGTAATTTGTCAGTTTGAAAGACCTGGGTCTTCTTGAAAGACCCGGGTCTTTCCAATTGTTGGCGGAGTCGGGACCCCAGAATTCCTGGGATTTTTGAGGGAGCCGTTTTCTGGGCTCCATGAGCCTGGAATATCCAAGAGGGCTCTAAAACCCTCCCCAAACCCCTTAAAAAGTGTTTAAAAAATAGAATAACTTACCTGGCTGGAATGATGTACCAGGAAGGCTCTGGCAGTACTTTAATGGTGGCCGGGTAAGTTATTTTATTTTTAAATGCTTTTTAGGAGGTTTTGGGAGGGGGTGGGGGTGGGGGCTGTTTCTCTGTCCTCCTGGAAGGTTCCAGGAGAGCATCTGGACAACCCCCCCCCCCCACCTCGAAAAGTGTCAACTTTAACCCGGCAGCAATTGCTTTTAGCAAATGCGAATACTCCTGGATTAAAGGGCTGACTGGAACCACACCCAGATAAAAGAAATGGAAAACCTCCTGAATAAATTGTACCAGGGTAGAGTGACGATAACTTGGGGTGAACTTCATATGGTTCTATGTGATGCTGACAAACAAATGTCTACCCTTCCTCGATCCTGGACTTCTAATGAGACAACAAATTAAATTATAGCAATAGTGATGAAATCAAAACATGAAAATATTTGTGGGAATATTCAGTGCATTCACTTTTAATAAAAGAACCATGTTAACATACATTAGCAATGGCCATTCGTTATACATGAATAATGAATAACATGGAATTTAAAACAAATTGCCAAAATGTTTCTCCAGAGTTTGTAGTATCAAGTAAACACTATTTATCTTGAATTTAAATGTTAAATCTCATTTACTGGTACATCAAAATATTTTTAAAATAATGGTTTCAGCAGACATTAATGAAAAAATTAACATATTAGTTTTCACACATCTTCCAGACTCTGCTTAAAACAACTGTATGTAAGTTTGGAAAGTTAAACTATTAGTTCTGAGCTATTGCTAGTGCAAACTGAGATTTCTCACTTCAGGAACTATCTGAATGAAAGCAAGTCAGCAACCAAATTCAGTCATACATTGTTGAAAAATTCAAAATGAAAAAAAACTTGTAAAAAGTTTCTTTGTCAGGACATTTCAAAGCAGTCTCTGGCCAGCTGATGAACAGTATATTTCCAGATGTTACCTGTCTACCATGCCAATATTTTTCACAAACATTCTTTCAGTAAATGTCAGGTAAATTTGACATGCATTAGTCAACGTCTGTGCTTTCTCTGTGGTGGTATTCATCTTTTAGAATGTTCTCCCCAGAGAGGCTTGTTATGCCTCGTTTCTTTATTTTTCTCACTGACATATATTGAGCTTACTTGGCTGCTGTTGTGTGTGATTATGGTTTTGCTGCTATACCTATGTTGTTTTTATCTGTATACAGGCAGCCCCCAAGTTACAAACAAGATAAGTTCTGTCAGTTTGTTCTTATGTTGAATTTTTATGTAAGTTGGAACAGGGACATTTTAAAAGAGTAACTCCAACCAAATATATAGGTTTTGGATTTCATAGGGAAAGGTTAGCACCCCGGCGGTGTTTGTTTTGCTGTCTGTGCCCAGTTCAGAAGATTTCACCTCACTTTCTGTCCCTGTATTAATTGGATTTTGAAAAATTTGGCTTTTTGTGGAAACAAGGATTGGTGGTATAGCTTCAGTGAAGGCACATTTCCCCCATGATAACTCTTTCTGGATTGAATTTCCCTTCCAAGAGATAGATTTTTTTCACTTCCTGTTGACCCACCACTGTTTTTAACTATGAGTCATTTGTAAATCAGATGTTTGTAACTTGGGGACTTCCTGTATGTACAGTATTCATTCTTTAAAAAATATATTTTATGCCACCTTAGGTCCTTTGTGGAACAGTGAAAATGAAAGTGAAAATGAGACCTCTCTATTGCATGTTTCACATTTTTCCATGTTGAATGTTAAATTGTAAGCCCAATAAGGCAAAGTTGTGCCCTTTTGTATTCTGCAGAGAGCCATGCCCACTGATGATGGTATATAAAAATAAATAAGATTGGTATTCTGTATTATGGTTATAGATTTGTAATCTTGAGTTACAAATATGCATCTGCTCTGTATTCACTAATGTTACATACTCAAATTGTGGCACTATGCAATGACGGAAAAAGCCCTCCTGAACTTACTTTACCAGTTAGCAGTTGCACTGAGAGGTCCATTTAGCAGCTGGTGATCAGTGTGCAAAATGATGATGATCCCATCTTGCTGCCACCAGCAATTGAGGCCATGACAAACAGAAATAGGACCCCTCTAGTAGTTCTTTGTTACATCTTCTTTCACTGATGGGAGAAAGTGGAAACGTTGACCTCTTGCAGCCCAATTGCCATTAATAAAACTTTATTTATATACTGCCCTAATAATAATAATAATAATAATAATAATAATAATGGTCTTTATTTATACCCCACCACCATCTTCCCGAAGGGCACTCGGGGCGGCTTACATGAGACACTGAACATGGGTCTTATCTCCCCAAGAGGACTCAGGGCAGTTTCCAGCATAAAGCAAAACATTCAATTGCCAAAAAAGAAAACCACATGACAAAATTAAACATCAAAAGCATAAACATAAAATCCTACTAAACAACCAAAATGTAAAATCCGGTTTCAATTTTGAACAGACCTCCATCCCTCCATTTGAACAGACCTCCATCCCTTGGTGGCTGCTGCCTTGTAAAGTAGGTTTGTGAAGGATACCTTACACATTCATGCATAAGTCTACACTTTTTAGTAAAAAAGAATCAACCACAAAAACTGGGTCGATTTATCAATGGGTCAATGTGCATACTGTACCTTTTAAAAATGGAACTATTCACTACTCTGAGTCAAGTAGGAAAAAGCAACACCTTCTTCTGGGAGAATCTAAAATAATCCCTGATCCCCTCTACTTTTTCCGCTGTAGCACTGCTCATGACCTTTTAAAATGCCTAGTTGGAGAAGTTTTGACAGTCGGGAGTGGAATTGGCGTTGGTGTTTTCATATCTCAGCTGACTGTCACTCAGGTTATCCATGGGTCATATCAAAATCCATAATTTTGTCTCATAATCCTGCCCTGAACTTATACATGAGGTTGACCAATATATGAGTATATGTGGTAAACAATGTAAAACATGGGCCTAGGTTTATAAATAAACATTTTAGCACTTTAAGAATAAATGTATGTCATCTGTTTCCAGCATGTCTCAAATAGAAAATAAAAGTTTTGGTCCTGCCTTAGGTTGTTTGTATCCTGGGCATCTATTTGTTTCTTTAAATAGTCTTATTTGCATATGAATTTTAAATGAGTAGAAATGCTAATAGGATTTAACAAATGATGTAGACTCCATATGAAACAGTCTGTTCTAAATGACCGTCTTAGAAGTCCAAAACCATGTCATATGCTGTATTTACAAATTAATTGATGTATCGGTATATTTTAAATAGCCAGTACATAACTCACAATGAGCACAGTATACATTAGTATTTATCAACAACATTGGTATCATCAACCGGCCAAAGCACATCTCAACAAATCCTGTCATTTTGTGGAAGGAATAATACTTAAAAGCTAGGATATTCTATCATTTCTTAATTTGATGTAAACTATCTTGCTTTCCATTGCAATACAAATGCATATTGTTTGAGGACCATTGTATGTTTTACAAAAAGAACTATTTTATAAAGATATAAAAGAGGGATGAGTGTCTTCCTTCACCAGTATATCCAACAGTTCAGCAACTCGCACAGAATGGGCCAGCATTGATATTTCCTAATGCATTTTCTTAAAGCAGCTCCTGCTATCATATAAATTGTTATGACTTGTATCTCTGATGCATAGCACATATTCAGGCTGTGATGTGCTTGTTCAAAATAAGCAGTTGTATTTTCAGCATGCAATAATGTGATGGGATAAAACTGATTTCATAAATAGACGTGTGGAATTTATACTTGTGAAATGTTCACATTTACAAGATAACGGAATAATTTTAGCTATTTCACCACTTTGTTGTAAGAGTAATGGCAGGAAATGAAGACAATCTGATTCACGTGATAGCCATTAATGTCTTGGAATACCACTTTTCATTCTTCAATAATTTTTTAAACCTATTTTTGAAGTTGTGTTCCCTCCATTATTGTCGTGGAAATTAGATGCCCATTTTTATTACTGAAATTTGGGAGCTGTCCCTTTGATCAGTGATAATGTGGAGGAGACCTGACTAATTCAACAAGGTTTAAGAAATTGGGAGCTGAACAGGAAAAGGTGTTGCTTGAGCAACTAGGTTTTTGCTTTTTTTGTTTGTTTTTTAGATTTTTTGGATTATCACCTTGATGGTGAATGTGTCTGTTCTGACTTGGTGCTCCTAAGTAGCACTCAAGATTTGGAAGTTTACACAGTGAAGCAGACCCTTCTATTTTTGGCGTGGGCCTACCTCCAGTATCATAAGAATATGCCTTTGAATACAGTTTTCTAGCAAGAAGAACTTGGGGTTCACCTATACTATAGAATTAATGCAGTTTGAGACCACTCTAACTGCCATAGCTCAATGTTATAGAATCCTGGAAGTTGTAATTTTACAGGGACTTTGGCCTTTTCTACCAAAGGATGTTGGTACATCACCAAACTACAAATCTCAATATTCTATAGCATTGAGCTGGGACAGATAAAGTAGTGTCAAACTGCATTAATTCTACAGTGTAGATACACCCTATGGCATGTTGCATATTGGCTTTACAGAGACCACTGTGGGGATCTTCATGCTGAATTAGATAGACATTTGGTCTGATCCTGATAAGGATATTTCCAACATTTTTGTTAGCAACTGGTTGCTCAGCAGAGAGGATCAATAAGAAAAGGAGGCAAGTATAGTCTCCTTGTTGGGCTCATTGAGAAGAAATGGGTAGTGTGTCCAAAACCTCAATTCCATAAGCCAATTAAAACATATACAGGTCAGGTTTGAAAGGACTGTACTGTATGATTAGCCTCATGCATCCAAGGGAACTCTGGGGTTGAAGCAGATGGGAAGCAATCTTTCAAATGAGGAGATTTGATTTTTTTTTTGGTAGTGTAGTAGACTCTCTTATTCAGAGACAAAATAACAGTCAGATGATATCCTACTGGACATGCCTAAATCCTTAGGGAAGTCCAGAGTGCCCTTTTGGATCCTAACCACAGTAAAATGTTGAATAAGAAGACAATATTATCTCTGTCAACTGTTAAATCAACTTGTAGGGTAAATCTGTAGATGGAAGTCCTTTGAGGAGGAGTTCTGCCAGATTGTGCTTCAATACTGATTATTATTATTTGGTCTTAATACATACATATAAATATATACATATATGTATTTCACTCTCTCTTCCAGCGGCAGCTGCTGACAGTTCACTCAGGTTATTGTCTGATGTAGCCCAAGCAGTGAAAGGCCGAGGTACTATATCCTGGATAGACTGCGGGTATGTAATATGCTGCCCTTTCTTCTCCCACCACCTGAATTTGTGATGTCTAAACAATGTTTTGCCTTTGTCGTGTGGTATGTATAGTAAAGAGAAAGTGTTGTTCTTTGGTATTGTCTGTGACTCACCCGTATCATTTGTGAAGAGTTGTAGTGTACCTAATTTATGTGCTAGTTGCATTTTGTTGACAGGGTTAATGCCAAAACATTACATTGCAATTTTAATCAAGAAAACATAGCTACTACTTTCTATGTTAATTCCGTAAGTTCATTTGGAGGTTGTTCAGGAAGTAGTTTTCAGGTTAATATGCTCCTCTCTTTTTCATTATTATGAAGAGAAGAGTGAACAATTAAATTGGGGAATATAAGCTGTGATTTAACAGAAAGAGAAATCTCAGTTCTAGGATATTTAGATAACCTGAGATTGGATGAGTTTATCTCTTAAAGCAAATGAAATAACTGGATTCATATGAGCATATGCTCTTTTAATGTTGGAGCAGTGTGTAGTAGACCACTTCTTCTAAACAGTGGATCCTGATTCCAAATTAGGTCCCCTTAGCTCAGTGTTGGGATCACGAAAGGTTTCTGAACGCCATCTAGACATTTACACAAATCTGTAAGCAGTAATATGCTGTATTTACAATTAACTATGCAAGAAATGCTTCAGCTGTACTTCATAAAAAGGAAAATCAGCCTGTTCAGTAAGCTTTGCATTTTCTTATTTACTATAATTAATGTTTGATTTTTATGCCTATTTTCTGTACCTGTATACCTGGGGTCACGTAAAAAAAATTCAGGCAGTAAGGGGTCACGACTGGAAAAAGTTGAAGAAACATCCAATAAACAACAGCAACAAGCTTTATTTGTATCTTGCCTCCTCTCCTCAAAGGGACTTGGGGCGGCTTAGAATAGACAACAGTTGGAGTATGTGAGATTTTGTCCTGTTTGTAACTTTCTTGAGGATGCAAATTTAGGGAAATAATACCCTAAATAGGTCCATGTTTAATTACTAAGTACATGTATGTGTTTCATATACTGCTCTGTGAAGATAGTCACTAGTAAGCACTGAGATGTAGACACAAACCAAAGCTTCTAATCTTTATTATTTAACAAGTTAGACTGATTTGAGTTTTCATAATCCGTTTCTAATTTTCTTCCAGAAGTCTGTCATTAAAAACAACTTTTCATTACATGGTTGGAATACATTTAAGTATCTCCTTCAGATGATACTTGAATATAATTTGTAATATACTTGGCATGTCTAGCTCTTTTAATTGAGGCACTGCAGAATACTTTACAAATATTGCTTTAAAGATGTTTGCTGTATGCCAGGTGCATAAATTGCAAAGCTTCTCTTCTTTGGAAAATTTAAATAACTGGAGCCAGGGCTGGTTGATATACAAACAAATTTTGGAATAACTCTGCTGGCTTTGGGATGTTGTGGGGGACTAATAAATCACATTGTTTTAAGTAAAAGGGTAATACTTTATATAAATTAATTTTAAAATTTCTATAATATGCCTTCATTAAAAATGGATTTGAGAGGATTCAATCAGCAATATCAAAATTTGGATCTTGCCATGGTAACACAGATTCATAAAGAAGGCAGCCTCAACTCAAGCCATATAGGACTTAAAGGTTGCCACCAGCACTTCAAATTATTCCTAGAAACTGGCCAGTAGTCGTGGAGCTACTGTAACAAGGGAGTTATGTGATCCCTGCAACCAACCCTAGATAACAATCTAGGCTGCATCTCTTTGACCAATGGACATTTCTAATACTTGGAATAACCACATAAAGCATATTTCAGTAACCTGAGATAAGCTTTATATAACCCCATATAAAGCATATCTCAGTAATCTGTGTTACCACGGCAAGATCCAAATTTTGATATTGCTGATTGAATCCTCTCAAATCCATTTTTAATGAAGGCATATTATAGAAATTTTAAAATTAATTTATGTAAAGTATTACCTTTTTACTTAAAACAAGTAAAGGCTGAGGCTGCCTTCTTTATGAACCCATTAGAGCTCCAGGATCTTCAGGAGAGGCGTTTCTCTTCCACTACCTTCTCAAGTTTGTTAACTGGTGAAAGGAAGAGGGTCTTCTTGGTTGCTTCTCCCAGACATTGAAATATCTTCCCCAGGGAGGCCATCCTTGCTTTCCTGCTATCAGCAAGTTAATAATATTTATGCAAATTTTAAAATATCTGGCGTTGGCTTTCAGTGTTGTGTGCAGTGTTTTTTAACGTCTATATATAGTATTTTAAACCATCTAAATGTTTTCATGTTATGCTTTAACTCTTTAAATTGTTTGTTTTTTGAAATTTTTAGATTTACACTTTGTCTGTATAGACAGTGCACCATCATCTTTTCTGTATAGTTTTTATTGTTTTAAATATGTTGTTAGCCACCTGAAATCTCATTATTGCAAAAAAGGTGAGATATAAATGAATAAAAAACGCAAAGAAAAACAATGATCTAAACTAGGGGTTGTTATTAACTGTTCTCAAGTTGACTTTGATTTATGATGATCCTATGAATGAGAGACCTCGAACTTACCATATGCTCCTGCTCAGATGTTTCTGACTTAGGGCAATGGCTTCCCTGATTGAGCCTATCCACCTGTAATGTGCTCTTCCTTTTTTCCTATTGCCTCTTACTTTTCCAAACATCACTGACTTTTTAAGTGAATCATGTCATTTTGTGATGTGTCTAAAGTATGATTGTCTCAGTTTAGTCATCTTGGCTTTTTAGGGAGAGTTCAGATTTTAATCTGCTAAGGAGGAATTCATTTGTCTTTTTAGCAGTCTGTGATATCCATAGAACTCATTGCCAGCAGCACATCTCAAATGAATTGATTTTCTTCCTGTCAGCTTTCTTCTCTGTCCTGCTTTTACAACCATACAAAGAGATTTGAAAAACAATATGGACAATCCTGACTTTAGTATTCAATTCAAAATCTTGTCTAATTTCTTCATAGCTGCCCTTGCTAGTCTTCTTCTGTTTTCTTGATAGCAGTCTTCATTCTGAGCTGAGGTATAGTAAATCTTTAACTATTTCAATATCTCCATTCTATTCTAAGGTTATGTAAATAATTATTTTTGGTTTCTTTATATTCAATTAAAAAGCTGCTTTTGCACGTTCTTTGACTTTCTTCAGTAATCATTTCAAGTCTTTGCTATGTTTGCTTGTGGTGCAGTCCTTTGTGCATATCTTAAATTGTTGATGTTTTTTCCTCCCATTTTCACACTTCCTCTGAATGTAACCCAGATTTACATATATGTTTAGCATACAAGTTAAATAGATAGGATGATAAAATGCAGGCTTGTGTGAACCCATTGCAAATTGAAAACTATTTGTTTTTCCATATACTTTGCTGATGGTAGCATCTTTTCTTGAGTACAGGTTATACATCAAGTCAGTAAATCCACACAATCAAAGGCTTCGGTGTAATCTATAACACACAGGTTTGATTTTTTAAAAAAATCTTTGGTGTTCTTTATCATCCAGCATATGTTTGCAATATGAACCTTAATGCCTCATCCTTGGATACCTTTCCACCTTGGACATTTGGCACTTCTTGCGCCATATGTGTTAAAAATCTTTGTCGTAGGATTTTGAGAATCATGTTGTTTTCATTGCAGATTAAAGCAATGGTCCTGTGGTTAGTGCACAGGGGATTGGTATGTATATTGAGCATTTCCAATCTGCATGTCATTGTTTTGTTTTCCTTATTTGTTGACAGATTTTAGTTAGAACTTGAGCACATTCTGCATATGTGGCTTGAAGCTGCCTCAGTATGTCATCTATTCTGGTGATTTTCTTCTTCCAGAGGCACCTTCCACATCATTCTCTAAAACTGCAGCTTCATCTACGATGTTTCTTTTTCCTATGGATGGATTTGCCATCCTTTTATCAGTTTTATATAGTTTTTCAATGTATCTTTTTATTTTTACTTGCCATGTAATGTGCTACCCTGCCGGTTGTAAAGCTTATGCTCTTGGTTTAAATTTCCCTTTGATTTCCCAAAGAGATTTCCTGTTCTTTTTTGTTGTTGTTGTCATCTTATGATTGTTTGTATTGATTATTATAACAGTTCTTGTCTTGGTGCACAATTGCTGTAGAATTGCAGCTAGAGTTCTGATTCTATTTCTGTCTCCTTTATTTTGGCTTTGTGTCTGTTCTTAACTGTTGGAAGAGTTTCATCTGTCATATATGGAGGTTTCTCTTTCTTTTTGACCGCAGATAGTATCTTTTTGCATTTCTCTCTGGCAATGTCTCTGACTTCACTCCAATATTCTTTTGGCTCCCAGTCAATTAGGGTTCATGGTGAAAATCTATTTTTTACATTAGCTTTAAATTCTATAGGGATGTTGAATCTTTTGGAGCTTGTTAAGTCAATACTTGTGTCTTATTGAGTCAACTAATCTATTCTAGTCAGAACTCACAATTGGATCTGGGTCATTATAGACACAGAGAGATTATTTAAAAACAAGCCAAAATTATTCATCCAGCTCAAGCTATACAATCAGTTTGGGAAAATAAGAATACCTTCACCTTGTAGAAGAAATAATGGAAATGTCACTCTACTCTGAAAGGGCATTGCAGAGCCATGATATCACTAGAGGAAAGGCCCTTTACTTATCATGAACATCTTCTAGTAGTGGAATTCTGGGGAAAACCTGATTGGATAGTCTTACTGTACCAGTAAATTGGTCTGTGAAGAAATGCACTCTGTTATTTCTGTCCTCCAAAATTTACAGCTTTGAAGTCAAATACCAAACACCTTAGATTATACCTGAAGATACTGTGCACTCTCCCAAATTGATATAATATTCCAGCCACACATGAAGTCCAAATATTTGCTGCTGAATTTTGCACTAGCCGATGGGCTCATTTGTCTTCATGATAGCCCAACACATAACATGCTTCATGAATCTACCCTGAAGATTACTAAGACCTTAGAGCTTAATAGCCTTACAGCTATTTCTGTGCTGCTTGAAATCTGCAGAAGCTGTTGAAAGGTACTCAAATAATTAAAGCCACTTGTGTCTCTCTTAACAATATTGATCAAAGCATATCCATATGATATAGATCCCCTTCTTCAAGAGATGCAAACTTACCCAGAATAGGTCATGCTCCAAATTCTCAGATCTGGGTACTACACCTTCACAGTGCTTTTATGTCAGGATGTAATTGCAGTGTATTGACTTCATTACTACATCTGGATAGTTCCAGTTCTTTCACACACATATCTGATTCAAATTATAGTGAGAAATATCACTATACTGTTATACTTCATTGTAAATCCTTAGATAGCTTTCTCTGCTAAATAAGTCACTGCTTTCTGGAGTGACAGATAATATGGAACTTGTGGCCCATTTCTAACTGTTAACATTCAACCCCCCCCCCCCCCCCCAATCCTAGAGAAACCAGTTCCCTGGTGTATGATGGATTCCTTATTGATGATGGTGCACTGTCTGTTGGACACTCTCACCTGTTTTGGTGCTAACCTCCATACACCAAGGTGGACAAAGCCAAGTCAAAACTAGTCTCTCCTGATTGACCCATATAACTTCCAACTCATCTAGTCTTTGACAGTTGTATTTGCATGTACACTGCTTATAGTTATATTTGCCAAAACAGGCTGACAACATGGCAGAACTCATCTTGTGTATTACTGCATGATCAAGTGGGTTGTAGGATGAAATTTCAGCTTTCTACTGTTGTGTGTTTTTGACATGTCCATTTTATGTGTGTCTTGGTTGCAAGCCTAGAACAATCATTCCCTGCATCTTTGAATGCAGACCAACACTGTTCTTGCTTCATGCAGTTCAGTAAACACATAACTTCCTTCCCTTCAACGTAGATTAGGTTCAGTCAAGTCATGTGAGGACATTCCGGTATTTTCTTTTCTCTTTCTGGAGTGACAACGTTTACAGAGTAGAGATTCTTCCCGCTGTAAAACCATGAACATATGAAGAAACAGGTTCACAAGACCAATAATCTGCTTGTTTAAGGATTTAAGTTACCGGTATGTTACATATTACTTTAACTTAAGTACCTATTTAAATGAAAGACAGATTTAGTCGTATTTTAAATTGCATCTAATTGCTGCCTGCCTTACAGCCTTACATAACTGTTGCCATTTAGCCCTGGTTTTGTTGCTGTTGTGAGGCTTCAGGTCATTTCTGACCTATGGCAACCCTAAGGTGAGCCTATCATAGGGTTTGTTCAGTAGAGCTTTGTCCTTGTCCTGGTATTTACTCCATTTTTAGATCCCATCCTACCTTCAGATTTTTTTTGTTCAGATTTTTTTTGTTCAGATTGGTAAACCTTTCCTGGAAAGAAAGCACAACTACTCTGTTCTGTGTAATGATTTTGGTATTTTTGCAATTAACTAAATATCACTGCATGCCTTGGAACAAAATGACTGTCTTATACTCCCAAGTGAGACTTTAGAATCAGATCTTCAGAGGCACTGCAGCCAGATCTCAGGAGAATTTCCTACGACTTAATTGTGTGTTTTAGTTTATTCTTGCTCTTGCTACCTTTGGATGAGTTATTTTCAATGGCATGATAGAAATCTTCTGTAGTTTAAAATATGCATGTGGAATAAAACCAGGATCTGAATAATTGTCAAAATTTTGCTGTTAATTAAAAAGGAAATGCTTTTGAGTTAAATTGGAGTTTCAGCTCAAAAGTTTTGCATTTTGTGACAATTGCCCAGAGCATTTTGGCCAAATCTCCATGTTGTTATTTATTCCTCCTTGTTTTGAATGATTTTCTACGTGTTGGCATGCCCATATCAGTTGTATATTGAAGTTCTTTGAATGACTTTGGTTCCCGGCCGACAGGTCTTTTCTTGTTTTTCTTTTATTGTAGGAAATGTGAGCTTTACCACAGCCACTTCAGAGACACATCCTGTAAGTTGTCTCAAGGTTGAAGGAACAAATTACGCAGGCGTTGGAGACATTACTGTGCAGGCTCGATTTGTTTGACAAATATTGACAAGAAATGGGTGGTTTAGCAGCAGTGTTTACTTCTTCCTGTACTAGAGATCTTCCTCTTTTTTATTTTGTGGATCACAGCAAGCTTTCTGAAAGCAAGGGTTTTTTTTTAAAAAAAAAAAATCCTTTGCATGGGATGTGTGTGTTGGCAAGGCTGGCAGGCATGCTGTGCTGTGGTTCCTGCCTTCTGCTTTCCCTGCAGTGATGATAGTCCTGCCTTCCATGAAATGGGCTACGTTATGTTTCTTATTTTTTCCGTTCTTATGCCTGATGTAGGAGAAAGGAAGACATTTCCCCAACTAGCAGCAAATTCCTTCATTCAATTTTTTTATCTGTTAATCCCAGTATTGTTCACTGAACTTATCTCAGAGTCTTTGCTTATCATATGTTGGCTGGAGCAAAGTCCATTGCACCTCTATCAGTGTAACACCTCACTTTGTGCTTCCCAAGAAGATGCTATCCTCCTGCTGCTGATTTTTCTAAAGTAGTCCCAAGTATCATAACTATCTATCATGGGTCTTGTCCAACCATGCCACTTCCCAGATAAAGGTGCATCACCTAGTCCACCTCACTTCTGTTCCCATCAGAAGAAGAACAGTGTAGATGGAGAAAAGAAGTCTGGAGGACAATTTTTTGGGAATCCTTTTACTTAATACTTAAATTCCCATTTCTCGAAACCCACACCAATGTTCAAGAACTAGTAATCCTTGGGTAGTGGTATGTCTCCAAAGGTTTTGGTCCTTTCCCATTCTAAGCCAAAGTGTTTTTATGACAACTCCCCATGGCATTTCCAGGAAAAATATTTGCCACGAAAGAAATAGTGCAGCCTGATCAACAAGCCACCAAAAGAACACAGCATAGAGCAATACAAAGCATAATATACTTGTTCATGTATTCCTGAAGCCAGTTTGCTTGTTTTCTCTTCTTGTCTTGCCTTACTCTAAGCTGACAGCTACCTGGTTTGCAGGAGGAGCTGCTTGTCACATAGGAATGGCCGTAGGCTTTCTAGAAATATATTGTTGCACCACATTCTTAGTGCTCTTTAATCATTCCATAGGCCTTTTTAGAACTCCATGGTTTGAACATGCCTGACTGCCATGTCATGAAAAGAGAGGGAAGGTTGCAGAAAAAAATCATCAAAATGAAGTGAGGGCATGATGGCAATTATAGTATTATGCATAGTATGGGGAAAGTTAATTAATAGGTTTTTCTTACTTTCTCATACTAGAATCTGTGAATTATCCAGTAAAGCTTGAAAGCTGAAAGAAAGTACTTTACACAATGCAAATTTGAGTGATAGAACATACTGTCACAAGATAAATGGATGACTGTCACTTTAATCATAAGGAATCAAACAACTTCATAGAGGGTATGGTGATAAATTGCTAGTAGCCATGGTGGCTACAAAATACTTTCAATATCAGAAGCTGTATGCTAGAAAATATCATTTATTTATTTATTTATTTATTTATTACATTTTTACCCCACCCTATCTCACCCTGCAGAGGACTCCAAATTGGCAATATTCAATGCCATACAACAAAAATATGAATAAAATATAAATCAGAAATTTTTTTAAGAATTCATAACATATTAATAAAACCACACAAAATCCAAAGTCATAATTCAGGAGCCATTCCAATAGTTTTATGCTTATATCATAGCCGCCTAGTGCATTGACTGTCATAGCCATGTTTCCAGCTTCTTTCTAAAGGTCAGGAGGGAGGGAGCTGATCTAATTTTGCTGGGGAGGGAGTTCCACTGCTGAGACACTACCACTGAGAAGGTCCTGTTCCTCATCCCCACCAGTTACACCTGCAAAGGAGGTGGGGCCAAGAGCAGAGCCTCCCCAGATGATTTTAACCTCTAAGGTGGTTCATAGAGGGAGATACATTCAGACAGGTAAACTGGGCCAGAACCATTTAGGGCTTTAAAGCCAGCACTTTGAATTGTGCTTGGTAGCAGACTGGCAGCTGGCGGAGCTGGCATAGTGGGGGTTGTGCTCTGCTCCAGTGAGCAATCTGGCTGCTGCCCGTGTGACTACTTTAAGCTTCCGAATAGTCTCCAAAGGCAGCCCCATGTAGATCGTGTTGCAGTAGTCTATACAGGATGTAATAAGAGCATGGATCTCAGTGGCTAAGTCTGACTTCTCAATAGCTGCATGCTGGAGAATAGCTGCATACAGGAGAATAACAGCAGAAGAGGGCTGTTTGCCCCTTGCCCTACTTATGGGCTTCCTTCTTGTAGGCATCTGGTTGGTCATTGTGAGAAATAGGATGCAGGACTTATCAGGCCTTTGGTCTTAATCCATCAGATTTGTTTTTATAGTCCTGTGTTTCTCTGTCCAGTTGAAGATAGAACCAAAGAAAGTATCTCCTAATATAATTTTTCTATTTCTGATCAGCAGTAAGTTTTATTTGAAGACCAACAAACATAAATCAACAATCCATTGAACCTACTTCTGCTGTTTGCAGGAATGTTTTGAAATGCCACACAGAGAAATCATTCTGGTTTTCAATTCAGATCAGAAACTGCGTATTGATCTTTCTGCCATAACAACTGCTCAGATTTCAAAGGGGTAGCTTTTTAAGTGTATTGCAGCAAAATAACAGTTATGTTGCACCTTTAAGACTAACAGATTTATTACAGTGTCTGTTTTTGTGGATTATGATCCACTGAGCTGGAGAATGCCAGGAGTCCAGGACTTTCAATTTGAAAAGTCAGTGGGGGCTTATCATTCTCTTCTCGGTAGGAATGGGGCTGTTTATGTTGTGATGGTCACATGTCTTCCTCGCCATGGAGATATGCCAGCTTACTGCTTCTGATAGATTTTGCTACCTTGACTGTATTTCCAGCAGCATATTCTGACTGATAATGCATGGCTTTTATTTCTTTCTTACACACAATATGTGCTTCTGCACATCACAATCAAAAAGTCCAGTCGAATTTCAAGTAATATATGGAATAAAAAAACCTCAAAGCTCTGGCAGTGCAGCTGGAGCCACTGATTTGTGGCCTTTCTCCTCTTTGGAAAATTGAAATGTTGGTTGATGATATTGGAACCAGCATGGTACCATCCCAGCTTTCCTTGGGGAGATACAAGTGTTCCTGGTGGGCCCTTTGAAAGCCAATTTTGAGTCCCTAATTATGTTAGTCTCTATGTGGTATGTCCATCAAGAGAGCACTATGATTTTTAATATTAAACAGGCCTTTAAATTTAGACATTATGGCCCACCCACCATTGGTTGTCGGAGGTCTTTTTTTAAATAGGGGAGCAGGTTAATTTCTCTGATAAATGATAAGGCAGTAAGGTCATTAAAACTGACCACTTTTCTCCCTTTTCTTTTACACCGATGCCACATGAGGCTCACTGCATAATTAACACAAAGCAAGTTTAATTAAAAGCACAAGACCCTCAAACTATATGACAGAAATACTTTCTTTTTATTGCAGCCATACTATGTTTTAATTAGAGAAGCTCTTGCCAAGGCGCCTGATGTTTGAATGATTTGCAGAGCAGGAGACGCTGGAATATTGAATTAATAATGTCTGGTGAGATTCAGAGCAGACGCATGATATCTACTTTTTTGTTGCTTGTCACTTTTAAACAGAATGTTCCCATTATGCTGTGCAAGATCCGGTGCATCAGGTCTAGATTAGAAACGGAAGGCTAACTACTGGGGCTGGCAGTGCCATTTATCATTACAGCTCCATAAATTTTCATGCACTGCAGTCTCTGGGCCTAGATGTACACATGTAAATAATGCAGGTTCTTTCCTGACCTAGGAGTGGACTTGTGAATGAAGCACACAACCTATGGTCAGAGTTTTTGCCTGATTTTGTTTCCTGAAGCATTTTTAAAAGCTTTTTAGTGTCTGACTGATAAGGTATTGCTTGATACATAAAGTAGATGTGTGTGTGTTTTCCGAGTTATAATATTTAAGACTGTAATACAGGCAGTCCCCAAGTTATGAACAAGATAGGTTCTGTAGGTTTGTTCTTAAGTTAAAGGAGCTGTGATGGCACAATGGCACAACCCTTATGCTGCTAAACTGCCAACTGAAAGTTTGGCAGTTTGAATCTGCTAGACAGGGTGAGCTCCTGTCTGTCAGCTCCAGCTCCTGCCAACATAGCAGTTCAAAAACATGCAAATGTGAGTAGATAAATAGGTACCACTTCGGCGGGGAAAAACAAAGAGATGCTCCAAGCAATCTCGCCGGCCACAAAACCAGGAGGCGACAATGCAGGCTCCTTGGCTTAAAAATGGAGAAATCAACTCTCCAGAGCCAGAGATGAGCACCTCCTCCAGAAGCCGGAAATGAAAGGAGAAGCCTCTGCCTTTGTTTGTGTTTGTGTGTCTTATTGCATATGATTGTAAAGGGATTGAATGTTTGTCTATGTATGTAAATACTGAATCCCCTAGGGGAGAAGGAATATAAATAAAGTGTTAAAAAAGTTGAATTTGTATGTAAGTTGGAACAGGTACATTTTTTCAATGTAACTCCAGCCATACACACACATATATAGCTTTGGATAGCATTTAACACTGTGGTGTTTGTTTTGCTGTTTGTGCTCCTGTTCAGAAAACTTCACTTAACTTTCTGTCCCTGTGATAATTGGATTTTGAAGCATTTGGCTTGTTGTGGAAACAAGGATTGGTGAGAAAGCTTCAGTGGAGACACCTTTCCCCAGGAGAACTCTTTCAGGAATGAATTTCCCTTCTGAGGAGTAAATTTCTCTCACTTCCTGTTGTCTCTATCCCGTTCTTAACTATGAGTCATTTGTAAGTCAGATGTTTGTAACTCAGGGACTGGCTGTATTTTGATTTTATATTAATGGCTTTCCTATTTTTTTCTGAATGCTGCTGTCATATAAAATAACAAGCATATACATTACAATTATCCTAATGTATGCAATTTAGGCCTTCTAAATAGTTCAAAGCAGCATGCATATTTAGATGGAACATATTGGGTCAGGGGCTTAAGTGGGTTGTACAACTAATTAGACAAATCCAGTCTGGGAAGAAGATTAGAGTCGTCTCCAGAGCGTTGGAAGGTATTGATGAAACCTGCTGTTATGTTTCTAAATATATCTGTTTCTGATTGCTTACAGTTCATTAAAGTGTGATATTTCCAGTTTATGGAAACTGTGTAATAATTATGATGAATGAAATGGATTTTTAATTGCTGGATTTGAATAGGTATGCCCATGTCCTCATATATAGATAGTACATTAAATATAGTTTCTAGACAACACTTCTGGTCTGTGGACATGCCACCTGTTTTCTAGTTATTGAAGACAGTAAAGAGCACCTGATCTTAATGGATTTCTTCTTTCTGCTTGATCTGAAGCTTTACTTCACGTTGGGTACTTTTCAGCATTTCTATATTTATATACAAACTCAGCAGAATACACCCAAGCCTTGTGTGGTCGTTAAGTGTTGCTGCTGCTGTTGTTAACTGCTGTCAAGTTGACTTGGACTTATGGTGACCCTATGAATGAGAGACCTTCAAGTTACCCTGTCATCAATAGGTCTTGCAAAATCAAGTTTGTGACTTCCTTAACTGAATCTATCCAGTTATTTCAATCGTAAAGTCCTCAAATAGTTTTCATAGCTTGTCCTGAGCTATTAGATTGAAAGTTGACTTAAAATCAATGTAAGCCACATACAGAGCATTCCCAAATGGAGATACATATTTTTCAACTAAATGCTGAAGAATAATATCCTGATCTACAGTTGAATGTTGACATATAAAAGCAGTTTGTTTATCATCCAATATATTTTCCTGTTTAAGCCAATCCAATATTTTTAAATGCAAGCCAATTTGTCTGTAATCAGCTGGATCCGAATATTCTTCTTTTTGTGGATTGGGGTAATGACTACAAACCACCAGGTAAAGGTAAAGGTTTTTCCCTGACATTAAGTCCAGTCGTGTCCGACTCTAGGGGTTGGTGCTCATCTCAACTTCTAAGCTGAAAAGCTAGTGTTGTCCATAAACACCTCCAAGGTCATGTAGCCGGCATGACTGTATGGAGCGCCGTTACCTTCCCGCCGGAGAGGTACCTATTGATCTACTCACATTTGCATGCTTTCGAACTGCTGGATTGACAGAAGCTGGGGCTGACAGTGGAAACACACACCACTCCCTGGATTCGAACCTGTGACTTTTTGGTCAACAGGTTTAAGAGCTCAGCTGTTTAACCCACTGTGACACCGGGGGCTCCAAACCACTAGTCCTTGGGAAAAGTAGTGGAATGATCAATCCAAGTCAAAAGCCGAGCTAAAATGGAGGCTCAACAATCTGAATTTGCATTAAACAATTCTGGAGGCATAGTATTACTCCCATGCACCATACTCTGTTTTAGCTGTAAAATTAGACATTTCAGTGTCAGTAATGGGGTCAATCAGGTAAATTACTGTGATCAGCTGTTATAAAGCATGCAATATCTTGAGCCATAATATATAGATAGGCTTATCTATACCTATATATGGAAACAGACTTCCCAGAAAGATACTGGAATATTACAACCCACTGGAAAAACAGAATTACGGGGATCCCCTGCTACCATCTCCACATATGTAATTGAATTGTGCGTCCTAGATGCAGTGATTTAAACTTCACTCCTTATTTATCCAGAACCTGCTTCTTTTTCTCCTTTGTTAAAATTTGCATCTCTTTTTAAAGAGAAATTAGTCCTCAGGCAAGATTGTTAGATTCTGTTCTCTACAGCAGCTATACTTTGCAATTTAGAGAGTTCTTCATAGCAACACATTTGTGATCAAACCAGGCTTTGGAATTGTGATTTGTCATATGTGGTATATTTAAAAATGTAAAGGTTAATTGATGTTGTAAGAGCTCAACCAAGCTCTGGAACAGATCCATAGCTTTACTTGGAGTATCTGGTATTAGTATGGGAAAAAAAGATGAGTCTCTGAATGAAGAACAGTTCATAAACATTTATCTACCTCTTCAGACCTTTAAATGTGAGATGGTCTTATTCCTTCTAATTAATTAATAATGGCTTGTGAACTGCATAGATGTTTTGCTCATTAAGGTTCAGATGCAGAGCCACTGGGAGCTGGTTGCTATCTGGGCACAGTCCCATATGGTTATATCCCTTGTCCTTTGATTGTCTACTTGGTAAAGATTGAGCCTCATTAGTTTTGTGAAGAATTTCATGGAAATGAGACAAAAGGTGGCACATTATTCTACCTGGATTATGATTTGAATGTTCCTGACTAGCAATATTCCAGAAATGTAGAGTAAGCAGGGAATTTTGCTGGGAGAGGTTCTCTCCGTCAGCAATTTTGGAATCTTTGTTAAATGTGGAATTTCCAGCTCTGTTCGTTAAGTTTAGATATTGTGTTCCCAAGCAGCTTCAGGTTGTGCATAGGCAGAAGGAATGGGGGTGCCTTCTCCCAGCATTTGGTCTGCGAAGGTTTGTGCTGTAACTGACGAGAAAGTAGCATTCCAAGAGGTTATTTGTTCTGTGGTTAAGGAAAGAGTCAGGGCAGGGGGGCTCTGGTCATCCTTCCACAGGAGTTGTAATAAAGTATTCTATTTTTCCTACTGCCTTATATCTTGCCAAACATTGATGTGTTTACTACTGTGTCATGTCTTCTCGTGATAAGTCCAAAGCTTGATAGTCTTAGTTTATTTATCTTGGCATCTAGGAATATTTTAGGCTTGATCTCCTATTGATCCGAAGTATCCCATTGAATATATGGATGGCTATTCCTTGTTTGATTATGTAAGGCAGTGGTTCTTAACCTGTTGGCTGAGGATCACCACTGGGCTGTGAGGATAAAAATCTGGTCCACGAGCCCCCCTTCCTCTTTATTTTATTTTATTTTATTTTACTTATTTTCTTTCTGCTCCTTTTGTGCTGCCTGCCTCCTTCCCTGTAGCTGACCTTTGCATATGTTCTGTATCAGAATCTAGAGCTGATGTGGTCTATCCAGTGGAATTATCTGAATCAGCAACCCAAACTGAATCTAAAGTTGACCAAAAATTCATTGGTAAACCTTTTGGTACTAATGTTGGAGAGTGGTTCCTGGTCAAAGTGGTCCCTGGTCAAAAACTGATTGGGAACCACTGATGTAAAGGTTCTGTCAGTGGTTGACCATCACACCATACATTTTCCTGAAGCGGATTGATGAAATATGCCCATGTCTATAACAGAATCTTCAGCCAATGATTCTCCATGTGCAAATTGCAAAGAAGGGAGAAAAATATCTGGGAACAGCTTGTCACTGCAGTGCTGCATATGAATTGCTTCTTAAAATTGTTTGACAGTTGAAATGAGCTTAGCCTAAACTAATAATGAAGCTTTAGGAGGACTAAATGAACAATGTGATTTTCTTTAATCCATACAGTTGAAAATGTATAGCTTTGGATTTTGCCCATACGCTATATACAGCTTGCTTTCATGTTTACACAAAATCTTACTTAGCTTGTTAGTCATACATCTTTCTAGAAATGGGAAGAATAACATTCTAAAATGCTGTGTGTGTGTGTGTGTTTTTTTTTTTAAAAAAAGGATATAGTGATTTATTAATTACTCTGATCACCCAACAGGTCAATATTTTTTTTTTACTGTTATTGCAGTCTAGAGTGTAAATTCTTCCTGTGGAACCATAACAAATACAGGAAAATGCTCTCTGGTTTTCTCCATTCCTGAGCATCATAATTTTGAGTTGACTACCTTGCCTAGACTCCCCCTGATCACTCACCTCCATTGGTGAGGTGAGTGATCAGATAACAGACCACATGCTCTGGCACACTTGTATAAGCCTTCTCCTTTCTTCAGCTCTCTCTCCTCCAAACAACTGCCCAAAATTCCATGCCTGATTTGATTGCAGACATGTAAATTAACACCACCTCCTAGTCTCATCTTTCTCATGGCTCATTACAATATAGCGAACCACGATGCTCACCCATGCCTCTATTTGGAGCAGCCAGTGTCGTGAAATAGCTTCCCTCCTTGGATCACACAGACTATTTCTGTCAATGGCAGCTGTCCTTAGAGAGGCATGGGCAAACTTTGACCCTCCAGGATTTTTGGACTTGCAACTCCCACAATTCTTGTCGGATGTTAGGAATCGTGGGAGTTGAAGTCCAAAACACCTAGAGGGGTGAAGTTTTCCCATGCCTGCTAGAGTCTTTTAATGTGAGTCTTCAGTGCAGGTCACTGCCTTTTCTCTGCCCCTGTTCCTAGTTCCTCTGTGATCTCTAATTGCACAAAACTGGACAAGGCAATAGTCCAAGTGGTCTATGCATTACTGCAAGAAGAAACTAGTTACTTAACTAACTTACTCATATTACATTACTCCTAAAATATGGAAACTAGGCTACTTCAGGCTGATTTTAGGGCAGTTGGAAGCATTTTGTTTCTTGAAACACACACACATAAAAATTACAGCTGGGTGCACCAACATATATAACCAGTTTGGACAATATGTTATCCTTCCTTTGTTGTAAGACTGCAATGACAAAGAATGATGAGAGTGTTGTGACATCTGAAAAAACTGCACCTTTTTGGTCCTCACTTAAACACCAGAGGGACTTCAAGAATATTGTGAAGAAAGAACTCCCGTTAATAGCTTTTAATGCTGGAAAATGGTCTGTTTCTGTAGTACCAAAACCTTTTCTTAGATTTATGTGTAGGTTGCCAGTTGTTTTAAACAACAGTTCTAACAATAGTTGAAGGTTTTCATTTTATTGATTTAAAAACAATTTCTAAAATGGGGTGTTGTGTGCATTCTGGACTTTATGGCCATGTTCTAGCAACATTTCTCCTGAAGTTTTGTCTGTATCTGTGGCTGACATCTTCAGAGACTTCTAAAATATCACAAAACATGCACAAACACTTTATATAGAAAGAGTAATTGAAATTTTGCTTATAAGAGAATGGGGAAAGCAAGAGAAGTCTTTTAGATTTCCGTCAAAAACGTATCTGCTGCACAGAGGTCTAAATCCAAGGAGTAGATCCACAGAACCACAATTTGGACAAGTGCTGATTTTGGCATTTAGCCATTGAGACAGCAGGGCCTTCCTGCTTGGGACTGGGAAATTGGACTTTGGACAAAATCTCTTAGGTTTGCTTGTCTTTGTTGTTATACTTTAAAAGTTTCTTAAGTATTCGGCTCATTAACTAGCAACTTTAAAAAATATGTAGGTCATATTGGTCTAAATGCCTCTCCTTTTTTTGCCTAAAATTCATTAGCATATTCCATATCCATACCTTTGGTTTTAATGTGGGGAAGCCTGAAGCCTTTTAATGTCCATGGAATAATTTGCACACATTATACAATAAAATGCAAATTCTTTGTTCTTGAAAAGTTGTCTTTTCAAAGGGGGAATTTCTTAATAGGCTAATTAGTTAGTCTAATTCATTGGTTCCCAAACGTTGGACCTCTACTTGTTTTGAACTTCAATTCCTACAGGCCAGGGTTGACTAGGACCATCGGAATTCTGGAAACTTAAGACAAAAACATCTGGAGGACCAACATTTGGGAACCCCTGGTCTACTAACTTATACGTCTTACATCGGTGTCTGATTTGCTATTTCTTTCCGCACTAATTTCACCATGTAAAATGGGCATCACAGTGGAGACAACCTACAGTCTTGGCAGCTGTGTTGTAAACGCTACGGTTGATGAGATGGACTTTTCTTGCGCTTCATCTTGCTGACGAACTTAGTGTAGAAGGGGAAAATACAGCTTCCCGGGATCTTTTGTCCTTTGGGGTGAGGCTGGGGTCATGTTTCCTTCCCATTTCTTCTACAAAAGGGCTATCCATTAGAATTGTATTTGTTGATCAGATTTACTTATACTTTCACTTGTCAAATTACTGTCTTAGACTTAAAAGTCTATTGAGTCCACAAGCAGAAGGAATGTCAGACCAGCATGGTCTTCCATTGGAGGAAGGAGTGCAAGGGGACAATTTTTGATTTTCCATCACTTTGGAGCAGCCATCTGGGGGGAAGGAACCTGCAGAAATTATTGTGTTCTCCTCCCGTTTCCCTACAGCAGAGTATTCCTTTAGTGGAATTCTATTTTTTCTAAAATCTAGATTCATTCCACCACATCTAAGAAGCTAGATCTCAGTAGGATAATGTCAAATATATTTGTATTTTGCATTAAAAAATAAATGTGTGGGTCTTTCTACCTACAAGCCAGACATATGTTCGGGTCTATTGAGTGACAGAACCAGGTCTGTTGAGTGACAGAACTGCTCTTAAAGGCTGCTCCTGAAAGTACTTTGGCATGCAGGAGCGTCATTGAAGTTAGGAGAGCTCTTGCTGTCAAGTTATTTTGAGATTTCTGCAGCCTTAAAAGACCATATTTAATGACAGGGAGCTTTTTCTAAAAGAAGAAGGCTTCTCTGTTCCCCTTCACCAGGCATTTCTGCACTGCCTTTGGAATTTCTCTTTAACCTACTCCATGTTTCTGTGCAGCTGATCAGTTTGAAAGAGATTCTCTTATTAATGTGCTTCTCTTTAGAAAACACTGTTCATTATAACATGTTGACTTCTTACACAGCTGGAATCTTATGCTGTGGAGTCGTTCTCTCCATTCCTGACTGCCGACATTCAATTCAACTTATGAGTTTGTTTTGTCATAGCTGAAACAGATTTCCCACATTTGGTGATGCTGGAGAGGGATGGGGAGACTTCTTTCCTCTGAAACCATTAATTGCTATGATGAATTAATTAGCTGTGAATTACCAATGCAGAATTTAAATGGTCCTCCTGTCACAATAGTTTCCATTGGAAAAGCATCAGTGCTGTTGTCATGGTTGTAAACTGTCTCAAGCATTTGGGATGATTTTCTTGACAAGAGATAATTTATCTGAGGAGTGTTCTTGAGTGTAATTTTGCCAACATAATTATTTGCTAATACAGGCAGTAATCTTGTTCACACTGATGCCCAAATAAGTCTCACTGATTTCAGTATAATATTTGCAAACCTCTGAGCACTGCAGCCAGAATTACCTGTGTGAATTGTTTTGATCCCTGTCTCCAATTGTCTGCCTACCAGAAAGACCCATGCACCCCTCATTACGTTTAATATATTTAGACACTGTGATTTGTTTTCAGTGTCAGATTTAAGCATTCCTGCTCTTTCTCAGGATTGCACTCTGTTGTTTGTATTGTTGTTTCTGCTATTACTACCACTGCTACTTCTGCTACTACTGTCAGTGTGCATGGTCTATTACAGAGGATGAGATGACACATCCTTGCCCCTAAGGCGCTTGCTGGCTAAAAATGCTTGGAAAGGAAGGGGTAGCAGTAGTATACAGGGAATCTGTGTGTATTTGGTCTAATTGCATGTGTCTTGGCTTAGTTAGAGGCTGAGTGACAGTAGGACATATCTTCATTTCCTTTAAAAATGCTGCTAAAGGGACTGAGTCTTTCTGTCAGTCCCATCACTCTGGTCTTTTCCTGTTTCCTTCCCCAGCGTGTAATTGTTTTGTCTATCAGTGATTCCTCTCCTTCAGATCATTTTGACATATGCTGCATATTATTGTATTGAAGTCTTCCAGTTCTTGAATTCTGTGGCTGGGAGGCATTATAAAGGTGAGTCATAGATTTTCGGCCGGCTTGTCTTTTCCTTTCTCGTGTGGTCTTTCTGTTTCTGCCCAGATGGGGCTTGTTATGTTAAGAATCCTGTCTAGGTTTTCTCCATGTGAAAGCAAGAGACCATTATCATGCCGAAGATACTTACCAGACAGTTCTTTGGCAAGGAAAAGCTCTTGCCGCCTTTTTTTGACAGCTCCTGGGTATTGTTCCCTATCTCCTTCCCCCTCAATTCTGCTCTCTTATTTTAGGATTGTTTCAGGCAGTTGAAATAGAAAGGCCTACAATCATTAGTCTGCGGTGATCCCCACAAAAATGACTTAGTGCTACCAGTTCCATTAGTGGCAGCGGCCACCACAGAATGAGGAAGCAATTATAAGGAGACCAAGATAATTCCTGCAACTAGAGCAGAATCTGATTTTTATTATTATTCTTGTAGCACAGTTCTGTAGATTCTGTTTTATAAAACATTCAGCCACTAGTGCAGTTTTAAGAAATTGATTTATTATTATTATTATACAGTAGAGTCTTGCTTATCCAACATAAACGGGCTGGCAGAACACTGGATAAGTGAAAATATTGGATAATAAAAAGGGATTGAGGATAAGCCTATTAAACATTAAATTATGTTATAATTTTACAAATTAAGCACAGAAACATCATGTTTTACAAAAAAATTGACAGAAAAAGCTGTTTAATACATGGTGACGTTATGTAGTAATTACTGTATTTACGAATTTAGCACCAAAACATCACAATGTATTGAAACAGATGTGGATCCGGGTGGAAGGCAGACTGTGTTAGATAATACAAAATGTTGGATGAGCGAAGGTTGGATAAGTGAGATTCTACTGCGATAACAGCACTCTGTTGAATAAAGCATATTTTCAAATAAGCTGTTATGGCAGAAGGGGATCTTAGATCGCAGCCAGAGAGAAAAGCACAGTGACCTCTCATTTAAGGCAGTGTTATGTAAATGTGCTTTCAGATATCAGGGAAGCAGCTCAAACTATCCTATTAAGCAAGTGTGGAACAGCAGAATTTTGTTAAAAATTGAAGTGTGCTTGAAGGATCCGCATTATGCGCTTCTGCTCCTTTTCTCCACAGCAGGATGACTAGGTTTGCTCAATAAGCTCACATTTTCAGTTATACTGCTCGTTTATCTGATAGTGGGGTGGTGGATTATGGAAGGAAGGAATACATCCTCAACACTATTGAACAGACATTCCCTTATGCTGGTCTATTGTATTTTCTTAGTGTTTTCCACCAGCATGATCTTTCCAGCTGATTAAAAAGTAATGTGCAAACCTCGTCTCTCTGCTCAGTTCAGAAAATGATTCAGCAAACCAAGTTCTGTGTGTGTGTGTTTAAAAAAAAAAAAAGCGAAGCAAATGAGAAAGCCACTCTTTCTTATTCCAAACCCAGACTGGACCCATTTGTACTCTTGATGGCGGTTCCTATAGTGTAATGGGTTTCAAGGGCTATTGCCCTTTCTTGCCCTAGTTGCCAAAACAATAAACCCTCACAGAGGTGCTCTGTTTTATCTGGCTCCTGCTAGAACATTGCACCAGAAGCCTAGAGGCACTTGGGACATAATGTTCCAAGATTTTTATAGGCATTGAAAAGGTGCTATGCATCAGAGTAAGCCTGTATGTCTTAGGGAAACTATCCTGCTAACATCTTGCTATTTCAGGATAACTGTTTGTGCCCTTTTTGAGATTCAGCAAGTCATAGAATATAGTGCATTTACTTTCTCATAATATTTGATGTGTTATGCTGGATTGCTAACTTAGTAAGGATATGTTAAATAGTGAAGTGAATGTGAGTGAAAGAAATAGAACTAATATTAACTTGGTCAGTGCTTTCCTCTGCACTCCTTTGATGTCTCCAGCAAACACTTCTCAAAATCACTTGCATTTTTCTAGTGCACTGCATTATTGGTAATGCAGAGAGTGTTCTTTTAAAAAGAAGTGAAGAGTTTTACAGATTGTGTAAAGATTTTCCTTTCCCTTCTTCTCTCCATGTCTCTCTATCTCCGTCTCTCTCTCTCCTCTCATCCCACTTTCCAATCACAGGGCTGTTCTACTAATTACCCTTTTCTACACCAGAGGTGAGGTGCTTGTTGTTAAGAGGATATTGGCTGACATCCAAAAGCGTTCTTTCCAGAGCCAAAAGCGGGATATGTGTTTCTATTTCATTGTTATTCAGAATAAAGGAAAGCATTAACCAAATGCTGTCAGAAAGGGTTTCCTGAAACAGATGCTTGGTTTGGTATTTTATTTTCTGGCATCTGTGGAAACGGGGAGAGGAGAAAGACAAGGTCAAGATAGCCATTTCATTTTTTGTGATTTTTTTCCCATCTCTCTAGTCCCAACCCAACCTAGTATAGCTTGAGACTGAGCTCTCTGTTTTCCTCCACTGTTGATAAAAAGCAACAGGAAAATCTATGTTTATGTGGAAATGAGCTCTCCCTGACTATTCTTGCAAATTTGGTAGAACTAAAGTGGAAGTGAAGGATAGGAGAAAAGTGTCATTTGAGTAGGCTTTTAACGTCTATAGTTTTGGCTGTGACGGTCAGAATAAGCATCTCCCACCATATGGAATGGACCTCACTCTGATGGGATATATCCAAGTAGACAGCTTGTATTCTCTAGCCCAGTGGTTCTCAACCTGTGGCTCCCCAGGTGTTTTGGACTACAACTCCCAGAAATCCCAGCCAGTTTATCAGCTGTTAGGATTTCTGGGAGTTGAAGGCCAAAATATCTGGGGAGCCACAGGTTGAGAACTACTGCTCTAGGTCCTTTTGCAGTGCATTTGCTGTTTTGGCCAATGTTGAGGAAACATGGGAGTTGTAATCAAATGGAATTTGGGTGTGACACAATTTATACCTCTGAGATCAGAGAAATGATGGACTTCCTTATATTTACTTGAAATATATAGTGATTGACAGGTTGCTGCATCCTACTATTCCTTGCCATCATCTTTGAATCTAAAGGGTAAAAAGCCTGGATACTTGAGTTTGTCACAGGTGCAATGTTACAATTCAAGCTGTTTCCTTGTGATGAAGGATTGTGCACTTTTAAATTGTATTGATGAACTTTATGTATTTTTCTATTGTGTTTTATGCTTTGTAAGCTACTTCAAGGGCATTGTTGGAAACCTTGGTAAAAATCAAAGTAATAATAAATGTGAGTTATGACACTTATAGGTAACCATCAAAATGTTCTGAAAGGAAATAGTTCGATGGCTTTGAATCATATCCAGCAACTTGCTTCTTCTAGTACATAATCTTTCTCAAGAATTACTGATGAGAAAGATTCAGACATAGTTGCTGAAATTTCAATGAAACACTGCGATAGTCACACAATCTTTATATATACACTACTTGAGTTAGTTCATTTGTAGCTTGAGTTCAGATAAAAAGAATGTGATTCCAAGATCTGTGATCAGACAGATGGATAATAGTTGCTTTCGCTAGTGTGAGAATTTGTTCAGTGCTATAATAGATAATCACAACTGCAAGAAGTTGTCTTACTTCTCTTTTGAAAGTGTTGAGGCTCAGTGTTAGCTCCTTCAAAAGCAAAAGAATAGCTTTTAAATTTTATTTCAACTTTTGTATATAGCGCTCTAGTACAAGACATGGCAGAGTTCTTGTGTAGATGAATAATACTTCCCAAGTTTACGGCTTCAACTTGAAGACTGGAAATATTGAGGCATATGCTGCTCATTTTAGAAAGCAACAGAAAATTGTGAGCTGCCTTGGTGATTTCCCATTAACCAGGTACTATTCTTATTTCTCACACGTACATCAAACACCCAGAGATTTCACTGGGGCAGGGATTTGATTGTAGTTTTTCATGGAGAGACGGCACAAATTTGTTTCTACCAGATTCTCCCTTTCTTCTCCTTCAGGATGTGAATGGAATTATTCCATGCCAGGTCTGGAGAACTAAATGCAGGCCTAAAGGTAGTTGGTAGGTATATACAATTGAGCTGTTTTGTTTGTTGTGTGACTTCAAGCTATTTCTGACTTTTGGCAACCCTAAGATGAACCTATCACAAGATTTTCTTGGCATTTGTTCAGTGGAGGGTTGCCTTTGCCTTTCTATTTATTTATTGTGTCAGAAGCAAGCTGAGGGTAGAGATATAATGTATTTAAAAACACCAACAAAGTTAAAAACTTGGCATTATACTAGATTTCCTTTAATCAGAAGCTGGCCACTTGGAGTGCCCCTGGTGTCGCTGTGAGAAGGTCCTCCATTGTGCATGTGGCAGGGCTCAGGCTGCATTGTAGTAAGTGGTCTATGGTTTGCCCTTCTCCACACTCGAATGTTGTGGGCTCCACTTTGTAGTCGCATTTCTGTAGATTGGTTCTGAATCTTGTGGTGTCATGAGCTTTGCCTTCCTGAGACTGAGAAAGTACGACTTGCCTGAGGTCACTCATTGATTTTCCATGGCCAAGTGGGAATTTTTACCCTGGTCTCCAGAGTCATAGTCTAATTCTGAAACAACTACATAATGCGAGCTCACACATGTTTGAGTATCTTCTTATTTTTTTAAATAGCAGCCTTTGTTTTCCCTCCTCCGGCCCATAATTTCCCTCAATCAACATATCCACTTGTTGTTCTCACCCTCATGGGAAAATGTGTTCCGCAATCAAAAATGTAGAGAGAGGGGTGATTTTTTTTTAAAAAAAGAGCCAAAGTGGAATCGCTTGAATGCTTATTCTCACTTGCATTTTATCAATTTTCAGTTTAAATTCCAGATTTGAGGGTTTAACTTTTGCAGATTTGAATACCCATGGATTTGATTGATATGTTCTCTCAAGGAATCTCTAGGTCCTCCAGGAGGACTTTGTGGTGGACGTTGGCCATGGAGTCATACTGCAGGACCTAGAGATTCCTAGAGAGGTGTTATCTCCACTATAAAAAGAATTAGCAGATGTTTTATTCAACTTCTCCCACTTCCATGCAGGCTCTGACCCTCTAGCTTCCCGAAAATGAAAGACCTATTGTATTTATACCCTCCCAAGTCTGTATTTGTGTTTGATTAAATTTGGGTCAGATTTACTGCAGTTCCCTTATGCTATATTTGGTGTTCTTAAAGACACAGTTTAAACAATAGAATTATCCTTCTTCCTTACTGCTTCATCACACTAGAGAATGAATCCACTTTAAATCCGGTTTCTGCCTCTTGCTGAATTCTGAGGTTTGTAGTTTAGGGAGGAGCCTTTAACAGCTTCACTAAACTACAAACCCCAGAATTCTGCAGGAAGCAGAAACCAGATTAAAAGTGGATTCATTCTCTAGTTTGATGAGGTCCTTAGCGTGAGTTTATCCTGAAATTTAGCTACACCAAGCAATGCTAAATATATTATTGGTGGTAGCAACTACTGCTCAAGGAATGTCCTGGTTTTGTAATGGGTTTCAGATAGAGATATTGTATTGGGGTTCACATGGTGTGCATCGCTGACCACAGTGCCTTGCATCTGCATCCTTTCTGAAACTTTTCTGAAAAGTTTTTAAGAAGTAATGCATATAATGTACCGGAAATTATTGATTCAGTTTCATTTTATTTATGGTGTATATACCATAACTGGAAAATAGAGGGAGAAAATGTGGAGGCCGTGACAGACTTTGTATTTCTAGGTGCAAAGATTACTGCAGATGCAGACTGTGGCCAGGAAATCAGAAGACGCTTACTTCTTGGGAGGAGAGCAATGTCCAGTCTCGATAAAATAGTGAAGAGTAGAGACATCAGACTGGCAACAAAGATCCGCCTAGTCAAAGCCATGGTATTCCCTGTAGTCACCCACGGATGTGAGAGCTGGACCTTAGGGAAGGCTGAGCGAAGGAAGATCGATGCTTTTGAGCTGTGGTGTTGGAGGAAAGTTCTGAGAGTGCCTTGGACTGCGAGAAGATCCAACCAGTCCATCCTCCAGGAAATAAAGCCCGACTGCTCACTGGAGGGAAAGATACTGGAGACAAAGTTGAAGTACTTTGGCCACATCATGAGGAGACAGGAAAGCCTAGAGAAGACAATTATGCTTGGGAAAGTGGAAGGCAAAAGGAAGAGGGGCCGACCAAGGGCAAGATGGATGGATGGCATCCCTGAAGTGACTGGACTGACCTTGAGGGAGCTGGGGGTGGTAACGGCCGACAGGGAGCTCTGGCGTAGGCTGGTCCATGAGGTCACGAAGAGTCGGAGACGACTGAACGAATGAACAACAACAACAACATACCATATTACTGTAAATGAGAAACCCATAAAAGCACAAGGAATTACCTCCCTCCCCCAAGAAATGAACAGTTTGTAATAGATCGTGCATACAGCCTTGTGGTCTCTTGTAGGTTCTTCAGTCTGAATGTGTTCAATGAAGAAGCTATAGCCTTGGCAAGATTACAAGCTTTGTTTTAATGGGTGAGAGAATCCACACTCTAAGTGAGGGAGTTAAGGTCTTCTTAGTTGCTAGTTCATGCTTTAATATGCTAATGTCAGTGCATGGTATGGCTCTGATTATTATGCATGGCTGTATTTTGCATTTCCCCCCCAGTCAAACTAACTATCATTTGCAGGGGATGTGCTGAACTTTTCTTCTCACCCAAGTTCTCCCAAGTCTTATCTGTAACATAGTGTTAATTTATTGTTGTTCATTCTTCGCATTTGCGGGAAGACAGCTTGAAAATGTCGAGAGAATTAACAGGAACGCCAGCAGCAGTGAACACAGCACTTCCACAGAGAAAGGGCTCCTTACTGTTCCCTAGTTTTTCTAGAGGGACTCAGATTAATTCAACACTTCTCCATTGCAGACATGCGCCCAACTCATTCAGCTTCCACACTGCCTTTTTGGGTGCACAGATGCTTTGCACTGTTTAACCTGATTTGATCCAAGAAAGCTTGGAATGGGTTGGCGTCTTGGCTTTGTAGTTTAATCCTCTTCATCCTGCCACTTTGTTTCAGTACAAGGGATAATGCTTCCAGGCTGGGCCCCCGGATTACACCTGTCTCTGGCATGAATTATCCCATCTTTTCCTTGCTGGCCTTGTGTCAGCACCAACATTGATGAGGATTTGATATTAACAAGGCTTGATCCATAGCCAGCTGCTATCCATAAGGTCAGTGCAGATGTCAGGCAGATCTGGCCCAAAACATTTTGCTGCCCAAAGCAGAGCCCAAATAATTTTTGTATACATATGTGTGTTTATATTAAAAGAAATTATGAATTCCTTTTCTGCCCACTAGGACCCCTAGAGCAATGTATGTGAAAATCACAGAGTAAAAACAAAACAGAATGTTAATTAAACATAGACTTAAAAGTAATTTAAAAGCCCTAGCCCTGACAAAATAAATGCACTTTAAGTTATCTATTACAAACACAAGAACGAAGAAACTGGCCTGGCTTCTGTGAACTGTATATCTCTTATTTAAGGAATGTTTGGCTTTGATCCTGTATGGCTCAGCACAGTCCGCATGTGGATCTATAGTTGGCAGAGCCATATACATTCCTCCCCACATATTATTGAACAGCCATAAAGCCTCCCACCCTGCATAGCCATTCCCTGTTTTTTGGAAAGTGAACAGGACTGAAGAAGCATCTGGCTCCATCTCCTTAGCCAAAAACAAAATGATTATAGCATCACTGACATCCTAGAGGTTATAACTCCTTCTTCACAACATGAGATGTAAGCAAAGTAACTCTTAGTCTACAGAATACCCAGTTTCCCCTAAAATAAGACATACCTATAAAACAAGCCATAGCACGATTTCTCAGCATTTGTGCACTATAAACCGTATCCCGTAAATAAGACATAGAGATAGGCGTAGCTAAGGAGCGTACAAGGTCAGCTCCCCTTTTCAGGTCCCAGTCGTTCTGTGAGTGTTGCAAGCTGAGGCATAGAAGGAGACATAGAAAGTGAAAATAAACGTCTCCTCGGTGAAGTGAGGAGCAGGGCACTCTGCTTTAGGTATTGTGTGTCCTCAGGGGGGAGAAGTAAAGCTGTGGCCATTTTACTCAAAACTGTGGATCTCTCTCCCCCACACAAACACCAGGGGATAGTAGTCTTGTGCTTTCGGGGTAAACCTTGCCCTGTTTCATGTCCCGGCTTTCCTTGGGGCCCCTGATCCATTTTCAAAAGCCTCCCTAATTAGTTTTTTTTTCTGATTGGGGCTCTGAAATTTGGGCCACTATGGGGGAGGGATTCCCACCGGCTGGCACACCTTCCCGCCATTCTTCTTACCTGGCACCTGCTGTTGCTCTTCTGGAGCAAGACATCAGCTGCAGGCAGGCTTGGAACGCTCTTGCAGGCCCCACCAACCACCACACACGCCTGCCATACTTTCAGAGAGAGAGAGAGAGAGAGAGAGAGAGAGAGAGAGAGTGGCAGGGCCTGCAGACAGGCCCAGAGCATGCCTACAGGCCCCGCTAGCCGCCACAAATGCCCCGCCACACCCTTGGAGAATCTGTGTGTGAGAGGACATGTAGACAAGCCTGGAGCATGCCTACAGGTCCTGCCAGATACCACAAATGCCCAACCACACCCTCCGGTTTTGTGTGTGTGTGGCAGGGCCTGCATGCAGGCCTGGAGTGTGCCTTCAACCTAGCTCCAGGCCTGCCCAAATGCAGGCAAGGAGGCAATTTCAGCTTGATACGAAAGAAACTGAATAAATGGGATGAATTTCGTGCACATGACTAGGGGATAAGGGAACACCATCACCAATGAGTCTGCTACTGATCCCAGAGAGATCGTCCCATAAATGCAGATTGTTGTACCATACTTAATAAAAATAAGACATCCCCTGAAAATAAACCATAATGTGTCTTCTTGAGGACAAATGAATATAAAACAGTGTCTTATTTTTGGGGAAACACGGTAGTACTAATCAAAAGAGTGTACATCAGTAGCAATACATTTGAATTCACTCAATCAATCTTCTTTGAAAAAAAATCCTTCAGGCATTTGTTGGTCCAGTGTCTAGTAGCATTTTCCACTTCACCTATATCATTGAAATGCTGTCCCCAAAGGCTTTCCTTCATCCAGTCAAACAAGTGATAGTCTGAGGGCAGCATATTGGGACTGTTGCTCAAGAAGTGTAGAGTTGTGCATTATCATGGTGTAACAAGATTGCATCCTGCTGTTTTATAGTCTTTTCTTATGGATGGCTTCTTGAACTTTCTGAACCAACACTGTCGCAGTTGCTGTTCATTGTTGTCCCACACTGGAGGAAATCAAGCAAAATCACCCCCTTGTCATCCCAGAAGAAATTCACCATAATCTTCTGTGCTGAACTCAGACTTTTGAATATCTCTGGTCCAGGGGAGGTGGAGTGCCTTCACCCCATGGACAGATTCTTGGTCTCTGGATTATAACAGGCATGCCTAGATTTCGTCTCCAGTGCAAACATTCCTGAAAATAGTGTTCTTGTGGTTTTCAAATACTGTCAACAGTTTTGAACACATGTGCCATCTCTTTTCTTTCAAATCAGCTGTTAATTGATGAGGAACCTACTTGGCACACACTTTCCTATATCTGAGCTTGTGGATAATCTGCCTGACAGCACTGTAACCACAGCCAAGTTTATCAACAGTCTCCCAGAAACCCTCTTTTGGTTTTCATTGGTGACTGCTGACAACGTCCTTTCACCACATAGTTTGTCTTGAACATTAGTTTCGCTTACTTTAAACTTTTTTTTGCCCATCTTCACATCTTGTTCTCATCAATTGCCAACCCACATACATATTTCTGCGATTTCTGGGGATGTCAGGAGGAGTACTTCCTTCTTATTTCATCAGGAATCCGATTACTCCTCTTCATTTCTGATGCATATCTATGGTTATGCAACACCTAGAAATACAGACATTGTCACAGTCATGCAGTAAAAATTATTCTATTTGATGGTGTAATAGCATCACTTTGGGATTAATACTTTCAGAGAAAAGGCAGATAGACATTACATTCAGTACGACCCTTGTATAAGGAAGTTGTATAAGTGCATTTTCCTCCAGAGAGATGCTCTTTAGATGTTTGCATTGCCTCCCAGAACCTGTCATGTCATTTGGACATTAAGCCTGAAGAAAATAAAGTTTAATAGCTGGTTTAGGATCTACTTTTGACAACTTTCATTGGGGCTTATACCTTTTGCTGCCTTTCATCTCTCCGCATTTCCACATGACTTGCCACTTTAATTCTGAATTGGGTTACGTTTTTTTTTTTGGCCTCTTAAATCTCTCATATCTGTGCAAATATGATTGTTTATGTGTGTGTGTGTGATATCTGTCCCTACAATTTTCTGAGGCCTTTCCATCTGATTTTGTTTTGCAGACTCCTGCAATTAGACATCTCCTTCTAATGTTTATATAGATGTTATGTTACTTAGATATGTGCCTGAACTCTCTCTAGAAGTCAAGATGATTAAGTTGAGATTGTCATGCTTTGGACATACCATGAGAAGACATAACTCAATAGAAAAGAGAATAGTGCTTGGCAGGGTAGAAGGCAGTAGGAAAAGAGGAAGACTGGATTCCAGATGGATAGATTCAATTTAAAAAGTCAAAGCCCTGAGTCTGCAAGGCCTGAGTATGGCATCAAGTTGAAGAAACCTGGCTTAAAATGTGTTTTCTACAAGACTCCTCACACTATTTGCACAATACAACAACCTTAGAAAATTAGTTAAAACTTATCCAAGCTACAACACATGTATTGTTGTTAACTTCCTTCAAGATGACAACAGACTATGATGACCCCGTGAGTGAGAGATTTCTAAGTCACCCTGTCCTCATCAGCTCTCTTCAACGTATCTCAGTACCAGTAAGTTATTAGGGATTGTGTCCCATATCATCTGGAGGATACTAGGTTGAAGAGCTATTTTAGGCTGTTAAGAAAAACCTAGAAATGGCAGTGCTTTTGCATGTCACCAGCAGCTCCAGGATTCTTTTGGAGAAGCAGAAACAAAGTGGGGCAGATTTGTGCTGCAGTCTTGGGTGCCACCCATTGTTGTCATGAGATAAAAGGAAACATGACACAATAATAAGAGACAGGTTTTTGGATTTGTATATTTTTCTTCTCATTATCCTACTGTGGCTCTTTTATCTTCCACATCTCGAGATTGCAAGTTTTGCTGGTGCAATTAACTTTCTGACAAATCTGCTTATTGGAAATATTTAAAACATTTCATGGGATTTCATTCATGACATGTTATCCATTTTTTACTGTTCCTTTTGGATGTTAATCTTACCTCTTTTCTCTGTTTACCAGAGAAGTCCATTTTATCTCTCTAAACATGTTTTTAATTATTTACCAGGCAGTCTATGTGGTGTATTGATTTGTGACTGTGGGCATAATTCAGGAGACTAATGTCATATTTTTCATACCCTCTTGCTGTGGTGACAAATCCCATGTCTGGAGATAAAATGTTGCCATGGGATTTGGCTTTAGGAAAGGGTGTGCCCATGGTGCTGAGCAAACATAGCTGAGCAAATCACCCAGTTCCCTTGTGTGCTGACAGAGAAATGAGGATAATAGGGAGTACCTTATCTGTACTAGAAAGTAAATCATTAAGGATATTAGCTGCCTTGGAGTGTGGTGGAGTCTCCTTCTCTAGAGGTTTCAAAGCAGAGGCTGGCTGGTCATCTGCCACAAGTGCTTTGATTGTGTATTCTTTCATGTCAGGGGCTTGACTGGATGGTACTTGTGGTTTCTTTCAGATTTATGCTTCTATGATATCTCTCATCCGGAGGATTTAGAAGTTCAAGTTAAACACATAACACACAGCTGTCTCTCTTCCTTTTTGACTCAAAGATGTTCATGGAAGATCCAGTCCTGATTGGGATTCTAGTGTGGAGAGGATTAGGACTTCATCAGTTTGCTCTTGCTGCACTGATGCCAATTGGAATACAACCCTTATATCTGTCCTTTTCACATAAACCCCCAAACTCCCCTGCCCCCCGTGTTCTTCCAGATAAAGGCTACAACATTGGCATGTGTTAAAACTCCCTACCCCAATGATTCATTTTGAGTGGTGTAGCAGGAATTGACATCTTTTTGGTGAATTCTGATGGTATAAGTTAAACATGAAATATTGCGACTCACATTTTTGGTTGCTGCAGAATTTGGGATTCACTAACAACTTTGCAATAACCAACCAATCCCCTCCCCTGCCCCAGCCTACCTTTTTTCTGCAGCAGTCCACCCTCCTATTGCCATTTCTTGGCTGCTGAAAAGCACAGGGAATAGAAGACAAGTGCTTGGCTAATTTCCATCAGCTGGATGCAGAGCAATGATATATTTGTGGGGAACCTCCAGAGATTCCTGCAGATGTCTCTTGCTGCATGTTTAGCTATAGGAAAATAGCTGTATACTTGTCTGCCTTCTTCCTGCTCTCCACCAACCAAGAAGTGACTCGGTTCTCGGGATTGCAGCTGAAAAACAATAGGATTGGGAGATGGGAGTTGGATGAGAGATATCATAGCTCCCCATATAATGATGATGATGATGTTAAAAAACCAAGTATGGATTGTCGATGTTGCAATCCCAGGCAACAGCAGGATTGACGAGAAGCAACTGGAAAAGCTGACACGATGTGAGGATTTAAAGACAGAACTGCAAAGACTCTGGCACAAGTCAGTTAAGGTGGTCCCAGTGGTGATTGGCACACTGGTTGCAGTGCCTAAAGACCTTGGCCTGCACTTAATCACAAGCAGCGCTGACAAAATTACCATCTGTCAGCTGCAAAAGGCTACCCTACTGGGATCTGCACGAATTATTCACTGATATATCACATAGTCCTAGACACTTGGGAAGTGTCTGATTTGTGATTAAGTACAACAACCAGCATGGCAATCTTGTTTGCTGTGTACTAATCTTGTAGTAGTAGTAGTAGTAGTAGTAGTAGTAATAATAATATACTCACATATAAATATTTAAAAAATTAGTTAAAAAAATAAACCCACCAAAACTAGTTCAACTTATCCACCGGTGAGTGTGAGTACTGTATCTTATCAAAAAAGAAACCATACTCTTTTCTGAGTAGAGATGCAAAATTCAAAAGCTTAGTCCATACAGGACAAACCTAAAAGAGGGACTGACCCACTCTAATTTCTCTACTATGGTTCTTCTTCTGAAATTTTTAAATTCTGAAGTGGAGAAATGGTGCTGGTGGTCAAGGGCAGCTGACCCCAAGGCAGCATTGTTGTTTTTTGCTCTCTTATTCATGGGTCACATCAAAATCCATAATTTTGACCACAAATTGTCTTTGATTTATACATGAGGTCAGTTTATGCATGAGAATAAGTATGTCTCTTGATATAGGAAGAATGCGGCTTCTTCCTACATAATAATAATAATAATAATAAAATTAACCATCAAACAATGCAAACATCTGAGTCTTTACTTACAAGAGTGTCCCACTGTTTTCAGTGACACTTACTTGCTTGTTTGTGATTTCATCTTTAGACAGCTGCAAGCCATTGAGGAATGGGAGAGATGCCAGAATACAGGAAGGAAGGAGAGTAGGAGTAGGTCTGCTACACTTTAATTGGTCAGAGGGGCCAGGTAGCTCGTTGGCAGAGCATATGCTCTGCTTGTAAAAACTCTGGAGTTCAATGCCTGGCATCTCCACTTAAAAAAAAGAACATCGTTGGGAATCTTTTGTGTTTGAGACTTTCGGAAAAAGCTTCCACTGCCACTTCAGGATTACAATGTAACACCAGATGGATAAATAATCTGACCTGGTGGGAGATACATTCTTATTTTGCTTTGGTGGGTGAGATCTCTGAGAACATCTTCTCAGTAGTAGTGAATTCTTCTTTTAAGTTAGGTTGTTGACTGCTGTGTAAAGCTTTTGCCTCATGAATCTTGGCAGATTTCAATAACATTTTTAAAAATTGTGTCAGAAGTGACTTGAGAAACTGCAAGTCGCTTCAGGTGTGAGAGAATTGGCCATCTGCAGAGACGTTGCCCAGGGGACGCCTGTGGGAGGCTTCTCTCATGTCCCTGCATAGGAAGCCGGAGCTAACAGAGGGAGAACACCTCGTCTTGCAGATTCAAATTGCCAAACTTGAGGTCAGCAGTTCAGACGGCGCAAGGGTTTAACCCATTGTGCCACCGCAGTTCTAATAAGAAAATAAGATACCGATGTTATGTATAGCATATGTTGTATAAATAATTCTTATCTGGGATTCTGTCAGTTGCATCTATATGATATTTTATGTTTAATTATTTGCATTCTGCCTTACTTACTATCAGAATTGTTTTCCAGAGACATGGAATAATAATTATTTAATGTTACTGGTTGATCATTTTACTGATTTTATTGCTTCACTTTTTGTTTTAAGTTGCCTGGAAAACAAGCATGTTTGAAAAGCAGGATTAAAAAAAAAATAGAAAAGCAGCTGCCTGTGCTCATTGTTTAGATTTAGTTTTTATACATAATATGCAATATGATTCACTGCATACCCAAATAAGCTGAACCGTGTCTGTTCCATGTCTGTTGTTAGCTAATTACATCAGGAATTGTGCCTTCCATTTACCAGGCATCCAGGTTGATATATAACAAGCTTACAATAAAGCTTAGTGAAATCTTCTGCATCATAAAAAAAATAAACACAGGTATAAAAACATTTGAGTAGAATAAAGTTAAAATTTGACAGCCAGAAATGACATAAAATGTTGAGAGAAGGGGAGGACAGCTTTCACTGTCTGCCTAAGAACAATAGAGAGGGGGCTGATCTAACATACCTACAGAAGAGTTCCATATATATGACATTGCTACAGAAAATACTATTTTAAGTACTCAGTAATCCAACCTCTCTATGTGATGGCATCTTCAGTGAAGTTAATGTATCTATGCAGTGGGCTCTTGGTATCCACTGAGGTTTTGTCCCAGTACTCACCATGAATCTGAAGTCCCTGTGATATATAGTATTATAATAAAACAGTGTCCTTTATATAAAAAAGCAAAATTAAAGTTTGTCTTTTGATGTTTGTTTGTTTTTTTTTTTTTTTGGAACCAGAATTCATGGATACAGAGGACTGGTTGTAACAGCTATTAATTTACTAAAATAGAATTACGTACACATCTTCAGTGCTATAGTAATCTTTTAAAAAATACTGCTGCTTTTGTTTTGCTTGCAGTGATTCAGAGAGCCGAAAACTATGCAAGAAAATGAAAGTCGACCCTAGTTCAAAGGAAAAAGGGGTAGAATTACTACATTACAAGTAAGTACATAAAAAGCTAAGTGTGCTTCAACATTAAGTAGTTGCAATAAAGGGTGTCAAGCTGCACATTTTCATGCTGGTTTCCTCACAATTAGGTCTCTGTGGAGTCCAAGTGGGACTTACTCTTCCAAAAGTGCATAGCATTGCCATCTAAGTAAAGGGTTGTGTGTCTTAATCTTTTGAATTCATACTCCAAAACCAAGCTACTGAGGTACATTACATTAGACCACATGCAAGGGACAAAGCAGATATACAGGCAGTTCCTGACTTACAAATGACTCGTAGTTAAGAACAGAGGTGAGACAACAGGAAGTGAGTGAAATCTACCCCTCAGAATGGAAATTCTGGAAGAGTTATTATCATGGGGGAAAAGAGGTCTCCACTGGAGCTTTATCACTAAGCCTTGTTTCCACAACTAGCCAAATTTTTCAAAATTCAATTTTCACAGGGACAGAAAGTGAGGTGAAATCTTCTGAACAGGTGCACAGACAGCAAAATAAATACCATAGGGGTGCTAACCCTTCCCTGTGCTATCTAAAACTGATATATAAAGCTAAGTGCAGATAACAGTCTTCATTCATGGCCTTCCCACTTCTGAGGGCTTTGCTTTTGTACTTGCTGTCACTCCAAGTAGTCTGCAAGTCATCTCTCAGCTTCCCTCTCCTCCGCCAACTAGTGGCCATGCTAAGCAGGTTGAGCAAGTTCATAGAGAAGTACGCATCACTACCTCCCTTCCAGGTCTGAAATGAAAGCCTTCGTTACTTCTTTTATTTACTAGAGTTCTGGACTTCCAATTCCATGACTAAGAGAAAAAGCCAGAATTCTGTGAAGAGGAAGAACCAACTATAGTGTCAGAAGAGGTGTGAATTCAGGCATCAGTCCATACAGTGCACCAGTCAGCCACTTCAGCTGGATTACTCTGAACGAGGGCCAATATGGCACTCCCTCTTATCAGATTGCCCCTTTTGAACTAGCTAATCCTTGGGAAAGCTACTTTTTAAATAATATAATTCCCAGAGTTCCCCAGGGAGCATGATTTCTTGTTAAGATGACTTAAGAATGCTGGGAGTTACAGCCCCAGAAGGTAACAATTTATTCTAAATCAGCTACACTCCAGCTGTTTTGTTTGGACTACATCTGGCCTGCACAACATGCGGTTCTCCAGGTGTTCTGGACTACAGCTCTCAGAATTCTTGACCATTGAATAAGCTGACCAGGACTTCTCCGAGTTGGAATCCTAAGCACCTGGAAGGCCTCAGGTTGTGCATGCCTGAAGTATATCATCCATGAGCTCCAACTAGTATGGCCAACAGTGTTGAGGAGCCATGAGAATTAAAGTTCAAAAATCTGGAGGTGTGTGGAAGGCTCCTCGGTACTGGACTGGGAATGACTACTTTGCAAAAAAGATTGCATGCTCCCAAGTACTGCTCTGCCAGTACGAGCAATATTCAAAGACATTTGTTTTAAAGTTCACATAGAGTAACTCAATTCTGGAGGGTTTCAACATGTCATTATATCTAGTCTTTTAAAAAGTAACTTTCTAAGCTCTGTATGTTCTGGTGTCCTGAACTCTATAAGATAAGCTCTTAGAAAGCTCTCCATTCTTCAAAAAATGGGCGAAGCCTGGGAGGAGTGGCCTGGCTCAAGGTTTTGCTTTTTTAAAACTCAAAACTCTGTTCTAGAAGCCTAAAGCTATTGAAAATCCTATAATTCTAGCATGACTCTGACTGGTACATGCTTAAGTCCCATAGGCTACATTGCTTCATGGATAAAATTGTTTGTGATCAGAATTGGGCAACTCAGCAAACACTAACCACCACCCCCCCCCCAAAAAAAAAACCCCAAAAACAATTTGCAGGCCTTCTCTGTCCTTGGAAGCAGAAGAAGGAACAGAAAATATCCCCATCACTACAGCAACTCCAGGTCTGGGAGGAAGCCAAGGGGTTCTCACCCTTTACAGGTCTGTCTGACTATTTGCAGAACATTTGCCATGGTGGGAATAATATTGCAAACCCTGAAGCTATTTATGTACATACAGATATATAGTGCAATTTTTGTGAAGATAAACAGTATGTTGCATATTCAAGGAGTTCCCTAAATGAGCACATACATTTTTTTCTTGCATTATTGTTTTCGGGTATCAAACATTCTGATGAAAGCGGACTCAAAGTAGTGGTCCCAGAACAAGTGCAAGGCCTTACCCATTGGCTGCTGGACCCTGGTGGGTTTCCAGGGAGAAGGGAAGCATTTGTGGCCGATACAGATCTCTTGCATAATGGGAAAAAAATGCTTGTCCTCTCGTATCATTCAACCTGAGAATGGCTGTCTATGATAGTGTCTCAGACTATCTGATGTGGGGTACGGGCAGTATTTTTTTTCTCATGCGACTGGGATCTTCTTTGTGACTATTAGCTGCAACTATTAGCTGGGTTGCAGCTAAACGTAAAAAAAAAACCAAGATTATGGCAACAAGAATGATTGACAACTGGAAAATAGAGGGAGAAAATGTGGAGGCCGTGACAGACTTTGTATTTCTAGGCACAAAGATTACTGCAGATGCAGACTGTGGCCAGGAAATCAGAAGACGCTTACTTCTTGGGAGGAGAGCAATGTCCAGTCTCAATAAAATAGTAAAGAGTAGAGACATCAGACTGGCAACAAAGATCCGCCTAGTCAAAGCCATGGTATTCCCTGTAGTAACCTACGGATGTGAGAGCTGGTCCTTAGGGAAGGCTGAGCGAAGGAAGATCGATGCTTTTGAGCTGTGGTGCTGGAGGAAAGTGCTGAGAGTGCCTTGGACTGCGAGAAGATCCAACCAGTCCATCCTCCAGGAAATAAAGCCCAGCTGCTCACTGGAGGGAAGGATACTAGAGACAAAGTTGAAGTACTTTGGCCACATCATGAGGAGACAGGAAAGCCTAGAGAAGACAATTATGCTGGGGAAAGTGGAAGGCAAAAGTAAGAGGGGCCGACCAAGGGCAAGACGGATGGATGGCATCCTTGAAGTGACTGGACTGACCTTGAAGGAGCTGGGGGTGGTGACGGCCGACAGGGAGCTCTGGCGTGGGCTGGTCCATGAGGTCACGAAGAGTCGGAGACGACTGAACGAATGAACAACAACATTAGCTACAACTGTTTCTCTATTTCATTTTGGAACAGTAGCCAATGACTTGTGGAACAGCATTAGTCAGTAGGTCTTGACTTTTGAGTGGCACTGATCTGCCAGAACTGTATGGGACAGTCATTTTGTTAGTCTTTAAGATGACACAGGGCTCTTTGTTTAGAATGTAACTAAAATTAACGCTATTTACTTTGTCTTTCAGAAATTACATTGTCATTCAGAAATGCATCTCATTATTATACTTTTAATTTTTTAAAGAGACATGTTTTGGGGAGAAATAAAATTCACTCCATCTCATAACACCTGTATTTTCATGTCCCTGGGACAAGCCATGTTCCTTCGTGATTCTTTCCAATGCAACATTCTCTACTTGCACTACCTAAAGCAGTTGGAGATTGGTTTAGCAGCTCATTGCTTTCAGAAGACTTGAGCAAGTGAATATTTGCATCCTTTAGGGACCCATATGCATCAACATAGTGGTGCACTGTTGAAAATGGATGTTCCCTTGTGCATCTGCCACTCCCCAAATCTGGCCTGTGGTAAATGCTCTCATTAGAGCTTGTGGAAATGATTGCCCATTAGAGATTTATTTGCTTCAAGAACTTGTTTTCAATGGTTGTGTTTTTACACAGAGCTGCAAGCTGAAGAGAACTTTATTTATTTGACCAGAGTAAACAGCTGTCTTTCTAACAACACTCTTTTAATTAATTGCTGTTTTCTCTCTATATTCCCTTTCTTGACAGGGATGGCACATTTCATACTGAATACACCAGAGCACCCACGTTCAAGGTAAATTTACAATAGTTTGCAATCTTATGGATAGGGATATGTGTGGCTGGATATAGAACAGATGTTAATGCTTACGGCTTTATATTTGGGTGGGAGGGGGATGATACATTTCACAAACATCTGTTTGAGTGACCTAGAGGTTTTCTCTCCATTCTCATATTTTCTCTGCATCTGCCAGCCCAGCACCCCGTGAATTAACTAGATTGAGTCAGTGTTAAATTGCGACATAAATTGTGAGCTTACTCGCAAGCTGTTAACAAATAGAGGAGGTTTTTTATTATGTTTTTTAATGAGGGTCTTTTTTTCCATTGTCATTTTTTTGTTTGGCTCTCCCTTTTGATGCTGACCTGCATCTAATAGCATTAGCCTGATAGCAATGAGGAAAATACTTTTTCCTTTTATTTCATCTGTCATAGGATGAGCTTGAAAGAGAAATGAAATAGCCTTTTTCTCAGATCTGATGATAGCCACAACCTAAATTGCTAGAGCTGATGCACTGGATGCAACATGGTCAAAATGGTTTCTCTTCCCTTTTTTTCCAGGTTACATAGCACTAATACACTTTAAAAAAAAAAATCTCCCTTACATACACACACAAGGAGAAATATCTTTCAACAAAGTTTCAGAAACACAGAGTGGTGTGTTGGAAAACACCAGAAACTATTTTTGAAATAGAAGCCACCCTAAGAGTTTGGCCTCATGGTGTACCTGCTGAGATATGTACCTGAACAGACAGTGCCTTGCTCTTCCCGGGAGTTTTCTGATTTCGTTCTTTCTCCTCCTTGCTGCTTCCACACCTTTGCTAAAAGGTGCAAACTCTGCAGGGAGCTTGAAATAGCATTAAGCACACTCGATCTTCCCTCCCTCCCTCTATCTCTGGAAACTGGATCTAGGGGATGGCAACACAGATGAGATGGAGCACGTGCCTCTTCAGAGCACGCTTGAAGAGGAAAACCATCTGACAGCCTCCTGCCCAGACTCTTCAAAGCCTAGTGCTGTGGATAGCCAGTCTTTCTTCCTTTTCCCATAATGGCTGAGAAGAGGTCTCTCAAGTGAAATTGATTTGGTTCAGGGCTGAGCAAATGTAAGCCTTCAAATGTTTCTGGACTCATTTTCTTGATCGGCTAGGGCTGATGGAGCTTGTAACCCAATTTTATTTTTGAAATATTTACAAAATAGTCTCTACATGTTATCTCCACACACACAAAGTCTACTCACCCACTCATGGCAAACATGATCCAAGATATCTGGTGTTATGCAAGTATTTGCATTTCAAATGCATTCCTTTAAATCAGTGGTGTCAAGCTTATGGCTCTCCAGGTGTTTTGGACTTTAGCTCCCAGAATTCCTGGCCATTTATTTCTTTATTATTTGGACTTATATGCCGCCACTCCCCTGGGGCTCGGAGTGGCTTACAAGAATGGTTAAAATCTAACAAAATTTAAAAGCAATTTAAAACAATTTAAAAACGGCAATGAACAAGTTAGCTAGGGCTGCTGGGAGTTGGAGGTCCAAACATCTGGAAGGCCACAAGTTTAACATCTCTACTTAAAATGACCTGTTTTTCTAATCTTTTCCTTGTTCATCACAGCTTTTTAGTGATTCCACAAATAAAAGTCAGGTGGAAAAATATCAGGGAGTCTTGCAGGCCTTTCCATAATATGAATTGGTTAGTTTTTCCTATGTATGAAGTCTGAGAGATTGTGTGAGTGGTTTCCTCGTTGTTGGCATTGTCAACCAGCCAGTGTTTTTGTATTGAGTGAAAATAAAACTTCTTGTCAATTTCAAGTATTATTCAATTTAATGTAGGGCCTAATTCTTTTGCATGTTTTTCACTGTTTGGGGATTTAAATTAGAATCATAGAATCATAGAATCAAAGAGTTGGAAGAGACCTCATAGGCCATCCAGTCCAACCCCCCTGCCAAGAAGCAGGAATTCTGCTTGTGTGTGTTGCTGTTGTTGTTTAAAGCACTAAGATGACAGAGAAAATGTCTAATTTTATATATCTGTATATTGCATTATGAATAATTTTACAAATATCACCAAGAATTTCACAATTTCACAGAGCTGGAGGAAAACAAACAAAGACGAGCCAGGAAGAAAAAATAGAAAAGGCAGAACAAAAGGAAAATAAGAATACTGAATGCTTCTATTAGCTCTGAATATCTTGTTTATCTGTAGGATAATTCAAGGGAAATACTACTATTTTGTGCTGCATGAGAAACTGATATCCAGGCTAAGAGAATCTTGTTTTCTTTTGTTTCCAATACACAAATTGGTTTAACAAAACACCTAACTATCTTCTTTCCTAGCATCAGTGATAAGCTGCTTTACTTGCAGTCTTCTGTATTAGCAGGTTAGGATGGGATGAAGGTGATTTGGATAGCTTTGTAACTATACAATTACACCAGAAGAAAATGTTCTCTTTCTGTACTAAAGAAAAAACATTAAAAACACACTAATCATAATCTTCAGTTTTATTTGAAAAGCAGCTAAAATTACTAGGTGTAATACAATAACATTTTTTAAAAGGTGATTCCCTACCCAGAGGCTCATAATCGAAAACCTGGCCAGTATGATAAGAAGGATCGAGAAGGAAACAAAAGAAACCTCTTCAGTAGCATAAAGAAAGCACAGAACTTGTATAAATAGAGCTATTACTTTTAGCGAAATTAATTCTAAGAATAAAGTCTCACATTTCTTTGATGTGTTATATTTTGAAATGCATGCATCCCAGAATTAAGGATTATCTTCTCAACCCCTCCTACGGACTGTGATCCTGTAGCCATGTTGCAAGTACTGATTTTTAATCTGTTCCCAGATTTAATATTTCATTTTACATCAAACCAGCAGTCACAAACAAAACTCTCTTGCTATACTTTGTAATATTTCAGTACAATGTGAAAGTGCCCTTGGCATCAGAAGTGGGTGTTTGGTTGTAATGATGCTGCCATGCTGTTTCAGCGTGTTTTTCTTCCTGTCCAGAGAGCCCCCTTAAGTGTAGACAAACAAGGCTGTCCATGTGCCCAACAGGAAAGCTTGGGATCCCTTCTTTCTCTAACCTATAACATTTTCTTCCTGTTGCATCATAAAACAATTTGCAAACTTCCACCTAGATTTTGAAAACAGCTTCTCACATGTTAATGTGTGCCTCTATTAAGAAGGAATGATGGGGACAAAAATTTCTCTCTATGCATTATAAGCCTACTTAGATGTAAAGCAGGAGAGATGTATAATCTTATGCCCCTTCCACACAGCTGAATAAAATGCCACATTTCCTACTTCGAACTGGAATATATGGCAGTGTGGACTCAGATAACCCAGTTCAAAGCAGATATTGTGGGATTTTCTGCCTTGATATTCTGGGTTATATGGCTGAGTGGAAGGACCCTTAGACTATTGCTAATATGTAATACTCTATGTGAGGCTGCCTTTGGAGATGACTTGGAAACTGCTGCCATTGCAAAATACAGCAACTAGACAGTTGACCAGAAACATCATGCAAAATTATATAACATTGGATTTAAAATAAATTTCTGGCTATCAAAATGCTTTTGATCCTTAGTCAATGACCAGGTTATTCATTTATTTATTTATTCAAGCTTTTATACCCCGTCCTTCTTGACCTCCAAGGAGGGACTCAGAACGGCTTCCAAACAGGCAACAATTAAATGCCAAACATGATATAAAACACATAATAAATACACCCATATACATTCAAATAATTAAAAAATATACATTAGAACTAGTTCGCCAGATTAAAATTGTCGTCCAAAACAGTCCAAGTACAGTCCAATAAAATCTTATCTTCCCAGTAAAACAACAATTCTGTGAATGCTTGATCCCATAATCAGGATTTAAGTTTCTTCCAGAAGGTCAGAACGGGGGTGGCGGGGGGCGGATCTAAGCTCATTAGGGAGGGAGTTCTACAGCTGAAGGGCCACCACAGAGAAGGCCCAGTTTCTTGTCCCCACCAAACAGCGGTAGAACCGAGAGCAGGGGCTCCCCAGATGATCTTAAGGTCCTAGATGGTTAATAGAGGGAAATACGTTCGGGTAGGTAAACTGGGTCGGAACCATTTAGGGCTTTATATGTTAACACCTATAAAGCATTTGAAGCTCTAATGAGCTTGGGATCTTGTTATTTGAAGAAGCACCTTTCCCTACATATGCTTGCCCAAGCAAAAATGGAAGAGGAGAACCTTGTCTCCCCTTAGAGGCCCAATTGGCACCTCCGTCAGCATTGCTCTAGTGTAGTGATTCTCACCCTGTGGGTCCCCAGTGTTTTGGCCTACAATTTCTAGAAATCGCAGCCAGTTTAACAGCTATTAAGATTTCTGGGAATTGAAAGCCAAAACTTCTGGGGACCCACAGGTTGAGAACCACTGCTCTAGTGCCAGGTGAAACCATTCACACTATAGGATTATAGCACTATGATTCCATTTTAACTGCCATGAAAGCATCCTGTGAAATCCTGGCATTTGCAGTTTACGAAGCATCTTTTTGATTTCTCAAGCAGGGAACTCCTATAATGCCTTTGATAGAACTACAAACCCTAGGGCTCTATGGGATAACGTTATGGTAGAATCATATCACTATAGTTGTATGGTGTGAATGGGTCCATATCTGTTTACAAAAGTCTTTTGGGTGACCCATATATAGGCATGGTGTTGAATAGCTTTAAAGGATTTTAACTCATTGTAATCTGTTCTCTTTTAGCTGGTTAATTGTTAAATACATTTTAATCTTTCAAAATAATTTTATTGTTGGCATTATTTTAAAGTGATCATGTCGATTGCATTGTATGTTGCCCTGATAGCAATAAATAATAAAATGAATGAAAGAAACTTAAGGGATAGTGGAAACATAGCTGAAATCACTGGAACGGTAATCAGCATTGATGAATTGTATATTGTGCTTGTGTGTGTGCATTTTTTGTGTGGCCCCTCCAAATCTCTACACTAGAAAAAGATATTAACTTCACTATTTGACAGGCATAGAAGGATTTCTATTGCAAGAAGTCGTGTTTAAACTCCTAGGAATATAAAATATTTTAGGACACAAAACGAAAAAAGTGTGTGAAGCTCAGTTGCCCAGTGATCCACAGTGAAAAGAAGTGTGGTGTAATATCCTGATGGCTAGCTTATGTGTCTGGATTTCTTTCCAAAACATTTTAGCCAGTGAGACAACACATGCTCTGGATACTTGATGAAGCCCTGTTGAATTCAGTTTGGCTTGAGTGTAAACATGCAGAAGGTTTTTTGTTAATCTACTTAGCAGAGGAATGGTGGGGAATAAAAAATATGTCATGAAAAATGTATACTGGGAAAAGTTTCCTAGAATCACAACACCAGTTACAAAACTGGCTTACCATTAGAAAAAAAGGCAAGCCCCACTTCCTGTCTTTCCTGGAATTTGAATTTAAATGTTTGGATGGCACTCCATGCCTCAGATGACCTAGAAAAATGCCTCTCCCTTTGGCAGAATAAAAGAGCTATCTAGAATCCAGCAGACTTGGGCCCAAAAACAGTTGTTATGTCCAAGTAGAGCAGACTCATAAATGGGATTTTCAGTAGTGTTGATTCACCATTCAGCAGTTCATTTAGTTGATTGATGCTCTTTGGGATTACCAGTTGCATGGAGGTGTCAAGGAATTGGCAAATCCATCTCTTTGCATTCCTTGCTGAAGAAGGGAATTAATGGGATCTCCATGACATGAAGGCAGTACACACACACACACAGTGTTGTTGTTGTTTTTTGAAGTAATAGCTGCTAATGGTATCCTGACCATCAGAAGATCCAATAGCTAGTAGGCATGGCCAACCCATGGTTCTAAATGGTTCTAAAGTACTTACAATGCTAGGGGGCGCTGGTGCTTTGCTTCTTCAGTGTTGCTAAAGTTCTGGTGGTGAAAATTTCAGAACTCTAACAAAACTTTCAAAATTTCACTATAAATGGCAGTTCCGAATTGGTTCTGTCATAAAAATCACCAATAATGAAATTTTCCTAGTTCCAAGAGACCTCACTACCTCTGAGGATGCTTACCATAGATGCAGGCGAAATGTCAGGAGAGAATGCCTCTAGATCATGGCCATATAGCCCGAAAAAAACCTACAACAACCCAGTGATTCTGGCCATAAAAGCCTTCGACAATACAATAATGAAATTTTGAAAGTTTTGATAGGCAACACTGTAGAAGCAAAGCACCAGCACCCCCTAGTTTTGTAAGTACTTTAGAACCACTTAGAACCATGGATTGCCCATGCCTACTAGCTATTTGATCTTCTGGTGGTCAGGATACAATTAGCAGGATTACAATTACATTTAGAACCGTAGACTGCCTATGCCTAATAGCTAGTATTGCAGTGTAGTATCATACTAATTTCTTTGACATCCAGATGTAAGAGGCTGAAGATATGATGACTGTGGATATTTGCCCTACTTCACCAAGCCCTAGTAAGAGTAAATTTTCAAAATATAAGGACAAAAAATGTTGTCAGGGGTGTTGCCTATCCCTCAACATTTGACTTGATTTGGATGTTGGGGGCTCCTGGTGGTTTAGTACGTCATGGCTTTAGGCACTTTCCATGTGCTTTAAACATTATTTTTAAAGTTCCCAAGAACAGAGGATTGAACAAAAGTCAACATACTGTTTCTTCTACCAGAAAACATTATCTATTCTTTTTAAAAGATTTGATAGAGGGAGAGAGGACATCACTGAATGAACTGAAATATTTTCCTTTTATGGTTCCTCTGAGCACAGCAAGTACAGGGTGCAGGAATTCCTGGAACTAGAAAATCTTCTCATATTCTTTAGCACTTGAAAGCCTGTCTGTCACCCACTTCTCCCTCTCCACAGTTGTGTAGTTCAGAGACTTTTATGCTGGCTGCCAAGGCCATGCTCAAAACAGAGGAAGCAGAATGGCATATCTCACACTTTTAAATAGGTAAATGAGTTTCTCTGCACTCAGGGAAAGTTGATTGAGGCCCATAACCTACTTATTTCTTAGAACAGAATACACTAAATGTGGTTTAGCTGCCACACTTTCCAATGGACAGAGAACAGCTGGGCATATTTTAAGGTAAGATAGGACATAATACAAAAGACACAGCAGCTGTTTTCCTTATTCTTACAGCTAGGGATGATTTTTTATTGATGCATGTACATATATACAGTAGAGTCTTGCTTAACCAACCTTCACTCATCCAACATTCTGTATTATCCAATGCAGTTGGCCTCCCGCCCTGATCCACAGCTGTTTCTCTAGGCAGCAACACACAGCGGGCCTCTCCATGCACCAGGTGCCTGCTGGGAGGGACAAGATGCAGCCAGCGCATGCTTTTCCCATTGGACACCTACTGCGTCTCGCCCCTCTTGGCGGGTGCAATTGGACATTTAATCGGTTTTCCCGTAACCCCTCCTTATTATTCAACATTTTTCCTTATCTAATGTTCTGCTGGCTTGTTTATGTTGGATAAGCAAGACTCTATGTTATGTACATCCAATTGTGATTGGTGGTGCTGAGCCTCAGTTTACTAGCATTTTATAAATAACACTTCCTCTTTATGCTGGTATGAGATGTAGAAATACTCGTGTTTGGTGTCAATGCAATATTTTTAAAATAAATATATAATTTGATTCCTATAGGTTAGTAGAATGAAATGGAATATTCCTCAATATGAAACATTCCTTTTTCTAATCATGGTCAATAAGAGAACCCTTTTTTTTTGAAGGGGAGATGTGACAGTAGAAGGAATAATTTTCTTTAAATATTGGAATGAATTACAGGTCTGGCTGAGTTAACATTAGAGAGGTTAACCTGACCTAAACAGCTGAGATTGACCAGTCAGAACCTCTGATGGAACAACATTGAATAGAAAGCATTCCTTTTTTTGTTTTTGTTTTGCTTTTTCTCTTTTGTTTTCTGCCAAGGTGTAAGAAGGGAAAATTGATAACCTTAGACATGATTGGTACTGTTGCTTTGTTTTCTTGTCTAGTTTCAGGTGTTTTTTATCGCTCAATTTGTCCTCAAGGATTAGATGTTTTGGAAATATAATCTGGCTGTCTGTAACATACAGCATCAGCCTTCAAGAGTAATTTACCCCACCCCCATTAATAAAATTTGTTTCTGTTTTTACTGACCAAGGGAGGTCTGTGTCCAATGCCTTTGTGAAAAATCTTTACCAGTTTCTCTCCCTCCCCAGAAAAGGGGTTAGTGTATCATTGGGGAGACAGCTGCAGTCTGATGCTTCTCTCAGATGGCTAAAGGGCATCACATTAATGACAATTTATAGGAAGGCAAAATTGAACTCATGGGATTTTTCAAAGGGAGGTGGAGAACCTTTCGTAGGGATCCACACCTGCATTTGACATGAAGAGTTGGGTAAAATCTTAGATAGAAAACTCAGATAATTTTGCTTTTGTCTTAGTTTTTTTCTTTTAAGACCCAGGCTTTACATGATGCTTCGTGTTCTATTTCATACTCTTAAAATCTTGGTGGTGATGACTTAAGGCGTGTGACAAGTACAGATAATGGGTAATGTACCCCTTAGCTGAGAGTCATTTGGATCTAGTTGTATCCAGCCCTTGCCTAGCATTCAGTTGACTGTAATAATGATACCACAGTTTCAATATCTCCAACCACTGGGAATTTTAATTGCATAAGTACTTTAAAAATACTAAAGTACACATGATGTAAGTCTGTCTGTAAAAGTGGCATGGCAAAGTTAGCAATTTCAAGGGTTCACTAAAATTTAATTGTGGTTATGGTTGTGAACACTTGTCTCCCTTTGAATTTCATTGTAGTCAATGGTGGCCTTCCTAAAGGATCCAGAAGGAGCTCCATTGTGGGAGGAGGATCCTGACGCCAAAGATATTGTCCATATCGACAGTGAAAAGGTAAGTTAACTTCAGTTTAAATACTTATATGGAAGAAAGGTAATTAATAAAAAAAATACTGATATAGATCAGATGCAACACATGTTGTAGTCGATTCTCTAGTTCCACGGGTACTGTATCCATGGATCCAATAAGTTGAACATCCATGGTTTTTGTTATCAGTGAAAGATCTGGAACCACATCCCAAGGGCTCACTGTACTCTGTTACTCTGCTTAAGAAACATTGTAGTCTTGTTTCTTAAGGCGCTTAAACATTTTGTTCCTCTTGAGCTTCGGATGACACGGTTAACAAAACTGCCCAGGCAGCAAGTTGAAATATTTGAAGTGAGGATCTGTGAAAGAGATGTTTGCTTTTACCTTAGTGTCAACTGTGACATTATAAGGACGTCTATCTCTGGGACACCTAATTTTGTTTCACTACCCACTATTTTGAATGATACATCTCAATTTTAGTGCCCCGTGATTTGTCCTATTTTATAAAAATATGGATAATAAATTAAAACAAAAATAAACTATAGGAAGAATATTGTTTTAACTCTGAAGCGCTAAAAGAAATTTAAGAAAATCCTTTGAGGGGAAAATGATAGTCAGTGAGGTATTCAGTCCCAATCTTTGCTGAGGCAAAGGCAGTGAATCCTTTCTGGATTTTACCTCTCCTCTTCCCACGGCTGCTCCAAGTTGAATGGAAGCCCTGCTGGTGCTGGATCCACAAAATCTCCCTCTCAACTTTGAGCAGTTCTGGGAGGATCAGAATGGATTTGCTTCCTCCAGAATGGCAGATCTACTTGGCAGTCTCATACAGACTGTGGTTTATATTGTGAGAAGACACATTTCTTTCAAGAGCAAAACAGCCCATTGATTTTTAAGGAAGAGCTTTCATTTATCTTAAGGGACTGCAGCATGAATTCAGTATCAGCAGATCCTGCCATTTTTCTAGTAATAGTAAAGATAGTTACATGTGGACTATTGTCACTGCCTTGCAAATGGATGAATTTGTTTTCCAGCTGGTATGTTCTCATGAACAATGATAATCCAAAATAGATTAACAGGTCATTCTTTTAGTAGGATTTACTCGGAAGGGATTTACTCAGAATATTAAGACATATCTCATCTGCATCAATAGACCTATGAATAAATCTACATCCAAGTTAGAGTAACAGCATTGCTGCAGCTATTTGTGTATTCTACATATTATCTGAGCATTTGTCTTCCATAGCTTTTTAATCTTTTGTACTGTTCTTCAAGTATTGCCATCATTTCATTTTTCTTATTTATATTGTGACAATATAACATGGGTTTATTTTAATTTTTTGGCATTCTAATTATAAGCCATCTAGTGTACTCTTCTTTTCCATCAAACCATGGAGTTCAATAAAAATCACAAACTGAGGCTAGACGTTTAAGCTCTCGCACAAGTTGGTACTTATGTAAATGAGCCGCAACAAGCCTCGAACCCAACTCCCCGTATCATTCTCTTACGTGTAAAAGAAGGCTGATGTTAGGAGCATTTGATTCTTGTTAAATTAACCCGGTTCTCTTTGATACTTGAATTCCAGGAATTGTGTTTTTAAGAATATAGTTTGAAAATAAATCTTCAAAGCCAGAATTATATCCTGACTCATTCTCCGAAATATGGTTCAATTAAACTACACTTCCCTAGCTTTAAGGTCACAGGAAACTTTTGTTTATTTCTGAAAGCACAATGTTCCAATCTTCTTGATTTGGAATAAAAGAGAAGGGAAGTGTATCTGGGCCCACAACTCAGCACAGTTTGCTCCCATTACAGAAAACTAAGGATGTAAATGATTCAATGAGATACAGTGGTTTGAGTATTGGATTAAAACAGTGGGAGACCAGTGCTTGAACCCAGGCTTGACCATGGAAAGCTACTGTGTGATCTTGGGAAAGTCACACTCTATCACTACCTTCCAGCCGGGCTCCATGCCAAAAGGGAGAAAAAGCAGCACATGCCACCACCGCCACTACACGGGAGACTTCCTGTGTTGCCTCCCCTGCAATGGGGGGAAGACGGGCAGAAATGCTTCCCCCCATGGGATGAGGGGCAAGGTAAGGCAGACAATGTGGCACGTGGAGTGGCATCTTCTCCATACACCTTTTTGATGAGTTCATCAGAGGAATCAAAGTAAAACGTCTCTGAACAAATTCTGTTGGCAAAGTCTGTTGGCCAACAGAATGAGTCAGAAATGATTTGAAGGCACACAATCACAACAACAAGAATGCAAATATTTGCTTATTTCACTATTTGGAACAAACAATTTCAGCAATTCTTTGGCAGAATACAAGGATTATTATATTGTTTGTACAACACTGATTCTGCACAAAAATGTTTTTTGAACAGAAAACGTATTTTCTGCCCCAATGTATATTTTTGTGCAAAAAATGCTATGTGTATTTGTATGCAAAGGAATCTTCCCCACAAAACTTTCAAATACAAAGAATCCTTGGTTGATGTCTCAAATCTTGTACGTATTACTAAGTATTCTTCATAGCCCTTTAGGGAATAGTCAAATTCAACAACACAACACATTTTATCTAGGAACTGCCAACCAACCATTTGAAATAAACAGGTACTATAATGTTCATATAACTTGCAGGTTGTGGATCATGTTTTTAGGACAATTTTCTTCAATGAAACGTGTACTCAATTCTTAAAGACTAGATTCAAAAGAAAGAGAAATAGATTGCTTCCTTTAAACAGAAACCAGTCCTGGGCAATGGGGGACTATAAGAATGGATTTTTCAGAGCCAATGTGAAGGGAAAGGTAAGATGAAAATTTTAAATTGAAAACGACCCCGAGAGAGCTTGTAATAGAGAACAGAAAGGTGAGCATTAAAAATTAATCTTCTTATAAAAACTGAATGCCAAAGTAACTGTTCCTAATATCAGTGTGAAAGCTGAGAAATTGAAATGGCTCTATGAAATACCAGCCAGGGATCAATCAATTAAAATTTAAAATCAATAGAGTGGGAAACATACAATATACTTTTCAGAAAAATAACGGAGAAAGAACAGCAATGAGAATAATGAGTCTGGATAGGAAGACAAGGAAGAGAAGAAGTTTGATTTAGGGCTGTTTTTAGCTTTTAGTTGTCCTGCCCATATATGTAATAGTTTTTGTTAAAAGTCAGAGAGAGAGCACAATTTCCCCCATAATTGTTCGTTAATGCTTGTCAAAGATGCCATTTATTGGTTTACAAAGCCTTGGACAATTGTGCAAGTATGGCCAATACCTCCAGTTCTTCTGCTTTTTGGCTATAAACCACTGTGAGCTCTGCAAACTAAACCGAAGCCCACATGGCCCCTTAAACCAAGATCTGTAACTGAGATCATAGTTATTTATTTTTATTTATTTATCTACTGTATTTATACCTTGCCCTTCTCAACCCCATATAGCACTCAAGGTGGCTTACATATGTAGGCAACAATTAGATGCCAAAACACACATAGTTAAAACATAAGCATTAAAACAATCATTAAAACATAATAAAACCTTTAAAGCTAATTATTTAATATCACGCCATCCAATATCATAGTCCATGGCCGTTCCAATTTGTTGTTACACTGTTTCATCTTTCTTATTGCACTGATAGAATTACTAATTGAATGCTTGGTCGAGGAAGGGGGCTGATCTAATTTCACTTGGGAGGGAGTTCCCTAGTTGAGGGGCCACCACTGAAAAGGCCCTGTCTCTCATCCCCATCAACCATGCCTTGCCACAAAGCACAGATATAGTTCACAAATATTATGTGAACTGAATACTTAAACTGGCTATTCAGCAAGGTAAGTGATGGTGCTGTACATTTTAATGAAAATAATAGAAAACTCTAACAATTATCCACTTCCATTTCTTCAGGGTAGTAGGATATGTACCTTATTAGCTTCAATAAATGTATAAGAGATATCAACAGGTAGCCAAATTATGGTAGATGCTACTTTTTGAGAACTACTTATCTTAGTAACATTCTTCTGCATCTTATTGGTCTTTGTGCTACTGGTACATCCACTTAAATTCATTTATTTCTCTGCCAATCATATTAAAAGTCCTAGAATGCAAAAAACTTAGGGGTTTTGTGTACAACTTGCAGGGTTAGATAATGTTGCCTATGGTGAAGATTTGTATGACGGCATGCTTTTCTTTTGGCATTATCAGGAACTTAAGAGGCTTTTGAAGAAAGAAGATAAGCCTGTGCTTCTGATGTTCTATGCCCCTTGTAAGTAGCCTTAAATGCAAGATCTCAATTTTCTTATTTTTTAATTTAACTATTTGTTCGAGTAGAATGATATCATCACCTCACTGTTAAGTTATGCCTTTGATGCACTGGGCCAATACCATGGGTACATCATCACATTTTTCTTTTCGTGACATTCTTCCTTGCTGTATACTTATTATATATCATTCTGTGCAAACTCTTAGCAGTGTGGCATGGTAATATTTCAAATACTTAACTGTTTTCTCTGAGGGCACTCTGCTTAAATTATTGAAAGTGAAAGAAACGCTCAGATACACTTTCAAATGTAGTGCATGTTTTCACTAAACTAATGGTTTTCAGACTATTTTAGGCAGCAGATCCAAAGCCTTATTGGATACCACATTTGCTTTAGCCTGAATCCAATAAAGAAGCATTTGACTCTGGGTTCACATCCACACTAAATCGTTTGAGTGTACAAAAAAGAACAATTGTATGGATCCAGCAAGGCTATTATCAAGCAGCTGAGCAAGGTCAGGGCGATCTGATCTCCAGTCACAGGAAGCGGGTCAGAATTAAGTACTTTAGGACCTTGGAGAGCTCCCAGGGACAGGAGGATTTCGTCCCAGACAGAAATTGCAAACTGTATCCCAAAGCAAACAAGAATTTGTTCTGGTCTTGTCTCTGTAGTGAAGCTGCAAAGAATATAAAGACAGTGTCCTGGATAGAGCTGTGCATTGCTTAATGGCTGTTACTTGAGCCCACTGCTGTTGTTTTTACTAGGAATCCCTAAATGCAGCAATTTCTTTGAATTCTCCTTAGGCTCCTTAACTGACTGGCAGGAACTATCAGCCCAAGTTGCTTTGTTTGGTTAACACTAATGTGGTCTATATTCTAATTATTAACCCTCTTCCTTGGGAAGATTATTGAGGCGTATCTTTCCCACTCAACAGACCAAATCATGCATAGTTCACGTTTAATCAGCCCACACACTGTCTTGCCAGAGAAAGAAGATATGCCATTCAGATAATCAGTAAAGAACAAGTAGTTTACTTTTTGTAATGCAGAGCGATATATATACATTCATGAGATCCGTTGCATTGACTCACATAATGCCCTTTGAGAAAGATTGAAATGGTCTTTCAGTGCCCATGTGGAAAATCTCCTTGCTCATGAAGCAAGAACTGTCTCTCTCTCTGCAAGCACCTGGGCAGCTCAGCCTAAGTATGAAACTGTTGCCAAAACTCCCAGGCTCAACTAGTTCCCCAGGCATGGCCCAACCAATCAGCTTTGTGCTTTGCATTTTACAGTTAACACACTCACTAACCAATTTCTTGCATGCCTCAACATGTTTACTTTTCTTGTTAGCTCAGATAATTTTGTTGGATATTTCCTTCTCAAATTCCTCAACCAAAAAAGAGGGTGGGACCTTAAGGTGAGATGCATCATTGCTAGAAGTATTGAGAGTTTCTAGCGTCCCGATCTTTCATCTTAGCTCACTGAGGTAATGTTTCATTACATGGCTTACTATTTCTATTGCACTGCGAAATCTGCTATTTCTTCCTTAAGGCATTGTTCTCTTAAATATCAGCTTCAATAAATAAAGGTCTCTGAGTCCTGATAAAGTCATTGCCTGGGAGGACTCCTTCTCCTGACAATTCTCCTGAGACTGCATTATTTTTCTTCATGCAGATTTATACTTAGCTGTTGCGCTCTTAAAGTTTTACAGGCACTTCAGAGTTTTTGAACTCATTTCTGAATGGCCTTCCTCTTTTTCTGGCTCACAGCATGTGTTGCAATTGCCTGCTGTTTTATATCTGTTTGAAGCAGAAATGTCTGATATATGCCTGTAAATCATTATTTAAAGGTGAGCGCTCGTTGTTAGAACACCTTCGCCATTCAGTATCTCTTGGTAAAACCTATTTTCTGTAGCAAAATCCCTTTTTGCAGTACGCTTCTGACCCTTTAGCCAGTTTAAAGCTATAGGCAGGCATTCTCCAGTTGTTCAGGTGTGTTATAGCGCAGCTCCTCTAATCTTCAGCTCTCATGGGCATTGGTTGACACATTTAGAGAGCATCCATCTTTTTCTTCCTTTAGAACAAAGAAACAACTGATTGTATTTAATGAATTTTGAAAGAGCCAGATTCATTTTTAAATAATACTCTGCTGTTTTAATTAAAAATGTATCATTAGTATACACCATTGGATATGACATGCTTCTATGTATGCCCAAGATACCATTTAGTGGTTAGTCGTTTTAAGCTAGGAAAGTTTACAAATGTTTATCCATCCAAATAGGTTTCTGTTTTTTTTTTCTTTTTTTGTTTTGTTTTGTTTGTTTTTTGTTTTTTGTTTTGATGTTCCTGGCCTTGTTGGACTGGCCTTGTTGGACTGGCTCCACAGTTTAATAGAGTAGAACTCTAGGCAGAAAGGGGAATGCATTCTTGCCAATTCCGTTTTGCTCTTGCAGCCCATCATGCATTTCAAAGTGCACTTTCAAGGGCTGGAGGATTTTCTAGAAGAAAATTTCAACAGAAAGGAGGAAACCATGAAAATGAACAAAATCTGGCTACCAGTATTTTAAAAACTCTAAAATCAAGACAAAAAGGAACACTAAAAAACCAGGGGATATGAAACAATCAGGGCCAACTAACACCTACCAACAAAGGATTCCCCCATCCAGGAAGCAGACATTCAGTGTAATCAAGGTAGCCATCACATTTGCCTCAAGCAGACAAGAGTTCTTTCTCCCACTCTGGACATTCCACAGAAATACAAACCCCACTTTCCAACAGATGCCCCAACCTCTGAGAATGCCTGCTATAGATGTGGACAAAACATCAGGAGAGAATGCTTCTGGAACATGGCCATACAGCCCGGAAGACTCACAGCAACCCAGTGATTCCGGCCATGAAAGCCTTCGACAACAGAATATGAATGACTTTAGGAGTTCAGGAGTAGAAAGGCATTTGAAGGAAGCCACTTACTATTTCTACCCCACTTTGCCAAGAGGTTAGAGCTCACTGGATCAATCAAGGTGAAAGGGAGGACTCCTTTCATATGCAGAAGTGAGTTTAGGTTGAATTGGCTATTTCTGTTAAATGCTGGAAAAACTCTGTTCTATCAATTTTAACTTGGACTGCTTGAAATTACTCAAATGCTTTGTTAGGTATTAATTTGTTAATGCATTAATTAGCAGCTGAACATAAATATTTCAGCTTCTTTAAATTATAAGAAAGGTTCATGTGATGCATCTGGATTTCAGAAGTTGAGAAGAAATAAATGATGGATGTTAGGTGCTTTCTAGTTTTTAAAAAAATAGTTTGCCTTTTTTATGAGCATTAATATTAGATATGCATTTTACAAAGAGAAGGAATCTTTGATATTTGTCAGTGTGCATGTTTTTGTAAAAACTTTCATCGCTATGATGGTAAATTTAATTAAAGATCAGTGTTATTGGATCCTATATGATTGTAGTATTGCAAAAAGACATGTAGTGCAAGGTTGGAAAGAATACATTCATCATTCATTTTCGAATGGTCAAAAGATCTTACTGTTTAGCTTCACATGAATATGTGTTTTGTAGATGCCGAATTCAAGAAAGAGTATTTTTTGGAAATATGGATAGCTTACATTAACATAAATGCCTAGACCTTGTTCATATGAAATAATAATAATAATAATAATAATAATAATAATAATAATAGATCGAACTGCGAAGACTCTGGCACAAGCCAGTCAAGGTGGTCCCAGTGGTAATCGGCATACTGGGTGCAGTGCCTAAAGACCTTAGTCTGCACTTAAACACAATTGGCACTAACAAAATTACCATCTGTCAGCTGCAAAAGGCCACCCTACTGGTATCTGCATGCATTATTCGCCGATACATCACATAGTCCTAGACACTTGGGAAATGTTCAACATGTGATCCAACCAGCATAGTGATCTTGTTTGCTGTGTACTAATCTTGTTGTTTTTCAAATAATAATAATAATAATAATATTTTATTTTTGTACCCCCCCCCCCCCCAGTCTCACTGAAGGGACTCCAGGTGGCTTACACATGACACAAAGTGCCCAAAACAACACATAAAATAAACACACAGTACAATAAAAAAGTAGAAAACCAATAGCATATAAAACAACAATTTAAATCTCAGAACAATGCCCAATAACCTATGGTGACAAGTGCCATAAGACATGACCAAACTGTAAACAAGACAAGGTAATGGGATAGTGCAAATTGTAGCTAAGGAACAAGGGCATGGGATGCAAGTGCAGTGCTGTGTCATTAATTGCAGACCAATGGGGCTAGACATCCAAGTCTTCAAATCCCTACGGAAGGAGGACCGTGTGGGGGCCTGCCTAATCCACCTGGGTAGGAGTTCCCTGGTCAACCCTCACTTATTATTTTCTATTTCTTTTCCATGTAGATGAAAAATCTAATTAATTTTTTTTAAAGGGGGCAGAATGCCCATAATTAAAAATATAAAATAAGTATATCGGAAGGAGTGCTGATAAAATATATAGTAAACCACTTTTTACAATCATTATTGTTGTTAGTCATTTTCATCTCAGTTTACACCATGCAAACGGTGACTGATTGCTCATATATGTAGTGGTGGTGGTGGTGGTGGTGGTGGTAGTGACAATAATAATAGTAATACTGTATTTATATCCCGCCCTACCTCCCCAAGGGACTCAGGGAGGTTAAAAAGCCATTCACCTCAGTCAATGTTCATCCTAGATTTCTAAGGACTTAGGACATCAGTTGCTCTAACAACATCAATATGTGAAATTGGGAGTGAGTGAAATACACTCTATAATGCAACTGTCCTCTCCCTGCTCCCCCAAAAACCACTCTTAAAAAAGCCCTAGCTCGGTTTTTGGATGGTGCTGTTCATTGTAGGTTTCTAAGGACTTAGCAGATCAGTTGCTCTAACAGTGTCCATACATGAAATTGGGCATGAGTGAAATACACTCTATAATGCAATTGTCCTCCACCTGCTTCCCCAAAGACCACGCTGAAAAGAGCCCTGGCTCAATTTTTAGGTGGTGCTAAGGGTTGTGACAGAAGAAATACTTCAGTATTTGGCTGTAAGCCCTAGTCTTCTGCTTCTTGTCCAAACACAAAGTGATCTGCTTAGTATTAGAAAAAAGTGCCAGTTTACAAGGTTACTTTTTATTTGCTTAGTATTGTGTGCACGTTGTTTCTTGCAAACTGAAGCCAGATGACTTGGCTCTGTCCCCTCTTTTACTGTCAAATCAGCCTTCAAAACATCAGAAGCCGCGGGGTCCTAATGGAAGCTTGTATTTGAACGTTCCTTAGTAATCAAGCCAACACTGCCACTGCTGGTTTCTTGATGTCTGTGTACTTAATAGGATGAAGGGTGCTTCAGTTAAATCCCAAGACTTGTCTTATCTAAATCAAGCCCAGAGCATCTGTGTGTAAACCCTGTGTTGCCTAGAAATAGAAAAGCAGTTACACTACCTAATAAAGCAAACTTTATTTAACAAGTTGAACAAATAGATTGGTGGTGAAATCAAACCAAAGTTATTATCCACTGACTGGCCTTTTCTGTTCTTTATTAATATGTTATTATTAACATATTAATTGACCTAGACTCATATTGCAACCCCAAACACTTTGGTAAGGTGGCATAGATCTCACTTGATGAATCATCACCTTGTCGTAGTGAGCAGGCTTGTGCGGTCCAGTGAACCTATGAGCAAAGCCATTGGGAGTCATGGACTCCCAGTAGGGTCACGGGGAGGAACCGGGCAAAGAACAATCCAAGAAAGTTCTCAATAGCAGAACAGGCAGACAATAACATAGTGCATGGTGTAATGGCTGTGAAAGCATGTTACAATGGTTATGAAGGTAAGTGAAGGCTGTAACAAATAAGAAGCCACCAATCGTCATGGTATCCATATCTTTGGATTAGAAACATTTTCTGTGAAGACTGTGTGTTGGTTGCTGTGCACTGACCCCCACACATAAAACAATTTCACACACAAAATTGTCTTCCAAACAAACAAAAATAAATAAATATGGGCTTAAAGCTCTTGGTATAAAAACCAAGGACTGGGAGGTCTTGGCACTTGAGTATTCTATCTGGAGGTCTGCTGTTACCAACGGTGCTATGGATTTTGAAGAGGCACAAATACAAGGTGAAAGGAAGACATGTACAAACCCTTGCTGTGACTGCCTTCCACCTGGAAATTTATGTCCTCAATGTGAAAGGTTATGTGGATCCAGAATAGGCCTTTACAGTCCTTCATGGATCCACTGCCAAGACTACCTCTGGAAGACAATCATCCTCGGCTACTAGTGATCACCTATGATTACTCATATCTGCAACTTCTAGGCTGAGGTTGCTTAATTTCTGTTGATAAATAGCAACATGTTTGCTGTTACCTTGTCTTGTTTGCTTTCCAAGGGATTACTTCAGTGCTATTTTTCAAATTAGCCCAAAGGTACAGGTATAGAAATATTTACCGATGGGTCTTTTGGGAGTCAGTATATATCTTTTCCAGTACTGATATATTGCAACCCCAAACACTTTTGTAAGGTAGTACAGTCCAATCCTATTTCATGTAGCTTTTGAGCATAGCAGATAGTCTCTCTGGGATGTTTCAGAATTCTTGCTGCAAGAACAGGTCAGAGGTGATACAAGAGATTTATTTGTGTGCCATGGCATGGCCATGACATGGTCAGAGGTTTGTGGTGGGAGGCCAGATACTACTTTTGAAACTTTACTGAAATCAGTCTTATCAATGTACAGTTTTTAAAAACAAAGAAATGGCATTAGAATAACATAAGGAAACTATATACATATGATTTTTTTTAAAAAAAGATTTGGAATATATGACTGAGTGAAGGGACTTAAGAGACCTTGGGCACTCAAGACTAATTCTGTGCATTTTCTATTGTATTTCTCTTGCTGCAGCTCAGTTGAAATGATAGGGTATGCGTAGGAGTATTGTTCATTTGCTTTCCTGTTGGAGAGACAGTTTAGCAGTGTGATTATTGATTTCTCGCTTTCTCTTTCCCATTAGGGTGTGGGGTTTGCAAAAGAATGATGCCGTCATTCCAGCAAGCATCTACAGAACTGAAGGGCAAGTATGTAAGTGAGAGGGGTTGCAAGACTAATGGATGTTTCTTTTCTAAATATGCTACTTCTTGTTTGTGTGTATCTATAATGAATAGCTGTGGCAACACAGAGGCAGTTAAATCCACACATTGAGATAAATCTTAGCATATTTATAATAACCTTCTTTATCATTTATTTTGATAGTATCAGTCTGCTGTGGTGATCCAGCAAAGCCTTTAGAAATCCAAGCTGGAAACAAACATATGATTTAATCTCTGAATGGCTCGTTTAATATTTAAAGGATGGGTTATTGTTACTGCATTTCCAAAAAAATGTCTAATGCACAAACTGTTGGGGTCCATTAGTCCTCACAGCATTCACTACCATTTCTCAATGTTCTTTAGAATGCGCTGAGGGAGAAATAGAAGAGAAAATGAAAGGGAAATGTAAAATGTGTAGGTGAAATACAGCAATGCTCATAACAAAAAACACAATTCAATTCAGTCTTCTCGTTTTATATTAAATAATGGAAAGAAGAAGTTCAATTTACTCAATAGACACGCCTTTGAGAATGTCTAGCCCCAATGGTATGCAATTAATGACACAGCACTGCACTTTCATCCCATGCCCTTGTTCATTAGCTACAACTTACACTATCCCATTCCCTTGTTCATGTTTACAATTTGCCATGATTTACGAGAGTTCTCACCATAGGCTACTGGGAGCTGTTTTGAGTTTAAATTATTGTTTTATATGCTATTGGTTTTATTTTTGTATTATGCTGTGTGTTTATTTTATTTGTTGCTTCAGGCACTTTGTGCCATATGTAAGCTTCCCTGAGTCCCTTTGGGAAGATGGAGGCGGAGTACAAAAATAAAGTTGTTGTTGTTGTTGTTGTTGTTGTTGTTGTTGTTCCAGTAATCTACTACAAGCTTCTAAAAAATTACAAATCTGAAACCAATGTTGTCATTCCATGCTAAGGGAGCATTAGTACTGTATATATGTTCAGATAAAGCTAACCCATAACGGAATAAATCTCCTTAAACAAAATACACTTCTGGTGTCCAGTACAACCTCCACTGTTTCCTAATGCTGTATTGCTGGTTTTTCCGTATGCATAGAACAAGGGTTTGTGGAAAACAGGTATATCATTCATACACACACACACACACACACACACACACACACACACTTCTACTCGGTTTCAAGAAGTTGCAAGAGACCAAAGGTGCTCCAGTTAGCTTCGTCATTAGCTAACTTTCCTTGTCCATTCACTTCTACAGGGGTGAATTCTTATTGATTTATACATAATTATTAAAGAGGTTGAATAGCAAGGGGGATGAAATAGCACAAGATCCTGGGCACCATAACTATTGAATAATATATGGAGTGTGAAGTGGTTCATGTTTGTTAATGAAGTCTTACAAATATTTTAAGCCGCTGCTGGGATCCTTGGCAACCCCATTAGCATAGGAGGATTAAAGAATCACACTGTCTCTTCATAGAAATCAAAATGTCAAAGGTAAAAATAGTAATTAAAAACTAAAAAATTGAAAAAAAATATAACACAAAATAAAACAGCCAATTTTTAAGCAGCCCACAGAAATGTGCATAGCTCCATTAGAGGAGCATAAAAAGCTACAAGCGAATCAAGCTCACCAGAAGGCAAAATAGCTCAGTGGCTTCCTTATCAGAGGCATGGGGTGCAATGAATCTATTCTGGACTTTACTCCAGCCTTTAAAGGAGCTAATTTGGGAATAGAGTTCAGCATCTTGTAGAGTATCTACATGGTAGAAATAGTACTGTTTGACATCACTTTAACCGCCATGGCCCAAAGCTATGGAATCACAGAACTTGTAGTTTGGTGAGGTACCAGCATGCTCTGGAAGACTACAAAACTGCAATTTTGATGATTCCACAACATTAAACCAGGACAGTTATAGAGATGCCAAACTGCATCAGTTCTACAGCGTACATGCATCCCTTGATAGCTCCTTTAAAATCTAGACTAAAACACAAATCAGATTGGTTGTTGTAGGTTTCTCGGCCTGTATGGCATGTTCTAGAAGCATTCTCTCCTGACGTTTCACCTGCATCTAAGACAGGCATCCTCAGAGGTTGTGAGGTCTGACCTCACAACCTCTGAGGATGCCTGCCATAGATGCAGTCAAAAAGTCAAGAGAAAATGCTTCTAGAACATGGCCATACAGCCTGAAAAACCTACAGCAACCCAGTGGTTCCATGAAAGCCTTCGACAATACAAATCAGATTTATTACACCCCTTCAGAGTGAAGCCAGTGGCTATCCCTGGCCCACTCTAAAATGACCCACTTACATAATGTGTCCAGAAAGGCTTTCTTTGGAAGGATATTCAATAGCAAAGATTGGGAATCAGGTAGCTATCCAGAAGTTGAACTGTTACATGATTTTTGTTTCTGAGTTATAAAAATAATTGATTCTATCAAAAAAACATGGAAAAAGTTTATTAAATTTTGTTTTTGCGGGACACCCTGCAGGACATTCTGCTATAGTTTTTCAGTGAATATCTCAAGAGAGTCTCAACCAATTCAACATAGTTTGTGGCAGCCACAAAAACAAAGTTTCTCGAGTATAACAACTACTTTCAAAGTAAGTGTTGCACAGTTAAACAGAAAATAATACCTTCAGACCAGAAGATTTTTTTTCAAAATTTTTACATAGTGTAATTCCTGATTTCCTCAGTCAGCATAGTTTATATTGATCAAAAGTGGGAGTGGTGGATTAACTTTATCTATAGGATCACATGACTCTGAATCTTGTCCTAAGACTCAGTGCCACTGCTTAAAGGAACCCTCCTCGTGACATTGTGAAGGAGACAGGGAAGCACTTGTCTTGTGGAAGAATACCTGGTAGAAATGACATATGGGAAGAAGCTGTTGAGAATACAATGTCTTGACAGTTGTATTGTATGGTTCTCTGGATTGATTGTATCAATAATTGATGATTTCATAACTAAATCTTTCAAACAATTATAAGTAAAACCATTAATATGATCTGTGTATAATCCCATTGCACTTCTAATGAAACACCTTTTCAATTCTGAAATACATAGTGCTTTATAATGCATTCTTTTAAATCAGATATGGTACCAGCTTTCTGTTGCTAGTATATTTTTTGTGCAGGATTATGCACATTTTTCTTAAGTGTTTTTGTGGGGGTGGAGCACCTAGGCCATAAACTGCTGAAGAGGCTGGGGAAGGCGCTATAGAGTGGCAGAATATAAATAAGAATTTCCTCCTGTATATAACGGTGCTCCATGCAGTCATGCCAGCCACATGACCTTGGAGGTGTCTATGGATAACACTGACTCTTTGGTTTAGAAATGGAGATTAGCACTCATCCGCAGAGTTGAACCCAACTAGACTTAATGATAGGGGAAAACCTTTATCTTTACCCTACCTGTATATAAAAAGTTCCTTCCTCTCATTCATACAGCAATATTTTTGACTTCAAAATGTCATTTTAAAATTAGATATTACTAGTGATAATACTACTGGCCTAGCTTATTTCACTATTCTTTTTAAATGTTTGAGGCATTGTTCCTTGTAAAATCCCAGACTGTGAATAAGTTCTTGATTTTCCTTGGATAATTAGGCTGAACCATTCCATCTGCATGTTTAAGTGTTGCTTAAATGAGTAATGGGGATTATTTTATACAGAGATGTGTATATGCCTTGCAATAATTCACAGTCTGCTTGCTACGTTATGAATTATTACTAGCCACATATATTACGGAGGAGTTCTCCCACACTTTTGCTTTACTACTTGTCCTAACATTAACCTACAGATCACTGGAATGGAATATAATTCTGTGTATATAACATTCTTAGTGGTATTTTTGCTGAAAAAAGGCAGGCCTTTGCTCGAAGGAATTTCTAACTCCTTAAATTTAGCTCATTGAATGCAACAGTAAGAAATTTGGCAGACAGAGGGAAGGAACTGTAAGAGCGTGGATTTAAAAATATTGTGAGCCGTGAGCAAATTCAGAAATACCAGTTTTGACTTGTGTTTTTGAAAGCACTGAGACTACATTACTTTTAAACTTAACTAACATTTATCTAGCCTATTTTAAGATTAAGCAAACAGAAAAGTAAAAATAAAAGGAAGGGTAATGTATATACATGATACATGGAAAGGTTGAACTGATGACTAATTCCTATGCTCCTGAACTCATTCAAAGACATTTACATGAAAGTTAGCTCAGTTTCTTGGGAGTAACTTCTGCTGCATGAAATGTGCTTCTGACTGCTGTTTTTATATCTTTGGTCCCTGCGGAGTCTTGGCTATTTTGTTGTTCTGCCACATAACTTTGCCATGGTTTCATATCCAGTGAGATATCTTTATGTTAGAGTCTCCTGACCTACATTTGATAGAATCATAGAATCATAGAGTTGGAAGAGACCCATAAGGACCATCCAGTCGTACCCTCTGTTATACAGAAAAATATACCCGTATATTCCGGCATATAAGACGACTGGGCGTATAAGATGACTCCCAACTTTTCCAGTTAAAATATAGAATTTGGGATATACTCGCCATATAAGACTACCCCTCTTCCACCACACACCAAATAAAATTTTTAAAAGCATCAGATTTGATTTCAATATGGTAATTTTCCTATTACTGTACCTCCTTCTCTGCCTCTCAGATCTCGCACCTGTGCACCTGCACCACTTCACTGCAGTCTTCAGGAGCGAGATCTGAGAGGCAGAGGAGGAGGTACGGTAATAGGATACAAGGGTGGGCCAGACAGGTAAAAGAGGTGTGTTTTTTTGGGCCCAGAGCCATCCTATCTCTTTTTTCCATACCCCGGACCCCCCGGATGCCTGCAGCTTCCTCCGTCCTTCACTTACACCTTCCCAGTGAGGCACCCCTTCACCTCACCATTGGGACTGCATTAAGTCCACGAATCCTGATGAATGGATTTTCTTCTACCATACTTGTACAGTGAGGACCTTAATGCTTTCATACAGTTGCTGCATATGGCAGGGATGTGGCCACTGCCATTTTTGAGCTCCCCCCACAATATGCAGCAACCACAGATTCTCCAATCCAGATTGGAAGTTTCAGCACCTGCTCTATAAGATGATTCCCGGCGTATAAGACTACTCCCACATATAAGACGACTTCCATGCATAAGGCTACTCCAGCGTATAAGACTACTCTTGCGTATAAGACGACCCCTGACTTTTGAGAAGATTTTTTTGGGTCAAAAAGTAGTCTTATACGCTAGAATATACAGCAATCAAAGCACTCCAGACAGATGGCAATCCCCCTAGCTTCATCCTCTGGAGTCCTGGGGCTAATATTTCAGTTTAAACAGTTTAAGTGCTAATTTTACTCACTGGAATAACAGCGTAATGCTCTAGTAGAAAATTCAAAGCACCAGGCCCTAAGATTGCATTTGATTAAACCATGAATCATAGAGTTATAGACGAATTGGAAAAGACCTTGTGGGCCATCCAGTCCAATCCCCTGCCAAGAAGCAGGAAAATCACATTCAAAGTACCCCCGACAGATGGCCCCCCATCCTCTGTTTAAAAGCCTTCAAAAAAGGAGCCTCCACCACGCTGCTGCTGAACAGTTCTCACAGTAAGTTCTTTCTAATGTTCAGGTGGAATGATAGTTGAAGTGGAAGCAAACTGCTATAGCACAATAGCTCAGACCGGTAGGAAATTTATATGCTGTCTAGTAAGTCTTATTATACCTGTAATCTGTATTCTGGTAGGAGAGCATCCCATTGTCTTCATGATGAATAGAACAATCTTCTTCCAGAAGAACCTAGCTGGATATTTATTTAGGTCTTGAGGGACCCTTCTTTCCATCCCGCCACCTTAAGATGTAGCAGAGGACCTTCTTGGTGGCTGTACTCAGGTGTGGAGCTCCCTTCCTAGAGAATTCAGAGTGATTCCTTCCTCGTTGTCTTTCCAGCAAAATGAGAAGACGTTTATTGTTTTGAGTTTTGGAATTGTTTTGGAGTTTGTTGTCTCTGCGTGTCTTTCTGATGTATGGTGCCCCTAAATGGATCCTGTCATGGGGTTTTCATGACAAATTTGTTCAGAGGAAGCTTGCTTTTGCAACCTTCTGAGATTGAGCGAATGTAAATGGGTTTCCATTCCTGAGCAGGGACTCAAACTCTGCTGTCCAGGATCATTGTCCGACACTCAAACCATTGCGCTACATTTGCTCATTCGTACTCTTTCATAGGGCTTTAAAAATCTTTTTTTTTCTATTGATCTATTAAAATCCAACTTTTCCTTATCTTTAGCAATGGGAGCTTTTATTTGTATCTGTTTTTAATGTTTGTAGGCTACCTTGAGTCCTAAAGTTGGGAGAAAGTGAGCTATAATTAAGCAAAATAACAACAGCAGCAGTAAGAATATTAACAGCAATAGCAATATGTCTGCATCCAGTGAAAATTGTGGCATCTATAGTACTGTGCCGAAAGTTATCATTGTGTAGTTGTAGTCAGCAAAATTCTTATTTTGTGCGAAAAAGCTTTAAAAGGTGCATAATATGAGATCTTGCAGTCATGCTGTATAGTTACAAAGTAAATAAGATGTATTGGTTTTCCTCCTATCTGCCCTGCAATCCTTTGACATTCTTGTATACTTGAGAACAGTGTAAGTCAGTGGAAAAAAGTGTAGTCCATCTTGGCTCTCAAGCGGAGGCAGTTGCTTAGTTGGTAAAAGCAATTTCACCACTAGTATATAGAAATTGCTAATGCAAGGGCTTCCCTGTTAATCTGTCAGATGGTCTTTGGTGTAGGTGTCAATTTCACAGAATGGTGGGAAGAACATACTTCATGTTTATTTTTTTTAATCCACTTCCAATAGTTCCTGAGCAACAGCTGACCTTCTTACGTGAATGTTCTGCTTTAAGTTTTATTTCACGCTATCTCTGAGCACATTTGGTCCGAGTAGTTGCTTCGTTTGGGATATTGGTATTAAATTTTTATGTGGCAAGAGGAAATCCTGTTTTTTGGATGGGAGTAAGTGAGAGGAGGTGAGTTTAATGCCTTGTTGCTAAAGGGAGTTAAGCCTTTGATGTTATTAGGAGTTAATCTTCCAGTTGTATCTTCAGCAACTTTCCACTGAGAAATGTAGCTGCAGGATGCCCTGCATCTAAATCTCAAACTCATGGAAAAGCTGTAGTGGCCTCGGCCTAGTTTGATTTTAAAAGTGCTCAGGGCTTTCGGTAATTTATTGTTCCATCAGAAGATGTCAGGTCATGCACTCTGTATCCAAAGGCTATACTGCAGACTTACTCACACTGTGCATGTCTACTCCCTTCTTGGTAAAATATGAAAGTACACCAGGGTTGCAGCTGTGAAGATGAATTAAAGAGCTGTGCCCATGTGCAAGGCTCTAAATAACAAGCCTAGAAATTAGTGTCTTAAACAGGTAGGGAATTTGAAAAGTTCCGCTAATTACCCTTGCTAAAAATGGTTGTAATTTATGGCGAGCTTCCTTTCTGCAGTTTGGGCTTGATATTTGCAGACTCTACAAATTAAAAGCTTTGATCTCCCCATTTTTAGTATTTAATAACTATGTGTCCCTGTATAAAAGAACTGAGTACAAATAGCATTAATTTTATCTGGATTCAGCAGGAGTTGCTTTCTTCTAACTATAATAATTTTTAAAGAATATTCTCTCCATTTCCTTTCATTTATTTGAAACAACTAAATTAGTCTACTGGTGGATAAACTCAATCAAGAAAGCCATGGCCCTGAGTTTGCAAGACCTGAGCAGGTCTGTTGATAACAGAGTGACTTGGAGATGTCTCATTGTTAGACTTGCCATGAGTTAAATTTGACTTCATGGGAATCAACAACAACACAAATTTAGTCTTCAGTAAGTAGGAAGGTCACATAAACAAACTGAAAAAGATCAGAAACAATAAGGAAGTGAAAATTCAAGAATAGACTACAACACAGAACAAATAACTCTCGGCGGAATGGACTTGAAGACAAATCAACCTTTCTTACCCCACCCTAACCCCTCCTCATTCCAACTTCCCTAACCCAAACCAATTTTTTCTCTGCCCCATCTCTTCCCCTCCTACTCTTCCGTACCCACTCCCCTTTACCTGCCTTTACCCACTTTCCACCTATATTTCCTATTTTCCTTTACACCGATATGTTCCCCCTCTTTTTATGTTATTTTGAAAAAGTTCTAATAAATATAATAAAAAAAACAAATTTAGTCCTCAGTATATTAATATGACTTCATACTTGTTAGCACAACATGACAAGCCAGGGATTTGCTAGTTCACACGCTCCATCACTGCAGTGGCAAACCTAAACAAGATGGAGACATCCATTGTGACTTATTGTGCAGTAACTGTTTTGTTTCTCTCCTTAAAAAAGCTCAAATAAATTAACCAAGAAGGAACTCTGGATTTTTTTCTAGTTACTAGAAGAAAAATAAAAATCCGAGATAGGTAGCTGATATATGAACACATTGCACAAAACTGTTCTCCAAAGTTTGTTTAGTTTCAGCATGACCCTTTAGTTCAGGCTTGTTCAACCATTGTCCCATGGGCTTATGAATACAGCCCAACACAAAATTGTAAATTTACTTAAAACATTATAAGATTTTTTATACACGGCCATAGAATGGAATGGCTGTGTATTATGTTATGTCTACAAATATCAGAATACTAGCTGTTCTGCCCCTACACTATCTTAACTACATGGAAGGTGAACTGACTTTGCAGGGAACAAATTGGAGACTATATAGTTGAATCAAATAAGAATTTATTAATTGACAAGAATTTTAGACATTTTCTCCTCCTGAGTTTCACTACAAAGTCTTTATGAGGAGAGGAAAAGTCTTTGAGAAAGAAACACAGTTCTGAGGCTCTTGAATCTTTTATTTCTTCTTATTGTCTCTTTCTTGTATGGCGCTCAGTTATCATTAAGACAATCTCAATATTTAACTCTGACTGGACTTGAATACAGCTCTGACTGGACATGAATACAGCTCCAACTGGATGTGCTGCTTTGTAGACCTCACGGCCTTCCTCTCTCTTCACCTTCCCAAGAACCAGAAGTGCCTTGCCAGAGGTGCTGCCCCAGAGGGGATTCTTAAAGGGGCCGAGTGACGGAGGCTTCAATGATTACTTTTAATATACATGTGCTATTGTGATACTTTTATGCTTATGTTGTTTTGTTAATTTTATGTTACGCTGTTTACTTTGTATGTGTCATGATGTTACTTAAAACCACCCTGAGTCCCCCTCGGGGAGATAGAGCGGTATATAAATAAAGTTTTGTTTATTATTATTATTCAAATGCAAAGAGGTTGTCTAGACTGACCCGCTCAGAAACTGTACATAAAATATGAATCCCTCTAACTAAAAAGGGCTTAACTAGGGGTGAACATTGAGGGTCTTCATGGAGCACGACACTAGCCATGATTTGCATTATAATTGCAAAGAGTTCAGCCAGAAGACTTGTTCAATAATTTTTAAAACCCCTCTGAATGTGGCGGTGCATAATTAGGATTATTATGTGAGGAACTTTTTTGTTGTTGTTTATCTGTGGCAGCAGATATCATGAAAATTATGCATGGACTTTTTAAATCCATCAGTTAGTGTTAGTGTATTTTGTGTGTGGCCCAAGACAATCCTTCCAATGTGGCCTAAGGAAGTCAAAAGGTTGGACACCCTTGCTCTGGATGTTGGGCTGAAACTCCAGGAAATCTTAGCCAGTGTATCCAAGGATAAGAAAGTCTGAGAGCTGCAAGGTTGTTTCTACAAAATCACTTTTTCAGAGTGGTGATGGCAGCAGATGCTTCATAATCATTCAGATGAGTTTTCTGGTTTCCAGGGAATTTATAAGACTCAGCAATGATCAAGATTGCCATAACAAACATATTTTTATTCATCACACCTGAATAAATACGTTAAAGATGACATGAATAAGATTAAGAAAAGAACGAAATGTTGTTCAACCTGACAGAATTGACAAAATTAGTATTTTTTGCCTTTCCCATTCATTGTTGCAAGAAAATGTGTCGCTAACCTCAAGCAAAATTTTGAGGTTTAAAAGACATTTTCCAAGAAATAAAGCACACACACAAAAAAAAGCAGTGTGCTTATTTTGAAATGCAAATAAGTGGAAATATACATAAATTGGTGGAAAATCCATGGAAACATAAATTGTATAAATTAAGAGGAAAATGTATGTGGGTTACAGGGAAACTCAACCAAATTGAAAATCAGAGCCTTTCATACACAAGAGATTTTCACTAGTAAGTTTGAGCAACACAACAACAACAACAACATAGATTGCTTGCTTTCTTGCAAACGGTTCTGTTTTAGCTAGTGGGCAGTCTTTCTACAAAGCCTGTCAGCTAGTTTTACAACTGCGTGGAAGCTTTATTTTGATTCTTATTCAAGCCTAACTTTCAGTCCACAAAGGCTCTCTGATTTTGTAAAATCCAAACATGCTAAACTCATGATTGCAAGCCTATTTCTCATTCAGGTAAAATCTTTAATCCATCAGCAAACAAAGTCCAGACTACATAATGTGTGAAAAAGTCTAATATGACCTATTCAGTTTTGTTTCTTCCACTGCTAATGCTACAATGAGTTTAATTTGGGTTTTTGTTTTGGTGGTGATCATTAATGGACAAGAATCCATTAACAGGCTAGCATATAATAAGCATTTTGAATATACTGTATTTCTTCACGTCTTAAGTTGCAACTTTTCCCCATATAAACATCTCTAAAAATTGACTGCACCTTGGAATCATGGGTGCTTTTATGTGTAAGTGTTTTTGTGTTGGTGGCACTGATATTAGTGTGTGTCTTACTATCAAAGATATCTTGGAATCAAACAAATATGCTATATTTTCCTGATAGCAGTTTCTCTATTGGCAAGTAGCAGTATTCCACAATTTAGTGCTCTCCAAATATACAGAACTCGGGTGTAGCTATGGGGGGAGCTGGGGTGGCAAAATGGGGGTATTGCTCTTAGAATAAGAATTCTTCACCTCAGATTCCTTTCATTCCCAGAATTCCTTGCATTGGGTAGTGAGACATTGAAAATAATTCAGGTTTAGAATTCTTCTTTGCAGTATTCTTATTCATAGAAACAAAGTTGTGAGAAACCACATGAGTCATCCAGTTTAAGCTTCTACCATGCAAGAACACACCATCAAAGCTCTCCTGACAGATGTCCATCCAGTCTCTATTTAGAAATTTTCTGGGAAGGAGACTCCACCATACTCCGAGGCAGCATGTTGTTCCAATGTCAAAAGCTACTGTCAAGAAGGCATTCCTAATGTTTAGGTGAAATTTCTTTTTCTGTAGTTTGAATCCATTGCTCTGTGCCATATTCTGTGAGCAGCAGAAAAAAAAGCTTGCCCCCTCCTCAATGTGATATCCTTCCAATATTTAAACACTGTTTTTATGTCACCTCTTAACTTTCTCTTCTCCAAGTTGAACATCTCCAGCTCCCTCAGCCACTCCTCATAGGTCATGGCTTTTAGACTTTTTACCATTTTTATTGCCCTTCTCTGAACACATTCCAGTTTGTCATTACTTTTCTTGAATTGTAGTGCCCAGAACTGGACAAGGTATTTTAGGTGAGCTCCTACCAAAGCAAATTGTCTGCTCCTTTTCTTTTCTTGAACTATATTTCTAAATGCCTTTCCTTGCCACCTACCATGACCCTGGAAATATAGCTAGCACACCCACAAGATTTTGGGGCAATGTTAGCCTTAAACACTCTCCTTGTGGTTTATGGCTTCAGACATAACCAGGTCATGTATGCAGTGGCTTGCTATGTAATTTGAGGGGTTTTGTCACATGACTTCAGATCCCTTTTTATAACTTCTGTGATCTGAAGAATGGCTCCACATGCAACCTTGAGTGAACCCAATGCGTCTTCCCCTATAAATGATGGTGGTGAATCTGTATGTATGGAGATTTCACCCAAGTCACCCTTTTACCAGGGACTGCATGTACTTGGCCTGAATGATCCCATTGAAAGTGTGCAAGACTAGCCACATTTGCAAGTCAATATGTTGTATCATCTTTAAAGCGAAATAATTTTATGTAGCTTCATTAGCACATATAGTTTTCTATCAGATATAATGAGTACTGCAATTCAATAAAGTTGTTCATATTTCAGAAGAGCTGTGTGGAGTAAGAAATTATTTGTTTTCTTGTTTCAGGTATTTGCAGGGATGAATGTCTACTCGGCTGAATTTGAAAAAATAAAAGAAGAATACAGTGTCCGGGGATATCCAACCATCTGCTATTTTGAGTCAGTCTCAATTTATTCTGCATACAGATACTTTTAAAATAACATCACCTGTTTCGTATTTATATGTTTATATATTGTAAATTCCTGGCTTGATTTGCTTACAGAAAAGGAAAATTCCTGTTCAACTTTGAAAACTACAGTGCCACAGCAAAGGACATAGCAGAATGGTTACAAAAGTAAGTACCCCCCTGTTCAAACAGCTCCACTGACTTCCGGTAGCTTTCTGGTCTCAATTCAAGGTGCAGATTATCACCTACAAAACCCTAAACGGTTCAGGACCGCATCTTCCCCTATGAACCAGCATGTACCTTGAGATTGTCTGGGGAGGCTCTCCTCTCGCCACAGTCTCAAGCACGGTTGGTGGGGACAAGGAAGAGGGCCTTTTCGGTGCTGGCCCCCGGCTCTAGAACTCCCTCTCTAGGGAGATCAGACAGGCCCCCTCCTTGCCCATCTTTCGCAGAGGATTAAAAACTTGGCTGTTCTGTCATGCCATTGACTAAGCAGTTTCACCAGAGAACTATCTCATTCCTACTCTAAGCTTTTTGTTAATTGATACTTTCTTAAGAGTATCCCTCAGCCACTGTTCATTTGAATTCAGCATTTTCCACTGGCTCCATTTCAGAAGTGTTGGAAGGTGGACTATCTCTCTGTTGCTATATCACAAAAAGAATTTGGTTTACCTGACAGTGTATGAGTCATTTGGAATCTATATATGGCTTTTGGATTCAGATTGTATCCACAGTTCTAATGGCTTGAACATATTCATGCATTTGGTCTCCTGACAAGACTTCATTTAAAACTATTAGTTCTGCTGGAACATGGACAGAGTGCATGTTTATGTAGTTGGACCCGATGTATTATGGAGGTGCTGCGTACGAGGATTAATATGGTGGTGCAGATGGGAAAAGAGTTGAACAAATCCTAAAAACTCAAGATTCTTCACATGTATTTTCTGATTTATTCTACACCAACATTGCATTGCCCAAATTAGAGATTTGGGAATAGGGCTGATGTTGAAGAAATAATGAATTGCCTTAGGCAGCTTTATGAGTTCTTAGCTATGCTGAGATTTGCGTGGTCACATCGAGCTTATGTTCTCCGGTATTATTCCATGCTAGATTGGCAGCCTTGATTGTCTTTGATCCCTTGAAAACCCCTGTTTCCACATGTATAATGGGGTGAGTGGAATATTGTCCATTTTTCATCTTTTCCCACCTCTTAATACTGTATAGGCAGTTCCCAAGGTAAGTTCTGTAGGTTTGTTCTTAAGTCAGAACAGGTACATTTTAAAGTGTAACTCCAGCCATATATATATACATGGGCCCCTGATGGTGCAGCGGGTTAAACCACTGAGATGCTGAACTTCCTGACAGAAAGGTTGGTGGTTCAAATCCTGGGAGCGGGGGGAGCTCCCGCTGTTAACCCCAGCTTCTGCCGATCTAGCAGTTCGAAAACATGCAAATGTGAGTAGATCAATTGGTACCCCTTTGGCAGGAAGGTAATAGCTCCCAATGCAGTCATGCCGGACACATGACCTTTGAGGTGACTAGAGACAACGCCGGCTCTTGGATAAAAGTTAAGTCACAGGTCAAGATACATGGGTCAGTTCCGGAATAGGTTCCCAGCACAAAGGCTGTGGTAAGAGGTCAAATCAAGAAGTACTTCCACCCCATTACTCCCCTTTACCCAAACCTGAGAAAGAAGGATAGTTTTCCATTCTTCCTCTCCTTTTTCAACCCAAGTCGTGTTTATCAGCAACACTGGGAAGTCTGAAGAATGTGGTACACCTGCCATTTTGCACATTTGAGACACAGCAAAGTGGCAACGGCCATTTTTAAGAAGGGCTTCCTACATATGTTTATCTGTAGTGAGATTATTTACTGTAAAAATCTGTCTGCACATATTTAAAATGACCTTTTTGGTGGATGCCTAATAGAGGCAGGTGGCTTTCCTTGCTTTTCCCTCCCACCCCCTTTTTCCCAAGCTTCCTTCTCATACTTTTTTCTCAATTATATTCATTTCCTTATCTGTATTTGTTTAGATGTACACATTTAAGACCAGCAATGCATCCCCCACCTTGTAGCCCCTCAAATAAACAGATCATCTGCTTCTCGTTAGCTTTCGCTAAGTATTCTTCTTCCATGCATTTTTAAAATTACAGGAAAACATTTGTTTGGGACATGCTTCTAAGTTTTCCCTTGACTTTTATGTGAGGCCAACTTATACATGAGTCTAAATGGTGTTTAAAATCGTTTCAGCCTCTGCATGTGAATTATATTGTTTTCTGCACTTCAAAGAGAAAGGGATATACTTTTGTAGCTATTTTTATATCCAATCCTTAATGGTAAAATTGTTCTTGTCCTCATCACTGCTATATGATATTTGCACTTTCCTCATTAGTTCTATTCTCTAATGTTATGGCACCAACCCACGATGAGACACTGAACGTTGCATTTGGTTGTTGGTTCTGATGTTTGTTTTATATATTGTGTAATGTTGTTTTTATTTCATTATATTGCTTTTGCTATTATTTTGTTAATATGTATTTTAATGTGATATGTTTAAACTGTTCTCTTGGGCTTGGCCCCATGTAAGCTGCCCTGAGTCCCTTCGGGGAAATGGAGGCAGGGTATAAAAATGAAATAATAATAATAATAATAATAATAATAATTATTATTATTATTATTATTAGCACAACAAGATTAGGACACAGCAAACAAGGTCACTATGCTGGTTGTTGTATTGGATCACATGTCGGACACTTCCCAAGTGTCTAGGACTGTGTGATGTATCGGCGAATAATGTGTGCAGATCCCAGCAGGGTGGCCTTTTGCCGCTGACAGATGGTAATTTTGTCAGTGCCGATTGTGTTTAAGTGCAGTCCAAGGTCTTTAGGCACTGCACCGAGTGTACGGATCACCACTGGGACCACCTTGACTGGCTTGTGCCAGAGTCTTTGCGGTTCATTCTTTAAATCCTCACATCATGTCAGCTTTTCCAGTTTTTTCTCTTCAATCCTGCCATTGCCTGGGATTGCAACATCGACGATCCATACTTGATGTTGTTGTTGTTATTATTGATTCCATGTAAGAAGTTCATAGTTAATAACTCAAGCCAGTGATTGCATATATAGAATTTAATTTCCTAGATTAGTGGATCCCAACCTTAGGTCTTCTGAATGTTTTGGATCTCCAATTCCGTAATTTCTTACAGTTGACCAAAGTGGACAAGGTTTCTGCGGGTCCCAAACCTTGTCCATTTTGGCCAACTGTAAGAAATTCTGGAATTGGAGATCCAAAACATTCAGAAGATTAAATGTTATCCTAAGTTCTAGGGCAGGATAATGGCCTGCAATGTGCCTTTATTTGTCCTGGGTGTTTTGGATGAGTCTATGTACATCAAAGCTGGAAGAGGTAATTATTCAGGAACACTATGCTTCTGGTTACTTATTGCATAGATCCATGAGGGAAATTTTGTCTTTAGCAATAATGTATTTTTTGGTCTACTAAGAGAGCAGCATGTAGTACAGGGAACAAGATAGAGAAGTTCTTTCTTCTTCCGTGAGCAGTGGAGTCTGCCTTCATCACCTGTAGCTTTCTCTTTGCCTGTTGGCTCAGCAATGATGCCCTTATCTCTTGGCTACCACATGCAGAACATTAGAAGTGTCTAGAGTTCTTTTCTTGCTTCTTCATTCCTTCAATCTGCCTACATTATGGACTGATAATCCCTGTAATATGCATTGCTTTTATATCGGTGCTGTGACAGCTAGTGAATGCAGCGACTGAAGGCACAGCAGAACAGCTGCCGACTCTTCCCAATGATAATCTCTGCTAACAAGCCACTCTGGGCTTTGGCTGATATTTCAGTCGTCCAGAGCAAAAGACAGCTGTTTGTCCTCAATTAATTTCCAATGCACGCTTAATAGTTTCCCAAAAGGCAAAGTGATGCAGCAGCTTTTCTTCCCTTCCCTGAAAGAAATCAATATTGGGCTGGGGAGAGGAATAGATTAATATTCAAAATCCGTCCTTTGCTTTGGAAGCTACCCATAATTGAGGTTGCGGAGTATAATTTGTCTACAGTGTAAGCCTGGAACATAGGCACAGTAATAGTAATGAATTGCTCAAAAGAGTCTGTAGTATGAGTAGCCCAATGCTCTGGGCATTGATTCAAAAAGGCCTGAAAAGTGTAATTGAAGAATGGTGGGACATATGTAGGCTCTATATGGGATATAATAAACCTAATTAAAAAGAATAACAGGAACAAATCACTTTGCCAATTAATTCAGCCTCCTGTTACAGACTGATAGTGGATTTACCAAAAAAAGTGGGGGGGGGGGAAGCTTCTTTCAGCCTTGATAAAGGGCTTGTGAATGTAAGACTTCCAGTTATTTTGTACCTGCCGACTACTGCAAGTTCATGAAAAATAAAGAATTCATTATGTTTTGGCTCTCTTTAGAAGGCAGATCCAAGATTCCTCGTTTGAAAGGAGAAATAAATTATCTGAATAAAAACACAACTGAAGGAGAAGCGGGTAATATTTGCATGTGTTCAGAACATACCTGTTTCTGGGAGTAGAGCCAAGAAAGGAGAAACAAAGTCACATTTGCCCCATTGAAAAATAGTAGGGCTAGAGCTTCACATTTTCCTTCATGTCCATTCTTCTTTTTTTAAAGCTAATTTCCTTCCTCTTTCCCTAAATGGGACCCAAAATATCTTACAATGTAGGTTAAATTAAAATACAGCTAAAACATTTCTTTGTACAAGACTGCTTTTTAAAGCAATTACATTTAAAACCACTAATTTAAAACAGTTTTAAAGACTATAGAGCAGTGTTTCTCAACCTGGGGGTCCCCAGATGTTTTTGCCCTTCAACTCCCAGAAATCCTAACAGCTGGTAAACTGGCTGGGATTTCTGGGAGTTGTCGGCCAAAAACATCTGGGGACCCCAGGTTGAGAACCACTGCTATAGAGCATAATAATATACATAAAAATATAGCATCCCTTTAAAGACCTTTAGCTTCCAGTTAATAGCAAAGGGCATTCCTAACAAAAGTTTTTGCCTTCTGGAAGAATGAAAGAAAGGGGCCAACTTATTAGTGAGCTGGGGACAGCCACAAAGAAGACCCTCTCCTGTTCCCTCACTAAAAGTGTTTTGTGATGCTGGTGGGACAGAGGCTGGTTCTACACTGTCAATAATGCAGTTTGAACTGCATTATATGAACAATGTAGAAGCATATTATCCATTTCAGTGCCGTTCAGACTTCATTCAGCAGTGTAGAAACAGCCTGAGAAAATCCTTGAGGACCTTAACACTTTAGTTGGTTCATAGTCTTGGGTTGAAAGGTCACAGTGTTATGTTTGTCTGCTTGGGAATTAGAAACTAAAGCATTTCAAGATCTAAAAGATATTCAGCTATGGATAGTTGACTTTTTGTTTGGCTTTTGCTCTAATGCTACCTTCCAGAGATTTAGATGTGAAATATTAAACCTTGAGATTCTTTTGTAGTATCCTCAAGCACAGTTTACATAAGTCATGGGCAAACTTTTTTGCCTTGGGACCACATTGTGAGTTGGGAGGGAGTGTGGATGTGGGGGGGAGGGCAGGGCAGGGCCAGGAGGGGCGGGGCTGGGGTGGGTCATCCTCAGCCGTCCTTCTTATGTCTGGAGGAGGGCAAGACACAAGGTGACTGCACCGATCTGGCATAAGGACAGGCTACTCACCCCATCCTTATGCCGGGTAAGAGCACTCTGGAGGGTTCTCAGCTGCCATGTGCCTTCCTCCCATGTCCTTCTGTCAAAATGACAGGGGAAACTAGGAAGGTCGGAGGTAAGTGCCCAAGGGGGTGTGCCCAGCCTGCAGGCCTAAGTTTGCCCATATCTGGTTTACATGCAGAACCTCACCGTTATCGCTCAGTCAGTGAAAGACCTTGGCTTTAGGAAGTCACTGTTTGTAAACGTAGACAATATAGGGCTCTGTCTGGAATTGAGAGATTACAGCAACATGAGTAACGAGTGCTCTCCATTATTATTTTTGTGGCTAATAACCCCCCCCCCCCAAACAAAAAGACGTTACACCCAATTTCTTGCCACAAGTTTGTACCTAGGGGGTGTGGCATGGTTTTTGTTTTTTTTTGTTTTTTTGCCTCCACAATATTTTAGGCTCTATTAAACACATCATCCCTAACTGCTTCTTGTTGGAAGTTACCTATGCAATGCATTGTCCTCCTCTCCTTATGTAAATCCCTTCTCAGAACTGCTTTCTTGAAACAACCTTTATCAATAACACCTTCTGTATTGAAAATATGCCTAACAGCTTGTAACCGGATAAAAGGATATTACTTATCTTTTGAATCCTCAGTTCCTTCCTCTCTTAGCTCTTTGACCCTCCAGATAATTTTGCCCAAAACTCCCACAGTCCCATTACGCTAGTCATGGAAAATGGGGGCTGCTAGGAGTTGACATACAAAACCCCTCAAGGGCCAGCTTTTCCTCTCCAATGCTCTGTGGCCTCCTTCACACATAAACTTTTCAAAGACAAGGGCATTGCTCTTTGTTGAAGATGAATGAGTTTGTAAGGGCTTCAGGACAGAACTTTAAGACAGTTATCCAGGGTCCTTGATGTTGTGCCTTTTAAACTTATTCGTATAGCAATCTGGAGTTACAGCTAGTTATCAAGGGACCACATTTGCCAGTGGCCCTAAATTATTCAGGTTGTTTAGGTAGGAAGAGTATTGTGAAGAACTCTAGAAGAATCTCGTCAAACTGGAATAATGAAGAAAAAAATGACACATGATATTCAGTATAAACAAATGTAAAATATGACATGAACTTTAAAGTTACCACATACATTAGAATCTGAGTTGTTAGCAGAATCTTGGGATTGTGGTGGATAAAAAAAGTGAAATTATTGAGTTAGTGTGTGGGTAGGTTAAAAACTAGGTAAATTTCATATTTTGAAAGGAAACTGAAAAATCAAGCTGCCAATACTATACTGACCTTAAACAAAGTCATGCTGCTGCCACATCTGGAATAACGCCTATAATTCTGATCATCATACAGCTAACAGAGGGTATTCTAAAGATTGAGAAGGCTCAAAAGACAGTAATTATTAGAGTTATCAAACAACTGGGGAATTGCCCTACAACATTTGACTCTGCTTAGATTAGAAAAAGGCAAGAATGACATGATAGAGATGCATAAAATTTTACCTGATGTGGTGAAAGTGGATTTTCTCCCTTTGTCATAATACTACCTTATCACATTATCTTCTGAAATAGAGTAATATGGCAAGTGAAAAAAGTACTTCTTTACATAGCACATTATTAAAACAGTAAAACTTTCTGCCACACAATGTAGTGATGGCAGCTAATAAGGCTGGTTTTAGGAAGAGATTGAGGGGAGGATGGGGTCATAAATGACTACTAGTCGATATAACTATATGTCAATACTAATTCCAGAGAGGATGTGCCTCTATATATCAGTCTCTGTAGCATAAGGTGGAAGGTGCAGCTGCATTCATATCCTACAGGCTGGCTTCCTATGGGCCACTGTGTGGGGCTAGCTAGGCCTTTGTTCTGATCCAACAAGGCTCTTCTTATGTTCCTATATGTCCTTGCCAGCTGAATAAGCATGAAGTCTCCAAAAAATTAATAAATATGTCTTAACACATGAAGAAGCTCTCCTCAACTTGTAAGACTCCAAATGCCAGACTCTAAAATTGTTTAACACTTCCAGTGGTGGAACTATATATAGGATTATCTCCTAACTAAGCCCCTAACCATGATACTCACTTTTACAAAGTATGTTATGCATACCCAGTTCCTTGCTCACTTTTCTTCCTCATTCTCAGCAAAGCTGGAATATTTTTATAGCAGCATTGGTGCTGGGAAGATGGTGAAGAAGAGCTGGAAAAACACAGATTTCTTTTTTGTGCTGGGTTGCAGTTGGTGTCTAAGTTAACAATGCAAAAAAAAAAAAATGAGCTGGCAAAGAATGGGATTCTGCTCTAGTTGATCCTACTATGTAATTATATGTGCCAGAGATGGCCATGGTGTGCTTCTCACAAGAGCTATGACAGGCACTGATGACTACTGGACAGACCACAGGTTAATCCAATCCATGATTGCCATCAAGATTGCCCCCAAATGCAGACTCCAAAGAAGAGAGATAAGGCGTAAAATGAACACCCAAACCCTTCAAGAGCCCTCCAAGTGAGCCCTTCTCCAAACAACATTCAAGGGTCATCTACCTGTAGAAACACCCTGAAAATGTTGAGGAACATTGGAATAAACTGAAGACTCCATCTTCACAGCCTGTGAAGAAACCATTGGGTACCAAACTAAGGGCCCTTCTACACTGCCCTCTATCCCAGGATCTGATGTCAGATTATCTGCTTTAAAATGGAATATATGAGTCCCCACTGCCAGATATCCTGGGATAAACAGATAATCTGGGATCAGACCCTGGGATATAAGGACAGTGTGGAGAGGCCCTAAGAAACACCAAGACTAGTTTGATGAAAATGATAATGGGATCCAACAGTTAAGTGATAAGGAAGACTTCCAAACATGGCAGAGAGACACAAACTGTGCTGCCAAGAAAAAGATTTATGCTAATACAAAAGGTCCAAAGAAGGACAAGCAAACTCAAGAACATCTGGTGGACAAAAAATAAGACTCAAGAAATCCAACACTTTGCAGATGTCCATGATGCACAGGGATTCTTTAAAGCTACAAAAGTCATCTATGGTCCAAGAAATCATGGGATACACCCTCTACGTACATCAGATGGAATCAGACTTCTGAAGGACAAAAAAATCAATTGCACTATATTGGAAAGAGCACTACCATAAACTCCTTAACTGCAGCTCCAATGTGGCTGAAGAAGCTCTCTCGCAAATCCCACAACAACAAACCAAGTAGTGCCAGTATTTGAAAGAATCATAGAACTAGAAGTTTGGCCGCCAAAATATAAAGACTTATTAAAGGAAAATGAATGCATTTTGGAAGAAGCTTTAATTTTCTAGGGTTTTTTATTTACCTGATCTGATGTTGTACATATTACTAACTTTGGATAACAGGTTTGCTGAAACATGTTGGCCTGCTCTTCATTTTTGTGGGATAGGGTCCTATCCCTATTCTTCCTATGTTATTTCTGCCATTGGCCCCGACATTTCTGCTAACGAAGTAATGCCAGGCAACACATCTACTTAACTGAAGTATACCAGTATATTAATAATATAAGAGGTGCCTCTTATCTTTTATATATGCAGGTTATTTTTTCTACAGCAATTCTTAATTATTAACTATTTAAAATGAGACATTCACACTCATACAGCTGTTCTTCAGTCATTGTGAACTGTATCTTAAATTCAATATGCATAGCAAACAAGATCAAATATATATTGAGTACTCCAATTGGAAGAAGTTTGAAAAAAGGCATGTCTCCAAGAAGTAATGCACATAATGCTTTACCTGTGGTCTTTACTATAGAATTATCTAAAGTTATTCATACTAGGCTGATCCATCAGCCTGCTCTCTGTTTTCCCAAGCTGTCCTTTTTCATGGGAATTGTCTTGCTGACAGTGAGCTCTGTCACACGTCATACCTCAAGTAGGTTGAAGAGCATTTCCATGTCATAGAATCATAGAATCAAAGAATTGGAAGAGACCTCATGGGCCATCCAGTCCAACCCCTTGCCAAGAAGCAGGAATATTGCATTCAAATCACCCCTGACAAATGGCCATCCAGCCTCTGCTTAAAAGCTTCCAAAGAAGGAGCCTCCACCACACTCCGGGGCAGAGAGTTCCACTGCTGAACGGCTCTCACAGTCAGGAAGTTCTTCCTAATGTTCAGATGGAATCTCCTCTCTTGTAGTTTGAAGCCATTGTTCCGCATCCTAGTCTCCAAGGAAGCAGAAAACAAGCTTGTTCCTTCCTCCCTGTGGCTTCCTCTCACATATTTATACATGGCTATCATATCTCCTCTCAGCCTTCTCTTCTTCAGGCTAAACATGCCCAGCTCCCCAAGCCGCTCCTCATAGGGCTTGTTCTCCAGACCCTTGATCATTTTAGTCGCCCTCCTCTGGACACATTCCAGCTTGTCAATATCTCTCTTGAATTGTGGTGCCCAGAATTGGACACAATATTCCAGATGTGGTCTAACCAAAGCAGAATAGAGGGGTAGCATTACTTCCTTAGATCTAGACACTATGCTCCTATTGATGCAGGCCAAAATCCCATTGGCTTTTTTTGCCGCCACATCACATTGTTGGCTCATGTTTAACTTGTTGTCCACGAGGACTCCAAGATCTTTTTCACACGTACTGCTCTCGAGCCAGGCGTCACCCATTCTGTATCTTTGCATTTCATTTTTTCTGCCAAAGTGGAGTATCTTGCATTTGTCACCATCAAACATCTGTAATCATTGCCTTCCATTTAAAAATAATGCCAAGCTTTTTCAGGATGTGAAACACATGTGGGTTTCTTTACAGTTGCCAGGTATCACATCTGTCAGTGCTGATTCACACTGCTGATAATGTATGTGAAGATTTATAGCATTTATTTATCATACTTTATTTCCAAGAAAAATAGTATTGATTTGCTGATTAAGAATTCTATGTTGGCGATTGTGTGCAAGAGCCATACTTCTTTGGTGCTTTTATTCACCTTCAGGCTCTGATTGTTTGCCGCCGTTGTGCACATAAACATTTATATGTCTAGCTGTTGTGAAGTCATGTTGAAAAACAACCCAACCTATGACTACCTGTCTAAAGGCTCACAGTCTAAAATCTGCCAACCCAGGAGGAAAGTACTCAAGTGGATAGAGAAATATGGAAGAGCAGGTTTTGAAGCTTAAGAGTTTTTAGAGGAATTTCGAAAGATGTAGAATCAGCAACATTTTAAAAGCAATTGAAGAGGTGTGTTAGCTCATTTTGAAGATCCTTATGATGTTGCTGGAGTTCTAGAATTCTGGAATTCAACTATAGGTTTCTGAATATAAGAGCTAAGGGTGTGCACTTTGATGTTGTTACTTAGATTGCTCATTAAAGAATAACAAAAATACTTCCAGGACCAAGCCAGAGGTAAGGACTGAAGAGCATCATTTGTCAGAACATGGAATATGAGCTAGAAGAGTCCCTTTTGGATCTGAGCTCAACTGTGAGCTCACCCATCCCTGAACCACCCCAAGAGAGTACACTGTGTATATACAAAAGTCGACAGCAGACAGCAGTTATGACCATGGATAAATTGAGGGTCATTCTGTGGAGAGAGGAAAGCCTGAAGGGCCAGCCATCACTGCCCATCACCCCGATTTCCCCACCCAGACATTCAAAAAGGCGAGACGTGACTCCATGGCTGAAACAGTAGATGATTGTCAGGACTTATTTTAGATTATCTTCTAATGTTTACATATGTTGTTTTAATGTTATTTCAAATTATTGTTTAAATGCTTTTATTTGTTATTTGGGCAGGGAATAATGCCAGTTATGTAAGCCACGCTGAGTTCCATTTGGGGTGAGAAGGGTGGGATATAAATGTCATAAATAAATAAATTAACAGTTATCCTAAGATGGATTAATTTCTTGCCTTTCTTTGCTCTATTGAGAAAAAGGAATAGTTCCTTTTAAAAATAAGTGTTAAGATACAGTACCGACATTGAACCATGGATAAGTTAACCCAGGTTTTTGGAGTTCTTTTTTTTGTCTTAACATGTCTAGATTTATTAATGCTTCTGTAAGGTAGTGATAACACTCTCCAGTGTTACAGAATAATTGAGATAAATCACATAGAAATTTAGAAAATAATACTATGCAAGAGATACATATGTTTAGTCATTCCCTTATTTCTTTTAAGAAAAAAGTACAGAGCTATTTCATCATCATCATCATCATCATCATCATTTAATTACTTATTAATCGCCCTCCATCTAAGATGCTCTAGGTGATTTACAAGCTAAAATTGTAAAGGATAAAAATACATACTATTTAACTGGAAGAGAGACTAACTATAGAAAACAGGTTCTATGAATCTGGTTTTAGATTTGCATACAATTCTCACTGTCTTTAGTTTGTGTAAGGTGAAAAAATTATTTGGACTGATGCATAAAGTTAGATATGGATCTACCATTGAACTTTTTCATTAATGATTGGTACAAAACAGAGGTGGGAAAATGTGATTTGAAGATGACCTTCGGCCCTGGAGCTATTGTTGTGCCCCTCCAGCCTTCCAAGGCAGTCACACACATTTTGAATGCAAAATAAACATGTTTTCTTGAGGGATGGGGACAATTTCACCATGTTTTTGGGCCCTATGTAGGCACCCCTCCCCAAAACAGAAGTGAATCAGTTTAGCTTCTGTTGTAAAAATGCCCTGTTCTGGACATAAAAATAGCACATAGAGCCTTTAAAACACAGTATTTGGGGGTAAAAATGATTTTTTATGTGTGGGGTCAAAACTTTGAATGTCTCTAAGGGGACATTACAGCTCTGTAACCAACAGCTACCTTTCCTCAGTATAAAAGATTAGAAGATAGTATTTCTCAAAGTAGGGACTTGTCAAGACTAGAAAGCAAACAGGACGTAGTGACCTGAATATTGACCTAAGACTGCAGAAAACTTGCGTTCCAGCCACACAGGCACCATTGGTTTATCTTTGGGAAGTCACACTCTCTCAGCCTCAGGAAGGCAAGCAGCTTCTCAGTAAACCTTGCCAAGAAAACCTCATGATAGTTTTGCATTAGGGAGTTCTCTTGGGGTCACCCAACAATTACTCAAGAGTATTGTTGTTAGATAAACTGATGTAGTTTGGACCATTTAAAATGTAGACCTTCTTTTGGCAGTACAGTACTTCATTCTAGTGAGCAATTTCAAATTCATTTTCTTTATGAAATTAGATGCCATTCTTCTTTCCCAATTGTCCAATTTTCTGCTTCTCAAAATCCTGTGCACAATCTCTCTGTTGTTTCCCCCTTTACCTGATTGCTGCTACACAAAAAAGGCTATACATTTTTGGATATGCTGGGTTCCATGGGATGGAGGGTGTGTATTAATTTCCTATAACCTTTATTCTGAAGAGTATTTTCTGAATTCTTGCATTGAAAACAATGGCATTGTTCACTGATGTTGCTGGACTGCTTTTTCAATGTTGTTGTCAAATCGTAGTAGAATTATTATACGAAGAAAGAAGGAACTTAATAAACAAAGTCTGCTGTTCTATTATAAAGCTGTTTCTGTCGTACCACAATAATTTACACTGTTTCTACAACTTTCAATGGCTGGGGCTACCCCCACCACCACCACCACCACCTTCTTTTATCTGCACTTGAGTGATTATTCCTTAGAGAGGAGCATCTTTCTGTATCTAGTTAGTATGTTGCCTATTAACATATGCATAACTGGCTGAATTTCTTAAGATCCATTTGGCCGAAGCAGTCTCAATAGTACTTTGTTCTAAACAGTTCCTCTTTTTTTTTTTAAAGTCCTCAGCCACCTAAACCGCAGGCCCCCGAGACTCCTTGGCCAGAAGAGGATAATGCGATTTATCACCTAACAGATGATGACTTCGACAAGTTTATCAAGGAGCATTCTTCCGTCTTAGTGATGTTCTACGCACCATGTGAGTGCTGATCATTGTTCATATGCATGTTTGCATCATCCGTTTGGTGAATGGAACCTGGGAAGGGAATCTAACAAGTTTCAGTATTTGCAAATATGAGTCTGAAATGTCATTGCACTAATGTGTAATTCAAAAAGTCTTGCAAGGAATTGTTCACATAAAGGTGACATACCCAGGGCAGCTCAGAACTATGTAGTTCAATGAAAACCAGCATTTTTGTCAGAAACTATTGAAGAGGGTAATTGTGCAGTCATCTAGATATTGTTAGACTGCAAATTCCCAGCATTCCCCACCATTTGCTGTACTGTTTAGTTCTGCTCACAAAGGCCAACAACATATGGACAGCCACATGCACCTCATTGCCAAGCTTCTCTAATCTTGCACAGATGCCAAAAATAAAGGGGAAGGGAGGGAAGAAGACTTAGCTGTCAAAATAGGAATGCAAACAGACCTCTGTATTGAGGACCCAGATTTTTTTGCCAGGGAACTAGAGGGTACTGACCCAAATAATCTTGAAACTCACAGGTTAAATTAATAGACACAGGATCTACACACCATCTCTGACCTGCTTGATTTGCCTGTGTACCAGGAAAGGTAGGGGCGTGCACTGTGTAGTCTTCTATCCAAAATGTGATGTGTTGTAGTCCATAAAAGAAGGTGATCATGTGATGCTAGTAATTATGTATACTAGTCTTGAAAAGTCACCGTTTTCAGCCTTGCTGTGTTATACACTCACATTCTAATTTGAGAACTGAAAATATGTTTGGTAAATTATTGTTTTGAAATATTTTGTAATGTTAGCATATATCAACATTTGCACCAGCCCGCCCAAGCTCAATAATTGCTTACAATGTCAGGCTATTGGTTGTTTGTTTGATTGTTGTGTTAGACTGTTTTATGTTGTTTTATGAATTTTACCGTGTTATATTCTAAACTATGTTTGATCGGGCTTGTCCCCCTGTAAGCCACCTCGAGTCCCTTCGAGGAGATGGTGGAAGGATACAAAAATAAAGTTGTTATTATTACTACTACTACTATTATATTGTTATTGTTATTAAGACCTCTCTCCGCCATCCTTAGGGAGATGAATCAGGTCAACTATTGATCCCATTTTACAGATAAAGACAGAGATCATGAATGGTTTTAGATCATTGGAATTGCAGTATAGCCTCTCACTGTCATAGCCGAGTACTGTTATACTGTACAACTTGCCATAAATTCTTTTTTATATTTGGATGATAGAATAACTGTTAAATGCATATGGTTAGAACCCCCACCCCACCCCTTTTCCCCACCCCTCTTTTTTGTGTGGTGCCAGAGAGGGTAACAGCTAGTTACTAAATAGGCAAGTTCAGTGCTGCCAAAATGCAGGAAACATTTCTCCTAGAAATCCCCTGCAGGCAACATTAAGTGAAGGTGAATATGTAAGATAATTAACAGAAGACAGCTATCATAAACAGTTATCTCCATGATTAAAAGATCTTCTCCAGACAGTTTTCATATTTGCTAATAGAGTCAGATTTCAAATGTTAGCAGATAAGATTATTCCATCAAAGCAATGTAGTAAGGAAAATGTAATCTTGTTTGTTTCAACCTTGGGTTTTAAATTAAAAGGTTACAAATGCATTAGCTCAAGAACAACAAATGCCAAACAAAGGCTAAGGGTGATGTACACTAAAATATGAACCTAATTTCTTGGTATAAATTGGAATTTGTTGTGCAATTTACAGCTGTGGTCTTGTATACAATTACATTGCTGTAATGCTCTACAAATCTTGGGTTCATCACTTGTGCTTTTGAGGGGGAGATAGAATTGTGATGGTCTGTTGATTACAATGTCAGAATATTTAATAGACTATAAATGCAGTTCAATTCACAGGCACACATCAGGGCCAGCAGGTCTTCAAGTTAGACTAACCAACATATTTTAATGCTTGGTGGAAGAATTTTGGAATTGCTCCCCTGGAGATTAATACACTAATGATAGAGCAGGTCTGTCTTTTATATGTCATCTGTGTGAGTAAAAGTTAACCTAGGGCTCTTCCACACAGTTCTATATCCCAGAATATCAAGGCAGAAAATCCCACAATATCTGCTTTGAACTGGGTTATCTGAGTCCGCACTCAGATAATGTGGGATTTTCTGCCTTGATATTCTGGGACATAAGGCTGTGTGGAAGGGCCCCTATACTTTCAGTTGATGATCTAGCTAGCTTGATCAGAACTTCAGAAAAAAAATTAACTTATGTATCATAGTCTTGAAGGCACCAAGAAGCCACCTCCATCTCCTAGAGGGGGAAAGCTATATCTTGCATTCGTGTTTTTCTTGGCACATCTTTCTGAAGAAATAGTATGCTTTCCTCTTTTTTGAGCTGTAATTCCCCTTATGAAATGTTTGAAAGATTTGTGGTGTAAGTGTTTGTTTACTATTTCTTCTAGCTAGCTCATTTCAGTTATTTTTCACACCTACCATGGGTCATTGCAGATCTGGAAATTCTGGAAGGAGTAAATAAATTCAACAGAGAAGTGGTTAGAGATCCATTTTTAGTTGTTTTTTTCCCCCAGCTTTTGGAGGTCTGGGAGCCTGGGTACTTCTTTTAGCAGCGAAGTTGCACTCCTGGCAGTTCTTCAGAGAAAGGAAGTGTAGCTTTGCCTCCTTCCCACCTTTCATCTCTTTCTTTGGTACTGACTCAGAGGTATAGCATTGTGCTACTAAGGTAGAACTGTGAACAAGATGTCTATTGTTTTCAGCATATTATATCTATCAGTGAGTATGGCTTTTTATGTCACAAGCAAAGGGCACAACAAAACAGTCACACTTGGTGGGCAAATATGCTACTTGAAATAAACTTTTGAGTATTTGTGGTTCATACTCTGCAAGACAGAGTGGGCTGACTCTGAGACTAGAAGCCAAGATAATACGCTTTGAGGCAAGTCTTATTGCTAGTAACTTTTAAAAAAGAATATTAGATGAACAGATTGAGACTAGGTGAATAATGATGCATCATGCTGGTGTGTGTTTGATAAACTAGGCTTAAGGGCCCTTGAAAGCTGAGACAGGGCTCTTTAAGAAGCATTGCCTGGGAAGTTATGCGTTTCTCTGGCACTCCTGTGGGAGGAACTGTCACTGAGTGGTAAAGCACATGCTTTGCATATGGGTCTCAAGTTCAGTCGCTTGAGTTGCTAATTCAAAGGCTCTTACTAGCATGGGGAATCTTTCTTTAAAATACCTTTCCACCTTTCCTTTCCTCACAGCCAATTGATTTGAGGTGGGTGGGGGTGGACTTGTGCACAGATATATCTTCCTTTGAAGGCTGACTTTCACAGTAATTTCAGACATTGAAGAGGGCTCATCTCTCACATTTCCTAAATGATTGTATATTTATATGGAGGGAAACTGGACGACAGGGAGCACATGAAAGGGATGGTGCAATTCCACTCCCTTTCCATTACTTCCTCCTGCAATCTCTTGTGCAATGGGATTGCTAAGACACCCTCCACATCACCATTGTGTGGAGATAATAGTAGTAAGAGAAGCTAATTGCATGCAAGATATGAAAATGATGCTCCTGGGCCCAGTCAGAGCTTTGAAAATGAATTTTCAGAAGTAGGTTGCCCCATTACTCACTGATAGATTAGAAAAGTAACCCTTTCCTGTTACTAAAGCCAGTGAAGGATGTCATTGATTCCCTCTAGTAACTAGCAGGTATATTATAGGAGGAATCCTTGTCCTAGAAATCAGCACAGACTTTTTGCTCAGGTAAGTAAAAACAGGAACAATCACAGCCGTTATGACTGCTACAGTACCATATTGTTATAACTCTCAGGGTACTACATTCTGTGAAGGAACCTACTAGGAATAAGTTTTTGTTTTTCTCTTCCGTTGGCATAAGTTCTACCAAAAGCTAGACCTCCATAGAATTGCAGAAATCAGTAATATGGTCTGAGATGTTCCATACAGTAGCTAACTAGGATTCATGCAGCTCCCTCAAGTCTTTTCTGAAGTGCCTCACAAGTACATTTATTTTTGAATCTTTAAAGAATATAGTAAAAATGTTCTTCATGTCTGGAGTAATGCCCCCCAAGGACCAGGAAAGGATATGCTCTCCCTCCAACCTTGAGTAATTGTCTGACCTTGCTGTAGATGCTCACAGGGATTGCTTCTTCAGTCATTAAACAATTAAACATTAAAGCTATCTTATAACTCAGTAGGACCTTAGCGTTGCTAGGGTTTGGATCCGGGACTGACCCCCCCCCCCCCACACACACACTCACACATGCACACACACACCTTGTGGATGCCAAAATCAATGGAAGCTCGTCTCATTCTATAGTAAAAGAGTGTCCTTTATATAAAATGACAAAAACATGGTTTGCTTTTTTGGATTTTTAAAAATTAAGCCATTGATGGTGGAATTCATATATATGAAGGGCCAACTGTAGTCAAACACTGTGATCCTGGAAAGTGCCTTGAAGGTGGTTTCTCATTGAGTCAAAGATTGTAACAAGTTTGCCAAGTTTTATCCTGTCAGGAAATAAAGGTAGAATCTTAAACCATGAGGGGAACCATAGGTTTGGATTTAAGTCAATTAACTGTTACTATTCTTTCCTCAAGGTGCATTTGGATTTACACGGGACTTTCTGAAGTAAGCTGTACCTTATTGCATTTATTTGTTCCTAGTTTTCTAGTCAAAGCCAATTCTTGCGCTTTCTGCCAGAAATCTGGTCTTCTCTGTTGTTCCCTGCCCTTGTAATTTGCAAGGACAAGACCACTCTGGGAGTTGGGGTGTGGTATCCTATAGCCCTTTTTGTGCAATTAATGATTGCATCCAAGCAGGAAGGAAGCTAGGGACTAGGCCAGTATCCACTGGTGTGCATTACAATACGCTTCAAATGCAGAATCTGCACTTAAACAGAAACCATCCATTTGGTGCCCATCTCCATGCTGAAATTAGCTAAAGAAGGAATACTTTCTAAGTTAGGGGAATCAAGTGAGACTTTCTCCCCATCTAGTGGCTGGTCCACAAGTGGGTTGTAACTGTGCCGTTCATTCTGTTAACCGGCTTGGAACTTAGTCCTGAAAGCATTTTTGCCAGCAGGACCATTAATTAAGTTGGCAGGGCTCCCATCAGCATGTTGAGAAGAACTTGAGCCGTGAGCTTAATGGATGACATTGAATTGTAAACTCTTGACTGCAGAGCAACTGCCTTTTAAATTTATTCACTACACAGCCAGATACAGCATATACGATTAGTAATAATGTTCGAGTAAACAGCCTTCTCAACCTACGTATATTGAGAGTAAACAAAACTTGTTTCAGGCCAGCATGTCTGTAGATATTTTCAAAAATCTCTTTATTATTTGACAGTTTTATTTGATCATATTATTTATTATTCTTTATCAAGACAGAATTAAATGACTAAATTAAGTAAAGCAAGATGATTCAAAATAAGGCAGTTTCTGCGTATACTGTAAAAGTGTGCTGTCATGCAGAAATATATATATGTGTTTATGTGTGTAATTTTTTGAACATTTTTACAAAAATCTCTCAAAATAGCTTAGCAAGGAGCTACAATTTTCTAAGACTTAAAGAATATTGATAGCAATTGGGCCTGTAGAGATAAATACTAGATCAGTGCATTCCGTCATCCAGAGATGAAACTTCTAGGTCCGCATTGAATACCAAAGGCAGGCACTCCTATCATCACTACTATATCTGCCTGGCCTACTTTCCGCTGGCATACAATTTTCCAGTCACTGCTGTAGTGAATTCTGGATTTCTCTATTGTTTCCAAAGCATAGGAATTGCCTTATAACCCAGGCCATATAATTCAGTATCATCTACATTCACTGAAAGTGTCTCATTCGGTGCGCTGCATACAGATGCAGGTCTTTTCCATGTGGAAGCTGAGCTTGGCCACTGAGCTAACAGCCTTCCCTTTTTTTTTGCCAAGGATACATTTTACTTGTTCCCTTGGGTTGATAGGAAAAGGAGAGTGAGAACCAGAAATTGATCAAGCATATGAGTCTACAAATTAAACTTCGCTGATAGAGTTCGGACACGAGTTCTAGAGTTGGGGCTGGAGGAAGGAAAAAGAAAGGCAGGGAGTGAATGGGATTTGACTGTTTTTTGTGCTGACCACTTACAGCAAGGGCCATTTTAGATCCAGGAGAGGCTGTTTTGAAACAGAAAGCAAAGTAGAAGTCAACGTCCAGTTCATTTGCTATTTTTAACCCTTCTTGTTTAAAGTGGTTGTAGGTGGGATTTGGCAAAATTGCCCTTACACAACTAGGTGCTGATGTTTTATTTTTTCAAAAAATTGTTTTGAGTACTTTGGGCCTCCCAAAATACTTGAGAGCAACATGGAGGTAATAATAGCCCATAAGTCTCCTCTTACACTCCATTTTACATATTTTAACGTGGATTTAAATTTTTGGAAGCTGCCAAAAAGGGGTTTTTGGGCCATTGGTGGTCCATGTGAACACCCATTCACCCAGCTTTGGCATAATCATCCCACATTGGAAAATAAAAATACCCTCTCATATTACTGCTCTCTGAAGCACTCTCAGCTTTTAAGAAGCTTCAGTTATTCTTATAAGTGGATGTTTCCCCATATTGAGTGTTGTAGTCAGAAAGAAAAATGACAACCATTCCCTCTCAGATACAGAAAAATCATTGGAGTTGAAGCAAAACTGTATAGTGGTGAATAAAGTATATTGGCTGCAGATGGTGAAATTTGTATGACAGACTTAATCTTCAATCTTGAGAGAACTTGGAACTGTTTGTGGTTTCAGTTGCATAGGAATCTGATGGCATTGGCCTTTCTCATGCAGATATTGTCTGGTCTAATCAAATAATGATAAAGTTCATGCAGTTTGGAGGGTAAGTATTCTTACTGTCAAGTGCAAATTAGATCATGACCTGAAATGTCTAGTTTTCTTTTTAACGCATTTTAATTTTCATTTGAACTTCTGCAGTTCTTAGTTTGCCTAGAGTAAAATAGTACAACTCTCCCTTTTTAATGCATAGAAAACGTGGCTCTAAAGGTTGTATTTTCTTTTTCACACAAGACATTCCATTTCTAAGATGCTTGAAAGAGAGCACCAAGGTTGCTAAGTGGAATACTCAAAAGTCGAGAAATGCCAAAGCTTAATTAAAGACTGAATCATAGAGCAAACGCACAAAGGCATTCTTCTCCCACAGTAACAGTTGTAAGGTAAAAGGAGTTCATAAGATGGATGGTTAACATTGGCAGCGGGGGGAGCCGGGGTTGTATGTAATATCACTTTTGACAAATGGCTTTTCCTTTGTCCATCTTAATAATTCCTCAGCCCTTTAAAGAAATGTAAAATAGACCTTTCCTATCACAAGAAATTTTGCATGTGGAAATTCAGAGCATTTTATGCATTTTTGGGGCTGGAGAAGTATAACCCTGCAAAGAAGATTAATGTACAAAGTAGAATATTTATATTCATGCGATAATATGAATTGTCCATCTACAGTCCATTGTATTACTTCATATGTATGGTGGCACATAAAAGGAATCTCTCTCTGTTTGACTGATCATACTTCAATGTTAGCAGTTTGAACATCAGCTAAGCTATGCCGGATCTAGATAGTCAGTGCCTTCCAAGAACCCTTGGAGTTGTGAAGCCACCACATGTTCCATGACTTTGCCCAAGTAGGGGAGATTGGAAACTGGCCGATAGTTGATGAATTGAGTGGCGTCCAATGATTGTTTTTTCAACAGTGGTTTTATGATAACCTGTTTTAAGCTCGCTGGAATTTTGCCTTCCTGCAGGGAGGCATTAACCACCACCTTTACCCACCCTGCCAAACTCCCTCTGGCCTCTTTTATCAGCCAGGATGGGCAGGGGTCTAGGATGCATGTGGTAGCTTTCACCTCTCCCAGGATCTTGTACACATCCTCAAGCTGAACCAATTGAAATGAATCCATCAAAACTGGACAAGCAGGTGCTCGTGTTACATCCTCAGATATTGCCGTAAATGTGGGATAAAAATCGGAATGGATCAGAGAGACTTTGATCATCCTTCAATGTAAGCAGTTTGTCTCCCTATCCACAGTTCTGGAATTTTCAAACTTAAGTATAAGGATCAAAAATCTGGTATACGGGTATATTCCAGGAACACTGAGGACCTTTAAAGCCTTGAGCATAATAATTTAAGATAAAGATGTACAACCTTTTGGGACATGACCCAGGAGAGCCATAGCCACTTTCTCCCAGCAGCCCAGCAGATTGAGCATCAACTAAACTAGGTGGAAAGGATTTCTGTTCTGGTGCAGATTTAAGTAGTATCAGGATAACAATTGTGGACAGAAGTACTGGGAAGGTGCTACCTTCTCTCTCAGTGAGACTGCCAAGATAACTGTGTTACTGAAAGTTGCAGGAATCATAGGGTGGACTATGTTTTTTGTGTGGAATCCATTCAGTTGTACAAAAGCAATGCCAGAGTTCTGTGGCATTGTGATAAACTGTAACCATTATCCTTAATTTTTTTGCCAGAAATGTGTGGTGGTGATTTATAAATAAAAACAGCTAGTACAAAAAAAATCCCAATAAACCCAGTGCTTTATGCCATTGGAGTGCTTAGTTCACCCCCCCCCCCCCCAGTTTCTAACATATTAATACAAAGAATGCCCCATGAGATTTTCGGGTGATTTGTGATAGAGTGAAGCAGAAGCACTATCCCCTGTTCCCAACAGGTTATTCTATTTGTGTGTTTGTGTCTGGGGGGGGGGGGGGGGCTTCAGTATAAATACTTCAGTATAAATACTGTATATTTTGAAGCTTCAAAATATACAGTAAGTATACATTAATAACTAGACTTTGACCTTACATTTTACCCTAATCCTCAATACAAGGATATTAGCATTTACAGTTTTTAAAAAATACACACAGTGCTTTCATTCCAAGGTTGTTGTTTTTTTAAATCCTTGTGTGTGGGTTTAAATAATCCAGTGCAATTCCATAGGTACCTTAATGTAAATGGAAATATTAGAACTTCCCATGGAAATATTAGAGCTGTCTGGAACTCATCCATGAGGTAAAAATCCATTTAAAGTCTAGGATCTGTTTTACAACTTGGTCTCAGAAGATGTGTTTGAGTAATCAGTTTTTCTACCGTGTTCAACACACTTCAGAATTAACTGTACCAACATTTTACACATATACACTTGTTTATACACCAGGAGGTAAGACTGAAGCATTAACTTGAAAAATTAAGATAGTGGCCTCACTTGCTTCAATTAATAAATGCTTATAGCAAAAGATCATGTAAATAAAATGAGGACGTAGTAAGAGACCTGAACAACTGAATAATGTGGTGAAGATGAGTTACGTAATCAAATTTATGAGGCAGTAAAATGGTTTATTTTCTCTCTTAATCCTTAACTTACAAGTTATGGAGTTTCTTCTTGTAACTCCAGGCTAAGGAAATATTTAGGCTTCAGTAGAGAGATGCTCTCAGAGCTGGGTAACCATGATGCTCCAGAACCAGACTATCTGTTCTCCTACCATTTTTTAATTAGAGTTATGGTGATCTCAAAATTTCATTCTAGGTTGCATAAATGTCATTATTTGTATGTGTGTGTTTCCATACCTCTCTACACTGTCATTGTATGTGGATACTGCAGTGCTCCTTTGAGAGAACCCACCATGTTTCATAAGCCATTGAAGCAACCTCATATTTAAGGACTGATTCAATAATTGCTGTCTAGCTGCTGGATCGCCCTTCTCTGAAGATCTGCAAGAAATTGTTAGTATGGTGGTTACTGAGCTGTGAAAATGGCATGGTGCAGCCTGTAAGAGCTAAAACTTCTAGAATCCGCATATAATGAGACAAATTCTTAACATTACTAGGATGTGCTATGACTCAAATGAGGTTCAGCCTCTGGAATTTCCAGCTAAAAGGATCTTAAGTTGTGCAGCTGGGAAAGATCTTTTCCTAGCAGTGTTCCTCATCAAAATAGATAGTTGTGAGATACGGGCAGAAGCAGGATAGTGCAGCTGCATAAATTAATTAGGAAAATCCAAAGTAGAGTCTCCACCACCTGGAATATTAGTTCAATATCATGCAGTTGATGCCTCCCTGTTGCCTCATGTGGATACTAATGGAGGTTTGCATTGCCGACAATGGAAATTCTATGAGTTTGAAGTATTTTGCTTAGAAATAGAATGTCTACTTGCCAATTTGCTGATTGTTTTGCAACTGCTTGGAATTGGCATTGAAACAGATGGACATTAAGGAGTTTTTCCAAGTTTAGGTATCTCTATTTAGCGCTTAATCTTCCTGCTGGTACACACAAAGCCCACTTCGGTAGATCTAAAAACATGCACATACTCTGAATGGAAGGATATCCCTATGAACATAAGGCAGTTTGGATACAGAATTTTGCAATTATTATTGTTGAAATGGTCATTACAGAAGGCTACTTCTGAGTGCCTCTCTCATAATGGTCTCTGTGAATGTATATGTTCTTATTGTTGTTTTTTATAATAAACAATCATTCTGGGCCGCTTTCAAAGCAATAAAGCACCTACAATGCATATAAAATATGCATAATTTGTGAAGAAAGGTATTTTATTGAGCATGAATGATCAGTGGTCATTAGTGCAGCAAAGAGCTATTCACTTGTGTATGCATCCAGTGATAATGTGTATATACATCATTTATTGGGCCTGCTAATGAAGTTCTTGGGAAAGGTGATTGTCCCATCTTTGCTATTCTGTCCACTGTTGATCATTTAAGTGTTTCACTCGAATTATCTGAGTGAAACAGAGGTTAATATTCTTCAAAATAACAATTAGCCCATAGACTGTTGAATTTCAGTTTCCTGGATAGTATACATTGTATTTTGTATGCAAAAAGTCTGTGTTTCTGGTATACAGTATAGCAGTAATATAACTTTGTGACTACTGTCTGGTTTTATAGTTATTCAGTGGCAATATTCAAATTACTTCATTTCACAAATTGCATATTTTAAACAATGACCAAAACATACAGCTATGGGATCTTGCAAAGTCCCTGGGGCATAGGTATACCCACAAATTGGTGTAATATAAGCAGTCTTGAGTAGTATCTTTTGCATGGCTTGCTTTCTCAAATCTCATTATTTGGCAGAGAATAATCATAATTGCCTGAGGAGTAGTCCACACTGTGAACTGCACTATATTGTGTTATAAAGATCAATGTTATCCTTTCCTCTGAATTTACTTCATCATTAACAATCTCTTCTATTTTCCCACAATATTTGTTGATTCAGCAGTTAAGCATCCGTGTATGCTTTTCCTTACTTTATCTTATGCCCAGAGATGCTGAAAAAAAGTCTTCTACCTGACCTCTTTTCAATCTCTCTCTCCATAGTTCCTCATTTCTTAGCTCTTCCTTCCATCATAATGGCAGCAAGCACTTTTATTTCCTATAACATGAGTCATTTATTTTTGTTTTATGATGGGTTTTTTTTGCTTCCAGATATGAATTTAACTGCAGACAATCATAAAATATGTTTGTGCTTGAGCTGAACAGGCATTTGCTGAACAGAAGAAATGCTTAGTAAATCCTGTAGTGAACTTTCCCCTCTCCTCTAGTTTTCCAGCCAGTGTAGAATTTAAAGAACTGCATTAATTTATCTTCTTTCATTATTTTTTCTGCACAAATTCCAGTTGAATTCCTATAATAATAATTGGGTCTTGCATCAGCTATAAAATACTAATAACTTTTATGCCTGTGGATGATTTTTTTTAAGCTTCATCAATCACATCTGGAATCAGTGTAGGTTTGCAAGGCGGCTAATTTCATGTAACGTGTATCCAGGAAGCATTTGGCTAGCATTTGGGTCAATTGTCAGGTTGTCCTGACTGTCAGTCACTCATAACATTGCACATCACTTTTCATTTTGGTGAAAAAGAACAGTATAAAATCAATTCCTCTGTGTCATGCTATACAATGTAGTGGTCAGGTCAAATACAAGTGCTGTGTGGGTTGCCAGGCAATAAAAATTACTCCCAAGTTATTTATCAGCTCAGTAGCAATTCAGACTACTTACACCTAGTCATCCTCAAATCCCCTTTTTTGATTTTTGATGCCTAATGCATTAAGCTTATGCTGTTTTTTGTCAGATTCATAAAGACTATCTTTCTTGCTTTAACATATATTGATGTTCCATTTTGGTGGAGTCTCCCCAGAGGAAAGAGATCTTGGGTCAAGGGGAGAATTTCCCTGAACCTTTGGACTAGCCAAATGTGATGCCTCCAGATGTGTTGGACTCATAATTTCTACCCAGCACCACCTTGGGGAAGGATGTCTTAGAGCCTTCCAAATACCCAAGGCAATGGCTAATTAAGGAATAAAATGATATTAATCATCAATGTGCACTCATCTCCGGAAATTGGAAATGGGATCTCCATTTGCTGAATCTAACATTTATAAACTACAAGGGCTGTAGAAAACAGTTCGATTTTATAGCCGTTACCTTGGTGCTTCTAATGACTGATGTACCAATAAAACTATTTTGTGTCATTAGAGCAACTATATGTTTATGCCTTCTGAAAGTGAATTTCCTCTCAGGCCTAGTGTATAATACCAATTAACTTGAAATATGAGTACACTTATTTCCATTCATAAAACCCTATAATTCCCTTATTGTATAGTGAACTGTCTCTTTGATCAAGCAGAATCTTTCCAGAAAATACTGAGTAAATTTCAGTCACATCATGTAATCTGCAAATGACTTCGTTACAATGGATGTGATTATCATTCATTGATTTTAAAATATTCACATGCTGAAGCAATCTGTTAGAAGGAAGATTCTTTCTTTCTGACTTTTGGATGTTTTCCTTTTGCATCCGAATGTTTAATGTTTCTGGCATTTCAGCACACTTTGTTTTAGTCCCAGTGGGTTGTATTGCAAAATTGCTAGCAATTTCCAGGCAGTTTGTCTGAAACAGAGAAGGTTAAGTGCATCAAACAAATAGCTGTTATAGTATATGATGCTTTGCGAGTGTGAAGGAATCATATCCTTTGGGGTGTTGAAGTCTACTAGTATTCATTATTAAAGCGCGAAATTGTACCTTGGCTAGAGTCATTCGAGGAGTGTCACAAGCATAGGATGAGACAAAGAAGACAAGGGTGGTATCTGGTTTAAGTATGAGGAATAGATCGGCGGACAATAAAGTCTGTGTAAAAAAAATTGTAGGAATAAATTCAAATGGAATTTGATGACTAATGAAAGATATCCTTACAGTATTTATTTATTTATGGCATTTCCAAACTACCTCTGAATCCACGAGAGACTACTAGGCGATGTACAGTGGGTGGAAACATTTAGAGTGCTAAATATGTATTTTAAAAGAATCTTTAAAATCCTCTTTGAAAATAGCTTTAGAATCCCAGATAGTGGAGGAGCCACCCCTTCTAAGAGCCAAAGGTCAAATGAAATTGCAAGATCTTAATTACCTTCTGGAAACTCAGTGTATGGATCCGGTCCAGTCTCCCTTCTATGGAGTTGCTACAGTGAAAGCCCTATCGCATGTGTATACCAACCTAGGCTCTTGAAGTGATCAAAGAAATTACAGAACCTCTGCTGAAGCACATTGATTTTGGGCAGGCTCATATGGGAGAAAGCACTCTTACAGATATTCTGGGCCCAAGCTAATTAGAGCTTTATAGCTCGACCGGTACCATGAATTACACTTAGAAGTAAAATGTCAACAAGTACAGTTCTTGTAAAATTGGTATTATATGGTCTGTAAAGATACAAGGCCATATAATGATGACTGCATTTTGCACTAGCTGTCGTTTCCCAAAGCTTTTCCAAGGACAGCCTTATACATGTTGCCTTATAGTAGTCACTTCTAGGAAAGTTCACTTAGGACCCTTCCAGACAGGCCCTATAGCAGAGGATCTGATCCCAGGTTTTCTGTTTATCCCAGATTATCTAGCAGTGGGGACTCCTATAATCCAGTTTAAAGCTGGGATCAGATCCTGAGATATAGAGCCTGTCTGGAAGGGCCCCTAGTAACAACCAAACCTAGACATTTCTGGCCTAAGCAGCTACCTGACCTTCCAAGAGCAACACAACACCCAAGAACACTCCATGCCGCAAACATGATCTTTCAGAGGGAATGAAATCCCATTCAGAAAACCATATATTCCAAGCCCATTAGGTTTCCTGCTGACAAGTAGAACTTCAGCCTTGTATAATTGAGCCTCAGTTTATTTGCTGACACTCAGTCAGTCGCTGTATCCTCACAAACATCTTGGGCTTTTTAGTCTGATAACTGAATTGCATCGCCCAGATCAGGAAACAAGACATTAAGTGGACAAGAACAAAGCAGGCTCACCTTTTCCCTTCTGATTGTCAGTGTTGCCAGTTTGGTTGTTTAATAAATCTGTGCCAAACAATGGAAAGCAAAGCTTAATTTTAAACATTTATCAAGGTATGCCTCCAGACATATAGTACTGTCGATCAAAATACATTTCCACTTTGACTTAAGGCAGCCTTATTCACATTGTTGTTGATGGGTTCATAATATGTTAAGACAGACATCTTTCTAAGTTGCATTTAAATTTGAACTCCAAACAGTATGTATGTATATATATATATATATATAGAGAGAGAGAGAGAGAGAGAGAGAGAGAGATTTAGTTAGTATAGTGTGGGATGAGAGCCACTGTAAGATTTTTACAGCTGTCTGCATCATCATTAGAAAGATTTAATTTCACTTCCTGACTTTGAGACAACTGGAAATCAGAGGAACTATGCCCCTAAGAAGGGAAATTCACCCCTGAAAGAGTTATCATGGGGAAAAGGTGTCTCCACTGAAACTTTCTAATTAATCCTCGTTCCTACGACAAGCCAGCATCATGTTGTCACAGGGACTGAAAGTGAGATCCTCAAAACAGAGGCTCAAACAGCAAAACAAATTCCACAGAGATGTTAATCCTTCCCAATTCCTTCCAAAACTAAAATAACCACAGCAACAACAATGATAATTATAATAATTGACTGGAGTTATACTTAAAAAATTACCATACAAATTCAGTTTAACAACAAACCTACAAGACCTTCTTCATGAACTATCTGTATATTGAAACAGGCACAGAATTGTGCAGAGATCTGCCCGAAAGTTCACAGTGAGTTGTGCTTGTTTGTTGTTTATTTATTTATACTGCAGGCATATCCAACCTTTTCTCCTGGGAGGCTATAATGGTGTAAGTAGTTTTCTGCAGCCATGTGGCATATATCAGCCTGACAAGTAATGACAAACTCGTCACCCAGTGAGTTTCATGGCTAAGTGAAAATCTGAACATAGGTAAAACTAATAATGTCTAAGCATCACACCTAAGAAAGTGGTTTTGGATCTTTTATCAGGGAATTTCAAAAGGCCTGTAAAAGATCTAAAGTATCACAAAGTTTAGTTTGTGCTATTGGCAGATTTGGGTTGCCAACTTGTTTGTTTTACCTTTAAAACTAGATTCTAAGGGTTTATCCCCCGCGGAGGCCCAAATACTGTGTGTGCTTGTCTCCTTCCATCAAGGAAATGCCTTTACCTTGAAAAACTTCCTTATCTCCCTTTCAACACACCTTAAGTTTTAGCACCGTCCATATGTGAGTAAAAGGAAACATTTATCATGCAATTTTAAACTTCAGTTTTCTCATTACATTAACATAACAATGTGTGGAAAGCAACCTTGAAGATTGTAGAATAAAGCTAATGAATGGTTATCCAGGTAGCTTGTCAATAGAAAAAATTAATAACCAGGATTTGGGGATTATTCTAGGGTACTAAAAGTCAGAAATTCCATATTCTCTCATGCTTTGAGGCTGCAGGTGATCTATATTTGTTGCCTGTGTCTTCGGGCCATAGCCTAGGAAAAAGCATTGCCGAAAGCCTAGATGAGAAGCCTGTGAACATATTTATTCATAATCCATATTCATTTAGTAAACATGAAAAGTAATCAGAGTGACATTTGTATTCTGGAGATAGAAAATGCTGCATATAGAATAGTAGACTCAATGGATAGACAAACAAAAGCAGAGCTTGGAATTATGACTGAAATAATTAGTTGTTGTCAGTATAATTTGTACATTGAATCAGTGGTATTTAAGTATAGATATTGACTGTTAAGGTTTTGCAAGAACGCAAACCTCGTCAAATATCAATGGAAGACTTGTCTGCTCATCGTGACTCTAGCAGGACATAGGAAGTTGCCATATATACGTTGAGGAGGTTGCTCCATAGCCAGCTGTATACTGTAAAAGCCAGCTGTATACTGTAAAAGGTAGCCAATCTCCATGGTATCAAGCAGCTGCCTTTTCCATCCCCTCGTAACTGAATCTGGATCATTTTGCCTCCAAACCTATGCAGCTATGACTTTCAATCAGTACTCATAGAAATTAACTGTACTTATATTTTGTGTTTATCTTTCTAATTTAAAATACTTTTTTTTAAAGTACTTCTAAAATAACCTTGGCCAAAATGCATATTGAACATAAATATTAATGGATAGGGCAATCGGAGTTGTACCCTTTCTTATCCCAGAGTGAGAGTCATGGTCTCCATAAGATAACCAAGCTTTGGAAATTACAAGGGCACACAAGTATCAAAGCTACAGATGAGTTAGTAAAATTGGTCCCCTTTCACACACCACAATTATAGCCCTATTATTCTGTTTTAGCTGCCATAGCAATGTTTGTAAAATCCTAGGATGAGGTCTTAGAGGAGGTTTCTTGCTGAGAATCCTAAGGATTCTGTAAGATGAAACTACAGCATTAAAAGTGGAATTATAGAGCTATATATGATGTAGTTTAAATAGGTCTGTTGCTAATGATGAGGATTTTGGAGTACTCCTACGGCAACTATTTTTCAGTACTCCTGCAGCAACTATAGACTTACTATGCATTACATATACATCCAGGTGAAATACATGGCAGAGTTTTATAGTGAGAACTGAACTGCTTCAAGCAGCAGGCAGCTGTCCCAATTATGAATACTGTCCAATACATTTTGTTGCCTGAGGAAAAGGGAAGAGGGCATTCTTTTCCATTCCATGTAAAAAAAGCTGAGTGGAATTATAATTGAATGCAAGCAATGAGATGGCATTGTCTTCTGCTTTGAAATGCATCAGGTAGCCTAAGGCTGTGTGTGGAGGGAGACTGCACAAGGAGAGTCAGTAACAGACTTGCTTCAAAGAGAAAGCTGGGGGGGGGGGGGGAATCTATTGTATTGGTGTTGTTTCAGCTCATTGCCTGCTGTGTTAGTATCTCTTAGGATATTTCTTTTAAAAAAATCACACAAGGGAGCATTTAAAAACATTAACAGTGCTTTCTTCCATGTTGCACTTCTGCATGTGTAGATCAGTCATTAGTAATCAATGAAACTTGCATATTTGGTTGCTAGTCTAGACTTGGAGAAGAATACTGAGGCTGTAAAATGGGTTGAACTCCTTGCACATGGAATGGGGTCAAGTTTCTGTTAAATAGATGAGAACAAAAGGACAAATGCTGGAACAAATATAACCTTTTTCTGTTTACGTGTGTGTGTGTGTGTGTGTGTGTGTGCGTGCATAGAAGGGGGGGGTCAGTAAAAGGTTGGGGCAAAGTTGCTTCCTGTTTGTAGCCAGAACTGGTATTTTTTTATCTAACAGCACAAGAAGAGGTCTGCAGGGTCAAGTTAAAGTTGTGCCTAATCAAGCATCCTAATGTCCAAATGCCCAAACATATGACTCTAGGAAACCTGAACATGAAGACTGTCATGCTCCATGAAGGCCCTCACTGTTTACCCCTAGTTAAGCCCTTTAAGTTACAGGATTAATATTTTATGTACAGTTTATCAGGGGTCAGTCTAGACAGCCTCTTTGCATTTGAAGCCTCTGTCCCCTTTAAAAGAACCCCTTAGGGGCAGAGCCTCTGGCAAGGCACTTATGGTTCTTGGAAGAGTCAACTTTTTGTGACTGGAAAATGAAGAATGAGGAAGACTGATAGGTCTATTAAATAGCAGATGAGCACATGAACTTTATTCAATTCCAGTTGGATCTATATTCAAGTCCAGTCAGAGTTAAATATTAAGACCATCTTAGAGACAGTTAAACACTGTACAAGAAAGAGACAATAAGAAGAGATATAGATTCTAGAGCATTAGTTTGGCAATAACTGTGTGTATCTCTCAAAGACTTTACCTCTCATAAAGATTTTGTAGTGAGACTCAAGGGGAGAGAAAGTCTAAAATTCTTGTCAGTTAATAAATTCTTGTTTGAGTCAACTATATCATCTCCTGTCTGTTCCCTGCACAGCCAGTTCACCTTCCAAGTAGTTAAGATAGCATGGAGGCAGAACAAAGACAATCTTGATCCCAAGAGTTGATATGTAGAAGTCTGCTGTTGATACTGGATGTTATATTTAGCCATCGCGATGACTCTCAGTCATTGATTCCACCCCTCATTTTGTTTTGTGTCTTGATCCAACTCATGTTGCCAGAAGAGGCCAGACAGTTCCACTGGCAGTTAGACTTCATTTCCTTAGGCAAAGACAAGATATTTAGATCTCAGAAGAAGAATATTTAAATTCCAAACTCATGGTGGTTACTAAAAAGATGATGAGCTTTGGCAGTTCCCTGGCATTTATGATACCTGTCTCTCAAATTCATTGCATTAGCCAAGTGATCTCACTCAGTCCTTAGATTGGGGTGGGGAAGTCCAATGGGTCTGGGCAGGGGGGCACTTTTCTCCCCTGACAATCTCTGGGGGATGCACTGGCTGCCAGAAATACCAGCAAAAAGAGGCTTGTAAAAGTGGCCAGAAATCTTCCTCTGGGCTTCAAAAAACAATACTTTTGGTAGTAGCTGTATCATCAACACATTGAAAAGGCAAACTATCACACTATGTAACATGATTTTTGTTCCTGCGTTATAAATGTCATTTCTTAATTGGTTCTAGCATTAAGACATGGAAAAAGTTTATTAAACTGTAAAAACTTTGTTTTTGCGGGACATCCTGCAGCACATTTTGCTATCATTTTTCAATGAATATTTGTTAGAGTCTCAACCAGTTCAACATAGTCTGTGGCAGCAACACAAACGAAGTGTCTGGAGTATAACTACTTTCAAAATAAGTACCGCACAATTAAATAGGAAATAACACTTTCACATCAGGAACAAAAATAAAATTCAAATTTTGTTTCATAGTGTTATTGGAGACCTCTAGGAGAGGTAAATCACCCTTTTGTGGCCAAAAACAGAGTGATGGGGAAGTCTTGAGGGTTTGAAAGTTGCCAAAATATCCTTGGGGGACTCATGTTGCCTTCCCAGCTTTACTGGGGTAATTACTATGTAAATATGGCACTGGGAATGTCAGAACATGTTGCAGCAAAGTGCCACTTTGTGGATGGGCTGTACAACAGCTATAATTACTGTTCATCAAAAACTATTTGTGATATCATAATCTTAGTCCCTCTGAAAGGAAAGAGATGTGCATTTAATGCAGACAGCTATTACTAGAGATCAGATTCCAGTAAAGTTCTGGGAATCCTCATTATGCCACTACCTGGCATATTCTTAGATATATCCCAGGCAAGACACAGAGGAGCTGATGTTATTGGGTTGCTGCTGACACCAGAGTATCTTTGCACTTGGTTTCTGACCTTTCTCTTCCCCTCCTGGGACAGGATATGTCACTTAACTTTCTGAGGCTTTGGGCTTTAGTGCAATCATGTCAATATTCACTTAACACAAAATGACATCTCTCTGAAGAATGTGCATCAGAGGTGTTTTGCTGTAAAAACTATGAGCTTTCCTAGGAAGTCCCAGAAAACTTTATGCAGCATATTATATACAGCAGCAGGCTTAAGAACATCTTGGAGAATTTTCTTAGAAAATCAAAAGGAAGCTTATCTAAACCTATTCAGAGTCATAATGCAGTAGCTGGGAGGGACATAAACAGCTTTCGTATTAGTTTTCTGTGCAGCTCTCAAATAGCCTAGGAGGATTTAACAGTTAACTTTGCAAGAACAGTGAAAAGCGGGATATTGAAAGGATGGTGAGAGTTGATATGAGGTGGCATTTCTGGGGATTTAATTTCTGTGCAGTAACAAGGGAAATGAATGATTCTGGAAAATATATATTAAGTGGTTGATGATGAGATGAAGAACAGCTTTGTCCAAGGGCTTGTTGCTACCAAGGAAATGCCATTTCTATCGCCATTACTCATCCCACCCATAATGATGAAATCAGAAAACTATTAAGGAGAAGAATGACAGGGAAGGATTATCTAATCCATATGCCCACACCATAGTTTGCATCTGGGACCAATTATATTTATATCATTCCAAATATAAAAAATAGGGAGGGGGACCTTTTACAGTTCATAATGTAATAATTTCCAGGCAAAATAGAGTGTGCTTTTCATAAAACGTAAACAGAATAATAAATTGACAAATATGTACTATATACTTACCAAGGTATGATTCTTCTTTAGTTTGCATGATATGTTTTTTATTTAAAAAGTGAAAAAAAGTAAAAGGGATTGGTAGAAAACCCCTGGAGCGGGCCATTTCTCACAGAAAGCACAGTGCCAGCATTCTGAGTGTCTTGAGATAGAATTACAGTAGAGTCTCACTTACCCAACCTTCGCTCATCCAACGTTCTGTATTATCCAACGCAGTCTGCCTCCCGCCTGGATCCCTTGCTGTTTCAATACATTGTGATGTTTTGGTGCTAAATTCGTAAACAGAATTACTACATGATGTTACCTTGTATTGAACTGCTTTTTCTGTCGATTAGTTGTAAAACATGATGTTTTGGTGCTTAATTTGTAAAATCATAACATAATTTGATATTTAATAGGCTTTTCCTTTATCCCTCTTTATTATTCAACATTTTTGCTTATCCAACATTCTGCCGGCCCGTTTATGTTGGATAAGCGGAAGCTCTACTGTATATTGCATTAATGGGAGGAAGCCAGTATTAGCAGTTTTTACTCTGTCCTTCAAAATACCATCTCAGCTCATTCTTTTTATTAATAATCAGATGTTTGATAGATTTAATCAATGTCCTCCAAATATCTGTATTGTTGTTGTGCAGAAGGATGGGGAAAAGAACAGAGCAATTTCCCATTACTTGATCTAAAGCACTTCTGCATCATCAGTGGTGTGTGAGATCCTCACCCAAACATTTCTGCCTACAGACTGGGACCGAAGACATAAACATTACATCAGTTGAGAACCCAACACATCTGTTAAAACATGGGCTGGGCTGGGAAAGACACATGGAAGTCTGTGTTATGGTTGACTCCCAGATTGTGACATTTAGGCAACTTGTTTCCACATATGTATCTTAATATCTCATAAAGTGATATGCAAATAACACATTTGCCTCTTAACAGCTACTCACTGCTTTAAAGAGCCAGACCAAACTCAGATAGACATTTAGAGTAAAGCTCAGTTGACAATACAGTGTGAACTAGTGACTGAAATATGTGTACAAGGATGAGGGTGAGGATTTATCAGGAGCCAGTAGGCTCGTTTCTTTATGGAGAACCAGTTCCTATGTAAGGAAATTATGCTGTCATGACCCAAAAAAACAAACAAACATATTCCAAACTAGCAGACTGAGTGTAAAAGCACAAGCATTATCATGCCTGTTAATCTGCATAATACTTGGAGCCAACATTTTTTCTCGTGCCAAGGGATCACAGTTACTGAGATATGGCTCCTTGGACTGAAAATTATCCTAGATATGTGCACCCAAATGAGGTTCAACACAATAAGGTGTAGTGATCTAAGCATGCACATTAATCTCAGTACCTGCATTAGCATCACTCGCATGTTTCTAAATCTTCGGTGCAGTACTGTTTAAGTGTCTTATAAAATAAGCTAGAAATCACGACCAACCTGACCTTTCAGAATCAGCCCTCATTTAAAATAGCATGATACTGTTGTTGCCTTTATGGAAGAATTATAGAGAAAGCTTGTCTATTATAGGTGAGCTTGTGTGCTTAGGAAAAAACACTGTGTAAATTCTGAGTCGCTAATGTGAATAAATGCGCAATACAGTGCATTCTACTAAATGCCCAACTACACTTCAAACACATTCAATCATGGGAGAGTGATATTGCCCTACTAAAATATTAGTTCCTTGAGGTGCATACTTACCTTAAAAAAACAAAAGCAAAATGCAACTGCCAGAGAAGGTTTTATATATAGCATTATAAATGCTGTATTAAAAAGTTAATCTCCAGGCTCTAAAGCAAACAGCAAGTAAAACTAAGCCATAAAACATTGCCTTTAACAGGAAATCTGACACACACCCTTTTTTAAAAAATTGCCAGCTACCATTCATCTCCTATATGATCATTTTGGAAGCTTTGTTGAGAGGTGTACTGGGCCACTTTTCTAACAACATCAACAACAACAATAATCTGTTAACTGTTTTTTCCCCCAACAGGGTGTGGGCACTGCAAGAAAATGAAGCCAGAATATGAGAGCGCTGCTGAGATCCTCCATGCAGACAGTGAGGTAAGCTAATGCCCTTTTCTAACTCTTTTTCCAAATGATTCTTAATAAATAACTGAAATCATAAAAATTGTCCTCCTTTCTTGCTGCAGCTATTTCAGCTGTTCTCATCTTCCCAAGGGGCTGCAAAAGAGATTGTTCCAAAGTATAATCTCATCGGTAATGCATGAGCCCTGCCAAAATTGTTAGCAAGAACATTTTGTCTTTGAAAGCACACATACACACAATGCAAGGTGTTCATATATTCAGCTGTAGTGCTTTGCGTTCTACACAACATGACTGAGTCCAAATGCTGCACGGAAATGTTTTCTCCCCTCCATTAATTACACATTTCATGTTTAAATGCAAACCTACAAAAGTCCTGGCTTGTATTTGTGCCTTGTGCTTGTAAAACTAATAAGGGTGTTCTCCTCCTTTGTACATCTGGTTAAGCAGGTGTCATAGGCTTTGACTTGCTTGTATGCCTAAGTAGTGTGCCTGCCAGTAATGCAAAGCATTATGTGTGGCTGTTAATATGAGCGCAATTAAAACAACACTCTAATAGGGTCATACAGTAAGAGCTAACCTCGCTACACAATTTGGGCACTTACACTCTTTTCCTGTTTGAAGGCAGGGAGGGAGAATCTCATCTGTTGGATAATGGTGGGAAGTAACTGAAAGTGTGTAGAATGTTTTAAGCCAGCAAAAACTATCAGAAAAGAAAGTTCCACCAATAAATATCAGCATGAATATAAGCCCTCAAATTGAGGTCTGAGGCTAAGTCACTAAATTAATAAATTATGAATTCTGTCCAGTGAAGATCTTAAAATTTTGGTCATCTTGTTTCTATTTCTTCCCTTGCAACATTTTGGTTTCATGTCAGGAGCAACTTGAGAACCTGCATGTCGCTTCTGGTGTGAGAGAATTGGCCGTCTTTAAGAACATTGCTCAGGGGACACCCAGATATTTGATATTTTACCATCCTTCTGGGAGACTCCTCTCATGGCCCTACATGGGAAGCTGGAGCTGAGAGAGGGAGCTCAACCTGCTCTCCCTGGATTCAAACTGCTGACTTGTCAGTCAACAGTTTTGAGGCACAAGGGTTTAACTAGAGGGGGCTCTCTCTTGCAACATGCATCTAAATGTATAGTTTATAGGCATATTTCTCCGGATACCTCTTGAAATGAATTACAAAAATTGTTAAATTTGCAGCTCTTGGTGGGAAATATAATAGAAGTTTCAAGCAAATATTTGTTACACACATGTTGTTGTTGTTTATTCGTTCAGTTGTTTCTGACTCTTTGTGACCTCATGGACCAGCCCATGCCAGAACTCTCTGTTGGCCGTAGCCACCTCCAGCTCCCTCAGAGTCAAGCCAGTCACTTCAAGGATACCATCCATCCATCTAGCGCTTGGTTGACCGCTCTTTCTTTTTCCTTCCATTTTCCCCAGCATCATTATCTTCTCCAACTTGCCTGACTTTTCATTATGTGGCCAAAGTACTTCATCTTCGCCTCTAATATCCTTCCCTCCAATGAGCAGTCAGGCTTTATTTCCTGAAGTATGGACTGGTTGGATCATCTTGCAGTCCAAGGCACTCTCAGAATTTTCCTCCAACATCACAGTTCAAAAGCATCTATCTTCCTTCACTCAGCCTTCCTTATGGTCCCACTCTCACATCCGTAGGTTACTCACATATGAACATCCTTTGTAGAATTATGCAACATATTTTTGCTTTGGATGATCGATCTGTGAATTCTTATTCCTTTTTGTGAGTTCATACTTAAATCCGATGATTTATGGCTAACCGTATTTTGTGTATTGCAGAGACCAGGTGTCCTGGCAGCTGTAGATGCTACTGTCAACAAAGCTGTAGCAGAAAAATTTCACATATCGGGATTTCCAACATTAAAATATTTCCAAGATGGAGAGGAGAAATATACTCTGCCACACTTGCGAACAAAGAGTAAAATTGTTGAATGGCTTCAAAAGTAAGTGATATGCACTGACAATATATGAAGAAGAATAACTAAATACTAGGTTTTGCTTTTATATAGATATATGTAAAAGCAAATCTCGAATGACTGGCTCTTCCCATTTTAATGTTGTGGTCTTCTGTTGTCAGGTGTTATAAAGACTATGTTTAATTTTTTTTAAAGCCAGTCTTTTCTAGAGGGTGTTTTTTGTAGTACATACCATTCATAATACTTTTCTAAATGAAAGAGTTTCAAATACCATAAGCTTTTGTTCAGAGACACAAGAGCAAAAATTCTGCAAAATAAACAGTAGCAGGGAAAAGAGAAAATGATTTAAATGTTTTCAGAATGGTGGCTGCATTGCTCTTGCAATAGAAACTTAGTTTTTCTGTTGTTTGCAAATTCTGTTATGAACGTATTAGATTATATTTCAGAGCTGAATCACTTCTGAGTATTCCTTGAAACCCTATTAAATTCATGATGCTGCCATAAATTGATGGTGATTCCAAACGTACGCATGCACACACACACACAGACGTGACAGGACGGAGCAAGGATTTTCTCTTGTTGTCCTGATACTTGGGATGCATTCAGTAGATCTACAGATGCTAAGTGCTGTCCTGAGTGTTTGTTTATTTGTTTTATTTTAACTGAGTTATTTGATAAATGACTAGTTTAGAGCAATGGGAATGTTTCATAGCGTTCATCTACACCAGTGGTTCCCAACTTTTGGTTTTCCAGGAGTTTTTGACTTCAACTCCCAGCCATCTTACAAGCCATTAGGAATTGTGGGAGCGGAAGTCCAAAACACCTGGAGGACCAAAGGTTGGGAACCACTGATCTACACTGCAGATGGAATGCAATTTGACACCTCTTGAATTGCCATGGCTCAATGCTGGGAGGTGCAGTTTTACAAGGTCTTTAGTCTTTTCTGCCAAAGGGTGTTGGGTCCTTATTAAACAGCAACTCCTTTGATTCCATAGCATTGAACCATAGGTGTTCAAGTGGTGTCAAACTGCATTCATTATACTGTGTAGATGCACCCATAGACTTAGAATGGATCACACTTCTGATTCTTTGTGAATTAAGTTTATGCCCGTCATGCCAGGTCTGAAGCATCCTTCTGAGAGAAGGATCCTTCAGACCTTCAGGCTGTGGTGAATGACTCAACCCTTGAAGGTCTCCCATTTAGCAAAGCACTTAAAACAAAGGAGAATGTGGGTGGCCCTGTTGTCAAAAGTAGAATGGCAAAAGCAGGAACAAGCTAATATTCTCTCTTGCTGTGCAAATGTCAGGCTCCTCATACTTTCATACTCAGTTTGGAGGTGGATGAGTTTGTCTTCTGAATGCAAAAAGAAAAAAATCATTTTGAGGGCAGAAATTGTTTTTCTTGAAAACCAAAAGAGTGCTAGAAAGAATTTAGATCACAGCGATGAGGTCAAATCTTTCCCCGGGTGACAAGTGCACAGTATAAAAGAAAGGCAATATGCATATCCTAGATGTGGGTCTTTGTGACTACTTATTTGTGATTGCAGGTATGTTACTGGTGCTGTGGGTGGTTGTTATGCATAATACATCCCATACTTGGTGTTAACATATTCCAGACCTCTCAGGTTTGCAAGTCAAACAGTGGGAATTTCTGCTATATCAAGTGTTAAAGAGGGTTGATTAGTATATGCTATGGCTTGTTTGTCCTATACATCTAAGTTTTTCCTTTGTATATCTTTCACAGATAAGACAGGATAACCAGGTTGTCTCCATCTTTTTAGGGAGACAATTAAATGCTCCAATTTTTTTTTTCATATCAGAAGTGACTTGAGAAACTGCAAGTTGCTTTTGATGTGAGAGAATTGCCTGTCTGCAAGGACGTTGCCCAGGGGATGTCCGGATGTGTTACCACCCTGTGGGAGGCTTCTCTCATGCTGGAGCTCACTGTCAGCTCACTGGGGGGGGAGCTCACTGTCAGGTCAGCAGTTCAGCTGACACAAGGGTTTAACCCATTGCACCACCGTGGCTCCCTATGGATATATTAAGGTTTGTGGGGAAAAGATACATGGAATAGGTGCAGCTGCAAAAGAGAGAAATACGGAATACAGAAAAATACTTTTTCTGTGTTTATGAGGAAATTGCAAATAAATATAGGTGGGACAGTCTGGTATTAGCATACAACATGTTGGTTAGAAAGACAGGAATGAAGAGGAGACCAGAAACAGAGCATTGGCGTAAGGATTCTTAGGAGTTTGCATTCACATAAAAACCCATGCTTATAAAAACATATGTGCTATTAAATTGATGTCAGCCAGTGTTTCCACCCCAAATCCATAAAACACCCAACATGTTGATGGCTGAAGAGAAATATGCAGATCTGAACTTCAGAACATATGGAAAACTGAGTAGTTCTGAAATATAGCACTTACTGGTGGTGGCATTCACATTGATGGTTAGAGAACCTCCTCATTATGAAAGTTGCCAGTTAGCCCAGGGCAAGCTGCATCGATTTTGAACAAAATGGCAAATTCATGAATTTAAAATAAACATACGATTATGCCTCTGTATCTCTTTCTCACAGGAAAGGAACACAAAAGTGCCCTTTGGGGCAAGGGACTGAGAATTCCTAATGCTTTGTTCCAAAAAATTATACATTTGCCAGGTTGGCATTAAGAATGCATAAAAAGGAATTCGACTTGTTTTGAGAAGTAGTTGGCAGTGCTGCATTTTCAACCACACAATTGGGATACTTGTGCCCTGAGGCATATACCCTCTACTTTGCAGCACTGGAGTTTTAATTAACAGTGTTTTGCTGTTTTATGAGCTGTGGCTCTTTAAAGATCATTATAGCTAGCTTTAATTAATTTGGCTTCACTATGGCTTTATGAAAGAACTCAAAAGTATAGTGCACATACCTTAAATACTAATGCGCTAAATGGTGAGAGATTCTTCAACCAAACCTTGTTCCCACAGGAAGTCTTAGAGTAAACAACACATGAGTTGCTATTGGTTTGGACCTAGGAGCTAACTCATGGTATCAGGAAATATGTTGTCCTTGGATTTGGATGTCAGGTTCAAGTCTTAGTACATGGATAATCTTACTATGTAATTTCAAAGTTTCAGCAATAATTGGGAAGAAATACTGCATAGTAAAAGAAGGGTGATTCTCTGGAATTATTATTCTTAAATAACCGAAATGGCAACCACCATCACTAATGCCATACTCTAACAAAAGGAAGAAATGGTTGTATTTGAAGGCACTTCCAAGATTTTCAGAGTGTAAAAAATAAAGAGAAACACAAATGCTCAGAGCATCATAGGAAGCAGTTACTATGTTCTGTAGACATGTAATTCAGATGGGTTTCTAACTAATGAGTTTCTAACGAATGAAAACCTGGGTGCAGGAGGAGGGAACGGAATGATGACCCATTGTAGAAAGTGCTGTTGATAGGTGGTAACCGTGAACAAGATCACTCCATGCTGCAATATACTGTTGCAAATCCTAGTTTTAAGAATTGTGAAATACACCAGTGGTTATATACTTGCATAATGTATCCTTTGCTATTCGTGTCATTACTTGTTTATTTGTTCAGTTGCTTCCTACTCTTCGTGACCAAATGGACCAGCCCACGCTCCTTCAGAGTCAAGCCAGTCACTTCAAGGATACCATCCATCCACCTTGCCCTTGGTCGTCCCCTCTTCCTTTTTCCTTCCATTTTCCCCAGCATTATAGTCTTCTCTAAGCTTTCCTGTCTTCTCATTATGTGGCCAAAGTACTTCATCTTTGTCTCTAATATCCTTCCCTCCAGTGAACATGAGGGCTTTATTTCCTGAAGTATGGACTGGTTGGATCTTCTCGCGGTCCAAGGCACTCTCAGAATGCTTCACTATGAAGCTCAAAGGGGTTCTTAATAGAAGGAAAGTTGAAATAATGAAGCAAGAAACAAGCAAGCAATTGATTGTCTTCCACCAGATTGAGATAAATGTGGATGTTTGAGAGGATGGGCATATCTTCAAATGAAGAACGGTGTTTTATTAATGTTCTTTTATTGCAGGCATAGGAATCTTGTGTCTTTCCAAACGTTATTGAATTGCAAATCCCAGCACAGCATAGCCAAAACTGAGGAATGTTGGGAATTTCAGTCTAACATCTGGAAGCTTTCATGATCCCCACCTATTTATTATTTCCATGAGCTCAAGGCCTTTGAGAGTATGGTGTGATGAGCCTAACTTGATAGCATGTAGACCATTTCTTGAATGTCCTCTCGGTACAACATTGTAAACTATTTAACACTAAGATCATCACTCCCTCTTCCCTTTCCTTTCCTGATAAATCCTGTGGTTTTCAAAACTTTAGATTTTTTAAACTTTTTAGTTAATCTCAGAAAGTTATTATCAAAATATGAACGTTGGTGTTTGCTTCATGATCAACATGCCATTCCCTGTAAATTATTAAACAGTTGCTGTAAACATGCAACACACATGTCTGCAAATGTGTGTTGCACATCTGTGTTGCTATGTGTTGCAAATGTGTGTTGCTGTGGTATAACAGTTGCATGAGTGTAACATTTTCTTTAGATTTCATGTATTTGAAGTACTTAAAATAGATCATACATTTCCATTAATTGAAGTCATGTAATGTTGAAACAACACACAACAGTGAGTAGTCCGAATCCTATTGTTGCTATTAACTGGAATAGAACAATTGAATTTACCTCTGAGTTGACTGAACACTTAATAATTAATTCAACTGGTCTAGTCCAGTTTGTATTAACCAACAGGATTTCATCAAAAAGAACAAGCTGCAGGATAATATTTTGCTTGTAATAAAAATGTCAGATACCATTGATAATATTGAATGACAGACATAATATAGAAAATTGCAATCCTTTATTTGTAATGTTCATCGTATTTTCACTAGGGATTTGAATAAATTGGTGTTCTAGTTATATACCTAAGGCTATAGTAACACTTACCAATCTGAATGAGACCAAAAGGATATTTTCCTTGTATCCAGTCTAAATGGTTATCACCTTCCATGGAAGTACTATGGCTTAATTGGGTCATGGCATACTTGTTTTCTGGAATAAAATTATGTAATATGCAAAACAGTGATACATTTATTAGTCATTCAGAATGCACAATATACATCCTGCAAGCTTTCAAAGCTTCACTTGTTTCTTGATCAAGCAGAAGTATTAGAAATACTTCAGGAAAAGAAAAGTGACAATATTGTTTTCTGTTAAGTTATCTTCTTTATTAACCAAAGGGGTAACAATCATAATGTGGGATGAAATACCTTTTAGGTAATCAGAGTTCTCTTTGTTTTATGAAATCTGTTGTATTTCTAACTGTTCAGAGCTCACAAAAAGCTATTTTAAGGTTTAAGGTTGGATGTAAACCCAACAGACAGGAGTTAACCTTCATGTTCATTTTGTTTGAAATAACCCAACTTCATAATCCATGGTTTCTTTTATTCATTTAGTAGTTAAAGTTAGGCACAGCTTGTTGATTTAATTCTGGTTAATTAAAAAATGAAGGAGGAAAAGGCTTCTTTGCCCTCATGCCAGTGTAGCCAGAGCAGCATGAGCTTGAGAAACTGCAGTTGATTCTCACATTGTCTTTGCTGTTTTATTGTTGTTCTCATCTGTATTGAGATAGAGAAGAATTTTGCATTTTTAATTTATATGAATTCCTGCATTGAGATTTTGTATGTGTGCTTGCAAATAAAAGTTGAAATGTTATTTTCTTCACTCTTCAGTCCTCAGGCACCACCTCCACCTGAACCAACCTGGGAAGAACGGCAAACAAGTGTTACCCATCTTGCAGGTGAAGACTTCAGGGAATCTTTGAAGAAAAAGAAGCACGCACTTGTGATGTTCTATGCTCCATGTGAGTAGATGTTTTTTCTTCATGCAGAGATTTCTCATCTGTTGGAGATGAGCAAAGACAGGAAAATTATAGTATATGTGGCAAATTATCCCAACAACAGCTTTTACTCACAGGACTAAGCTGTTCTTCCTTCTGCCTCCTTTACCCCACCCAAATGTTCTTCCTTCTGTCAATTTCTCCTTCACCTTGCCATAAATACATTTTCTCAAGAGAAAATGCCAGGGTCACTCACATAAGTGAAATGCATTGATATTGCATATTTTGGGGAAAGAGATGTTTGAGATTGAAAGTAACCAAGTTAAAATAGTAAAAATAGGTTGAGCATCCCTTATCCCAAACGCTTGGGAGCAGAAGTGTTTTGGATTTCTAAAACGTTTTTGGTATACCTATATTTGCATAGGTAAAAGTAAAGGTTTTCCCCTGACATTAAGTCCAGTCGTGTCCGACTCTGGGGGTTGGTGCTCATCTCCATTTCTAAGCCAAAGAGCTGGCGTTGTCCGTAGACACCTCCAAAGTCATGTGGCTGGCATGACCACATGGAGCGCTCTTACCTTCCTGTCGGAGCAGTACCTATTGATCTACCCACATTTGAATGTTTTTGAACTGCTAGGTTGGCAGAAGCTGGGGCTAATAGCGGGAGCTCACTCTGGTCCCCTGATTTGAAACTGCGACCTTTCGATCAGCAAGTTCATCAGCTCAGCTGTTTAACCCACTGCACCACCAGTGGTGCATATGTTTGTATATAATGAAATATCTTGGAGATAGGACCCAAGTCTAAAATGAAATTCATGTGTGCATCTTTATTCATACAGCCTGAAGACGATTTTATGCAATATTTTTCATAATTTTGTGGATGAAACCAGTTTGTGTTTATTGAATCTTAAAAATGCAAAGATGTCTCTATCAGTCACCCGCAAAGACAATTTTGGATTTTGCAATATTTTGGGTTTTACAATTTCTGATAAGGGATGCTCAGCCTATAATAAATAGAGCTTGAAGATTTGAGGGCAAAAAGAGAGGATGCTGAATTCTAACATCTCATTTTAGAAGTCAAATTTGCTTTTCTTCACACTGTGATGCTTTCTCCCAGGCAAAATGCATGAGGTGGGAGTGTATGTGAATATTTGGTGTTCACATTTTACACCTCAGCTTTTGTGTGTTGTTCAAGAAAGTAAGAAAAAGTAATCTATATATATAAATTTCCTACTGGCGTCCAACGGGGAAGCAAAACTCTAAAACCCCTCCACAAAACTCTACCAAAATTGCCATGCCCCAAGGACAACCCACTAGGTACAAACTAATCAACTCAGAAATCAAAACCACACAATAACAACCACAAAAAACGGCAAACCAACTGAGCATGCGCACTGGCGCAAACTCCCCGACGCGCGCGCACACATGGCCCCTCACCCTCCCCCCCGGCGCGGCAAACACACAAGCGCGCGCGCGCCCCCTCACCCCCCCCCCCCCGGCATGGCACACACATACACCTGCACGCGCGCGCCCCCTCACCCTCCCGCCGCGGCACACACACACACACACGCGGGCGCCCCCTCACACCCCCCCCGTGCGGCACACACACGCACGCGCGCGCCCTCACCCCCCCCCCCGGCGCGGCACACACACACACACGCCCCCCTCACCCCCCCTCGCGCAGCACACACACGCGCGCGCGCCCTCACCCCCTTGGCACGGCACCCCTTCTAAACCCACCCCCCCTCCCCTCCTACCTCTTACCCTTCTCACGTTACCTCCAAGCCACGCCCCCTTCTAATCTGTCAAGGAAGAAAGGAGAGAAAGAGGGAGGGAAAGAAAGAAGGAAAGAAGGAATGAGGTAGAAAAGGAAGAAAGGAGAGAAAGAGGGAGGGAAAGAAAAAGGGGGGAGGAAGGAAAGTTAGAGAAGGAAGGAGAGAAGGAAAGAAAAAAGGGAAAGAAGGAAGGAAAGAAGGAGCGAAGGAAGGGGGGAAGATGTAGAGAAAGAGGGAGGGAAGGAAAAAGAGAAGGAAGAAAAGAGAGACTGCAGAAGAGAAAAAGGAAGGAAAGAGGGAGTGAAGGAAGGGGATAAGATGTAGAGAAAGAGGGAGGGAAAGAAAGGAGGAAAGAGAGAAGGAAGAAAACAGAGACAGCAGAAGAGAAAGAAAAAGGGGGAAGGAAGGAAAGCAATAGAGAAGGAAGGAAGGAGAGAAGGAAAGACGGGAAGGAAGGAAGGAAAGAAACAGGGAGTGAAGGAAGGAGGGAAAGAAGGGGAGATAGGGGAAAGGTTGGCCACAGCAACGCGTGGCGGGTACAGCTAGTTAATAATAAAATGTGAAGAAGCATCAGTCCTCTTTGGTAGCCTCATTAATCTTCCTGGTTTTTCAGGGTTCCTATTTGTTTTTAAGCACGTAAGAAACTGCAACTTCTTTGTCTGCACAAAATGAACATCTCCCTATTTGTTTCAGTTTTAATCAGGAAATTTGCTTAAGCTCAAGGCTCCTAATGAAAATCTTAAATATATAATGTCACTGTATAACTATTGAACGTTTTTAATTTTAATGCCATTCTGGAGTCCATGACCCATTTCATCCTTAGTCTTTTCAAACCCAAATGCTTGTTTCGACCATATAGTTTCATTGACTTCTAAAGGTTACATTAGCGGTACTTCATGTATTCTGATTTAATTATGCTTTGATTCAATCATACGCACTGATAGCTATGTGAACATGTGTTCCCTGGATTTTCGTTCTGGTACACCTGCTCATAACACTCTTCTCTGTGTCTGTCCTTAATTCTTGTGAAACTCTTGTAAAGAAAAAGTGTTTGACTCATTATCAGCTTTGCCAGGAAAGAGAGCGGTCATCAGAACTGAACCCTGAAAAAGGTGTTGCTATTGGTGAAATATGCTTTTCCTTACCTTTGAGATAAGAAGATTTCTGATCCACATTTAGTAATGAATATACTTTTAATTAAGAGTCATGAGAAACGCCATGATTAATGCATTAGCTCTTGTCATTGTACTGTTATGATTTCCTGTGTTCAAGAGGCTCTGCATCTTCAGTTTCATATCAGATAACTGTGAGAGAGAGTGTGGTGCCTTTGATATATAATGCACTCCCAGACACCAGTCTCTTTCTTAATCAAGCTCTCTAGGAAGCAGCTCCTGAATATTTTAAATCTTGACTTGTAGTGAAATAATTATTAGGGAAACAGAACAAGAACAAATCACTGTGTTTTGAGAGTGTTCCCTTTCTCCACCGGTAATGTGCCTTCTGTTAAATTTGATCGATTATCTTTGTTTATTGCTTTCTCAATCATAGGACCTCTCAAGGTTTTTATACCTACCAATTACTGCTAACTTGCTTATTTTAGTGCAGAGGGAAAACCACTGAGATTGGCAAGCTGTTTTCGTTCAAATAATTCTCTTTCTCTATTCAGAGCCACAACCCAGATTTGTGGTGTTCCTCAATCAATGCCACCTTAGCGATGCCCAAGAAAATCATCTTCCACTATTAGGTTTGCTTTTGGATCAGAATAGTTTGGTCCAGTTACTTGATTCCTTCTAAAATCTTCAGTTTAGTTAAGCTAAGTATGTGTGCAGATTTTACTGCAGCCAGCATGTCTTGTGTGGCATCTAAAGTTGAAGAAAATGACTTCTTTAAAAAAATCACAGGAGCAGCTTCAGCAATATTTTGTCACAAGTTGCAGAGCTGAGTATTCCAAAATATAGTTTTGAATATTTCGGGCCTATTTACACTGGGCACTTAAGTCAGTGTGAAACCAGCAGAGAAGGAAGCAGTTTTGTTGCATGGAGCTGGTTCGAGGTCTGGATGGTGCTTCCATGCATCGCTGAGACTAGCCTCAAACCAGTTCCAGGATCCCCAGTAACGGTGGCTTGATGGTGAGAGTGCAGTTTTTTTCCAGCTCTCTCCCATAATGCTCTCTGTCCCTTAATCACTTTTTCCATGCAACATAGTTTATTCTAAGAGTGCACTGATGTGCATCTAGGACTTTGCTTATTCTGTTTTAAAGGTCGTAAAGGATGATGAGATTGGATTCTGATTCTTTTTATGAGACGTGAATGATTTGTTATATTGATGTTTAATTGTTGTTATGCTATTGTTTTAAAATGCTTCAATTGTTTTGTAATGTGTGCATTGAAATTGCTGTTAACCGCTTTGAGTCGCCTAAGGGCTGAGAAAAGCGGTATATAAATGAAGTAAATAAATAAATAAATAGATTCAGTGCACATTTGTGGCATGGATTATATAACCACCATGCCATCAAGCTGTCTTCGAACAGCATTAAATGGTCCATGTAGATATCACCTTTGTTCCATTGCCTTCTCCAAACTGTTCTCCCAACACTGTTCTTTCAGACTCTTTTGATATTGGTAAACCTAGCTGCCCTCTGCATATTATAAGTCCTGGGACCTCCCAGCTGCTTTTCAAGGCACTTTATAGTGTCTTTTAAAACAAGCACACACCCAGCTCAAATGTCTATATCTGTCCTTATGTGGAGTCCCCTGGATTTATATAGTTCTTAAAAAGCACACTCCCTCATTTTTGGTGGGACTGTTTTGCTTCCACATGTATAGGCAGTCAGCCATCTGAGTGTGTCATTTAGGGGAATTGCATCACCACATACATGCTATAAATCTGAATTTTAATTTCATTTGCTTACATAATGCCAGGCATGGAGTGGAAGTTGCAGTTATGTTTCTGATCTGCTTTCACGGTGATGCTTCAGGAGTTGAAAATGCATATAAGTGCGTAAGTGCTTAATTAGGCGAAGGAAGTATCTGTCAGTACAAGACCAATTTCTCATGTATGTTTGTGTGTATTAACCTTTAATTTATTCACTTAGAAGTTGCTTCCCACAGCCGTAAAGCATACTGTGGAATGTGCATGAAATTGTTGTTGTTTCCTGATATTGGATGGCATTGTTCCAAAAATAAATGAAGCCAGCTTCTACCTAAATGCTCCCATGTAGTTCATTTCCTAGGAGTAATGATGGTATCCATACTATAAACAACATTATGGGTAATTCATCATGCACCACTTCTGGCTTGACTAGGGAAATATTTCCCTCTTTAGAGAGGAATGCTTCCATCAATGTCATGCAAGACCTAGTATCAGACACCATTAGATCTTCTGGCAGGGAAGAACTTGGGTTGGCATAAAACCAGAAGTTAGATCTTTTAGTCTTTTTCTTGTAGCTCTGTTACATGTAGAGAGGAAGCAAGAGATATAGAAGAGGAGTGCATCAGCAGAAGGCTTGAAGCTGTTCATGTCTTTAACACTCTTATTAGGAATTATAAGTGCTCTTATTAGGAATCCAGAGTGATCAGTAAATCAGTAAAATTATCTTCAAAATTATGCAGACAAGGATTTTATGATATATTGGATTTTGTTAAATTTTTGTTTAAAGAGAGTCACATAACATTCTTTTCCAGGGATATACTGACTAAACAAGGTTTCATTGCTTCAAAGCTTTAATGAAAGAATTGTGAGAGGTTTTTGAGCAGATAAGAAAAAAATGATCTTTAAATTGTAATTTTTTATTATTTATATTTTTTATTTAGTAGGTATTATTTATATATACTATGTACAGTGTTCCCTCACTTATCGCAGGTGTTACGTTCCAGGACCACCCGCGATAAGTGAAAATCTGTGAAGTAGGGATGCTATATATGTACTGCCTCAGTGTGTGCAAGGCATAGGACCGTCCCCTCCTGGGAGTGGCTCTGCCCACTTCTCTCTCCCCCTCCCCCTCCCCCACTCAATCTGTTCACCTTCTCTTTCCTCTTTCTCCCTCCCTCCCTTCCTCCCCTTGCACACCACACTTCCTGTTGTCTCTGCCTCGCACGCCTGGCTCCCCCTCCCTTCCTCCTTCCCCGCTCGCATGTGCCTTTTTCACTTTCTGGTGGCTGTGCAGGGAAACAGGACATCAGAAGGGATGATTTTAACCAACCATAACCACCAAATCTGCATGGGGGTCCTCACAGGTAACTGGTATGCAGTGTTCCCTCGCTACTTGTATATTTTAAATTCATATTTTTTGAAAAAACGTCAAAAGCGAACCACAAAGTACTGTAGGTATAAATGAAAAGCAAATAATAAAACAAATACTGATATTTGTCTTTCTTCCTAAGCAGTGTCACAATTGCCAGTATTGTTTATTAACTTTTTTCAAATGGCTTTATTCAAGTCTATGTAGAATGACACCGGAAATTGAAGTTACTGATTGATGGTTTCATATCAGAAAACAGCAGCTGGATTTAAATTATAATAGCTGCCTTATGTGATGACTTCTGCCATTGCCTTTTATATAGCGATGGCAGCCTTGACCTTTGATGAAGGTCATACAAGACTATGAAATGAAACCTTTTGCCCTTTTTCATATCTTTTCAGCAGCGTTTGCATTGCACCAGTTGGCACTGAATTCTCCCTCAGATCATCATTATCATGTTGACTTTTCTGAAAATGTTTACCCCTTTAAATTATAAAATGGCCAATTAAATAAGAATCCTCTGTATTACCTGTTATGAAACCACATAAAAATACTGAGATTGGTTGATGGTATGAGAAAAGGTATTGTTTTGTATCTTGCTAATATAAAGGAATTACTTTTATAGCCCTGTAAAGTTGTTTCCATGTGTTTCCAAACTGTCGCCTCTCTGAAGCTTCCAAAACAACTTCCCACAAATGCTAGCTTGTGTAGATTGTTGTCCCAGTGAGTACCGTGAGAGTGCATTAATAAGCAGACACAGCTATCCAGTTGGAATCCTGACAGATAGATATAAAATGCAAAGGCAGCTCTGATCATCCTGCAAAACATTCCAGAATCCATATTTGTGTGATATCCTTGGTATACCATTTAAAAGAGGACAAAATGTGTTTCAGACTGCAACATGTTCTGTGGCCTTTTCATTGTTTCATTGGTCCAACAATAATGGTATTAGGCTAGTTTGGATTTTGGAATTACTCACATCTAGAAGTTAAAACCCAGATGAATAGCTTGGAACATTTTAGTATTGGGAATAATGTAATTAAGCCAGAGAGCCCTCAAAAGTACTCCCACTCTTATAAATTAATATTATTATCATTCTTTTAAAAAGGGATGGTGGTTTGTGCAAATTAAAATTTTAAAAGTAGGTCTCGTTTGAGTAATCAAGACTGATTCCTTTAGTACATTTTGCGTGCACTCCTTCATTTACGTGTTGTAATGACTGCACCAGATAGTTCTTTTAATCTCAGTACACAGAAGAAACAAGGAAGTCAGTTCCAAGTTAAAAGTTAGGTTGCAAAGGTTAATTAACTAAGGTTTTAAGAATAAATTGATGGGAACTTGTTGTAAACACTGATGGTAAACATTAATTTGATTGATCATGAAAATTATCATGTCTGTGGCCTCTTATGGTGTGTTTACATCACTCTACTTTGATGGAGGAAAGGCGCTTGTGTGTTTGGAGTGCCTTTCTAATAGGTGGTTTGAATTATTACAAGATTATTTTGCCACTAGGGTGCTTATTTCAACACTATTGTTGCCGAAGCTGCTTTTCATTGGAGTTTTCTGTTCATTAAATATATCTTAAATAGAATAAATAGTGATGATATCAATCGTATCTGGAAAAAAGGCTGTTGCTTCTTTGCAAAAAGATCAGTGCAATGATTTCCTGTTGGTATAATCACTATTTATTTCTTCCTCTCTTGTCTAAATATATTAACTAGAACTGAGGGAGCTGCCCTTAGAAGTACTTGTTTCTCCAAAAGATATGAGTTGGCTTCACACTAGCAAGTTAAAAAGAGTGGACAAAAATGCTAAGCTTTCCATTGAAGACACTAAACCAAAAAGATAAATTTGTCAAATTTTGCAATCATAAAGTTTCCAGTTCTTGTATAGCCAGATTCCTGCATTAAATCTTTAATAACCCTTAAAATATTGTGTGTGGTTTAATTATTAGAAAGTAAACCACCTTATACCCACAGTGGCACAATGGATTAAACCGCTGAGCTGCTGAACTTGCTGACTGGAAGGTCAGTGGTTGAAATCCACGGGATGGGGTGAGCTCCCATTGATAGCCCCGGCTTCTTCCAACCTAGCAGTTTGAAAACATTCAAATGTGAGTAGATAAATAGGTACCACTCCGGTGAGAAGGTAACAGCGCTCCATGCAGTCATGCCGGTCACATGACCTAGGAGACAGCTCTTCGGTTTAGAAATGGAGATGAGCACCATCCCCCAGAGTCGACTCAACTAGACAATGTCAAGAGGAAATCTTTACCTTTAGACCACCTTACGGACATAGCTTTAAGGACACTGTTTTCCACAAGGTAACATCCTTCCCCATTAACATATCCCTACTATAAGCTAGATATAAGACCACTTACTTTTGGTTTACAGTGAAAGTTTATCACCTTGCTTTAAATTCTTGAATCATGGTGGCTTTGTAGTGTATCCTACTCTTTTGTCTTCTGCCTTGAATGATGTGGCTTTTGACTCATCCTCAGAAACACACTGCTTCTATAGCAATAGTTGTCCTTAGCATCGCCTTTGTAGATCAGAGTTTCATTTTACTCAGGTGTGGGATGTAAGTGGCAAAACTGCCTAATGAATAGGAAGTAAAAAGTTCTTTCTAGTAAAAAAAAAAATGCTGGGATGGTGGGGATGTGAAGACGGCTCAGTTATGTTTGCATCCTCATTGAAAAAAGGATGTCCCCACATTTGAGACTCTGCACCAAGAAAGGAGAACAGCCACATGATTCTTAGCACTCCATTACTTAGTTCAGGAAAAAAAGCCTGAACAAAAATAGATGTGGGTATTCTGCATGGAAAATATATTTGATGGGGCTGGGATGAGGAGAAAAACGTGTTTTCAGTCCAAAGCAATATTTTTGCACATGAAATAATGTATTTTGCAAAATATTTTTTTTGTGCAGAATGCACTATCTTCTGCCCAATATTGCATTCTACACAGAAAACAGTTTTCCCTAAAATGTATATTTGCTAAGCAGGAATCAAGTGTATTTGCTCAAATTGAACACATTTCTATACATTGTATATTTTGAATATATTGTATAAATTGTACAAATAAACTAATTCAAAGCATACTTTTATGCATAAAGAAAAACAAATTAATACAAGATCAAATATAGTTTGCATTAAAACATACTGCCTCACAAGCAAGAATATTGTTTTATGTAGAGAAAATAATTTTCTCTCTCAAAACATTTTCTGTGCAGAAAAAAATGTATTTTTGAACAGGTTTTCCCAAGTAAAGTCCCAAAATACAATAACACTCAAACATTTGTGAGTCGTTTCGTAGAACGGCGAAGAAATTGTTGGAATTATTTATTCTTGCATGTGAAATGAAATAAATTTGTGTGAATATGTATTTATATCCCAGCTTTCCCCCCAAGATTAGATCCAAAGCAGGCCAAATAGGATTGAAAGTTTGCATCCTTAGTGGAAATAAGTGTTGCCATAGTCCCCTCTGTGTCATTCTAGCTATTCATGTGTGTACTGTTCTTAACATATGGAATTTAAGAATTAGTCCCTGTTTTGGTCCTGAGCAAGCCAGGAGAGTAAAAAAAAAAAAAGATTCTTAGTTACTTTGCCATGTTCCTTTTGCAGTTGATAATAAATGGATCCGCCATAGTATCCGCAGACAAATAGGGTGCTGATTAGGGAATCACTTTCTCAGTTTTGCACACATTAGAGGGATATTTTTATAGGATTTCAAAAATTGCACCATTGTGAATAATGTTTCTTTACAACAGAGAAACCAAATGGCTTGGGAGAAGTGACAGCCTGACATTGTGAACAGCTTCTTCTTACAATCACATCAGCTATTCCACTTTTCTTTCCTGGCATTGCTCAAACCAGTTGTTGCAAAATGAATTAACAATTGGTAATGAAATTCCACCAGGTTCATGGAGTCAGAATAATAAAATGGAAATATGTTATTTTAATTTATTTATATATTCTTGAAACAAACTTCGTGCATTTCTATTTGAAACTTTGGGATTTCCTGAGTGGAGTCCTTTCCAGCACAGTTTGAGAAGAGTCTTGGATATGCATCCACTAGGCTATATGTTTTCAACCATCAAGAACAAATTCCACACATAGATACCCAAGAGAGTTGATGTGAAAGAGATAGTGAGTGTGTCCTTGTATGTGATATTCTTGTCTTCCTGTAGCAATCATGTGTGTATATTACTGGAAGACATTATGGATGTGTGTACCAGTAATATACATGCCTGTCACATATACATATTGCAAAGGTAGTAAAATGAAAGCTTTTTGGCTCATAGAACTGCTGTTTCTTGTAAACACTTGGACTGGAAGATAGATACGCAATGATGTACTGTCTCTGAATTACTCAGAGTCTTATTTGATGTTGGCTCATGCCACTGCTTTTTCCAGGAAGCATCCTTCAGATGAACACTTTCGTAACCTTTTTACTATAATATTCAACCTTGCCTATGAAATATCCTATAATGCCTATATAAATGTGTGGTTAATAATGAAGTGCAATTTTCCAGGATTGTGTAACATAATTGTATTGTGTGAACATTTAGCAACCCTACATTGCTGTAGAATCCAGTTCTCATATCAATCTGTAGTGGGAATTCATGTAGATGTATCCATGGCAATGATTCCTGTGTGGCTATTATGTTGTCAAAAGTGCTGTTAAAAGGAGCATGCAGCTGATAGTACATTTCCAGTGGTGGTTTGTCTGTGGGTTATTTCAGGAAGTGGTTCTACTATGGTATGGTTTGTACATGATCATCCACTGCTTACCATAAAACCTCTCATCAGGACTGAACCTGCTGTACTTTGTTTCTGCAGTTGGAAATAACTCAAGGATCTACAATGCAGATAGCCCTTCTTCTGGAGTAAACTGTTTATTCATTCCATAGTTGCATGGCCGATTTAATGCATAGTTCCTATGACCAGCTAACATCTGGTGGCCACATGTTCATTATGGGCTTATATACTTCGGGAGGCTGGTCCTCAGGTGGCTGAAACACAGGCCCCTTCCACAAAGCTGAATAAAATCCCACATTTTATACTCTGAACTGGAATATCTGTCAGTGTAGACTCAGATAACCCAGCCCCCTTCCACACAGCTGAATAAAATCCCACATTTTCTGCTCTGAACTGGAATATCTGAAAGTGTAGACTGAGATAACCCAGTTCAAAGCAGATGTTGTGGGATTTTCTGCCTTGATATTCTGGGTTATATGGCTGTGCAGAAGGGCCCACAGTCCATAGCACAACAAATTATCAGAATAGAACTTTGAAGGGGAAAACTTGAAAGTAATCAACTACAAATAATTGATGACCAGAGACAAAGATATAATCATATTATGTGGCAGTAATATGTTCATTGTACACCAAGTGAGCAAGGAAACTGGCATTTACTGAGAGAGGAGAGCAAGAACCATGATACTTTGGTCTCTGTGGAATCAAAGACAGTGCATTTAAGTCAGCCCTACAGATCTGTGAATAGTGGGATGATTTCACAAAGTTGTTTGGCCAGATCTGTTTCTTAGAATGTATGCCCGACTCTGCCTTCAGTGTTCTTCAATTCAGTTGTTGTAATAAACTGCAATCAGGTTGGACTGAGCCATACATTGCCACTTGTACAGAGATTACACATTGAAGAGTTGGCTTCTAATCCTTCCTAGTTTTTCTGCGCAATTTACGTTACATAGGTTTCTTTATCTCCCGTCTGTTTTCTGTTCAAAGAGTTGCCTTGGATTCAAAAGTTTCTTCCTCCTTGCCTCCTTTTAAACTCTTGTGCTTCTCTTTGTAACATTTCTGTCTGGCCTTCCTAAAATATGCAAACCATCTGTGCCTTTACATACTGATCTTAAACAGTTCCCAGTCCAGATTTGTGCTCCTTAAGTTTGTCCTTCATCCTCTAACTAATTATCCTTCCTATAAATTTAAAGCCTGTCATTTTAACGAGGAAACCTCTCTTGACTGTACCAAACCCAGCTGCTGAATGTTTATAGCAGTCCAGCCATAGAGAGACTGGTGAATTAAATATGGCCCTGTCCTTGAAAATCTGATGGAAATGTTCAAAACATTCAGTCTTCCACCATGCTGATAGGTACCTCTGGAATGCGGCTTACATTTATTATAGTTGTCTGCCATTTGCACTGAAATCAAGTATAAAATAAAAGTAGAATTTCTATACATACTCCTGGGATTCACTAGTTACTTTAGTTGTCTTAAATGATTGCATTAACACGAACAATCATTGATGTTTACAGACCGGCATCAATGTGAATTGGCAGCAGCCTTAATGAAGATAATTATAGGTCCTCTTCAGAATGTTACTCTTTCACAAGGTCCTTTCCTCTACATCAGTGTTTCTCAGCTTGTGGGTCTCCAGATGTTTTGGCCTTCAACTCTCAGAAATCCTAACAACTGGTATACTGGCTGGGATTTCTGGGAGATGTAGGCCAAAACACCTGGGGACTCACAGGTTAAGAACCACTGCTCTGCATCAAGGAAGTAAAACCTTCAGTTTGAACATCAGATGTGGTCCACAGAACTTCTTCTGCCCATATCTCCAATATCTGGAACTAGATATAAGAGACAACTTGAAGCCTCAAGAAATCATGCACCACAATGAAAACTAGATTTTGCATGGAACAGGAGCTCTTGCTTACAGATTGGAACCTGTACACTGGGAAATCTTTGCATGCCTAGAAGCTGTTGCATGGAAGCAGCCTATATAAGATTCATGTTTGGCAATGCCTACTTTCCATTGAGCCTACTCCTTGCCTATAGCTCTGCTCTCCGTTGGAATGAGGGCATTGCGATGCATGGAACTGTTTTTTCAATCATTTTATTGACAGAAATAATAATAATAATAACAACAGCAACAACAATAATAACCAAAGTGACTTGAGATGCCTTACAGAGCACCACATGATGGTGCCACTCAAAACACATAAAATGCATCAGTAGACCTTACACTCAAAAATCAAAATGAAAACAACTGATGAAATTGGGTCCGCACCTCCATATGTCAAAATATGTAGAACTTGTGTAGTTTTCCTCTTTTTAATTTATTTTTGGTGAATGTATTAATAGATCAAAGATGTAATAGTGGTTGTGAGAGAGGTGTGGTAAAAAAAGGTTTCCTCGTTTAATCCTGTTACGTTTTCTGAGCCTGCCTCTGCTTTAAATATTAAAAATGACTGAATTGGGTTTCCTCCTATTTTTAATGCATTTGGCAATGCTTGCAAGTTGCAGCGAAGTTCTGCTGTTCCATGTGAAGTGCTTCTTCCCACATCTTTTTTAATGATTTCAGAACGGACTGAGAATTCTATACAGGATTTACATCTAATCATTTAGGAGATACATCCATCAAATGCCTATTGGATATGGTGGTTCTGTGCTATTAAATACTTTCGGTCAGCGGCACATCCTGGCCTTTGACCCAAAAATTTTGGGAGTGGTGCTTATTTGTTTTCAGGTGTGTAAGCACAGATAGAGGCTCACTTGTAAATGAAAAGGTATCTGTTGTCCTATATTATCTCAAGAACTGTCCATCTCTGTTTTGCTCACTTACTATACATGTGCATCCTAAGAAGAATATGAAGAGTTGTGGAAAATGACACTCATCTATTACATGTATCACAATGCATGTATCACACATGATTGCCTTCCATTTGATAGTTTGTTGCTGGATTTTTTTTTCTTTTTAAAGGCTTTTCTGCAGGCCCGAAAAGACAAAACGTGTCTCCAAAAAATATTGGCTAAGGTTTTTGACAAAGCAGGCAATTTAGCTACATAATTCTATGCTAGCCGGGGAAGGAAGGATACACCCTTATTGTACATGTTGCACATTGACCAGGCTACAGCAGTGAAAACACAACTTCACTCCCTAGTGCTATCAGTTTGCAGGCCTTTGGTTGGATGCCAGGTTCTTTTATTGTAAAGGGAGACCAAAGTCAGCTTTTAGCGATTAGTTCCTGGCTAGTTTAAGAGAAAGTATAGAAAAGGGATTAAATTAGTGCTGGCTGGCTTTTTCTTCCCCCCATATAGATATCCTGGGCTAATAGGAGGAAAAGAGCATAGAGAACTGGCAAAGCAATAAGACTTGCTCAGGTTGTGTGACTGAGAGAAGCTGAGCGTTGAAGGAGGAGAATCTGTGGGAGTGAAAGCTATGGGGAACCTTGTTGCTGCAGTAGAGACAGAACTGTTTATTGTGCTTATTGGCCATATAGCAATGTAAGCACAATGTGGTTAAGATAAGATTGTCTCAATCTTGTCAGAAAATTGTAAGCAGCTGGCCGGTGTTTGGCTCTTAGAATTTGGGGGAAGCTCCTTCTGAGAATCACATCTGCTCTTCCGCAAAGAGAATTTGAGAAGAACCATTCAGTACTTATTGCTAATCAAACAGAGTAGCAATAAGTGTAACCTACTTTTATAACAGGACAAATATAATGCACAGCTATTATAGTAACAAAGCTTTGAAATAAGTGTCAACCTTCTACTCACAATCGTTATTTGATTGTAAGTCAGTTTAATGGTCCATACATCCAGTGACCACTTGGTTATGGTTCTTGTTTTAGGTTCAGTAGCCTATCACTATTGTTTCCATGTTATTTCTGCCTCTGGCACAAAATTTTCTATTAAAGAACTAACATCTACTGCATTGACTGCCACATACTTGTGTAAGGCAGGGTTGGGAATCATGAGACTTTATAGATGTAAGATGGCAACTTGTGGCATCTACTGTCAATACAACCAACGGTGAGAAGTACTGGGTGTAGCAGCAAGCGACATCTGGTGGGCTAGGCAATTCCTACTCATGATGTAAGAGGAGCATAAGTACTTTTCAGCTTTTTCCTTAAGCTTGCCTCACTCCGGAGGCAATAGCAGCAGGCGTAGTTTCCTGTTTTTGAATTAGTATTTTAAAACAAAACGTAAACAGGATTGGACATTCCCTTGTGTGTTTGCCCTCTCCTTCTGCAGTATAGTTGCCAGTTTATTACTATCCAAACTGGAAGATTGGAAAAACTAGTACTGGCATAAACTCTAGCACATTCAAAAAATTGAGAATTGCAGGACAAAAAGAAGCAACCTCCAGAGTTCATTGAACAGAAAGTAAGAAAATTACACAGGCATTACCAGACTCAAAGGAGCGAAATGTTAAAAATCTTCTGAATTTTTGCCATGATTGCTATTCTTGTTGGTGTGCTAATCATCCAGTTGATATGTAGGTATTTTTATCAGTGCTGGTGTAATGTTTTGAAAATGCTTATGTGAATTAATATGACTTGAAATTATTCATCTCTTGATTTCTTGTTTGATTGTAGGCTACAGTTTTAGAGGTGTGTATGCACTGGCATGGTGCAAAAAAAAAAAAAGCCATAGGCAAGCTAGACATTTCTACAGATCTGCTTATTTACCATGATCCTTCTGTCCCATGAAGGTTTGTGGCTTCCGGTTTTAGTCTGAACTATGCAGGCACTGTCCAAATTGCTGATCATATTTCAGAAGGTAGAATTCAGAACACTACATAGTTAATTTAACATTCAGAGTAGAACTACCAGCCCCATGATGTTGAAGCCACCAGCTGCCATTTTTTTCCACACCTTCTATACATTATAAGAACACCAAACCCATAGAAAGTGTTTTGCACGTGGGCTCAGAAGAGGACAACACCCAGGTCCTCTTCTTGCCCATCAAAGCTGATCTGAATAGATTTGGAGTTATGTAATGCTTTCTTTAAACTGCTTTGGTAATCAGTATTGTGTCTCTCTTGTCCCACAGGGTGTCCACACTGTAAAAACTCGATCCCACATTTCACAACAGCTGCAGAACTATTTAAAGAAGATCGAAAGGTAAGGCCACTTGAATCATATCTGATCACTTCCTTAGAGCATTGTAGCCACCTTTCCTTCTAGCAACATCATGTTCAGTGATGAAAAATCAGGCTTGTGTTTTAAAACACCGTTGACAAATTTGCTGAGTAAATCAATCAGTGGTGAATTTGCTTGCTTTCAAAAGTAAGCAAACAATTTTCCACCTTTTCTTTCTCTTTCTCCTGTTTTTTATGTACCTAAATGTAGAATGTTTAAGGAATATTACTCCATGCAACACGGCTTTCTTTTGTTCCATTTGTTTTGCATTCTCAGCTTGAGCCAAAGTGGCTCATTTAAGGGAAATGTGTTGTAGGTGCAAATGCAGAGAGCAGCTAGAATTCAGGAACTTCAGCTAATCCTGCTGTTGCTTTGCTTTTGAAAGTAGTTTGCCCGTAGTGATCAACAAACTGCCCTTGCCTCAGTTCACAATTGGTTTAGGATCTCTACTTATTCTCAGAAAACTCTTGGGAGGAAAGCTCACATAATTCTAAGAGCTATCACACAGCATGCAATATATAATGTACCTTCTGCCACATACTTTTCAACAAAATATTCTCTTTTAGCCTAATATTAATCAAACTTAAGCCAAGCTGTAAAAAGCATCAGAGGGGCAAATTTTTAAGAGTCAGAGAGCTGTAGATTTCCTGAACTTTGTCCTATAAGGAGATGGTAGAAGGAACATCCACTCTCTAAAACAAGAGAGTGGTATAACTTCTGAACAAACAAGTGCACAAAAACACGTATGTGCCTACGGTCCTGTGCGGTTTAGTATAGCATACAGAGACATAATAGCCATGTTTACATTTTTGAAAAGATGGCACATTGAAGAGGTGGCAAGCTTGTTTTCTGCTGTTCTAGAGACTAGAACACAGAGCAATGAATTCAAATTGTAAGAAGACAATCCAGCTAAACATTAAGAAGAATGTACTGGCAGTAAGAGCAGTTTGACAATGGAATATTCTGCCTTCGAGCATTTTGTAGTGTCTGTCTCTACAGGTTTTAACCAGAGACTGGAAGGCCATCTGTTGGGGGTGCTTTGATTGCATTTCCTTCATAGCAAGGGATTGGACTTGATGCCCCTTGGTGTCTCTTCCAGCTCTAGGATTTATTAGGAGTATGACCACACCCATACTGTGACTAGCATTCTTTTAGGGACATAAACATGTTTAGGTTTCTCATATGTCAGTGGTTCTCAACCTGTGGGTCCACAGATGTTTTGTGGCCTTCAACTCCCAGAAATCCTAACAGCTGGTAAACTGACTGGGATTCCTGGGAGTTGTAGGCCAAAACACCTGGGGACTCACAGATTGAGAAGCACTGTTATATGTCCTTCTGAGAGTGCTGTGAGGATTGGTATTCCTGCGCTACATCTACGGCCTCACCAACTTATAGAACAGCTTGGGGTGAGTTAGAGAAATCACCTTATAGGATGTGAAATGATGACATCAGCACTGAAATATACTAGAGTCTCTCGGAACATTTCTGTAATAGTTTCATATCTAGCTACAGGAGCAATGCTACAAAGCAGAGGATGGGTTATGCTGGAGCTTAGAGGTTGTTCAATAATTGTATATTGCTCATCCTTACACAGATCTGCATGCGGAACTATGATGCTATTCTGACACATATAGGATGACAGCTAGTTTGTATCTGTATGTACAGGGCCACCTTTGGCAACATTTCTTTGTAAAATACTTCACAAGTTTTCCAAACAGACTGGCGAAATTCACCACAAGACTGCTTCCATTGGACAAAGTGTTTGATGGTTCAAAAACTGTGAAAGATTGAGAGGACCTTTTAGCCCTCAAGAAAGTGATGAATGGATGCAACCCATATTTCAGCCAATGGTAGTTACAGCTAAAGTGAAGAGATATAAAACTTAATGAGGTAGAACTAAAGTTCAAATTGAGCATATTGAGTCTGGTAGTGGTTCTTCAAGGCCAGGCACAGGAGAAAAAGGCAGGGCTTTTGTTTCTATCTCCACCTTGACTTTTCAAGGTGGTGGAGATTGATAATTCGGGGATTTTCCTTCAATCATTCACAGTCCAATTCTGCTGAAGTGTTTTGTGTGTGCGGTTTGCCAATATCTTGAATTGACATTTTACATAAACTCTAGTGCTTCAAAGAAATGTAAGTGCTGGAATATTTCATTGCCTTTTTTTTTCTTTTAAAAAATCCATTACAAAGTTTACTTGAGTGTTTTTCTGATTTGATTGCTTTCTAATTCAATGCGGAGAAAATGAACAGGCCTCTAGAAAATGATTGTTCTGAAATGTGGTTTTATTTTTGAGAAAAGAAAAGGCTTGGCTTTCCTTCTTGTTTTTCTTTTGGGATTCAGTAGCATGAAAACTCTCCCTTGACACTTTTAGCACAGTGGTAGGATACAAAGGAAAATGTATTGAAGGGATTTGATGGAAGCATTCATTCCACCTAGTAGCCCAGATCCCCCAATGGCCTTTCCCAAGTTGTGCTGACTGGTGCAGGAGAGAGGGTCCTGTTCTGTAGGTCTTTATTTGAAACCAAGACCAATCTAGAGGGGGAAGTTGTGTGAATGAATGCAGAGCTGCCATGGTAGAATCTGGATTTGATTATTAAAGTTTAGGTCACTGACGTATTGAAAATAATAATAACATAATAATAATGCTTTATTTATATTCTGCCCTTCTCCCCAAGGGGAATCAGAGCAGATTACAGCATATATAAACAGACACAGGCAAATATTCAATGCCTTGTTATAACGACAATACAGTGAGACACAAACACAGATGAAGGCAAAAGCTTCTCCTTTCATTTCCGGCTTCTAGAGGCGGTTCTCCTCTCCGGCTCTGGGGGAGGTGCTGTTCTCAATTTCCAAGCTGAGGAGCCTGCAATAGCCGTAGATACCCCCTGATCGTGTGGCTGGCATGAGTGCATGGAGCATCCTTTTTGCATTTTCACATTTGCATGTTTTTTGAACTGCTAGGTTAGGAGGTGCTAGGTCTAACAGCGAGAGCTCACCCCATCCTGTGGATTCAAACTGCACACCTTCAAGTCAGCAGTTCAGCAGCACCAAGCATTGCTTGAGTGTGAAAATGAAAAGATGGGTGTGTGCCTTTCATTTAGGTGCATGCCAAAATATAGATAGCTGTGATAATCGTGTTGGTATTTGTAGGGCATCTGTATTTCCAAGAAGATCTTCCTGTTATGAGGATGTATGTCTCTGTTTGGAGAATGGTGGCCTCTGTAGCCTGGAGTCATTTTTGCATACATGTATATCACTAATCGATTTAAGGAACACCTGACATAGATCAGAAGGCTGATCTTGGAGCACCTGTTTGGTTCCAAATTTGCCAACTGCTGAAGTGTTTCCAGACCCAATTCATTAAAAAGACTCATATGACAGAATGCCTCTCTGATCCCCAAACTGACCTTATCCTAAAATCGATGTTGAAGGCTTTCTTGTAGTAGAAACTGCAGGGGGCACAGTTACAAGGGGGAGGGAATCTTTTTGGTTGTGAGCTCGGGTCAATGAAATTGGATCATCAATGATGTTCACATTTTCACTGCCAGATTAAGATGTTCCCTTTATTTCTTGATTTTTAATTAGTTCTGAAGGACCAGTTTTAAAATATCGGCATTATGCCAATCAATTGTCCCAAATTATTTGTAGTTTGGGAGAGAGATAACTTTATATTAAAGATATGGTGCTTGTACTATAGTCATAGGTTTTTGTGTATTGTTGTAGTTTTTAAAATGGAATTCTTTTTTTAAAAGGGCATTTCAGAAATATAGAAAACTTACTAACCTGTTCAACTGAACCAAGTAGTTCCTCTGTCTCTTAGGACTCCTTCATACATGACATTAGCTACAGAACGTTTTCTATAACATAGTGATAAGACTCATCAGTACAACTAATGTATGAATATACTTTGTAGGAAGCGAAATTGGCTCTCGAGTAATTATCAGGGATGGCTAACCTGGAGCCCTCTTTTTTTGGAGTCCAATTTCCATCAGTTTCCGCAGCATGCTCAATAACAATTAATAGTGGGAGTTTTGCTTCAGCAACATCACATGTTCTCTAGTCCAGATATCCTTTCAGGCAACTGTAAGTTTACGATCACATACCGCGTTAAGCAACTTTCATTTCCAGCTTACAGGAAAGTATGGATTTTTTGCCTTGTGCCTTGTTCCAGATCCTGCAAATTCAATGTCTTCTTCCAGCTTGATCATCATTTTTGATCATCAGGAAGCACTGCATTTATGATATGTAATCATTATTAGAAATAAAGCGCTAACACAATCAGTGTCAAGGAACAGAAGATTTGTAATACACGCATGCAAATTTCAGGCCATTAAGTCACTTGGCAACAACATCTTTTTTATGTGTAACCAGAGATTTGTCATCTTTAGTTGACTAGTTTTCTAAACTGTTCTTTCTCAGACTGAAATGTTATCCTTTCTAAAAGAACACTTAGAAGGGAGAAATTAAAAACCTGCCCTTTTTCATTCCTTTCAAAAAAGAATCAATGTTCAGCTAGTTATTCACTTCCATTTTCATAACAAAAGTCAATATTTGCTCCCGCGGAGATTTATTTCCCTGAATCAATAACCTGATGTGTGGCGGTACATATTTTAGCAGGAGAAAAGCTAGCTACTCCTGCAGGAGACATTTATTATTACAGGCTTATCTGGATCTGGAAAAGCAGCCTGTGAAAAGAAGAAGAGAAAGAAAGACTAAACATATAAAATGGCACTTTTATTGTTTTTTTTTAAATAAAGCAAAGCTGAGCATGTGGGTAATTCTCTCCTGTTTGCTCATTTGAACTTGAATAAATTGTAGTAGTGACTGGACCAGTAGGTCAGGATATAAAAGCTGGTGCTAAAGATATCAGACAGGATGTCTTGACTGTGCTGTGCCATGCAACCTCTCTGCTTCACTGCTTGAAAGCACAGGTGATGAATATTCTTCCTCAGGAAGTGAGCAAATCCTTTTTAATAACACACTGACTCAGTTCTGAAATTGCACTAGATCATATTAGATTCACAGTTATCATTTAATTCTAATTTCATGGCAAAGGCTGTGCCACTAAGGAAATGTCTAAAAAAAAAGTATGGTAAGGGCATCTCATCCTGCTTTCCAGTAATGTATTCCATAGGTTGTGTCTAGCGATACTTCCTTTTGTCCAATCTCAAGTGAGTGCCAGTCAGTGTTACTAGGTGTCCCCAAATCCTGATACTGTGGAAGTTTTTTTTTCTCAGAAGATATTCCAAAACTTTGAGGAATTTGAATTCCCTATTCTGTAATGTTTCCAGTATTCTTAAAGGAATGAAATCACAATGGTAGGTTGCATGCACTAATAGTCTAAGGCAGTGGTTCTCAACCTCTGGGTCCCCAGATGCTTTGCCTTCAACTCCCAGAAATCCTAACAGCTGGTGAACTGGCAGGGATTTCTAGGGGTTTTCGGTCAAAACACCTGGGGACCCACAGGTTGAGAACCACTGGTCTAAGGGTTCATCTACATTGTAGACTTAATGCCACTTTAACTCCCATGACCAACTACTGTGGACAGGCATGTAGCCGGGGGGGGGGGGGGGGGGTTGGGGGCCTCAGCCCCCCCCCCCCCCCCCAAAATGCTCATGGTGGTCTGTGAAAAGGCCTTACTGGTACATTATTTAAACTGTTATGTTTATTCATATCATGATCTGATTACCATGCTCAATATATCTCATATGCATGGGGGTATTGGGGTAACGATACAAAAGGTTTGCTAGGGTAGACCCTCTTTCACTCAGACTCAGCCCCCCCCCCCCAGAATCAAACAGCCCCCCCCCCCAATCAAAATCCTGGCTATGGGCCTGACTGTGGAGTTGGTTTGATGAGGCACCAGCACTCTTTTGCCAAAAGGCCTTGTAAAAGAAGTACAACTCACATGATTTCACAGTATTGAGCTATAGCAGTTAAAGTAGTATCGAACTGCATTAATTCTACAGTGTAGATGCAATCTAAATGTAGCCACTGTAGTTGGCCGCTTTTTGCAAGGTTGGAGAATGCTAACCCATAAGAACGTCAAGTGTATAAAAATAGATGTTTTCTGAGGAGAGAAGCAGATGGAGATATCAGGCTGCTGCTTCTAACAATTGGGTCAAGCACATTGGGATAATTTGATGCGATCTCAAGCTCAAACTCTCAAATTTAATGTTGTAGCCTGCAGTTCTATCCTTGTTTACCTGAGTCAAGTGCCACTGCACCCAATGTGACTGATTTCTGAGTAGTAAATAAAGTGAACTTGAACCTGACTAGAGGTGTGCATTGTCCTAAATCAGGCATTATCCTGCACCAGATAGCTAATTCAGTGAAGACTTTCTTGTCTTTTGTTCTGCACCTCAAATCCTATTCAGGTTGTGACTTCCCCTGCTCTCCAAAACACAATTCGATGGCACATGGGGAGGAGCAAATCACTCCTGTGTCTTCCATCAATGGAGCTCCTTCTCTTGACATAACAACCCAGCTTCTGTTAGTCACCACTTATATCATCCGTCACTGCTACAAGAGATCATGTAGAGACAAACACATTAAATAATGTGAAGCTCTTGGATTCTATAACAATATGGGCTAAAGATGTCTCTCAGTTGCACATATAAATCATTCTAGAACAGAAAGCTATATTTTACGGCTCTCCTGGAATGTTTTGCTTGAAATCATGATATGAATAGTGCTGAAAATGGTTCTCCAACTCATTCACACCAATCCCGCTGAGGCAAAGTCTTGCTAGCTGCAATTTTCAGATAAGGTGCTGAGGAGCTGACAGATTAATGTTCACATTTCAAGAAATTCAACATCTTCTTTTGAATCTGAAAACATGAATAATGGTGCTTTTTAAAAAAGATCTAGAATAAAACACCTTTCACATTAAACCAGCACATACTTTTTCTGTATTAAAATAAGCATTAATGGTTTAATTTTCACCATGTCTTTTAATGGAATTACTTTAAAGCCAATGGTTTTAATCCAGGACTGGTTAATGTAGAATATCTGTCGGCAAGAAGTACCTCTTCATATGTTGTTTAACTGAGGTTCCCAGCATCTTTCAACCTTACTTACATTCGTTAAAGCAGATGGGATTGCACTTGGCTATACAGTGCCCACCCAAACTTACCTACAAGTGGGGCATTTGCAATTCACTTTAGTATCAGGACTCTGCCAAAGCATTCTCCACCCCGCTACAGTTCCTGTGCCGCATCCCAAGTCCTTTCTGATCCTCAGGAGGGCTTCTGCAAGTGCTGGAGTTGCAGAAAAACAAAGAGGGAACCTTTGCCTGAGCTTCTTATCACATGAAACCCATGTACCCCGTCCTTCTTAACCCCTGAAGGGGGACTGAGGATGGCTTACAACTGGCAATCAGTAGATGATTATTGGACTGAAGTATTTTGCACTTCTCGGGTACAGATCATTCCCTCTTACACATCACAGCTTACTTTTGGCATAAAATGCCTCAAAGCGGGGTGTAGAGCCTAGTATGGTGGTACTGGTAGTCAAACGTAGGAATGCTAAGCTACTGGAAAGTCTATAATCTATTGGAAATTCCAGTGCACCATAACCTTATTGCAAAGGTAAAAATGATGTCAACTCCGTTGGCAAAATGTGAATCTCTATGAACATAGAGACCACTTGAACACCACAAGTCAAAAGAATGGTATGACCTTGTTAGAAGTCAAACCTTAAGAAAAGTGATATTCATAAAACAGTAATGTAATAGCTCACAGGTAGCTCAGCTGTTGAACTAAGGAACCGTGTCTTTAAACAGCCAAGGATAGACAGGGCACTACAAAAATGTATCTGGTTAGAAGAGGATGGTTGTTTAAAGTAGAATTTGCAGGTGCCCAAAAGATATACACGCCCTTAAAACCTCTTATTTAAAACATGCACTCAAGAGACAAAACAAAGTAGTCGTCTTTGAAAAATAACATATCTTGTTTACTAACAAACTTGTATATATTCAGTATACAGGCACATAGTCTTTAAAATGTCTTTAACCATATCTGTACTCATTAAAGTCCATGAGTACACACATTCACCTCCAATGAAGTGGTAAGTAGACTTACTATATTGAAGTCCATGCACGCACATCTGCCTTATTGAAATCCAAGAGCAAACTGAGACAAAATGGAGTCCTGAGTTAGCACATGCTCAGTACAATCACATGTATAACTCCTCCAACATCAAAGAGATAAGCTAAACTGGAAAATCAGCATACACATAGAATAAGGTTAACAAATGTACATTAACAAACAGTTAGTGGAGGCTTGTAAGGTTGCTGTTTCCCCTGTCTAACGGCGTGTATGTATTTTTGTGTATATGTGCATACACACATGTGCACACATATATTCCTCAGATACTGATTCCAGTACAAGGATTTCTACATCCTGAGAGCCAGTAGGTTTGGTCTCTGGCAAAGTCTTTTACCTGTTGCTTTCTACTGGTTCAGTGGATCCAGCTGGACATTGTCTGATTCAGAGCCCTGGACACCACATAGGATGGGATTCACTATGTGTTCCCACTGTATGAGAGAGTGGTAGTAGTCTGGCTATTTCTGCAGTTAATAAGCTGGATATCATGAATCCTGGGAAGCTCCGTTTCTCTTTCAAGAGCATATGGAGTTTTCAGAATTATGCCCTCTGTGTGTGTATGCATGCACATGTACTAATTTTGTTTACTGCCCATTTGATCTTTTATGCTTCATCAAGGCCATAGAAAATTGAGGGAAATTTATTTCCATGACATCACTGGAACTGCAACCCAATGCGAACCTATTTGGATGGAAATAATGCTGACATTTGGCTGCCTTGGAGGCAAACAAATGTATATTTATTTGCAGACGGTTCCCGCCTTCCAGGAGCCTTATGGGATATAGTTGATTTTTAATATATATTCAACATGTATCCTGTGTGGATGCGGGAAGCAGTGGAAGAAAAAACTACTGTCACAGTATTTTGACCATCTGCTGCTGTGACTCAAGTAATTTTGACTCAATTATTGTTGTAGAACCTTCCTCTTGTCAATTAGTACCAATAATTAACAGGAGAATAGCAAGGCACTTGAAGTAAGACTAGCAAAAGCATGCATACAGGTAAACAATTACTAATCTCAAATTTGCTACTTTCCTCAGTGTGTGTAGAGGGGACATGGAGCATTTTAACATATCCTATGCTAATAAAATATATTTACTAATGAACAACTTTTATGATAAATTTCCTAAGCCTGGTGGCATGTGCCCTACCAAATTTTCTTCCTAGATTTTTTATAAAAGTCCTGAGGATTTTTGCCAAAGATTATATCATTTCTTCTTTGTGGTCTCTGTGCCTGTGCATAGATCTTCGGACATTTCTAGAGTTGTATTTTGGCTGTATTCCCACCCCACTGAGATGCAGATAAGCTCTGCATTACCAAGGGTGATTGAAAAATCTCTACAGAGGGTAGAAAGTGGACCGCACGAAGTTTCTGAAGCACCTGCATTTGCCATAGGTCAAAGCGGCTCAATCTAAGACTTCCAAAAATGCTTATTCCACTCTAACCAAAAATGAGGGCAATAAGAGTGACACCGTGGCCTGCAAGAATTGCTCCAGTTCTGCTTCTTAGGATAGTGAACTACCAAGCATGTGCATGGCTAGCTACCTTCTGGATTATCATCCAGATGACAGAAAAGGGACTTGGATCTCCCAATCTGAGATACATAACTTAACGTTTTAGCAGATTACCACAGCTAAGCATATAGTGAGCTGTAGTGCAAAGGCCGTGGTTATTGTCATAGTCCTACATAGACATAAATAGCTGCATTGTGCTGGCCCAACCCAGGATGCAATGTCTATCATGGAGGATCCGTCATTCAAAGAACAAGAACTGTTCCAGTCATCTATGGATAAGAAATCGGAACACAATCTGATTATGAGATTGACTGCTAATAAGTATGATCTTAAGTTACAATCTGCCCAGTAGTCTGAGTCGGGCTATTTCTGCCACATGACTTGAACTCTAGTTTTTTACTCCCTCTTGTCTATATAATAAATAATAATAAAACTTATTTATATACCACTCTATCTCCCTGGGAGGACTCAGGGCGGTTTCCAAGCAACAACATCAAAACATAAAGAGTCGCAACATGAACAAAAGCATGGAATTACCCAACAATAGATAAATATTAAAAGAAAATAGACAAGAAGAGCAGGCAGGATTTTTTCTTTTAATATTTATGTGTTGTTGTTGTCCTAGTCTTCAAACTCGTACAAAAAGAGGGGAGAGATGGGGCCTGTCTTATTTCCCTTGGAAGGGTGTTCCAGACATGGGAGGCCACCACTGAGAAGACCCTCTCTCTCATCCCCACCAACCGTGCTTGTGACAGAGGTGGGAGCGAGAGGAGGGCCTCCCCAGAAGATCTTAGAGTTTGCGCCAGTTCATAGATGGAGATGCGATTGCAAAGATAGGCGGGGCCTGAACCATTTAGGGATTTATAGGTCACTACCTGCACTTTGAATTTGGCTAGGCAATTTATCGGCAGCCAATGAAGATGCTTTAATAGGGGCGTTGTATGCTCCCTATAGTTTGCTCCAGTAAGGGTAGTACTACCAGTTTTGCCATCCCTTTATTCTTCTGTGTCTGTGTATAGTATAAAATAGATTAAATACTGCCAAAAGGGATAATTTGTTGCTCACTTGCCATTGTATTTATGAGCAATACCTTACTCCTTATTAGCAAGTAAGTAAAGTAAGTATTAGCATGTTAATAATGTATAGTATGTTAGTATTGTATTATTCTGATCATCTTTTTAAAAAACCCAAAACTTAGCCCAAAGTATCACACTGCAAAATTGATTGCTGTGGCAACAAAAATGAATCTTGCTTTGCTTTTTTAAAAAGCCAGACTCCCAGTAATTTGGAACAGGTGTGTCTTCTGCGACCACTTACAGCACTCGGGAAAACCTCCTGGAAATGCTAATGCATTTGTAAACAAGGTGCATGGGAATTGTTTGTGCATCTTTCTTTCAGCACAGTCTGGGACTTAGTGCCAAAGGAGAGTTGCTTGCTCCCCTTCATCTTTCCCTGTTCAGAAAAATCAGAAATGGAGGCAGCGCTGCTTCTGCTGAGCTGATACTCTCAGGAGCTTCCCTAACAGTCCTGGCGAAGAGCTGGCTGGGAACATTTCACTCCTTTCCCCTCCAGGCCTATAACAACTAAGGAGGCCAAATGCCTTACTATTCTGTCACAAAAGTAGTGAGCTTAGAATGCACAGTATAGTCTCGCTTATCTGACATAAACGGGCCAGCAGAATGTCAGCTAAACGAACATGTCGGATAATATGGAGTCTCCTACTGTTACCTATCCAACACAGCGCTAGACACGTAGAATCCTAACAACAGGGACTCAAATGGTTAAGGCAAGGCAATGCCTTGGGGCTAGAGCAGCCCAGCAGGAAGTGCCCAGATGCGGAAGAAGAGTGTGGAAATCACAGAGGGAAGGAGGGAGGATGCTTTCGTTTCCTGTCCTGCCTCTTTCCCCCCTTTCCTTCCACCTCCTCCTCCTTGTCTTTCCCTTTTCACTTTTTGGGAATGGAGAGAGAGTTGAGGGGCACTCCTTTAATTGAAGGGGAAATGCTGGAGGAAAAGGGGGGCGTTGGATAAGACGGAATGTCGGATCAGTGAAGGTTGGATAAGTGAGACTCTACTGTATAGGCATACAGAAGTGGTTTGCCTCATTATTTTAAAAAGCTATTTATTATCTATCTATCCATTTATTTAATTTATACTCCACCTTTCTTCTAACATGGGCCCAAGAAATGGTATGTTATTTCTTACACATTGCCTTTGTGCTGTCATATTCATGCACACTTCTCAGTCTTTTCTCTCATTTTCATGCACACAGAAACAGGCACACGCTTCATGATGCTGAATATTTGAAACTTGGATTGTCATTAATGAAAGTAACTCTGAGAATTTTGTTGTACCAAAAGTACAAAGAAAGGGGGTCTCCTTGGGACCATAACTGACCAAGTCCTGTCTTTTATCCTTGACAACTGAATTTCTAGGGCCAAAGGAACATGGAGCAGGCCTTGATGTGGAATTTTAATATCCTGATCCTAAACCATGTAGGGATTTCAAAGATATTACCAGCATTTTGAACTGTACTTCTGAACAAACTAGAAGCCAGCGAAGATGGAGTAATATCACACTTCTATCCTTTGAAAAAGGATCCCTCATCAGAACCCTCAGTGCAGCATTTTCTGCCACCTGAAGCTTCTGGATGCTTTTCAGAGGCAGCCCCATGTAGTCTGTATAGGCAATGTGCCCAAGGTGTGTGTATTACGTCAGTCAGATCTTTTTTTTCTGGGAATAAATGCACTATGCACCTATAACAAAACTGTTTAAAAAGTGTTTCTGGACACAAGTGAGAGGAAAATTAGATTCAGAACCCAAACTCTTGTGTCGTTAATGAATAGCTCCTTTGTATCCTCATACTTTACAGCATTTTTTTCCTCAAATCAAGATTAATTGAAAGCACCATCTTGTGCACTTTTAGAAGATCAACAGCATGTAGAAAAATCTTTCACTGGAAGGGAGTCAAAGTCCAAGCTTGAACGCTTTCCAGAAGAGCTGTAAAAAAGTTAAGATGACATTTACTAGCCAGAGTTGAACAAACATTTGGCAGTGTTCATCATTTGGGTTGGGTTTTTATAGCTCTTTTCTTTTTTACTTCTCTTACTCTTTGGAAAGGAACTGGATAGAAACTGAACTAAATAAATAATAGGCTAAAAGCTTTTTTTCCAGTTAAAAAGGATATCCCGAGAGTTAAAGAACAATTGAAAAAAATCCATTTTGAAGAAGTGGTAGGCCTAAATGAATTGGGATTAATCTGTGTGTGTGTGTGTGTGTGCACGCGCACACGCTTATGAAAACTCATTTACGGATTTAAAATTTTGAAAGGTGTGGAATAAATCACAGCTCAGCCACACCAAGTTTTAGAATCATAGAGATGAAAGAGGGTTCCACACTTTTGTCTTGATACTCATTCCTTGTCACAAGTCTCATATTAGTAATTAAAGCATGGCCAGTAAATGCCCAAGGCTGGACTCCAATGACAACTTTTAAGCAACAGCCATTTAAAATTTACTGTTTACTGCCTCTAATTGATTAAGGAATGCATTTCAACCCAAGCAGCACTGTTTGACTGTTATGAGAGTATCACAGAGCTTAGCTCAACCACGAAGTTGGAGGCCAGAGGCAATTGCCTGTCCACATGGAAAGTTGTTAAACAGCTCCTGAGATTCACCTGGCAGTGCTGCACTGAAACAGTAACAGCAAAAACATTGAGTTTGGGATTTTTTTTCCCTCCTGACTTTCTTTAGAATTCTGCAACCGACTTCAGTTCATTTGAAGTGCACCCAGGCAGGCACGTCTAGAATTGCCTTTCTGAAAAGGGCTCTGACAGTGTGAATGCATTACAGTAATCATGAGCATTAGAAAAGGATTTCTTGACTCCTAGATTTAAAGAAGAAGAAAAAAAAAAAAGCAAAAGCAAAAAGTGAGCACATACTTTGCAATAATCCATAGGAAGCCCAGCCTCGCCACTCTGTACCCAGCTGGGCATCTTGTTCCTCCAGTTTAAAGCGGCAGTGTTAATCAGATAAGCATCTGCCTTCCTTGTGGGCTTTTATGCGGGAGGCAGGAATGATGGTAATTGCTGGTTGCTATTGAGCTCTTGGGCACTTGTTTATACAGATTTGGTTTGAGTGATTACAGCTTATCTTCCTTGTGTAAATAATTTTGATTAGGTTTTGGGACATAACATGAGTTATCCTCCTTGGCACTAATATAAATCAAACAATGTTGTTTAGTATCTTAATCCTGTGCCTGCTAATAACATTTTAGTCTGTGACCTAGCTGTCTAGATGTTCCTTTGCTATTAAACAGGACTGACCAAGTCATTCCATAGCTGCCATAAATTTAATTGGAAATAGCCAACCCTGCCCCCTTCTTGCAGCAAATTGAAAAAATTGCTTGACTAAATCTGAAGCCAAGCCAAATTTATATTTTTCATTTCTTACACCCTAGTAACAAATTCCCTCTTTGGCAGATGAGGCATGCATGATGGTCTTCCTGTGAACACTCCCTTTCAAAGGCTACTATGTTATGACTAGTAGATATGACTTCTGGCTGCCTCAAGCATTAGCAGCTTGGCATCACAGAAATATGTATGCCTTCACAAATCCTGGTTGCTTGTCATTGTCTCTGATAACCTGAAAGACCACTTTGGGAAGCCTGAACAATTTAGTGGCATCCTCATCAACCTGATCAAAGAGCTTTTGACAGCCAAGGATGGAGGGCCTTTTGGAACCTCTATTCTCTTGGATACCAATGCTTGTCTCCCCAGCCAAGGGAGAGAGAGCCTGCCCATGCAGATCTAGCCCTACACAATTCAGGAAGTGCTCCAACCTTCGCATTTAAAACATTTTGGTCTTCTTCATAAAATGCAACTTCCTCATCGGCTGACAGCATTGTTAATACCATTAACAATGTTATGATTTTGGTTTCTAGCCTAGCAATAATAATAATGTGGTTGTGTCATGGATCCACTGCAGTGCTGTACCATTTTTCTCAGTCTTAATTCATCTTGTATGCCATCCCCTCTATGTACTAGCATCATCATCAGAGAACCAGATTTGTCTACTGCAGTGGTTCTCAACCTGTGGGATGCCAGGTGTTTTGGCCTACAACTCCCAGAAATCCCAGACAGTTTACCAGCTGTTAAGATTTCTGGGAGTTGAAGGCCAAAACATCTGGGAATACACAGATTGAGAACCATTGGTCTAGTGGTTTGAGCATTGAACTATGACACTGGAGATTAGAGTTCAAATCCCAATCAGCCATGGAAACCCATTGAGTGACCTTGAACAAGCCACACTTTCCCAGTCTCTAAGGAAGGCAAAGCTGAACTTTATCTAAACAAGTCTTACCATGAAATTCCCGTGATAGTTCCACCTTAAGTTGGGAACAAGTTGAAAACACACAACTACAATACCATAATCCCCTACAATAGGCTACTCTGACTAGGGCAAAATGGGCTTGCAACCCAAGAGCAAGTTTCCCAACCCTGATTTCAGGAGAGACATATCTATATAAAATGTGGTTGCTGTTGTTATAATATTGGAGTTCCACTCTCTTCACTTTCCTTTGGACAGCACAGTTTCATTGTCCTTGGAGAAGGAACTTCTGTCAGTCAACCATTTTGGAATAGTTGCTCATTCCCAAGATTATGAAGGTGATATCTGTGTCACTTGAAGCCCTAATCCAAGAAAGGGGTATTTAACCATCACATGCGAGATAATAGAGGTGATCTATATCTTCATAGAGATAACCTATATCTTTCTTGGTAGGCATTTACTTTAGCAGGAAAGGAGCATTCCTTAACACATTAACATCCTCTTAAATTGAGAAATGAGTTTGCATTGACAGGTAAGCAACACTTGCTCTCCTGCTCAGCTCTAAAATGAGGGTGGAGGCATTTATTTGTCAGAGCAGCTTGTTGGATGGAGCAACAACTCAAGCAAGGAAATAATTAGAGGGAGCCCAGAGAGAACCTACAGAATTGAAAGAAAATCACTTGCACATTCTTGTTAATAATTGGTAAGACTGCTGCTGTAGGTGTATGTGTATCATCTACTTTGTGTCACGACGAAGTCGGAGGTCATAATGGAATATTAAATGACAGTTAATTATGGGGCTGTGGCTCAGTGACAGCCCATAAGGCAAGAGGGGAGGATATTATGAGCAGATTGTTTAAAAGAAGCAGTGTAATGGAATCTTAAATTTTAAATGACATTAAATTTCCATTCAATAGATTCTAGGCAGCAGTCACAATAAAATTAAAATAGAAAGTGCCCATCTCCATATTTAAGTGGGATTAAAACTGTACAGATGACTTTTCTCCTGAAATGAGTCTGGTGGGTGTATTCAGGCAAATGTATATTACTAAGAGTAAAGTCTTAAAATGTTAGGTCTGAAAATAGTGTGTTAATTACTGAACATTAGAACTGGGGAAATTAATAATATACCTTTAATGTTAAATATTTAATTGGTGGAATTACTTGAATTGGTTCATTACTTGGGTCATTTGTATTTAGAACAAAACAGACCTTTAGGTCTACAGTCATCCTTCCACATTTATGAGCTTCACTTCTGCTCATTTGATTATTTGTGGATTATTTGCTGCCGCCTTTGCTACTGCCCTCTACCACTTTTAATAGTAGCTTTCAAAATGTTGCTTTCCATCTTCTGTTAAGTCAGGCTTAGTCATCAGCCAATCTTTGGTTGGTTGAAGGAAGTCAAACTGGCTGAGTTGCTAGGCTTAGTCACACATATGTTTCCTCTTGACCGGCAGGAGGGGGAAGGAGGTAGGATGGAGGAGCATGACGAAGGTAGGCACATGTGTTCCCTCATACAGTCATTAATCCAGGTGAGAAAGGGGTTGAAGAGTAGATGGTGTGTGGATCTCTAGAGTAGAACCAGATAGGGAAAGGGAAGGAGGCAAGAGCCCAGCTAGAGATGTGAGATGACAGCGCAAGGAAGGCAAGGGCAGCAGGAATAAGCTGTGGCAACTATATGTCCCGGAGACCCATGCACCCCCATCGGATCCCTTTCTCCCCCCCCCCCCCCTCTGCCTGAGCAAGTGAACTTGCACACAGCCAGGTCCAGCCATTTCACCAGCACAAGTAGTTTTTGTGTGTGTTAAATAAAGTTTGGCACATTCTTGTTCTTTTTTCACTTTTGTTGAGGTCCTCCACATAGCTAAAAGTGGAGGGCTGACTGTATAGTGCCGTAAATGGGACAGAGTAGCTTCAAAGTGAAGACATCCACCTTTTAAGTGACACTTTCCTTAAGTCCCTAACTACACAGGGAGTAAAACAATAGACCAGAGAAGGAGGAGATGCTATGGAGGGTGTTTAAAAGGGTAATTGAATTGAATTTAACTCCAGTTATACTGGAGCAGTCAGATCAGAGCTGAATCCTCCGCAGCTGAATTTTTTCACACAAGCCGGTGAGCTGTACTACAGTTTCAGGTCTTTGTACTTGATTGACAGACCAAACCCAGAGAGTTCTCACTGATGGATCTTCTTTAATTATTATTCCTTTTTGTGCTAGATTGCCTATGCTGCAGTGGACTGCGCCAAAGAGCAGAATCATGACCTGTGTAAGCAGGAAGGTGTGGATGGCTACCCGACTTTCAACTACTACAACTATGGGAAATTCATAGAAAAATATAATGGAGACAGAGGGGTGAGTACATAGCAAGGTATTAAAATAGTAAGATGTTAAAAAGAACTCATATCCTTTAAATTGGTTCCATCTTAAATGATGAGTCTTTCTTTCTCTCCCCCCCCCCCCCCCTCTGTCATTTCGCAAATGGGTTTAATGCTTCCATTCTATTCTGCAACCCACATGGCTGTGTCCTATCTCTCCATACATACACATGAATTTGTCAGGTCTACTTTAGTCTGCAGAAGATTTTGGTGCCTTTTGTTTTGAGCCTTGTTATTTCCACATTTTTCTCCATGAAGTTTGCACTAATGAAAATGAGAAAATTGAACATCTGCCAACCCCATATCTATTCCTAGCCAATGTAGAGTGAAAGCTGTTCCAGCGGGTTCTGCATATTTATTTGGAATCTCTGCCTTGGGTTGCCCTTTGCATATTTGTGGAATTAAGAGAGGGCAAGCAATAAGATCCTAAAGTAATATCTTCATTCAGCTTTTATTGCAGTTAGTTCTTGTGGGAATTCTGCAGAGATTGTGTCTCTTCAGTTTTGATCTGCAGTGAACTGTGCTACCCCACACTGTACACTTTGTCATGGATACACAGAGTGCTTGTTGTGTTTTGATTTTATAATGAGGTTTTATCAGCCTAAATATAAATAGCAGCAAATTGAGTTTAAGCCATGACATCACTTTGGCTTTGCAAATGCACTTACAAAAATAAAAAGGATTTATGAAAGTGACAGATCTCATTTGTTTGGCAGAGGAAGATAAGCAAATGTGCATATGCTCTTTCCTTTTTCTTTTCTTTTTTTAAAAAAGCACAATTTGGGAGGAAAACTTGCTGCTTGTCCTCATGTTCCCAGCTGTCCCTTTTCATTTCTTAACATCTGAATTAGCACACAGAACCCCTCTATCTTAGTTCTTCCAATGACTAATGGAGAGCTGTCGCCCTCTATTCAACTGGAACATATCAGTTCGCAGGAGAATGTTGCTGCCAAGTACTTACTGGGAAATTGGCGATTTTGTAAATCCTTTCATCAGTTTAGAAATGTTTCCATTTGTGATACCCAACTTGCTCTCCTTCCTCGCCCTCCTAGGCCAACATCTTAGCTTATATTATATAGTATTCGCCCCGCTGACAGTAACTCTAAGAATCTATCTTCCGTGTAGCATCATGCCACTCTTTTACTGCCATCGCACTCATGCATCATAAAAGCTTCAATGTATTACTTTGCAAATAAGAATACAGTCATTTACAATTCACTTTTTAAAGGAGTCTGTGCTTCTTAGATGCAGTGAAAGAAACATATTAGAGACGTCTCAGTGGGATGCAGCAACCACCTGGGCTAATCTATCTGGACATGATCCAGAGCATTATCCTGTTTTATGCATGTCCACTGGGATGTATTTACTTTATGGCTTTTCTGTGTTGGTGTGAGGATTTGTCATTCCAGTCTGCTTTTGAAAATCCTTTGTGTTTTGAATGCATTTCATCAGAGGTGCGAGGATAGAAAAGTAGTAGTAGTAGTAATAATAATAATAATAATAATAATAATAGTAATAATAATAATAACAACAACAGCAACAACAACAACAACAACTTTATTTTTATACCCTGCCTCCATCTCCCTGAAGAGACTCAGGGTGGCTTACAAAGGGACAAGCCCAGAGAGCACAGAGTTAAAAAAAATAACACAATAAAACAAAACAAAACTAAGTAGAAACATATAACATAAATAAAACATAACATCATGAAAACAGTACCATGGGAGCAATAAAAGTGCTAAGTTCAGAGGGCTCTGAGTTTGTGCAACATTCCTAGATAGAGCTAAGGGAAAGTGCAAAATTCAGTGACAGGGATGGGAGAGTAATGTCCTTGGGCTTTATAATGTCAGGGTTGTAGAGCTGAGGGCCATACTAAAGTTGTAAAGCGGAGAGCCATGCCTTTTTTTTTGGTCGTGTCAGGAGCGACTTGAAAAACTGCAAGTCGCTTCTGGTGTGAGAGAATGGGCCATCTGCAAGGACATTGCCCAGGGAATGCCTGAATGTTTTGATATTTTACCATCCTTGTGGGAGGCTTCTCTCATGTCTCTGCAATGGGGAGCTGGAGCTGATAGAGGGAGCTCATCCACACTCTCCCTGGAATTGAACCTGCAACCTGTCATCTTCAGTCCTGCCGGCACAGGGATTTAACCCACTGCGCCACCGGGGGCTCCAGAGGACCATGCTAAAGTGCCGGTATTAAAAGGCCAATTCTTTGGAGTTGCCTAATCAAAGGCACAACACAACATCCATGGACAGGATAGATGACAGTCTGATCTTCATAGAAAGAGAGTTCCAGAGTGCCTCCCCTGATGATCTTAGGACTCGTGTTGGTTCATAGAGGAAGATGCAATCGCTAATATAGGCAGGTCCCAAACCATTTAGGCCCTTGTAGGTAATCACCTGCACCTTGAATTGGGACCGAAAACTCATTGGCAGCCAGTGGAGCTGTTTAAACAGGCGGGTTGACCACTCCCTGTAACTTGCTCTAGTTAGTTCAAAAAAGTCACATGAATTCCATTTATTTTTGGATTTTTATCACCATCTGCAATAGCCTTTCCCAACCTTATGCTATGCAGAGATTTAGACTCCAGCTGCAATTTGCTTTAGCCAGCAATGTTGAGGACTACAGTCCAAAGCAGCATTTTGAGCGCACAGCTTGGGCATGACTGGTCTGTACCACAATGGCTGTAAAGAAAAACAGGTTGTGAACTAATCCAGTATTGCTGTGAAAAAATAACAGTGTATCCTGAACCCCTTTGAAGGGCTCATTTAATTGTAGGCGTATTCCTTCTCAGCAGTTGCTTAGATATTAGGTATGTTGTTAAAACACAGAAAGGAACATCACACACAGCTTCACTGGGCTGGATAATACGTTTCGGATAACACTTGTAATAGCAGGTACATTGCTAATCAAAAGCTAGTTCTTTGGGGTGTTTACTGGAATCTCAAATTTCATGAGTAGTGATGCGTAACATTCCAAATTAAAATTGACAGATGCAGCAGACAAAATAACGGTGGCTCCATTCCCACTACATCATGTGTCCAAATAGATCGGATGAGTTGTCAGGTCTAATCTAAAGCCCTCAGAAATTAATGGAAAAGCTTGCGGACTTCTGTGGTGTTTTGGCTCCAGCTCTCACTGTTTAAGGGCATGACCGCATGGATTTTGATTGCTTGCAAAGAGGCAGTGTATTGCAGATTAAGGGCAAGACTCTTTACAACAGTCATAGCAAAGTAGGCACTGCACATTATCTTCTAAATAATGGGTTGCATTAAAGGCATGGCATGTTCCCATCTGATCTTGGCAGTTAAGCAGGGCCAGCTCTAGTTAATACTCAAATGACTACCAGTGAATACTGGGTGCTGTCGGCCATATTTCAGAGGAAAAAAACTTTTAAAACATTGTTGCATTCATAATATCTCCATTAAGTTGACCGCTGACTTGAAGACACATCGTTCTGCACACAATTTGAAGCATTCCTCATGGGAATGCTTTCACAAAGCGATTTCATCATCCAATGTGTTTGTCTGAAGATCTCTCTCTCTCTCACGTGGTTCCTACAATGTCTTGTCCAACTGAGCTGTTATGAGGAGGCTGAGTCATCATCTCAATGGATATCAAGAAAGGAATAGGTCAAGTGTGGGCAGGGGCAGGCAAGCAGTCTGTAGGCACATCACTTGTGAGGAAGGCTGCTGATGCATTCAGCCATTGGAAGAGACTGGAGGAATCTGCAATAGAGATCTGAAATGGACACTAGAAGACTGCATGTATATCTATATCCTTCCACGTGCCCCTAAATATATCTTAGGGAGTATGGAAGGCATTTCCGTAATTTTTGGAGGCCTTCAAGAGTCAAAAAGATGTTTTCCCCAAAATATTTTCCCCAAAAGTCTCCATATATCTTTTAGGGAGCATTTCCACCACATTTTAAAATGGAAAGTGGTTTCTTCTCATTTCCTGATGTTAAAGAAAGGTCTGAAATGGCCTAGGAAGGCCAAAATATGTTGGAAATTGCTACTTGGAGGATGTTTGGGTTTGGTTTTGTTGTTTTTAAGAGATGGTGCAGTGGAGGGATAAGGTCCTCCAAGGTCTCCTTAGGGGTGCATGTAGCTCACAGGTTTTACAGAACTGCCCATCCTTACTCTATATGTTGATAGACCGCAGCTTCCCTTAGTCCTACTAAGCACAACTGTGGTGAAAAGTGATGGGAATTGGGAGCTGTAGCTCAATAACATCTGGAGAACCATATGTTCCCTATCCTTGACATTGAGCACCTGTGACCTCTGAACATGGCTGTTCCTTAAGAGCAGTTACCCTCTGGGTACAAAGCCATCATGTCCTACTCCTTTCACCTCACCCTATGTTGTTCTTTACAACAATGAGTTAAGCACTATGTTCCATTTCCAGTGTGCAACCAACTTTTTATTTTCTTCTTATGTTTTAGGAATCTGGATTTTCAACCTTCATGCGAACCCTCAGAGAACGGGACCATGAAAGGATAGGGAAAAGGAAAGATGAGTTGTAATTTCTGCCTCAAAACACAATTTCCACTGCACTGTGAATAATCTCAGGGGTGGTGGTACAATGCCTGAGATTTCACATCTTTCAAAACAAAACTAAAACTTTGTTTTTTATAAGCAGCCATTGCCATTTTGTACAATTTTGAAATAAAGTGAAATCATTTGATTTTTCAAGAACAATAAATAAATGACATTGTTGTTGCCATATTCTGTTCTGAAGGCAAGGAAGAAGAAAGAAGAGCATTTTCTCACCATTTTGATGCACCTATGCCCATTGATATTCCTATGCAATCTTTTTGTAATCTGTAGGTTTGGTAGTGATTTCCTCTGACAAGGTAATTTCTACATTTTAGTTTTTGAAGACTATTATATGAGAAATGGCTTTTAAAAATGGGAGGGGGGTTTAAAGGAAGATGCAAAGGATCCATCAGCAGTCAGTTCCATTGAAATGAGTAGAAACTAACTGCAGCCTCAGTGGACCACACACAGCCTCTTCAGTCGCAGTCACGAGCGTGTAAGTGCAGGCCAGGTGTGATAAAGTGCACTTTTGAGCCTGGGCAAATGCCAGCCTGCGCTAACCCTCCCACTCTGTGATGGGGATGTAACTTTGCAAGGACAAGGCAGGGTGCATGCAGTCCAATGCACAGATTTGTTACCGTCAGTGAATCATGCAACGAAGAGGAAGATATCTCTTCCCAGCCCACATGCTTCTAGTTGTGTTTGGCAGTGCCAAACTGGTAGCATGACTAGTTGCAATTAGGACGTGGGTCTTATTGTTTGCAAAATGTTACACCGTGTGTGTATTTTTTTTTTTTTAAAAAAGCAAGATTTGGGGACTGATTTTTAAGGTGCTCAGGGATAATAGGGAAATAATGAAGCAGCATTGGCCATGTCAGATCTTAATTGACTGTAGTGGTGTCTTTATCTTTATTTTATATTTTCTTTTTGCGGGGAATAATCTGCCGTACCTGAACTGTTTACATATCTTTATAGAATGTATGGGTTATTTCAAACAGATGTCTCTGCAATCAGCACATCTTAAGCACCAAAATGACTATCTCAGTGTATTGTGTTTGCATTCATGTTGTCATATGCTCCTTTAAGGATAGGAGTAATGTAATGCAGGTGTAAAAGTTCTCCTCAATTTATGATCCCACTGTATGAACAGCGTAGTTGCTAAGCGTTCCATTTGTATGTTCAGCAGAGACACTGGTATTTTTGATATGAAGAAGCATCATGCAACAATATTTGTTTATGTTCCAAAGGCTCGTCTGTGTGTGTTAAGTACAAACAAGAGTACTTTTTTTTTAGAGTTCTAGAGAAGCAGACTGTCTTTTTACAAATGTTTAGCCCTGTCAGCGATATAAGAAAATCCAGCATTACTAGAAGTAGCTTTTACAAGTCCGTAACTGTGTGCTGATTCTGTGAGATTAGGGTGATCTGGACATCATGTCTTCATGGGGTTAATGATATTTTTTGTGACTTCCACTTTGATCAAAGAGAAATAAAAATTGAAAATGATGTGTTAGTTGCTTCCTTTCTTTAAAAATGGGTTGACAAGAGTTGCCTGGAATGATGCAGGGGGTTGGCCCCTGAGACCACTTCAGAAAGTTCGGATTTCTCTCTTCTCTGCCTCCATCTTGGCAGGAATTTTGCGGAGGGAAAACAAAAGTCTTCTTAAGTTTTGTAGTCTCCCATCAGTCCTGCCTGGAACCCCTGCCCCATGATCAGTGGTTCGAATCTGGGGAGCAGGTTAAGCTCCCATCTGTCAGCTCCAGCTTTTCAAGCAGGGGCATGCATATATACATTATATTTATGGTATTTCTATCCGGTCTTTCTCAGCCCAAAGGTGACTCAAGGCAGCTTACAAATTGGCAGCAATTTGATGCCACAACAGTCATAAAATACAATTAAAAACATTTAGCACAACATTATAAAAATCCATTTAAAAAACATTAAGAACATCGAATCACCAGTGTCTTCCTGTTCATCCGGACAGGTAAGCTGGGCTGGAACCATTTAGGGCTTTATAGGCTAACGCCTGCACTTTGAATTGTGCTCGGTAGCAAACTGGCAGCCAGAGGAGTTGACACAACCGAGGACATGAGAGAAGCCTTCCACAGGATGGTCAAACATCCGGGCATTCCCTGGGCAATGTCCTTGCAGACGGCCAATTGTCACAGCAGAAGCAACTTGCAGTTTCTCAAGTCGCTCCTGACACAGAAAAAAAAAATCAGTCCTGTCTGTTCTACAGGGAATAAAGTGTGCTGGTTTTTCTGACTCCTCAGTTCCATCTGGTGGATGATACAAAGCAGCTGCGCAAATCTGTAGGCAAAACAAAGTGAATGAAAACACATCACATTCTTTCTGCTGAGGTTTCCTTCTTGCCCCTGTAAAATAAGAGGTAAACTGGACACACATGCATTGGAGGTGGCAAAGCCATTTAGGGAATGAACTGGGTTCTTGACACAAACTTCCAAGTGTAAACAGAGCTATTGGAGGGATTCTGTGGGATAGATTCAGCTTGAACATGATGTTCAGTATTGAGATATCTGATAAATGCATATCATTTTATGAAATCCCAGCTCTATTAAACATAATTATCCTGTTTTGAAGGATGTGAAGAATGCTTCCTAATTTTCTCACTCTCAATAAGAAATAATGTATTAATTCATCAAGGCTCCCTGTTAAGAAAATAGTCGTCACTGAGAAATGTTTCACATTTCCAGCCTTTTTTTTTTTGTTTTAAAAAAATCATATAAAACTTGCATTTTGTGCAGATACAGTGTATTATCCACTTATTTTTGCATGGTATTTGATCAAAATGTACTTAATTGCTTTCTTTAAAGAGCATAACAAAGGTTTCATAATCTCACCCAATTTGGGGGGGGGAGGGGGGAGCTGCAATGAGTGATTCTTTTTTTCTTTTTTTTTGGAAATGATTTTTATTAAAAATTAATATAATTACATACATGGAAAGTGGGGTGATTCTTTAATGCAAGAACAAAAAAGAGAATATTTACATCCATTTTGGCTTCCCACCATCATTTCTGAAGATCCTTTTTATGGGAAAGCTGGATTTAGTATTTGTAATGACCTCACATGAGTACATATTCCATGAACGGGAAATAGAAATGCTGGTATAGCACTAATCTTCCATAATATCTGAGCAGCTGGGCATATTCCAGTCACAGTTACATAACTAAGTGCCACTTACTTCAGTGGAAGCATTAAAACCTACATTTGAAATACTCCCTTATAAATCCATGGGGCAAATGTTTTCATTTTAGCTGGACATTATGCTTTGTGCTTTATCATACTTTTAAGGCATACATTTTAGTGCCAAGAACATATGGTATGCCAGGCTGGTGTGACCTTTCACTCCCATTTGGTTCCTCCTAGTTGGAGCAATTAAGCTTACCAGGAATTCAAAATTTAGGATTTCATCTCAGCCAGGGTGCTTGTCTGGTTGCATCCCTTACAGAGGAGAATTGCAAGTCAGGGGTTCTTCTTGGTTTACGACTTTTTCCTAAACAAGAGGGCAAAATGTGTGCGTAATTCAGCAAGTTTTGAATGCCTTGCTGGTCTAGCCATTTTTCCAAGGAAGAGCTAAGAGGGAGCAAATTAGCTGCTTGTACAGACACATAGCTCATTCTCAGTAAGCCAAGCTACTCCTAATGCCAGGACTCCTTCGTTCCCAGTGTGACGGGGCTCCCATTCTGTGTGAACATGGCCACTAAATCAGGGTAGAGTTCCCCACTTGGCTGCATTACTGGGACACTAGTTCTCACAAAGGTGCACGTCTATGCTGCTTTGAAGAGAGTACAGGGGGAGACCTGACAAGATGTTCCCCTGCCCCACTTTTCATTCCCAAATCACTTCCTGCTTTTCTTTGGCCCCCAATTAATGCTTCTATGCATTTGGCACTCGTTAATCACTGGAGCTCCCAGTATGTATTCAATGAATAATTATAGGCTGATTTGCCTTGTATGGTAGTAAGCTTGTTAACCATAACATTAATCTAAGCAATGGTAGCATGCCAAGTAGGCTCTTTCATTAGACTCTACATGAACTTTTCCTATTACACAGACAATTAGCTGTCTAGGAAATTCATTGTTTTCCTTCTCACGAGCAATGGCTGGTCCGACTCCTTACCATTCAGTACTATCTTCATTTCTCTTGTCTGTTATTCATAGGCTGCTATGGTTTTTTTTAGGCATTCAATGTTATAATCTGGAAATTTGTGTTAATATATTGCTCTATAAGTAGTACAATCAGTGCAATCGTGGACTCGCCCCCAAAATAAGAGACTTCACCTGCTTACAAAAACTTTCATTCAGCAGAAGTAACTCTCCTCTGTCACCTGCTTTATTACTAATGCCGTACTGCCTCTCATCTTAGATTGCTGGTTTAATGACAGTATAAATGCAATGATAGTGTGCAAGACATGGATTACGAGCCTTTTCCAACCAATCTGATGACTTCTGTGGCATTCAAATAAGATATAAAACTGGGTTGCTGTAGGTTTTTCAGGCTGTATAGCCATGTTCTAGAAGCATGTTCTAGAAGAATGCTTCTAGAACAAGGGGTCCTCAAACTAAGGCCCGGGGGCTGGATATGGCCCTCCCAAGGTCATTTACCTGGCCCTTGCTCAGGGTCAACCTAAGTCTGAAGCAACTTGAAAGCACACAACAATCCTATCACATCAGCCAAAAGCAGGCCCACACTTCCTATTGAAATACTAATAAGTTTATATTTGTTAAAATTGTTATTCATTTTAATTATTGTATTGTTTTAAAGTGTTTTTCACACTACAAATAAGATATGTGCAGTGTGCATAGGAATTCATTCATGGTTTGTTTGTTTTTTTCAAATTATAATCTGGCTTTCCAACAGTTTGAGGGACTGTGACCTGGCCCTCTGTTTAAAAAGTTTGTGGACCCCTGTTCTAGAACATGGCCATACAGCCCGAAAAACCTACAACAATCCAGTGATTCTGGCCATGAAAGCCTTTGACAGATATAAAATGAACTACATTAATCTGCAAACAGATTCTTCTTTAATCAATATTATGTCTACTTGTATAGACCATGGGTAGTCCATGGACATAATACATTTTGACTTCAGGACATCTGACATCCATTGTGTGTGTGTTTACAAAATGCTAAAAAAAATTAACAGAACACAATACCATCAGGTGGATTTATATGTAACTGTACATAATGGTGGTTTATTATGAATGGCTCTGCATCAAACTAGAAGAAAATCTTAAGTGGACTACCACAAGGTACTGGCTTAAGACCTATAGTTTTCTATAGTTGGTGATGGTCATGATGATAATAGTGTTTTTTATGACTGAGATGAGAGCAGAGAAGGGAATGCTATCAAATTTGCAGATGCCACCAAGTGAGAGAACTATTTAATACAAGACAGAGTGATATTGAAACACTGGGCTGAAATAAGCAGATGGAATTCAACAGACCTCACAACCTCTGAGGATGACTGGTGAAACGTCAGGAGATAATGCTTCTAGAACATGGCCACACAGCCCGAAAACCTACAACAACCCAGTGAGTCTGGCCATGAAAGCCTTCGACAATACCTTCAACAGATAATTGCAAATTCCCCATTCAGGCACAAAGGATCAGAGGCTACAAGGACAGCAGGTGGAAAACCTCAGGTGAAAAGATTTGTTTCTTGGTCCAGAGGCTAGAACTGGCTGGTGAAGAAACTACTGAGGAGCAAAAAACCCAATCATAACAGCTACCTTCACACTACAGTAGAACAAATTATTGTGAGGATATTGTAAGGTTTGTTTTGCAGAATGTAAACAGAGGTTAGATAAGGTTAGGGATGCTATAGTTCTGTATTGCAGGCCCTGCATTTAGCATGATTCTTAATTGCATAGTCTCCAATGCTCTTCTCTGTTCAACTGATCTGAGCCACTTGTCAAATTCAAGGCCTCCAAGGCACATCTGGCCCTCCGTGTCATTTTACATGGCCTTACAGATGCTAGACCTCAACTCCTGTATTCCTCATCATTGGACAAACCTAAATATAGCTGATGAGGGCTATGATACAGAAACATATGTAAGGCTGCAGTTTGTTCTGTTTGGCTAAGAGAGTGGGGTTTGAGTCTGATGTCTGATTTTAAAATGTGTTTTAACCTTTCCCCAACTTCAGAGCCACAAATGCTGTTGGCTTGCAGTTCCCATTATCCCCAATCCACCTAGTGGATAATCAAAAGTGATACTAGTTATTGTTGAATAATACCTGGAGACCCAAATTTGGTAAAAATTAAAGTGCACCGACTACTATGTAATACACACACACACACACACACACACACACACACACATATATATATGAGTTGTCCCTCTATATCCATGAATCCTCCATCCATGGGTACAATGGGCCTTTGAGAGCAACTGAAAGAGTGACGTGGCCCTTGATGAAAATGAATTTAATGTCCTTGATCTAAGGGAATTTTTATAAATGTAACTAAAAACAAGCTGTAAAAGCATTTAAAATATAGGCAATAAAACATGAGCACAGGGACAAAATGCATGTTTACGTATGTCAAGTTCAATGTGGGTTATAATGCACTTAGCAGGTGAGACATTCAAGGCAAAATATATGCACACCTTTTCCAGAGTAAATCCTGGAAGTGCTATTGAAAACCTGATAAATCAGACTAACATCAGACTATGGCAGCTCCTAGAAAGTGAACAAATAAAACAACTCCACAAAACTGCCTATAGGTTTCTGAAATGTCATGATTCTAAGTCAACTTAAAAGGTACAAAATATGATCTAAGTGAATTCGCTTCATTTTGATGTTTTAAAGCTACCAATATGCTTTTACTGTATCCTGAAACCATTTTGGCAGAGTTTTAATCTAATGCTGGAGAGAAATTAATTACAAAGCAGTTTTTGCTATGCAAAAAGTTCATTCCCTACCATTTTCAAAATGTTAGATGGGCTTTCTATGCTGTTCTCTCTTGTTAGGTTGTGGAAAGCAGCACCGAAAAAGCCTAGTCACTTCCACAAAATTATTATTAATAGTACTAAACTTTAAAATACATGTTGGAATCAATAAAGTTTAAAAGCAGCCAATAAAGCTATCTGAAAACATTAACAATGATTCCGGATTGTAAATTTTATGGGTAAGAGAGTTCCACATCTCTGCGACAGCAACCACAAACATGCACTAATGGCAAATGTTTGGGCCTAAATCCAATTGCTATTCCCAGCAAGAGCTATTGAATCCACTGCTGAATGGTTAAGTCAAAACCTATATAAATCTCATTGATTATATGGGTCTATTCTCATTAGGGCTAGCAACTGAATACATGCCTCTGGCAATTATGCTGGGATGTATAAAATAGTAAGTAGTATATAGATGTTCTTAAATAAAAGAAATCATGCAATAGGACTGTTAGCTGCCCAACTTATATCCATCCAGTAAGACTTTTGGTTTTCTTGCCAGATACCCAAACAAAAGGTTGTTTCCTACTGTTTTGTAAGAACTCTTCTTCACATGTGCATATATGTTATTTGGGGTGCTGATTCAGAAAATGGCATTGGATAGACCACATCAGCTCCAGTTTCTGATACAGAATATATGCCAGCCAGTAGTCGCCATCTGCTCACCCACAGAAAGCCATATTTAATAAGCCGCGGCACTCTAAGAGGGTTTTGCGAGACCAGTTGCTCTCGTTGCAATACTGTAGTAACTGTGAGGCCTCGAACTGTATTTTAGTTCTTACGGACCACTGGTGGTCAACAGACCACAGGTTGGGAACCCCTGATGTAGATGTACCCTAGATCAGGAAGAGAGGAGAGGAAAAAGGCAGAGTCTTGTACTTCACAGTACATTCAAGCAAAGGTCATTTACTGCAGCCTCTCCTAGCTTTTCTGCTTTTCATTAATAATTTCTGCCATTTTGTCTTGAATTTTGTCTGTGAAATGTTGGAGGGTATGAAGTTATCTAGTGTGAAAGGAGACACATAATGATATCCCTATAAAGGTTTCCATAAATTTACGGATGTAAATTTTCAAGCCAACTGTTCCACTTCAGTCCCCACCACCAGCCCATCTGTGAACTTCGTGTCAGATTTTGGCCCAGGCTCTCCTAATTAAACAGCTAAGGAGTTCAAGTTGATACTTACTGGTCTGTAGCGTCTAAAGCTTTTGCAAGTCTTTGGGGTTTGAATTGTTCGTCTCATTCAAAATCCTTTCACTCAAAAGACCACTTGGCTGAAAATGAAATAGGTCATAGAACTATAAATAGGAGATAAATTATATTTGCACATTAACTGAGACTGGGAAAGGAAAGGAGCACTTCCAAGGCCAAGACTGATCAAATGGCAATATCTCAATGGGAAACTGGATTCCTTAATTTCCGTGCCATTGGGGAGTAACCCATTGAAAAGAATTACTTATCTAAAGCACAATGAGTGATTGTCCTAAACTTGCACCAAGGCTGTAATTCGGAGCCGTCCCAGAAGATGAAGTAACTGCTGGCAAATTTCAAGCTTTTTAAAAAATAAAAGCCTGCCGTTCTCAGGAACAGATACACATCCAGATGCAGCCAGTGATGCTGAAAGTTGTGGATGGTCTGTTTATGCTAGACAACATGGGACTCCGTGGAGGTGGGTTAAGTTACAGTCTTGGGGATAATGGTACTTTTGCTCAAAGATGTTGTTCTTGTTTTTCCTGATATTATTAGTTGTAGTAAAAGGTGTAGGCGTAATTATACCTTCTTTTCCCAGTATGTAACTCAATACAGTTTAAAACAGTTAAAATAAGCAGCACAGAATTCACAGCACACAAAAGTTAAAAAGTAAAAAAAGCTGACAAGACATACCAGCCAAAGCAGCCACAAGAATGCAGCACATTATACAAGACCTGTTTCCCGTAAAAGATCAATTTTCAAAAGCTTGTCAGAATAAAAAGTGAAATGCAAAGCAACAGCAGGAAAGATACCATGCCTTGTTATAAATACAAACCAAACATGGTTGTTGTAGTCATCATCATCACCACCACCACCATAGGTGATCCTTTGTGGCCAAATATTATTGTCTTTCAGAGATAGAGTGTTGGTCATGGGTCCATGGATGACTGTGGAGATCTATTCTGCATCCATATGATCTTTCACACTGAGGATAAGGGTTTGCTTGATGCACATTCCTCTTGGCATGCTTCTTCTTTCTGCCCTGTATTCATGCCTCTTCAAATAATAATAATAATAATAATAATAATAATAATAATAATAATAAGGGTACCCTACTAGGATCTGCATGCATTATTATCTAATACATCACACAGTCCTAGACACTTGGGAAGTGTCTGACGTGTGATCCAATATAACAGCCAGTAGAGTGATCTTGTTTGCTGTGTACTAATCTTGTGTTTCAAACAACAACAACAACTTTATTCTTGTATCACGCCACTATCTCCCTGAAGGGACTCGACTGGGGACCAAGCCCAGTCAAACAGAGTTAAGATATAGCATAATAAAATACATATGCAAAGGTCATAAAAACATACACCATGAACAATCAACATGGAACCATTGGTAACAGCTGGCCTCCAGTTACAACGCCCCAGAACATCCCAGTTCTTGGTGTTTTTTTCCATATTTTTATGTTGCTGGTAATGGTGGTTTTCTAGCCTCATGTGATAAAACCCAAGGCCTTTAGTTAATGGCCTTCCTATATCAAATATATAATTCTGAGTGAGCTTGTTTCAAGTGATTGCAACATAACCTCCGTTATTTCTTAATTTGGGCTTTAGGTATTGGCTGGGGTTTTGTTCCCGGACCTCCTTAAGATACTGAAATCCATGGATGCTTAAGTTACATTACATACAGTGAGGTGGTAAAATGGTGTTCCTTATATAAAAGAGCAAAACCAAGCTTTGCCTTTTGGGTTGTTTATTTTTTAAATCATGCTATGGATGGCTCAATCTATGGATAAATAAGCTTTGGATACCGAGGATCAACTTACGACTTTGGTTAGAACTCAATCGCTTTTCCAAATAAAAATAATAACTGAGTTACTTGGTCATCAATAAATTGTCAACCTATATGTACACATGCAGACACAATCTATTGGCATTCATCTTAATATTTTTAGTAGCACTGGATCAATAGAAGGATTTTCAGAGGATGGCATTATGTATACAAATTATTAAAGCAATGTAAGAAATTTGTCAATATGAATTTTAAAGTTCAGTAGCACAGAGCAATAATTCAGTATTCCATTTTAATAATGAAAATGAAAGGTAATTTAATACATAGAATTATTGCATTATACACTTATGAGGAACCAGAAGCATCTATACCAGCTTCCCTGTGTCCCTGTGTAGAAATCCTGCAGGGACTTCAATATAGTGAGTATCTCAACCAAGCAAGCCTCTTCACTGTCTGTATAGAAATAAAATAAAAGGCTCTAAAGGCCTTTTAATTGTATAGAATTAAACATTTCTCGTGCACTGTGACGTAACTTGATGACAGTTTGCTTTAGTCTACTAGAAGCAAAACAAGCCAAATGGGAAAGGTGTGTTTTGTCAGATTTGCCACCTAGATTGTATATAAAGCCAATTTATTTTCTTTACAATGTTTATCCTCACCTGTTAAAAGAATGAGAAAATACCTAGAGAGTTGAATATTTAGTCTTGTTGCATCTCATTTGATTTGCAGACTACAAATAAGAGAACTATATTAAAATTTAATGCTGTCTTTCTTGGAGTTTTAGTCTGCCATATTTGGTGTTATATGTCTAGCACTTTTAGTCTGTTAGATTTTATGCAATTCTGGTGGCATGAAAGCTGATCGTTAGCTTAATATTCCATATATTTGTAAATAATGGGTTAAACCCAGAGTTATCTCCATTTATCCATGGTAGAAGGGAATTGGGATCTAATGGAGGAAGATACTAGGGTGGCAATTTACCACAATTTTCAGCAAAAGACCTCTGAAAAATGCCTCACTTTCCCTTCTATCCATGGGAAGGTCCAATTTATGAATTTTCACAACTCAGGAAATTGAACACACAGTAATGGGAAATTGGCTAGCCTCCTGTTTAGTGACATACTTTACAATGATACATGCTTTGTTTGGTCATTGGAAAAGGACAAACTCAACATTTCCCTCAATCACCCCATTTGCACAAAATCCACCTGTCTCGGGGGAGGGGGGATCCCAAACATTTTCTCAAATAGTGCATATAAACCAAACATTAAGTTTCTTATACATCATATTTTAGTCTCACAAGTCTATCCTTGCTACTAGACAGAATTTGGGATGCTCATCAGCCTAAAGATAATGTGCTACCTACAACACATTTTCAATAAGTCCTATATTTAGAAGCTCCAGTGTATCACTAGATAATGAAAAAGTATAGAATGCCTCATGCTTTTGTATATTTATGATGTTCTTTATAAATGTGGGCAGAATGAATAAAAGGAAAGAGCAGACTGACAATCCATGGAAAAGGCAGGTAAGAACTTCTTCTTTTCTTCGTCATAACCGTAAGAAATGTCTCAACAACCTGCACTGAATTTAATGTTGACAGTCTTCTAATGCTGCTTGGCTACGAGACAACCAATAGCTATTCACAAAACAGTAACTGTGCATGTCTTGGTAAGCAACCCATTCATACTGTCCTTCCAATTAGTAAGACTGTTAGCTCCAGGTTAGCTCTAAAATCAGAAAAACTGACTTCCAATGCCCTTGGGGCTATTCTGTCTTGCCTGTGTCCAAAAAACTTGGGCATTGGTATTTCCTGAGAGACCACATAACAAAATTGAAAAGCGCACATATCGCAGTCTATAACATCTTGTTTAACCACACAATTCTGTTCTAAAAGAGGTTAAGAACAGAAATATTGTTTGGTGTTAATTGTAATGTAGCTTCTGGTAGTCCCTAAGAAATCTCACAAAGGAGAGATAATACATACAGAGATACAAACAATGCTGCTGTTTGGTCTCAAATCCTCTTTTTACTGATGGCAACCTAGTGAGAAACTTCCATGGTTCCTGGTAATCAATTGTTTGGGTTTGGCAAACTCGGTATCATGGTTCCTTTTTCTGAATCAATCAAAGTGATCTTCATCTTTTTCCTCCTATCACAACTTTACCAATCATTATCGTCATTATATGTCCACATTTTAATAGCTTCAGTTTAGTCATTTTGGCTACTAGGAGAATTCATGCCTGGTGTATCAATTAATCAATATCCCAATTTCCTGACAAGATAGAACCCATTCATTTGCCTATAATATAATATATATAGTATAATTTGCCCAGTATCACCCACTGAGCAATACTCTTGAGCAAATATTTTAATACGAGACTCTGGAAACAAAATCCAGCACTCTAACCATTAATAGTTATATCACAAAACTGCACAAAAAGTAAGCCATCTAGTTGTTTCATCGTATGCTCACAGAATTCCTGTGTAACAAAACCATTACTGAGACTTTAAGCTGAAATATATGAAAGCCACATATAAAAGAACCTGCAAAAGAAGCTATAGCTCATAAATGATACCTTTATGATGTGATGCTAAGGATGAAACCAGAGAGAAGCAAGAGAAATGTGTGTGTATCCAGAAGTGGGGAGTCTTTTCACGAAACAGTTGACAGGAAAATCTTTCCCACAACCATAACTCCTATATTTCCAGCCCCAAAAGGGAGAGTTTCCATTTCACAGCTGAGATTGTGTAGGGTTGAAAAACCTTTAAAAGGGGGGGGGATTGCAAGGGAGAATCAGTAAACAAAAGGATTATGTACCATGTGTGCCTTTAAGCCACCTGTCAATTTATATAATTTCATAGGGTTTCTTAGGCAAGGAATACTCAGAGCTTGTTTGTCATTTTTTTCTTCTGAAATCTTCTGAAACACAGCCAACGCCACCTGGTATTCCTTGGCAGTTCATCCTCTAAGTACTAATCATTGCTGACCCTGCTTAGTTTCCAAGATCAGGTGAGATTTATTGCCTTGAGTAAACAAGGGATTTGGACCTTTGAGTTTCCTTTATAAGGTCTGCTTCCAGGAGTGAATAGAGATGTTTTTGACTGCTGTTTTTGTGTCTTGTAAAGGTGTCCAAAATAATAGAATTGAAGTATCAGTTCCACCATCAGAGGCTGCTCAGGGATGTCACAGCTGGAAATAAATTGCCTTCAATTGCTAGGGATTATAAACTTCTGTTTGCAAAGAAATTCAACTATCTTTACTTTTTTCTCACTCCCCTTTAATTTAACTGTGTACATATTTGTTATGTGGAATGTGGTGCCATTATACATTAACTGCTAAATGATCTGTAAGAACTAATCAGATCATCATGCAGAGTTGCACATGTTAATGAAGCTGAGGTTTACACTTGAATGGATATTACAGTAAAGCCTAATTTATCCAGATATTATGTTCGTTTCTTACAGATGTATCTCCAGTCTGCATCATGGGTACAGATGATGCCCTAGGAAGATGGACTGTCAAACATGGTACCCTTTCTTTGTTGTGTCTCTCCAACACTCTGAAATTGGGCATCTTCCTAATTCTCATTCCCCATTGGTAATCGGGGTTTGTCTATACATAACATTCAGCCGTCTCTCTTTCCTCTGTCCTTTTGGCAATGTCCACTTAATACTGGAAGCTCCTTGTGACCACAGACCTGCCTAAGATATCTGAGTTACTCTAAGGTGACATGAAGCCTGAAAATGTGATATAACCATCTTCTCTGAAAAGAAGAACCTCACATAAGGAAGCTGTTTTATCTCCCTAGTGTCTTAATAAGCACATATTTATTGTGCCTTTGCCTGCATTGTCACACTTGATTAGCTGAAAGTACTTATTTTATATCAGCAGGCAAGGGATATAGAATATTTCCTGGCAGGGAGAAGCACTGCTTATATATAACAGGCACAGCCCCCCCCCCCTTTTTTTGAACCATAGGCCAAATGTGATACTGAACTTAGTGCAGCAACTGTAGACCCATGGCCCTTAACTAGGTACAGTCGGTCTTCCAAATTTATAAGTTTGACTATTGTGAATTTGATTATTCATAGATTTGATTAAAATATTCTCTCTAGATCCTCCAATGTGACAGTATTGTCACCTTCCACAGAAAAACTCTTGTTTTACATGAGGGAACACCTTTCTAGGAATGTCTAGAGGCCCATGCAGACAGCCCCTTTAATGTGGGAGTTTCTGTAATTGAAAGGGGGCTGTCCAGATGATGTCCCGGGCAAATCCAAATTAATTTGCCACAAACCAGGAAAAGCCTGGTTTGTGGCGAATTAATTTGTTAGTGGGTTTATTCTGCACCTTCTTGGGAGGTGTGGGATAAACATACTACTTCCAGTGTCTGGACTGGAGTCTGGACAGTAGTCCCATGGTTTTCTGGGCTAAATTAGCACTGAAAACTGTGGGAACACCAACCCCCTCTCGAAAAGCCCTTTAAAAACAAATGAACTTACCCGGCTTCCATTAGAGGGCTGCCAGAGCTCTCCTGGCATGTAGAAATTATGTGAGCCTGCCCCCCCCCCCCCTTGTGCGGGCTCATCATTTCTATGTGCCAGGAGAGCTCTGGCAGCCCTTTAATGGAGGCCGGGTACGGTTTTTTTTGTTTTTTAGAGTGCTTTGGGGGGCTTTAGTGTGTTGGAGTGTCCGGGTGTTCTCCTGGAAAGTTCTGGGAGAACACCTGGACACCCACCCCAGAAAGCCTGCGCTTTCTGGGGTGTGTGTGGATGGATTCCTGGGAACATTCGTGTTTTTAAAACGTGAATATTCCCGGTATATATGCCTGTCTGGAAGTGCCCTAGGTCCCCAGGGCAATTTTGTGCTCTGGTCCTAAGCATTTTGGATAAGGGATACATAACCTGTACTTTCCGATTTCTCTGCAAAGCATTCTTCTGTCCAAAGAAAAAAGATTTACAAGAGCCTTTCTGATAGAAGAGTATGCGGAAGGGATAGAGGAATACAAAATAAGCAGTGTACTTTCAGCACATGCATAAAGCTTTGAAGTAAGCTTTGTTGGTATGGATAAAGGACATTATACAGAAGCGTTCTCTATATACACCTTTACCATTATTCCCATTTTTTCTGGGTTGGGTTTATTCGCAAGCATTTTTCTGGTGCTAGAAAAAAATAGAGAGAATTATATTTCTGAATTGGTAATTATAGGTACCCTTTGGAAGACAAGGTTTTAAATCACTGAACAACTCAGCTTTCCCTTGCAAATGGCACAAGTTACAAATTAGTTTAGCTGCCCTTTTTCAGAGGTAAAGGGTAGAGATATAATTAAACTGCTAAAATCTAGGGCAATATTTGGAGTTTTATATCAGGTTCCAACACAAGGACTAATGAAGGAACTTGTCTTTTACCCTATTTTCTTCACACCAATGGACTGGGATATTATCACAAGCAACATCTTACATTATTGCAGTTTGATATCATGGCATTTATTTTCTTCTTTAGTCTGTGAAGAAAGGGAAATAATTACTTTGGCTTCTGTTTTTGCAAATTGAAAAACAAAAATGTTATACTAAAATGGAAAAAAATCATAAATACAGAAGCATGCAATATAAGGAGGAGATCGAGAGACAAAATAAAGAGCTACGCAAAGGAATAAAATTTTCATATCCTCGCCACCATACTCTTGAACAGATTCTAAGAAAGTTACATGAGGGCTAGAAATCTGTGAACAGATTGGAATGTTTAGCCAGGAAGAAAGATAGATTTAAATATTTTAAGCCCCTTCCCCATGATTAATTGTGCATCCCCTTTTGTAATTACTATTTTTCATTGGCCACTTTCCTTCAAGATATGAAGCAGTTTGAATATCCATTGTTCATAGTGCGATCATATTTACAAAGAAGGATTTTCTCATTTCCATTAATTGTTGAAGTGACATGTAATTAAATTTTGTGCGGAGGGCTCCCATATGAAAGCATCATCTCGGAACGACTTTTTCTCTCTTCAAAAATACATGGATGTAAACAAAATCTGACAATTTGTTCCATTACAGTAACAGTAAACCTAAAGGGATTGCAGGAGCTAGGAGTGTATTAATGTGGCTTTCGGATTCAATTTCTTTCACACAGAGAGGGAGGAAAGCAAGTGGCGGAGGGAAGCCCCCAAAGACAGACCTCTGTGATTGGAATGGCCCTCTTACATGATCATCAAAACAAAACAGACTTGCTTTATTTGCGTAAGAGTCAAAGTGGCTGTGACCCTGAAAATGAAATGATACTCATAATGTATCACCCTGACTGAAGCTCGATGCTTTGCAAGCTAATTGAGGTGCAGTGTGGAGAAAGACCGCTGTGCGGAAGGGAAGGAGGATTTCCCTGCCTTTTCTCTCCCTGCAAACAAGGCTGAGGAGTTACATTGTGGTAAAAGTCCTCCCATAAACTGCTGATAAGACTTCCGCCTGCCAGGAATAATAATAATAATAATAATAATAATAATAATAATAATAATAATAATTGCAAAGACTCTGGCACAAGCTAGTAAAGGTGGTCTCAGTAGTAATCAGCACACCGGGTGCAGTGCCTAAAGACCTTGGCCTGCACTTAAACACAATTGGCACTGACAAAATTACCATCTGTCAGCTGCAAAAGACCAACCTACTGGCATCTGCACGCATTATTCGCCGATACATCACATAGTCCTAGACACTTGGGAAGTGTCCGACGTGTGATTCAATACAACAACCAGCATAGTGATCTTGTTTGCTGTGTACTAATCTTGTTGTGTTTCAAATAATAATAATAATAATAATAATAATAATAACAATAATAAATTTATTTTTATACCCCGCCACCATTTCCTCGAAAGGACTCAGAGCAGCTTACATGGGGACCAAGCCCAAAACATACAACAAAATTTACCAGCTTAAAGACAGTTAACAGCATAATAACATACAATATAACATAAACAATCTAATTAAAACAATTAAAACAGCAGAGTATAAAAACATTGTAAAAGTGTATCAAACCAACCTCAACAACCAGTAGCCAGGATTATGGTAGGCATGATCAGATTAGACAGTGTATTTTAATATTGAGACAAATATTTTTAATGTTTATGTATACATATAATGAATTCATGTCCTGGCATTGAATGTTTGCCATATATATCCTGTGCTCCACCCTGAGTCCCCTTCAGGGTGAGAAGGGTGGGAAATAAATAAATAAATAGAAAGGGCAGGGCATGGGCTTGTGCAAAAAGGAAACTGTAGGATAAGGTGCCGAATACAACCTTATCAGCTAAATTAGGGCTTTTTCTCCAGCTCTCTCAAAAACAGACTTCTTGTTTGTTCTCACACTGAGTTCACAAAGTAAATCTTGGACTTGTGTCCATCTGTCCAATATTGCCTTGAACACCAGCAATTAGATTTTCGAGTTTCCTTCTGCTCCGATCACCTTTCTTCAAAAACACAATTAAAGGAAATGGTACTTTTAGAAGACTGACCAGAAGTTGCGTCACAGTGTCCTCCCACTATTTACCATTACCAGGGCCCTCCTTTGGTTCTCTTTCTTCTTTAACCACCCCCTTGGATAACCTTCAAATCTGATACTGAGGATAGTCTAAAATAGAGCTTGGAATCACAAGTTTGTAGCTGCTGCTTAACTAACCACTTCCTTGCCCCAATCCTTCTCCTGTCCTTCCATGTCATTTCAAAAGTGCCAGACCCTCACTCCATTCACCATCTTCTCACATGGACTCTCCTGATTTGAGATTTTAAACCCCTTTTCCAATGATCAGTTGAGGTCCTCTCCACTCTCCTTTTGCTGTCAGATTTTAAACCCCTTGCTCAACTACAGACATCCTTTAGGTATTGATCTCAAACTTGCTAACTGAAAATTCCTGGTGGTCAGTCCTCCATGGCAGAATTTTGACTGTCCTTTCATAGTATTTGGAAAGCCTGGCAACACTAATGGGATTGTCCTGGACTTTCCCTTTTAGTATTCTCATGCTGAGCTGAAATTCTGATAATTATAATCAAAGTAAATAAAGTTTCCAACATCTCAAAGTCAAGCTGGGTTGGCCTTGGTCAGTGTCCCAATTAGAAACATCCTCCCTTAGCAACTTTATATGGGTTGACTATTGAAAGTTGAAGTACTTTGACCACATATTGAAGAGACAAGAAAGCTTAGAGAAAACAATGATGCTGGGGAAAATGGAAGGAAAAAGGAAGAGGGGCCGACCAAGGGCAAGATGGATGAATGGCATCCTTGAAGTGACTGGCTTGTCTCTGAAGGAGCTGGGGGAGGTGACCGCCGACAGGGAGCTCTGGCGTGGGCTGGTCCATGAGGTCACGAGGAGTTGGAAATGACTGAACGAATGAACAACAACATTCTTACTGGAGAACCTGCATTAAACTAGTGCTACTACAAGTGCTGGTTCCTGAACCCTTTGCTGTTTGTTCCTGGCAAGTTTCCAAGAAAGAAATAAACAATTGTACTCAATGGGTAAAAATATTGTTCAGGTAACTAGCACATTGGAAACAAAATAATTGCTGCTCACAATCCCCCACCCCCAAGCGAATATTTTTAAGTTGAAGCCATGGGTGCAGAACCTATGGATATGGAGAGGTACGGTAACTATAATAGGCACTGGTTCCTAAGCAGCTTAGGCAGCTGCCCTACATCTACCTCTTCCCCCAACTCCTAATATAATATCTCTCCACTGAGTCAAAGTCTTCATTCAGCCACAGCTAGACTTTCTTTAAACTGTCAGTCTGCTCCTTCTTTAGACTGTCAGTCTGCTTCCTGTGTAGATCCATGGACTACCTGACAGTGTAACATCGTCTTCCTCCCCCATCCTGCCACCTAGGATAACTTATAAATTGGTTTGTTGTTCACAAGAAAATTTTCCTCCCCAAATGGTCAGGACTCACAATTTGCATTTTTAAAGGTCACATTTACATTATGCATGCCTTGTCCTTGAAGTATGAATTTCTGAGACCTGGGAAATCTCAACCAAATTGATTGCTTCAGTCAAAAGGAAGCAGGAGCAAGTGTATTGTTCTGAAAAAATTACACGCCCATTTTTAAAAGTTCAAGTCCATTTCAGCAATCAGTGGGCACGTGCCAACACAGCAGCTGCCTTTCTGAGCATTTAAACTGAGGAAGAGATGCCACAATAGGCATGTAAGCACATAATATTATCGATTTAAATTAAAATCAGGAGACTATTGAGGGGGCAGGGAAACTTTGACCAAATCACTAGATAAATGCATGAGAGCCCAGGAGATTTTCCCTCTCTTGCCAGGTCTAGGAAGGAATACTGTATTTACTCAAATTTAATGTGCCATCGAATCTAATACACACCTCAAGTTTCAAAACCCTGAAACCAAAAAATGTATTTGTTGTTGAATATAATTCACAGCAGCAAAACATGCACCCTCTATAATGTGGTCCAAAAAGGTATATATTAGGGTTTTGTTTTCAAAGAATTCCTTCTTTAAAAACAAAAGTGTTAGGACACCCAAGTTTCCAGCTATGGAAAAGAAAACCTTGGGCTGCATCTCTGCTGTACAATTAATACACTTTAACTGCCTTGGTTCAATGCTATAGAATCATAGTGTCTGTAGTTTTATAGCATATTGAGCCTTCTCTGCCAAAGAATGCTGGTGCATCATCAAACTACAAATTCCAGGATTGCAAAGCATTGAGCCATGGCCATATAGGATCATTCCAACAGCCATATAACCCATAATATCAAGGCACCATGGCCTTCTTGCATCATATTTAGTTACTACAGATATCCTAGCTTTTTACCAACAAAAGCAGTGAAGAAATATGCTAAGTATTCATTATGAGCCAGTGTGGTGTAGAAATTACAGCAACTTGGAGCTCCTCAGATGTTGCATGGCAATTTCCACCAGTTCTGGCCATTATAAAAAATGGTGAAGAATAGTAGATAGAATCTAATGGAATACTACAAATTGTACACTTGTCCTAGAGAACTGTTTTTTAAATCGTGTGTCCTGACCACAAATGGAGTCCCCTTAGCTCAATGTTGGGGTCCCAAAATAAGGCAACAGCAACAGTTTTCTGAATGTGTTGTTGAAGGCTTTCATGGCCAAAATCAGTGGGTTGCTGTGAGTTTTCCGGGCTGTATGGCCATGTTCCAGAAGCATTCTCTCCTGACGTTTCACGTGCATCTGTGGCAGTCATCCTCAGTGGTAATGAGGTCTACTGGAAACTAGGCAAGTGAGATTTATATATCTGTGAAATGTCCAGGGTGGAAGAAAGAACTCTTGTCTACTTGAGACAAGTGTGATTTTTGCAATTGACCACCTTGATTAGCATTTAATGACATTTTAGCTTCAAAGCATGGCTGATTAATGCTTGGGGGGATTTTTTTTATTAGGAGGTGCTAGATAGCCCTGATTGAATCTTGTCTGGATTTCCCCTGTTTTGTTGTTGTTGTTATTGTTGTTTTTGTGTGCGTGTGCGTGTGTTTCTCTTTCTTTACTGTCCTGATTTTAGAGGTTTCTTTAAATACTGGTAGCCAGATTTTCATGATTTCCTCCTTTCTGTTGAAATTGTCCACATGCTTCTTGTGGATTTCAGTGGCTTCTCTGTGTAGTCTGACATGGTGGTTGTGAGAGTGGTCCAGCATTTCTGTGTTCTCAAATAATATGCTGTGTCTAGGTTGGTTCACCAGGTGCTCTGCTATGGCTGAATTGTCAGGTTGAATTAGTCTACAGTTTTCTGAATGTCACCTGATGGCTGTCAGATAGTGGCAGTTTTATACATTTACACAAATCTGTGGTGCAGTGTTTGCAGTGGACTCTGCAGAAGATGCTTCAGCTGTACTCCTTAAAAAGGAAAATCAGCCTGTTTAGCAAGCCTTGAAAATGTTCGTTTATTATCCACACGTTTGATTTTCATAGCTATTTTATATAGTTATATACCTGGGATCATGTATCAATTTATTGGGCAGATAAGCGTTTCAAGTGAAAAAGCTTAAGAAGTCCTGTGCTAGAGTATCAGAATGAGCTGAAAGATACCACCACCACCACCCCCCCCCCCCCGGGCCCTTCCACACAGCTCTGTCTCCCACAATATCTGCTTTGAACCAGAATATATGGCAATATGGACTCAGATAATTCAGTTCAAAGCAGATATTGTAGGATTTTCTGCCTTGATATTCTGGGATATAGGTTTGTGTGGAAGAGCCCCCAGACATGAATGGGAAGCTGTATTCCCTTTGGTCAACCCATTTCACTCCCATGATGAAAATTCCTCCAAGATATGTCTTAGGCCCCTTCAACACAGCTGAATAAAATCTCGCATCTGCTTTGAACTGGGATATATGGCAACGTGGACTCAGATAACCCAGTTCAAAGCAGATATTGTGGGATTTTCTGCCTTGATATTCTGGGTTATATGACTGTGTGGAAGGGCCTTTTGTAATTACTCGTAAATTAAGCTTATGTTTACTTGCTATTACCACCTGCAAAAAAAATATACTAAATGTGGGAAACATTAATTTCTATAACAAACAAACATGCCTCACCATTTGGAGGAGCATTTTTTTAAAAAAAGAAGACCAGACAAACTATTGTATTTGGCCCTCACATTTGAAGCTTGACGTTCATTCATTTGTGTGGGGATAGTATGGCTGGTCAGGAAACACAAAAATAATTCTGCCCTGTTGGTATTCTGACATTGTTCACTGAACCTTCCTTTCCCTCTCCATTTCTATTTTGAGAAGTGCCAACTGCACTTTAGCAAAACATAGATGGATAAAATTAACACGAGCATTAGGTGTTTTCTCGTTTTAGTTGCTTCATGAAATGGAAAAATGAAACTCCTCATACTTGTCGTTTATGACATGGCAAAATAACATTCCTCATACTTATTATTCTTTAATGGCCATAAGCAATAGCCCATACAAAATCAAAAAGACTCCAGCTTAAATACAGCACTTTTGGGTGTGCATATTCATACAAGTCTAGTAATTCTGGAAATAAATGAAGTTGGGAATATAATTGGAAACAATTATGTGGGGAAAAGAATGTGTCTGGATGGGGAGCTTTAATTATTTGAAAACCAGGCAGGACATTTAGTAGTTTTCTACAATTTCAGTATAATAAATGTGGTATTGTTGCCATTTATCTATATGCTGCATGCAGTGCACACATCTTTCTTAATGGCTCCACAAAATTTAATCCTAGGAAACTGCTATTATTTTCTGAGTAGCACATAACTTGTTATTATGATGATTGCCTTGCATTATTATTAAAATGGGTATGTAGTGAATAAAACAATAAAGACTAGAATACTTTATATAAGTAATTTAAAATTTAAACTACTTTAAAATTTAAATTAAACAACTAAAGTGTTTAAATGCAGCTCTCCCCTTCACCATTACATAATAAATAATCACATAAAAATATGTATTCATAGCTGCCATCTGATCCTGAAAGTTAAGCAAGGTCAGGTCTGCTTAATACTTGCATGGGAAATTGCCAAGGAATGCCAACTGCTGCGGTTATATTCAGAGGAAGGCAGTGGCAAACCATCTCTAGGCTGATTATTACTTGGTCATTACATTAATGGGGTTGCCATTAAGTCAACAAGTGGCTTGAAAACATACACACTCTAAGCTATTCAAATCTTAGTAGTGCTTGGATGTCTGTACTTTGGAGTGCTTTCTCTACTGATATCCTCTCTGGCCATTGAGAATAAGCCTCTGATTTTGCATTCTACCTGTCTGTAGGCCCCATGGTGATGCAGCGGGTTAAACCTCTGAGCTGCTGAACTTGCTGACCAAAGGGTTGACGATTCAAATTTGGGGAGCAGGGTGAGCTCCCACTGTTAGCCCCAGCTTCTGCCAACCTAGCAGTTCAAAAACATACGAATGTGAGTAGATCAATAGGTTCCACTTCTGCGGGAAGGTAACAGCGCTCCATGCAGTCATGCTAGCCACATAACCTTGGAGATGTCTACAGACAATGCCGGCTCTTCGGCTTAGAAATGGAGATGAGTACCATTCCCCAGAGTCGGACACAACTAGACTTAATGTCAAGGGGAAACCTTTACCTACCTGTCTGTGTCTGATTTGGCCTTCTGGAAAACTAGACAAGCCAGGCCCCTGTACCCATGATTTTTGCGGAGCTGAAATAACTCAACAGAGGGATAATCCCTTGCAAGTGACAGGAATCCCATAACTTGTGCATGTGTATAATTATTGTTGCTTACATTCATCTCATAATATAATAAGCTTGGCAGTGTACTTTTATTAGCTGTGATCCCACTTTTGTTATGATTTGTTATGGTCTGCTGAGTTCTAGGTTGTTTCGCTTCAAAAAGCATGAATCATTGCATCTTTGGAACTAATTTTATCTTTAAATTTCTTAGAACAAACTGGAAATAGGTCATGAAAGGAATTCATAATTTTGGAAATTTATTTGACAGGTTCAATAAAATTAAAATAATGTGGCATGCTCATTCTCGTTATATGGCTTTTGAGAACAAGTCACTGATAATGCAAGTTAAATATAATATGACCCCTGCATGAACTATGACTTTCCCCAGTCTATTAAAGTTTTTGTGTGTGTGCGAGGGAGACTGGTGAGCCATAACACCCGCCTCATTCTTTCCCTGCATTGATCTGTAAATAGAAAAGAAGGAAGCAATATTGGCATCTATATAAACAGGGTGAAAAGAGGAGTCCAAATAATCATAGACTAACAGGCCTAGCGAATGAAACTGGAAAGTTATGTCCAACATCATCTAGCTAAATTGGAAGAGTGGTTGGTAGATAATAATATTCTGGTTTAAGAGTAGATATGGTTATAGCTTGCGAGATCCAAAGTTGACCACTGTTTCCTTCTATCTTATCTCATATAGAAATATCAGATGTATATATTTCCCCTGAATTATTCATGTTTTACTTGTTACATAAAAAAACCCTGCAGAAATTGGGGAATGGAATGGCTTTTACTTGAGCCTGGCTAGATTGGATGCCATTTGCCACCCTAGAAGGAAGATTTAGGACCAGGTCTTTCCTTACACGTACTTACCTTCATAGGCGAAGGCAGGCGGAGATCTCGAGGACATTAGTCTTCTTTACTGTCCCACTTACACTGCATTGAGGGCAATACATCTAGCTTAGGAAGGTATTAGAGAAGGGATGCTAATGAGACTGTAGTTTTATTACCATCTGCACAAGACAGACTCATAACTATGAAAGTTGCACATGTTTTATCTTAGTCATGTATCCTGGAAGTTAAAAAAAAAAAAGAACATTGCTGTCAAACTGTTTCTGACTTTTAAAGCTCGGTATGACCCCCCTTTTCAATGAATTCAATATCCATAGTTTGACTTACCCATGCTCCAACACATTTCCCTCCCAAGTATTTGTGGAGCTCTCTAGAAGATTGTTCAGTGTGGTTTTATTTTATGATTCCAGCCAAATATAGGGTTCACAGTAATTTATGTGAGTCTTGGTACATTTCCCTCACACATACGGTATTGAATTATATTGGTTTTGTGTACTTTATGGCACTTGTACTATTAGATGGTGTTATCTTATACAGTGGCAAAGCTGTGTATAGATATTCTGCATTGTAATAATTTTTAAACTAGACACAAATGATGCTAATGGAAGGAATAGAATGCATATACTGGTATGTTTAATGTATAGAAATGACCAAATTCAGCCTTTTCTTATAGCATAATTTGATTGTCTTCACATCGAATTTTATCGTTGTTACCATTAATTGTGTGGAGCCCCCAGTGGTGCAGTGGGTTAAACCGCTGAGCTGCTGAACTTGCTGACCAAAAGGTCGGTGGTTGGAATCTGGAGAGTGCGGTGAGCTCCTGCTGTTAAGCCCAGCTTCTGCCAACCCAGCAGTTTGAAAACTTGTACATGTGAGTAGATCAATAGATACCACTTGGGCGCAAAGGTAACGGCGTTCCATGCAGTCATACTGGCCACATGACCTTGGAGGTGTCTACAGATAGTGCCGGCTTTTCAGCTTAGAAATGGAGATGAGCACCACCCCCCAGAGTCAGGCACAACGACTAAAAGTCAAGGGGAAACCGTTACCTTTACCACCATGAATTGTGCACAACTCAGCTTTTATTGTTTCGTGAAATCCAAAGTGTAGTTGTCATTGGAAATACAAGTGTAGTTGTAGTCGCTGCTAGGACCTCCAAATGGTAGCACCAATCACAGGAACTTGTGATCTCTTAAATTCAGATACTATTCCACTTTTGTTCCTTGAAACTGTAAGATTACTATGCCAATTTATGGAGGTAAAATCCATTATTATTATTCCCATACTGCAGGCTGCTGTGGCTGAGGGACTGTGAGTTGTGTCAGCCTTGCAAATCTGTGGGGGAAAGTTAATGCTCTATAATAACCTACCAAAGTGGTCCAGTGTGGTTTCCTTTTTTTGTAAAAGCAGTGCAATATATTAAAAATGAAGTACCACTGCATTGGCTAGGGAAACCTTGGAAAGAACTGAGAGAGCAGCACCAAGTCAGAAAAATATAATCCAGAAAACATATCTACTTATTGAGGCATACATCTAATTGCTAGTTTCAATGAAAGTAGACCCATTGAAGAAATGGGATTTATATAAGCACTGCTTTTAGCATTCAGTAATTAATTCAATGGATGTACTCCAGCTGGAACCAAAAACAGGATTTAGGACTGGTTAGAAAAAAAGCCAGAGATGCAAATTTGGTGGAGATTTCTCGGAGATCAGGACTTCCTGTCACAATAGATCTGATGGTCAAATGTAACAGCTTCTGCTAGAAATTGTGGTCGCTGTTCCCAGAAACCATTAGTGCCTTTTCATGCTCTGGATGTACTTTTTGAAAAGGACATTTTTAGTGCGCAATTCAAGTCATGTAAATGTTCTTTTGTGTCATTTGATGTAAAAAGTGATATTAAAAAATGACAGTGTGAGAAGTGAAAAAAAAGAGGAGAAAGAAAAAGTTCAAGTGCTGGAGGAGGAATCTAGGGGTACATCTACAATCTAGAATCAATGCAGTCTGACCCCACTAACTGCCATGGCTCCATGCTATGGAATCATGTGAGTTGTAGTTTGGTGAAGCATCAGCACTTGGCGAATAAGGCTAAAGACCTTGTAAACTACAATTCCCATGGTCCCCAGTACTGAGCCATGGTAGTCAAATTATTATTATTATTATTATTATTATTAGTGTCATTTATAACCCGCCTTTCTCACTTCCACAGGGGGAATCAAGGCGGCTTACAACTCCGGCCATAAAACATATCCTGTCAACTAAAACAATTAAAACTGTCAAGCAAATAAAACATGTAGAATAGTAACAGATTAAAAACATATAAAGTGCATGGTACCATTCATCCATAATTCTTGCCCATAAACCTTCTTCAGACTATGTTGAAACCGTAATAAGTTATTCTTCAAATATTTGAGTGCATAGTCATGTCTTTAACGTCAAAGTGGTGTCAAATTGCTTGAATTTTACTGTGTAGATACACACCTGGATTGAGGGTCTAACTGAGGGTCCTTAGTCATGGGAGTTATTTTCCTGGTGTTGTGTCTTTTGCCCGTATTCACTCATAGAAATAACGTCATCATCTTGAACTGTTAGGATGCTGAATGTCTCGATTCTATGCGCCATGTATTAACATAAAAGAGAGTTGGTTAGGGCTGCACAAGAAGAAGAAGAAAGGCTGGATGTCAGTTTCCACTAAATCAACAGCGTGGTCTGAGTTTTGTTCCAGTGCCAAATTGCCTCTTCTCTCCCACTGTGGGCTCTGGTTCTGTCGACTCCCCGAGTTCATTTGCTACAGACTCTCTCCTTCACACAACGGTCTCACAACAGCTGCTACCAAATCCGTTCCTGCTGACGCTCCTATCATCTGCGATGGCCACTTCTTCGCCTCATCAACTCTCTTTCTCATTTCCAGTCTCAGAGGGAAACAATTTTTCTCCCTCGCCGGCACTTCTTGGTCCCTTTTGCCGTCACTGTTATTATTTCACTCTACAACTGTATTTAACCTTATCACAAATTCTGAAATGCATTTAGGAGGGAAGATCCTTAGGGGGTGGATATAACTGGCTCAGCCAAATAATTCTTGAGAAAAGGCTAAAGGTGAGGAGAGTCAAGGTACATTTACATTTCTTCCTTAGACTCACCAGCTCTCTTCCCTTCGCCTGCTTCAAGCTCGTCACTTAATTCTTTCGTTTGTCAGATTTCTATTTATTGATTTTACTTCTCCCTGTTTCCATAAACAATTTATGTGTGCATGGATTGTTCTGCATTTGTTTGGAGTTTTTCAAAACTCTGAGTGGGTAATAAAAGAGTATCTCTTCTAAAAATTGGTGTTTTCCCTTTTTTCTTTGTGCCTCCGTCATCTGCTGTAAAAACCTATTCATATTTTTTAAAGGCTTTTTACTTAGAAAACAACAATGTATCTCTTCTTATTGCTGTGTAACTGATGGAAAAATAATAAGGAAAAAGGGAAGACATTTTTGATAGCTCAGAGATTTCTTCTCTTTTCTTGCTTTCTGCTTCTATGTGTAGGTAGATGTTGGAAGATTATGAGAACGCTTAAGATGTTTAATTAATTATTCACGAGTTAAAAAATGTAATCTATATATGTTAATGTTGGATGGGGACATGGTGTTGGTCATCACATTAGAGATCCACGAGTTAAATAATGTATAAGACTTTTGTCGAATTAATGCAGCTTAACGCCACTTTAGCTGCCATAGGTTAATGCTATGGAACCTTGGCAATTGTAGTTTTACAAGGTCTTTATCTTTCTATTTCAAAGAGGGCTGGGCCTCACCAAACCACCAATCTCAGGATTCCATAGCATTAAGCCTGGGTTGTTAAAGTGGTGCCAAACTGCATTAGTTCTACAATATAGATGCACTATACACTGCTGATACCACCGTACCCAAGCGGTATATAATGTTTTAGATCATTTCAAATGTGGTTACTGTATGTTGCCTGGCACATCCAGACATGTATAAATCTGATTGTGCCATTGTTAGCTAGAAATAGTTTTGGACATCTGAAAAATACAGCACATCTGGAAATTGACAGGTTAGGGAAGACTGTTGTGGTACAGGGTACATATTTAAAAATGGGTGTAATAGAATTTTGCCACTGGTAGCATTGCATATCTTCTCCTTCCATCCACAGCATTACCAGGGGCAAGGACAGGCATTCCCCGAGTTACAAACATCCGATTTACAAATGACTAATAGTTAAGAACAGGGGTGAGATAACAGGAAGTAAAAGAAATCTATCTCAAGGAGGGGAAATTCACTTCTAAAAAGGTATCATGGGGGAAAGGTGCCTCCACTGAAGCTTTCTTGTTTCCTTGTTTCCACAACAAGCCATTTCCCTCCAAAGTCCATGATTACAGGGACAGAAAGTGGGGTGAAATCAACTTAACAGGGGCACAGACAGGAAAACAAACACCACAGGGGTGTTAACTCTTCCCTGTGCTATTCAAAGCTTACACACACACAGGATATATGGCTGGAGTTACGCTTAAATAATGTATCTGTTCTGACCTACATACAAATTCAGCTTAAGAACAAACCTACGGAACCTATCTCGTTTATAACTTGGGGACTGTCTGTATACTGTTCATTCAGCCTATAACCACCAGTGATTGTTTGGAACAGAATGGCATAACATAGGGGGGAAATCCCTATGTTAAAAATGCCATTAAAAATCTCCTTTAAAATTACATTTAGAAATAATTGTGTTAGCAACCTCTCCTTCAAGACCTTCTCCATCCCAAATAATGCTAACCATTACATTACTTTTCAAATGCAACCCCTTAACACAAACATGTTTGGTGGGCATAAGAAGGGGACCAGAATGCTCCCTTCTACTGTTCTTTCAGTGACAGGAAAAAAAACCCTTTTTATTCTTACAGACTTTTGAAACAAAAAGGACTAAGCCTGCTGTCTTGTTTTTTCATGCTTGGAACTGAAATGTTGCTCCCATTCTCTTGTGACTCGCTCTTGTCCCATCAGTATCCAGTAAAGTAAAACCAGCACCTGTTGAAGACCAGTTTCCTTCCTAAGTCAGCCTTGAAGCAATTGCTTCTACCCACAGAGTCTCAAGGCTCTTTCACACAGAATATCAAGGCAGAAAATCCTACAATATCTGCTTTGAACTGGATTACCTGAATCCACATTTAGATAATGTGGGATTTCCTGCCTTGATATTTTGGGATATAAAGCAGTGTGGAAGGACCCCCAATTGCTGATACGGCCAAGCCCCATAAACTCAATCAAAGCTCAACCTAGTTACTAGATAAGTGAATATTTCAGTCTTTTTAACACAATCAGTAAATATTCATAATTTCTTCTTTTCATTACACAAATTCTGTAATGTGGCCAAACACCAATTTGGATGGAATGATAAATTAAACAGGTCTCTTGTGAAGGAAGAAAAATGATAAGGAGCAATGGAATAGAAGTTTTTATAACAGACGGGAATGCAGACTAGTTGCCATCTCACTGAAAACATAAAACTCCTCTCATCACATTTCAGAGTCTTCAGATAAACATTTTCTGATCAGGGAACAGGATAATTGGATATGGGCGATCCTTCTTCAAAGGTGTCAGCTCAAATCAAGTGCTGCTTCCTTATGATGGAGGAGTTACCAAGGTCTGAAGATTACCTGTTGGCCTTTGTGAGATGCATTCGGTGGTCGGACTCTGCTCCCCAGAGACAACTGTCTGCAAGAAAAAGAATAATTACTACACCAATTAATGCTTCTCGGGCTTCATTTCCAAAGATGAAGATATGAACCATTTATATAATGTTTTAATGAAAATTACTTTGGACATTTATAGACAAGCAAAGAGTCCCACTTCTCCAAGGTTTATATTAGAGGTGAGGCATACGCAGCACTCTTCGTTGAAGTTAAACAGCTTCCATTTTCAGTTTGCGTTCTAATCAATATATTTTGCATTCTGCATGATAATGTTCAGAATGGTAAACTCATGCAGGAGTAACGTAGGATTGTTGAATTTCAGACTAAGGATAGACAATGCCATTTTTGAATCTTTACCATATCAACACACAAAAACAAAGGCATTGCAAGTAATTTGAATGAAATATCTAGAGCAGGGGTCCTCAAACTAAGGCCCGGGGGCCGGATATGGCCCTCCAAGGTCATTTACCCGGCCCTCGCTCAGGTCACCCTAAGTCTGAAACGACTTGAAAGCACACAACAACAACAATCTTATCTCATCAGCCAAAAGCAGGCCCACACTTCCCATTGAAATACTAATAAGTTTATGTATTTGTTAAAATTGTTCTTCATTTTAATTATTGTATTGTTTTTAAGTGTAATTTGCACTACAAATAAGATATGTGCAGTGTGCATAGGAATTCATTCATTTTTTTTTCAATTTATAATCCGGCCCTCCAACAGTTTGAGGGACTGTGACCTGGCCCTCTGTTTAAAAAGTTTGAGGACCCCTGATCTAGAGTTTCCTTAGAACAAGGTTTTAGTTCAGCATACTCTACTAATTTTATACTTCAGGGAAAGCAAAAATTGCAGGCCTGTGTACAGTCTAAAATCAAACTGTTTATTATACACTTTCTCAATTCCATTTCATCTTGTTTGATTGATTGAGCCACATCTTACAAACATCGCCCAGTAATATTTGGACGCAGGTAGCAAAAGAAATTAGTATTGAATGTAGGGTTTAGATAGTTGTTGTTGCAATGTTTCTATGACAGTTCTTGGATATATATCACAATATAAGTATTGATGCAGATATCATATTCTTGCCCATGACTTTTGCTGTGTGTGAAAGACAAATGCTCCCATCCTGTATCACTTTAACAATGGAGTGGGAATTTTGTGGCCTTCCAGATGTTGTTGAACTGAAATGCATGAAAGATGTTGTTGAACTGAAATGCTATGCATTCCTCAGTACTATAGATACTGTCCTGAGTTGTTAGGAGTTGAAGTTAAGTCACATCTGAAAGGTCACAGAATTCCCAATTGCTTGGATATGAGGACTTATACAGTTTTGAACCTTAAATGTTGACTACAGGTGCATCTATACAGTAGAATTAATATAGCCTGGCACCACTGGAATAATGGGATTTGTAGTTTGATGAGGCACCAGGACTCTTGGGCAGAGAAGACTAAAGATGCAGTAAAACTACAAAACCCTGAGACATGGCAATTAAAGTGGCATCCAACTTCATTGATTCTACAGTGTAAATGCACCCTAAGGCCCCATATAAAATCCAGATTATCTGTTTTGAACTGGATTATATGGCAGTGTAGACTCATATAATCCATTTCAAAACAGATAATGTGGATTATCTGCTTTGATAATCAGGATTATATAGCAGTGTAGAAGGGGCCTGAGATTGGGAAAGCATCCTTAAATATGCCATATCGTTTTTAACTTTTTTTGGAGATCACACATTCATCTCCTTCATAGTTTACAGCCTATGAAAGACAGCCAATCTATGCAAATGCTTTCATCACTTTGGGATTTGGACATGGAATATTATAAAAGAAAGGGGGGGAAACCGTGAAGCAAGACGGATCCTTGATTGATGGCACAATCCTTTTCTTAATGTTTACTTCGAAGGTTAGCTCCCATTATGTTTGATGGGCCTTACTCTCTAATGCAGGAGTTGGCAACTGTGTGTCGTCGTCCCCCCCGCCCCAATGGTGCTGAACTGCAGCTGACAGTGATATCCAATTTGAATGATGAATCTTCCTGCAAATGTATCTAGTGACCCTCAGTTTTAGCTCAAACTGCTAGCCTTTCCTTGAGGAAAGCTCTACTTATTTGCAAATAAAGCCAGTTCTGCACAACACTGGATGATGAGAAATTGCATCAAAAAGCCATTTTGCCCCCTGAAGTTTTTTTTTTAAAACATTTTTAACATCCTCCATGAAGAGCTCAGATAGCCCACCAATCTGTTGTATAGTTGTATGGTCTTGGGTCTTAAATCAACTGTTGTATATCGCCCCCTAGTGGCGCATTGGGTTATACAGCTGAACTAGAGAACTTGCTGACTGAAATTCTTGCGGTTTGAGCCTGGGGAGCTGGGGGAGCTCCCTCTGTTAGACCCAGCTTCTGCCAACCTAGCAGTTCGAAAACATGCAAATGTGAGTAGATGTATAGGTACTGCTCTGGTGGGAAAGTAACAGTGCTCCATGCTGTCATGGTGGCCACATGATCTTGGAGGTGTCTATGGACAACACCGGCTCTTTGGCTTAGAAATGGAGATGAACACCAACCCCCAGAGTCAGACACTAATAGACTTAATGTCAAGGGAAACTTTACCTTTACTTATATTGCTGACACTCTCATGCAGGGATTGCAATTGTATATTTATTTTGTTCATATCTCAGTGGTATGGATACACCCTTCTTCCTAAACTGTAGGAAAGAAGAGAATAGGCGAGCATCTACACTGTTTGCTACCACTTTAACTGCCCTAGCTCAATGCTGGGGAACCACGGGAGTTGTAGTTTTACAAGGTCTTCAGCCTTCTCTGCCAAAGAGGGCTGGTTCCTCCCCAAACACACCTTAAGCACTCTTCTTATCTATTTTTAACTTTCCCCAATTACAACTGATAACTTGCCTGAATGCTTTGGAGTCATGGGAGTTGTCGTTTTCAAGGTCTTTTAGCCTTTGCTGTCAAATTGTACTGCTGTTTTACTAAGCTACATGTTTTAATGGATTTTTAACTGAAATTTTCAGTGCTATTTGTGTTTAATTCTGGTTTGTTTGTTTTTGTTTTTGCATATTTGTATATTTTAAATTCTGTGTTACAGTTTTTATGTCAAGCTTTATCTCCTCTTTGGGGAGATAAAGTGGGGAATAAATCAATATAATAATAATAATAATAATAATAGTAATAATAAGATCCAAACCAACAGCCAGCAGAGTGATCTTGTCTGCTGTGGACTCATCTTGTTGTGTTTCTAGTAATAACAATAATAATAATAATAATCTATATAAATAAAAATGTAATGTTCGTTTGTGGATTAACAGAACTCCAAAACCACTGGACGAATTGACACCAAATTTGGATACAAGACACCTAACAACACAATGTATGTCCTTCACTCAAAAAATTGATTTTGTCATTTGGGAGTTGTAGTTGTTGGGATTTATAGTTCACCTACAATCAAAGAACATTCTGAACCCAACCAATGATGGAATTGAACCAAACATGGCACGCAGTTCTCCCATGACCAACAGAAAATACTGAAAGGGTTTGGTGGGCAGTGTCCTTTGTTTTGGAGTTGTAGTTCACCTACATCCAGAGAGCACTGTGGACTCAAACAATGATGGATCTGGACCAAACTCTACACAAATACTCAATATGCCCAAATGTGAACACTAGTGGAGTTTGGTGAAAATAGAATCTTGACATTTGGGAGTTGTAGTTGCTGGGATTTATAGTTCACCTACAATCACAGAGAATTCTGAACCCCACCAATTATAGAATTGGGCCAAACCCCCATGTGGGCCACAGCAACGCGTGGCAGGGGACGGCTAGTAATAATAATAATAATAATAATAATAATAATGACACCCCATGATCCCCTAGCATAGAGCCATGGCATTCAAGCGGTGCAGACTGCATTGATTCTACCCTGTGGCTGAGATGATCTTTCGTGACATTGCTCTGTGCAGAGCGCTCCGCAGCGCCCCTAGTGGCGCCTGGCCGCCACTCCTTGGCGGTGACATTTCCCCAAGGCGAACGTTCGGAACGCTCTCTCGGCGGAAGCTACGTCATCGCCACGTGACGCACCTTCTCCCCTCCGTGCGTATGACGTGTCAGGAACCCAGAGCGCCCTGCGAGAGAGGCCTTGGAGAACTGATGCTGCCGCGCCGATGAGGAAAGGTGAGCCCACTGCCCCCCCTTCTCCTGGTTGCCTGGCAACGGAGCCTGCCTCGGGGCCGGGGCCCAGGTGCGCCCCAGGAGAGGCGGGCAGGGAGAGAGCGATAGCGATGGGTGGTCTTATTGATAGATGGCCTCCTCTGTCGGTCACATGGCCCACAAAGCGGGGGTGGGGTGGGGGTATACGCCCCTGCACAGCTCCCAGGTTATTGGACGAGGAAGCCAGTATATTTAGATTGCAGAATGAACGGTGCCCTAGGGGCCTCACCTCATCTTCAGTGTTAGTTTTTATGTCAGGTGCCACACACTGCTCGCCTCATCGAAGTACCTCAGAAGTTCCCAACCGTTGAGTGTCACTTCTGTACTATTGAATCCTACATCCTATTAAGGTGTGTGTGTATATATACAAAGAGAGAGAGAGCTAAACAGCACCCAGAATTATAACTACTCAAAGGTATTTATTTATTTATTATTTGAACTTATATGCCGCCACTCCCCTGGGGCTCGGAGCGGTTTACAAGAATAGTCTAAATCTAACAAAATTTAAAAGCAATTTGAAACAATTCAAAAACAGCAATACCAAACATTAAAAGCCTGTCGAAACAGGTATGTCTTACATGCCCTGCGGAAAGCTGGTAAGTCCCACAAGGCACAGACTTCAGGTGGCAGAGTATTCCAGAGTGATGGTGCCACTGCTGTGAAGGCTCTGCGTCTGGTTGCTGTTAGATGCAAGGTCTTGACACTGGGAATTTCCAATAGATCTTGGTCCTCAGAACGGAGGGATCTCTGGGGTTGGTAGGGGGTGCATCGGCCCCAGACCATGCAAGGCCTTAAAGGTGAGTACCATCACTTTGAAAGTGATCCGGTGCTCAATTGGTAACCAATTCAGCTGTGGTAAGATTGGGGTTATGTGGCATCTCATCGGAATTCCCACAAGAAGCCGAGCAGCTGCGTTTTGTACCAACTTGAGCTTCCGGATCACCGACAGAGGAAGGCCAATGTAGAGGGCCTATATATATATTAGTGTGTATGTATTTATTTATTTCCAGTATTTCTACTCCTTCCTACTCAACCTCCGAAGGGGGACTCAGGACGGCTTACATTTGGCGCAATTTGATGCCATTAAATATAACAAAGCGCTATAACAACAATTAAAACAATAAATAGAACATCAATTAAAACAATAAAAACAGTATTAACCACCATATCACCATTCCAGTCAAATTCCATATCCAAAGCGCTATTTATGCCTGCTGTCCAAAAGCCTGGTCTCAGAACCACAACTTCAGTTTCTTCCTAAAAGACAGGAGGGATGAAGCCGATCTTTCTTCATTGGGAAGTGATTTCCACAGGTTGGGGGCTACAGCTGAGAAGGCCCTGTCTCTCGTCCCCACCAGATGTATTTGCGACGCTGGCAGGAGTGAGACCAGGGCCTCCCCAGGTGATCTTAAACTGCAAGGTGGGATGTAGAGGGAGAAGCGTTCGGACAAGTAAGCTGGGCCAGAACCGTATAGATATATATGGGTTTGTGTGTGTGTGTGTGTGTGTGTGTGTATATATATTATAAAATGTATAATAATAGGTGGCCTGATTAATGCTTCAACACATTGCTTATTCGTTTATCAGGCATGACCCCAAAGTGGACCCTCCTGGTGCTTTGGACTCCAATTCCCACAATTCCTAACAGCTTCAGGCCCTTTCCTTCTCCTTTTCAGCTTAAGCAGCTGAGGGGGAAAAGAAAAGGAGGGTCCAAGTTTGGTTATGCCTGCATTATATGCTGAGAAATGCGGCTTGCTGTTATGTACCAGTGCGGCCATAATTGGCACAGACAGCTTGCGACAGCGGGTCCCACAATACACGCCAGTGAGAACCCTCAGATCTACTGGGGAAAGGCTGGTGTTGACTAAGGCTTCTTCCACACAGCTGAATAAAATCCCACATTATTTGCTTTGAACTGGAATATATGGCAGTGTGGACTCAGATAACCCAATTCAAAGCAGATATTGTGGGATTTTCTGCCTTGATATGGTGGTGCAGCAGGTTAAACCACTGAGCTACTGAACTTGCTGACCGAAAGGTTGGTGGTTCGAATCTGGGGAGCAGGGTGAGCTCCCACTGTTAGCCCCAGGTCCTGCCTATCTAGCAGTTCCAAAACATGCAAATGTGAGTAGATCTATAGCTACTGCTCCAGCGGGGAAGTAATGGCACTCCATGGAGTCATGGACAACACTGGCTCTTCGGCTTAGAAATGGAGATGAGCACCACCACCCAGAGTCGGACACAACTATACTTAATGTCAGGAGAAACCTTTACCTTTTATTCTGTGTCATATGGCTGTGCGGAAGGGCCCTTATTTCTGTAATTCGCTCAGGCTAAAGATTTCCAGATAAAGATTTGCTTTTTGGGAGTGGCTCCGCTCCTTTGGAATGCCCTGCTTGGGGAATTAGAACAGTGCCCTCTCTGTTGGAGTTTAAGAGGAGCCTTAAAACCTGTCTTTTTAAGGAAACTTTTGACTGAACTCATAACTTAGAAAGTTGAGAAAGAACCTAGACTGTATGATGTATTTAGGGGTGGTTTTAAAGTTTTAACGTTTTATTATATTTTAATGTTTATTTTAGGATGTGTGACAGCAACTACTAATATTTGGTTAACATGTTGTAACTTACATTATACACATTTCTGTACGTTGTATGCTGCCTTAAACCCTTAAGTGGGGAAAAGCAGGGTATAAAATTCCTAAATAAATAAATAAGTAAATAATGCAGGATCCCTTCTTTCCAGATCCTCAGAGCTTTGTGTTCATCGTCTAATGTAAACATAAGTCAAAACTATATTATCTCCAAAGCCACAGCTTACTTGATAATCCATAGACAATCTTTATACATTATGAACAACCAGACAGCTGGCTTATTAGAAGTCTCTTGTAACGTTTGGAATGATTGAGAAAGGTAGTCACTTTTATTGTTGTAATGTAGTTTAAAAAAAGATATGCCATTTCCACTGTAGACCAGATTTGCTGCTTGCCTACATAACTGGGAAGAAGGGGGTGTCCTATAGTTGGAAGAGCAGGCCACAAGGGATAAAGAATCAAAGTATGCAAAAGGATCTTGGAGCAGTTTGGAGACTAACTAGAGAACAAAGTTGTAGTGTAAGGTTTTGTAGATCAAATCGATTTAGTCTGAATCTGAGAAAGTAGACTTAGTGTGCAGCAACGCTATAGAATTAATGTAGTTCGATATCATTTTGATGACTTGGTTATATTCTGGATCTTTGCCTTGGGAAGCAGCATACTTCTAAAGACATCCTACAAGGCCCAGATGGCACTGCGTTTCTTCTGGATAGCAGGGAATCACTTATTACCACCACATGTCTCTTCTTCCTCTGGGCATTAGCAATAGCTCTTTCATCCGTAGGACCCTCCAAGATCCCTTCTACAAGTTCAGAGGTGAGAGACTCTTATCCCTGTTCTTCTTCTCCCCTTACACCATGTACTCAGAGACAACACATGGCCGAAAGCAACCCAAACAACCCACTACCAAATAGTGTAGATGCACAATCAGAGTTGACCCCCAAAACACAAGCTCACTTTCTTCTCTCTCTTCAGAGACTGCAGAAGAAGGAGGTATTGTGTTCCTAGGTCACACTTCATAGTTCTCATTAATAAAGTGTTTGAGATATATATGGGTGTGTGCTTTGTGTGTCTGTCTATGCAGACTCTTGTGGTCAGAAATAAAGGGTATTAGGTTTTATCTGGTTCAGTGACAAAACATTGTTATCAACATGTTTATAGTTGAAGCACTGAATTATTTTGACACTATGATCTACTGCTACAATAAATACAATAGTTTGAGAATTGAGTTTGGTCACATTGAATTCCTTTGTTCTGTTCAATTGTAGTGGTTTGCATGATAGTTTCATGTATTCCCTCTTAATACGATACATTTTAATTAAAATTGATATAGCACAGGTGATTGAAATTTGTGGTATTCTGGGCATGCTAAAACCTGATGTGTTCCAAATTCTTGCTTTCATCATCTTTCCTCATTTCTTGCTTTTTGTCATGCATTGTTTTTTCAATATGCTGATATTTTTTATGGCTGTTGAGGATAAAGTTTGACATAAGCTTAGTATTGCATAGAGGTGCCTGTAACTTTCACATGTCACAATAAGCCTCTGATTGGCTGGAAGGCGGGTCCAAGCCAGCGTGCTTCACCCTGATTGGTTGAGGCGCCATTGATGTAGTCAGGGATCTCCTCCCAGCTGGCGAGGAAAGCCCGGAAGCCTCCAATCAGCCGGTGGAGGCAATCCGAGGGAGGGAGGGAGCTCTGGGGGTCATGCCTGGACCTGGGTGTGTAATCCAGGAATGTAATGAACAAAGGAAAAGTCTTGGCACTATTATTTATAAAATTACATTTTCTCACTCAAAAACACATAATTTATAAAATGGGACTATTTTCGGGGTCCTGGAACAGATTAATAGCATTTCAATGCATTTCAGTGGGAAAAATCACTTTGAGAGAAGAATGTTTTGACTTAAGAACATGGTCACAGAACAAATTAAATGCTTAAGTCAAGGTATCACTATATAACATTCTACTCTTTGCCAACAATATGCTTTTTTTTTGTCGTGTCAGGAGCAACTTGAGAAACTGCAAGTCGCTTCTGGTGTGAGAGAATTAGCCGTCTGCAAGGACGTTACCCAGGGGACGCCCGGATGACAATATGCTGCTACTTACATACCATTTTTCAATTTTTGGAGATTTGAGACCTTTTGGAAACAAACCCCACATATATAGTAATATTGTTCATAGTTGCCCCTATCTTTATAATAAAAACTATAAATCAATGAACTGAAACATCATATTTTGTGATAAAAACAACTATGCCTTTTTTCTTTCAGTGCTAGTTATTTGATTGTAATCCTAAACACATTTCCTTAGGGTAGTCCCTACTGAAACCAATAGGATTTACTTTAAAGTAAATATTTATAGGATTGTGTTAAATGTATTTTTCTGTTTGGAGGTAGAATTATCTTAAATGTGATATTTATCTCAGTCAGGCATTTCTGATGAATACTTTTTGACATTTGTACATGTCCATCATGTACAAATGCAAGTATAAAACTTATACAAATCAAAGTATAAAACTGCAAGTTGCTTCTGGTGTGAGAAAATTGGCCGTCTGCAAGGATGTTGCCCAGGGGATGCCCGGATTATTTTGATGTTTTTATCATCCTTGTGGGAGGCTTCTCTCATGTCCCCGCATGAGGAGCTGGAGTTGATAGAGGGAGCTCATCCGCCTCTCCCCGGATTCGAACCTGCGACCTGTCGGTCTTCAGTCCTGCCGGCACAGGGGTTTAACCCACTGCGCCACCGGGGGCTCAGTGGGTTTCTCAAGTCACTCCTGACATGACCAAAAAAAAAAAAGCAGTTTTTCTTCATTTTATATCTAATGTCTTTGCCTTTATTTTTTGTTTTGGGTAGTTTATATAATGCATTAGATAAAATTTTGGTGATGATCTTTGGCAGCTCTCTCAGTACAAATAGTACTATAGGCACAAGTTTATCATTAAGTGTGTGTGTTTTTTTGTTTTGTAAATGGTAGAGAAGTTTTTACTCATATGTAGACCTTCTTCTATCCATATATGTAGCTCACCTCTGCTTTAACAATTAGTCAGGCTTTTCACAATCTTTTAGTGTTTGATTTTACTATACATGCGGTTAACTGACTCTTTGCAGTGCTTTGTACATTATAAAAATAGTAGACATAGAGGGAGAGTTTAAAATTGCTCGTCTAAAAATCTTTATTTGTTTTGAAAGGTGAGATCGCATAGGTGCTTTTGGGAGTTTTCTGTTCTAACACAAATTACACCTTTGGAGGAGTGATTTTTGTCAGGAAAAAGGCATGAGAAGCAAAGGTTAAACTTTTTTCAAGTCCTGATATTTATGGGGTGCAGGTTAAATCCAGCATTTATTCTAGCTAGCTAGCTAGCTATCTATATCTGGTCTTTACCCAGCATGAAACCTAAGGCAAATAAAGATAAAATGCAGTTAGATAACAACAATAATAACAAAATTATAAAGGGATTAGTAAATGCAACTGTTCATTTTTTTATTTATCGTGTCAGGGGCAACCAGACAATTGTATTACATTTCAAACAGAACAAAACAAACAGACAAACAGACAAAACACAAAATGTGCAAGTTTGGTAGTTAATTAAATGTCCTTTGACCAGTATCTGGCCACTTGGGGTGCCTCTGGTGTTGCCGCATGAAAGTCCTCCATTGTGCATGTAGCAGGGCTCAGGTTGCATTGCAGCAGGTGGTCAGTGGTTTGCTCTTCTCCACACTCGCATGTCGTGGATTCCACTTTGTAGCCCCATTTCTTAAGATTGGCTCTGCATCTTGTGCCAGAGCGCAGTCTGTTCAGTGCCTTCCAAGTCACCCAGTCTTCTGTGTGCCCAGGGAGGAATCTCTCATTTGGTATCAGCCATTGGTTGAGGTTCTGGGTTTGAGCAACTGTTAAAATCATACAAGCATTTTAGGACATGAAAGAACATATGTGGTCCATTTATAGAACCCATCAGTTAAAACGGTTGAGTCCTTGAGGCTTCAGTGTGGATGCGGATTTCTGCTGATTGCAATAATATCTGGTCCTTCGGTGGCGATTGCCTTCCCCATTTTAAAAATGGTAGTATTGCAGTGTGTGGTTGTGTACATATATGGCAGTCTGCATTACAGTGTATTTTTTAATGCACAAGATGTGGGGATGAAGATAACAGGGTAATCTTCTTAAATTATATCAATAACAGAGCAGGCAAGATTTGTCCACACACATGTTCTGTATCATGCAATGAGATATGGCCACTGTTTCATAAAAGCTCATAATGATATGAGATGGAACTATGGCTAAATGCAGCTTTGTTCTACTATCATCTTTTAATGCATGGAAAACAGCTTGCAGGTTTTAGAGAAGCTTATCTTTTGGAAGAGTGACTAATTTGCCTTTGCATAAATAGAAGTTCAGAGGAAATGCATGCTGTTTATCCAGGATTTACGGAAGATTTTGTAAAATAAATCTAGTCCTGTGGAGCTCTAAGCACTGTTAGTTTCCTGGTATTTGTCTTCTGTTTCCTTGATTCTAGACTACAGAAAGAATGAGGTTCTGGATTGATTATACAAGTAGGAGAAAGGTTTGGAAGCAGTAGAAATTGCATTATGCAAAAGGCTGTCAGGATTATACTCTTTTCCCCTCTCATGAAAAATGAGTGATGATAAAACATTAATATTGATTAATGGAAATCAGAACAAGGGAAGACCTTTTGCACTTGTCACGTGGGAGGTAGTTACTTCTATACAGATTAATATTAAGGCAGAGCTGTTGTATGCAGTTAGTAAGTGAAATACTGGACATGTGTACCACAGGTCACCCTAAACTGGCATACGTGCAGTTAAGCTGTTTTAGTCCCATCAACAAGATTGATTGAATTCTTGTGTGGGAGCAAGATATTACACTGCCTTTTTGCATAATTTAAACATCTGCCTCCTTGTCTGTGGTATTATTAATCTTTACTATAATGTAAAGATTAAGGCTATCACAAACAGGGAGGCAGATGTTTGGTTTGGCAGGCATTAAAAATCATTTGGTGCTTAGGATATATATCATAGGTGCCTTTCATATTGTGAGACTGCAATTCCAATCATGCTCTATCAGGTGATAGGCTGACAGACGTGGAGAGCATCAGTAGGGATAGACTTTTTTTTCTTAGACTACTTCTTCTTCTTAGGCAATCCCTCGTAGTCCGTAGGTGACTGTGGAGCCCAATTCTTGATCTGCATCTTCTCCCGCAATGAGGGCATTGGTTTCCAGGTGGAAGGCGGTCCCGGTCGGGGTTGGCTTGACGCACTTTCCTCTTGGCACGTTTCTCTCTTTTGCCCTCCATTCGTGCCTCTTCAAACTCCACAGCACTGCTGGTCACAAGCGACCTCCAGCTGGAGCGTTCAAGGGCCAGGGCTTCCCAGTTCTCAGTGTCTATGCCACAGTTTTTAAGGTTGGCTTTGAGCCCATCTTTAAATCTCTTTTCCTGTCCTCCAACATTCTGTTTTCCATTCTTGAGTTCGGAGTAGAGCAACTGCTTTGGGAGACAGTGGTTGGGCATCTGGACAACATGGTTGAACCAGCGGAGTTGATGGCGGAGGACCATCGCTTCAGTGCTGGTGGTCTTTGCTTCTTCCAGCATGCTGACATTTGTCCAATTGTCTTCCCAAGAGATTTGCAGGATTTTCCCGAAGCAGCGCTGATGGAATCGTTCCAGTTTCTTAGACTATCCCAAAATCACACAGGATAGTATACTAGCATCTGTTTGAAAGATATACTGAATATATATTGCATTTCATAAGATCATCAGAATATAAAAATTAGGTTTGTTATAGGAGTTGCTAGATTCAATAGACCTTCTCTCCCTCACTATTCTCCGTCAGTTCTCTGAGAGATGGGTCACAAGCTGTTCTCAACCTACATTCAAAAGCACCTTTCTTCTGTCTGAGAGCAATCTGCTCTTTGGCAGCAAACCACTAGATAAGGAAAGGAAGAAGTGAGAGAGAAAGAATGAGCGAGTGAGCACATAGATGAGCCGGCCTACTATTCTCTATGGCTATGACCAGCATGTGGATCTCAACAAATTACCTCAAGATATGTGTCCCATAGTAATAAAAAGATTGCCTAATCCTAGTTTAATTCTAGGATTGGTAACTGGATATCATAAACACCACTGAAATATAAAATCTTCTGTTCTTCTGTTTCTGCCATCTGCTTCTCTGGCTCTGGACTCAACAAAAAAGCTTCTGTTTTGTAGCAGGTTTCCTATGAGGCGGGTGAGGTGGTAGTCCTTTGTGATATTATACATTTTTCTCAGGAGGTGGTGGTGGTTTACAGTATCATAGGCTGCTGACAGGTCTATGAAGACAGCTCCTGTGATCTGCTGCCTTTCAAAGCCATCTTCTATGTGCTGAGTCAGGTTCAACATTTGCGATGTGCAGCATTTGCCTTTTCTGAAGCCAGCTTGCTGTGGGATCAGACATGGGTCTATTTTTTCCATAATTCTATGCAAAATAAGTATCTCCAGAACTTTGTAGAGGTGGCACAACAGAGAGATTGGTCTGTAGCTTTTTGGGTCATTGCGGTCTTTGCCTGGCTTCAAGATGGCGATGACTCTTGTTTTCCTCCAGATTTTGGGGATCTGACAGGATGCAGTGCAGTTGTTCATCAACTCCAGCAGCCAGCGCCTTGCTTTTGGCGCTGGCTGCTGGATTTGATGGCACCCAAGAAACACAGCAAGTGAGAAAAAACATTTAAAGATAGTTAAGACTATGGAACAAATTCGTTTTTTGAAATGCCAGGGCAGGTTTTTTATAAGTTTCAGTCTAATTGTGTAACTGGGGTGCCATGCCATAGAGAACAGCCTAAGATATTGTGTTCCTCACCTTTTGGTAGCTTTAAAAGAAAGCAGTTTTAATTGCAACCATAAGCAAATAGTGAACTAGTGAAGCTTCTTCAGTATCATTACAACACAACTCTCACTCAATTTTGGGAAGCTCTATATTTTGTGCTACATTAAACTTGAGTGGGATCTTGTAATTTTCAGTGGAGAGGTAAGAACTAAAACAAACAGGAGAAGAAAAATATTAAGTGGTACAACAATTCATTAGTCAGTTTACCTAACTGAATTGATTAACAATATATTGGATTCATTATAGGCCACAACAATAGATATTTCAACAGATGCAACTCCTTGGTACACTTCTCTCCAAACTCCCCCCCCCCCCCAACTTTACTTTGGGCTGTCAAATGTTCTGAAACATACCACAGTGGACATATGGAGTGTTTTGCCACATTTGTGGCCACCCTGGGCTTTTATAGGCTCAGGAGAGGTTTTTTTAAATTAGGAGGTGATCAAACCTTCCTATTTCTTCTTGGGCCTAAAGAAGCGAGGGAGAAGCAAACAATAGAAGTCCCTCCACACCACCAAGGGGGTAATTGTTCAAAAATTGTGTTGGTTGTAGGTGGCCTGGAGGGCACAGTTTCCCCACTTTTTGTTGTAAAATAGCATAAGATAACCATGTTTGTTTGGCCTTGCTAGCCATGCCTTGCCTCTATGACTCTTCTACTCCAGGCAAGTCCCTACCACACTTTTATTCAAAGGAGCCAAGAGTGCTTTAACAATGGCATCCAGCCTTTCCTCTGTTAATGGGGAGAAGGTAGCCATTTGGCCCTATGTGACCAAGGGCTTCTGTCTCTTAGCCCTGCAGTTACCGAACAGTCCCTGGAGTTTCTATCAGTTTAAAAGCTGGAGAAATACAAGCAACCATTATGTGACTCCTTAGACAATTCCCTGGTCACTTCTATATTTTTAGATTTGAAAAGAAATCCAGCTATTCATCAGAGAGCAATGCTACATTTGTCATTTTAAACTGACTTCTTGAAACCTGCCTATACTAAAAGTCCCCTAACTGTTCTGTTGGCAAAGCTCCACTGTGTTTAGTTTATGAGTACTTTAAAACAGACTTGAGTGTTTCTTAATTATAGTGGGCCATATTTTATGAGAGGTTGTGAGTATGCATTTTAAAATGCCTGCTGCGAATTATTACTGGTGATAACTTTTGCATTATAAATGTTTTAATAATTTCTGTTTTGAACATATTACGAAGTGTCATATCTAATAGCGAGGAACAATATCTAAAGCTAAATCCTTGTGTATTAAAAGAGAACACAGCTCATCTGTTTATTATATAGCTTAAAACCATACTACTCATGCACAAGATGGTATCAAAACTCCTGTTTGTCCAGATACAGCAGGGAAAACGAAGGGGAGAAAGAACACTCAGCTGTTCAATGGTGATGTCTTGGCTAGAGACTGCTGGCTAATTGCTAACATGGTAAATGGAATATTGCCCTCCACGCTGCAATATTTTACGGCAAGTCCCATTTGCAGAAACCCATAGTTTGCAGACATAAATCAGTTTTTAGGAAAATAAAATAATTCCCAAACTCAGTAAGGAATAAGTGTTCATATGACTGGAAAAAAAATCTGTGCTCTGGAGGTGCATTTATACTGGAATGGATGCAGTTTAACTGCTGTGGCTCTCTGCTATGGGATCCTTGGAGTTGTGGTTTCACAAGGTCTTTAGCCTTGCGAAACTACAACAATTAACAAATATATTTACAAGTGCCATGCTGGCTTTTGCATAACTAATTATGTTTAATGGGGCTAACATTTGAGTTTGGAGTAGCAGAACAAGAGAAAGTAATGGGACAAAAGAATAATGGAAAGTTATAAAAGATAGAGCTAAACAGCCCAGGTTACCTTTAAAGATAAAAGTCAAAGAATCAGAAAGAGATGGAAAGCCACTCTAAGAATTGAAATGATAGTATGTAGGTTATACTGGATTATATGAGCAGCATATGTTGATTTTTTTTACTGCTGCTTGGGTGTTTTTCTCTTATAGCAATTATGATGGTTATTTTTTACAATCTACATCTATAAAGAAAGGGCCTTCTGTGTTTTTAATGCCTTGTAATGCCATTTCCAAGTGTAAAGAATGAGCAGGAGAGTAAACATGACTTTGTGTGTCTCTTCTCACGTAGGCTTCCTTTGTACCTGCTGGCAATGTCCATGATCTTGTCTGCCTCCGTCGTCCGTGTGAGAGATGGACTCCCTCTGTCTGCCTCTACCGATTATGAACAAAGTGCTGGGGTGCAGGAGTGCAGGAAGTACTTCAAGACCCTGGCAAAGAGACTTGCTCAGTTGCCAGATAGATGCACATTGCAAACAGGACGCTATAACATAAAGTAAGTTTTTGGGACATTATCTCTTTTCTACAAGATTGCCCTGCATTGTTTTTTTATAAAATAGTTGGCCTTTTTAATAATGGTGAAGACAAAGAGTTTTGCTTTTGAAAAAACAAAGTTAGCTTTAATTGAAAAACAAACATGTCAGTCCTGTTGTAATCTCCCTTCCCCTTTTAAATTTATGTATCAATTGCAGTCATCAATAGAAGCTGTATTCTGTATTTTTCTGCCGATCTATGTTTGTTGAATACATCATAAATACACCATTTTCAGATATATCAAGCTCTTTCTGACCTATTCTTCAACGTGTTTTAAGAAGGTAGTTGCAGTGTTTTTGGCCTGCCAGGCACTTAATATTATTTTAATCTGCCTGTCTAGATGTAATTTATATTTTTTGTATCTGTTTGTAAAGCTGGCCTTTTAATGTGACTTCTTCTGATTGCTTAAATAGAATTGTTAGTCGCAATTTACCATTGATTCAGCAGAAATTATGTTTTGATTTACCACGTCCGCTTTGATTCAGTGAGCCTACTCCAGTTTGGGGCTACATGTTTAGGCCACTGCTTTTTAAACTGTGGGTCTGATTCCAAATGTGGCCCCCCTTAGCTCAGTGCTGAGATAGCAAAAATTTGGCAATGGTAAAAGGCTTCTGAATGCCACCTAGACTTTACACAAATCTGTTGGAACAAACTGCAATGTTTACAGTGGACCCTGCAGAAAATGGTTGAGCTGTACTTTATGAAAATAAAAATCAGCCTGTTTAGCAAGCCTTGCAAATGCTGATTTATTATAAGGAAATATTTAATTTTTATACGTATTTTATATATTTATATGTCTGGGATTGCAAAAAAAATTCTCAGGCAGAAAAGGATCACGAGTGGATTTTTTTTAAAGCCCTGGCTTTGATTCTGGACATCTTAATTGTATATAGCCTTTGGACTCTTCTTATGGTTAGAATACCTCTTTTAAAAATTATCTAGCCCATATCAACATTGTTTAACATAAGGGCAGAAGATTCAAAATTCACATTAGATAATTCTCTGCAGTAGTCATTTGCTCAGACTGACAGCTGTCCAGCATGATTGACTGGCATCCAGTATGACTAGTGTTTGCACTGCTCTTCTGAACATGGAGATGCTTTCTTCTTGTAGGATTGATGGGTATTGTTATCCTATAGAATGTAATATGGGGCAAAATATGCTGTTCAAGGCCAGGGGATGTTTTCTCAGCACGTGATGCCAATGCCACTGGTTACCTAGTTTCAATTTTTGAAGCACTATGGTAGGACTCTTGCATTATTGGGAGTTGGTTCCTGCCTACAGATTTCTTTGCATTTTTCTGTTGATGTCGGATTGCTTTGGAGTTGGATGCAGGCATAGGAACTGTTGTAGGAGTCTCACTGAAATCAGTGGGATTTTCATTAGTCATATATAGGGTAACTCAAATTGTTCTAAGAATTTGTTCTAAGCTACATAACAAGGCAATCTGCTAATCCGTTGTTTTAATAGAGTGTTCAATATATGAAGACTGTAAGCATATGCCAGAGCTTCAATTAAAGGAGAGAATTTTCTTCATTTTCTGATTACTTCTCTTAGTGTCATTCCCCAGCTCATTTTCTGATTCATAGAGATAATTCTGAAGAGTCATGTTTCTGCTTTTAGGAATGAACAAAATGCCGTATTGTGCATTACAGATAAATAAATGATGATGGGAAGAAAGCCATATACTATCTTTTATGCCTTTTTCCTGCATTAAAGGATTCAGAGCCCATTTTTGTGTGGGGAGGGGTGGGAATGACATTTGTAGAGACACACAATTACTGGAATATTGGAACCATAGCAAAAAAAATGCTATATTTACAGATAGAATATAATATTGTTACTTTAGTTATACAAATATTTTATCTAATTTGATCTGATATATTAAAATGTATGGAATATTGAAAGTCACAATTTATTCATATGATTATAGATGAAATGCACCAAGTGCTTTATTATGTTTATTTGAAGTGCTTGATTATGTTATGTTTCTTGTGCATTGAATGTTTGCTAATTTTTTGTTGTACACTTCCTTGAGTCCCTTTTGGGAGATAGGGCAATATAGAAATAAAGTTTTTGTTGTTATTGTTGTTGTTATTGTTACTGTTAGATATGGAGCTACACTGTAGTTTATCTTTGAATTTCCCAGAGGAGCATAGCATATACACAAACAAATCCAGTGAAAAGAGAAGAAACTGTTATTAGCAAAACAAAGAAACATATTTTGTTTTCTTTTGGTTCGCCATAGTGTTGAGCACACATTCTCATAAAAAGAACTGAAGAAAGGAAACCTAAGGAATTGCAAGGACCATATCCTGTACACATGCATACATATTTTTTCTTACATACTACATAGTGTTTAGAAATAATTTTGTGGGAGTAAAAATAAAAACATCATGTCTTAAATGCCTCTAGAACATGGCCCTATAGCCCGAAAAAAAACCCACAAGAACCTATTAAATATTTTTATTTGTTTGTTTGTTTAAACACGTACAGCTTGAGTATCCCTTATCTGGAATTCTGAAATCCAAACTAGTCCAAAATTGTTCACATGAGTGGCTGAGATTGTAACATGGTTCAGTGTACATACATTTCATTTCATCAACAAAATGTGTATAAAATTACCCTCAAGCTACATTATAAGATATATATGAAACATAAAGGAATTCTGTTTTTAAATCTGGATCTCATTTCCAAAATATCTCATTATTTACATACATGCAAACATAGGTATTACATTAAAAAAAATCCAAAAACACCTATGATCTGAAGCATTTTGGATAAGGGATACTCAAACTGTATTTCGTGTGTTCTAAAAATATATTCCAAACTAATTACCTTCCAGTCTTCTATGGAAAAAAAAGCTGTAAAATGGTTTGTTACTGAATTTTTCTGTTTACTTTGCCTTGTGCCTTTATATATCTGTTGTGTGTGCATAAGCACCAAATGTATATGTGTGTGCACATGCACACTCTAGCATGCCACACACACACACGAAAACACATCTTTGATTGTCTTTTTACACATATACTTTGGGAATGCATTACCTACAAAAAAGAACCTTTTTGTGTTGAATATGATGTCATTTTCTCCTGAATAGTAATGTCTCCATTATTTGCACAGCAGTTTTTTTCTTGTTATAGCACGTAGAACTACTTAGTGCTACCGTAAGTCATGCTCTGGATACATGAATTTCATTTTGAAATGCATATAGTTTTATTAGTTCCCTGGGAGTGAGTTACATGATGCTCTGCACTGAAAATTACCCCAGTGTCCTGGCCTTCTGCTTCCTGGATGAGCTTCAAAAAGAGTACATTTCCACGTACAACATGATGAAGACGAATACAGCAGTTAGACCATACTGTTTCATCGAATTCGGTAAGGGATTCAATCTATCCTCAATAACTTTCCTTATTTTACATTTTCAAAGCATCTTTCTGCTTTGAAGTAACTCACAAATACTAGGAGATGTTATAGGCCTTTTTATTAATCAGCTAGAACAGTAAAATTTGCATTTAAAATCTAAACATCACCACTGTGGATCCATAGTAAGTCGGGCCTGTGAAGCTACCTCTCAAATACCAAACAAACAAAACCAGAAATATTTGAATGGCTAGTTAACAATTTGGATTTTAATTTATAATTATATGTTAGTTATTACTATTTTTTTTCTACATAGATATCAGCATTGAATTTTTGCCATTGTAAACCGCCTTGAGCTCCCCCCCCCCCCTTGGGGTGAGAAAGGCGGTATATAAATATAGTAAATATAAATATAGTAAATGCATGTCTCCAAATTAATATTTGGAGACATGCATTTATGTAGGCTTTCCTGTAAAAAATATTCTGGAGCATTGTCACTAAAGTGGTGCTACCTCCACAAAGACCAGTGTTCAATTGAAAACAGAAGTTTGAAACAATTTTATATATCAGTCTGATGCATGAGGAATTTTAAGGAAAGAAATAAAGAGGCAGCAAGAACAAATACAGTACTGGTTCTTGATACTTTAAAAGGTGAAACTGATCTCTCACTTTGAATGGTTTTTGAAGCACTGTTTGTTTGTTTGTTTTTTACATTTCAACTTTGTATCATACTCATAACCTGTTTTTTAAAAAGTTTTTAAAAAATGTAATGTGAAACACAATGGGGAATATTCCTTCATTGATTGATTTCCTGAATCCTTCATAAGGAGAAAGATGGCATAAACAGTCATATTTCCACCATATACGCAGGTTTAACCTTCCCAGTTGGATTATTTGTGGCTTATTTGCTGCTGCCTCATGCCATTTTAAATAGGATTTTCAGTAACACTGGTATCCACTTTGACCTTTGTTCCATGAAGCTAGGCTTAGTCAGCAGTCAAATCTTTGATGATGGAAGGATATAAAACTGGCAGGGTGGTGGGATCTGGGTGCATGTGCATTCATACACTCGCTGACTTGGGGTGAGCAAAAGGAAAGAGGATGTGATAGAGGAGCCCAAGGAGGGGAGAGTACATGGGCATTTGCCCCCTCATTTACATGCTCACATGGGCGGGGGGCGGGGAATGAGGAGGTAGTGGAGTGAGGAAGTGCAGGAAAGGTGTGCTTGTATGCAAATCGGGGAAAGCGAAGGGGATAACAGAGGGTAAGGAAGGAAGCTGCATGGGTCCATTCTCTTGCAAAAGATGGGAGGGCTGCATACACGCATGCGTGCTCTCCCATACATACTCACTTGTTTGAACCAGTGAGGAAAAGGAGATGGGAAAGAAGGACTAGATGCACAAGTCTTTGGAAGGGAGGGACAGAAGTATCAGGTGGAAGGATGGGAAAAAGAGATAGCAGGAAGAGGCAGTGGCAGCTGCTCTTCTGGCCGTGGCACTCCCTCCATCCACCCTAGAGACCTGTGCACCACCCATCCGTCCTCCTCACACTCCTACCTCCCCCCCCCTTCCTTTTGCTGGCTCAAGTGAGTTTGCACACCCAGCCACCCTAGCGGTACAGGCACTTTTTCATGTGTAAAATACAGTTTAGAGCAGGGGTCCTCAAACTAAGGCCCGGGGGCCCTCCAAGGTAATTTACCCGGCCCTCGCTCAGGGTCAACCTAAGTCTGAAATGACTTGAAAGCACACAACAATAACAACAACAATCCTATCTCATCAGTCAACAGAAGGCTCACACTTCCCATTGAAATACTATTAAGTTTATATTTGCTAAAATTGTTCTTCATTTTAATTATTGTATTGTTTTTAAGTGGTTTTGCACCACAAATATGTGCAGTGTGCATATGAATTAATTCATATTTTTTCAAATTATAATCTGGCCCTTCAACAGTTTGAGTGACTGTGACCTGGCCCTCTGTTTAAAAAGTTTGAGGACCCCTGGTTTAGAGGGCCTATAAATATTTACTGTTTTTCTGCTTTTGTGTGGTTCCTGGACCCCTAACCCCTGCAAAAGTGGAGAGCCAATTGGAAATCCAATAAATAGAGAGAGAATTATTTGCTCTGTTAGTGTTAGTAAAATGAAGTGATGTGAATAGTATATTCTGGAACTTGGGGTTATCCAAATGGATGCTAAAAATAATGTTTATTTCTGAAAGCTATTTTCACCTAAATGGAAGGCAAAACCATAGCTTAGCAGATATTATCCATGGATAGTCTCAAAACGCCCCAGAAACCAGAAGAACTTAAGATAGGAAATAGTAAGCAGGATAAAAAATATAGCTAGCTGTCTCTTTCTATGATTGACTACAGCTCCATTTTATAGATATTTCATTTACTCTATAATTGTCTTTTTTAATGGAAAGGATTGTTCTCTTCTGTCATTCAATCCTATAGTAACTTTCACATTCCAAAGAAAAATCATTGTTTTCTACCATAAGGACACCAGATCCTATCCTATCTTGGGAGCTAAGATTTGAATGGGAATCCACCAACATATACCAGAGAAAGGAGTTGGCAAACCACTCTTGAGTATCGCTTGTCTAAAGCAACCCTATGAAATTCATGGGGTTGCCATAAGTCAACAGGCAATTTGAAGGCATACATGCAGTGAAATTCAATTGAACACCCCTCAGGATAGGGTTAAAATAAAGAGTTATGAAGATATCTCGTATGCCCCAGTGAGTTAATTTTGAGGGAGAAAGATTATGGCCTAATTTGAATCATTAGCCTAATTGAATCCATGCAATCATAGGAAGTTAAAATTGATGTAAATTCTACTGTGTTTAGGACTAAAAACTGGATTGAGGTATAGGTATAGGAAAGTAGACAAAATTAGCAGGGCAATGTAAGCAAAAACAGAGGCTCTGGAGTTTCTCCATTACTGTTTCATAGTCTATCTTGATAATTATTGAAATATAGGTGGTATAGTGGGTATTTTAAAACATGTCTAAAAGGTTTGGTGTCCTAATAATATATTATTCCAAATTTTATGTAACGTTTCATTAAAGTATATTTAACTGGATTGTGTTCAGAAAAAGATATTATAAAAAGGAGTACTTACTTTTTGTAATATCTTCCACATTACAAGAAAAACTAAACAAAATGCAATTCGTTATATGACATTAGTGATACTTTCAGGCTTGCCAGTGCATGAGAGAGTAGGTTATTCGTAATTAGATTTCTAGTGTTTAATTTTTTGGTGCTGCAAAATTAATTAGCCCATGATGTAGTAGTTGTAAAGTAGCAACAGTATTAAAACCTTCTACGATAGATGTAAGAATTTCAAATAATGAGTTTAAATGTGTGCATATGAAATGTGCATTGCCTATAAAACCACAGAGTTCCAAATTACTTAATTAACAAAAGTCTAAGGGATTTTAAAAAACTTTTATACAGATAATTTCATTCAGAGGACCAAGCAACGATACAACAACCCACGGTCTCTGTCAACAAAAATAAACCTTGCTGACATGCAGACGGAAATCAGGTTGAGACCACCTTATCATATTTCCTTGTCTGATTTGGCCTCAGCAAACGGATATGCACATATGTCTCTTCCAGAATACAAAGGTACTGGGAAAATATCTACAGGTGAGTTTGTTCTCCTGAAATATAGTCTTGTTCTTAAAGATCTGGGATTGGATCTGTTTGCAAACTTATAGACTTCTTGTTCACATCATTTAGTCTCTTGTGGTTGATTTTTTAAAATGGTGATGGTGGTGGAGCTGAGTCAGATTGGGACTTGGGACCCTGACGTAGGTGGGTGATCCTTTGCTCCTCTTATGGCCCCTTTCACAATTCTCCCCTTTTTAGTCTGGAATTCAGAATGGGAAAAGGGAGGCTCCTATTGTTCCAGTTCAGTCTTTCCTCCCATTACTAATAGCAGAATGTGAGAGTGTATTCCAACTGGGACTCTGACAGGGGCAAAAGTTTAAAATATCTCCTGCCCCACATCTACACACCGCAGGTCCTATTCCCCCCCCCCCCCCCCAATTAACCAGGGAAGTGCGGATGGCATGAATAACACTATGCCTAATTGGTGTTATTTTACCTGATCTGAAATTATGCCAAGTGCTTTGAATTAATATTATTTTGGTTTTGGTGCCCACCAAGTGTTTTGCTTGAAACTATAAACGCTAGCAAAACAAACTTAATGTCGCTGCTCACCATAAAAGACTAATAATAAAACTTTATTTATATTCTGTCCTATCTCCCCTGGGGGACTCAGCCAGACATTATTGTACTGATTTTGAATGCTTGATGTGAAGTTTGGGGAAAAAGAAGTCTCCTTTCATCACAATGAGTTCTGAAGTGAACTAATGTCCTTTTAGCCAAGTCTACTTCATTTTGTGGGTTCTGGAATGCTGGATTTAGAACATGTTTAAAATAGAAAGCTGTATTTTAAACAATGACATCTCCTCAATTGTTGATTCCTAATTACATGTTGAGTAGTGTGTAATTTGTTTTACAAGGAACATGAAGTGTATTTCTTATAAAGTTTGGAAACAGAGGCCCAGACAGTATCGTTCTCTTCTGCAGAAATTCCCTTTGTCAATCCTGCGCCTTCTCTGACTTTATGAACTGCTTTGGAGAGCCTTTTTTTTGCTGCAGCTGTTCAGTGCAAACAAGGCAGAATGACACCCCTCTCTATATTAATGTTCCAGCTCATTAACTTCATTGTTGGCACCTTTACACTTCACTGACTCAAACAGAATGATTTAAATATGGTTCAATAACCTTATTGTCACTCTCTCTATGTTGCCTAGACTACTGTGGATTTTGTCTTATTTTTCATATTCAGTTTCTGTCACTTGTTGTGAAATAGCACAGCGATGGCTTGTACATACATTTACTATGAAGTGGCAGTCATTTGTGTGTAGCACTGACTCTTCAGATGAATGTTTACAACAATGCTAACTCCACCCCCCACCCTGATTTCCCCCCATTATTTTCAGTATGATTGCTAATACTATTGGTATCAGTGGTTGAGAAGAATCCCTTGTCTCCTTCTGTCATTGGGAAACGTGTTTAACACTGGTTGTAAATTAACCTTCAGGGCAATAACTTAACACTTTAACAAAGGAAAAAATACTGAGAACATGTGTTTCAAGATTGTGATTTACTATTGCTCAGATGATAATTGTGGATTAACTTTACCAGCCAGTTTTTTGTTCAGCTTGCCTAGAGCTATTGTCTAACAGTTCCAGCCTAGTACTAAACAGTTGAACTGTATTAACCTCAATTTCATCTTTGTTCAGGCCTCATAGAGCTTCAATTTTAGTTTCAATGAAAAATATTATCACAATGTACTTCAAAAAGTTACACTTCACTCTCTTCTCAGATTGCAGGTGTTTTTCAACTGTATTTGTAATATTTAAGGAGTCAACTCCATGAGTTCTGGCATTCATTTCTAAGGAATGGAAGAAAGAATTGCACAGTGTTTGTTGGATCATGTTTTTGATTACAGTTTCATTTGATTCAAATTACATGATCTTGAGCAGGTGGAAGATGCTGAAAAATAGCATCTGTATTTTCACATAGACCTTAATGGCAATGTTTTGAAATATTTATAATGTCTTTTTTCTTTCTTTCTTTCTGCAATCCAGCCCCTCACCAGCGATTGGAACCGGTGACACTGTCAGGAATTGTTTCCTTTGTGCTTAGTCTTTTATGTGGAGCTTTGAATTTAATTCGCGGCTTCCATGCAATAGAGAGCCTTCTGCAGGTACCGCTCCCATGTTGATGAATGTCTAATAAGAAGAGTAATGAAAGCCTTTGAGGAATTATCTGTATTTTTAAACAAATACTATTGCAGTGATTAGTAGAATAAATGAATCATTTGGATAAGGAGAGGACTCTCTTTTCCCACAGAGGATAGGATGGGTGGGTTTGGCAACTGTGGCCTTCAGGATGATTTGGAACAAAGCTCTTCGCTGCCTTGTTTTCCTAACTTCATGAAACTGCAATTGCTGGCATGTTACAACTGCCCATGTAATTTCTAGATACTCTTTTTAACAAAGGAGATGTCCTTGATGCATTATTCGTCGCACTTCACGATCGTGATCATATAGCTGTAAAGTTATATTGACTTGTACTCTATAAATGTCAGTGGATTATAGTTATAATTTATGCTTCCCACCTTAACTATTAAAGAGCCTTCTGTTTTGCATGTAATTTTGCTCTCCTCCAAATGTTACTCTCTGTTCTGAACCCGCTTTTCAAAAACCTTCATTCTCTGCTGCTTCCATTAAAAAACAACGTACGAAGTGTGTTAAATAATCATTTACTACTACTGCTAGGAAACATTGTGCCACATGTGTGAAAGATTGATTTTTCTCTCAGTTTTCACAGACAAATCCCCTGAGTTAGGATGGCACAGATTTTATATTATATGAGATGGTCCCATGTCTATTACAGAAAAAAAATAGAACTGGGATCATCCAAGCACAAAGGTCCTCCACATAGAGAAAATAAATGATAACTCAAAAAGATGTGGAAATCATGTATTTTACTCTATCCCCGTGGTATTTCAGTTGCTATATGAGTAGCTGGTAAATACTCTCTTGTTATATTTTATTATATTCCCTTTCATGTTTTTACTTGGTAGGATTGTACCACCATCTAGTGGATGTGCTAGGATTTACATGGCTTCAAAAATGTGTCTATGTTCCAATCTAGATCTGAGGTGCTACAGATCAATCTTTCTCAGTGCTGACCTTAGAAATCACTTACTGCAAGGATCGAGTGTGTGTACATTTTTAAGAGCAAAGGAAGTCTCCCTTCTCTCTCCTTTCCCTTCCACTGCTGAACACCATCTGTCCCCCAACCTTTGATTTTTTTTCTTATTCTTCCAGTCAAAAACTGATTGAGAGAAAAATCAAGAAAAAATGTGCACTTCGTCTTTGAGAATCATGCTAAAACAGCACTTCAGTTAGTTGTATGAATTACGTAAATGCATGTCTGCATAATGTGGAATCCATTGCTTTGCGAATTTATTTTTTGTATGTGTATATTTTCAGGATGATAGAGAAGACTTCAGTTATGTACTTGCCTTCTTTCTCGGCACAGCAGCTTGTTTGTATCAGGTAGAACATATTTCTTACATATTGGGGTAAGGGATACTCAATCTGTATTGATCTCTTTGTCATAGGAAGATACAGAGCCACCTTATAGCACTCATAGCCAACTAAAGTTCATTATTATTGTTTGTTCAGCCTCTGATTTTTATTAGATTTTGTGCCATGAATCTTTCCCAGTTTTACATTGGGGTGTGAGGATTCACAGGTGGGGCCTTCCTTGTGCAAAGCATTGTGCTTCCCGTTAGCTGTCACCCTTTCCCATATATTTTGTTTCCTAATATGGAATCCATGATAAAAAAAACTGCATTGTTGGATCAAATTTTACTATTTGGTCAGCTATTTTGGGGTGCAGGTACATAGACTTGTGCAGCCATGTTTCATTATGATTTCCTTGTTTATGAAAGAATGTGGGAGTTACAATAATTATACAAAACTTTATTACGGTCACTGACCAGCTCAAAGCAGGGCACAAGCGCCCTGGGAGGGGAAGCACAGCTCCCGAGTGAAACAGCTATTAAAAAATAGATTAGAAAATAGTTTAAAATCACAGTTTAAAACACAGGTTATTGTAACAAGTATGGAACCGAGGTGGGGGGGGAATTGATAGGAGGGGTCAAAACACTGGGGAGGGGGGCACTAAAGGGGAAGGGAGGGGCACATTCTATTCTAATTCAATTCAACAACCACAAAATACTGGGAATAAATGTCTACATGCCCCCTATGAGAAGAAAAGCTCAAGTTAAAGTCACATGATCTGAGCTGGAATCCTATGCCGATGATATTATACTGCAGATGCCGATGCGTTTATACTCTTGGGTGGTGACTTCAATTCAAGGATGGGCCCAGATGACCCCTCTCTCTATAAACAGCAGAACTGTCTATCTCCAACACGTGAGGATGATGGACCTCTCCTTTTCTGACAGTCCAAAGACCCAAAATTGAATTTTGCAGGCCTGTGTCTAGCCAAAACAACTTATATGCTAAATCATTACATCTTAATTGGGGTGCTGGAAGGTGCTTACCCAGCCAAATTACCTTTCTTTCAGGCGCTATCAATTACATAGCCATTTCAAGGGAATTCCTCCCCTATGCTAAATCCCTAAAAGTTATGCCCAAACTTGAGAGCTACCATTTCCCAATCTCTCTTCAATTAAACTCCTTCTCGCAGGAAACTCACATAACTGAACACTACAAGCCTCTACTACTGCCAACAGAAAGATCTTATAACCGAATCCCACACTGAGCCAGAGAATCAGCTTTTAATCCTTCGCTCCTCTCTGACATCAGTTGAAACTGCCAGCACACTCATGGCAAACTATAGAAACATCATTCAAGAGTTTCAGAGACAGTTAAGTCAAAGCAAAAACACAGAATGGAAACAGCAACATCGACAACAGTATCAACAATCCCAGGTGTGATTTGAGAAAGAGTGTATTTCTGCCAATAAAGCACTCACTTTTCAAATCCAACACTTCACCTACAACTGTATAAGATCGCCTTCAGCAAAAGAGACTATATAAACAATTGCTGACTCGCAAAAAGAGAGAGGCCATGAAAAATAACTGGGTACGGCTCATCCAAGCTGTCAAGGCTAAAGATAGAGCCACCTTCTGGCATACCACATCTAATATTCAAAGTTGTGATCGACCCAAATTTGCTGGGAAGCACATTTTCAGGAACTTTACAGGGATACCTCGTTGGACATTGTGGGTGGAAATTCCTGCCCAGTTTCATCAATGGAAAATCTTCCTGTGTGGCCTTCAGTGGCAGCTTTGGAAATTAAGAGTCTTGTAGCTCAATTAAAAATAGGAAAGGCACCAGGAGAAGATTTAGAGGTCATTAAGAACAATTTGGACTTCTGGTCCCCCATCCTAGCATCATTGTTTACCTGCATAGACAAATATGGGCAGATACCAAAGGACTGGGGGCTGGCAGTTATTGTGCCCATGTATAAACCCTGCAAACTATAAACCTATTAGTCTCCTCAGTACCATCAGCAAAATATACGCAAAACACCTTCAGTGGAAACTGCTGGACTGGATGGAGCAAGAGATCATACTTGCAGAGGAGCAAGCCTGCTTCAGAGAAAGACGATCTACCGTCGACCAATGCATAGTATTGCAGCATCTCATAGAAAAATACTATGCTGTGTTTATAGATGTCAGAGAAGCTTTTGATTCCATCTCCCATACCAAGCTATGGGGAAAACTTGGGCCCACCTTGGACGACTCCTACAACTAATATGGACACTCCATGAAGGAACTACTCTGAAAGTAAGATGCAGTCCCCAGGGCCATCTTACCAAAGCAGTTGAAACTGAGACAGGTATCAAGCAAGGGTGCATTTTGGCCTCACTATTATTCAATTTCTATATGAACTCAGTGGTGGAACATCTATACAACTTGGGCTGCCACCCTGCTTTATGCAGATGATGCAGTTCTTCTTTTAGAACTCAAGTTGGACTGAAAAGAGCCCTGAAAGCATTAACGAATTACTGCGAGGCAGAACAGCTGCATCTCAACTTTCAGAAAACCAAAATTATGATGTTTGCTAAATGACCCAAGAAGTACAACTGGAAAATAGATGGAATGTGGGAGTTTTTATTTCATTAAACTCTATCTCTTTTCAATATCTCAGTGTGAAAGTCATAGGGTTATCCCAGTTTAATCAAGCAACACCTCTGTGAAATTGATGAGACCAAAATTAGTTTGCCTATGGCCATCCACTGCAATATTTGGAAAAAAGGCAGTGAAGGACATGTTCGGTTCCTCACCATCACTGGCGTTTGCATGTCGCTTTTATTGAATGACTGCTAGATAGGCCAGTTGTGCATAACTTTGGCTGGCTACTAGAGTGATGGCCTTTATATGGCAGATAAAAATAATGTATAATTTCTACACAAACCACTGCTGTGCTTACCACGAGCGGTAGAGTGACCCACTTGTAATTATTTGATACAATCCAGCATGGACTTAAATGGGCTCTCCACTTAGTGATTTCAGCAGCTGGGATATGCCCCATTTGTATTGGGTTATGGCTTGTATATTGGTATCTGTATACTGAAAAATACATCTTTCTGTCCTTTAATCAAAGATTGGCATCCAGAACCATGTCCTGTTGACACAAAGATGTTACTTTCATGTAATTTTGAAAATGTTTCTTTGGCACAAACACAGGTCAGCTGGGGAGCTGGTATCAGAAATGTAGGGTGTATTTCTTCTCTGTGCTTACAAGCACATGCGACCTATGGCTGTTTCATTAGTCTGATTCCTATCTCCTCCCCTCTGGTTTTCTGCTATATCTCTCTTTCCCTCCCTCTCCCCATCCATCCATCTCTTGCTGTTTGTTCCTCATTCAATCTCTGTTGCTTCTTTTCTCTGCCTTTGTCTGTTACTGTTTCATTCTCGGCCATCTATTACCCCCATGTGATTTTTTCTAATTTTTCTCTCTCCATTCCTATGCACCAATTTGCAGAGAGTTGGGAGAGCAGCAATACTTCTACAAATAGTTAGTGAAGAGGACAAGCTCAAACATCCCAAGCTCCTCACTGCTGCAGGAGACCTGAAGAGGGATAGTCTTCTTCCTTCCCCAATTTTTACAAATCGTTTTGCTGCCTGCCCAATCAGTGAAGACATTTCCGCCCCCCTGCCTGCCCGCCCCCATAGGACCAAATACCTGGAGAAGGGCAGAAATCCCCACTCTCCACTAGTTGGCATAAGAGTCATTGAGAAAGTGGGCTTCCATTCCCTCCAGCCTTTGTTTGGTAGGGCAGCCTCTCTCACACCTGTAAGTGAATGCAATAAAATTAGGGGGAGGGGGGACACTCCCATGCAAGCATCTCATTGTAGCCTTCTGGCTGTATTAGTCCCCCTGGTGCAACACAAGATTGAGTATGTTGACTCTTGAGACAGTGGATTGCAAGCAGGTTCGTCAGTTGTCATGAGTGTGACTAATCAATGAGGAGATTTGTTGCTTGAAGGAAAATTAAAGAGTTAATGCAGTGTGTAAGAAAATTACCTTCTGTTGCTGTCTCCATTAATAGATGGGTCTGAAGGTAAGGAAGGCATTTTGTGTTCTTGGCATAACCAACTTTGTACTGCCTTTTGCTATTTTGCCTCAAGCTTAATTGTGTATGTTTCAGAGAGTTGTAAGAACCATAAGGTGTCAAATCCACATTTGGAAATTATCCCAAACTCCCCCGCTTTCTGCCTTGACTATCGGGATTCTGGAGAAGAACAATAAAATACATTGAGGTGATTTTGTAGGCCAAAATCAGTGACAGATTTATCCTCAGAGCACTCAGGGTTTTTTTTTTTTTCTTTTTCTGGGAAGCCATTCAGTGTTGAGGAAAGCAAAGAGAACCATGGAAGGAAAAAGGCTGTGCACAGTTTCTGTCCTTGTGGAAAAAATTATTTGCATATGGAATACAGGATGCTTAACCTTTATTTTCTCTACTGTCTTGTTAGTCTAATCTAGTAAGGCTCAAGGAATTACTCATACTTTAATTGCTGCTTTTTTTTTTCTTTTTCTTTTTTCTTCTTTTTTTTTTTTTTGCAGTGCTATCTGTTTGTATATTGCACGGGCTGGCGGAACATTAAGTCCTTCCTGACTTTTGGCTTAATCTGCCTCTGCAACATGTACCTTTATGAACTCCGCAACCTCTGGCAGATCTTTTTCCATGTGACGGTAGGTGCATTTTCAACTTTACAAATCCGGCTCAGGCAACCACAAGGGAAGTCTGCTGACTACAATGTGTGACAGGGGTCTCAAGGCAAACATGATCAAGCAGTATTCCTCTCAGAAACAAACAGCTTTTCCGCGAGAGAAGCTCCCTGTACTCTACGGCATCATTGACTTGACAATTCTTCAAAGAAGAGCCAAAAATATTCAGGAACTAATTGGGGTACGAGGGGAGGGGGCGGTATTGGAGAATGTACCCTGAGGACAAAGGAGAAGTTTGGAGGACAGCATGAAAAATGCCACATCCAGAACTATGGAAATGGCAAAGATCTGTATTGGGCTTGTTTTGCATACCAAGTGATTTCTGCAGTCCCAGACCATTTTTGCCTTTGTGAGGCAGTTGAAAAGACTGAAATAAAGGGATGGCATCGCATATTAACAAACTGTTCAGTATGAATGAATTCCTGGATGCCAGATTATTGGGTTGCACATAAATGTAATGATGTGTGTCTGCATTTTCCTTAATTAAAATCTAACCCGGAAACCATCTGTTCATGGGGATTAACTCTTGGGTCCCAAAGGCCTGCCGTCTAGTGCTGAGTTAATTATGAGCTGCTTTACCACTACTTTTCTTTTCTGCAGTGCAATGTACTTTGAAAGAACGCTTCGGAAAGTGACCCCCCTGCCCCAAATAACATCATTGCATGATTCTGTATTCAGTCCCCTCTTCTAATTCTTGAAGGATTAAATGAAGTTGGCAGAGTGAAGTATGGTAGGAAGCAGAAATCTGAAGTTGATATTTTTATGATACAATGAAATGATAGAACCTTGGCCCACTGCAGGTGGCTAACTGATTTAGGAAAACATTCAATTGTTTGCAATTCACTTGGATTGTTATGGCATCCATGAGGAAATGAATGGTTTTTTTATCACTAGATACACCCGTTTGTGTGCAACAGATGTTTAGCAGAAGAAGTGGGCAACGCAGTGAGCCATCAACATTTCTCAATTGCAGATAGGATATAGCTAATGAAATAGGTTGGAAGACACTGCAGGAAGTCTGTTACGGAACAGCCATAGATTATATCTAGCATTTTAGCTGTTTGTTCAAATAAAAGCTGACCACCTTTGGATCCATATTGTGAACACAAGCTTCTTTGTCCAGAGAGTGTCACAAGATGAATGTTATGGTTGTATTCATCTTTGCCTTGAAGATAATGGCTTATTTAAGTAGCGCTGATTTAAGTAAGAATAAAATGTGACACAGCCATTTTTTATGGGATCATTCAGTTGGAAGAGACCAAAAGGATCACCCAGTCCTTATTTCTTATATAGGCTCAGAAATTGATTACTTGCTAATTGGTGCCGGTATGTTAGCAAGACATGGGAATTGATGCCTTTGTTGAATATTTTTAGTATCCAAACATGTTCTGGTTATGATCAGGACTTTAGTAGTTGAGGTCAGAGATGACTTCTGTTGCCAGATAAGTTACAGATAACAAATCACTTGTGATGATATAGCTTTTTGCCAACTTCATGGGCTGGGTGGACTAAACTGTAGACAACAGCAAGATGGTATTAGTTACGTGGGAAAAACAGGGGGGGAAACAGTGATTGTGAAGGGACTATTGTATGTTTACCTTTGAACTTCTGAATGTTTTACAATCCTCTGTGTTTGGGTTACAAGAAATCTACCATGCAGTTAAGGTTATTGTGCACTACAGCGAAGAAAAGGATTGTGTTTTCAATGTTGTTATATTTTTCAGACTGCTTTACACAATGTGTACATATTTTTTCCTGTCATTTTGGTTTTATTTTCAGGGATTGTATGTTAATAACCAGGCAGCGGCTACCTGATTGCTATGTTTGCAGTTAGAATAGTTCTGCTGTACTTCAGTTAGGTTGTGTATGCTCACCGTGCAGAAGATATGTTGTATACCCAGTTGTAAACAGTGCTATGACAATTTTGTATTTCTTGCTTTCTCTGTTTTGGAGTGAGCAATTGTCAGAGGTTAGGAGCTGCACAGAATCCCCAGTGGTTGAGGGGAGGGGGGGGCAACTAGCCACCATCCCAAATCCATTCTTAAACAAAAATAGTCCCAGAAAGTCTCTTAATACCCTGGGGATTTGGAGATAAAATTGCTATGTTTTCACTCTGCTGACCGTTTTGGCCCTAAGGAAGCCGTTTTGGCCCTAAGGAAACTCTTTCAAACAGGAATTTCTGGGGAGGTAATTTTTTTAAAAATGGGGGAAGTATGCTGGGGTGCCCCTGGAGATGATCAAAATGGCTTTGGGGTAGGCTGTTGTCCATGGGCAACACTTCCAAATGCCTGCTTTATATGATTCAGAATATACATAAAAGCATCTTCTCCAGCTCCACACATGGATAAGATCCAATGTAGGGCCATGCGAAGTAAGGTCTCTGAGTTCAAGTCCTAACTATAAACTCAACAGATGGTTTTGGAATAAGCTTTCCCAGTTGCAAATAGAAATATCAGTTTTCATTGCAAATCACTTTGTACCAGAAAAGGGCTATCTGAACAATTGTATGTGGTGTTTGCTATTTCATAATACAGGTGGTAAGTAACAAGACTAGCAATGTTCACTGCAATTGGTGTTGATGTTGGCTACTCATTTAAACAGAACTGGTTGCTGTTAAGATGTAGCTGTGACTTGTCTGTACTGTAACAAAGCAGACAAATCATGGGTAAACGTTGCTTTGGTTTAACTTTTACACTAAATAAAAAACTGCTATGCATACATGTCCCATTGAGTCAATAGAACTGAAGTTACTATGTTGGGTTGTTGACTAATTGGTATGTAATACCACATGATTTCACCATACTGAGATGGCTAGTCTCTAGTAATCCAACTAATGCAAATGCTCCTATTATTTTCCATTGATCTTGAGTTTGGGATATTCTTCATGTAATTTCCGGTTAACATTTGCATTATACACTCATGAAAATTACATGTACTATTTTCAAATACTCTGATTTTCAATGTTGGCTGGTGTCCTGTTTGTGACTCATGATAGGAATTATGTCAGATCATAACAATGTGACCAGATTAAAGATGAGTCCCTACTTCATACCCCTGCTCTCCGATAGCGCAGAAACACCCATATTTGGAGTAAGGGCCCTGCTGATTGCCAACTGAGTTTTTGGGAGAACCACTACATCCTGATGAAGAATCTTACCAACATTTAAAAAAATGAGACCATGATTTATTGACTTGTTTAGTTTGTCCCTTCTGTCATAGTAGATATGGTTTGTTTTTGCATTTGCCACATGTGCTGGGCTTTCAAAATGAAGAGCAAGGAGCCCTTTGCTTTACCATTTCATCTTAATGGAGACCAACACAGGGAAATACATCAGCTGTGGATAGTAACTACAGTAAGTTGCACTTAGGTGATTTTCTCAGTTTCATACTGTTTAGCAAGCAAATGCTTTTCTCAACATCTGCAAAATGCACCCCAGGTACTTACATATTTTTGAAGCTTCTGTGTGCATCTGAAGGTGTAGCTAGCATATTTTGGAGCATTTTTTTAATTGCAAAACAATACTCTGCAATTTGCAGTTACCATATTTTTCTGCATAATAGTTGCCACTGCATAATAGTCGCACCCCTGTTTAGGGATTGCATAAATAGGTGTTTTTAGTATTCATCACATAATAGCACATCCTTAGTTCATGCACTCACACTTGCTCCCCCCCCCCCCCCAACTATGGAGCAGCTGAGTGAAGCCCCATAGCTGGAGATCTTTTCACCACATAATAGTCCCACCCCCTTTCAGTCGAAAAAGGGGGAGAAAATGCAACTATTGCATTATGAAATCTGGTACGTTGCAGAATTTGAATACTGTAAATGTCAAATTGAAAACACACAGACCACTTCAGCAAGAGAGATCCATGTATGTATAGAACAAACTCCTATATGTTGACAGATGGATTCACAAGTGTGTTTGCATATACATTTTGATTAGTATTGCATTGTTCATAGCAGTTGTATTTAATTACTTGGATTTGCTACAGTGCAGTTTTCAGTGTTGTTTTATGCAATCAGGGCTATACTTCTACATATACTTGTGTATAAGTCTAGAACTTTTGAATTCAAAAAGCAGTTCAGAAAACCTGGCTTGACTTATCCACAGGTCACTGTACCCTTAACTCTTATAAAAAAGGGAACCATCCCCATCTCTGAGTAGAGAGATGAAAGGTGAGAGCTCAGTCCATCCAGGAGAACCTAAAATAAACACCAACTCTCTCTCCTCTCTCTGCTGCTGTGCCTCTTCTGGCCTTTTTGAATGTCTTGGCAGGGAAATTGCAACAGTGTCAACCAGAGGTAGCATTGGTGCTTTCCCCTCTCTGAAGAATGACTCTTGACTTATCCATGAATTGTATCAAAAATCTGTAATTTTGTCTCCAAAACCTGTCCCTGATATACATGGAGATTGACGTATACATGAGTATATATGGTTGTTTTTTGAATATTGTGAAAAAATTGACCACATGCACATTTTGCAGCCTTCCACTCCAGAGAATGAGTTCATGCAAGTTTTTTTTAAACCAATGTGGATAAGAGTTAAATGATATTATTATTTTATTCTACAAAGTTATTTCTGATCTTATGGAAAAAATGGACAGATTCACAATTGAAACAGTGTTTAATATAGTTGTTAAATTACTTAAACAGATTGCAATTTCCATGGGAAATCATAACTGTATCCATTTTTGCAAGAGCCAAATAAAGAGTGCATACCCCTTGAAATGATCATGACACAGTCAACAATCACAGTCAGAGATACAGGCGACTGAAAATTTCATTGACAACACAATCGCGCAAGGTGGTCTGCTCAAATGTTAAGAATGCACACTTCAAAGCAGGAGGCAAACTGAAAACAAAATGATCCTGTGTTGTGCTATTAATTAAAATCTGAAAGTGGTAAATGATGGCAAAAAACAAAGGGTGGAAGGAAGGTGATGAACAAGCTGCAATACTGTATAAAAACCTTTGCAAATCAGATGGGGATTTCTCTAAAGGTTCAAAAATATAGTACAAGGGCAGACTTGGCAGTTTTCTACAAGTCAGGCTATGCTACTGTTCCAGGATATGCCCTATTGCAAAGGAAGGGATTGAAACAAGAGCGAGAGGCTATTGAAATTCTAGTTTAAAACAGGTCAATGCTACAGTTGTGTTGAGCATTATGACAACTTCACTGAGACCGTGGTTTTCATTCCTTGGTCAAATATAGAAACAAAAGCCCATGCCTTAAATGCCAGCAGTGGGCAATCCTTAGGTTATGAACATTATGGAAATTCTGCCCTGAGAGAAGTGGAAAAAATAGTCAAAAGTTTGTGTCATTTTGAGACAGCCAAATTTAATATCAAAATCCCCCCTGACATATAAAAATATAGGCTTTTCATGCGTTTATATATTTTAATAAAATACGGAGGGAAGTTTGCCTTTAAAAGTTCAAAATGTATTTAATTCAGTAATGCATCTATCAAGAATTCCTCTCTTTCTTTTAACTCAAGACCCTGGCCCTCTTTTTTTCCAACTTGTTCAACAGGAGAGGACAGCACAATATCCCCATAGGCTCTAGCAATGGTATTAATTGTTTGGTTCTGAGGGGGGGAAACCGGCTTAAATCTTCGAAGTGCGTTCCACAATCAGTGCAAACTAAGAATAAAACTTTCACAACATCAGTCCAAGAGTGCAAAAAAATTCTAGGTAAGATTCCGCAGAAGCACTACAGGCAGTTATTACACGAGTTGTAAACATACAGTCTTTCAAAAAGAAAATCTTGCCTCATCTGCTGTCATTCAAATACACAACAGAAGTGGTGGTCACTATAATTCCTCAAAAATAACAATTTCAAAATTGTTTCTTGATTACTTCTTGAACTCAGCTCCTTTTAATACCACTAATGGGTGTGGTTATTCTAGCTTTTTGGTTTTCCTTGTCTGCGTAATCATAGATTTCATGCACTTTATTTCCTCAAAACAAACTCAAGCATCCCTTCGTTTGGGGTTGTTATATTTCTTTCCTGGCCTGTACAGGGTTTGTCTGAAAACTGCCAAGTCTGCAATTCAGAAAATAATGAAAAGAACGTCACACAATTCAACAGCTTATGTACATCTCCCACTTGCCCTGTGTGCCCAGCCCCACGGCTGGGCCAGAACTGAAGGGCAGAAACATTGCATAGCCCTGACCGACCCTCAGAGGGAACCAGGTGGGGGGAAAGAGAGTGTGTGGGTTTGCCCTCAGCAACACTTGACCCCCTTTCCAAATACCAGGAATCTTCACTGATGGTGATGCCATAGAAGTGGCTCAGATGCTAAGGGGGTGCTAGACAGAATCCAAATATATCTGCTCTGCCTCACAGTTGGCAAATGCCACTCGAAGGTGCCAGGGCTAAGCTAGTTGGCTGCATGGCAGTGGTCCAACCCTGCTTCACATCCCTTCACAAAGCAATTGGTGCACCCCACTACAAGTGGATTTCTTCTTGTGTGCCTGTTCAGAGAGTTTACAAAATATAGAATTTGGATGTATTAGAACTCAATATTGTCTATATTAAAATCCTTTAAAAAGCCCACACCAAAACCAGCAGTCCCTCACACTTTAGCAAAATCTCCCTGTCCACGTGTTTCATGCTAACAGTTAATCATTCACATGTAAACAGATATGCGCCAAACAGGAGCACCAAGGTCTTTTCATGTGATGAATATGCTTGAAGAGTCATTTTTCTTCAACTTAAGCAAAGCTTCTCTCACTCTCTCGCTCTCTCTCTTTCTCTCTCAGTCCCGGTAAAAAGAATAAGCCTCACATCTAGTGTAGGGACGGCAGAAGTACATGACAAGGCATCTTTTTCCAATGTAAAAACCTTACTCGTGGCACTATTAGGAAGGCCCCTTGAATACAGCAGTAGTGGGTGGCATTGTAATTTTCAAAGCCCACTCGAACACCTAATAAAAGAACAGTGGCATACTTCAAGGAGCTGGACAGCACGGACCAGAAATAGTATGGAAGTGCACAGCCTTTCCAAAGTAAGGCTCTTCATTTTTTCTCCTTTTGTCACAATGAATCATACTTTCCTTCAACCAAGTAAAAACATTGTGTTACTTGAAATAAATACTTAAATATCTTAAGTCCTGCTTAGCAGCCTCCTTGAAGATCTTAAATCTGTGTCTTCAAATTCCATTAAGCATAAATCTTTGGTCAATTCACTTAACGTTTAAACTTGGAGAGGGCGGGGAGATCCACAGCAGCACTAGGTAACTTCTGAATGGTGTGCTCTGTAGCCCAGACTGGGTTTTTTTTTTCCTTGCACACAATCCTGCTAGGAAGGCATCACATGAAAACCTCATCCATGCCTTTGTATTCGATTCGCTGAAGAACAGCAGGTTTTTCTCCAATTGACTGAGGTGTTGGAATCAAACTGAGCCATTCTTGAGAGTCCCTTTTGCCCACTGCTGCTAACTTGCTGATGGGCCTTCATTTAAGAAGTAGGTAGTCATTTCTCCTTTACCTTTGACCTTGACAACCCCTCGGCATTCTAGCTGATAGTTGTTGACCATTAAAACCTGATACATGTCCGTGGTCACCTGTGAAAAGGAAGCATCGGGGATAGAAAAGCAGAAGTAATTACACTTCATGCAATCGAACACAATACTTATGGGGGCAATGAAGACTACATCAAAGTATACTGGAATTATGCCAGATGAAACTTCTCACATTCATGGTGTTCACTATGAACTCACAAATGGACAATGGTAATTTAGACACACATTTTTAAGGAAGTTTATATCCTAGGCACTTCCACATCAATTTCTGGTTAGCTTATTTACTGAAACTAGATATGACCAAACTCTCTCAGGGAGCATTAGACAAATGTACGAGAAGAGGTCATTGGGTGAGTTAGTGGAGTGTCTCCAGATAATGGCCAGCCTTTAAACCAGTTTGTGGTAGCATGGCCTCTACTACTTTCCATTTTTTTGGAAATGCCTGACTGGACATGGGGGATATATCAAAATATATACATGGCAATCTTTCATCCTTTACATTACCTATGAATTGTGGAAATGTTCCTAAGATAACAATGTGAGGAGATGGGAGAGGAATAGCTGCCAGAAGACTCACCTGAATCCTATCAGGCACTCCTGTGCTGTCCATGCGACTGGCTACATTCACTGTGTTCCCCCAAATATCATACTGGGGCTTACGTGCACCTATGACCCCAGCTACCACTGGACCAGCATTGAGTCCTAGAAAAGACAACATAAGGAGTTAGGCACAGGCGAGCAAATGGTTTTGTACACACTGTCCTTGCAGTATCACAGCTGGAAAGGGACTGCAACGATCCAATGAATTGACTATATATTAAATGAGAAATCTATTAACTTTTTGAAAGAACTGTGCCATGCAGTAAAGGGCCATGTCTAATTTCCATAGTAGGTGGAATGTAATATATTAATAAGAAGGTACCAACCTATTAATTATTGTACTTTCCACACAAAAACTCTGTTTCTGAAATTATTTATTAAATATAGAAAACAAGCAATTTAATAAAACTAGTTACAAAGTTGATCTTAAAATTGCAAAAAATGTAAAATTATAGACCTATTGCTGGTAGGTCTGTTCAGATATATATACCAACAAAGCTTTATATTTCACCGGCCGCAGGAGCCTGGCCTGTTAACTCCTTATGCCCTAAACACCTTATTCTCACTTGAACTTTACTAGTTCAAGTAAGAATTTTGACATCCATCTCTGTTATTGGACTGCAACTATTAGCTATGCTGGCTAGAGCCGATGAGACAATGTGGTTCCCAATCCTGCTTTGAAATGATGATAATTTAGTAACAGGATGATGAATTGTATAAAAGCACACTATTGTCTGCAAGCCACCCATGACTAATCTGTTGCCAATTCTTAAAATATTTTTCATAAAGGAAAGCCCTACAGTTCCATTGCACCCCCCATTTTGAACAACTTCTGTTAAAATTCCACATTAACTCATCTGGACTGGGAATTTTTCTTCATGTCAACATAAATGGGAGGATACTACAGTCATGGGGACATAGTTACATTATAGATGTTATAACCCCTGGTGCAGGATCTCAGGCACCATTTTAAAGTACTTCCAGCTTTCAATATGAAATTTGCATTTTTAACCATGCAGGATGCCCCCCCTCCCGGATGAATCTCAGAAGAAAAAAAACAACATTAAAATGGCGTTTACCTATTTTCATCTGGAAGTTGTTGAATGAGTGCTCGTTAATGTATTTCATTTGATCCATTAACTTCATTGCAAAGTCAGCCAGGGCCTTGATATGTGTTTTGCCCACTTTGTCATAAGTGGAATCATTCAGGCCAGAAGCAGCCATGTATGTGCTGCCTATGGTTTTGATCTTTTCCAGCTGTCGAAACTGGTCCTCACTTATGATCTGCACAGTCAAAAAGGGAACCAAGTTAGCAAAAATGCATGTGTCACTCAGTATATGACATATGCTTTCTGTATGAGTATGCAAACTGTATTATGCAGATGGCATCTTGCAGGCCTTATGTTCCCATGTGGATGCCATATAAAGGGTATGAGACTAATTTACTCTGAATAGGATCATGTTTCAGCTGTCATGGCCAGATTATGCTTTGCATCACTGTAGTCGTTTGAGGGATAGTCTCAGAGTCCAAGGAACTGACACAAGTTCCTTCCATGATATGTGGAAGACTTACAGGACATAAGTCTTATTGGATCTTTCTGGCTGGAAAAGATTCTTCAGGAATGAAACATTGTCTGCCTTAGCAACATGTCTGAATGAGTATATTGTACAACAACACTAAAAAGAGTAAGAACAGTGAAGTATAGACAAAGATGTCACACAAGTTAGACATGCAGCGCACCAACCTTGGTGCTGTCCAGCTTCAATCCATTCATTTGTTATCTACCACCTTTCCTTAGAGCAATTCCTTCTCCATTTCTATCTCCACTGCTATCTTGGGAGGGGTACCATGCTGAAAGAGTGAGTGTTTATCTCAAGGGTATAGCTGAATTGAGACCAAAACTCAGGCCTCCCTGGTATTTACCATCACAAAACCTTATTACAGTTGGCAACGATATCTCACCTCATCGAAGTCAGCAATGATTTCATTAAGGAGCCTCAAGCACTCCACCCCTTCGTTGTTGGCTTCCAATTCTACGTAGAACTCTGAGAAGTTGCAGATGGAAGCAAACATGACAGCCACGCACTCACAGGACTGGTAGTACAGCTCATCATTCCTCCGCTCCTGCGCAAGAAAGTGGGCTGCCACATCTTTTGGCAAGATGTTGTGGAGAAGCCGTCTGTTGTAGGCCTGTAGTTCCTCCATCTCCTCTTTTTCTTCAGTAGCCTATGAGAAAGAGAGAGAGAGAGAGAAGAGATTGGGAGGGAGAGATGAAGTTCCAATGAGGTGCATTCAGGCGAGACATGAGCTAGAAACAGATATAAGACTTAATATTAGCAACAAAATCATGTGTCAAATACCACTGGAACCTGATTTGGATAATACCTGCATGGATTAACTCAAATTATGTGCTGTTTTTGCAAAAAAATAAGAAGGGAAAAATATCACTTCTTTTCAGTGTGTTTTGCAAAACTACTGCACAAATACAGAGAACTTTCATTAGTTCGGATTTTATGTACTGATGGCCATTGAAGTAATCACAACAAAGGGAGCCCAGTTAGTGATAGAAAACAATTTTGTTGTATTTCACCATCTTGGAAAAAGTAGCTATTTTGTACCTCACAAGGAAATTTCACCCAAAACATGAACATTTGCAAGGCTTATTGAGTCTTTTGGGGAAATAGTTTGCACAAAACAAGATGCACAAAATCTGTAATATCTACATATGTAAACAGCTGAAAAAATAAGCACAAATGTTTCATTTTAAAAAGGATCATGTTTGCTGTTGTTATATCCTTGAAGTTCAATCCAATTATGACAATCCTATTCCAAGGTTGGTGGGTTTCTTGAAAGATTTATCCAGAGGGCATTGTTCTCCTCTGAGGCTGTGACTCTGTGATTTGCCCACAGTCACCCAGTGGGTTTCCATAAATCAGTAGGGAGTCAAACCTTGGTCTCTTAGAGTCCTGGTTCAAGTTCCTGTGTCTTCATGTCTACTCTGACTTTTATAGCTTTATCTTATTTTGGCAAGACCTATTCTAGAGAGGTTTGCCATTACTTTCCTCTAAGGCTGAGAGAATATGATTTACCCAAGGTCACCCCTTGGCCCAGTTCAATGGTTCTAGGCTGAAACCCAAGCCACTACACAGCACTGATTCTCTAGAGCAGTGGTTCTCAACCGGTGGGTCCCCAGATGTTTTGGCCTTCAACTCCCAGAAATCCTAACAGCTGGTAAACTGGCTGGGATTTTTGGGAGTTGTAGGCCAAAACATCTGGGAACCCACAGGTTCATAACCACTGCTCTAGAGAAATTTGTACATTAGATAAAGTGTGGAAATTAATGCTCAAATTAGTCAAGAATGCTTACAGATATCTATTACGCCAAACCCTTACAATCTAACATGAACAAGATGGCAAGAAAATGTAGATAAGATGTGAAAAACTACATCAAAATCAAAGCTGAGAGGTTTTCAAATCCTTTGTCTTTTATTCCATGCCATTCTATGTGGTTCTGACTTGATAATATTCAAAATAAAACTAATTCAGAGAAATAGGGCTGTAGATACAGGTTGGATGGTGTCCTTCAAGAGCATCAAAAAGTGCAGAACAGTTTCTTTTAAAGAAGCTTCAAAATACAAAGTGGTGAGGTTGTGGGTACGGCCCTCCAAGAGCTATTGGGGATTGAGGAAAGGCGGCCCCCCAGGTTGCCACAGTTGCCACCCTTTGATAGAGGTTTCCTTTGATTTATGAGTACATGGCTGTAACAGCCTGAACAGCAAACATATCCTGATTATGAAAGACCTCTCAAATAATATAATATTCAAAAGCACACACCTGAAGCTTCCAGAGGAAATCAAGCCGTGCTGTCGACTCCACCTGCTGAGCATGGAGATAGACCGCCAACACAAACACTGTGATCACGACAGGGGTTACAATCTTGAGGGCCACCCGGGACACACTTGGAGGACTACATTAGACATGAAAACACACCAGTCTGAATATTCGCAGGCGAGAGTCATTCAGCTGGAACACTACAAGCAAATGCAAGCAACTTTTCAGATGTTTGTGTTGCAGCAGATTCTGGTCTAGCTATTGGTCAGCGAAATTCATGAATTATTCATGCCTCTCATCTCATCATTATGTGAATCAACACATTGTTTCTCCATTCATCCAACATGAACATTGAAGTCCAAGCATTCAGATTCAGCTTTATGTATGGATAATGCATCATTCTCTAATGTCTTTTGATTACTGTAGGAGCCAGGTGTGTTGCGTCATAAGTTCCTCTACGGTGAGAAATAAAAATCTTGCAGAATCTCCAGATTTGATGCATTTAATTTCTTTGCCATTGAATGGCTGGGGACAGGACATTTAAATATAATTGCCTTTGCTCTCTCTCTCCTCTAACCTTGTAGTCACATTCCTTCTAAACAGCATGGTGACATTGCAACTGGCTGTATTTAAAGCTGGTTTCAAATCCCAATTTAAGCTAAATCTCTGAAAAGCATTAACCAAAAGAGTGCTACCGATAGCTCTGTAAGAGTGCAAAATGTATGCATATATACATCTCTACCGCAGTTGAGGGGTGTGTGATCCCACAATTCCAACCACAATTAAGGAGTAGGACATATTAATGTCTGCACTAATCATAACCATCCATGACTAAAACTACGTTTGACCCATTGTATTTGTGGGCGCCAGATCCATGGATTCAAAATGTACAGTATGGTATGCAATATACAATAGGAATAGCAAACAATGCTGGGTGGAAACAAATGTGAGGCTCAAGAGATACTGAGGATCTGTTAAATGGCAAGAGGCATGGACTGTGCTGAGCACTACACTCAACCGGTAGATTCCTGTCATTTCATTGATTCTCAGTCTCATGTCTCTCATTCATTCATAATTTCTATGTCTGAATAAGAAAGTACATATAACTGCCATATTCACTCGAATATAATGTAACACACACCTCCATTTTGAAGGTGCAGATTACAAAAAAGGATTTGATATCGAATGTAATGCACCCAACAATACAGGCACAGTGCATCTGGGAGGCAGGCAGCATGAATGAGGCCATTTGGGAAGCCACACCCCGCTAACAGGTTTTGTATTGTTATATTGTGTGTTGAGACCTTGGCCTTTGTAAGCCGCATCGAGTCCTTTGGGAGATGCTAGCGGGGTACAAATAAAGTTTAATAATAATAATAATAATAATAATAATAACAACAACAACAACAGGCGAGTCAGGTGAGCATGTCAGCTTTGCATGGTTTTCAACTGGCTTCAGTCACAAGGCCTTCAAAACTGAGGGGGAAGAATCACCAGTTGGGAGTTCCCACTCCTTCTCTGATGCCACAGGGAACAGTCTCTTTGCATGCCCCCTGCCTCTGGGGTTTTGGGTTCCTCTGAGCCTTTTCACGTCCGCGATTCTAATGTGCATCTAAATCTAATGTGCACCTCAATTTTGACAACATAATTCAGCCAAAAAAGGTGAACATCAGATTTGAGTAAATGTAGTATTTATATAGCATTCACATTTTATTTGATGTTGAAAGTGATCTAGTAAAAGAAAGCATACAGGAGTGTGTGTTTACAAATATAGTATGTCCTATACTAGTTTATTTAAAGGACTTAATCCTCTCTGGATTTTGGGATCCATGGGGAGTCCTGGAACCAACCCCTGATGGATACAGTGGCTAAATGTATGCATATTTTAAAAAGGAAAATTAGGGTCTCCTCCACCCCATAACTCACCACATTCCATTTGATGTCCCATTGGGAAACACACTGAAATGACAAAAAAAGACAGGTTTTAGACATGTTTAATTTGCTATACCATATGGAGTTTGCTATACCATTAACGTCTTCTGTGCTCTCTAGGAACTGTCTGTTTCCTCCAGGTGATTCTATGGTGTGCTTCCACCAGAAGTTACCATAGAATCACCCTGGAGAATGTAGCAAATTCATATTGAGGATGCATCTAGGAATGTTCTAGATCCGCCTGGTCTGCCCTACAGCATTGTGCAGCAGAAGTCATTCATTTCAATAGGGTTGACTATTATCCAGAATTTTCTGTTTTCATGGTAAGTACAGGGATCTACCCCCCCCCACACACACTAATAAGGGGATCATACTGTGTGTATATTTTTGTTAAAACAGTTGTGCACAAACAACATTACTATGCAAAGGCAGCTGGAAGGAAATCCCCAGCCTCACTGCAAAATATTAATCAAACATATATTTTATAGTTTGTGCCATTGACATGAGCAACAAGGCCATTTTATATTTTGTGTATGCCTCATACTGAATGCATACTGCACTGAAGCAAAGGGAGGCATCCTGCATAGCACCGTGTTACCATAGCCACAAGACATATCTTTTAGTGCAAGTCCCACTGCTTTCAGTGTAAACATATTTCTAAACACAGTTAAGATTGAAGATGAGAGTCTTGCAGCGTAGAGAAATATGTGCTAAATTGAAGCAAAAGAGTTTGCACACATTGTGTCTGTGTGCAAACCCTGCTGATGTCATCAGGGCACCCTTCCGCTGCCCATCAGTGGCTGCATTTTGCAGCTGAAAGGGAAAGAGCCATTATCATTCCTGTTGGAGGCCCTCTCTTTTCATTTGAAATAAAATGGCAAAGGACTAGTTCCCAGCATCATCCTTGTCCCCACTGGCCATTTCCTCTCTACTGAATCTCAGGAATAATAGCTGATTTTGCATACAAGGCTGTTGTTGATCACTGATGACATATCAATCTTAATGACACAGTTCTCTCCCTTCTCAATCCTTCGTGTTCCCCATGTCCCCCAACTTCTATGTCTTGACTGCCATATACCATTCCCCTAACATATTTAAAAAGCTTCTCAACTTCATCTTCAATACTCATATGCATGTATGTTTTCTTGAAATACAGAGCAAGTGGATAACAGCTCACTTCTGCACAGATATGGTTATGCTAGGATTAGAAGTCCTGATTTCTGGTGGGTCTCACAATCTTGGCAAGAAAGGTGTCTGCTACTGAAACTTTTTCCCCCTTGTCAACTTCAAACAACTTGCTTTTTTCTAGTTCTTTCCACAATTGTTCTGGAAAGGTACAGAATGTGCATACATCCTCAGCTTTTCCTTCTCCCAACATTTGAAGGATCTGCTTTGCTTGTCTCCAAACAGCTCTTTCTTCAAAGGACAAAGGGAGGAGTAGGTGAACTTGACAATTCTGAGACAGATCTGGCACAATTTTAGATCATTCCACCCCAGCAATGAAATGCTGAGACATACTTCAAAATGAGTACGAAATACAAGAGCCTCAGCTTTATAATTCTCCATATGCATTTGCTGAGAATTAAATGCTGATGTTTTGATTGGATTTATTTAACTTACAACCAGTCTTTTCCTCCATGTAGGACGGTAGGGAGCTTACAGTACAAGATTAAAACAAAATAGTTTGTTTCAGTGCTTTGTAAGTTCAGAGGATTCTTGATGGTCATTTGGCAGGACATTCTGCAATTGAATGTCGAGTAATAGAGGAGAGAACAGCACCTCCAAAACATCATATCCACCATCCCAGGGAAAAGTCCTCCCACAATGGCACAATGGCACATTTATGCTGAAAAATCAGACTGCTGTTAATTCTCTCCAGTAAACACACTGGATTCTAGTGTCATGAAGACCTTCTGTGAATTAGGTGGAATGATTAAATAATAAAAGCAGCTGTTTCACATCACTGTTACAGTTTTTCACTCTGAACACTATGTGGAGCCATAACCACTTCCAAAGAGTTTCTTCTACTAGTAATTTCACATGTACTGCTATGCAGGGGTAGCTCTGTTAACAACAAAAAAATAAAATAAAGGTGATACTAGTATTAATGCAAGAGGGTCAGTCTTTGCATTTAAATTTCATTTTCCCTTTGAAAAGGGAAATGCTTCAGAAAAACTGAAGTGTTAAGTCAGAATACTGTAAATCTATGCTATGCAAACCAGGGGAAGAATTCAATAAAGTAAAGGTGATAGATGGGTGGAGAAATCGATCAAATTCAGTATGTGAGAATACAATAAGACCCTCTTATTAGCAGACTCAGTATCACCTACCCTCACTCCAAAATATATTTTGCGTGTTTGTGAACTTTTCTAGGTCCTCCAGTCTGATTCTATGGGCTGCCTCCAGCCCACATCACTATTATCCATGTTTTCAGGTATCCATGGCTGGGATGGGGTCTTGGAACATATCCCCAGCAGATACAAGATTTGTACTATGTATATGAGTGATCCTTTTCAAGCTAGAAATCATGGTCCTAGAATGGTCAAGCTGTTTGGAAGGAAGCATGTCTATAGTATTCCATGAACCCATATAGCCTTTCTGTCTGTTCAGCTGTCTTTTCATTTCTTGCTAACAGCAACATAAATTTGCCTCATAGTTTTGTGTTATTTCTTTTCTCAAGCTTTCTCTGTTCTCAAACTTTTTTCTTAGACCCTGTCCAAATTTTGAGACATTTGGTGCTAAAAATGTGGTGCTGCTGAGATGCATTACTCTACCCTCATCTGGACACTCTGAAATCTTATTTACATGGCTCCAGTTCCATTGTTTTCCTACTCAATCCTTCAAAGTTTAAAAGAATGGTGTAGGAGGGGACTTGTTAACTTGCTTTCCAAGTTCATTTTATCTAATCATATTATTTATCTCTCTACCTTAATGAGCCATTTATTCACTGAGTGGCATCTCCTCATGGGCCTTACTTTTTCTTCCTCTAATTCAGACACAGTGTCAGCCTTGCAAGGAGACGAGTTGTGTTACCTTGAACGTTGCTGCTAGGCTCGTCCTTTTCCACTGTGTTGGAACCTGGAAAAGTACTTTAAACCTTTTTAAAAACTTTTATTTGTTCTAGTATTTGGGGGAAAAACTACTTGCCATTTCTTTTTATAGTAGTTGCACAATCCAGTTATCTATTACTGTTATTCTATTCATTGCATTAAATATTTTTAAAATATTTTTAAATTGGGACTAATAAAGAAATTATATAAAACTTGGAAAATGACACAGTAAAAGTCCTTAATGTTCTCTACAAGGGTAACTGTAGTAATAATAAAATCAGAAAAAGTTGCTTGTTACATCATAAAACTTCAAGTTGTCATGGTTTGCACTTGTTGTGACTCACAATATGTCCAGGAAAGCCTGGTGCTTGGTACCTGGCAATATATTAGAGACGTCTTCTCTATACCTACGAAGCTAAATGTGTTTGACAAAAGTAAAAGAGTTTCTAAGTGGACAGATCATAATGCTATCAATCCTGTTATCTTGTTATGTCCTTGTAACTAGTTAATAATTCTATTAACTCATGGCTTCTATCTTCTGTTATATACTGCTTCATTTGTTTAAGGAGGTGAGAAGACATTTGTATAATTTGCTAATTAGTGTGCATGCTATATAAAGTAATGAAGTAGATTAGACAGATACCTAATGAAATGGCTATAAAATGGTGTCCTCCTCATTTGAAGTAGGTCTACCTAGACTGTGGCTGTCTGCCTGGGAAAAATACTTTCCACAGGCCATGAATGGTCTGCCATGCAATGAGGCCATAACCATAAATGGAGCTTTCACAGCAAGCAAAAATCATTTAATAAGTGGTGAGACTGCAGCTTCAAGTTTTATTTCTGGGAAAAACCTACTTATTTATTCCACTTTATTACTGACATCTTGATTGCGAGGTGATGGAAATAATTGCTTGTAAGTGCTCTAATTCAGCCTTCTCTGGGTTTTATCTAAGTTCCTTCCAATATAAAAATGTCAAATGATTCCTTGAAGTGCCTGTCCCTAATTTGCCATCAATTTTCTCTTATGTTAAAGGTAGAAAACACATCCAGGTGGATTGATGTCAGGAAAGCAATTAAAAATAGAGAAAGAGCATGGCCATATATTTGTATTTGAACTGCCAACCTTTCAGTCAGCAAATTCAGCAGCTCAGCGGTTTAACCCACTGCACCACCAGGAGGCCTGGTTATTGCTAAGGCAGAGGGGATATTTTGTAGCTGCCTTGGCTTTACTCACTTAAACAAGCAAATCATCAGTGGTTGTTCAGTATTTGTGAAGGAGGAGCATGGCACAAAGATACACTGGGATCTCTGGATGATATGCCAAGGCGTGTCCAATCACCCAACAGGCATGTTTGTGAATGTGCCTTCAAGCTGCTTGTTGACTCATGGAGAATCATAAGATGTTAACTGTAGAGCAGGGTGATTTTCCCCACCACATATACATACTGTTGCAGCTTAAATATCTTCAGAGGACTTGGAAACGTCCCAGATTCATTTTTTCCAGTGGTGCCGAATTATTACTGTTGTTGTTATGTTTAGTTATATCCTGCTTTTTCTCTCCACAATGGTGGCTCAAAGCGGCTTGCTATTATTAATGTCCTGCATTTTCTCCAGTTCAGGATTCAAGGTGACTTACAAAACAAGCACAGTTAAAATTTCCAGCATTGAATTATATTTAAAAAGTTAAAATTAAGTTCAGAAGGCTGTAGCGGGAAAGTGAGATAATGAACATCCCATTGCACCATGGATTGGCTGTTGGTGTGACAATGAAGTTAGGCCATAAAATGGAAATGAAATAGTAGTTCTGAGCCACAAAATAGACCTTATTGACCCGGTCGAGGAAATGAGAGGATTGTATTTTGAATTGGAACATCTCTCTCTCTCTCTCTCTCTCTCTCTCTCTCTCTGATATTTTAGATTTAGGGAAGAGTTTAACTCAATTCCTAACTTGTAGTCTGAAGTGGCATAGTTCACCACTTCTGCATTGTATCACCTTGCTTCCTCAATAGGACTACGCCAACAGTTTTAGAGCAATTATTTCCACAGATTAAGAGAGATTGTTTCAACTTGCTCAACCCCACTTCCTACAGTGCCATGGTACTACGGAGCCCCCGGTGGCGCAGTGGGTTAAAGCACTGTGCTGGCAGGACTGTCCCAGGTTCGAACAGGTTCCAGGTTCGAATCCGGGGAGAGGCGGATGAGCTCCCTCTATTAGCTCCAGCTGCTCATGCGGGGACATGAGAGAAGTCTCCCACAAGGATGATAAAAACATCAAAAATCATCCAGGCGTCCCCTGGGCAACGTCCTTGCAGACGGCCAATTCTCTCACAACAGGAGCGGTTGCTCCTGACACGACAAAAAAAAGTGCCATGGTTATTTGGTACTACATAGGAATCACATCTGTCAACTAAAATAATTTTACAGTTCCATTGAAAATGACTTATTTTCAGGTGGATGGATGTACATAATATTAGGGGTGTGAAATAATATTTAACTAGAAAATTCTGGGGACAAACCCTTTGTGTGTGTGTTTTGTCATTCGTCCAGCCATCTATTCTTTGTTGGTTGAATAAGACCAAATGGATCGAAAAAGAGATCTGTTAGTAAGCTTCCAGCATGACTAAGGTGCAAGGTTCCTGTCTGACACAAAAGATACACATATGAATCTCATCTGAGACCTCAATAGTGATAACACATAACATTCAAATTATAACTTTCAACAAAATAAGGAGAGAGGACTTAATAACTCATAGTGGTGACTCAGTTGTTGACACTCCACAATTCCTCTGTTTATGTGCATCTGGCTATTTGATGAATAATAATAATGTTTTAATGTATTTTAATCAATGTTTTATCTATTGCATAATATTGTTGTAATGTATTTTGTACGTTGCCGGCATAGAATTGCTGCCATTGTAAGCTGCCCAGAGTCCCCCTTCGGGGGTTGAGAAGGAAGGGGTAGAAATGCTGGAAATAAATAAATAAATAAATAAATAAAGCCTCAGGTTTAGTTCAGGACAGTAGATAAGATGGCAAGCGTGTTTCTGGATTGGTCCAGTCCGAACTGGAGTTGAAGGCTTACATGACTGAATTCCCGCCCTGCTCCCCTTCTAACCAAATCAGGATATATTCTCTTAGATAGAGAATATTCAGTCTTGAAAATCTCCTCTTTGACCTTGAAGGAGCTGGAGGTGGCTACGGCCAATAGGGAGCTCTGATGTGGGCTGGTCCATGAGCTCACAAAGAGTCCGAATGAATAAACAACAACAAAAAATCATCTCCTCTTGCAGTCTGAAATCCATACTCATCTAAACACATGATTTCAGGTTGGACTGTCTGTCCCCAGGTTTATAAGACACATTTACAAGTTTCTATGAGCGAATCTTTGCTTCCACTTACATGGCATTGGCTGTAACCAGGAGATCTGCATTATCAAAGAGGGTAAGCCCCGGCACTTCCACAATGAGTACATATATAAATTCAATAATCAACATCAAAATGAGTTTCCCGATGCAGCTGATCTGAAGGAACACAGAGCAGGCCAGGAGGCTCAATAAGACACTGTAGGTAAAATACTGTGAAGAGGGAGAAAGAAAAGGAGACGAAAAATGGTAAATGTCAGTAAATGGTAAATGTGAGTACAATATCCATCAAACAATCCATCAAACACCGCTTAAGAAGGAAGGATCTTTATTTAAAATGAACATTCTATGGACAGAATTCAACATGGCCATGTGGTCTGGCTGTGTTGTACCCCATCTTGAGCCACGAGTAAAGGCAGATTATTATTATTATTATTATTATTATTATTAGCTGCATGGATATGGTAAACATCCCTTACGGGTGCAGATATGGGTTTTTGGGTATTCCTGGGGTTTGTATTCCCTTCCTCCCTATGCAGCACCCAAAGTCCCTCTCCAAACTAATTTTAAAGTCTCATTACCACCTCACATGGCAACTGCACAATGAATATAGAAGCACTAAGACCTTCAGATGATCCTAGATCTCATTTCTATTGTCATAATTATGTGGTGGATAGACAAACCTTCTCAAATCCCACTTGCTCAGGTTGAAGAGTCTAGGCATGGGCAATCTGTGGTTCTAAATGGTTCTAAAGTACTTAGAAAACTAGAGGGTGCCGGTGTTGCTAAAGTTCTGGTGGTGAAATTTTCAGAACTCTAACAAAACTTTCAACATTTCATTATTATTTCATTTTTGGTGATTTTTATGACAGAACCAATTAGGAACTTCCATTTATAATGAAAGTTTGAAAGTTTTGTTAGAGTTCTGAAATTTTCACCGCCAGAACTTTAGCAACACTATAGAAGCAAAGCACCAGCGCCCTCTAGTTTTCTAAGTACTTTAGAACCATTTAGAGCCATGGATTACCCATGCCTATTAAAGACTTGGGAGAAGCTGCTTTGCTTTTATACTTTACACTTTTATATGTAAAGTTTGCTTGAGGACATTTATGCTACACTGACTGGCTATTGATTTAAGGCTATTGATCCTAAGAGAACTAATGTTTAGGCAGAGGGTATACACATCTTTGACCCACTAAGCCCTAATATCCTTCCACACTGTAACTCAACAAACTGCTGCTGGATGCCTGCCATAGATGCAGGTGAAACGTCAGGAGAGAACGCTTCTGGAACAAGGCCATACAGCCTGAAAAACTTACAGTTACCCATTGCAGCTGTAGCACTGAACAGTGGCCAAAACTGGGTTGGAAATTCTGTTGGATGACCTTCAGCTACTCAAAGACCCATTGTTATGGGTATTCTTTTATATTTTTCATAGAAAGTAATCTATCAGGTAGAATTTGGGCTATATTACTTTATAATTCAGATCATGAACCATATTTCTGAGTGCCACTTTCTATTACTGCTATGAATAGTGCATTTAAGAAGTTAATTTCTCTCTTTTGCATTGAAAAGACTGATATAACATCTTTAGCAGATATACCAGAATATGTCTGTAATAGATTTTTTTTATCTCCTGGAATGCTGGCTTGCCATATGTACGAAGTTTATTCCGCGTAAAAGCATTAAAAATCCAACTATCCACCTACAATCGGAGAACTAGGGAATGTGCTATGAAGTTACATGAACACATCCTACTATGTGTAACATGTGTAGTTAATTTTACACATTATGTAAAGGGAATGATGCATACAGAAGGTAACAGGTTTACTGGAGGACATCTGATCTAAATCAAACTGCTTCTGCAAATCCATTATATCAACTACTAACAAGTAAGTCAACATACTGGTTGGGTATCTTTAATCTGAAATTTTTAAAAATAAAATACTCCAACATTTGAAATTGTCCACATTGATGGTTGAGATAAAGATACTATTGCTTTCTGATGGCTCAATGTACTCAAACTTTATTTAAGTGCAGAATATTTTATACACAATATTGTTAAAATATTGTGTATAAAACTACCTTCAAGCTAAATGTATAAGATGTCAATGAAACATAAATGAATATCATATTTAAACTTGGACTCCATCTCCAAGATTAGGAATACCTCCATTAAGCAAATGCAGGCATTCCATTTTTTTTTAAATACCCCAAATCCAAAACATGCCTGGTCCCAAGGATTTCAAATCATAGAATCATTGAGTTGGAAGAGACTTCGTGGGATGTTCTACCTGTACACATAAATCCCACAGATCCAATAGGTCTACTCGAGTTTGGATTCGAGCTTTAAATAGTGGAATTACAATGGGACCTTCCCTGAAGTGCCTCATATGCAACTTTCACTCATTTTAAACTATATATAACATACACCTAATTTCAACCCATTACCTCTGGAAAGTTGCAGCTTGGCTGGGAGCTAGCACATAATCCCTGCGCTGTCCCCAGACTATAATTGGAGGCAAAGTCGTTAATATGGCACATGTCCACTTCATGTGGGGTGATGTTATACTCTTCAGCCACACAATGGAGGAGGTCCACAGTGCTGCATGTGAACTGGGAGAAAATAAGAAAGAAACATGAAACAAATGTACAGAAAGGGGAGTAAATAGCTAATCATCATCATCAACATCATCATCAGCTATTAAATATATATATTCAAACATTGATGAGAAATGTGTGATCCTACAAGTAATTTTGGGCTGCAGCTCCCACTGTCCCTCATCCCTGGCTATGATGATTAGGGATTTTGGGAGTTCAAAAACAATGTTTGGAAAGTCACAGTTTTCTCTCTTCTCTATTAGAAAGTGCATCTTCACATATAAGAAACTAAACAGGCACAGAAAACACTTGAGTCAAATTACATGAAACTGCAGAGTGATGGTAGTGATAAAACTGCAGAGTGATGGTAGTGATGAATTAGCATACATGCAACATCTTATCTATGTCTTCTTGTATTTCATGTAATTAATGTGCTGTGACACTGACATGGGGAATTCAAATCTAAGGCCCTATCTACACTGACCATTTAATGCAGTTCAAAGTTTGCCTCAAATTGCAGCGGCCAGACAACTAACTCCCATAAAAACATATTCAAAAAAGCCCATCATGGGCATCAGTGTTTTGTGATTTGTGTCATCACCATCCAGCCTGAAACTGGTTCCAGGATTTCTTGTGTAATTATCTGCAAAATCACTTTCTTCAATACCAGATTGGAATTGCATTAAATGGTTAGTGCAGACATGCTGTAAGTCTTTCAATTTGAAAAAAAATTAAACTATTGGCCAGCCCATAGGACAAGTTGTGATGGGGCACTGACTGTCCAGAAACCATGCCAAAGGACACTTCACCTGGAGAGCCACCCACCAAGACCTGTGCTTTCTTTTGCAGTACACTCTCTACCAGTTTTCTCCAATCTCCAGATGTATTGAGACTACAACTCACACTATTGTAGACATAATGACAAATGAATGGCACCAAGTTGAGCACAGTCATACTACAGCATCTGGATGATACATACCATGTTGGCAAAGGCTGAGAAGAAAACCAGAACAATGGTAAAGACCCCAACTATGGTGTTATTGGTCCTGGACTGAACAATCTTCCTTGAAAGGGTCTGGAGTGGAGCTGGAAAAAGCTGGAGACACAGAAAATATTTGAATTTGTAATGAAATACAAGATATACACACAAAGGAGCAACATGCACAAATAAGTATTACACATTTGCTCAGAATAGGTTAATGGGCATTTGCTTTCCCCTCAGTAATTTTATGAGAGGCATGCGATGGCTTGGCTAGCCTGAAATATTGATTTCCTGCCTCTGTTGAAAATAATGGCTTTAGGCCAAAATAGTAGAGAATGATGTGTCAAAATGAGAGCAACCAGGCTTGCATGTCTCCTGCACTTGTAAATACCCCTGTGTTCCAATAAAAGGCATCTCAGAACCACCCAAAATAAATGGATGCAAGACTAGCCCAAGTCATTTTGCTACCTGAAGTGGAGTGCACAATGCTAAATCTTGGCCTGCGTAAATAAGGCAAAAACTTCTACATGTACTCCTCCCCTTCCCTGGAAGAAAGAATGCAATAAAAAGTACCCGTCCTACCCATCCCCTATCCCCACACTACCCTCCCGCCTTCCCTTCCCTCTTTTCTCCTCCCTCTCCTTTCCCCTCTGTTCCCCTCTTCACCTACCCCTCTTACCCCCCCCCCCCACAATACCCTATTGTACTTACCTTGTGTTTTTATTATAAATTTGTAAAATAAAAACTAATAAAAAGAATTTTGAAAAAGGATTAAAAATTTGCTGCCCTTTCAAAACACCGCAAGTTTTATGACATAGCTGCATAGACAATTTAGACCTGCTCATGCCTAAGTGCTGTGTGATGATTTGTTCTGCTACCACAATTCCAGCTTTCAATAAATTAAATGAATCAGATTGCTGTTGTTTTAAGAAATATACTACAAAGAAAGGGAAGAATAATTAATTATAAAAGAAAAAAGGAATGGTTATATAGGATGTAAATGTGGACTAGGCATATAAATTAATATGAGTTGACCATATTCCATAATTGCATTTTTTACAACTGATGCCTGTTTAGTACACATCCACAAGGAGTCAAAACACCGAGAACTTTCCAGTATTGTAGCCTTTTATCAGAGTAACATAGATAATGGGTAGGCCAGTCATAATTCTTCAGAATTGTGTAAGGAAATGTACAATATACAGCAACTTTTAACACAAACATTTTGTTATTTACCCAAAGTGCAATACGCTGGATTTTTTTTTTCATGTCAGGAGTGACTTGAGAAACTGCAAGTTGCCTCTGGTATGAGAGAACTGGCTGTCTGCAAGGACGTTGCCCAGGGAATGCCAAGATGTTTTACCATCCTGTGGGAGGCTTCTCTCATGTCCCCACACAAGAAGCTGGAGCTGACAGATGATAGTTCACCCTGTTCCCCAGATATGAACTGCTGACCTTTAAGTTAGCAGTCCTACTGGCACAAAGGTGTAACCCATTGTGCCACTGGGATATGAGACTGCTATAGTGTGCTGGAACACCTCCCTGCTCCCAATTTTAAAGGGCTAGTAGCACAGCCATTTGGAAGAGCCTGGAATAACCACCACACCATCTCTAAAATGTCACCAATTAATAAATACACCAGATTTTGGGTGATGCTTGAGACAAATTATAGCCATGAATGTTGACAAATTTCCTGAAAGCTCAGAACTGGAAGGCACAAGAGAAGGATCTTGTATTAAATCTGAACATTTCACAAGGGTTTACGAACCTCTTATCAGTTTACATATTCTTCCAAAACAATCAGTAATAACAAAAAAATATATAAATGAATAAATTTAAATACTGCAGGGATTCAGCCACAGCTCCCCAGCAGAAAAACCCCACAAATTTTAAAAAAACTACTTTTTTAATCTGAGAAAATACCTCTCTAATACTCTCTAGGTCCCCCAGCACAACTCTACGTCTGGTGCAAATTGAACATAGAGACGCATTGGAGAACTTAGAGATTCTTAAAGAAATCATATTAATCAGATCTGTGAATAATCAAATCTACAAAAGTTAAACCTGCAAATATGGAAGGCTGATTGTGTTTATTCCATGAGATTTCAGGGCAGCACACAAGTAAAATCAGTGAAAATTGTTGAAAACAATAAAAATAACTAAGTAGACTGAAATCATATTAAATACATGTTTAAATGTTTTAAAAGATTCAAATTGTTTAAAACCATGTGCATGGACATTTAGGAATAAATAAGTTAGTCCTCAAATCAGCGAGGTCTCAAAGTGGTCAAGGAAAAACAGGGGTTGAGGTGAGGAAAGCGGAGAAGACCCTCTCTCATACACATATTGACTCCCCTTTTCTTGTCCTATTTAGGGAGGCAATCTTTTCATGGGTTGCTTCTCCTCCAATTTGCCTCACCTGTTTTTCGGTTTGACTTCTTCAAATTCCCATCTATATTTTCAAAATGTCACAAATCCAATAAGACACCAAGAAGATACTATTAATCTAGAATGCAGCCACTAAAAAGCTTCCCTGCTGAGTGTTAATTTCACTTCGCCACAGTACTCCCCAATTCCATCCCTAGAGACAAATAGCTTGAAAATCCATCATTATTACTATATCAACTAGACTTCCAAGTAACTTCTGTTTTAAAAAGACAAAGACAAATGGCTTTAATACAGCTTTTTGGGTGATGACTAACCACTTTACCCTTTTTTGCTCCCCTTTCTTCTTGCACAGTTAGAGGGACATTTTGCTTCCTACACGAGAATAATTATAAACTGTTTGATGACAGGAGAGCTACTTTTCCGGTGCTTGTTGAAGAAGAGAGAGAAACAACTGGGAGCAATGCTTGAGCTGCTACTTTCCATTTTACCTCCTAGACAGAAAGTAGGGTAGAAATAAAGGACTAGTTTGGTGGTAGAGAAGCACAGCATGCCTAAAGTTGTGGAGATGCTTTGAAAAATCTGGCAATTGTTTATTCAAGCTCTGTTTAGTATTATAAATGTGCTAGCCTAACAGCTTTTGGTGCTACAGATGAATCACACAAAAATAGCACTATAGCAAAGAAAAAATGTAGATTATGTACAACATTAGGAGCAGGATTCTCTTGCTACCCATTCATTCCCGAAAGGTTTTTAGAACACAGTAAGAAGGGTCTGCCTAATCAAATTCCCATTAAGCTATGAAATAAATCAAGGACTAGATAATAGCAGGTTCTCACTGAACTGTCTCTCAGGTATTTATCATATTACCAAGTGTCAGAGTTTTAACTATTTCCTTCTGCTTCACAGAGTCAGCAGAAGATGTTTTCTTGTTTAATGGAGAGCAGCAAATGCCACTCGCTCCCTTATCATGGTATTTCTTTTCATTTATTTGTTTATTGCATTAACATATTTATATCCCATCCTGTATCATCAGATCTCAGCGTAATGTGCAAATAAAATCCATGTAAAAACTGGCACATGACACAGAAAAGCTTGTAAGTGCATTTCCTTAGACATAGCATTAATACGACAAAGTGAATTATCTGACCTTTCCCAAATTCTGCCACAATCAGAAGACTACAAATTCACATGTTATGAAAAAGTATGAAAATAATTTCATCATTAAAAATTATTTTCTATTTTTGGACTCTGGAGTCTTAGGTCATTAAAGGAGACTAGATTGGGACAGGAAAATTGGAATAATTTAGGATTAGAATAGTTTGACAGAATTTTATTTATTTTTAATTTGCTTAATTTTTATCCCACCTTTCCCCTGAAAGGAGGAATTGTAAGAAGATGGGTTACCACAGATGGGTTTCATGGGTTGAGATACTACAGGATATGTTGCTGGAGATGGTTCAGTACAAATGTGAAATTGTTCCCCTCCTCCAAAAACTTAAGCAAACAGTGATGTACAGTCATATGTACACACATTTTACATAAAGAAAAGAAAGAACAAACCTGACATTGATTGATTAGATTGACAAAAGAAGCCTAGTCTACCATGTTAAAATCTGTCAGCACAATGGATCTAGTATCCAAATTTATCAACTGACATTTGATTCAATAGAATGGTGCAGACAAACATACAAAATGGAAAGGCTTAAATACAATTCAATCAATGTTTGGCAATGGCTCATAACTTTTTTTGGGTGGGTTTTTAAAAACATTTTCTTGAGCAGACTTTCACTTCCAAGTTGATTTGGGCAGGGACCGCTTAAGTTCAGTCTTACTAATAGGCACCTCTTTAGGATGGATTTTCTCTGGTGTTTAGTAATAGCAAACGCTACTCACAGAACAGGAAACAAGAGTCTATAGAGCTATCAGAGCTACCAGCCTCAAATATATCTTCTGGAACTCCAACTATGCTGAAAATGGAATAACCAATGAGTTTTTGATTTAACCTGCTGAACACAAAACATTTCAGAGTATCTGCTATCATGAATTAAACCCTAACCAGTAGTATGACTGAACTTGTTGATGAAGTCTGGTACACGGGCAAAACCCAAGCAATGTGGATTGGTCCTCCCGTTCTGTCCAAAATTTGCTAAGGAACTTGGAAGAAAATGATCATGCCATTTTGGAATGTATCATACAAAAGTAAGGGATGTGGAAACTAGTTGGTAATGTTCTTTGTACTTTAGGAAAGCTGATTTTTGCAACATCAGAGAAAAACTAAACAGAAATCAATTGTGAGAAATTCTGATGGAGAAAAGTATTCTAGAGGGATGGAAGTTGTGGAAAAATGAGATATCAAAGGTATAGTCAAAAGCTACTCCAGGATAAAGGAGAAATGAAGGCTTATAATGGGAAATAGTCTTCCAGTAAAGAGTACTCTATGATAGGCTCATACAAATTGCATCTTGCACTTTGCAATGAGAAACATATAGGACTAGATGACCTCTAAGATCTTTTACAATAGAGATTTGGCCAGCTTCGATATCAATGACCACTTACTAAGATATTACTTATTCAGCTAGGAGGCCAGTATTTTTTAAAATAAAACATTAGCAGAATACAAACCCAAAAAATGTGAAAAAATAAAGTGTATAAATTGACTGGTGCTGCTATGAAAGTAGAAGGAATGGAAATGTGAAAGTAGCAAGCAGGGAACTTTAAAGCATAAGGGCAAAGACAATGCAAAGACAATATTCAAAAAAGTACACAGATCACTGTGCAATAATAGGTAGAGAAAAACAATCAAAGCAACAGAGGAAATATAAAAGTCTGATTTATATGCTCAAGTATTATTTACTCCTCAGTTTAAACTACATCAGTATGCTCTTCCTTTTGACCGAGGAAATTAGGATGAATTCAGTGATGGGGAACTTTGGCATATCTCCCTCATTCCTAAAGCACACCCCCAAAATAGAAAGAGGGGCCAGAAAGATAACTGAGCAACAGTTTCAAAGTCATACCACAGTCATTTCTTTGTGCAAGAGAAGGTAAGTGAGGAGTGAAGCCTGAGATAATTAGGCAGGACTTCAGAGGTTAAGCTTTGACCTCAAGATTCAGCCAGCATCTGAAGCAATGTCTCACTGTGCTTCTCCCCCCCCCCCCCCGTGCTTTCTGAATGAAAGACAATGGAGTAAAGCTAGTCCTACAAATAAGGTGCCTGCTCGACAGGGGTCTAGATGAGAACTTGATGGGCTACAACCCTACTTCCAAAGTCATCCTAATGACTGCATCCCGATGTGATCTCACCCATGGGGAAGCCAGAGAGAAATAATGTATCCCATATAGATGTTGCTATTTGAACTACTATTTGCAGAATCCATCAGGTAGCTTGGACTCAGGGAGTTGCTACCCAAACAAAGCTTTTTCCTGATCTCTATTCCTACTTGTAAAAAGGTCTCTACCCTGGATCAATTATTTCACAACTATACTGGTCTCCTAGTCTACTTTGAATTTAAATCCTATTTGCTGTTCTTTGGGATAGGTAAATGTGTTTCTTTTTTTAAACAGTATTTTCAATTAGCCAAAGAAACCCTATTTGAGATTGAAACTAACTTATGAATAGCATCTCATCTCAGAAATGTGGAAGTTGAGTCAGAATGGGCCATCAGAAAGTCCATAACGATTGGCAGCCTGCAATGAAATACTTTTGGGTGCTCAGATAATAGTTCTGAAGTCAATATGCCAAGGCAATGTAAAGGTCATAATTTCAGCTGTACAATTTGTCTCCTGGAGTTTCATTACTCAGAACCGACAAGGTAATATTCCTACTTTTTTCTCCCTGGAAAGAAAACTAAAGATTATTCCATGTTCCAGTCATGTTTCACACAGCAGAGAAGGGCAGAAGGTTGATACATGGCTTTTTATAGGTTGTGCTACTCCTTATATAGTTATAACCCTAATATAGTTTGTTGTTTTGGACCGCTATTTTTGTGAGGACTTAGTTGGCACTGCCATCTCATTTGTTTTATGCAGAACACAGCAGAACACAGCACACTTGCACATAAGGCAAGTTGTTAGGAGAATTTAATGTAATTTTTAAAAAAAATCAAGATGTCACCCAGCCAGCACATTTAAGTAGAAACTCTAATTCCTATTAACTTAATAGCATTGTGATTCTAATTAAAACATACATCTGAGTAGGCAAGCATGGGAACTGGTGCAAATTCCACCAAAGTCATGGCTTTTATTACAAGTTAAGTGAGTATAGGTTTATAGTCAAAATCTTGTTTTTAGATGGATAAATGTAGAAATTTCAACTAGCTAAAGAGTTCTTCCAATTTTATGGAGGGAGGGATCACTATCACAACAGTGCTACAGAATTCATAGCTATGAGTGTTTTGCCTTGTTTTCTAACTATCTCTGCTGTTGTGTGCCTTCAACTCATGACCCTAAGGTAAACCAATCATGGATTTTCTTGGAAGTATTTATTTGGAAGGGGTTTGCCTCTGCCTTCTTCTGAGATCAAGAGTGTGTGACTTGCCTAAGATCACCAGTGGATATCCATTATTGAGAAGGGATTCAACCCCTGGTCTCCAGAGACACAGCCCAATACTCGTATCTCTACATCTTGCTGGTTATCTCTTAACTATCCAGTTTCACTGTATCACCTTTGAGAGGGCCTCAGAGGCAGAGGTATTAGGAACCTGAAAAAGCTCTTGTATTATTTCAAACAGATCTGGAGCTCTCGCTACTCTGATTCAGTTTGTCTGATCCTTAGAAAGGAGAAAAATCTCTCCCCTAAGAGAAATTTATTGGGGTGCATTGGCAGTCAATTAACTAAGAGAACCTGTAGCTACCTTGAAATGTAAAATTGGAAATTTGGAAGGAAGCTGAGTGTTTACTTAGGGCCCATCCAGACAGGTCTAAATGATGCCTCCAGGAAAAACAAATTAATGTGGAGTAAACCGAGGTTTCCCTGGTTCATTCTGCATGAAACACCTCATTAGATCCAGAACTTTATGAAAGATCCTGGTCTAATGAGGTGCTGGGCCTGTGGGAACGGAGTCCTGGGGCGCATAATGCGTTTCCCAGGGGTCAGTTTCCACAGCCATTCCACACCTTTGGGCTCCTGGAGCCCAAAGATATGAGACGGCACCCACCCACCCTCAGCCCCTGATTTATCCTCTAAAACTTCCTGAAAAGGTCCCTGGCCATGATGAAGCCTTTCCTCACATCCTCATGATGTGAGAAAATGATGCCTGAGGAGAATCAAGGGATTTTCCTCCTCACCCCTCCAACCTCCCCAGGAATCATTTCCACAGTGGCCAGAGACCTTTTCAGTAAGTTTTATGGGGTAAATTGGGGGCTAAGGGGTGGCTTCATGCTATCCCAATTTCAATCAGGATAGCATGTATCCACTCTGGGAAGGGGACTAGGACCCACACCGAAACCGGTTACTTTAACCCAATTCGGCACGGGTCTTAGTGATGTGTAGAAGCGCCCCTAGCCTTTGTTCTATATAGGGATCAGTGACAGAGAACCCTGGCAGATAGCTGTCCAGCTTCTGTTTAAGTACTTCCAGTAAACTCATCACTTGCTAAGGCACTCTCTTCCACTATCAAGCAGCTGGTAATCAACTTCCCTGCAATTTCCAATCATTATTTTAGTCCTGCCCTCTGGTGCAAAAAAACAACAAGCCTGTTCCATCTTATTCATGGCAGCTCCTGGGATACTGGAAGGCCTTTGTCACTTCTCCCTTTACTCCAACTCTGAGCCAAATATAAGCCATTCTTTCAAATGTTTCTAATTAGGGATGAGCAGAAAGCCATTTGAATTGATTTTACCCAATTCACATTTTCAGCTCCAATATGCAAACTGAAAAACAGTTATCCTTCTGCAAATTTTGCAATGATGTTCAATAAATATGTGTGCCAAAATGAATAGATGTGTGAATCCATCTAAAATGGATTAAGGAAAATGGCTTGCAAAAAATGCCCTATTAGGTAAAATGGCTTATGATAAATGTACATTGGGGGAAAGGCGCATAGATATTCATATGGATGTTGGTGAAAATTTTAAAAATGTATACTGTCATAGATATGAGACATAATGACCTAAGACTGGGGAAGGCAAGACTGACACAAACTTAAGTTGACAGATTCATTCGTCCCTACTCATCGGTCTCCCTGAACGAGCCAAGAAGGAAGTAGGTCTGGGCAGCAATTTGAAAGCATTGAGTATATTCCAACTGTGTTTAAAGTATTCCCTGGACAAAGAGATTGTATCTGAAAAGACATTGGCAATACAAAAGGAAACAATTGTAGGAATACACTGTTGCCTCTGTTCTTTTGTTCTGGCTCTGGTCTTACAGCTCTTTTCATGTGGATTCTTTTGGTGTTGTGTTTTTAAAGCCCTTCCCCCCATGTTGCAATCCCAGTGGATTGTATTTAATGCTGGCAGCAGCTGACAAAACTCTCTCTCCACATTCTCCTACCTGACATGCTCCCAAAACTTCTCCAGAGCCTGTGAGTGCTTGGAGGACAGAATAGAGCAAAAGCGTCCCATTGTGTGGGCAGAAGTCCACTTGCAAAAAGTTGAAAACCTTTATTTAACATCAATTGTGTTTTTGTGGCAGGGTGGGGGAGCATCTTCATTGGTACCATAACATAAAGAAAATTGATAAACCTTGCTTTATGGCCAGCTTTACACTGTAGAAGTAATGCAATTTAACATCATTTAACTGCCTTGGCTCAATGCTAAGGAATTCTAGGAGCTGTAGTTTGGTGAGGCACGAACACTCTTGGGCAGAGAAAGCTAAAGATCTTGGAAAATTACTATTCCCATAACTCAACAGCACTGATTCATCAGAGTTAAAATGGTGTCAAACTGCAGTGCTTCTAAAGTATAGATAGCACTCTATCACTGCCACAATTCTGAATCTGATCAGGTGGCTGTATGGAGTCAACGTAAATTTTAAAAAGAAGCATTCAGTGTCTTCACATGCATAAGGTACTTGAGTGAAATATAGGAGGGTTAAAATTATTTTGGTTGTGATCTGGAGTGTATCTAGTTTATATAGTAATTGGGACCACAACATAGAAGAAATTGTTGAACCTCACCTTATGGTTGGCTCTACACTGTAGAATTATTGCAGTGTGGTATCACTTTAACTACCATGACTCCATCCTATATCCTGTAGTTTGGTGAGGAACTTGGAAATCACTGTGGGGAGAATTCTTAGCACCCTCATTGAACTACAAAACCAACGATATGTCATAGTAACATGACAAAGTGATAGTGATATCATAATTTTTGTGATGGAAATATTTTTGGCTTAGTGGCCAGAACCATGTTGTTGGGTATGTAGTCCGTGTTTTGTTCAAAATAGAGCTGCTATTAAAATGGGTTTATCACTAGAGATCTCCTGTGTACATGAATCAGGACCATAGCCAGAAAAAAAAAATGGGGATGGGGAGGTTGAATGTTTTTAGCAAATCATGAGAAGTAGTTCCATAACACAAAATAATTTAATTAGTATGATTCATTCTATATTTTATATATACTTAATTAAATCAATTTTCTCATCTTCTTCATGGGGGCTTCAAATCCCTCCCATGCCTTAGGCTTTGCCTACCAGTTGTGGGTGGGCCAACTTGGTTGCTTCCACTATATCAGCTATTGCTGCAAGTAATGACTGTGAATAAATTGTCAAAATTTGCTTGAGATAGTGCTTGCAGTTCTGGAGGGACTTGTTTAATTTTTGTTTCTTATAGACTTTGCAGGGGGATTTGGTCAACCAGTTAAAACCAAGTTTTTTAAACTACCCCCCCCCCCCATACAGCCCTGACATGAACCTAACATAACATTGTCCAACATAAACCCATGTATATGCTAATTGTGTATTTCAACAATTTAATGTTTTCGAATATTATCATGATTTTATGGTCCATTGTCTTGTTTGTTTTTTAAATGCTTTTTCCTTTTAATTTGTTTTCAGTAATGTTTGCTAACTGGCTTGAGTGCTATTTTTTAAGTGGAAATATGAGATGAAAGTATTATAAAAATCCTTAGAGTAAAATGTAAGAAAAAAAAGTTAAAGTGCTCAAGGAAGCCAAAATGAATATTTTGTTAATATAACAAAAATATTATATTACAGCCTAAAAACAATGTTGAGCTAATGTAAATGTCTCTGAAGTAAACACAATAAATTACTGCTACTCACCTTTACACAGGAGTAAATAACTGAAACAAACACTACGGTGGTCAGGATCACAAAACAGGTCAGGTAAAATGCCAGCATAAACACAGAGCTGAAACCAGAAAACACAGGTATTTGAGACATGCATTATGAGTGAGTAACAGTATAGTAAGTGGCATTGACAGATGCAGGAGGAGATGATACAAAATCACTGAGAGCATTGTATAATTCCTTTCAAATACAGGTTGGGAATCTGTTTTCCAAAATGTTTGGGACCAGAAGTGTTTTAGACTTTTTTTTTTCAGATTTGAGAACATTTGCATATACATAAACAGATATTTTGGAGATGGGACCCACGTCTAAACATGAAATTCATTGATGCTTCATATATACCTTGTACAAATAGCTTGAAGGTAATTTTATACACAATATTTTAAATAATTTGGGCATGACACAACATGTGTGAACACAGAGCCATAAGAAAGCTAAGCTATCACTATTTCAGTTCCCCACATGGTCAGCTTTGGATTTTGGAACATTTGGATTTCTGAATAAGGGATGCTCAATCAGCTTTAGAATAAGAAATTTTTCATAACATATCACAATTAAGAAAACCAGTTTCAATGTGAAGAAAAAATCACAAACTTGGAAAATGGTTACAGCTACACTGAACCTGGCTAACATTTTGGGTTGGATTGGTGACCTCCAATTCCATATGACTGATGACTTTAGTACCAGAGCTCTGTTATGGTATTGATGGGGATACCTCTCTGACAGGTATTACTTGAAACCATGTAGATGTATCTTGTACAATGAACTTCTCCTAAGATGGAAGAATTTAAAGTGACTGTTTGTTTACTGATGGGTCTGTGGACCATAATAAATGTTGTTGTTATATTGTTATTGATGGTGATTTGATATAAACTAGTTTTTACTGAAGAAAAACAGAAGATATATCTTCAATAGGAAACACTGTTTTGCAGGAGTGATAACTTGGAGAGTGTAAAATATTTGACTATAACATCAGATCAATCCTAAAGTTAATAATCAGCTAAACTATATACTGGGATAGCAACTTAATGAACTTGATAATGAAAGAAATTAATAATCCAGCGAAGGACTCAATTCACACTTCTTGCAATCTGTATACTGCCTTTTATTCCAAAATTCAGAATCAAATTTTCTTTCCCGTTGGTTCTGCTTAAAATGATCTAACATCTTGTACATGTTGCAATAATAATAGTTACATTCAGTATCTGCCAAGCAATGAAAACACTGAGAATAGGTAAAAACAAAAGAAAACAAAAACATAATAAAATTTGATGACTTATTTCGCACAAATGTCTGCTAATCCAAACCATTCTCACTACTCCCTCAGTTGACACTTTTTTTGGATAATTAGCTTCCCACACATGAGAGAAAGAACATAATGATATTGCTAGAGATACCAGGACTCAGGGGCCCTATTTCGTAAAGACAGGGAGTATGATGTTGAAAACATTTTGTTCTGACAAAAAAAAGAGGGTAGGAGAAAAAAAGGAGGAAACATACTGAAGTATTTACAAGAGTCACATCTGTATAAGTGACACACCATTCAGCAATTATTTGGTTGAATGGATTTACTCTAAGTGGGGTCAACTAAGAGGATTCCAGACAAAGTGTACCACCAGCCAACCAGTTGTGACTTCTTTCAGCAAACTCCATTCCATTTCCTCCCTTCCTCTTCATTCCCATTTCTTCTGTTCCACACACAGTATTTTTAATGTCCCCAGGCTGCCCTTTCCTTGTTATTCTCCCCTCCTAACTTTGGGGTCCCCCCAGGCATGCTGTGTTTCATAATATTCTGGTATCTTGGACATCATAATGAAACACCTAAGTTTGCTATTTTGTATTTGCATCATATTTGCATTATAACTAACAAGGGTTATGTTTTATCCAAAATAAAAGCAGTTTTTTTTCAATAGCGGTCTTTTTAACATTGTAGCTTTGTACCATTTGTAGCTTTTCATATTTGCAGTTTTTTTTGTCTTTGTAGCATTCTAACAGTGTATAAACATTTAATATATTTTGGATACTAAAGTTGAAAAGCCCTCAATAAAAATGACATATATATGCAGTTCTTTCACACATTCCCTATTCTTAACCATTAAGTTTGGTGCTCTGTTTTGATTGAGAACGCTGACATCCTAGTGCAATTTCTTTTAGTGCTTTTGAATGGCTTTTTGTGCTTCATATCTGCAAATTAGAGTGTCTTGAAAGTCTATTGGAAGACTCTAATCCTTTTCTTACCATTTGCTTTTTATTCCCCAAAGAAATCTTACCCAGTCACACATTAAAAATAAAAATGTCAAAGCGAGTTGTGAAAAAAGGGTATGTGATGGACAAATCCGAGGTCATATTTGGATTTAGAATGCCAAGCTCCTATAAAACCATCATTTATAATTTTTAAAAAAAGTTTTATGACCCTCTGTTTTGCAGGTCTGTGTGATCTTTCCCAGGGTTGAATATAATGCCTTAGCTCAGATGAAAAAGTCTAACAAAATATTATATGAAGAAAATCTAGAGTATTGGAACATTTAAATGAGTATTTAATGCCTATGATCAAAACAAATACCAGATAATCTCAAGCCAGTGAACAGTGATGTCCTCCACCTTCCTCAAAACCTCAGAAACTATATTTCACATGAAAAATTATCGGTTGGACATCTGAATTTTCACACCAAGAACTACAATGTCTTGCTTTCCCTGAGGGTCAAATTGCCAACGCATAATCAGATCTCTGGCTGCGTATTTATTTTTGCTTTCAACAGCCACATAATGGAAGAAATATCTGAGGAAACAAAATCAGGAGGGGATACCTTACATTTTCTCCTGTAGCATTTCTCCCTGTTTAAACTGTCTCTATTAGCAAGAAGTCACCACTTTCCCTGAAGGGGCAAAGCCAACTTCAGATGGGAGGAGAATCTGATCAAACACCACATCTCTCAGCACTGTTTTCCCACTTCTAATTGGTGTGATTGCATTGAATGGAGAGAGAAAAATCAAGCCAGTCTAAAGGCCCTTCCACACAGCCCTATATCCCAGAATATCAAGGCAGGAAATGCCACAATATCTGCTTTGAACTGGGTTATCTGAGTCCACACTGCCATATATTACAGTTCAAAGCAGATAATGTGGGATTTTATTAAGCTGTGTGGAAGGGGCCTAGAGGCCCTTTCACACCACACTATAATTCCACTTTAACTTTCATGGCAACATCATATGAAATACTGAGAATTGCAGTTTGTTGAGGCAGCAGCTATGAATTCTTGCTGAAACACCTTATACTTACACTACAAATCCTAGGATTCAAGAGGATGTTGCCATGACAGTTTAAAGTGGAATCACAGCTAGAACTGTGCAGTGAGAAAGGGTTTTCAATTGCTTCAAGATAAGATTTCATGGCTCTTTTTCAATAACTGAAGTTTATGGCAACATGCAGGTGATGTCATCTTCCACACACAAACCTTCTATATTTTCCTATTATATCCCTTTTTTGGTTTCTTTTTGCAAAATAAAACTTCTAATAGTAAAAGACGGACTAAGGGTGCATCTACACCACTTTAGCTCTGAATACTTTTTAAATCAGTTGTAAGGATTTGAACTGTTTGTTTTTAATACCATTAATATTTAATTCTATTTTAGTATTTGTATACTTTTAGGTTTAAAATTGTATTGTACTGGTTTTATTGTAGGCCACTTTGGGTATCTGTTGTAGACAGAAAAAGCAGGGTATAAATAAACATAACAACAATAACAACAGCCATGGCTCAATGCTATAGAATCATGGGAGTTGTAGTTTAACAAGGTCTTCAGCCTTCTCTGCCAAAGAGCGCTTGTGCCTCACCAAACTACAAATCTCAGATTTTCAGAGCATTGAGTCATCATGATGGTTAATTTATGTCAAACTGCATTAATTCCGTAATATAGATACACACTAATTGGACAATGCCTTTAGAACAATAGCATTATGATTGGATGCACTGTTGTAACGGAGCCTCCAGCATCTGGTTTATTTTGGGCCTAAGGTGAGAGAATGACTTTCATACCAATTTAAATCTGTAACTTAATTATCTCCTTTTGAGTATAACTGACAAGGTCATTCATTCTAGGACTTATCATGGTCACAAAAAAAGTTGATTAAGCATATTTGTCTACTCGTCAGTTATTGATTCGCAAGCTTCCTCCATCAAAAACACAACAAAACAATAAGGAGGGTATAGAGGCATGGGACACTGTCCATCTTTGTCTTATGAAACACCAAAATTAAGACCTCTTAATCCAGACAGAGGCATCACTATCTTCTCTTATTACATTACACACATGTTCTCCGGTCACTTCCCTTCAGGCTGCTTTGGTGGGCTTTTTATATGAATTTTCAATTTCCCGAAGTTTTCTGGGTCAGGCATGCTTTGTGTATTGGAATCTGCAGATTACCAAATAGATATGGTGTATTTGTTTGAGGACTCGACTGTGACTCTGGATACCAGGGTTCACATTCCCACTTGGTCATGACACCCACTAGGTGACCTTAGGTGATTCCCACTCTCTCAGTCTCAGAGGAAGGCAATGGCAAACCTCTTCTGAAAAAACCTTGCAAAGAGAACCCTTAGGATTGTCGTAAGTCAGAAATGTCTTGAAGGCACACAACAGCAATAAAGATTATCAAATAGATATACGTGCATCCCATAAAATGTAGATATGCTTTAGACAAACAGTTCCCAACTTTTGGCTCTCCAACTGTTTTAGATGGCAATTCCCTATGTAAAGAATTCTGGGAGCAGAAACACAAAACACTTAGAGACTTCAAAAATTGGAAGAATTGTGCAAGCACTAATGTATAGATTTTTGTAAAATACATGGCCAAAGGGATGGATTCCAACAGTACAAAACAAACAGAAATGAAGCCAGAGAAGACACAGAGTTGGGGAAAGATGAAATTCCACAGTCATACATCTGCTGGGTAAACTTCTGTATCCTCATTCTATATATATAAAAAAAGAGTTGAATGGCACAACTGTGTTGACCGGACACATTCCCCACTGAAGAACTGAGTACCAGTAACACTTTAAATGGAGAAAGTGAAGTCAGGTTGTAACAGTGACAGGGCAAAAGTACAAAAGGCTTTGTTGCAACAGTGCTGGGAATTTTGTGATGATTTTGATTTCTCTCTCCCATTGTGTATCAGATACACAATATACATGGATTTGTAGTTGTGTACCTTCAAATTGATTCTGACTTAAGATAACCTTGCCACAGTGGTTATGGGCCCCCTGGTGGCACAATGGGTTAAACCGCTGAGTTGCTGAACTTGCTGACTGAAAGGCTAACGGTTCAAATCTGGAGAGCAGGTTGAGCTCCCACTGTTAGGCCCAGCTTCTGCCAACCTAGAAGTTCGAAAATGTGCAAATGTGAGTAGATCACTAGGTACTGCTTCTGTGGAAAGGTAACAGTACTCTATGCAGTCACATGATCTAGGTGGTGTCAATGGAAAATGCTGGTTCTTCAGCTTAGAAATTGAGATGATGAGCACCACCCCCAGAGTTGGACACAACTACACTTAATGTTAAGGGGAAAACCTTTATATGTAAATGTGTGTAAATTAATCTTTTAAGCTTTAAATGGAATTCACAGCATCCAGTATGTTCAAAATTTACTACATCCCGTAGACTTAATGTCAGGGGAAAACCTTTACCTTTTACCATAGTTGTTTCTGGAAAAGATTTGTTCAGAGAAGGGTTGCACATGCCCTTCTGTGACACTAACAGAGTATGACTTGTCCATGGTCATCAAGTGGATTTCTATGGCCATTTAGAGATTTCAACCCTGATTTCATATAAATTAACACTCAAACCATTACACTACATTGGCTCTCTCTACATGGACTGCCCAGAGTAAAGCTCTCATGTATTTTATACCCTAACCCTAACATCATTGTAATGCCTCGTTGTAGAACTGATTTGAAAAACCATGTAGCATTATTATTATTATTATTATTATTATTATTTAGAGAAAAAACAAAAAACAAAAATACAGGTTCCCTTCTTTCCCCACAGCTGAAATTCATCCATAATTCAACAGCAATGATTACGATGCTCGGTAACATTAAGGCTAACCACATGAAAGCCAGCTGGGTTTCATGCTCTTTCCTGACTACAAAGAGCACTTCCACTTGCTAATTTATTCACTAGGCTTTTGCGGCAATCCTGCTGATTATAATAAAATGATCACTGCAATTTTGCTGAGAGTTTTTACTTTAGAAGCTCTTAGTGTATTTTATCAGTAATTCACATGCAGGTACAGTAAAGAAATACACATCTTCCCATATAATCTTAGAGGCACCTGCCTTGTTCAGACATGGTTCAACACACCATGTTTTTTAAATTTCAGTTGAATAAGAACCTTTAGACTTCACACCCTGCCCTCTCATCACTTCAGTACATTTTGGGATGATATATGGACTGGGAAAGTATGATTTGAGAGAGCTACTTAGAAAACAGAACAACAAACCTAACACCTTCTTCAAAGCAGATCACAGGAGGAAAAGAGGGAACAACCTTTGTTCATTTTATGAACTGAGATCACTACATTTGAACAAGGTCATAATATTCTCCACAGGAATGTGGATTTCAGAGTATAATTTTCTTTATACTTTTTGAGAGCTGAATATCTCTTTCTCTATATACACACTTATCCTAAGGCCTAAAACTGTTGTGTTCTGGAAATGAATGTCAGGGATCACTAACAGGATTGTCAGTATCCTCAACAAACTACAGTTCCTAAAGCGACCCAGTGGACCGTGTAGTCCATTACTGATGTAAACATTGCATGACTACAATGTACAGTTTTAGACAGGATTTATCTGGGTCAAAGAGTTTTCAAAGGTTTCCCCTGAAGTCTCATACTTAATGGCTTTCATCTTCAAACCAGTAGAAACAAAAGCAAAAAAAACCAAAAAAAAAAAAAAACCAACAGCACCCTACTAATGGCATTTAGAGGCAGGTTTTGAGTTGGGTTTTTTTAAAAAAAAATTGGCCTTAAATGCTATGCCCTAGACCTGGGTCAATCCCAAATCCATTTTCTGGGCACCCAAGATTAGCAGAGAATAACACAAGAAAACATCTTTTTTGGGAGAGGATCTTTCCTAGGCAGGGAGCCCAGGGGCAGCCACTGAAAAAGAAGGCCTTCTCTCGCGTTTCCACCAACTGCATTTGCAATGGTGCTGGGACTGAGAGAAGGGACTCTCCTTAGGATCTCAGCTTCTGGTCGGATTTGTACAGAGAAATATGATCTTCCAAACAGAGTGGATCTAGACTATACTGTGAACGTGTCCGGAAACAAACTGGCAGCAAGTGGAACTGTTGCAGCAAGGGAGTTTTCAATTTATTCAGTGGTAGTTTTATTTCTAAATTTGGTATATCTGCAAATGAGATCTTCAGTTTTCTTCATAGTGTTTTTCCTTTTACATTTTTATCTTCTTAATTTTTGACTTTTTAAAATACTTCTAATGTTTGCCTTGCATGCATCCCATACAGTAGCATATGGCACTTTTCTTACTAGGACACATTTACCAAAATGGTAAGTGATCTGAGGCTACAGATCACTAGAGAAAATTACAATATATTATTCCGGAATAATATGTAAATCTTCCCAATCCAGCTGCCTATGCTTTTCCATATCCATTACCCTCCAGGATGAAAATATCTCTTCCTATTCTTGTTTCCCGTTCCTGTGTATCAATGCACCCGCTGAGCTATTTAGCTTTCTGTCTATGGCAGCATTAGTATCATAACAAGATCACTTTCACAAATATAATTTATTTTTGTTTAATAGCTTTCTAATGAATTGTTTCTGTCTATAGTTTGCTATCATTAGCTCTTTACCTGCAAGGCATCCTTAAAAAAGCATAAACCTGTCCTCTGAGCCAGCATGAATGTCCTCCTAGACTGGGCATGGATTTGCAACAAGATCACAACCCCACTTGCCTTAGAGGACTCGCTAGCACAGTCCAAAAATCTGGGATGTGAAAGGCATTTTAAACTTGGGAGATGGGTCTCCTGAGAAAGAACAATATCTGCATGCAAAGGATTTGCCACTTTTAGAATGTGCTATCTCTTATTTATTGAACATGCACATTTAGCATTTATGGATAGTATTTTAGTGCAAAGATGGTATAATGCCTTACTGCCATTAGTGTTGTGAGAAAACCTATTCTGTTGTCTTTGCTCCTAAGTTAGATGGAGACCCAAAGCGGAGTTATGGACACATACATAAATTGTAATAACAAAATGCATATCTCATGAAAACAACATATCTCATGAAAACCTTTCATTCATATTTTTAAAAATATATGATTTTTTGCTTATTTCACAGAGACTGAGATGTTTCTCATTACATTGGCGCAACAGCTACACATTGCAGCCAATACACGAACATGTCATGACACACAGTTTGGAAAGCTCTGTTCGAGATGGTGTGTCTTTCAGCTGGAAACTCTACGTTTTGCGTTCGTGGGTTTTAACTAATAAAGACAAAATATATGGTGAATGAAGGGTGGAAGCAGGATATTCTATCACACTGACACACTTTATTATTATTATTATTATTAACTTTATTTGTACCCCGCTAGCATCTCCCGAAGGACTCGATGCGGCTTACATGGGCTGAAGCCTCAGAACACAATACAGTAAAAACATAACACGACAATAGTAAACAAGCAAATCAAATAGTTAAGCAAATAACAACGACAATAACAATACATTATGACACTTTAAAACTGGGCCGGCCAACGCCATGGGGTACAGGGTTAAAAGTGCTGGGGTGGCAGGAGGAACATAGGAGTAAAATAGTGCGGTGTGCAGTTATGTTAATTGTACTAAAGTGCTTCTAGGACTTGAGTGGGGGATTCCTAATCTGAGAAGGCACATCGGAACAGCCACGTTTTTAGGTTCTTTCTGAAAGCTGCTAAAGAAGGGGCCTGGCGAAGATCTTCCATCCAACTTATCTTGTTTTTACTGCCACAGTACACTAAGATCTTAAAAAGGTAACCCCAATGGCATCTGATTCCTGCCATTATCAGAAGTAAGGTCAGTGAATGAATCTCTTTTAATTTAGCCATGGTGTCATGGAAGATGCCTTGCAAAAGGAGCACTGTGGTGCTTCTGAACAATAAGGAGGGGGGTTTACGGAGGCTGACTATAACCTGTCTTTGGCGTGGGGTATCTGGCACTATACCTCTTGCCATGTCATATTTTTCCCAGTTTAGGACCAAACGTCTTAATCATTCTCTCAAAATTGCCATCTCGATTGATTCTAATTTGCAGGAAAAACACGAGATATAACTACAGTGTATTGTCGAAGGCTTTCATGGCTGGAATCACTAGGTTGTGGGTTTTTTCGGGCTATAGAGCCATGTTCTAGAGGCATTTAACTACAGTACTAAAATGCAAACTGAGACCATTGACTTGGAAGAAAGAAATAATGGGCAGAATGAAGATTTCGCATGGTGCCAAAATTGTTGAGTATAAACTGAAGATTAGAAAATATTTCATACAGTCAGTTCATTACTACTTTAATTAGATTTATCCTGTTTCTAATTTTGGCACCATGCGAAATCTTCATTCTGCCCATTACTTCTTTCTTCCAAGTCAATGGTCTCAGTTTGCTTTTCAGTACTGTAGTTATATCTCGTGTTTTTCCTGCAAATTATAGTTTTTACCATACTTCATTCCATACTTGACTTAAGCATGAAGAGACAGAAGTGAATCTCCTACACCAAGGCTACTAAAAGTGATGGTCTATTGACCAATTCTGGCTTGAGAACTAACAATATGCAGAGGATTTCTGTTTGTTTATTTATGCAACACATTTATATCCCGCCCTTCTCAACCCTGAAGGGGACTCAGGGCAGCCTGAGGGGGAAAAAACAGCTATAGCCAATGGACACATATACAAGGTGAGGCAGCATAACTTCCTTTTTTCAAAATTTAATAAAACCTATTGTATGAATCAGAATTTTAATTTTTTTATAATGTAGGTGCATACTTAAAGTTTTGTTTTATGTAGTTTTGAAGGAAACGGCAATACACATGTGGTTTGTCTGCTCATTAGACACCTTTGGTTTGATGTCTCAGACTTACATTACTGTTAGATCCTTTACTTTCTGTTAACAACTGAGGAAACAATCATTCTTGTTTACACACATATTTAATTCCATTGCTTCTTACACTGGCACAAACTAAAATTGCTAAATACTGGAGGGATAGGAAAAAACATTTTTCTTAGGTTTTGAGCAAATAGTCTCTGGTCCATGGTGGTTTTTAAGGAAAATGACTCATCACTTAAGCATAGCTAATGGAGACAACAACAGAGAGAAGAAATGTCTCCTTCTATTTCTTAATTTGACTAAAAGAAATACCAAAATGACTCTTCTAGAAGAAAAAATATTGCTCTATTATCGTAATAATTTTTTTCATTATGCCTTGCTTGTTGAAATGAAAATACATTTACTACTGAATTGAATACTCTGCCTGTTGGGTGTTACATGGATTGTATAATTTTGCTTCTTCCTTTTTCTGTTTGTATTTTTAATTAAAGAAGGAAAGAAAGAAACTATTCTTGAGACATGGCAGAACAGAGTGGAAAGGCCCGTCCACAAATAGAAATACAAACAGCAGGACTTTCACACTGGTTTTGACCTTTCCACAAATGGAATGAACCACTTTGGGAACTGATCCCAATTCTTGTTTAAGCCTTTATTTAGATCCAGGTGTAGGGCCTAATGACTGCTTATGAAAGGACTTGAAAAGCGGTTTAAATAGGGCTTTTTAAGCAGGATGAGAACATCTGAAACAAAAAACTTCCAGTTTGGTTTTCACATATTAAAGCATTTAATCTGTGGAATTTAGATTTTATAGTCCACTCTGCCCTTCTCATTGTGCTGAATACCAAATGAACAGAAGTTGAGGTCTAGAGAGGATAACCACACAAAAAGGCTTCTGTGGTTTTTTGAGGGAAGGGAATAGTATTACTTGAGAACAATAGGTCTGGGCAGAAAGCTTCCAGGACATGTATGGTGAAACCGATTTCTTTACAACTCTGAAGTTGATTCACCCACTTTTGGGCACTTTAATTTCAATTAATATCCTATCAAGCTGATTAGTAAGATATAATATACCCTTTTTGCTTTCAAAAATTCTAGTAATTGAGCAAAAAGGCACTGGGATGATCGACAATCCACAGACAAAGCATATTATCCTTTTAAAGTGATGCCTTTATTGAAATTATGAATAAATTAAGCAACATTATATATGTAAAACACATTAGTCCATATGCTTTTATTGTTCACTCTATGAACAGAATTATTTTGATCCTCCAGTTAAATACCATATAATGCCAATGCTGACTGGCCCTGGCTTGAATAAAATGATAACTCCTCCAGATAGGACAAAAGTTTCAGATTTTCTTGTATTTCTTGCTCTAAATCCATGGGGTTACCATAACTCAATAGGTGACTTTAAGACATGCAGGCAAACACACATTCTAATAATTATACAATACAATTAGTGATGTATTATCTAGTGGGAAAATTGTATGTTTATACACACCTACCTCTAGTTCAGGCATGGACAACTTTGGCCCTCCAAGTGTTTTAGACTCCAGCTCCCACAATTCCTAACAGCCTACTGAAAGGCCGAAGTTTGCCCATGTCTGCTCTAGATGCAGGTTTGCTTTTATTAGTAGATTTACAACTTTAAAAGAAGAGCAATATATTTATCCATTTTATTTTCCTGAAAGCAGAACCATAATTATAAAACAAGTGCCTATTTTATCCTGAGGTAAGAAACCGTGGAAACAATTCCAGACCTTGAGAAATCGAAATAAAATCATAATAAATAAATAAATGGAAAGTATTGAATTTGAGTAACTACGGTTATAGTTCAGTTCATGCTGTTTTTATTATGATTCCCCATGATAATCACATTCATAGAATCATAGAATCAAAGAGTTGGAAGAGACCTCATGGGCCATCCAGTCCAACCCCCTGCCAAGAAGCAGGAATATTGCATTCAAATCACCCCTGACAGATGGCCATCCAGCCTCTGTTTAAAAGCTTCGAAAGAAGGAGCCTCCACCACATTCCCCTGACTATTCATGTTACCCTAACTATCTTTCCATACTAAACATACGTAACTTTCTGCTCCCATACTAAAATCTGAAATCAAAATCCCAGGTTTTACAAAGCAGGATACTAAATTAGAACAATAAAAATGTGTGCCTGACATTTACAGAACATTAACAAAAATTATTTGTTTTACATTAGGATAGTGAAACCAGAGAAGATACAATAAAGGGAAGCTGAATCATGTAAGAAATTTACAACTGTCAACTCACTGTGGCACAATTGTGATTTGAACGAAGCAGATAAAGAGGAAGACTAGGGAGGCACATGCCACATATGCACCAAATCGATCATCCACCTGTTTGGAGTACTGCAAGGAAAAAGGCCATTTGTTAGACATTGAATTCTAAACCTGAAGTCACTTATTCACTAGAGTAAACAACCAAAAGCCTTCAGATATGGCTGGATTTCCATTTCCATTAGTCTCAGTAAGACAGGCTAATCATTTGGACAGCTGACATTTACGCATTTCTTAACTGATCTGGCTTTTGCTATTCATTGTGCTCTACGGCTAGATCTACACTGCCATATAATGTAGTTTCAGAATGCATATTAACTGCATTGAACTGGATTGTATGGCAGTGTAGACTCAGATAATGCAGTACAATGCAGTTAATCTGTATTCTGAAACTGCATTATATGGCATTGTAGATCCAGACTAAGTGCCCTTCCACACAGCCATATAACCCAGAATATCAAGGCAGATAATCCACAATATCTGCTTTGAACTGGATTCCCATTTCACTATCAGGAATGAGGAGAAAAGAAATGCCATTTCAGAGAAGGCAGTGTAAATGTGATGTGGGAATGGGTTGGTGGGAATTTTTATCCACATGTTTTCTCAGAGATTGAATTTTAAATAGGATTAACACAGGTTTAAAGTCATGTCCAGCTGAAATGTCAAGTTCTTCCTCTAAACTAACTGATCTCTGTATAGGCACATTTTAATCAGAACATTACCTTCTTCTCCAAGTCAAGTTCCCTAAATGTTAAGAGAAACTTCCTGACATGTTCAGAACGTAAGCGATCAATGCTTCTGGCATCAATTGCTCGGCCCAGGAACTCATCCACCTCATCTTCTGGATTCATGTTTTCCTGAATATTCCTAAAACAACAACATAAAGCAGAAACCAGTTAAGTAGGGGACTTAAACAAACAGGGCCCTCACTAATTTATCATCAAAAAATGAATTAGATTGGTCTGGATTTTACTAAGAGTGTGGAGGAAGAATCCTACTGTTCTTTTGAAACCATTTCTTTCTGCATTGATGTTAATAGGACATTAACTTCTCCAACTTTCAGCAATTCTTTATCATCCTTTACATAATATAGACAGCAAATGGATAATTCAGTGATTATTTACACTTCCATAAACAATATGAAATAATTTTACTTTGTGAACCTCAATGCCACCCCATACTTACAAGATGCTAGTTTGGCAGTCTACATAAGGGGTGTAGAGGGGAGGCCTGCCGACATTTTGAGGTGTCCAATCTCCCCAAGATCTCCCCATATTAAACGATTTATTACCCCAAAATGTCTTCTGGGACATGGGAGCCATTTCTCCACGTGTTGACCCCTGCCAACTTTTCTAGGTCTTTGCAAAAGTTCATTGCCTTAAAATGGTGCAGAAGTTCTTGAAAATTAGGCAAAATGTCCCCTACCCATCCAAAGAGCTTAGTGAAGGCCACTGGAGGCAATTTACTTTTGTAAAAATATTTTTTTCAGGGTGAGTGTGGCAGAGGATAACCCTTCAAAGTTACTTGGGCGCAGCGCAATGCCGTTCCCTCACCCCCATATTTCTCCAAAGCATTCCTGATAGTGAAATGGGAATTCCCTATGCAAAAGATAAATGTACAGGTTGAGTATCCCTTTTCTGAAATGCTTGGAATCAGAGGTGTTTTAGATTTCAGATTTATTTTTTATTTTTTTTGGCTATTGGAATACCTGGATTTGCATATATATTCATGTGTCATATATCTTAAAACACCAAGCCTTTAACATAACTTGTGCAATATTTTAAATACTTTTGCGCATAAACAAAGTTTGTGTGCATCAGCACATCAGGAAGCAAAGGCCACTCATGTAAACAATTTTGAATTTTGGAGTATTTTGAATTTCAGAATTCCAGATACAGAATGCTCTGTCTGGGTACTATTTCACTGTGAGTTGCATAGTGTCAAAGATTTGAGTTGGGTTTAATAAAATTAATGTTCTCAGATTCCGTAATGAATGAATGTCTAAAGAATGTAAGCGAAGAGCTCCACAAATTTAAATTATCTGTGTGTGCAATGCCTTTCCCAAGGAAATGTGGGCAGAGGGTAGTTTATATAGCCCTCTTTGACTTGGAATGCATCCAAACAGCACCTACAGTGCGTGCCTTCCCGCGTTTTCCTCTGGGACGTCCAAATGACGCTTCAGAGAAAAGCTACTGCATTTGCCACAAAGCAGGAAAACCCTGCTTTGTGCCAAGGTAATTTGGATGCTAGAAAAACCCAGGTCTTTCAGAAGATCTGTGTCTTTCCCGGTGCAGGGACTGTGTAGATGGGACTGGGGATAATGCTGTGTGCCCATCCGGTGTCCATCTGCACAGCTGTCTCAAGTTTCTTCGGCTCTTAGAGCCCAAGAAAGCCAAGACAGCCCCCCACCCCCTCCCCAAAACCATCCAGAAAAGCCTTAAAAATAAAAAAACCTAATTTGGATGCCATTAGACTGCTGCTGAAGTTCTCCTGGTATGAAGGAATGACACGACAGGAGAAGGGGTGGGGGCAGGAGAATTCCGGCACTATGCTAATGGTGCCAGGGTATGTTCTTTTATTTTAAAAGGTTTTTTGGGGGGGAGGTATGTCTCACTGTCAAGATACCCAGCCCGAAAAGTGCGCATTTCCCAGGTTGGTGTGCGGACTACAGTCAACCCCGATCCGGGTTCCAGGCAGCGGTAAAGTCCATGCCAACCCGAGTTTTTAAAACCCGGGTCAGCATGAACATGCAACTGTTAGCTGACATTTATTAAAACGCCATATTGTTTGTCTTAAATTTGTGAAATAAAAATCAAATTATTTTGGAGGTTTCTCAAAGGAGAGTTTCTCTCTATGTCTCACAGACATGTTTTTTAATGCTTTCCTTCTTTCTCCAAGGGCGGTTCCAGGCAGCAGTAACCCCAACATTCAATCTAACATGCTTATCTAACCCATCTTTAGTATTCATACATCTGAATAAAATATATTTTGTCATTATGACATCTCTAAGGTGACACTATCGCAGGGTTTTACTGGCAAGATTTGTTCAGAAGAGATGTGCCCTTGGCTTCCTCAGGGTTTGAGAAAGTATGACTTGAGAATGGTCACCCAGTGGATTTCCATGGTTGAAGCCAGGTCTCCAAAGTCACAGTCCACCACTAAAAACCATGATTTAAAGCTGGTTCTCTTAAATATATTCACAGAGAAGTAATTAAGTCCCAGAAGTAATTAAGGCATTTTTTTCTGGTAAAGAAGTTACCTACATATAATGGACAAATGTGATAATTAGTAAAATTTAGTTTCCATCTTAAAATACAGTACTTCAGGAGGTATATGGGTTACTTAGGTATAGGTAGGAGTGACAAATTTGTACAATAATTATTTTCTTCATCTCACTTTTTATTTCAAACATTTCCAGATATCTGCCCACTCTTCAATTTGTCATGCTGACACTCGAGATGCTTTCTAAATGAACAACGCTTGAAAAACATAACTCACTAAAGCTGCATAAACAATCAAGAGATAAAGTCAAAGAGGAGGCAGTAGGATTGGAGGCTCCTCAGCCTAAGATACAAACTATATAAGTTTGCATTGTATCTCAGTGCCAAATAAAATTTTAATGTGAAAGGGAATTCATGCAAGTAGTATTAAAAATGACAATGGATTTTCTGTATTTTGAAGACAAACTTTAGAGATTTCACACTACATTTTTAAAATAAAAATAAAAATTGTACTTACTTATTATTCGGATCTTCAAAACCCTGAAAAGAATATTGGAGAGAAGACAAATTAACCAGCATCATGACTTTGAGAATAAATAATTTTGACGCATTACAGTTAATATAAAAACATTTATGGGGCATTCAATTAGCAACACCATACTAGAACCTGTTGTCCCATCAGAATACAAATTTGTCAATTATATACAGTCCAGAGCACATATATGTTTCAAAAATGTAAAAATAAAGAGATCAAAGTTCATTTCCCAAACTGACTTGTCATACAACCTCAGCATTAAAGCATTTATTTTAATGTTGTTTGTACCTACCAGCTAATGGGCACCTAGAGATAGATGATAGATGGATATAAGTAAGTACCCTGGAAAAATGTGAAGTGATAATAGTGATTCCTTGATATACAATGGGGTTGGTTTTAGAACCCCCCTGTTTATACCAAAATCCATGAATGCAAAAATTCTATTATACACAGTGGTGTAGTAAGATGGCATCCCTTGTATAAAAATGGAAAATCAAGCTTTACTTCTTTGAATTCTTTGCATGAATCCTTGGATGCAGAATCTGTGGATATGGAGGGCTGACTATATCAGCATATGACACCCACGATTTTACTAAGTGCCTTCAGATATCTCTATGGCCTTGGGGGAGTGCATAACTTAACATTCATTCACTTATGTGCGTGCGTGCAAATATTTGCCAATATAGATGAGGTCATGGCATTCTTCAGAGTAGGCCCTAGACTCAGGTCCATGAGGAATGACAGAGGGTGTGTTGCAACTGCAATAACTCCCCTTGAGCTGTGATGCTTGCCCTGTGCTGTACCCCATAAACTAGCATGTCCCATCATCATTATTGAAAATTCAACGCAACCTGGCCATGTTAAAAGATACTTTCCAGTGTTTTTGTTCCTCAACTGATTTTATGTCAACTTCAACTTGTGGCAACCTTATGAATGAGAGGCATTTGAGAGCTCTGGTCATTCTCAGCCCTGCTCAGGTCTTGCAGACATAGGGCAGTGGCTTCCATGATTGAATCAATCCACCTGTATTGCGATGTTCCTCTTTTCCTACTGCTTTCCACTGCCAAACATCACAATCTTTTTAGTGTGTTGTGTCATGATAAGTCCAAAGTATGACAATTTCAATTTAGTCATTTTGGCTTCTAGTAAGAGTTCAGGCCTGACTTGTTCTTTCTGATAATGGGATGATCTAGTCTTTATAAAAGGATTAAGTAGCAGGACATGAACAAAACTCTGATTTTAAAATAAAAATAAAATAAAGTCGTGATTATATTGACATGAAGGTGAATGTGGCACTGTGTAAAGGGCAGGCAAAACCCCGCTCTCGGTAAATCATTGTAAGCACATCTTCCAATTAAATGAAACATTTGTTTATTTATTATGTAGTATATTCAGACCTTGTCACTCAAAATATGAGGCAATTTACAGTCAAAGTGAGCAAACATGATGATAAAATAATGAAAATGTCATCCCAAAATAGGTAAAACTGTATTAGAATATTTAAGATGGACATTTGATGCACTTAGCAAATAAACACTCATGTCATACTCAGCTAATGAAGGCACTCTATTTCTTTAATTCAGGGCAGCTATGTACACTCATGACTCATTCATTTCTACAGGGTTGAACTATGGAACCATATACTTGATTTGCGGCCATTTCATGACAGCCTTGATAAACCTTCTTTCAAAATTTCATGTTACCAATCATGGGTGAATTGGGGTGGCAAGCTGAGGATAGAGTCATCAGCAAAGATGATCAATTAAAGGTGCAATTCAGAAATATATTGCCCATGAATTATAAGTATATCACTTTTGGAGAAATCTCTGTGTTTAATTTAACTATATTCAACTCTTGGAAATATTCTGAGTCGTTAAACTACAGCAAAAGTTGATGCTCTGTGCGTTTATAGTCAATTAGGTAGGTTTCTTGTGTTTCAAGACATACTATTTTCATTTTTTATTTTAAATCCTTTGAAATCAGTTCTATGACATCTTTACAGTAGGGTTCCTTGTGAAACTGAAGGGCATTAAACATGTCCCATATAAGATTAGCAAATACAAATCAAAGTAGCTCATAACATATTCAAAACAAAATGTATACACGCAGAGTTTAGAGATTAAACAATCAAAAGCAAAAACCAATTAAACATAAACCAATTACACCAACACACACACCAGCACCTTGTTTAAGTGGGCATATATAAATCATCAATGGCCCATCAAAACAGAAAAGTCCCTCTCTTCTAAAATAAAGTAGATATTTATTTACTTGATTTTTTTATCCTATCTTTCTCTCAATATAGGGACTCAATGTAGCTAAAGGCAATTAGGACATGATACATATCAAAACAGAGCAAATGCATGATGATATAAATATGGAAATTAAAAAAAATATTTTTTTGCATCATGACACAAAAATGAAAATAGCCTTAAAACTACATTTAGGATCTAACTTTACTAGGAAAGGAATTCCAGAGCTTGGGAACAACCACTAAGGACCCTTGCAGACAGACCCAAAATGTGGGACCTGTCTCACTTTTACCTGAGGCATCCAAATGATGCCTTAGGTAAAAGTGAATTAATGTGGAGAAAACTGGGGTTTACTCTGCATTGATTAAACACCTGGAAAGTAGTCCTGGGATTGACTCCCGGGACTACTGGGGTCAATCCACACAGCCATCCCAGTTCTTCGGGCTCCCTTCTCCCTCTCCACCTTCTGACATGTCATTTTCAAGCACCAGGAATATTCTACAGTGGGTATGGGGTTTTTTTGGGGGGGGGGTGTTGAGGGCTGGGGGATGACATCTAGCCACCCCTGAGGGAAAGCCTGGGGTTGTGAGAGGGAGAGAGGACAGAAACCCGGGAGGAAGTGGGTTATTTTAAGAAGAACCCTAAGAAGAACCCTAAGAAGGATCTCTCTTGTGTCCCCAAGGCATATCTTTGAGGGTGGTGGGACAGAGAGAAGGGTCTTCCCAGTAGAATCAAAGCATGGGCAAGTCTGTAAAGAAGAATATGGCCTTTCAAATACCCTGGACCTCAGACATATAGAGTTTTTTCTATTCAGAAGATACATTTTAAAACACACACACAAACACATCAGCATTTAGCAATTAATCAATTGTCCCCACCTTGCTATGGCCCTAGGCTTGTAACAAAGCATTCAAATCTGCCAACAGGTTTTGGGTTACCCTGGGAACAGCAATTGCTCATCACTGCAAGATCTTACTATAAAAATATCTTCATGATTATGTTCAGAAACATGACACTTTTGGGGAGGGGAAAGCAAAGGGGAAAAAGAATGGGAAAAAGAGTAATGGGAACGAAACTCCTTTGTATATCTCATAGACATGTGCCAAAATATGATTAAATATGTGACTTGGTCAATATTAGTTTGTACTGGATCTACTCTGTTTTGTTTGGACTGGAAACTGAGACTCAAAACGCACAAACAGTGACAGATGCTGAGAGCAGAGATTTCCCTAAAGCTATTGGTACACTCTGGCCAGATTCATGCTTGTTACGCGATCTCAATGCCAATCTAATCCAGATCTCTGCCACCTTGGCCAATACATACAAATGAAAAGTCCCTTATTTGCTCCTTGCTGAGATGCCAAAACAACAACAAACAAACAACAAACAAACAAACAAAAATACTTAAGCACAACACAACACCACAATAGGAAATCATGGCTATAAAGGGCATTGCTATGAGAGAGATGAGTCTTTCATTACCGACAGACATCCACCAGTCTTCGCTTTTTTGAAAATGGGGTAGAATCCACTTTATATTCAAGAAAATATACATAGTGGAGATGCCAATAACATTCTGGCTAACATGAAATGAGAACTGATTTTTGGGGTTCCTCTGCAGAAATAGCACATTAGTTCTAAGGAAAGTAAACTTTAAAAGGGACAATTTCCAATATGGGTCTAGAATAAATTTGGGGTTCTACTTCAGACTGAAAAATATCTAAGGAAAGCTCAATTTCCTAACCAAGTAGGACAAGTGCTAAAGAAGTTGCATGGATAGGAAGTTCTCTATTTCAAAACACTGTAGGGTAGGGGAGATTTGATTGAGGTCTTAGCGTTGAAGAAAAAGTTTTCAATTTAAAAACCAAAGCAGCTGGTATTTGCCATGTAGCTACCATATTGACCGCTGTTTTCTCCCAGCACTCCAAGCAGCACTTTCAAAAGGGATTATTTAAATTGGCACTAAGCCCATCTTCTCCAACACCATGTCACCAACCTGAATTGTTAATTCTCCCTGGCTGCTACCAAATCAAACACAACAGAGTGAATCACTGGAATTGTGCACTAGGAAGATTTCTCATGAGGATTTTGACAGAATCACCATCAAGGGTTGATCAGCTTTTATTGTCTCTTGATTTTAATGTAAATCACTTTTGGATTTTTGAAAAATGAAAAGCTGCATAAAAATGTTCTTCAATAAATAAAACAAGGCTTCTGGTTATCTGATACTTTAAAAACCAAAACAGAATGTCAGATGCTGTCAACTTTTCAAATCAGAAATTGTACACATATATTAAAAGATGTCTATTTATGGAAAAATAGCTCATTTGCAGAATCTGTTTTGATTTAAGGTAGCAAAACAGTAATTCAGAAACAAAATATAGGAGTTGTCCAAATTTGTCCTGACTTGTGATAGCAAGGAATAATAATAATGATGATAAGGAGCTCGCTAAGGAAAACAAAACAAAAACTGGAATCAGAGAAAGCATACTTTGTTTCACAGAGAGATTAGAGAGGGGGAGTCAAGAGTTAAGGCAAACATGTGAGTTGCTGAACAATTCTGAGAGGTGAAATTACAAGAGAAATGGAAGAGGTGAGAGCCTAAGATCTGATTACCCCAACAGAAGATTACAGCTTGAATGACCTTATATGAAATGCATGGGTGTGACCCATGTGGGGCTCTTAGATGTTTTAGGATGGCATCTGTCCCACTGGCTATTTTGGTCATGGCTGCTCATACTTGCAGTCCATGATTCTCACTCCTGGTCTAATAGCTCAATTAATGAGTGATAGTAAGTCCTTTTTATCCAATAAGCCATTATCATCGGCATTAAAACAGGTACCAACTATAAAAATCACGATCCTATCTCATGTGCAAGGTGACTTGAAAACTGTATTTGGAATTCATTTTAAATTAGTTTTTCCTGTCTCAGTTTGAGATTGTATTAAAGACAACAGTGCTCATTTTTTGGGAAAGAGGAAAGAAGTGTTCCTTATTATTTGTCTCAAACCCCTTAGCTACAAGAGGTATGATTTGATTGACTCTATGGACAGTCAAGGGAAAGGAGAGTGACTGTATTGTATGTAGATTTTTTTAATAAACATGGGTTGGGGGTCTGCTTAAAAACACTGGGACAGAGGAAACAAATACCTAGTGCAACAATTTCAACCTCATTCCTTATGAAATATTTGCAACTTTTGTAACACCACTGGAAACTGATCCAGAGATGCATAAATACCCATCTCCAGCAAAATAAGCCACTATGTCATTATAACCTATCATAAATGTGAAGGCACAAAAGCCAGTCTATCACCGCATCTTCCTCCAATTCCCCTACATATAATATTCTCTCTCTCCCTCTTTTAAAAAGCTCAGTTTGATATTTCAATAAATAACAATGTTTTCCTTCTGAGCCACCAGCTAGACATAGCGACTCTAATTAACAACATGATGCGTAATACCTCTTGGCACAACTACTCTTTGTCTAAGAATAGGATGATGCAAACACCCCACTAACACCCATTCAAAGAAACATCTAATTATAATTACATGCTGGCTTGATTACAATCTCTCAATCGCATCATGTTTGTGAGTTTGCATGACCAAAGAGCCAAGAGAGGTTTCTACACTAACAAAAGCTGCAGCTGGACTGATATTATGCTATGCCTACTTGACAAAATGCATATTTAAAGCATTAACATAACAGGAAAAAAATCTACAGCATTCATATTACAGTTCTGTAACTAGCTATAAGATGCATATTTGTGAATGTATAATCGCTCACAGTAATATATCTGCATAAACATAAGCTAGGTTCAATTACTTCTAGTAGAAATCTTTGAATTTCCCATTTCATCTTAAACAGAATTGGCATGACAAGTAATTTCAGCTGCAGTCCTAAACACACTTTCCAGTCAATTCATTAGGGGTTTCTTCTGAGTTGACATGTAGAGGATTGCACTATAAATTTTATATAATTCTCTGAAAAAAATATACAGTTTTGAAAGCATACTTTAAACTTTAATATGAAGACTTTATTACCTAAAGAAGTTAATTATGTAATTTGCATTGCTCTATAGGATATGCAGTTCTTTTTAATATGAGATATGCCTCAGCGTGAAGAGAAGATGGATTTTGTAATATCACTCTTTAAAAGACATTTTGTTCAGGCAAAAGAGGCATTAAAATGAAATTCATGTTGAATCTGATAATGAAATGTTTTAAAAGTGTTTTAAAATGATATGATGGTCTTTTCAACATTTTGATATTCCCAGACCACATTTCTGTTGATGAACCCATTTACTTTCAATAGTACTGTTGTGCAATGACTAGTGTAAGGATTTGTTACCTTGTTAAATCTTTCTGATAGATGCAGCACGATAATATGTTGCAGAGAAACATTATTATTGATTGCTCTGATAATTTTTCCTTATATTAGGTCTTTGAGTCATGAGAATCTATACTTTTATAATATGTCCACAAATGTCACACAAGAAGCATTATTTGTGAGTGTATATTTCAGAGCTAAGCTGTATCTAGTATATCCTCTTCAAATTGCAAAAGAGTGCTCAAAATACTGAAAGCGTCACACTGTTATACCCAAGTAAATATATTAGCATTGTACTTTATGTTGTTGCTGATGAGTTACTTTTGGAGCTACACTTGCCAGAATCTCCCAGCAATATATACATATATTGCAGGTGAAGTGAACTCGTTTAAATGAATGATTTCTGATGGAAGTATACCACAAATGCATGCTGTAGGACCTAGAAATCCTCTCTAGACATTGCTAGGTCTTCCAATGCAAGTCCATGGCAACCTTTGGCAGAAGCATTTTCTGGAGGCCCCAGAAAATGCCTAGGGGGTACATATTTTGTTTTATGTGGGTAAATGAAATGTGTTATTGGTCCTTCAGATATGCGGGGCCGTACTATATTATACTATTGGTCTTCTTCATAGCTAGAATGTTCCAGGCTATGCCCCTTCTTGATCAGTTCAGAAGATTAATTATTGTTGCAACAAGATCCTGATCTGATGTTCTCACCCATTTCCTTTTGGGAATGCACAGAAAGCTCATCTCTGAGGCTCTCTCTGAACTTGGGCCTTGGCAAAATGGATACTGCTTGCACTCATTGAGGTCAGGAGATAATATGCATGTAGAGGAGTTGGTTGCTGTAATGTCTGAACTAAACCATTCCCCATGTCCTTGAGACAACACACTCCTCCGTCAATGCTAGGATCTGAGGCATGAATTGTTTGGTCTTTTGTGAAAGTGTGACCACTTGTATGACATGCATTAACATGGAAACTTTGTTTCAGACATTGCAGGCCAGCCATCAACAACTTGCCTCTATAAGTATATGATCTTCCTACTATCTCTCTTGAAGTACCCAAGGGGAAATATATGTGCACCATGTCCCCTTTCTTCTGAGTGAGGGACTCTCATAAGCAATACAATTCAATCCCAGCCTTTTGAGCATCTTTCTTTTCCTTATAATTTTTGTTAGTATTTCTGTCTTCTCTGTTAGAAATTTAGCAAGGGTTTCTCTCATGATGCACAATTTGAAATTCAAATACCAAACCACAGATATAGATGTCTCACATTATTTCAAGTATGTATGATTCTGTGGCTGAATCAAGATTCTACGGCATCACTTATAGATAACCCTTGCGTATTCTAGTTGGCTTGTAAAGGGAGGTGCTGAGCAGGCAGCAGAAAGCAAGTATTGGTGTGTTTCTGTCTGGTCATCGCAACCATTTCCCCCCTACATCTTCAAGACTATCCAAGCACTTTAGAACTCCTGGATGCCCTACAAGTATCAGGTGCAAACATCATCCAAACCAAATCACTGCAAATCTGCTCAAACCACAGTCTTGATTTGGCCCTACTTTCCCTCGCAACTGGGAATTCTTTGACACATCTGTAATTGAGTACAAGAATTAGAAATGGCTCTGGCCCACACATAGTTGTCAAGCTTTGATTCAATAGTTGTATGCCTATTGGAGTGTTTTTCCCCCAACTGAGGCCCACCGTTTGTGAGCAGAGAGATTGCAGAACAGCTACCATTTGATATGAATTTCTAGCACCTTAAAGCCACTGCTACTATAAACACACACACACACAATTATAATATATTTGTCAACAACTGTTAACATATGCACCATAAAAACTCAACATCTTTACCATTCTTTTCATCTCCTTGGAAACCTGATTACTGCCAAGGTGGTTGTAAAAGGAGCGGTCCACTCCCCAGTGCGGAGGGTTGTGGCCAATGGAATTAGCACGCTGACGATTCATCTTGGCTATTGTTGCTTTCTCTTCTTTCTAGAAAGGCGAAAACAGGGAAAAGATTGTCTTTCAATTATCTTTCAATGGCCAAATTTTACTTTCAGCCCTGCTTCTGAAATCATTCTCATCTCCACATTGCTAGATTAACCAATATCTTCAGAGGTTAGTAACTGTGATGAGTAGCAAGCCAACAATTGTGGTAAAAGTTATTGCCACCACTCCCCGAATATACTGAATATTATAACATTTCTGCACATCTGTGTCTAGAGATTCGCTTTTATCTGACTATCTCAGATATCAGTAGATCAAAACTGATTTGTGCCAGCACAAAAATAATACATTGCATGTAGATATACAGATAAACATATATTTTATTTCATGTGAACTGGCTTGGGTTTTTAATATATGTTTTGTTCTGCACATACCAAACCTATAAGAGAAGGGGCTTAGGTAGAGGAGTGTAAGATTTAAAGGGTGAAAAAAGTAAACAATACTTGGAAAGTTTCTAATTTAATTTAATTTTAAGAAAACAGCCAATTTTAAAATTGAAAAAACCTCTTGAATTTTCCCTTCAATCAGTCCTTCTCTCTATTCCACAGCTTCAATCATCAATCAAAGAACTTCTCAATTGGTAGAAAAGCAACTTGGTGGAGGGCCAGGAAGCCCACTGGAAGATTTTGAGTGCAGAAAATTACCAGATTAAGAAGAGGGTTCAGCAGACCTTTTTCTTTGTCCTTCATTTCAGGACAAAGTATCTTACAGCTGCTCTTGGTTTAAAACAGAAGTCAGAATAAATACACAACAGTATCTCACACATTATGTCACTCCTATTTTGTCTTCAGCCATACAACTGCTGTATTGTATTATACACACAGTTCTTGAATCAGCTGTGGAGGACAGTCCATTTTTACATTCTCAGAAAGCAGGTGTTCCCTCTGATTTTTAGTTGTTGTCCCTTAAGGTGAAACTGGACATTATGTTTGATGTAAGCCAACTGCATGTTGACACTACATATTATATTAGACAAAGGACCTGTGGATACAGGCCAACCAGTCTCCATCCCATTCCCGCAGGACTGAAGCAGTTTTAACTGAACAATAGTGGTCATTACTCATAGATGTGGAGCAGTATGAGGAAATGTGCCTCGACCTTATGGGAATTGTTCATCATGGTGCTACTGTTGGTGCAAAGTAAGAACTAAAGATTCAGCTATATATCTATAGCTATATATATATATATATATATATATATATGGCGCAGTGGGTTAAAGCACTGTGCCGGCAGGACTGAAGACCAACAGGTCGCAGGTTCGAATCTGGGGAGAGGCGGATGAGCTCCCTCTATTAGCTCCAGCTCCTCATGAGAGAAGCCTCCCACAAGGATGATAAAAAACATCAAAAATCATCCAGGCGTCCCCTGGGCAACGCCCTTGAAGACGGCCAATTCTCTCACAACAGGAGCGGTTGCTCCTGACACGACAAAAAATAAATAAATGCTATATATTAATCTGTTTTGGTGAACCTGAACAACTCCATTATGACAATATCTGATAGCATACCCATAGCCTGTATTGTTTTACTGAACCCTGCTTTTTGTGTTATGCTAGAAATGTAACTGCAATATTATGAGCCAAAGGCCACCCCATGTAATATCATGGTTAGTGCTAGACCCTAAGAATATTCTCATGAACAATGAATAACAATCCCTGGCTACATTCTGCATTGGTCACATATAACTTAGGCTTCATCACACTAGAGTGAGAAAAAATCTACTTAAAATCCAGTTTCTGCCTGCTGCAGAATTCTGGGGTTTGCAGTTTAATAGCCTCACTAAACTACAAACCCCAGAATTTTGCAGGAGGTAGCAACCAAATTTTAAGTGGGTTTTTCCTCTAGTGTGATGAATTACCATATAAGCATGCAATATTGCTCATGTGCACTTTGTCGTTTTTTTTTTTTTTTTTGTAGCTTTGAACTTATAACAGTACTGTGATTAAGCCAGTGACTGGAAGCAGTACTGAATCCTGATGGATCCTTTGGTCAAAGTTATCTGTTTGCCTTGGGACTGATATTGTAGTACAACCTCACACTATTTGTGGAGTTTAGGTTATGAAGTTTAGAATCCCTGAATTACATTTTTCAGTCAAAGACATCTTTCATGTTGCACCGCTAAAACACTTTAACGCAATTTTAACTGCCATGGCTCCATTCTATGGGATCCCGGGATTTGTGGTTTTCTGCAGCCTTTAGAGTTGTCTGTCAGTGCTTCAACAAACTGCAAATCCCAAGATTTCATAAGAGTCAGCCTTAAAGGTGAGAGGAGAACAGTACTTAAACCATCAGAATCATGCCTTTTCTTTTCTGTATCCAAAAAAGGATTGTTCAATCTATAAAAACTCTAGCCACAGTTACTTTATGTGCCAGAATATGTTGAAAATTGTGTAAGGGAAGTTCATCCAAATGGAAGTTAAAATGATTCTAAAAATACAGTAATATGAATTCCATTTGTTATGTATTTGGATGGGTTGTTTTTCTTTCTAAAATAGCTGCTCTAAGTATTTCACATGGTTTGCAATCTGACTATTCGTGCCTGTCGGCCTAAAACTAATTCTGTAACTACTGATTTTGAAATCACATCTCATTAGATGCCAAAAAAATAGACGCCAAAGCAAACAAATATTTATTGTCCAGTATAATAAAACTACACTATGTATTTTATTATAGCATAGGTAAGAGTTTTGTAACCATCAGTTTATTTTTTTAAAGCTGATGATGAATCTAATCTAGATCCATACAATAAAATATCTTCAAATTAGCAGATAAAAGATACCATCAAATTTCTGTAATGAGTAATGATATATGAGAAATGTTTTAACTGTTAAGGAAAAAAACATTTTGGTGCCTGAGGCAGAGAAGCAAATGTTGCTACCCACTCAAATGCAAGTCTCCAAAGCAGGTCAAGTTATTTTAATGCAAAATGTAGAAAATTCCATAAGTGACTCTTATTGTGAACACTTCTACATTTTGGAGGATGTTTCTTCCCTATAAATGTTTCAAGTAGAAATATATTAAGAACATTTTAATAAGAATAATGTAGCAAACTAAACAATCCACAGTGATTTACTAGCTGGAAACAACCAGAAAGATAGTCTAGTTCAGTGGTTATAAAAAACTACAATAATAAACTTTATTTGTATCCCATCCCATCTCCCCTATGAGGACTCAGGATGGCTTACAACAAAAATGGCAGCCATTCAATACCAAAACAGCATAATACACCAAACAATTAATATAACACAGGTAAACAATAACAAATCAATAAGACACAATGAAGTAAACATTTCATACAAATATTAAAAGCAGAGTCAATAAATTAAAACACATACCCACATTTAAAAGCCACATCCATTATACATTCATTTCACAAGAAGCCACATGTTTGAGTATACTATTCCTCATAGGCCTGGGTGCATAGGTGGGTTCTTAAAGTGTGCTCTCTGGAGCCCTTGGAGCTCTGCGAAACACACTGAGAAGCTCAGCATTTCCCTTCCCCTTCCCCTCCCCCTCCAAGCTTTCCCTCCTCTTTCCTGCCCCCCCCCCCACCACCAAAACTCTTTTTTCCTCACCTCCTTCATCCCCAAAAGTCTTTTTCCTCACTCCCCAGAACCCTTTTCCCTCGCCTTCCTTGCTTCCGAAACTCTATTTTCCTCCCACTGCTCAGGGGGTGCTTTGATTGTGCATTTTCTGCATGGCAGAAGGGGTTGGACTGGATGGCCCCTGGGGTCTTCCACTGAAATACAGTTAAGCTTATGTTGGTAAAAAAAGTTTGTCCATACCTGATATAGATACATTATGCACAATATATAATATAATATATAACATTTCTTGGGACTCCACAAAAATCTTTTGCTTCAGAAATGGTTCCATGGCTGAAAAAATTTGAGAACCCCTGGTCTACTTGATCCCAGATTCAGTTATATACAGAGAAGACCCACTAAAATCAATTAATTTTAGACTTGACAAATCTGAGACCCAATAATTTTAATAATTCTACTCTAACTATAACTAAATGTGGAACCAGCTCATTACGCTATCAAACAACTTAAAAAACAACACATACACACAATACACCGCAGTTAGTTTGATTTTCTCTTTTCTTTCTAAATGTTCAGTTTTGTAGATAACTCTGAAAGCAGCTTGCCTGCTACATGTAAGCACATATCCCTACAGTGGGATCACTGTAGATTAGGTGGTTATTATTTCCAAGGTTAAGCTTTATCACATTAATTTTTGCAGTGCATGCAGCTGCATCCTAATGATAAAACTCTTTCTTTCTCCCACTTTCCAATGTCAATGATGGAAAAAAAAACATTCCCACTAGATAGAAGATTAGCAAAAATGGAGGACTGGGCTCCAACAAAATATCTTTGTAAAAGTTTGTTTCCTAGACACTTTATTAACTGTGGTATGCCTGTAGATCAGGCATGGCAAACTTAGGACCATGGGCCAGAGATGGCACTTTTGTTGCGGTTTGTTTGTTTATATGGAAGCTACCCAGCAGCCTTCCCAGCTCCAGATCCCAAATTGAATTACACAGAGTATAAAAGGAAAAAATGTCTTTACTCTGGAGTAGTTAATACATGTAGCTTTATAAAGAAAAATACAGCAGCATTGAAAACACATTGTCCATCGCAGGAGAAAGGAAACTTACAACGCAATATATTAATCTGCTTCTTTCCAGCAATCTTTGTGGAGTAGTTCCATCTCTGATCACTCCATCTCACCTACTACCTGCATCAAGAAAACTTCACCTGATATACATCCTAATCAGGGAGTGGTTCTTCCTCAACACACACATAAGTTGATTCTTGTCAAGACTTACAAAACCATATACTGTAACACTCCTCCTTGTGTGTAGAGGAAAACACAATACATAATACAATTACATGGTACACTCAAAAATTCCCAAATCATTCAAAACATTCTGATGTTTCTGTACACTCAGTGGCTTAGTTAGTACATCAGCTAGATTTAGATTTGTATTACAATATACTATATCAATTTCACCATTTTTCACTGCATCCCTTACACAACTGTACTTAATATCCACATGCTTGCTTCTTTGTTTTACTCTGGCCTGTGTTGCCATTGTGATGCATGTCTGATTATCCTCATATATTGTTGTTGGATCTTCAACAGGTATTTGCAAGTCTTTAAGCAGTTGTTTGATTACACAAATCTCTGTATATGCTAAGCTAAGTGCACCAAACTCAGCCTCACTGGAACTTAAAGCTACATAACTCTGTTTCTTCGACTTCCAGTCAATTACAGCATTAGAAAACTTAACTAAAACCCGTTGTCGATTTCCTATCAGTACAGTTGCCAAAATCACTGTCTGTATATACCTGCAAGGATAACGAATCATCTGGACTTAATGCCAAACAAAAATCTTGTGTTTGCTTTAGATATCTTGCCACCCTCTTAAGTCCATTCCATGCAGCAATGGTTGGGTTGCTTGCATACCTGCTTAGAAAATTCACAGCAAATGCAATGTCTGCTCTGGTGTAATTACATATGTACAATAACTGACCAATAATGCTTTTGTATAAGGCTTTCTCTTCAAATATTTCAGCATTTTCCACTTCGTTTTGAAAACCTAAAATCATGGGTGATTGAACTCCTTTACATTCTTTCATGTTTAGTTTTTCCAAAATCTGCATTATCTTCCCTTTTTGGCTTAACACAAAACCTTGTTCAGTTTTCATAATTTGTACACCAAGAAAATATTGAATTGGCCCAAGGTTTCTTAACTTAAAATGTTTTCCTAACTCTTCTGCAAATTTGTCAATTTCTGCTTGAGTTTCAGCCAAAAATGATACATCATCAACATACACAAACAATACTTGATAATCATGTTGTACATTTCTTACATACACGCATGGATCTGCTCTGCTTCTCTGGAAACCCATTTTGGTCAAAACATCATTCAAACAATCATTCCAGACAAGTCTGGCCTGTTTCAAACCGTATAAGGCGCGATTCAACTTAAAATATGTATTGGTATCTCTGTACTTTGAACCTGGTGGAGGTACAATATATATATTCTCCTTTAGAGTAGCATTCAGATATGCTGTACTTATGTCAAAATGATATACCTTTAAATTCAAACATGCTGCAAGAGTTAAAATCAATCTTACAGAATTAGGACTAACAGTGGGCGAATACACCTCTGTATAATCTATGTCCCTAATCTGTGTAAACCCTCTAGCAACAAGACGCGCTTTGAACCTTACTTGACCATTAGCATCAATCTTTTGCTTAAAAATCCATTTTGTGTCAATAGGATTACTCCCTCTTGGTAAATCTGCAGGTTCATACACATTTAACCTTTCCATGCTTTTCAACTCTTCGTCTATAGCCTCTAACCATTTTTCTTTCTCTTCTTGTGGCAAACTTTCTATTTCCTCAAAACTTTGAGGCTCATAATTAACTAAACATACTCTTACATTTTGTATTGTGAACCTGTCAGGTTTCTTTCTGGTTCTTTCACTTCTTCTGAGTAAAATTTCCTGACTAGTTCCCTCTCCAGGATCTTCATTCACCTCATCATCCTCATCTGAGGGCCTAGGCCTCTTAAATTTTCTAATTATAGGCTTACTTATGAGTTGAGGTGTAGCAGCACTTTCTTGCTTTGTGTTTTGTCTCCCTTGCTCATGAGTATCCTCTTTTGAAATAGGAAAGAAAACTTCCTGATTAGCATGAATCTTATCCCAATTCTGGCTACAGGCAAAGTTTGCAGATCTTGATATAACAATGTTTCCTTCATTATCTAAAAATCTCCAAGCTTTGGCTCCCTGTGCATAGCCAACCATTGTTAATCTCCTGGCTTTATCTTGGCCTTTCCTTCTCAATGGTTTGGGTATGAACACCCATGCCTGTGTCCCAAAATTCCTTAAATGCCCTAATGGAGGCTTCTTGCCATATAACATAAAATAAGGAGTGTTCTGAATAGGCTCACACCAGAGTCTATTAATTAAATAACATGCAGTCATTACTGCTTCTCCCCATAGATTTTGGGATAATCCAGAATCTTCTAACAAAGAATCTTTCACTGTTTGAACTTTTCTTACTAGTCTTTCTATCTTTCCATTTTCTGCACTTTGATAAGCACATGTGAGTCTGTGCTTTATCCCCTCTTTCTTCAGAAAATTTTCTAAACTATGTGAGGTAAACTCTCCTCCTCTGTCAGTTTGGAGAGCCTTTACTCCTACTCCAAATTGTCTCTTCACATATGCCACCCAATTCTTAATAATCTCAAAAACTTCACTCTTTTGTTTCAACAAAAAACACCAAGAAAAACAAGAATAGTCATCTAATATACACAGTATATAACAGGCTCCACCCTTACTCGGTTGAAACGGTCCGATTAAATCAGCATGTACTAACTGAAACTTTTCCTCTGAATTTCTTAAACTTTTCTTACTAATTGGAGCTGACTGTGCTTTAGTTTTCTTGCATACATTACAATCTAGAAACTTCGTGCAATTTTTAAATTTTATACCTTCACTAAACTCTGGCATTTTATACAACACTTTGAAACTTGGGTGACCTAATGTTCTATGTAAATCATGAATGCATCCCTGGTGTAATGGAGCATTCTTACTTACTACATTTACATCACTTGTGTTACCTCCTGAGGTCAACACATATAAATCCCCTTGTAATACACCAGTTCCACATAACTTATTCCCTTTCAAAATTCTGACTTTTCCTCCAGAAAAATTAACTTCATAACCTCCTTTATCCAATTTTCCAACTGATAATAAATTGTACTCAATCTCTGGAACTAAAAATACATTCCTTAATGTTTTACCCAAATGTTTAACATAAACTTCCCCTTGTCCCTGTACTTTGTACTGTTTTCCATCTGCAAGGGTAACATTTGAACATTTAGGATTTACAGGATTACAAATCAAACTTTTGTTGTTCACTATATGCTGTGAACATCCAGAGTCCACGTAAAATATGTCTTCATCTGTTGGACTCCCTTGGGACTTCACAATGCTGACATGCGAGAAACTCCTCCTCTGGTTCACCTTCTTCCATCCTTGCTTCTTCTGCTGCTGTTTTGGACAATTCCTCTTTAAATGTTTAGGAGACCCACAATTGAAGCACCTTCTCACCACACAAACTTTCTCCATCTCCTCCTCGAGTGCAACTCCGGCTGACTGCTTTCCTTGAGAACGCCCTGCTGTATTTGCAGTCTCCAGATAACGATCTCTTCGCCTTTCGCAATCAGCAAGAAGTCTAGCACAAATATATTGGAGGTTTAATTGTGCTTGTGGGAGTGATTCCAAGGAATTTACTATCCCGTCAAACGAATCATCCAAGGATGACAGGACAATAAAACATTTGTTTGGCTCTGTAAGATGAAAGTCTCTCTCCTCCAATTGCAAAAACAAACTTTGCAATATCTGCAAATGGTCTTTCAGACTTTCATTCTTCTCCAATCTCTTCCTGTAAAGTCGCCTTGCCAGTACAGCCACTGTTGCTGCCGAACTGGAAGCATATACTTCTCTGAGTCTCACCCAAATTGCGTTGGGAGTTGGCAGGCTGCTTATATGAACCAATTGGTCATCGTCAACTCCTAACATCAGAGTAGACCTTGCTCTTTCCAGAGCTCTCAGCTGCTCTGCTGTAGCTGGCTGCTGCACTGGGTTCTCTGTGCATTCCCACAAGGATTCTCTCCTCAAATAACTTTCCATTCTGACTTTCCAAATGGAATAGTTATTGCCATTTAACCTGGCCATAGGGAAAGCAAAATTCATTCCAGTAGCCATCTTCTTGCTTTGCCAACAAAACACACAATGCAAAACCAAAAATGTCTCCAAAACTGGAACTGGAGAAAAAAAATATCCAACTGGGCAATCTGGTCAAACTGGGCAAGCTGGGCAGCCTGGGCCCATAACCTGTTGCGGTTTGTTAGTTTATATGGAAGCTACCCAGCAGCCTTCCCAGCTCCAGATCCCAAATTGAATTACACAGAGTATAAAAGGAAAAAATGTCTTTACTCTGGAGTAGTTAATACATGTAGCTTTATAAAGAAAAATACAGCAGCATTGAAAACACATTGTCCATCGCAGGAGAAAGGAAACTTACAACGCAATATATTAATCTGCTTCTTTCCAGCAATCTTTGTGGAGTAGTTCCATCTCTGATCACTCCACCTCACCTACTACCTGCATCAAGAAAACTTCACCTGATATACATCCTAATCAGGGAGTGGTTCTTCCTCAACACACACATAAGTTGATTCTTGTCAAGACTTACAAAACCATATACTGTAACAACTTTGGGGTCTCCGACCCAGCCCTCATCTGCATTGGCACTCCTGCCAGCATGTAGAAGCGGCAGTCCACGTCCCCAGGCTGGGAAGAGGGTTGAGGGATGAGAGCTCTATGGAGCTCTTGCCAGCCACGTGACTTCTCCTCCTCCCTGCCTGGGAATGTGGAGGGCCACCATCTCCCCAGGCAGAGAAGAGTGCAAAGGAGAAGCTCCGGCAATGGCCTGTTCTCTCCTTCTCCTCTTCTCCGCTGGGAAAGCAGCGGCTTGCTGTCTCCCAGGCATAGAAGAGTGCCAAGTGTAAGGAAGACAGCAGCTGGAGAGATCTTCAGCAATGACCTATCTCCTCCTCCTCCTTTCAGCCCGGGAACACAGTGGGCTGCTGACTCCTCAGGCTGGAAGGGGAGCCAGGGGAGCCAGGCGGCGGCCAAGGGGGCTTTGCTTGTCTTGCCCTCCTCCTGGCACAAAGGCAGGGTGAGCAGCCCCATGTTTATGCTGGGAGGACAACCTGAGGATGACCCTCCGTGCTATCCCACCTGTAGGCTGCCCCCAGACTCACCCCCTTTGGGGTGTCCCAGCGCTGCTGCTCCTCCAAGCCAGTTGCCTTTGAGCTCTCCCCAACCTCCAACTCTTCTTTGGTTATTTCTGTTGTATGGTTGTTTTTTTATGTAAGATGTTTTTGGCACTGGGGCTGTTGGCATGGGTCCTGGGTCCTGATATACCCAGGGGAGGTGGGAGTGGATCCCAGAGTGGTGCTGGATTCGAGCCTGCACCATGCCTGCTCTCTAATATCATTTGGTCCTTTCAGAGGCTCCCACTTTGTGTTGTTGATCCAGGACCCATGTATCGCTGCTAGCCCTGTCTTCAGATGTAACCAATAAATTGTGGCCTTTGTTATCCCAATATCTGAGTTGCTGTTTTTGTTGCAGGCTGGTGGATGGTCGTCCTGCGCACGCAACCGTCTTGCATGCATTAAGTATCACAATACCAGTTATTGCTGCCTGGAAAGTAGCCTTTTGGGGCTGGACTTGTAGTTATGGATACAAAGATACAAAGCAGCATTAGCCATATTTACTTCTTTGTGTTTAAAGAAGTATGCACTTTAAGATTATTTTTAGATCAAAATCAGGACATTCCGAATTTAATGGTGAAATTCTTTACAGTGTCATAGTGTTCAGAGACCGTGTTTGTTCCTTATACAAAGGTCTTATTTGAAAACTCATCAAAACAGTGCAAAGCCAATTCCTATATATCCAAAACACTTATATAAAGGAATTTTGGGGCACAGTCTCAGATTTTCTGTTGTTGTTCTTTTAGTTCACTTTCTTTACCTTAGTCGTATTTCATCTGGAAGTTTTATCATGACTCAAGGATAAGCTATTTTTATTGAATCTATTGAGATCTCCTCAATATGAACAGATAATATGTGTGTAGGTAATTATAACAAAGCAAACAAAGACTGTTTTAAGGACAGCAATATGGAAAATCCTGAAATAGCGATGAATAAGAATTTTTAACAATTCATTTCTGATATGAAGGAAAGACATTCATATTTCACATAGAAAGATAACTGAAATTAAAACAAATGCAGGAGGAACAGATTTGTGCATTTGAAGCTTAGACTTGAAGGTTTAATTCTCAGAAATCTGGTCCGAACACCTTGTGTATTCAATCAAATTAGAACTTGCCACCTCATTTCGTTGAAAGGATCCACACCTTTAATATCCATACAAAGGCAGGTATAACACAGTTACCTCAATGTGGAAAATAGTGAGAATAGTGAGAATTACCATATTTAATCAGTGCAAATGGAAGAGAAATTTCATTTGTCTGTTTTTTAAAGCAACTATTTACCAAAATTTGCAGGTATCTTCACATTCAGAATAGAAAGAACCAGGTTCCAAAAATTATACACAGGACTAAAAAAATTTCTCATTCCTACTACGAAAGGAGGGTGTTTTTTTTTTTGGGGGGGGGGGTTTTACTAAACTTCCTATACATACACATAAATATATATAGTAACTGCGAAAACGCTTTTAGAAAGCTATTTCCTGCAACTCTTAGAAGCTGCAGGAAAAAAAATGTGATTTAAATTCTACCTTCAAAATACATGTTCCAATATGTTGCAATTGTTATTACAGGAACTAAATGAAAAGTCACTAAGATTCAAACCCAGCAGGACACAATTTTGATATGGCTCACATAAAATGTTTTGGAATATTTTTCTCAACCTCTCTCCCTATCTGTATCTGTATATTTGTGTATGTTTCTTATAAACAGTATTGGATGGCAAGCTTTGCTTACCATGCAAGGATAACTCTCTATCATGAGGTATACATGTTTGAAGAAATAACAGCAATCCAGACACAACTCACAGGAGCCCATTACACAGCCATGTAATAGAGACAACTGGAATAGGATCACAGAGACACCTTAATAAGTAAATCATGTTACCCAGAGCTACTGATTAATTGGGCAGAAAACTTTTTATCATGTCAGAAACAAATTGAGAATACATTGCAAGTTGCTTCTGGTGTGAGAGAATTGGCGGTCTGCAAGGATGTTGCCCGGGGAACGCCTGGATGTGTTATCATCCCATGGGAGGCTTCTCTCATGCCCCTGAATGGGAAGCTGGGGCTGACAAATGGGAGCTCACTCCATCTCCTGGATTTGAATCGCCGACCTTCAGGTCTTCAGGTCAGCAGTTCAACTGGAACAAGGATCTGACCTATTGCACCACCGCGGCACAAAACTGAAGCCATGGCAAAACAAACATATATATGAAGATGCAAAACAAGATATGAAAAATATTTGGCCATTTAGTTTTGCATGCAAGATCTTCTTGATAGGGGAAATTACTAAAGTTTTCTGTGAGATTTGTGTGTGTGTGCAAGAGAGAGGATTTTTCTTTTTGCATTATATGACTTATGTGAAAAATCTGTTTATCCCGCAAAAAAAAAAAATTGCACACAAAACATTATTGAAATTTTATGTGAAATAATAATAATTTCCTCTAAACTCAGGATTATCACCTAATTCTTCTGCACACAAAAAAGTCCTAAAGCTCCTTTTACTTCCCTATCAACAAAAAGACAGAGAGAGACACAAGTTACACAAAACAGGGCTTATGATTTACAGAAGATGGTTAAGGCCAGAGAGAAATTTCTAGTGGCTTGTTAATTAGCTCCACCCCTTAGCAACCCTTACTAATATATGCACACAGTAAAGAGTGTCATCATATTGTAACATTTGGTGGCTCTTACCCTTTTCTGGCTGCATCGTACGATGAGGAAAGTCTCGATGCTATGCTCTTTGAGGTAAGCATTGCGTTCCCCGCCAAAACCCAGCTCCACTTCGTAGTCACCATTCAGATAGTTTAATGTAGCTTTTGTTATGTGGATTCGCCTTAAATGGAGACAAAATCAGCCAATCTATAAAATCCACTGTTTACTAAAATAAACCAAATAAGAAACAAAACGTTTGAAAAGAGTGAAATACTGGTTAGATTTCTATATACTGTGAATCCTCCATAGACTTCTATACACAGCTGGGGTTTGGTTTCAGGAATTGGAGTGGATAGTATCTGTGGATACTAAAGTCCCAGTATATAAAAAGATAGTTGTGGCAGTCTGGATTCTAGTGCAATCTGTATAAATCCTTACTGTTTCCATACAACTTACTATTTTTCATCTCATCTGTTACATGAGGATGGGCATTTTGACAGATCCAGGAGGTAATTCATCTCCATGATCCTCTGTTGGCCATATCACCTCTCCCATTGTAATAAGATCTTACTGCTTCCCATTTCCCTCCCAAAATTGTGTTTTATATCAAAAATAAGGAACATGGTGCTAGACATATTGTTTAGATTGAGAATCATGCTACCTGGAGGCTTCTGGGAATGTGATTCTCCTTTTTGGCCAGTAGATCCTCTGCTGTGTGTAAAATTAAGAGAATTGATTACTATCAGTTGGGAGTGTTTTGATTGTGTGTTTTTACCTGGCAAGGGGTTGGACTGGATATTCCTTGTGCTCTCTTTCAATTCTAGGATTTTATGATCCTATGAAATAAGAATTCTCTGTTCCTCAAATTAAAATTTCTTTCAGTTCTCAAATTTATAGCATTACAGAGAACAAAACCTTGAAAATCAACTGGCCATCAGAATTCTAATATGTGTTTTGTTCCTACTCACTTGGTAACTTTTGCCTGTCCTTTTCTATGACTGAAGTTTCAATTTACTGTGATGCTAGAAATTTGAAAAGAAATTGTGTTTGGGGGGATATTCTTAATATGGGGGAGAATACTCTAGTTTGGCCCCACCTTGTAGCTACATCCCTGTTTTGCTGCACAAACTGATGGATGCTGCTTACTACTAAGGTACACAGAAACCTATAAGCGTTCCTCTTTTGCTTCTTCATGGAAACCATTGCATTACATTGACAATTCAAGGCCAGTAAAGGAAGGGACATTTTCTCTGATCAGGTTAGACACAGGCCAAATATTATTTTGAAAAATGTTATTTTTGTAATAGAGGTTTCAATGAAGAAGCAAAGGAGGAGCACTTCCAGTTTGGATATTGTGATGGCACGCTGGGAATGGAAAGAAAACTATACGTGTCCGGCTATATTCCCAGTGCCATCGGTATGCCCTACATGTACTTTAATTCCCCAAAATAAGACTCTGGAGACGAGACTAAATTTAACCAATTAAGTTTACTGAAACAATCAAGGTGAATCAAAACAAGGCTTGATTACTAAAATGATACAGGATTAGAATGGTGAAGTACTGATATAAAGTATAAACTCTGAGGTAAAGAACAAACTATATTCTATGAGGTAAGTACTTTCTATGATGGTACAGCTCTCATCTATGGGGCAAGTACAACTATACTCTTTGAGGAATATACTATAATCTATGACATGTACATCTATGTTCTATGGCATGCACAGGCTATGGCATGCACGTGCTTAGGACTGCCTGTTTCATATCGCCAAGCCAGACCAGACACTTTCTGGCTCAACTAGGTAAAAGTTCTGCCAAAGAAGAATGGAGGGAAAAAGTCCTTCCACCAAGCTCTGAGCCAGAAGGGCTGAACCAACAGAGCTTGGCCTCTAGGGGGATCCTAAATTCCTCCCCTAAAACTCAGCAAATGGAACAGTCCACCTGCAAGAGAGCAAACAGGGAAATAAACAGAGGAGTAAAACTAGGCAGAGACTTCACAGATATGCTGTACAGACATATTTATGTTTCTCCCCCATCTTCTATAGGGGCAGCAACTTCAGATGTAAATAATGTATCTAAATTTGGAAATACCAAATCTTCACAGAATGGATATCATTAGAAGCAAACTAACTCACCTGAACTGCAGAGAAGCATCTGAGCAAAGACAAATAGAAAGGTGAAAGCTACGTCGTGACTTCAAGAGCAGAATTCTCTTACCCGGCTTTGCCGCCTGCTTCCATGTGGTTGGCTAACGTGACGTCATTTGACCACACATCAAACTGCCATTTTCTGAGGCCCAAGACTCCACAGTGAACTCTCCCACTGTGGATCCCAACACGCATGTTGACATTGACGCCCGTTACCTCTCGCACTAATCTGTGGACAAATAAAAGGGAAAAAAAAGGAAAGGCAATGAAAAGGTTGTGTAAGAATGTATAATCCTCCAGTTTCTAGGAATCACCCAAATAGAAAGCCGATTAAATATTTTATGGCAATATAAGCACTGGATGAAGTTGGAGTCATTTTGCTTTTATTTCGGTGGTTGGGGAGGGGTGAGATATTTGGAATAGTGTAGAGGGAAACTGCTCGGTTCTGGTTTCCACATCAAAGCTGAACATGACATGTCAACTCTCATTAAATGTAATGGCTACATTGCAAAGGGGAAAAGGAAATTATTTCAGAGCTCTCAATTCGTTCACTGAGCAGAACCAGGCATAAAATATTCCACAGATGAAACATAATCCATATGTGAAACATTCACTGCAGTGGGAAATCTTTAGCTGCTGTTGTAATAGACCAGACAGCCCTGTCTTCTCTATTTACTTATAACAGGCTCCAGTGCTAATGTATTCTCCAATGTCCATAGTTTGCTCCCAAAATTATAATTGAAATCCTTTGTGGGATTTTGCCTTTTAGGGCAAAAGTTGACTTGGAAGAGCATAGCAGTTCTCAAGGAAATTATATCTAGTGATTAAGATGCTGAAACAACTCCTGACCTTGAAAGACCTCAAATGCTTGGCTGCAATTGCTGTCACTGGACATGTTTTGGCTACTGTGGGGAGCAGCCACAGATTGGCCACTTCCAGAATGACTGTACTGAACTGACGCCAACCATTCCCTTCATAGTAACGAGCAGATGTCATGGGCCATATTCTCCAATTAATCACATGTAACTACTCCATGGATAGAAAAAGCTGCTATATTCCTCTCTCCCTGAGTACCTGAAACATTCAGCATAAATTCGGTAGGGATAACCCACAAGTGACCTCAAGAAATGTGGAATTAGTCTCTTATATGTATGTATTTCTAACATACAGTGGCAGCTGTGACATCCCAATTCAAGAATGAGTTGGGCTTTTCTCCCTTGTGCTACTCTCTGGCCTTTTATTCCCTCATCTAGGGCCCTTCCACACAGCCATGTAACCCAAAATAACAAGGCAGATAATCCACAATATCTGGTTGGAACTGGGTTATCTGAGCCCACACTGCCATATAATCCAGTTCAATGTGGATTTTATACAGCTATGTGGGAGGGGCTTTAGCTGCTATTCTCCACTTTAGGGAAAAAAGTAGTTGGGTAATGGTCCAGGTCTCTAGTTTCAGTCAAATTGGCCCTTAATGACCATTACGATAGAAGATGCAGTGTACGCTCATCAAACAGTAACATCCATTTTCTCAAATTTAGCTTCTGTTGTTTTTTTTAATCAATAAATTGGTTAATTTTACATATTCATTACTCGAAATAAAATATGTTAATTAAACAACAAAGCAATAATTCAAAATGTCTAAAACACAAGAAACCAACAATCCATGGGAAGTGGCTCATATTTAGCTTACAATAACTATGTACAATCTTCCCACAGCTCCAAAAAACACTTTACAAGCACCGGGATTGTGGCGCAGCTGGATGAGTGTCAGCTGCATTAAGATCACTCTGACCAAAAGGTCATGAGTTCGAAGCCAGCCCAGGTTAGAGTGGGCTTCCAACCAATTGTGCAGCCTGTTGTCAACCTTTGCAACCTGAAAGACAGTTGCATCTGTCAAGTAGAAGAATTAGGTACCACCTTGTGTGGGGAGGCTAAATTAACTAATTTATGAGGCCATAAAAAAGACTCCAGCAAAGCACTCCAGCAAAAGCATGCGGGGAATGTGGAAGTACTTCACCAGTGTCGCAGATGGACGATGAAAATGACAGCTCCCCTGGCGGCCAGAAATAGCCTCTGTGTATGTCTGTATACGGTGTATGTCAAATTGGCATTGAATGTTTGCCATATTATGTGTTCATTGTAATCTGCCCTGATTCCCCTGCGGGGTGCGAAGGGCGGAATATAAATACTGTAAGTAAGTAAATAAATAAATAAATAAATAAATAAATATCTTATTCATATATATTCCAGCTTTTTTCCAATTTGGAACAAATCAAACAAAATATACCATCAAAAATCTGTAAGATAAAAATGTTAAAATGAGATTGAACAATAAAGTAATAAAATCAGAGTAGAACATAGATTATTAAAACACGTGCACACTTGTCACCACAACAATTAGCAAGGCCCAGTTTATTATTTTGGTGGGTTGGGTCTTAAGTTTCTTGGCCTACACTGCTTCCATTTCATCTTGGAGCAAAAAGAAAAAAAAGAATTGTTGTGTTTTAAAATAATAATAATAATAATAACAACAACAACAACTTTATTTTTATACCCTGCCTCCATCTCCCTGAAGGGTCATAGGGTGGCTTACAAAGGGACAGGCCCAAGAAGTACAGGTTAAAAGAAGAAAATACAATCAACAACAAAAATCAGTAAGACATCATAATCCGGCAACATCATAAAAACAGTATCATGGCTGAACAACCAATGCTTGGTTCGTACTCATTATTCCCAAGTGCAATGAGTCCTACGTAGAGTCAAGGTGATCTGGAACAGCTGTTCCAGGAGCTCCAATTTTATTTGCTTTGAACTAAAGGTTTGTTTGCAATCCCAGGCTTGGGGTTTTGCAGCAAAGTGGCTTCCTGTTATAGTTTGCAGTCATAGGACAAGCCCCCTGTCCATCTTCATTTAGCTTTGGTTCCGCCCCTTTTCCTGGGTTTTGGGAAGAGAGAGGAACCATTTTAGTCAGTCACTCACAAGGAAGCCAGCCTATAGGACACAAATCAGTTTGTCCCGTAGGAAAGGCTTCATTCCTCAAGACCATCCGGGGTCCAAACTGACTATCCAGTTCCAGGGAAATGGAAGGAAAAGCCTCTCAGCCTCACAGCACCAGAGGGGAAAACAGACCTGAAGTTCCCACTAGACAGCATTGTAGAACCACGGAATTCCAGCTGCTATATCTTCAAGCCTCAGCCAGTAAGGTCTGCTCGATACCCAGACGCACATGGATTTCGGTAGCAGCACCCACGCCGACTAGACATAGATAGAAAGCGGCCTGGGAGGGATTATAAAGAGTTCTTCCTTATGCTGAAATAGTACAGTTAAACCAAGTCAGTGCCAGTCTCTTAAAGACTAGAATAGTAAAGCCTTGAAGTTTTGTTTGAAGATTTGTTCCTTAATAAAGACTTTGTTGTACTTTTAAAGAACTCTAAAGCCCATTACTTCTGGAAGTCTCTAACAATCTCTCTTTGGGCACCCCGGCTTCCCACTGGGTTTAAAGTGTGCGTCCTATAGAATAAAGACATTGTGTACAGGCCCAGTGGTGACAGAACACAAGGGAAAGTGTGACAATCAGAGGGCTGTGCTGGAAGGATAATGCCCTTACCCATTACAAGAAAATCTGAAGAGAACATTTATATAAGCACAGTCAGCCAACCATCTGCCCAGCCATCTATCTTTTACTATTTGGTGTCCCTTTCTGAAAATATATAGTCCAAGTTTGCACATAATGACCTGCTAGATTACAGGCATCGTCAAATTGCAGCCCTCCAGCTCTTTGGGCCTCAAACTCGCAGAAGTCCCAGCCAGCTTGTTCAATGTTCAGAAATTTTGGGAGTTGGAGGCCCAAATAGCTGGAGGGCTGCAGTTTGAGGATGCTTGTCTAGAATATAATGTGTTGTATTCTGATTTCTTCAGCATCATTTCTTCCGGCAAACAAACCATAATTAGTTAGGTGCAAAATAATTTAAACACATTTAAGACATAATCATTTGATTTATTTAATAAGATTATGTTTCTTTCTTGGGGAAAGAAACCAGAGGACTAAAACAAAACGAGAACACTATAAGCAACTGTGTGAGTGGGTGGCATTTTATGTATTGTGCCCTTGAAATAATACAATGAATGTTTCTGGCTTCTTCAGTTCCACGAGCTATTTGAGTGAGGCTCTATGGTATCTGTAGAGAGCTGTTGTGTTTTATACCAAAGTACAAATACTGGTGCTGAAGTGCACTCCATTTTTGTTTACAAATTGTTCCCTGTCAACTTTCAAAAACCTGGCTCCCATTTTGTGTGGGATGAAAAGGATTTAACCATCGTATCTCTTTGCTAAATCTGGAGTGAGAGACTTTCTGTTCTCACTGCCTCCCCCGTCTTCTCTGATGAAAAGAGAAAGCTTCTCAGACGAATGAAGGTAATAAAGATCAGAATGCTGGAATGACAGGCATTATAATTGCTGGACCTTTTAGGAAGCTCTTTGTGCTTTCAGCATCAATTTGGTATAAATGTAAGTTCCTGAAAGAAAAGCAAAGAACCAGCTTGTTTTCCTTGGAACAATCAAAGAATGAATGCAGGCCAGAGAAAACTGGATGCCCCCAATGTCCTACTTAAATCCACAAGGCTTAGTTGACAATCAAATGATTTTATATTGCAATGATTTCAAAGTGTCCTAACCTTCTTGGAATTTTGTCCAGTACAATTAGTCCAGCCAACTTTAATGATCTAAACTCTCAAATGCTTAAATCATAGAAAGACTCTGTATCAGGCAAATGAACCCAAAACAACAAAAACTCAATTAAAATTGCATTCAGTTAATTTTCATTTTAATATTACAATTTAATATTACTATTATAATTTGTCTGCTTTAATAGGACCAGCCTTTGCAGTTTTATTTGCACCATTTAAAATTGTTTGTGCTGATTTGAGTTCCATTTTAACTAAAGGAAGGTTGTAAAAAAGAAACATAAGCTAGGCATGTATAGGAGTCTCCGGTTTTTATTTATTTGTCGTATCAGGACAACCAGTCAAATTATATTACATTTCTAACAGAACAAAGCAAGCAAACAGACAAAATACAAAACTTGTGAGTTTGGTAGTTGATCAAATGTCCCTTGACCAGTATCTGGCCACTCGGAGTGCTTCTGGTGTTGCTGCAAGAAGGTCCTCCATTGTGCATCTGGTTGTGATCCCCAGGTTGTGCCAATCAGCTTTCGTATGATATTGTTTCTAGCACCCACTTTTTACTTGATGTTCAGGCAGTGCTTCTTGTAGGTAAGAGCACGGTCCAGAGTGACGCCCAGGTATTTGGGTGCGCTGCAATGCTCCAGTGGGATTCCTTCCCAAGTGATCTTCAGAGCTCGGGATGCTTCTCTGTTCTTGAGATGAAAGGCACATGTCTGTGTTTTGGATGGGTTGGGGATCAGCTGGTTTTCCCTGTAATAGGCAGTAAGAGCACCTAGAGCTTCGGAGAGCTTCTGTTCAACCATCTCAAAGCTCCCTGCTTGAGCAGTAATGGCAAGATCATCAGCATAGATGAAACTCTCTGTCCCTTCTGGCAGTGGCTGGTCATTTGTGTACATGTTGAACATGGATGGAGCAAGCACGCTCCTCTGAGGCAGGCCGTTCTTCTGTTTCCGCCATCTGCTTCTCTGGCCCTAGAACTCAACAAAAAAGCTCCTGTTTTGTAGCAGGTTTCCTATGAGGCGGGTGAGGTGGTAGTCCTTTGTGATATTATACATTTTTCTCAGGAGGAGGCGGTGGTTCACAGTATCATAGGCTGCTGACAGGTCAACAAATCAAGAACTTTGGTCCAAAAGCAAGGCGCTGGCTGCTGGAGCTGATGAACAACTGCACTGCATCCTGTCAGATCCCCAAAATCTGGAGAAAAGCATGAGTCATCGCCATCTTGAAGCCAGGCAAAGACTGCAATGACCCAAAAAGCTACAGACCAATCTCCCTGTTGTGCCACCTCTGCAAAGTTCTGGAGAGACTTATTTTGCATAGAATTATGGAAAAAATAGACCCATGTCTGATCCCACAGCAAGCTGGCTTCAGAAAAGGAGTCTCCGGTGACACAGTGGGTTAAACCACCGAGCTGCTGAACTTGCTGACTGAAAGGTCAGCGGTTCAAATCCAGGGAGCAAGGTCGGCTACCTCTATTAGCCCCAGCTTCTGCCAACCTAGTAGTTCTAAAACATGCAAATGTGAGTAGATCAACAGGTATCGCTCCGGTGGGAAGGCAACAGCACTCCATGCAGTTATGCTGGCCATGTGACCTTGGAGGCATCTACGGACAACGCCCCAGAGTTGAACACAACTAGACTTAATTCCAAGAGGAAATCCTTACCTTTACCTTTAAGGTAGGCACGTGGCCCTCCACTGGCACTGGGACCTTGCTCTGGGACAAAGAGACTTTCCCCCCTTCCACCCCATTTCTTGATCAGCTTGAAACTGTGCTTTGCTGGAGTGTGCCATGATTTATGAGATGCAAAATTAGGTAGAAATGCATGCACAAGAACAAACATACAGAAGGTAGTATTTAACTGATGTTCCCCAAAGAATTTGGTACTTACGAGATGGCCTCTATCATATCCATTCCCATTTCAACACAGCAGTGTGCATGATCTGCTCTTGCTTCAGGTAATCCAGATACACAGTAATAGCAATCACCAAGGATTTTTATACGTAAACAATGATTCTCCTGTAAAACAGAGAGAAAATACCCCCCTCCTTTATTTCAAGATACCAAGTGGCTGCTTTCTAAGGTCATGAATATTTGGACAAAGCCACAATCTAAGTCCCCCTTATTGTTAATGGGAGGTGGGGAAGATGGGTGCAAACCCTACTTACAGCTGCAAGTTTATCAAATCTGGCAAAGAGTTCATTCAGCGTCATCACCAGCTCCTGAGCAGTGCACTGGGAAGCCAGACTGGTGAAGCCTTCTATGTCCGCAAAGAGAATGCTGTAAAGGAAGGGTTCAAGAAGAGGAGGAAATAGAAAAGACAGATGTCTTGATAAATGTTGGTTTCTCATACCCATCTTCTACTCTTTTTTGTAGTTCTTCCCCCTCTCCAAAAAAAAATCTTCACATCTTGTGACTCTCTCTCCTGCTAGCTTTTGATGCTTGATGACTGTTCATGTGGGAGAATAAGTAGATGAGAACGAGATGCATTTGGCATGAGCATGAGTGCTCTTGGCTAAGACAAGTTTTCATATGCACCTTGCATATATCCACTAAAACAAAAGCCAAAACTTATGTATGAAAACAATATGAAAAGATGTTTCTTGGCAGGGAAATTATTCATATGTTAAAATTGGGGAGGGGCTATTATTGAGATACTAGGACATACAGTTAGCCTTCTGCATCCATGGATTCAACCATCCATTACTTGATTATTCTTCTTAAATCCAAAAAGCGAACCTTGATTTTGCCATTTCATATAAAGAACGCCATTTTACCATGCCACTGTATATAATGGGATGTAAACATTCACAGATTCTTGTATCCATAGGGGCACTGGAATCAAACCCAGTGGGGGACTAAGGGGTCTACTGTATTTATAATTAGGTGGTTACATGTTCTTACTGTAAAACCCAGTAATATTGTTGATTTATACTTAATCCTGGGACAAGCTTCAAAAAGAAAAAGACAAAATCTAGTAAACTAGGATTTGTGGGATTATCAGGAAAAATAGTGAGAAAGGATCTATCTCACATCCACTAATTTTCCCCCCAAAAGGTTGAAATATTATTTTTACATTAAGTAAAACAGAATACTAGCAAAAGTAATAACAAACATAGATGGCTAGCATTATCTGAAAAGAACTATCACGTAACACACCATACTTGAGTTACACTATTTTTAGCAGTAACAAAAGTTTGAGCAACTTCAAAGAGTAGAAAATGGGTCTCACATTGCTTTAGACTTTCATTGAAGTGACTTACTTAAGCCAACCACCACTAGATGTTCCCCCTTTCCTTTTATCTCTAAGTCAGAAATGTGCTATAGCATTTACACTTGTATGCACAGGTCAGTGGAGAAAATTATTCCTCTTCCTATTCAGAAACCCATTAACTGAAATAATCACTATTGTTATCTTAAGGTAACCTATAAGGTAACAACAGTGATCACTTCAATGATCCATGAATATAATCAGCAACAGGGCAATTACAAACCAATTAAAGCAACATTTACATTATGCTGTAACTGCAGGTGCATCCACACTATATAATTAATGCAGTTTGACACCACATTAACTGCCATGGCTCAATGAGATGGAATTATGAATTTACAAGGCATTTAACCTTCTCTTCCAAAGAGTATTGGTACCTCATCAAACTATACACCCCAGACTTCCATAACATTCAGGCATGGTAGTTAGTGGTGTTGAACTGCATTAATTCTACAGTGTAGATGCATCCAAGGGCAGCTATTTTGTATTGGAAAGTGGGGCACCCATGTGTACTGCATCAAACAAAAGACAAAATAAACTATTATGGATCCTACGCTAGTTCAAATATTGATTTAATTAAAGATCTTGGTAATAATTACCTCCTTTCATACTACATTTCAGACATTAAGATTCAGCAAGAACGCATACTTTATAGGAGCATCTGCATTATATATATATATATATATATATATATATATATATATATATATTTAAAAATAAAAATAAAATTGGTATGGAAAATAAAACATTGGTTTAGCACTAAAATCTATTTAAACACATACATCTTTTAATGTAGGTCATTATTGTTAATGAGTCTGAGTTACAAGTGTTCATTGTCAGTGGTATAGTAGAGCTCACACCATCAACGCCCCAAGATGTTTGATTAACAGGGACTACGACACTGTATTCCACCACTTCCTCAAACTCTGCTATTTACTCTTCGTTCCTTTACCATCCATCAGTAGTAGAGGGGAAATGGATTTTCTGAACAACAATATACTTGTAGTCAAAATCCAAATGGTGTCGTGACCTTGAGTAGACACAATTTGTTAGCTTTTAAGATTGTGCAAAGCTTCAGAGGTTCATTTCATAATTCAGAGATTTGTATGATTCGTTAATACAAATATCTAAATTACTAATTGGAACGCCTTGATATTCTGGATATAGGGCTGTGTGGAAGGGCCCCTAATTAGATAGCCTGGACTTAGTATTAGTCACAACCAGCACTTTAAATCATGTCCAGAAACAGACTTTCGGTTTTTGGAGCAGGACAGATGATTGATCAATGTAACCAGTCCCAATTAATACTAGGCCTAAGCATTTGTAAGGAAACAATATGATTATCTGAACTTTCAGATGACTGTTGAGCAGAAGTGATCTATTCGTATGTTGAAGCAGGAAGGCTGATTTTCACAGTTTGCTTTAACAGATTACTTCCAAAAAATATGTCGGCATGAAAAAAATATCTAGCAGAAAAGCCATTTGAGGAAATGAAAAAAAAACTGTCCATAAACCATGAATTGTTTGGACCAGGAACCTCCCTCTTTCTAGAGTTCATGTGACATACAATGATACTGGGGAGTTCAGGAGTTTATGTGCAAAACACTGGCCAGCTTATGACTTTCCCACCACATGCACAGCTAGAGGCTTCTGTCTGGTGATCACATGTTGATTCTCATCTGCTTTGGCTAAAAAGATCTCAAGATGTCAAAGAAGTAGGGTTTTTTTCCAGTTGGGCTATACATCCAGTAAAGCACTATGGATATTTCCGATACCTAACAATAGGAAACCAAAAATTTCCCCATATAAATGCATACTGTCCCAATTTTAATAACAGATCATGTTATGACTATAGAGGAAATGTGGTTATCACATATCAAATCCCTGCTATCTGCCCTATTTTTTCTTATGCAAAGTGCTCAGGCAGGTTGAATATCCCTTAACCATATCACTTGACACCAGAAGTGTTTTGAAATACCTGTAAATTCAAATGCGGACATAATGAAATATCATAGAGATGAAACTCAAGTTCAAACATGAAATTTATTTATATTTCACATACACCTTAAGCATCCCACACTAATTGTATACAATATTTTAGTGACTGTTTGAAAGGAACAAAGTTTGTGTACACTGACCCGCTGGAAAGCAAGGTTGGCATTACCTCAGCAACTCAGGCAGATTATTTTGGATTTTGAAGTATTTCACATTTTGTAATTCTGGATAAGGAATGCTCAACCTATGCTACAATAGGGTAAGACAAATTTCAACACAATTTTACACAATTAGGTTTGAACAAGCTAGTTATTATCATAAAGATCTACCTTATATTCCGACATATAAGACGACTGGGCGTATAAGATGACCCCCAACTTTTCCAGTTAAAATATAGAGTTAAGACGACTCCCATGCATAAGACTACACCCGGGTATAAGACGACCCCTGACTTTTGAGAAGATTTCCTTGGGTTAAAAAGTAGTCTTATATGCCAGAATATGCTGTAATTCATCTGTCTTGAGGAGAGCTTGGAGTTCCCTCATCTTTGGTGATGAGGGAATCTGAGAGATAACTCTGTCTGAGTAGAATCTGCAAGGAAATTGCCTTTAAAGAGCAAGGAATTTGTGCAATCAAATCCTACCTATGTTGAGCAAATCACACTGTGTTCAATGGAGCTGATTCCAGAAAAGTGTGCACCTGACTGTAGACTGAAGTCAAAATCCACAATACTGCACATCCAAATACATTCATATGTTAATCTGTCTTGGTGTTATTTTAAGAGAAACACAGCAACAGAACTGTATAACCCGATTTCTTGAAGTAGCATGAGGGGATTTTTGTCTTTTCAAATCTAATACAATCCTAATGACAGCCCCTCCTCCTCTGCTGCCAATGCTCTTCCTTGAAGACAACAGTATGTTCTTGGGGTTGTGGTGGAGATAGCAATAGGCAGATTATCAGGACTGTAATATGGGGAAAGGGTTAAAGTTTTTCTCTCTTTGCACAGAGTAATCCAAATCCTAATTGTGGCCTTTCCCAGATGGCATTCAAATAAGCAAATTGGAATAAATTGCTTTCCAAAACCACAAAGTGTCAGCACAGATGTGGGTAGAATTTCTTTCTGTGAAACATGTTTCCACAACATACACACATGCACGCTTACCCACTGTTGTCTAGACTATTGCACTGCAATCAATCCATTAGTGAAATACTGTACTAGAATGTATCACTTATGCTGAAATAATTTTTTCTCAATTTGAAATGGGTCTAATAAGCAGTGCAGAGGCTGATTTGGATGAAGCTGAAGATATTACAGCAAAATAACAACAACAACAACAACAACAACAATAACAACAACTTTATTTTTATACCACACCACCATCTCCACAAAGGGACGGGGCAGCTTACAAGTAGGACCATGCTCAGAATGTACAACAACATTTGCCAATAAAAACAAAAACACAGTTTAAAATGTAATAATTAAAACTGTCAATTATAACACAATTAAAACAGTAAAGTATACAAACAGCGTTAAGATTACAGTATATCAAATCAATTTGGCAACCAGTGACCAGGAATATATTGGACATGACTAGACTAGAGGGTTGGGCATGGATATGTGCACACTGTGGGGCTAGAGTGGGTTGTAAAGTAATGAGTATAACCTAAACAGTAAACTGGGCTGGACTGTTCTCAGCTTCATGTGGATACGTAAAACCACAGATAAGAGCAAATCCTATTGAAATGAAGGATTCTGGCCTAAAAAGATCATAGATAGATCCACAGGGGAATACCTAGAAAATATATGGAAAGGGCTAATTTGTCAGAAAAGGTTACATTAAAGCATAAACACACAGAAATATGGAAAATTTTCTTAAATTATAAAAAGATTTCTTTCAGATGTAATTGTTGTTCAATATAATGAAAGTATGTGCTATTCTATTGACAACATAAACAAATTGTGCAATAAAATAATTTCCACATAATGTTTTGAATATATTTGAATACAATATGTAAACTAAATATGTTGAAGCAGTTCACACTATTCTACATCTCCCCCCCCCCCCTCAACCACTTGACCAGGGACCACTTTGACCTGGGACCACTCTCCAATGTTAGTATCAAAAGGGTTATAAACCAGTTTTTGGTCAATTTTAGATTCAGTTTGGTTATTTGGGGTGCTGATTCAGAGAACTGCATTGGATAGACCACATCAGCTCTAGTTTCTGATACAGAAATATGCCATCCAGTAGTCGCCATCTGCTTGCCCACAGAAAACCATATTTAAGAATCTAGAGCAGATGTGGTAGTAGTAATCTTTCGTGAGTAGCCAGCCACTTCCCTCTGACATCCCCATTGCCTCGGGACGGATCACCTACAGAAAACCATATTTAATAAGCCTTGGCACTATAAGAGGGTTTTGCGAGACCAGTCGTGCTTGTTGCAATGGTATAGTAACTTTGAGGCCGTGGACCATATTTTAATTCTTGCGGACCACAGGTGGTCCACGGACCACAGGTTGGGAACCACTGATTAAAATCATTAGTTGCTTTTTAAGACATATAACTCTTGGTGTTAGCTTGGTCTTTAAAAAATCACACACAAAAAAGGCAAAAATGGCCCACGACTTTAACAGTAATGTTTCTCCAGTAATAAATGTTACTCAATGTATATAAAATTGTTAATAATGTTGCAATTAAACATTTAAAACCTCTCTCCTGCTGTTATGTGTCTTCAAATCTGACACATAGCAACCCTATCACAGGGATGTTGAGTTTTATTGCACAATTAATTCAGAGGGGAGTTGCCATTGCCGTCATCTGAGGTGGAGAAATCGTGACTTTTCCAAAGGCTAAGCAGGTATTTGAACTGGTCTTCCAGAGCACATCCAAAAGTCAAATCTATGCCACATGGTCTCTTTTGCTTCTCCTTACTAAAAGTAATTATAATTATATGATTGTATTTTTGGTATTTTAATGTGTTAGTGTATTAGGAAATGTGATGTTTTTAAATGATTGCTTGTGATATTATTGTTGGAAACCAGCCTGAGTCCCTCCAAAAGTTCTAAATAAATAAATAAATAAAAGAAAAAGTGATGAAGAATGCATTATTTCAATGCATTACTTCAAAGGCAGTGACTGAAATAACAAAACTCAGGCAGTATTATCATGTACACACATTTTCTTTATATCTACATTTATTGGACAATCCTTTTTCCTCTTGCAAAGATCATACAGATTATGAAAATTACTTTGGAATCAGAGGTCGTGAATTATACCAGAGGCATGCCTTAAGGCCTATCTTATGGTTCGTTGCCCTTCCCCTTTATATTTCAGGTCAGAATGAATGAATCAATGAAATAAGTGGTTTTGCTTCTCCTAGAGACCTCCAGAAGCAGTGGTTTGGTGTTTAAAATAGACCCTGAACCCCTCCAAATTGTTGGTGGAGGCTCATGAAAACAAAATTCCATTTCTTATTTTTTAAAATCTAGTTTTGCCCATGGCCTATTAAAATCCTTTGCACCCCGCTATACATTATCCCACTTTGTGAAACTATAAATCTCAGGATGGGCCCTGGTCTGTTCAAGTGGAATCCCAGATGCCTTGGGCATTTGCATTAGTTCTTAGGAATTCAAGGTTGCACGCAAAAGCACAACTGGTATTAACAGCAATGAAGAAGAGCCGGCCGTAATTACAGGCCAATATATATTTTTTGAAATCTCCTTTAATACCTTAATCAACTTATGTCTCCCATTTTCAAAGCTAACAAGGTTACATGGTGGTATTAGATACTTTCTACTACTTCTCCAAATGTCTTTTGATCTGCAGCCCAAGGGCACATAATAATTGCATCTTTTTTTCATTTAGCAAAACCAACTCAAAAAAACTTACAAAAATGTTGCAGAGGAAATCAGGGATGCTTAAATTGAATGCAGATAAGGTGCTTTTTGCATCACTGTTGCAATTCAGGGGAAATAATGTAAGGGAATATTTCCATTACAAATGGAAAATAACTTCCTGAATTTAGCTTTTTAGGCCCAGGAACAGAAATAGAAGGTATGCCAGGAAATCAAGAAGAAATGCACGATTGTGTCTTTATGAAAGAAAATGGCCACTCAGGAAGCCTGAGAGTTTAAAGATATATACTACGGTATATAAAAGCACACCTGAAAATAGCCCTTTGCACCAAGTGAAAGACATGCAGTTACATAAATGGGGAAGAATCACAAGTGCTATTTGCTATCATTGGAATCCTTAGTGTTCCTATCACAATGATAAAACAGCTGGATGTAGAAGAACAATTAAGTTCATCACAATGTTAAAGGATGAAAGAATAGAAGCTATCTTTAATGGGTTTCCTAGCTATTGCATCCTACGGTGCTTTCCTAAACAAAACTCCAAGTTCCTGCTGGTTGTCTGTCTGTCAGTCAGTCCATCTGTCTGTCCGTCCATCCGGCCGGCCAGCCGGCCATCCATCCAATATATACAAGAAGCATCTATATATCTCACATGGATGTTCTGGGGACTAAAATTTTCTTTCCTATATCTGGGTATCAGTACATATATTTCTTTGACAATGTATACCACTCAGCCTACAGAGCTAGCTCAGTTAAGTCTATCACCAGTATGTGGTACAAACTAAATTGTGTACAACTGTGATGTACACAATTAAATTCAATTAATCTTGCTTGAAATTAATCTTCAATTTAATATGATTACATCTTGATTATCATGCTTTATTAAGATTATATGGAAATATTTAATCACCCTATTTGTCCTATTGAAGGAATTTCCAAGTCATCGTTTTTTAATAAAACATAAGAATTATTGGAATAATTCTGTATTTAAAGGTGAGGATAACAGTAAATAATAGAATGTATGTTTATCAATAGATATTCAATAGTTTAGTGGATGACAGTAGCTTTAAAAAGGGCATTCTGACTACCAATATTGTTAATTTAAAGTGTATGAGTCATGCCAAACCTATTTCCAGTACCATTTCAGTGATTTTTTTTTGTCATTCCTGGTTTTTTTTTTCAGTTGCTAAGAAATGTTAAATCTGTCCATGGTGTGACATCCTGTGGAAATTACAGTAGCCTGCTTCACATGGGCCGTTTCTTTTCTTATTTAATTTTGTAAAGGTTTTTATTGAGTGAAATTGATGTCATACAGAATATAAAAAGGAGAAACATCTAGAGATAATCAAATACATCCAATACAGACATGTCATTCGCCCAAACAGGTACATTGCAATATTCTATCAAATCTTTTTCCTCCTACTTAAGTAAATCCCCCTTGTGGCTCCTTTCAAGTCCACATTGGTTTTCCTTTCCAAGTATTCCAATGCCAGCCTCCATTTTTAAACAAACTCTTCATTATTTCCTCCCCAGATACCATTAGATAACTTGGCTATTTGAATAAAGTCTAATAACTTTCCTCTCAAATTCTTTCTAAATAGTCCTGTTTCACTTTTCCACGATTTTGCTATTGTCAGTCTGACTTCAACAAAACTATACTGACAAATGTAATCATCTCCAGGTTGTTGTAGGTTTTTCAGGCTGTACGGCCATGTTCTAGAAGCATTCTCTCCTGATGTTTCGCCTGCATCTGTGGCAAGCATCCTCAGAGATTGTGAGGTTTAATCATCTCCTTTACTAATTCTCTCCTTAAATATTCCTAAAAGGTACATTTCTGGATTTCAAAAACCTTATTAGAAGTTATTTTGTTTGTTTCCTTCGTCACCTTTTTCCAAAAATCTTGTACCATCCTACAGGTCCACCAAACGTGGAAGAAGGTGCCTTTCTGTGTTTTACACCTCCAGCATTCCCCTTAATGGGATTTATCCATTTTGGCTATTACCTCAGGCATTATAGAACGCCTATAAAACATCTTATACATATGGAGCCAGTTATTGAGAATTTAAATCCACTTTTCCATAGATGCTCCCAATTATCCAGACCAATATTTTCCCCTTTCATGTCTTCATTTCTGAAGACACAAAGAATGTTCAGAAATGTCATCTCATGCCAAGAACAGAATGTGAACCAGGGTTGGCTATAGGTTCAAACAAGCAACTCCCTCAGTGCAACACTAGTTCCACTGGCTGCTGAACTGTTTCTGGGCATAATTCAAAGTGCTGATCACTGCCTAGAAAGCCCTACACAACTTATGTCCAGGTTATCGGCATGACTGTATTCTCCCATACAGGCCTGCCCATGTTTTGATATTTTCTGGGGAGGATGTTCTCTTGGTATCACTACCATGTGTATGGGCACACTGAGAGGGCTGCTATTAGACTCTGAAACTCCCTTTCTAGAAAAGTAATTCTGGGTGCATCGATGTGAATTTTAAAGCTGTATCTATTTTAACTTCTGTAAGACCTCCTGAACCCCAGACAAAAGCATGAGATAAAAAAGAAGAGATGTTGATACAGTAATATTTAATTTTTTTAAAGCAATGCTTTGGAATGAAATTATGCTGTGAACTATAACTACACATACTGGCAAATACACAGGCAGCACAGAACTGGCAATGACTACTTTGGTTGTAAGAAATGAAGACTGGGAGAAGTCATATTTTCTAATAGAAAGCATTGGATGGATTAAATGCAAGGACCATGCGTGAGTTTGATACTCCAGAGCAGAGGTTACCAACCTGTGGGCTGCGAGACATAAAATAAGGTCAGCAGCCCTAGATTATTAAATATGGTTTTCTGTGGGCGAGCAAATGGTGACTACTGGATGGTATAAGTTCTGTAGAGCTGATGTGGTCTATCCAATGCAATTTTCTGATCAGCACCCCAAATAACCAAACAGAACCTAAAGTTGACACGTAATCCTTTTGGTACTAATGTTGGAAAGTGGTCTCTGGTCATAGTGGTCCCTGGTCAAAAAAAGGTTGGGAACCACTGCTTCAGGGGAACTGTGACTGTATTATTACTAGAAAGTTTGTGTTGAAGTTGATGTTTTCTTTTTCATGAACTCTGCTGCACAAGAGTAAAATTTAAGTTTTGCATTTCTTGTGTTGTTCTTTTTTTGAATATACAATGGACTAAACTTCTGCTGGTTTGCATGCATCATCAAAACGTAATATCTCCCACCTCTATTAATCTATGATTCTATGACTAATATCTGTATTTCCAGCAATTTAGACAAATTATAGATCAAAAAGATCACAGCAGACAGGATTGTTGTAATGAGTTTGAAATATAAATCAGTTCGTAATTGTGAACAGAGTTTCATTTAGAAGGACCAGAATTTAGGATCTCAATTATTAAAAGAGACAAGTCATGTTACTCATCACTTTGATCATCTAAGAGTAGCAAATTATTTGTTACTGCAATTCAGAAAGTAACTTGCTGGATTATGCATTATGGACGTGTTATAATTGCTGTTGCCATTCTGTCATTTATATATATATATGTAAATGCTCTTTGGTTGCCCCCATCTCTGAACATTATAATTTAACTATCATGACTGGTCCATCATGGCACTAACTTTCTTTGGTGGTGAAACTGCATTGTTCTGTGAGGCAAAAGATTTTGTTGAATTTTAGGTCCCTGTGTTGGACAGGTTTTTGCTGAGGAGCCAGACCAAATATGCCTAACAGCTACTGGGTGGCAGCAGCAGTGGTGGTGGGGTGATTCTGGGAGAGAATTTTTCAGAAACAATACCAGCGACACCACAGCAAATGTTTGTGAGTATTGCACAAAAGAAAACAATGATAAACCACATTGAAAACCCTATGACAAGACAATAAAAAAGAAAACATGAGATACTGCCATGAGACATCCAGATTGGAAAGCACTAAAAAAAGCTATTGTGGTACAGCCGATGATAACTAACAGTGCGATGGCCAATGACCCAAGTGGACTCAATCCAAACTGTTCAGCTGTTGAAAGAAAAGTCTAGAACTTCCCAACCCATATAACAGGGAAATGGAATGTGTGAAGCATCAATCAAGGGAAGATAGACACGATAAAACACAAAATAGAATGTACAAACATTGCAATTATACAGAAAGAGAAAGTTAAAGAAAACAGGAATGAGACAGATCCAATCAGACAATTACATAGAGTTTTACGCAGGAAACGAAAATCTAATAACAATTTGGTTGGTGCTAATAGTGAGGAGCGATGTGGCAAAAGCAATACATGGTTTGGCTGCATAATATCAATAAGTCATCAGGGACAAGCTTTCAATATAGTCATTATGTTCCGACCTTGATTCCCTATATCAGAAGAAAGGTGGGATAAAAAAATAAACCTTACTGAGAAAGGCAACAAATTACAGCCCTAAGTGTTAGCAGGCAGAAAATTAATAGTTCCAGCTTGTTAATGTAAAAATTAACTAGTTACCAAAATAACTCATTACATTAAAGGCTGTAATAACAACCTGTACTACTGCTAAGTTCTGAAAAGCTATATGGGTACAGCTGGATAAAAACAGGTCATATTCAGTGGATCTTTCAATTACAATTGGCCCTGGGTTTCACTTTTGCATATGTGATTGTTTATGGATTTTCTTGATACATTTTCTCTAAAAATCTCAAGGTTATCTCGTGTTACTCTATGGTCAATTTCTACCAGAGGCTGATTAAAGGGTTGTGTTATTGTACCCAGAGTCCTTCCAGGCAGGCCCTCTATCCCAGGATCTGATCCCGGGTTTTCTGTTTATCTCAGATTATCTGGCAGTGTGGATCCATATATATATATATATATATATATATATATATATATATATTCCAGTTTGAACCAGAAAACCTGGGATCAGACCCTGGGATATAGGGCCCATCTAGACATTCCTAGGGAGAACGTATCGCTAAGCATTTGTTGGTCTTCCTTATAATTTTATGGTTTTCAGTGGAAGGTGACCAAAGAGTTGCACTGTCAGGCCTAGAACATTTTACAGTGGTGTCTACCGAATTAAAAAAAAAAGGTTTTTGTTTATATCATTGGGGTCCTGTGTCTTTAACCCCAAATGTATTTTTTTCATGTCAGGAGTGACTGAAAAAACTGGTTAAAGAAATCGCTTCTGGTGTGAGAGAATTGGTCATCTGCAAGGATGTTGCCCACGGGACGCTTGGATGTGTTACCATCCTGTGGGAGACTTCTCTCATTTCCCCGCATGAGGAACTGGAGCTGACAAGCGGGAGATCACCCCACTTCCCAGATTTGAACCACCGACCTTTCAACGACTGGGGGCTCCATTAGCAAATGTATGATTCAGGACCAATTAACAGGAAGTACTTCTTCACATAATGTAGCTAAATTATAGAATTAGTTACCACAAATGATCATAATGTCCAACTTGGATGGCTTTAAAAATTTCATGGAAGATACACAGGGTTAAATGGTTGTAGAATGTGATCCTGCCATGGGTTTCTGGAGACAATTGGTTATTCACCAGGGAAACAGAAAGCTGGAATTAAATAGGTCTTTAGACTTCTTCCACAGTACTCTTTGTGCTTAGAAGTTATTTTTATTCAACAGTAATGAAGTTTGGGGTGAGGGTTGTCTCATTTAAACAACACCAAGTTGAGTATGCCTTTAAAAAAAGACTGGCCCTAAAAGATTGGCTTTGAAATTCAGAACTTTGCCTCTTAAAAGATCGGATTGAAGTAAGAGATCAAGACTTGCTCATGGCCCTCTAGTCACAGTGCTGTCTGTTGCACAAACAAGCTCAGCTACTAAGCTGATTCTCTGTTTCAAAGAGTCATCAAAGTCTCCGGAAGTCTGGATTTGCCTACTACAGCCAGTCCCATTTAAAATAAAGCACAATAGAGATGTCTTGCAAGTGAGCAAAAAGAGCTGCCTGGAAAAACTGGGTAAAGCTCAGCAGTGAACAGCAAACTATTGCCACTGAATAACTGGCCTAGTTTTCTCGAACAATACACTGAGCAAAAATAGAAACCTATTTACATACTGATGCTAATAGCTTTATTTATAGTGTCACGGGACAACCAAGCTCTGCAAATTCAGCCTCTTTGGCTAAGAAGCTGACTACTGTTGAAGCATCTTACAACTTTCTTATCCCTAATCCACATTTCAGATGTAATTCTTTGATTTTTAAAACCTGCTCCATGTACCAGCCCTCCCTTCCACACTGTGAAAACAAGACAAGGATATGCAAAGTATGCTTCTTCAGAAACAGAAGAGATTCAAAGGTTAGGTACAGTGACACAATAAGCAGGAGCATTTCATTGGTCAAAAGCAACCCAGTGGAGATATCTAATTGATCCAACCCCCCATTACTTCACATCCCTGGCATGGCTATTTAAATGCATGCTAGAGTCTGTATTGAAATAATCACCTGGTGTTTTGAAAAACAAACTGATGAATCATTCAGTGTTTAAGTCATGCATCCGCAATAACTCTAATTGTTTACCCCAATTTCCGCCCTTTTTGATTTGGTTTCATGGCCCCTCTCTTCACTCTGATCTCAGAGCAGTGGTTGGTGCTGGGGGGGGGGGGGGGGGGGGCGGCTCCCAACTGATGACACTGGAGGCAAGATGGAACCGCCTTGATATTCCCTCTCTTCATCAGTTGAGAACCACTGGTCTCCCCATAAGGATATCTCAACTGTATCTTAAAATTTTCCCCAAGTTTCATGCAAAATAGAGCAAACCAGCAGGCTGGAATCTCCTGACTAGTCCTAAACATACACAAAAACATCTGGAATATCAACTTAAGTCTAAATATGTTTGGTTAAACCCAGTGCATAAATGTGCACTCTAGAGCAAAACAAAGAAAGCAAACAAGCAAAAAGATAAAGTGTTTGTTTGGAAAGTGAATCAGAGATCAGGTCAAAAATCTTATTGTGGTCTTTGTTGAGGTCCCATTAACAAAACACCAATTCTAATGATTTTGTGAAGAAGCACATGGATTTGTACCTCATGACAAACAGACAAGCACTTTAGCTGATAGCATAAATGAAACGAGTTGTGCTGGATCAGACCAAAAGCATTTTCTAGCAAGTCTTTGATTCTAGAGCTTGTATGAATTATCCAGTTTATGATTCTAATACCAGTGATCCATATCCAACTTAAAATGCCCTGTCTCCTCCAAAATCCCAGCATTTTCCATGTAAGGAAAGGGAAGCTTTGTTATTTCCAATCACTGGTGATAGTAGGGACTCTTTTCCCTGCTCTCAGGACCTCATGAATGCTTCAGCTGTGAGTATATGAATGAAGCTAAGTATTTTTCCTGGGCTTACATGAGCATTGGAAGTATCAACTGAAAGTTGATACTTCCCAAATACAATCTGGTTTGAGATTTTCCCATCCAAACCTGAAATTATATTTATTTAAAAATTAAAGCAATGTTCTTCTTAATTTACCACACTAAGGTAGATTGTTCCTTTATACAACTATCTGCTTAAAAATAAATAACTGTGAACGTGATCTGCTTGCATCTGATTTTATTTTTCTTCACATTTCTATTCTTCAATAAAGACATCAAAATAGCCTGAACATTTTCTGTTGAAAAATTCATTGTCCTTGATAATGTTTAAAATCAAAACAACAGCAATACAGTTCTGGGAATATCTTCTTTTGAGAATGTGCAAACAAACAAAGAAGCTTTGAAGCTACGCAACATTATCCATGGCCTAGCTATCAGCAATGTTTTCAGTGTTTTGAATTTGCAAGATTTTAACAGAGTTGTTAATGATAAAAGGTATACTTGGAGTATGTTTTTAATAGAGTCACCATAAGTCGAAGTCAACTTGACAGCAATTAACAGCAAAATATTAGAGGAAGAAACTGGCAAAATCACCTCTGAGTATAACTTACCTAGGTGCTACATAAGAATCACGAATACTAAACAATAACAAGTCATGCATTCAGAACTGTCAATAGAATTACCAGCTTCCATTGACTCAAAGATGAGGTTTCAATTTTGACTAGCAAAATTTAGCCCTGTCTTTCTTCCTTTAGTCGTGGATTGAGCCCTATGCTTATCGGGCTGTCAAAACATGGAGCAACAGATACATAGGTGGCTCAAGGGAAGCACAAGTGGAAAGCAATTTGAACTCTCTGAAACCCTTTCTTTTAAACTTCATAATATTTAACAGAGCTTAAATTAACAATTAGGTGAAGAGAGAGATGACAAATCTGCTTGTGTTTACATTAAGATATTTGGCATGTGCACATATGAGGTCCAGCACATAATAAAGTGAATTAAAAAACAAAAAACTTCCGCTGGGTGTCCCTATCTGCCCTTCACCCTGATCCGCTTCAAAGGAAGATGTGAGAACAGCGGAGGGCCATTTCCTGGGACTGAAAGGTCTGTGTGTAGACCTGCTGTCAGATCCCAGGATTTTTTTGCTCCAGATTTAAAACACACAGTTTGCCACTATCTGGAAGCACTCTTAGCCCCATTTGCTATCAAGTGTTTTTGTTTCTTTTTCCACAATAAAGGCAGATCAAAGCTCCTTTCTCCCTGACATGATCTTTGGGAGCATTGGACAAAATACATGCTCCCAAATAACCAAGCTGAACCAATGAATAAATATGTGTCAACTGTCCCGTGATCAGTTATGTGAATTTATAGCTTTTTAGGGGCATCCAGCAACTATTAACAAATGATATTGTTCTTTTAAATGCTTTCTATAATCTCCCTCCCCACACCCACTCTCACACACACATATACAGGATAGACTAATTTTCCACTACCATTAGCTTTGAGTGCATTTCCTTTGATAGTAGGTGAATTCTCATCCCCTTATAATACACTTTTGAAGCCAGCTTCAAACCTAATATAATGATTGCTGTCAGTTGCAACTGTTCTCTTGGATACATTCTCTCTCATAATTGTTCTGCATTTTTCTCCATCTATTTAATTGGGATAGTAAAGAACTGAATCAGTGATTCAAGCAATGAGTAATAGGTCACAGACTTAGGTTATAACTGTTATAATTGTTTTAATTGCTGTTTTATACGTATGTGTAATACTGTGTAGGCATCGAATTGTGCCTTTTGTAAGCCGCCCTGAGTTCCCCCTTGGGGGTTGAGAAGGGCGGGGTAGAAGTACTCTAAATAAATAAATAATAAATAAATAAATACCAATGCACATCTAGGTTTAATATTGAGCTTTCCAGCAGTGATGTTATTTATAAGATGTTAACGTACCTGGATCTTTGGGAAATACTTCCCTTTACCTATCACAAACAAAGGTTTCTGGAATTTAAGATCCCTCTTTCAGATAGACACATCTTCAGAGTTAAAGCAGATGGTAAACAACGGAATGGTTCTTTTAGTTGTAGCATCCTGGTAAGGAACTGTCCTGGTAATTGGCTGGTAGACAAAACACATAACCTCTTGTATCATTTACTGATCAGATCATGGGATATAGGGCTGTGTAGATTTAGCCTTAATGAGTGACAAATAAAGATGTGGATAAGAGAACAGCAAAAAAGGTGGAACCTATGGTAAAGAATTGTATGGGGGGGGGGGGCAAATAACGCACCCTTTCAACCTGCCCATTACTCCTTTCTTCCATGTGTTGTCTTTGTTCTTCTCCATATTAACATTTCATCTCAATATATGTGATTCTCTAGTAGTACTTTTTTGACCAGTTTTTGACCTGTCTACAGCCTTACCTTGTACATAAATCATATATTTCCCAATGCCACTTTAATTATAAAGTTGCCCCAAGCTAAACTCCAAAAAGTATTTAGCTTTGAATACTGGGATGTAGTTGCTGGTTTTTCACAAAAGGAAAGAATAGCTTTTGAATAATATGAAACAGCATTGAGTCAAGTTTGCAGAAAGTGATGGGAAGGACTTAAAATGTATAATCTCATTCTTTGTCAACTGGTATTTCCAAGGATCTGTTGGCATGATTAAGCAGAAGCCTTTGTTTCCAATGAACCTTAAAAGATATCATAGTTTTTGGCAATAATGACAGAACCCAGGACTTTCATTAAAAAAATGAGCACCGAATCTTAAGAAAATCCCATGATATCCTGTATGTTCATTAACATCAACAGAAAAAGGCCTTCTCTGTATTCCACGTGAAGAGAGACACAGTTGATGATAATAAGAGATAAGGCCTTCTTCATAGCTATGCTAATATTGTTGAAGACCTTGCCAAATGAAACATAGATGGTCCCCTCTGTGGTTTCCTTCGCTTATTGGTAAAGATTTTTCCAACTGAGCAAATGCTGACCTACTTACTGTTCTTTTATACAGATATGTGGTTCCGAGACCTCTGTTTCTTATATTTCAATGTGAATTCGCTGCATTTTAATGCATGCCATTTATGATTTTCAAGTATTTTGCTTCTCGGGCATTACAAGAGCAGGTCAGAAATTAGTACAGTTATAATTCTTATCTTCTGCTATAGATAAACTTTACCTCCCCTTTTTGGGGCCTTTGTAAAAATTCTCAGTACTCTGGCAGCACATGATTGGCAAGGGCTGCCTCTTTCAAGGATGTATCAATCATTTAAAAGAATGGACGAGTTGCCTTTTCACACCTGAATAGCAGTTTGCTCTGAATTGGGGGGAGATTTCCAGAGAAGTGAAATAAAAGAGAAACCATGATTTGAAGCAAAACAATACAAATTACTCTGCTGCACACATTGGTAAAAGGATTAAAACGGGAGCAAATGAAACAACAAATTGGTATGTTTCAGTACATTAAACAACCTTCATTGGAAAGCGAAGCATGTACTTTGTTTACAGATTTGTCAAGTCCACAGTTCTGATTCATGCAAATGGAGGTACAACTTCAGCCAGTCGAATCAATCTAATTACCAACTGACAACAACTGATTCACCTTGATCGCAGTACATTTTGCAACAAAGGGAGAATATACAAATAAATTGTCATTTTTACTGTGCCTGGATACTATCTTTGAAACGAACACCAGAATTTAGTGGAATGCAAATGACAACCAACCTTTATTCTTGATCTTAGCACTTATATTTTTACAGCACCACAATGACTATATTTAGCCAATTCCAGGCACTGTTTAGAGATTATTATGGCAATGGGTTACCATTAACAGAATAACTGGACATTTTACGTTTTGACACCAAAGGCACTGGTGGAATACTTCATTATCTATGGATATTTTACTCCTTTTATATCTGCCATGGACTGGTACTCGATGGGAAGAAATGACTTTCTGGGACGCATAATTCATGTCATTTATCTTTAAAAGTAGACTGTAAAATCCTAGAAACTCCACCTCTTGATCTTGACAATGACCATTATATTTTACACAGAAATGTGTATAGCATACAAATTCAAGATGCAGGCTTGTTTTGCCCTCCTGTACTTTCTTACACAGAAACTTTCTGTGGGTGGAGATTTTTGCTTGCCCATAAACCAACAATAAACAGTGATATTTCACATCATACAGTTATATATGTGTCTGAAATAGATTGTTTTCCTGATCATTAACACTCCTTACACATACTATTAATAGCGCCTTGACTAAAGTGTTTTATGGCTGACCAGGACTAGCATTCAAGGATAAATAAGTCAAATCTTTTTCCTCTGTTCCATCCCAGAGTATATTTTGTTCCTTTATATCCAATGTTTTTAGCTGTGTTATACATGAAATCGCACTTGATGCAGGAAACAAACAAAAAATAATTATGAACAGCTCCAGCTTCTAAAGCAGTTGTGTCAAGTTTGTGACTCTCCACTGTTTTGGATTTCAGCTCCCAGAATTCCTTGTCGTAGGAGAAGCTGGCTAGGGCTACTGGGAGTTGGAGGCCCAAACATCTGGAGGGCCACAAGTTTGCAACCTCTGTTCTAAAGAAAAGCATGTAGTTGGCAAGCTCCATGCATATGTAGGTGTGGATCTCTCACTTATGTAGACAAGACCTTCTTACATGTGTCTAATGAAGACTACAGTAGGTAAAGAAACTATGAGGATGCCTGCCATAGATGTGGATGTGACATCAGGACAAAATGCTTCTGGAATATGGCCATACAGCTCGTAAACGTCACAGCAACCTAAATATATGTGTGTTTTAGAGTCCTCATTGTGATCTACAGCAGATTGTACATCAAGGAATACAAAATTAAAACTCACAATTGGTAATGTTCCCAAGAAGCACCTTAGATGAGGACCAGCAAGGCAGAATCGGCGCACCAGTAATGCACTATAAGTTGTGTTGATTGTGTAGAATGAGGCAGGGAGCAAAATCAGCCCTTCCAGTCTCTTGGAAGGCTACCCAACATGTATGGGCATCAAGCTGCTAATTGAGCAGGCCTGCCTTTAGGCAAGTGTTACCACAAAGCACTCTAAGGGAGGTTTGCATCAGGGTGGAGTGGATGAGCTTTTGTTTTGAAGGGGATGAGGAAGCTAATCCTGAGTCTCTCTAGCCTTTGTTTGTTTAGCACAGCTGTCTGCCTAGTTGTTTTGTTCTATTATTTCTGCTCCCAAAAGGCATTGTGAATATGACTTCAGGCATGCAAGAGTCAGAGCATTGGTTCCTATTCCTGTCAGGGATAAAACAAATTCCTCCCACTGATTTGCTGCTGTGTGGCCTGTCACTTTAAAAAAGCATTAGGTAGATGTTAGCTGTTATTGCAACTCTTCACTAAACATATGGAGCAAGTTTGCTAAGGGTGCACGGTGCAATCCCCACAAAATAAGTGCTTCTAGCTATTGTGGGCAGGGATCATGGCTCTCATAGAGAGGAATGGCTTCAGTGGCTGTGCCTGTATTGACTATATTCAGCACATTATGTAGTTTGTGCCATCTATTTTGCCACTCAAATGCAAAGCATTATGCTTTAAAAGGGAGAGAAAGGTAAGGTGAAGAATGTAAAGCTTGGGACTATATAGGATCTTAATTTATGAATAATTGTTCAGTATTCATCTAGGTACCGTTGTATATTCAACTAATCTAATGCTTCATATGTAGCTGATATTAAGAATAATCTGAACATCACAAACATTGAAAGGATGATAGATTCCAATCCACGGCACTAATAAAATTCTTCACTTATATAATTCACTATTTTTATTTACAATTTAATGTTGAATTGCTACAGCAATTATTTGAGTTACCAGTGGTATTTAGGCAATTTTGTACAAATCTGCACTTGTAAACTTGTATAACAAGACCACATGAATGTCCTGTATTTTTTATCCTGTTGCAAATCACATGGAATAAACAGTAATTATGTAAGATATAAACATAGCATAAAGTTTGGAATGTTATTATTAACCCAATTATGTAAATATAACAATTTCACCCAACTATATTATATTATAGAAATTGGATTAAGCAAATTTCCCCAGTTATTTTCTTTATAATGTTCTTGTGACCATGTTCTCATTTTAATAGCTCTTTCTTGATCCCAGCAAACCGCCCTCCTTTAAAAACTAGTTGTTTATTTATATGACATTCTTTAATGGGGGTTTAAATCCAGTGAGGCTGCTGTCTGATCTTGAAAGCTTCATTCTCCAAATGCCACATAAAAGTGCCAAACAGATATAAGTCTGGAGTCAACAAGGCCAATTAAAACAGATTACTCCTAATTAAAAAGCACAGGTTGCAGTCCATAGATCATATACAGTGTACTATCATTTCAGTAGATTAATTATTCAATTAATCCCATGATCCTAAATCTGTCAATCCAAACATTTTTGTCTAAATATTTTTTGCTCTGGTACAGCTGTTGAATTTACCTCACTGGAAACTATGCTCTTTTACAGGTGAGCACACTGGACCAAACTCAATGGTTAAACTTAACTGTGGTAGACCGGTTGAACAAACAAGACTTATGAAGTCAACACTTACACAAGTCCCATTAATTCGACGGATCACCTGTAGGTGGGAGTAACAACTGGATTCAGCCCATGGCTTTGTGTCGAATGGATGTAAAGTTACTCAGACTCACTAGGCACAAAATCATTACTAGTTGTACCTACCCAAGAAAATGATACACAGAATATTATAGTATCTTTTAAATTGATAGAGGTTTTATTGCTGTGTTTTAAGTATAACTGGCTCAGTTTTATTGTTATTAATTTTACCTTTCTGTATTTTGTTGTATTTGTATTTTGTTGCACTATTTATTGTTTACTGTGAGCTGCCCCGAGTCCCTTCAGGGAGATGGTGGTGGGATACAAATAAAGTTTTATTATTCATAATAATAGTATTATTATTATTCCAGTAACTTATCAGTTAGGTCACTCTTTGAGTTACTCTTTAAAAAAAATAACAACAAAGACGCAAATTAGCCCATTCTATTTCTTGCATTGAGAAACTCTCTATGTTTCAGGTAAGACCCTCAAAGTATGCTGTACTTTATTATTATTTTGTTACTTTTTACCATCCCTTTTCACTAAAAAGCCCCTCCATGCAATACTTATATGTACAACTAAGAACCACTGAAATAATTGCAAGATTAAATAAATATCATGTATTGATTCAATAGGAAGTCCAAACCAAAATCAAAACTATTTAAATAAAACGTGCAATTTCTGACAATTTTGCCATAAATGAAACTACAAAATATTAGCTTCTTTCCCCAAAGATAAAGGAGGGCAGGCACATGGCTTTTCAAGTCACATCAAGACCTGAAAGCTGTGTTTGGTGCAGCTTTGATTTCTTCTAAACCTAAAATGCTGCTGGGAAGTTTAAAAACATAGTGAAAAGGCCTCCTCATCTCCTAGAAGGTTTGAAATGGGGAGCCTATTTTTATTTTGGAGGGCGGATGTCATGGGGGTTTGTAACCCTTAGTCTTTCACAACTGTTCTCTGCCTTCAAACATACCCCCCCCCCCCCCCACACACACACACCCTTTTTGTTCTTAATTGTTATTTCTAATTATGCTACTAGAATGGTAAATGAGATATCCCTGGAACGCTCCCATGTTTCCCCCTCACATTTTGAGTAAGAATAAATGTAGGGCATCAGAAAAGCAATATGGGACAGATGTAGTGTTTTCCTTCCGTTCAATTTTTTTTCAATACTATACATTGTCTTGCAGTTGCAATCCATTTTCTTTATGCACTTACCTGACATTGTCATGCTTCTGGATGTAAATTTTATGAAACATCATATCTTCTTTTTTGGCATTAATATCAGCTTTCATCTCCATGGCAACATGGCGAGGAAGTACGGAGAGCAGGAGGCGCTCCTATGGTGTTAGACAGATGATCCAATTAAATCCCTGCTCCCTCTTTAACAACACAAACACACATCTCTTTGTCTCTCCTGGCCCAAGATATTTTGCAACTTCAGTGGAGCTGCAAATGCTAACCCCTATGATCCAAGTTAAGATGGGTAGTATTCAAAGCCAACCAAGCTATAAGTGGCAGGCAAAATCTTAAACATGTCCATCTCATCCTTAGTAGTAAAATATATTATAATACAAATGAAACAACACTTTCCTATCCTTTTGTAGCACCCAGAATTTGCTGCTTGGAGTCAGCAGCACACTTTGCAAAAAAAAAAAAAAAAAAAAAGGACTCTCCCTGGTTATGTCAGAAAAACTGAGCTATCAGTTCTGTGATGGATGGGAAAAAATTTGATATTTTCCAAAATACCAGCCTCTAGGACCTCTAGAATCTCGCCCACATAGTCATTAAACAATGTGAAATCACAACAAATCAGACTTCCTTCAATTTAACAGTCATTCATAGCAGCTAACCTAGCCAAATGATGGCAGATGTCCTGATAGGGATAGATTATGCTGTATGACAAACTCTGCATTGTTTCTTGCTACTTCATCATTTATAAAAAGCTACCAAGCCCATGGCAGAATATCATTAATGAAATCTAGATTTGCTGTCTACCCATGTGGATGATGTCAAGTACATAGTAAACATTAAGGATGGCTTCAGACATTTTAAGCATGTGGAATCAGCAGATTACTTGAGTCTACTCTTTATATTTCATGTGTAAAATATGAAGATGGAACCTAAGGATGTAAATTCTGCACATTTCTCCATAGTGAGGAAACCGATTACTATTTCACTGCTAGAAACAAATGAACCTTATAAATGTGTGCATATTGGAGTACAAGTATGAAAAGAACCTGCAATTTTGTGCTATACTCTACAATAATCCATGTACATAATGTACTACATTAGAGTCTCGCTTATCCAACATAAATGGGCTGGCAGAATGTTGGAAAAGCAAAAATGTTGAATAATAAGGAGGAATTAAGGAAAAGCCTATGAAACATCAAATTACGCTATGATTTTACAAATTAAGCACCAAAACTTCACGTTTTACAACAAATCAATAGAAAAAGCAGTTGAATACATGGTAATGTTATGTAGTAATTACTGCATTTACAAATTTAGAACCAAAACATCGCAATGTATTGAAACAGCTATGGATTATGGTGGGAGGCAACTGTGTTGGATAATACAGAACGTTGGATGAGCAAAGGTTGGATAAGTGAGACTCAACTGTGTATTTATCTGTATACATAATTTTCTGCACATAATTAACCAAAAGCACACTGTTGTTTAAAGATGTGTATGATTTCATGTACACTAAATAGCACAGCAACTCATGACCCTCACTCACAGAAGGATTGTACTAATTAAGACTAATGGGAGCAATGTATCAATTTGAACATGTACAAATTTATGGTTTCTGGTAGACCCTTCAATCACTCAATCAGAACTCAATCAACTTCATGAAGAATTAAAAATCAGGGGTAGCAATTTACCCCAAAATGTAGGGCAAACACCCATTGTAGTCTACTGATTAGGCTTGAGTTTCATAGACAATGGTTGACCATGAAGGACATCACCATCATGGACATGGGAACCATTGCATTTGCAGCCCTGAAGGGACTTATCAAAGGCAGCAACAAAAGACAGCCTTCTATTAAATCACTGCTTCATTTAAAATTGCCAAATTATCTAGCAAGTTACCTTGTCCCATTGAAACAATGGAAGCAAACTAATCCAAAAGCTAATTTCCAAGTTCAAATACCATGTATACTCGAAGATAACCTGAGTTTTTCAGACCTTTTTATGGGCTGAAAAAGCCTCCCTCGGCTTATAATGGGGTCAAGCCAGGCAGTGAAGACTGGAGGTCACTGCCTGCAATATATGATATATTTCTCTCTCATCTTCCCCTCCCAAAACAGTGTGTTTTCTTTTCTGCTTCTCCTCCCAAGCTGGAATGTTTTGAAAGTGTAAATAACCATCTCATTTTCAAAATCATCCATCAAGTTATCATGATCAGCCATCAATTGTCAATTATATTTTCTTTTACCTGCTGTTGGTTTTCTCTCTGAGAATGTAGACGGGCTTGGATGCATTCCCTGGTCTCCTGAAATGCCTGTCTTTGAGACACCTCAGCTGGATAGTGTGTACACACCCCTACAATGTTTGTACAGATGAAGATGAGGATGTTGGATACCAGCTGCAAAGAAGACGGAGGGAGGAGAAGAAAAAAAAGACAGAGATTACTATATTCTAGAAACCACAAGATCAAAGGCCAGATGTCCCTTGCTGTTCCTTACATTCTTTTTTACCACATGGCTTAGGTTAATACAGACTTTAATACAATGATTGCTACTGTGCTCTAGTATAAACCAATCACATAGTAAAGAGTTTCACGTTTAAATTTTGATTTTATTTATTTAAAGTACTACTAATATCATTTCTTAGAATAATTGCTTTCATTGATATTTTCATGCTTTTTTGATTACAGGGTGAGAAGATTCCCCACACTTACAAATGTGAACCTCTTTAGATGTAATGATCAGAAAAGAATACACTGTCACTGCTTAATAGGCACGGAGTTGTGTGTGCAATGGGCTTGATGACCACAGCTTCATCATGCACATTGACTGCTTCAAATGGGCAGCTCACCCTGAGGCCCCTGGGTCTGCAGAGAGTGACAAAATGCCAGAGAAAGCAACACACAAGAATAGAAAGCAAGTCCAGCAGGGTTTGAATGTCCATTCCTTGTTTTGGAAAAGACTTATTTCTACATTTAGAAATTGCTTATTTTAAAGAAGCAATCCACTTGCAACCAAAATTTAAAAGTGGATAACAGATTTTGGAAACTTATGGGAAACACAATTCAGGTTTTTGCTGACAGAAAAAAGGCAGTTGAAAATCTGGAGAGGCTTTGAATCCCAAAAACAAGCATCAAGGGAGGTTGCATGCAGTTTTGCCCATTCCTGTTCTATGTTTCCAATCCTCCTTTGACAGATACAGGATAAGCATTCCTTATCCAGAGCTTATGGGCTAGTGTGTGGAGCCCATTTCTCTCCACTTTCAGTTAAACAAAACTCAAGAAACCAGAATTATAAGCGATCAGCAAAAATAAATAAATAAAAAAAATCAAGGAATACTTTGTAATGTCGAAGGCTTTCATGGCTGGAATCACTGAGTTGTTGTAGGTTTTTCGGGCTATATGGCCATGTTCTAGAAGCATTCCCTCCTGATGTTTTGGCTGCATCTATGGCAAGCATCCTCATAGATGCAGGTGAAACATCAGGAGAGAATGCTTCTAGAACATGGCCATATAGCCTGACCTACAACAACCCAAGGAATACTTTCAATAAAACTTCAGGAAAATAAATGTTTAACAGAAATGAACAAATTTGCCTTTATTTGCTTTAAATTGCTATATTTCAATATTAGTATCAAGTCAATACAGGGTATATGGTATGATACAGCAGGGCTTTTAAACTTTCTCCACTTGGGACCCCTTTTGAAAGGCCTGAGAATTTTTTACATGACCCAGGTATATTAATATATATATAAAAGGTATAAGAATAAAACATTTACTAACAACAAATCGGCATTTGCAAGGCTTGCTAAGAAGGCTAATTTTCTTTTTATGAAGTACAGCTGAAGCATCTTCAGAGTCCACTATAAAGACTGCACAACAGATTCATGTAAATGTCTAAAACAGTCACTACGTGATGTTCAGAAATACTTTTTGGGACCCTGACATTTTGCTAAGGGGACCTGATTTGAGGTCAGGACACAGTTGAAAAAGTAGTGTGGTATAGTATGGGGTATAATATTAGGCCATTTGAATAATAGCTCTCAAGCAACTGGATACTACATTTATCTGACATCTACCAATCTTCATGGGTGCACGGAAACAGAGTCTACTGTACCCATTATTATCTATTAGTGGACTTTCTTCAAACGTAAAAGCAGAATTCAGCTAGTGCCATACTCCTCATCACATGCAGCAGTCCAACAACATCCAGAGGGCTATATAGTCCTCATCCCAACTTGTATAATAGCTAATCTGTGTCTGAATGAGTTGTTGTTGTTGTTGTTCATTCGTTCAGTCGTCTCCGACTCTTCGTGACCTCATGGACCAGCCCACGCCAGAGCTCTCTGTCGGCCGTTACCACCCCCAGCTCCCTCAAGGTCAGTCCAGTCACTTCAAGGATGCCATCCATCCATCTTGCCCTTGGTCGGCCCCTCTTCCTTTTGCCTTCCACTTTCCCCAGCATAATTGTCTTCTCTAGGCTTTGCTGTCTCCTCATGATGTGGCCAAAGTACTTCAACTTTGTCTCTAGTATCTTTCCCTCCAGTGAGCAGTCGGGCTTTATTTCCTGGAGGATGGACTGGTTGGATCTTCTCGCAGTCCAAGGCACTCTCAGAACTTTCCTCCAACACCACAGCTCAAAAGCATCGATCTTCCTTCGCTCAGCCTTCCCTAAGGTCCAGCTCTCACATCCGTAGGTTACTACAGGGAATACCATGGCTTTGACTAGGCGGATCTTTGTTGCCAGTCTGATGTCTCTACTCTTTACTATTTTATCAAGATTGGACATTGCTCTCCTCCCAAGAAGTAAGCGTCTTCTGATTTCCTGGCCACAGTCTGCATCTGCAGTAATCTTTGCACCTAGAAATACAAAGTCTGTCATGGCCTCCACGGTTTCTCCCTCTATTTTCCAGTTGTCAATCATTCTTGTTGCCATAATCTTGGTTTTTTTGACGTTTAGCTGCAACCCGGCTTTTGCGCTTTCTTCTTTCACCTTGATTAAAAGGCTCCTCAGCTCCTCCTCGCTTTCGGCCATCAGAGTGGTGTCATCTGCATATCTGAGGTTGTTAATGTTTCTTCCAGCAATTTTCACCCCAGCTTTGCATTCATCCAGCCCCGCACATCGCATGATGTGTTCTGCATACAAGTTAAAAAGGTTGGGTGAGAGGATGCAGCCTTGCCGTACGCCTTTCCCAATCTTGAACCAGTCTGTTGTTCCGTGGTCAGTTCTTACTGTTGCTACTTGGTCCTTGTACAGATTCCTCAGGAGAGAGACAAGGTGGCTTGGGATTCCCATCCCACTAAGAACTTGCCACAATTTATTATGATCCACACAGTCAAAGGCTTTAGAATAGTCAATGAAGCAGAAGTAGATGTTTTTCTGAAACTCCCTGCCTTTCTCCATTATCCAGCGGATATTGGCAATTTGGTCTCTCGTTCCTCTACCTTTTCTAAACCCAGCTTGAACATCTGGCAACTCTCGCTCCATGTATTGCTGGAGTCTTCCTTGCAGGATCTTGAGCATTACCTTACTGGCATGAGAAATAAGGGCCACTGTACGGAAGTTGGAGCAGTCTTTCGCATTTCCCTTTTTTGGTATGGGGATATAAGTTGATTTTTTCCAGTCTGATGGCCATTCTTGTGTTTTCCATATTTGCTGGCAAATGGCATGCATCACCTTGACAGCATCATCTTTTAAGATTTTAAACAGTTCAGCTGGGATCCCGTCGTCTCCTGCTGCCTTGTTGTTAGCAATGCTTCTTAAGGCCCATTCAACCTCACTCCTCAGGATGTCTGGTTCTAATTCATTCACCACACCGTCAAAGCTATCCTCGATATTATTATCCTTCCTATACAGATCTTCTGTATAGTCTCGCCACCTTCTGAATGAGTATCTAGGGAAAATAAAGTGGGCATCTACAAAAACAGGAAGTGAAAGTCTGAAGACTGGTCACTTCTCATCAGTGATCTTCACTTTGGGAGAAATTACCTCCACAAACATAGGGCCTCCTGGAGCATTAAAAATGAGTGACATGTCTAGTTAAATATTATTTTCCTCTTTATTTTGGTATATTTTTGGTTATATGTGGTGTCACTTGTACCTGTTTATTTTGTAAACTTCCGTGAGATCCGCTTTTGGAATAAAGGTAGGATATAAATAAAGTGTTTAATTGAGTATTTAATTTTTAAAGATCTAAATATTAGGTGCTGCTGTAGGCAATATTTCTCTAGGTATTGCTTGCCTAAGTAAACTCAATAATAATAACAATAACAATAATAATAATAATAATAATAAGAATACCGTATTATTATTTTCTCACTACTCCCACTACTCCAATTGTTATATTTATATCTATCCCACATTTTTCTACTTAAACCAGCAGAAAAAACATACACACACCAAAACACTATAGTTAGTAATATGAATTGTGTAAGACAGGCTTTATATAGTCATCCATCACATGCCTATCAGACTAGAAAAGTCTTTACAACTCTGTGATAAGAAAGTGAGGAAAGTGACATTTTAAATTCTCTGGGAAGGGAGTTCCAGACCCTATGATCAACCCTATGTTCCCACCAGATGTACCTATAAGAGTGGTGAGACAGATCCAGAGAAAGGTCAGAAGTATCACAAAACCTAAATGAAATCTGATTGGTACTGCTTGGCTCAGCCATCTTCCCTTAATTTCCTTCCTTCTTCTCTGTTACTCCATACTTCTTGTGGTCCCTCTATTTGTTCTCATTCTTTTTGCCCCAGACCATTGCCCCACAAGAAAAGGTGTGACAGAAGTTTGATTTGCCCTGAGTAAGAAAGATTTACACTGATAAGACCAGATAGGATGCTCTGACTCCCATTTGTTTCTTTTAGTCTGAGCATAAGGCACACTAACCATGACAATAGGCTATGTTATCAAGCAGAATAGAGCACACAAAATGTGGAAGGGTGAGGTAAGGGGTAGAATGAAGTGCTTGCCCATAATCAGGGGCCTTCAGACCCAGAACATTTATTTATTTATTTACTGTAAAACGTCTCTTCTTACCTTACCAAGCAAGTTGTCAATGAAATGATACAAACCCATGAGATGGAATGGCCATAATACATAGAAACATCATGTATGGTAGGACCATACATGATGTTTATCTATGTATATCTATGAGGATAATGTTTATCTATGTATATCTATGAGGACACAACTGCTAAAGGGTCATCAGACCAAGACCTGAGCCAACTAGAAGACTTACCCACATTTGAGCTCATCTTCCTAAGGGGCTTGTCAAATCTGGGAGACTCATCAAGTCAAAAAGAAGGAATCAGCCCTGATGATTGAGGGTAGGCGGGTGGCAGAGAGCTGTGTGTCTACAAGCATTGATTTGACATCTTTGTTCACAGAACACGGAGAAAAAATCACACTATAATAGTGCAAAATGCTAAAGCCAAATGGGCCTATAGGGAAGACAACATGGCACGTTTCCCTTTCCAGTCTGGCAACCCAGACACCATTTTGGCAAGGAGGCACAATAATTCAATGAGCAATGAGGTAAGTCATTGTTTCCTGCAGTGTTTTGCAATTGCATCTTTGAGATTTTTCTCTACTGTGTAATGACCTAGGTCCTTCTCTGCCTCAAGCTCTGGGTTTCATTATTAATCATCTAAGGGTTCACTCTCAAGATCACTTTGAACAGATCCTGATATCCTGAAGGCAAGACATTTTTGTTTAGATTATTTTGCTTCATTGTTCCTTGATAGAACCCTAGTTGTATGTTGAATATATTGAGTAGCCCTCTGGCATATCTTTAGAAATTCACTTCTTAGAATACCATTACTGTACTGGCAATTTACTAGAACACTTTAAGTTGGTTTGCTAGCAATCAGATGCTTTCAACTATTGTGTCTAAGACTTCGTGAACATTTCAAGATGATGACCTGTGACAAGCTCTGAGGTATAATAGAAAGTATGATGGATGACTGTAATTATTGGCACTTAGAAATATTTGCATTTATGGCTAAGATATGCCGAAGCTGCTCTTTTGCTCTCCCACCTCAGAGTTATAGCTAATGTTTCAACATCTTGAATTTAAAAAAAAGATTCCCGATTTGTATTTCAAACAAACAATTGACTTTTTATCGAAATTTAGCACATGACATTATATCCAGGTAGAACTGTTTAGGGAAATTTGGTCCTGAAGGTAGTATATACATATCACTAAAATAATAAATAAAATACATATTATCTGTTTTGTTTCATGCATGCCCCACCTAGCATAAAATACTAATAGTGGCCATATTTTTTTCAGAATCTTACAATTAGTTTCTATGGTACTTTCCTAGAATGTATTAAAGCAACATGTAAACATATGTGTGATTTCTGCCTTTATTTTGTTTTAGTTATAAAGCTGCAATCATTATATTTCCATAAAACATAACAGGCATCAAAACAGAGAAGACTTTACTTTGGATCAGTTTATTTGCCAAGGACTTTACATGTTTGTTATGATTAATTCCCAAAGCATATTTATTTCATTTTTCAAGAGTTATTGTATTGAAATGTAATTTTATAAGAGCATTTCATCAAAGACAAAACTTTCAAAAAAGCATGGAAATTATCTTTTGACTGGGTTGTGGTAGGTTTTTTGGGCTATATGGCCATGTTCTAGAAGCATTCTCTCCTGATGTTTCGCCTGCTTCTATGTCAGGAATACTCAGAGGTTGTGACCTCCCCTAAAAACCTACAACAACCCAGTGATTACGGCCATGAAAGCCTTCGACAATATCTTTTGACTCTTATGCTGACTGACTGGTGGGTTTTGTGCACTGTAGTAGAAAAGGAATTTTTTCCAAACTTTGGTTTTGAGCTAAAAAAGGAAAACAATTCTAAAATTTCAACTGCTATTTACCAGTAGTTTTGATTCCTCTTTTCCTTCAAACCTAGGTGTACTAATATTAAGAATTATGACATACTATTTTTAAGAAATTGCATTCTGGCTAAATATGAAAAGTTATTGGGTTGGAAGCAGAGTTGCTATAGATATTTGCCCTTCCTGAATGTTTATCTTCAGGTTGTACTTCAGGTTTTCCCTAACTAGATTCTGTTAACTGATGTTTATGGTGGGCAGATGTAAAAGAGAATAGTGTTTATGCACCTATGCCAGTCACACAAAGAAGGAAACCTGAGGTGTAAATACTCCTTTCTGTCCAATAATTAAATGGTTTTTTTCTTTGTGACTTGCAAGTCACTTCTCGTGTGACTGAATTGGCTGTTTGCAAGGACGTTGCCCAGGGGATGTTGCCCAGATGTTTTGAAGTTTTCCATCCTTGTGGGAGGCTTCCCTCATGGGGAGCAGGAGCTGACAGAGGGAGCTCATCTGTGCTCTCCCTGGATTCGAACCTCCGATCTGTCGGTCTTCAGTCCTGCCGGCACAAGGGTTTAACCCATTGTGCCACCAGCGGCTCAATATTATTAGGCCAGTAAAAGAAGCATAGCAGCTTTGATCTAAGGACACAAATCCTATATTGAATGCATGATTGATTTGCCTGCCCTTCTCCCAGTATGAGACTCAACTCTAATAGACATGATATGGTTGCCCTTTTAGCAGAGATACATTCAGGAAGAAATAAAAGTTTCCTTCCTTCTCCTCCCACTACAGCCCTCCCCACTACCTTGGAAAAATTGGGGCCCTAAACAATTTGGGGTGAGGTGTAGGCAGGGGAAGGATTTTGAAAAGAGCAAAATCTCACAAAAATTGGCTGATACTGAATATAAAATATTAGCTGGAAAATGACAACTAATAAGTTATGAAAAACATTTGTTTGTTTGTTTAAAGAAAAAGAATAGGATTTTGAATAGAATGTTCTTTAATCCCAAATCAAGGCAGACACAAACAGGTATGTATCTTTTTAAATGTGTGTGTGTGTGTGTGTGTGTGAATGTGTGTGTATCTTTGAAAATGAGCCTTTGGTGATAGACAAAATCCAAGAAGTAGACTTGGGATTTACAAGGCCCTCCAGATGTTGTTGGACCACAGCTCCTATTAGCAAAGGACACTGGAAGTTGAGTGCCAACAATATCTGAGGAAACGGAATCATTTTCACTACTGAAGCAAAACATTGTGGCAAATAATAACACATTAGAATGTCTCCTTCTGTAATTATGAAGGACAGATGAAAATGAAACATTTTACTAGATGCATCTTCAAGGACCATTTCATAAACTATGGTAATGTATTGTCATATCAATTTCTCTATCTATTTACTTCAATATCTATTTACTTCAAAATTAAGTGTATACCCTTCCCCTGCATTTACATGCCATGCACTTATCCTCTGGAGCATCCACGTTGAAGCAATCAGGGACCAATTCCATAATATGTGAAAGCATCAGCAAACTGTTTCATCAATGCAGCAGTTAATTAAGAATTCCTCAAGGCATGTAGCATCGCTGAAAAGCTCTCCACCATGTCTCGAGTGCCTTTTGCCCACTAGCAAGAGTAGTGATTCTACGCATCACTTGGGTTGTAAATCTCAGCAAAGTCAAGGTGGCAAAACACCCAACAACACTTGAAGAATGCAGTGCTGAAACTATGTCTGTGTTCATGCAACGCCTGACTGAAATGGCACAAGAGCAGAGGTCTAATAAACAAGCTCCTTCCAACCCACGCAACAAGAGTAAAGATAGCTGGTGTTCATCATCACAAAAAAATGAAATTCAATTAGGAAACAGAAGCTGAGCTTCCACAGGGAATTAAATGGATTTCTGACTCATGGCTAACATACCTACAATTGATCAAGTTGCTTCACATTCCCTATGAATGCAATAAAAGGAATTGTGTATGGATAAGGTGGCCTTAAAACAAAGGGGCATTAAAAGATGCTGTAATAATCATAAAATTACTCCCCATCTATTCATACAGACTGCATACAATGATTACAAGATGATTCCAGCATACTTGTGTTCATCTGGTTGCATCAACTTGAGTACCTGGAGGTCTCCAGCTCTTTGATATGACTCCACCAACTCTCTATTACTGCCCCCTCAGAGCTAATATGATTTTGTTACATGTTCCTGTAGAGGAAACATCAATGAAAGTTAGTTCACTGCTGGGTCACAAAGGTATCCATTTTAAAAAAAGCTCCCTACATTTGCCAGAGTTAGGCTCACAGGGCCGCTGAGAAAATAAAAAATGTGCTATTTTTTAAAACCCAGTTTAGAATTTCTGAGTCTTCCAGTACGACTCTGTGGCCAATTTCCACTCGAACCTGACCACAGAAGACCTAGAGCAGGCCTGAACAACCTGTGGCCCTCTAGGTGTTTCAATTCCCAGAATTCCTGACCATTGGAACATCTAGTTTGGGCTTCTGGAAGTAGAGTTCCAAATACCTGGAGGGTCATAGGTTGTGGACGCCTGACCTAGAGGTTCCTCAAGAGGTGTTATCTCCAGAAATATCTCTAACACGAATGGAGGAGGTTGGCCAAAGTGTCACACAGGAGGACCTAGAGATTCCTAGGGAGAAAATTTTAATCAAACTCATGAATAATCAAAACCAAAAATGTGGATGGATGATTGTATTCCATACTCAAGACTGTAACTGAACCAGATGTGTACACCACTAAGTCAAAAGGGTTAGCATCCTATCTTGGTCCCAAGACACACAGGATTTGTTATGTGAAAGGTGCCACATTCTAGACATTACACAAATCAGCTCTGAAGACATTAACAGCAAATATAAGGCTGATCGGAATTCATGAAGTATAGATATTTCCTCCAGTAAATAGAGGAATTCTTCCATTTTCAGTCTTTGGAGAATATTCCTAAAAAGGCAACAATAATGGGCATAAAGGTGTTTATCTTAGGAAATGCTTCTATGATACAGAGTGTATGTGCCTTTGAGCTGCTAGTCAATTTATGGCAAACCCATAAACTTCACAGTTTCTAAAGGTAGTTTTGCCACTTCCCACCTCTGAAATATAGCTTATAGTACCATATTCTTTAGCAGTCTCCCATGCAAAATATTAACTGAAATTGACTGTATTAAGTTTCCAGGCTCAGGCATAATCCTGGAGCCTTTAGGGTTTATGTATCTTAGTTTTGTTCCTACCATTTCTCTAAACTTTAATATGTCACACACACACACAAAATCATACTCTCACAACAACCTTGTGAGTCAGAAGAGGAACTTTTTGGTCCTCACTTGATATTCTACCTTCAGTACCATACTGTTTTTCTGGTTCAGATTTACAGTGAAGTAGCGTGCATGAATTTTCCAAGGAAGTATTTTTATCTCATTTTCTTTCATTCTTCTGAAGACAGAATTTTTTCAATTCAAAAAGCTAATGCCATACTGTTATTTCAGTCATTTCAAACCCTGAAATGGCTGAGTAGTAGTCCTATACTGTAAGACTTCAGAAAAGAAAAGCCTGTACAACCACAAATAGAGCGAAACACCATCTTGTGCCAATATGCTGCTCCACTCTGTTACATTTGTATTTGATTATTCAAACACCAGATGCCATTCAACAGACAATTATAGGCAGAAAATATGCTTAAAGAGAGATGCTGTCAAGATAACCTCTGTTATTTTCTTACCTGTGACATGAATAACAATGTAGGCTGTTAAAGTGGAGGAACTGGGGTTGGAGGAAGAGGACAGCAAATTGTTTGAGGAGGATAAATATTTTGATTTTCAACACTGGGGGAAGTGAGTCCTTTGCTGCACTCCATTGGGGTTTTTGCTGTGTCCAAGAAGCAATGCAGGCACATAAGGAAGCACAACAAAAATCTCTCTGCCCCTGAGAGCCAATTCCAAAGATAGATTTGGATTACTATATGTTGTTTTAAAACTAAATGTGATGTGGCTGGGGGATGTTGGTGCATGAGGAACATGCCAACTAAAGACTCTGAATGTGAGGTAAGGTCTAGCATTGACACTCCCAGCCGCTGCGCAGATATACATGTGACCATTTTACCATCAAGCATTTGGAAGAGGTTCTCAGCTTCTTCTACATGACAAAAATTAATTACAGGTTAATGTTAAGGTATAGACAATTGTGTGGTACTGATAATGTGTACATGTTTCAAGTCACCTCTCAATTCCTGCAGTTTTCTTAGGTAAATATTACTCAGAGGTAGTTTTGCTAGTTCCTTCCTCTAAAGTAGTGGTTCACTACCTGTGGGTCCCCAGATGTTTTGCCCTTCAACTCCCAGAAATCCTAACAGCTGGTAAACTGGATGGGATTTCTGGAAGTTGCAGCCAAAACACCTGGGGAGCCACAAGTTGAGAACCACTGCTCTATAGCATCTGGAATTCCTTAGCAGATCCTCATTCAGATACAAACCAGAGCTTAGATTAAGATCAGATATGATCTATCAATAAATTTGAAACCTGTTTCTGTGACAGTCTCAGGTTGAATTTGCCCACTATATATAATCCAAAAACATACTCAAACAGGTTATTCAAATGAATTATGCTTCATAACCATTAACTCTCTGAATAACTGCCAAATTAGGGATTTCAATCCATATAAATTATTTTCTGTTGATTTTTAGATTTAAAAAGCATTTTCATATCTGAATCTATAAAACTTAATAAAATATATGATAATTTAGAGGGCATTGACATTTGCTATAAGTGTATTTGGGGCAGAACCAGGTAATAAAATACAAAAATGTTTTTCGTAAGCCAGAGAGATAAGGCTGGAAATCCAGATGTTGTTGGGTGCAAGTCCTATCAGCCACAGAGCTGCAGTTCAACAGTAACTGAAATGTGCACAATAACATATGACATGAGGTTTTGAACTTTATTTAAAACTTTTTTAAAAATACAATTGTAAATTATTTTAACTTTTGAAAGTGGGGAAAATACCCACTGACTTTTATTTGAAATGTGTTTTTGTTTTAGCCTGCTCCTTTCATATTTTTCTACTCCATTTTTAAAATGAAAACTGCTTCATTATCGCATAATGGGATAACATTGTTATGGAGACAGACAGCATTGTGACTTTAGATTCTCCCTTAATTCATCTCTTGCACTTTAAATACATCTCTCTCGTAGATATGTCTTTTGCTTTCCATATCTTTATCAGTTCTCCATAAAGCTGATTTTAATTCCATAATGGGATCTAACAGGCTTCCACTCAGCTGAATTCCCCCACTGCAAGACGGAGAAATGCCAAGAACTACACTAAACTATGCCACAAAAGACCTGAACTTTCTTCCCCCAATACCATACAGAAACCAGGCTCTAGAGCAGGCATCTTCAAACTGTGGCCCTCCAGCTGTTTGGGCCTTCAATTCCCAGAATTCCTGACAATTAAACAAGCTCGTTAGGGCTTCTGGGAGTTGGAGGCCCAAACAGCTGGAGGGCCGCTGTTTGAGGATGCCTGCACTAGAGATATGGACATTTTATGTATTCGTCATGCAAGGAAGCCCATGGTTGGGACATACAAAGAGTCTGTGGGATAAATTCAATGTCATTTGAGATTATGATATTATTATTACTTCCTTGCTTCCCCAAGGTTGGACCCAAAGCAGCTCAAAACTTAAGAAAGCAGTACAATTAAAAGTTTACAAAAAGAATATATTAAAAATAGAATTGAAGTAGTCCAATTATTAAAACAATGCAGTTAAGATATGTTTTCTAAAACAATAAGTAAAAGCTGCAAAAAAGCAGTTCATTCAAAAATATTAGTTGATTATTTAAAAGCCTTCTGTTTTAAATGCCTTCCCTGGACCAGGGGGAGGGTGGGGGATAATGTTTTAGCCTTCCGCTGGAAGGATAACAGGGAGGGGGCCAATTTGGCATCCCCAGGAAAGGACTTACAAGAGTATAGGGGCAGCCACTGGTAAGACCCTCTCTCATGTCCCCACCAACCACATTTGCAACCCCACCATCTAGCATTTCCTCTACTGTCCTTTCCCATAGAGCCACCTGAGGCCATATAAAATTCAGAGTATCTGCTTTGAACTGGATTATATAGCAGTTCAAAGCAGATAAGGTAGATTATTTGCTTTGATAATCTGCATTATATGACAGTGCAGAGCCAACCAGAATCACAAGGAACCCTCTTCTGAATGGGTTGTGTAGGTTTTTTGGGTTGTATGGCCATGTTCTGGAAGCATTCTCTCCTGACCTTTCACCTGCATCTGTGGCAAGCATCCTCAGAGGTTATGAGGTTTGTTGGAAAGATTGTGGGGTTTGTTCCAACAAACCTCACAACCTCTGAGGATGCTTGTCATAGATGTAGGTGAAACGTCAGGAGAGAATGCTTCTAGAACATGGCCATACAGCCTGGAAAACAAACAACTCAGTGATTCCTGCCATGAAAGCCTTTGACAATGTTTCTTCTGAATCGTTTTCCAGCCCTCCAAAGGTGTATTTGGGGGTGCCAAGAGAGCTCTAAGAAGAGAGAGAAAATTTCTGCTCTCTCAATTCCTCAGATAGATACCCTTTCGTCACAGAATAAATCAATTGGATCCTGGCTATTGTGAAATCCAGCAAAGTCACAGCCACTTCAACATCCATGAAATAAGACATTGCCTAACACGTCTCCCAAGATCATCACAGACCATGACTGTAGTTTTGATGCAACCCGAAAAATCTGATTTGACAAGCAGCTGAAATGAATCTGCAAGCTTGCACCATTGAAATTCATGCACGCTAAAATTTGTCAGTCCTCTGTAGAATTTGTTGATGCTGCTGAAGTCATTAGACAGTCATGATACAAAGCAACTAATTATGAATATGCCTCAAAGCACTTCACTTTCGGAAAGCCGGATGTGCAGAGACTATTCAAAATAATTATCTCAGATGACATTGCCAACAAAGATTCAGACAAATTGTATTGCACTAGTTAGTGGATTGTACAAATCTCATGTCCTTGAGGATTTTTATTAGCTGGCTGCCTGCTGCAATTATGAATTCTGCATGCTCTCCTTTTCAGCACTGGGAAACAGATGCCTACCACGGAGAGATACTTTCCCTGACTCACATACTATAGAAAAGCGCAAAACTCCTCAGCTATAACCAGCCTCACTAATTAATAAACAACAAAGATACATTTATGGAAAATGTGAGTTGAATTACTCGATTTGTCATTTTCTTAACGTTTTAAATGGAAATAGGTATAAGTAAAGGAATAGATATTAAATTGGGTCCAAAATGGTCACACTGCCTTTCTCTTGTATTTCAGTGGGAACTAGGCGTGAATAAAAAGTAGTTAAGTGTGACTGCAGCATCATTTTCACATGATGCATATCTAACAGAAAAATCCGTAACTGTTTCATGCTCACTAGTTTAAAATGTGTTTATTACAGTTGTTGTTTGATAAGAACCTTAAACCAGTGGTGGTCACAGTGATGGGTATAGGAACGAATGTCCTGCCACGGGGGCCACATGGAACATCAAGAATGCCAAAATAGAATAAAAGCAAACTCAACACACAAATGGACAGAAGTGTTAGAAAAAGGAGGCACGGTGTTGGCCAAAAGTGAATTGCTTTTCCTGATGAGGAAGATTTTTATGTGTGTCAGGAGCGACTTGAGAAACTGCAAGTTGCTTCTGGTGTGAAGCGGAAATGGCCGTCTGCAAGGACGTTGCAGACGGCCAAGGACGTGAGAGAAATGGCCGTCTGCAAGGACGTTGCCCAGGGGACGCCCAGATGTTTGAGGTTTTACCATTCTTGTGGGAGGCTACTCTCATGTCCCAGCTTGGGGAGCTGGAGCTGGTGGTGAAAATTTCAGAACTCTAACAAAACTTTCAAAATTTCATTATTATTTCATTATTGGCGATTTTTATGACATAACCAATTAGGAACTGCCATTTATAACAAAATTTTGAAACTTTGATTAGAGTTCTGACATTTTCACCACCAGAACTTTAGCTACACCGTAGAAGCAAAGCACCAGCGTCCCCTAGTTCTCACCACCAGAACTTTAGTTTTATAAGTACTTTAGAACCATTTAGAACCATGGATTGCCCATACTTAATAGTCACATCAGAGCTTAGACAATATCATATGGGAAGAAGTCTTTGTACCTCATTCACAGACATTGAAATAACTCTAATTAATGTAGCATTCAGTGAGTCAGGCACCTGAAATCTCAATGTGGGTATTGAAATAACAAACAAACATGACTTAATAGAATTGTGGGTCTCACTACACTAGTAGCATTGAACCAGTGAGCAGTTGGTATATTATTACTTAAGCTGAATTGACTCATTGGATCTGTTCTAACTGGATCAAACAAAATGCTTTCTGTGCATATATAGTCTCCTCACAGCTGTATAACCTGAAGTGTCCTAGAGGATTGTTCTGTACAGAAATACACATTTGTGGCTGTATTCACTCATTTTTATGGGCATAAATATATATATTGTGCACAGAATAGTCTCCTGATACACTTTGGGACAGGAGTCCTCAAACTTTTTAAACAGAGGGCCAAGTCACAGTCCTGTTGGAGGGCCAGATTATAATTTGAGGGGAAAAAAACATGAATTCCTATGCACACTGCACATATCTTATCTGTAGTGCAAAAAACACTTTAAAACAATACAATAATAAAAAACAAAGAACAATTTTAACAAATATAAACTTATTAGTAGTTCAATGGGAAGTGTAGGTCTGCTTTTGTCTGATGAGAATATTGTTGTTGTTGTGTGCTTTCAAGTCGTTTCAGACTTAGGTTGACCCTGAGCGGGGGCCGGGTAAATGACCTTGGAAAGCCGTATCCGACCCCCGAGCCTTAGTTTGGGGACCCCTGCTTTAGGGTATGTAAATACTGAGACAAAACCACACACATACACACACACACACACACACACACACAAACTAACGGATGTATTAATTTTCCAATAATATTTCCTGAATACTTGAGAAACCCATCAAAAATGAATACTGGGAAATATTATTTTATCATTTTACATGTCCCCCTGGTTATAATAGCTTTTTCTGTTTAATGAATTATCAGTCTGTTTGCATCAAATGTGTTGTCATCATCATCATTATATAGTACTATCATTGTACATAGCACTTTGCAAGTAAATCAACAACAAAAAACAACATTAACAACAACAACAAAAGTCAGCCTGGCCAAAAGCTTACATTCTAAACAAATATATGCACTCACACATACTGGGGAAGCATTGAGTAATGTAAATATAAAACTATACAAACAGATATCAGCAGCCTTCATTTGTTTGTCTTAACAATTTCTCTATTTTATCCTATTTTAAAACCATTTCTACCAGGGTCAAAAGAAGATCACTTGAAATTTTCTTGGTAATGTATTAATTGTTTTAAATGGCAGGAAAATGTACTCATACTTTATTTTCAGTGGGAAAAAATATATTGAAATAATTGCAACAGATAGATGATATGTTGTATCTCCAGAGCTGCCCAAATGACCAACCACTGCATAGAGAACCAAATCTGTGGAGTGGTACATCTTGGAAGAATCAGATACTATATGAAAGACTGCATGTTTTGAAAGATAATTTCCTGCTGCAAGCATTTTGGACAGAGTTTCAAAGCTATAGTGGTGAATATGAGTGGGAGTATTTTTTCCAATCACAAACTGATGAATACATCATGAAGAAAATTACAAAAGCTCTTGCACTGGTGGATACATTATTCCATATCCTATAGTACTAGGAACATCTTACAAAATTAGTTGAGGCATTGAATTTTTTACAGAGATTTGGGCAAGACAAGACAAGACATTGTATGTATCTTGTCTTTTCCTTTTTGCTAAGGGCTGTCACAGAGACCTTGATCTGAGTAAGGAGCTGTGGAGAGCAAGCATGAAAATGTTCTTCCATGCCTCTTTTCCAGTTGAAATCAGCTTCATCACCTGATATTTATTTTCTCCAGCATGTTTAATGGATAATGCAATGGAAAAAACAGGGATCCTTATGGCATTTACATCATCTTAGTGTATCCCTAGGAAACAATATGGTCTGTCTAATTTGCTCCATTTAGAAATAGGGATTTTAGTGAGGAATTCTACTTAATGCATCATAGCATGTCTGCAGCAAAGCAAAACAGCCATTCTTCTGTTCCTTGTGCCTTACTTTATTAACAAATGAACCGTTTGGCAAAAATCCCTTTAAATAAGCTGTAGAAGGATCTGGAGAACTTCTACACATTAACTCTCACCAATACTATATGTTACTGAAAAAAAACTTCCTTTATAGAACAAGAAACATAAGGTAACTTTTAAAGAGATTTTAAGATGGAATGACAGATACGCCTGTACTGTTTCTGTTCATTTACATTCAGCCCTCCACATTTGCTGCAGCTTGGTGCAAAAGAACCCCCCATCTCCCACCCCCAGTGAGGGCCACGGCCATGGCACCACAATGGTTTAACTGCTAGGTGCAAAAATCTGCTGACCCAAGGTTTAGAAGTTCGAAGCCACAAGTCAGGTGAGCTGCCGGTTGTTGGCCCTAGCTTGTGCCTACCTAGCAGTTTGAAAGAATGTAATGCAAGAAGATCAATAGGTACCACCTTGGTGGGGAGGTAAAAGGGCACCCCATGCAGACATACCAGCAATGATCAGAGAAAGTCTATGGACAGCAGGATCCTCGGCATGGAAAAATGGAACAAGAGCACCTCCCCTTGGTTGGAGTTGAGCATTGCCTCCAGATGCCAGAGATGGAAAGGGGAAGGCCTTTACCTTTGTCTGTGTACTGTATGTCATTGTTCACTATGTAAAAAGGCATTAAATTTCTACCTTGTATATGTAAAACTCTGTCCCTCCATGTAACTAAAGTGAACTATAAATAAAGTGGTTTTTTGTTGTTGTTGTTGTTGTTGTTATTATTATTATTATTATTATTATTATTATTATTATTATTATTATTGTGAGGGCCCTGCCTGAGAAGATTTGGAAGTAAGGGAGAGTACAGGTAGCAGCATTTGCACAGAAATAGATATTTTCCTTTGCTCTCCATTAAAAAAATTGAAGTAGAAATCACTACCAACTGAAAATTGTTTATAATGATATAGCCTTGCTCACTATGCCCTCAGGGATCTCAATCACTTCAACAGAAAAAATAAAATCTCACAATTCTTGAAAATTGGTTTTTACTATAGCTGATAAGATTTTAACCACAACACTCGAAAGCAGTCATCATAGTGGGATTAGTGTTCAGGGCTGAACTCCTATTCAGCCATGCAGCTCTCTAATTGATGACTAGACAAGTCATTATGTTCCATTCTAACCTAAATCACTGATTTGTCATGCTAAAAATTAAGAAAGGCAGAATACTGGAAATTGTTCACAGTACTTATATACTATATTATTGAAAAATAATATCATGACAGAATACATATAGGGCTGGGGTGGGAAGAAGGTAGATTGTGAACTACTACTACTACTATTATCATTATCATTGTTATTATGCTAGTAATTTATATCCCACTTTTCTCATGATAATAGGACTCATGGCAACTAAACAACATATTTAAAAGAATACACATTAAAATGAAGTCCTACTATCCTATGATTCTAATTAATCCTGGGTCACTTTTATGTTTCAAAATTGTACCCTGGCTGTATTTCATGATTCCTTCCCATTCCTAATTGCTTTCTCACTCAAATGAAACAATGCTTTGAAGTCTGCCATTTACTTGGAGTGATATTTGGCAAAATATAATGAATTGCTAACAAAGTTTTAATGGCTTCTACTTCTATATCTTCTTCTCATTTTTTTTTAAAATCCCAAATAAAAGGAATGGGGACATATAGCTTTCATACGACGCTAGTCTTGGAAGGTCTTTTTTTTTTTGGGGGGGGGGGGGGTCTTCCAGATTCCAAAACATGGCTACATAAATTCCCTGAGAACGCAAAATGTATTGTCAAGCTATACTTGTCAGAAACTCTTACCTTTGTGAGGCAATGTCCTTATGAAAACTAATTGACTTGAGGGGAGGAGGGTGAGAGAGGGAGCAATGAGGTGACTCAAAAGCGCTCATTAAGTGGGTTTCCCAAAAAGAGGGGAACGGATAAGGCTCCAGACTAGAAGCTAGTGGAATGGTTTCAAGCAAAAGAAAGCATATAATTTCCAAAAGAGACACAGCTTAACATGCTTGAGTGGATACAATACATATTTAGACTTCTTGCTGAACCAAGGCATTTTAGGACGTGTTCAAGACATTCCAAGAACAGTGGTGTAACTCAAACACTTTTGACATTAGCCGGTTATGTGGTGTTTCCACTCTGTTTCAACAGCTGGTGCTCTGCAGATAACCTAAATATGGTTCAATTTCCCACAGTGATAATAAGTAAGGATGCATTGGGAAACTAATTAAACCATTACTGTATGTTATTGAAATACAGGCAGAAAATTTGTTTCTGGTTAATGAAGAACAGTGTCAAAGACTTTGACAAGTTAGGGATAACAAATCCCTTGATCTCTCCCTATATCTCCCTTATGCATTCATGCATTTTACATTAACTGTGAAAGTTAAAATATAGTTCTACTTCAGATGGAAAGAGAAGAATTGTATATTTAAATTGTGAGAAAATTATTTAGCTATATTTGATAACCACCAGACACTTCACTGCCGTGCCCCAAGAAGACCCTCACTGTTTACCCCTAGTTAAGTCCTTTTTAGTTAGAGAGATTAATATTTTATGTAGTTTCTGGGGAGTTAGTCTAGACAGCCTCCATTGCTCAGCCCCTTTAAGAATACCCTCAGGGGTGGGGCCTCAGGCAAGGCATTTCTGGTTCTTGGGGGAGTCAGTCTTTTTTGTAACTGGAAGGTGAAGAGAGAGGGAAACTGGAAGGTCAACAATAGCACGTCTAGTCAGAGCTGTATTCAAGTCCAGTCAGAGCCATATTCAGGTCCAGTCGGAGCTGTATTCATATCCAGTCAGAGCAGAATTCAAGTCCAGTCAGAATTAAATACTGAGACAATCTTAGGAACAGTTGAACACCATACAAGAAAGAAACAATAAGAAAAAATAAAGATTCCAGAGGCTTAGTTCAGCCATAACTCTGTGTCTCTCTCTATGTATCATGGGCCACTGAGCTAGTGGCTGAGACTATAGTGATAACAATGGACAGCCTGGTTTGGTCTCATAAGTTATTTTTATTAAACAAAGGCTGGATCTACACAGCCCTATAATCCAGTTTCAGAATGTGGATTAACAGCATTGAACTGGATTAGATCCGTCTACACTGCCCTATAGCCCAGTTCAATGCAGTTAATCTGCATTCCGAAACTGGATTATAGGGCAGTGTAGATACCAGCAAAGAGTCAAGGATGTTGTGCCTGATAATGACCATATGAGCCTGCAATCATTGTCTAATAGCATGAAATACTTCAAAATCTAATCTTAGTTTTCTAGTGAGTAATTGTATAAAAACATTTTCAACCATGTTAAATGCCTTACACACCTATAAAGAGATCGGAATCAGAAGTTTTTCTTGGATCAATGATATCAAGAACATTTCTTATTAGAACTGACAATTGTCCACTAGGAATAAACTCTGCCTCATTCTTTTTATATAGCTATGAATTATAGTCCCAATTTCTTTTGCCAAAAGAGCACTGAAGAGCTTGCCATCTTGATTAATGCAAACAGCCTGAAAAATCCCAAAGACATTAAGTCCTTGCCAGATTCTATATCTCTAAGATGCATCTTTCTTCAAGAATGCTTTTGAACAGAATAAGCAAGTGAGATATGTGAATGTCCCCAAATACTTTTGGAAATTTTACCATTTATGTATGTAGCTGCACTCAAGTCTTCTGCTGATAGTGATACCTCCCAAACAAACACTTCTGATTTGTGAATTCTTTTGCTCTAGAATGCACATTTATTGTATGAACCAATTTTGATGATAGTTTTTAGACAGGTCGACAACCCTTATATTCCCATACATGTTAGGGAAAATAAGGGTTGGTGAACTCCGGCTTTTGGGGGTGGGTGTATAGTGGTCATTTAGAAGAAAACCGAGATTGTTTGATTCAGCTCATAACAATCAGCTCAAGCAATGCCAGATACATTTCTAGTGAAGAAGAGCAAACCACAGACCACCTACTACCATGCAACTTGAGCCCAGCCACATGCACAATGGAGGAACTTCTCACAGTGACACGAGAGGCACTCCAAGTGGCCAGCTTCTGGTCAAAGGACATTTAGCATAATGCCAAGGTTTTTTAACTTTGTATTTTTAAATGCATTTTAATTGTACCTTCAACTCTGTCATGATAAATAAATAACCAGAGGTCATTCAAAATTCCATGACATAAGAGAAACAGGTTGGATTTTGACTAATAGTTGAAAGATGAGCCCATTAAAATCAATAGAACTCTGTACCCTCCAGATGTTTTGAACTTCGATTTTGATTTGCTGCATTCCTCCAAACAAGCATGGGCAACAATAAGGAATTCTGACAGCTGTATTACAAAACACATTCAGGAAATGCTGTTCTTAAATTTCCCTATTCCTCTCTAAAAGTAGTATCTACTCCTGCATCTCAGTGCTCCTCTCTTGCATTAGACTAGCAGTGACAACAGTTGCCCAAAAAGGCCTGGGGTAATATCCCTCCTCTCACAGATCTTTGGGTGAGATTAGATTCAGCCTGCTGCATTTAATATTGAAAGAGTGTTCCAGTCTCACTCTATCATCAAAATTCTAGTCTTCATCACTAGAAGCAAGGAATGTAGAGACTAGTTAGTGAGAGCACTTAGATGATTGTGAACCATGGAAGGAAGTGCAGACTATTCAAACAAAGATTCAACAGTCCATTATGATGACACCTTTAGAAATCATATCTGGTTCCTTATTTTGGATCCTGTTAAGACTTAAAACATTATTTAAAACTCTAAATGATTTTCAAAACTGAAAAATGTATCCTTGTAATTTTTTTATTATCATGAAAGAGCTAGAAAGTCAATTTCATGTCATCAAGAACAGTACTCACAGTCACATGATTTCCTACTTGGTCATTAATCTGTCAAAGTCTGCCTAATAAATCTTTTAGCAGATCATCATAACACAAAAGAGTTGTCAAAGGAGGAATATAAAGCACATGCCAATCACTGAAATGGCATAACTTTCCAAGTTTTTATATTCGAATATCTAGAGAATAATCCACTAGATATTTTAAATTATCTGTCCTTTGCTTTATAGCTAAAACAAAAGTTCAGAGTTAATTATGAAATAGGTTAGTGTCACTAAATTCCAGATACTGCATTTCACTTGGGTTTAGCTAAGTCATGCATAATGATGTCAATAACAATTTAAAACTTCGAATATGAATTTCATGCTAGCATCTTGATATTTCTACATGGCCAAAATGCAATGCTTTTATACTTTATAACTTGGAGTTTCTGATTCTAAAATATCAAAATCAAAATACTACATCTTTGAAGTACCTTTGGTATTAAATGTGATTTTTTTCCACTGGCGTAATATGAGTATGTTTTGCAGAAGCTAAATAAGTAAGCTGAATTGCTTCTAAAGATAACAATTCTCTCTACTGATAAATAATATTGAAAGGACTAGATATTTTTTAAATTATTATTATTATTACTATTATGTTTATTATTATGTTTATTTATACTCTGCTTTTTCTCTAAAGCCAGTGAAGTGCTATGTAAGACAGACAATTTTAATTTTTTTTACATTTTTTATTTTACACAATAAAACTTATACTTAAAAACCCAAGAGGTTAAAAGTAATAATTTAGTTATGAACTTGAAAAGCACAGATACAATGGGAATATTATGTTTATGTACATAGGGCATTATGCATGACTCCATGTGAAGCTTCAACTAACAGATAAGAAGTCATCCTGATGCATGTGAATGAACATGGGCTCATCTTCAAACACAACATGTCCATGTGAAGATGTTGTGATGCCTAAGGGTTTATTTCTTGTGTCCCATCAAGCTATTTATGGAAACCCTGAATTCCCCTTCCATTTCCATCTGCCCCCAAGGATACAAACCTCAAGAAATAATTTGATTTTTTAAAGAAAGTCTTCTTTTAAACCCTGTTGTATAATCAAATATTGGCAGACAACCTATACTTAAAGATAGACATAACTTTCTACAGAAAACGGGAAATTTGCTTTTGGAATAGAAGATATTGTAGATAGAACTCCTCTACATGTTAAAGAATATCCCCAGCAATCACATGAACTAAGCTAACACAATTTCTTTCTTTTTTATTATTTAGTTAAGACAATTATTATTATTTAGTAGAAAGGAATAATCTATTAATACTAAACAATCTATTATTTAGTAGCAAACAACACAGGACAGTAGCGGAAGATGCTACTGTTAAGCCATACTTTGAAAGCACAAATAATAAAAGCATGCTATCAATGGGCAGAAAGCACTCTCTGCGGCCTTAGCACGCCTCAGTGACCAAACATGCCCTTTTCTATCTGTTCAGTTGGCTCCTTGTAGCTTGTAGCTCTTGGTCAATTTATCCACAGCTACAAAGTGCTAATGTTATCTGACAGCTACTATGAAATTATTGCAAGCCTGTTGCCTCTGCAGGAACTTAGCTAGTGATTTCTGTTGCTGTAGGAATGCCTCCACTTTAGGTTATCCTTTTCCTAGCTACAGGTGTGGTAGTGAAAGGGAATGTTAGAAACAAATATATAAAATGCCTCACTTAGCTAAGACAGCACAACTCTCTCACACACAAGATTTCATCAGGCTTCAAACAAACAATAGGAAGCCTATTTCGGCATCTCTAGAGTCCAGATTCAACCTGCAAGGGGATAGTTTCCCTGAAATACTGTCTGCACCCGATTAGGGAAATTCAACATGCATACAGCAGAATCCCATTGCTGTCTCTGATTAAGCACTGGCAACAACAGCATTACCCATCCTGATTGCATTCCCAATAGAGAAAGCAAATGGGGTGGGATATGGAAAATCCCAAAGTTGTGCCTGCCTCAAACTGGAAACAACAATAGGAATACCTCCCCAGTTGCATTCACAACAAGAGTTCATGCCTTCCTCTGCACAAAGAAAAGGTAATGACATTTGAGATGGAGTGAAGCTAGAGGCTGTCAAAAGGGGAGGGGGTAGAGCTTGGCTGAGGTGTCCCTCTGTGATACCACCCACTCTGTGGCATTAAGATCTGACCTTGGTTTTGGCTTTAAGTCTGTTGAAGTTAAATAGCTTGCCATCTGTCCAATAGATAATTTTCACGCAGGTAGGAAACTTCCCATCAACAAGATGCAGTATCATAGCAAAGAAGATGAAGAATAAGATTGGGGCAATAACACTTCTGTATTTAACACCTGATTCCACCTTAAATGGGTCACTTTGGGAGCCACTGCTGTCCAAGATTGTTGCCATCATGTCATCATGGAGAATCTGTTATAGAACTCCAATATGCTGATGATAATGTAATCTGTGCTCATTCAGAAGTAGACCTACAAGCCACTCTAAACACCTTTGCAGATGTTGCAGGAGAAGACAGGCAGACAAATGTCAGCAAGCTGGAAAAAGTAAAGACGACGAGTATTGAAGCAATGATTCTCTGCCACCAACTTCGCTGGACTGGCCACATTGTCTGAATGCCCGATCACTGCCTCCCAAAACAGTTGCTATACTCCCAACTCAGTAATGGGAAATGGAATGTTGGTGGGCAGGGAAAAAAGATTTAAAGGTGGACTTAAAGCCACCCTTAAAAACTGTGGCATAGACATCGAGAATTGGGAAGCTCCGGCTCTTGAACATTATGAGGTCAGCTGTCACTAACAGTGCTGTTGAATTTGAAGAGGCACAAATGGAAGGTGAAAGGAAGAAACGTGTCAAGAGGAAGCACGTCAAGTCAACCCTGACCGGGACCGCTTTCTACCTGGAAATCAATGTCCTCACTGTGGAAGAGCATGTGGATCTAGAATAGGTCCCACTACTGAGACACAACACTTGGAAGACGATCATGCTCGATTACAAGTGATCACCGATAATGATGACGACACTAAGCTACCGTATATTCCGGCACATAAGACAACTGGGCGTATAAGACAACCCCCAACTTTTCCAGTTAAAATATAGAGTTTGAGATATACTCACTGTATAAGACTACCCCTCGCCCTTCACTTACACCTTCCCAGTGAGGCGCTCCTTCACCTCACCATTGGGACCGCATTAAGTCCACAAATCCTGATGAATGGATTTTTTCTACCGTACTTGTACAGCGTCATCCTTAATGTTTTCATACAGTCATTGCATATGGCAAGGACATGGCCACTGCCATTTTTGAGTCCCCCCCCCCCCCCACAATATGCAGCAACCACAGATTCTCCAATCCAGATTGGAAGTTTCCATTTCGGCATATAAGACTACTCCCACATATATGACGGCTCCCATGCATAAGGCTATTCCTGCGTATAAGACAACCCCTGACTTTTGAGAATATTTTCTTGGGTTAAAAAGTAGTCTTATACAGCAGAATATACTGTACTTTACTTTCTTGTTTTTTCCTGTAGAAAGTCTTATCACACTAATATATAGGCTTATCCTATCAATAACACGGACAAATAGCCAGAGAGATCACTGAAAGCTAAAAATAGACTATGGGTGGAATGGATAAAGTATTCTGGAAGTTGGAATCCTGAAAAAGAGTAATAAACCTCAAAACCTTCTGTTGTAGGCTTTCTTTGTTCTTCACCAGTGCAAGCATCCAAGTCTGAGGAAACAAGGGTACTCTCCTGTTTTGCCAATGGCAAAGGTTCTTTCTGGATTCAAAGGCAAGAAGCACACAAATGGATAAGATTATAAGGTTTCGTTAAGAAGCAGTCAAAAGCATCAACAACAGATGCATCAAAGAAAGAAATACGAATCTAGCAAGTATCCTTCTTCAATTGGTTGTTGGGAACCCCTAGAATGACAATGAGGAATACCTCAATCTTGGCTGATCTACAGCGCTTTCACAGCATCAACCTGCAGTAAGTTTAGGTCTGGGGATGAACTTTGAGATCTTTTATATCTTACCAGGTTGGGGTGCTATGTGCAAATTCAATGGTACTACAACATTGAACCATGGCAGTTCAAGTGGAGTCAAGCAACATTAATTCTACAGTGTAGATACACCCTAAATTTATACATCACTTTAGGAAGGTTCCTGGGTGGGATTGGATTTAGTTATCATATTTAATTCTGTTTTATATTATTTGTCAAATATGGAAGAGAGCCACACATACCATCCTTATATTTGTGTAGAAAAGAATGATACAAAATACCATAAAATAGATAAGGACCAACTTGAAAACTGCAGCTGTCAAACATAGTGTATGTAGCTTGGAGGATGCCATCATGTCATCTTAAAGGCCAAAGAGCTCATGAAACTGGAATGAAAAGGGGAGACTTTTCTTCTCCCCACAATTCTGCCGGTCTGGAAGCTGATCTGGAACAGGGCAGTGGGAGGTAAGGAGAGGAAATGAAATCCTAGTACTTGAGCAGAGATCTATTTAGTCATTTTTCATTGAGAGCAGTGGATCCTTCACATGTTATTTGGCTGCATTTCTCAGCATCCTTCATCATTACCTATGATAGCTAAGGCTGATGAGAGCTACAGTCCAATAATGTAGAGAGGGGGCATTAAATTCCCCATCTCTGTTCCAGAAAATGGCATTAATGCAATCAGGTGGAACAACTTTAGGTATCGGGAAAACTCTCGAATGAGAAATATTAACAAAAATTGATTTCCTTCTTATTGTGAGTAACAGAAAAATCTACGAGGGCTTTAAATAAGAACGTTGTGCAGGCAACTGTGTCATATCATTTTAGACATATAGTCCATAAAACATTCATATTATAATTTGATAGCAGGAAATGTTCAAGTAATAAAATATAATGTCATTAAAAAAGAATGGAAACAAGCACAGAAATTGGAACATGGGCAGCAAAAACTGCAGTTTCTAAACACGAATAACAAATGTGGTAATTTTTTTTAAAAAAATCTTTTAATTAAAATAAACGTATAAAGAGAAATGATCTGTACGAGGTAGTGCAATGATTGATTTGCAGCTGATAACCCAGTAATGCAGTGGGTTAAACCCTTGTGTCAACAGGACCACTGACTGACAGGTTGGCAGTTTGAATCCAGAGAGAGTAGATTGAGTTCCCTGTGTCGTCTCCTGCTCCCCAGAGAGAAACCTCCCACAAGGATGGAAAAACATCAAACTTCCAGGCATCCCCTGGGCAATGTCCTTGCAGACGGCCAATTCTTTTACACCAGAAATGACTTGCAGTTTCTCAAGTCGCTCCTGACACAAAAAAAGTGATTAGTCACATGCCCTTTAACCTAATAAATAACAAACCTAAGGTAAGTAAAAATGGCCAAAACCCTCAATTTCAGTATATATTTTGAACATCCAAAGGACACCTAAAATGATGTACAATTTAAAAAAAGCTATAGAGAAGAAAAGTTTTTATTTGACGTTTTAACATTTTATTTTACACCCTCATGTATGCTCTAAAAATAGCCCCTAAAATAAGCAAATGTGACCAGAAGGCCAGCAGAAATGAAAATGACAGGCTCAAAGACTAAAATGCATATCCAACGATTAATCATCCAAAAGTATCTGAGAGAAAATAAAAGACATGACTTCCAAAAAAGTATCTGGATAAATTTGCACTTTTAACTTTTGTAGAGTGACAAAGTAAATTGTTGTATCTTGCAGAATTTAGCAGAATTGAATTTTCTAAGCATTTAAGAAGGAGAAGCATACAACTGAAGAGTTTTAAAAGTACAGAAACAAGCAACATTCTTTATCACCACTGTGGAAAAACTGGATAAAAGCAATATATTTGAAATGAAGGATAACATACATCCCTTCTTTGAAAAGGCCGAAGAAGAAGTCTGGATAATTTAAAGCACTGTGCTGATGGCAGGCGAGTATTTTCAATCTAAACTGGGGCTCCCTAAATACAATCCAGTTATCATTGATGCATATAAAGTAACACTGAATTTAACAAAGTGTGATGTACATTAATGATCAGCAGGATTGTTAACTTTAGCGTGTTGGGAAAAAAAATAAAGTATGCAAATTATAGACATAAAGACTTAAAAGCGCAAATAAACCACATGGTCCATATTCCTAAAGGTCAATGGAAATGAAACACAGATCCTTTTGCTAAACCAAGCTCTTGAATGCATGGTTCTCTAATCTGAACAACTTCTGTCCTTCCTACAGCAAACCAGCTCCCTGTTTTTTTCTTAACTACAATTAGTTTCTGTGCAAAATCCCACAGCCATAGGTAGACATAATCCAAACCTGCCGACTTGCACCATATTTCAGTTTGACTTTGTCACTTTCATTCCTGCTTCTGTCATCTTTCATGCCAGCATTTAAGTGCTTCAGTCCCCAAAACAACAAATCAACCGTCCAATCACTTCAGTATGTATGGACAATCAGCACGAGGCTGCATATCAAATACTGTAGATGCATATATGAATATTCTTAGTTGGAAACTCTTCCAGCCAACATTCACAAGCTACCCAGCTAGCTGTGTGCCTTGATAACTCAAGCCTAACATACACAATCACTCATTATTCTAAGACAGAAATAAATGGGTGGCTAAATCAGAGTCACTAACACTATTCTTCCCTTATTAATGGGAGGAAGCTCAGAGTTGAAAGCAAAGTGGCCGATGCCCAAGTATCAGTCATGGAGGCAGATAAGAACTTTATTACTGGGCAGATTCCATTCTATAACGGAATCCACACAGAACGAGGCATTCCAGGACGTTCCGTTTGTTGTGCTGTTCCCACAAAGCATAAACAAACCAAATGACTTTCAGGGCTCGCCTTGGGTGTTCTGAACCCATCAGCTGCACTGGGCCTCATCTGGTGCCTGTGGAGAACAGAAACAATCCCAGTGCCAGGGTCTTTGGAAGAAAGGGAGGGAGTCAGTGCACATGAGAGAGGGAAAAACAAAACAGTTGGATCTAAAATTGTTAAAACATGGATGTAGTCCATTCCTAGACTGGGCTTCTATAAACAAACACACTTAGAATGCAATCTCTCTCTTTAAAGCAGCAACACTTTTTCTCAGTGAAGTTAATAATTCAACAGTGCTGTCCGGAATTTTTTTTGAATGCATCAAAGCTCATGCTTAGCCTGAGGTGAAGAGGAGAACCCCAACAATTCGAACCCTGACTGGGGAACAAATCAAAATCTGGAAGTTCAGTGCTAGTGAACTTGAGCTCACTGCTTAGTGCCTCACCAGGCATTGTGCAAAACACTGACTTATGCCAGTTGGGTCTCTCCTGTCCACTCTCTAATGGGGCCATACAAAGAAGATTTAGGAAAACTACTCTCAAAGAAGCCCATTGGAAAAACCAGACATAGACTTACGTGTCAAAGTGCTCAGTAGATTGACTGTTATATCACAGAGAAAGCCCAAAAGTGTTTTAGCCTTCTTCAAAGATGATTTGAAATCTAATGGCTGAAATTTTCTTTTTGTCCATCAAATGGAAAGAGATTCAGAAGTTTCTGCAGAGAATCCCATTCCATTTGCTGCACATACAAAAACAACAAAAGGAGAAAAAAGGCAATTAGTTTCAAATCACCTCTGAAAAAGGCCATTAAGGGGGTGGGTGGGGATGGGACAGACAGACAGATGCTGGGCTATTGCTGCAATCTAGCAAACATTGATTCAGCACTTTCAAGATGGACCTCCTATGGATTATACTGGTTACTCTTCAGGTTTTATCTTTTCAGAAGAAAGACGAAGGGCTTTCAGTCTGCTAACAGCTGTAAGGAAGGGAGAAGTCTGCTAGTCAAACCACCATACAATAGAGAAAAGCAAGCTCAACTAAAATTTCAGGTATTAAAGCAGGAATGAGAAAATCTCATGGGTCGGGCAAATGCCCCAACTGTATGATTTTGGAAAGTTACATCCTGCCCCATAAATCTGCACTTTTTTCCTTCCAAACCCACACAGCAAAGATTAAAAGGTCTGAAATCGGCAGCTATAGCTTCAGCAGGAATGGTGGGCCATCTAGGGCTGTTTCTGACAAGTGCTTTTAGGCCCAAAGAATGGGGCTAATTTCAAAACTAGAAGTAATAATTAAAAGCACAGAAGTCCTGCCTTCCTCCTTTTCATCTGGCACTTAGTAAGAAGCTACTGTAGTCACAGACCTCTTTCACACAGCTGAATAAAATCCTACATTATCTGCTTTGAACTGGAATATATGGCAGTGTGGACTCAGGTAACCCAGTTCAAAGCAGATATTGTGGGATTTTCCGCCTTGATATTCTGGGTTATACCGCTGTGTGGAACGGCCCATAGACTGATGAGAGGGCACTCTTAGGGTCCTTCCAGACAGCCCTATATCCCAGAATATCAAGGCAGGAAATCCCACATCACCTGAGTGTGGACTCAGATAACCCAGTTCAAAATAGATATTGTGTGATTTTCTGCTTTGATATTCTAGGATATAGGGCAGTGTGCAGTCATGTAGCTGGGGGGGGGGGGGATTGAGGGGCTTCACCCCCCCCCCCCCCCGAAATTCTCAGGGTGGTCCGCGAGAAGGCCTTACTGGTACATTATTTAAACTTATGTTTATTCATATCATGATCTGATCACCATGCTCAATATATCTCATATGTATGGGGCTATTGGAGTAATGATACAAAAGGTTTGCTAGGGTAGATCCTCACCCCCCCCCCTTTGAATCAAACTCCCCCCCCCCAAATCAAACTCAGCACCCCCCCCCCCCCCCCCCCGAATCAAAATCCTGGCTACAGGCCTGGCTGTGTGAAAGGGACCTTAGGAATCCTCCCAGGAAACTCTGGTCTATCCTGTATCTGACACAGAAGGAGACAAGGCAGGTCCTCCTGCTTAGTGTCTGATCCTCCTACGTGCACCTGGAGCCAAAGTGAATTAGACTGTGCCAAGGCTCAAGCTACAGAGCCAGACAGGCCACAGATGCTTTAACTCCTGTTACATCGTATTTAAAAATACTTTCAAGCTTTAGTTTTGAGAATCGCGTTGTCAGTTTATTCCAGTGTTAACAGCACAGTTTACAAATCTCAATTTGAAATATATTAAACTCAACGAAAAGGATGCCATGGATAATTAAGGTCTTCTTCTTTTTTCCCCTATGGCTTTCCTTTCATTTCATAGTAGGTGAGATGCTAAGCCATAGTTACATATGTTTAAGCCCAGTGCCTTTAGCATGTATAAATAGACTTAAACTGTTGATTCATTTAACTGGCGCAGGTATGAGAACAGAATGGTTTGTTCATTTTTAAAAAAAATGATCTAAGCTTGAAAGCGCAATGTATGAGAGTTTTGGTTTATGAGCTTTAACCTAATGCCTTCTTGTGTTATTTGATCGATCTTTGTCCCTTTGAGATTTGAGTTCTTTCTTTTCATTATGAGCTGAAGGCCAAAGATAGGAATATGACTGGAAAAATAACTTCTGATAAAAATCTAAGGCGACTAGAAGCATAACCGCTTGTGGCTACTTGAGCTGTCATAGTTGGTGGTGGTTAGTAAGCCAGTTGTATTGGCAAGGAATATTTGTCATATCTACATGACACTTTGTATGCAGATGTGAGAAAACTTGCATTTGTGAAAACTCCCCCTTCTGAAGAGCTAGTACAAATATAGGAGTCTTCTATTTTGCTTTTCATTGCTTTGTGTAAGGTTAAGAAAATATCCACTCTCGAATGTTTGAGAGGCAGTTTTTGTTTAAGTGAGCAACATTTGATATTAGAAAGAAACATTACATGGCAGAAGAAGAAAGAGAATTGGTGTGTACATTTCCTTCTGTCTAAAGTTTTTAAGTGGAATGGCAGGGTTTCTGGGCAAGGACTGGACAACTCTAGGGAGAATAAGTGCATGAATAGTCACGAGAGAGACAATATAGCAGTCCCTGTCAAAATTCCCCCTTACACCAGATATCATTTGTTGAAGGAACTGGCTGGGAATGTGTCATATTTTCTGCACAATAGAGGAACAGAGCCCTTTTAATTGCAGCTTCCTGGTAAATGAGGACTGAGGAACTTTCATCGTCACTAACTGTCCCCTAAACTAGGGGCAGCATAGGAATTTTGAATATACTTAAATGCATTTGTAACTCCCCAAAAGTATTCTGGCTGATATGTGTTAATTTGTTGCTGCAAAATTACATGGAATGCATTGTACTTTTGAAACTAATGAAGTGCACTCAAAAGATGGTATGTGTGTATATAAAGACATGGAATCAGATGTAGTGTAAGCTCTGCCAGACCTACAAATTGAGAATTTAAAGGTAACAGTATCTGGATGAGAAACCACCTGTCATGCTGGGCTGGACTTAGCACAGCAGGCTAAACCATTGTGCTGCAGAAAAATCCTGCGGATTGGAAGGTCAGCAGTTTGAGCCCAGGTTGGGGTGATCACCCACCGTTAAGCACAGCTCACCTACCCACCTATCAGGTCAAAAACAGAAATGTGAGTAGATAAAACAGGTACCGCTTTTAGCAGGGAGGTAATAAAGGCGCCTTTAAGGACATGGATGGGAGGAAAACTACTCAGCATGGAAGATGGAGTGACAGCACGCACCCCCCCCCCCCCAAATAGCCAGAGTGGAGCACAGCCTCCAAGATGCCAGGAATAAGATGGGAAAAACTGCCTTTACCTCTGTTTGTGTTGTGTGCCCTATGTGTTGTGTTAGTTGTACAATTGGCATTGAATGTTTGCCGTATATGTGTTCTGTAAAGCCACTCTGAATCCCCTTCTGAGTGAGAAGGGTTGGGTATAAATACAATCACGGCCATAGCCGGGGGGGGGGGGGGGGTGGTATTAAAAGTGTAACAGTCAGCCTGAAACCACACATAGACATACTATATTGAAGGATAAATATTAAACTATTGACGTCACACAGTATTTTTGCAATACAAAGGATAAACTGATATTCAACAAATCAATGGGGCACCACTATACTTCAATTTGGTACCAGAATTTAGAATTTATACAGTGAGTCTTAAGTTTCTACTTGGTGATGAAGCTAGATGAAAACTAAAACAAACTTTATGGGCGTTATGTTTAAAAATTTATGGGTAAGTGTGAAGTGTCTTTGAATTTGAGTCATTGATGACCCATCCATAACTTGGGGTATTGTTGTCAGCATAAAGTGGGATAATCTCTGAACTACTTGGAGAAAGAGTGAGACACAAAAAAAGCAACTGAATTCACAAAATATTCAGCACCACAATAGTAGGGGGTCCTTTGGATCCCCCCCCCCCCTAGAAATTCAAATGATGCGTTGTATAAACTTAAAGTGAGGTGCTGAATTCACGTAAAGCAGATTTTGGAAGCAGGTACCTATCCATTTCTAAAAAAAAAAGGTTTTATTATAGGGCAATCATCTCTTATAAATATGAAATATAAAACCAAGTATAAAACCAAGACAAATATTACTCAAACATTAAATTACAAGCAGGATTCTTACAAAGAAACACGTACAGACTATGTTTGAACATCTTCTCCCATCCCGCCTCCAGACAAAAGTGTGCATCTTTCTCTCCTTTTACCATCAACACCCACTCCAGAAGCAATATGTGCCTATTAGTGCTGCATTTAAATTGGCGATTTTGCTTAACTTTTCGTTCTCTTTAAAAATGGAGACTGTGTAATGCACACCCACACTACATTACATATACACATTATCATGTCAGAGAGAAAGTAGTAATCTGTTTCCACTCTTGCTACTTTTTTGAAGGTTATAAATACAGTAACTTATTTTGCTGATTACTGTGGCTATTTTGTTTGTTAGATAAATGTGATGGTTTTAACAATTCTGTTGTCTGAAAGGTTTTTTTTACTAACACTGTTAGCCACCCTAAGCAGTATTTTTAGAGGAAAGAATGTAAAGTAATATGAAGAAGGAAGGGAAGACCTGTGGTAGTGGTAGTGGATCCATATCAATACTACATGGAAACTGGAACAGAAATATTCATGTGATAGCAATCATTTTAGAGGAAGTGATCCTATGAGAGAATATGCATCAGATAATAACCAAGCAAAAGAAAGCATATTTGTTGTTGTTTATTCATTCAGTTGCTTCCGACTCTTCATGACCTCATGGACCAGTCCACATCAGAGCTCCCTGTCGGCCATGACCACCCCCAGCTCCTTCAAGGTCAAGCCAGTCATTTCAAGGATATAATCCACCCATCTTGCCCTTGGTCAGTCTCTCTTCCTTTTCCCTTCCATTTTCCCCAGCATCATTATCTTCTCCAAGTTTTCCTGTCTTCTCATTATGTGGCCAAAGTACTTCATCTTTGCCTCTAATATCCTTCCCTCCAGTGAGCAGCAGGGTATTATTTCCCGGCATATGGACTGGTTTGATCTTCTTGCGGTCCAAGGCACTCTCAGAATTTTCCTCCAACACCACAGTTCAAAAGTGTCTATCTTCCTTCGCTCAGCCTTCCCTATGGTCCAGCTCTCACATCCATAGGTTACTATGAGGAATGCAACTGCTTTAACTATGTGGATCTTCGTTGCCTGTGTGATGTGTCTGCTCTTCATTATTTTATTGAGATTGGTCATTCCTCTCCTTCCAAGAAGTAAACATCTTCTGATTTCTTGGCTGCAGTCTGTGTCTGCGGTAATCTTTGTGCCTAGAAATACAAAGTCTGTCACGGCCTCCATATTTTCTCCCTCTATTTGCCAGTTATTAATCAGTCTGGTTATCAATCAGTCTGCTCCTTCTTGCTTTCAGCCATCAAAGTGGTATCATCTGCATATCTAAGGTTGTTAATGTTTTATCCAGCAATTTTAACTCCAGCTTTGGATTCATCAAGCCCCACACGTCTCATGATGTGTTCTGCATACAAGTTGAATAGGTGGGGTGAGAATATACAGCCTTGCTATACTTCTTTCCCAATCTTGAACCAATCTGTTGTTCTGTGATCTGTCCTTACTGTTGCTACTTGGTTGTTATACAGATTCCTCAGAAGACAGACAAGAGAAAGCATATTGTTTCCTTTAAATTAAATATCACTTAAAAAGAAAAATAGAAGAGTGATACATAGTCCAATCCACTCCTCTTCTTTGCCTGCAGAATCATTCGGGGGGATTGTTCTATCTAGTGCATTATTTTCTTTCATTCTTTTGAATGAAAATTTATTTTTCTTGTAAGTTTCACAAACACAACTTCAAATGGAAGCTTTCACAGCAAAGATAAAATGCACATAATAACCAGATATAGTCATATTTGATGTAAGTTAACATTTTGCAAAGCTCTCATGATTATGATTTTAGGGAGTGAGATCTTTTTTTAGAGATTGCCAACTGTCATCTTAATGTACCCAGTCCTCTTCTCTGTTACTCTGGTAAACACTGTTGTTCTTGCGGACAAACCTAGAGCTCAGATTAATGTTGTTTACACAATTACTTGATTAAGGCCCAGGAGGAAACAATGTAGGAAAAGTTTACTCATGTCATGAAGGCCAGCAGTTGCCAGAATACTGGCATGGAGAATTTTATAATCCCATAGCAGACACTCTGCCAAACAGTACTCACTTATTTGAGAAAACTAATTGTATCCAATAATTCACCATCCTTGTTCTTTTCTCTATGCTTTTCAGTTAAATTATACTGGCTTCAAATTAAAAACCACACACGATCACATGTAGTATAAGGTAAGCCACTCATGTTCCCTTTCAATTTTAAATAAATAAATAAAAGCATTGCGGTGCAAATGGGAAAACATTGTGCTCAAGGAAATATTTGCAGCTTCACCTACTCGACAAAAAAAGTGGAAAGAGTAGTATTTGGGGCATGTGCTGTTTCCTGGATGGGCCCAGAAATTAGGAGCTACACCCACTTCCTCTGGCTTGAAGGAGAGGCAATATACAGACAGTTTTGTAAAGCTTTTAGCTAAATGAAACTTTGATTTAGAAAGCAGAGTTCATTTTATGAAATTAGCCAGCAGTAAGAACACAACTGAGATATTGTTGAGTGTATATTTCTCACTTATCCACCACTAGTTTTGCCCTTCAAGATGCTGATGAACCATTACTCCTGTCATGCCGCACCATCGGCAAAGATGTCCTGGAGCTGGTGGAAGTGAACATTCAAAGTTACCTAAGTGCCCAATCTTACTGTAAGAAACCCAACAGGTTCAAAGTAGGGAAGCAGAAGGCGTGCAAGCAATTTCCTTAACAGGACATAGCATAGAGCTGAAGGAAGGGGGGGGAATACAATAAATGAGAGCACACTGACAAAGCCTTGCACAAGTAAACAAGAAGACTGCCTAGATGTGGACTAAATGACATTATCTAAAAGTTAGAATTTGGTTTCATCCAATGAAAGTAAATAGTAGTTTGTTCAAGATAGAGAAAATAATGTCTTTGGGGCAATTTATAATTTGTTTATGGGTCTAATCACCACAACATGGAGAAAGAACTAGCACTCACAATGGATTGCATAAAATCATGAAAAATAAGCCTATCTATAGTTAGCCTTGACAACTACAAAAAGAAGTCCAATCTGGCTCAGCACTATTGATCCAGAGCGGGAGTTTAATGTGACAGGGGCAAGGTAGGGGAACTGATGGGCCTATAGATGTGACTGAGCTGTGATTCTCACCATCCTTACAAACTTGGGCAGTAGTGAAGCATGACTAGAATTAACCAACATCTGGAAGAATAAAGATTCCCCATAACTATATTGAGGACATTCTTGTGTTGTTCCGTAGAGTAAAAATGAAGACTATATTCTCATTCCCATCCAAAGAAACACATGAGTTCACTAATCTAAACTATTTCCCTTCATCTGTTGACTTCTTCTTCAATTCACCATATAACTACATTATTACAGATTAAACACTGAATTTCATCTGGTAGTACCCTATCAATTAACCTCTGTTACTGCTAATTATTTCACAAACATTCATTTCTGATTTTTAATTTTTAATTCTGCCTCTTAGCAATGGGGTCACCAGTTTTAATCAGCTAATAGCAACTCAAATAGGTCTAGGTCAGCCAACCAGCATCTGACTATGATGATATGCTAAATATTCATGAATGTTGAACATTCATATATCATATCAATTCTATGAATAATCAGCACCATTATTATAGGGTTTTGTAATAAGATACCCACTTGTAATAACAAATTATCTCGGAACATATTAAGGCTAAATTCTATGCTCGCTTACCTAGGAGAAAGCCCTACTAAACTAACTAAGTCTGAGGAGACGTGCATAGCACCATTAGTATCAGATTCAAACAACATGATAATGTAAGGCCAATGTGATAATTTTGTTGTAAAGATCCCAATCCCTGAGATTTTCCCCTATGAGAGCAGCCCCTAGAAACCATTGCCGATGGAGACCCTTGAGAATAAAGAATGCCAAATCCTTTAGCACATAAGCATAATGGGGCAAGAGCTTCTGAATTATTTGTTGCCCATGCCAGAATCCTAGGAGAGTCTTTCCATTCTCTTCTTAATGTAGTTTCACTGCAAGCAGGAATGCAGTTATGTCTTGCTATTCCCACACTATGCCCACAAGCTCTTTCAGAGAGGCATAAACAATAAAAACAAAACATGAAAAAGATAATCAAAACAGTATAAATGACCACAGTCTAAAACAGCCAAATAATACTAACCGAGATCCAAAACCAACACCACACACCCTCCAAAACCTTTCAAAAAAGGGAAAGCTTTCTGCAAACATTCTTAAAGTCACCATGGATATGGCCTGACACATCTTATACAAGTGTCACTGCTGTGTTCCTTTTATAGTAATGTTAGGTAATTTTAGACTCTGGACTTTTATTATTTTTATGAGATGGGGAGGGGGGGTCTCTTTGGGTGGAAGTGTTCATTACTTTCCCTCTTTCAAAGTGTCAACTCTATTGCATTTGGGAGTCTCTTCTGCTTATTCTGCTGGGAGGACTATGGACTACTGTCCTAAAGTTTTGCCCCAAGGGTATTAATGTCCATTTATTCCAGTGGTTCTCAACCTGTGGGTCCCCAGGTGTTTTGGCCTACAACTCCCAGAAATCCCATCCAGTTTACCAGCTGTTAGGATTTCTGGGAGTTGAAGGCCAAAAACATCTGGGGACTCACAGGTTGAGAACCACTGCTTTATTCATCATTGTTGGGGCTACAAGATCAGATATATATATACCCCATTGCATTTTAACAGCACTCTCATTATATATTTTTCTGTAAATAAAAGGGCAAAAAAGCCTAATTGTCCAGAACTCAGAAAGATAACAAATAAAAGAACAAAGAATCCCAGGCTCCTTTGGGTAGGGGGATAAAAACCTATTATTCATTTAGGTGTGATTACAGTTACAATTGCTGACAGGATTCTGTGAGCTCAACATATTCTTCCAAGCATTAGTCAAGTGAAATGCCTGAAGATTTGTCATAGCTAAATTTTCTGAGCATCTTTATTCATGAGCTGAAACAATGTAGTTCATCTGAGTTTCAAAATGTAAGACCCCAATTATGTTTCCTTAATGAGGATATAATTTGGGATCTTGCCAAATTGAAGATTAATATATTCACACTTATGTAATTCAGATATGAATATAATGTCACCCACCAGAGTATATTCACTGATCACCAACTAATTTCCAATTTACCACTATGGCAGTCAGTGTGGGGAAGGAATTCACAATGATGCCATTGTCATTAGGCATAGAAAGGTACTGTTCCTGATGTGCATGGTGATAGTAATGTCAGTGTCAGTGGGTTTTTACTGCCACCTCTGCCATGTTTTTCATTAACTATGAAGACCATCTGATACTTGAGGGTGTTTTTGTAATGAAGATGACAACTGTTAGCAGAGGAGACTTAACCCTCTGTGTTAATAGTTTAAGGGCCAAAATTTTAATGTATTTTAATTGATTTTTAAATGTATTTTTATTGCTGTTGACCTGTTTATGTTAATTCTTGTGTTTCTTTGTTGGCATCTAATGACTGTCAGTTGTAAGCCATCCTGAGTCCCCCTTCAGGGGTTGAGGAAAGGATACAAATGCTCTAAATAAATAAATAAATAAATAAAGCCCCATGCTATACTTCCAAGGACAACTACCTCCTGAATTTATCCTAGGAAGAAACCTACTATTGGTGTCAACATTTGTTGTTGGGATTGGACTTTATCACACCAGACAGCAGCAATCACTTGATTTACGCAAATAGAAACATGCCTATATGGATTGGAAACAATCCCTTTCATTCTTTTACTCCAATGGGCCGGTTGTGTACTTCAGTGATGCATATTCCTGCAATCAGTCTCCTTGACTGCATTACTTCATTTTGCCTTCCTGTTGATGTCCACACTACATAGCATGTGTGCCCTATTCACTTTTTCTTCTTTTTATGCCAAAATTGTGCAATCACGCAGTTTCAACACTTCCTGCCAATAGAGGGTGCTGCCATAATTGCACATTTGCTGCATACTTCCTCGACAATAGTGCAATTGTGCAACAACAACAAAAAACAAAACCTCAGGAAGCAATAGGACTTCATCCTGCTTGGGGAGAAGAGGAAAACCACTGCCACTCATATCACATGACTGCTCGAATATCACAACTGTTGCAGGATGAAACAATTCCACCAGTTGTAAAGCAGTGATATTGCAGCCATTGAAAGGTTTTTTCCCTGCCCATGAAGATGTCATCTAATAACAATAAAAATGCAATGCAACAACGGAAGAGTCACAATGTCATGTGATAAGGAAAGATCAAACACAAAACTAAGCCAGTGCAATTGTAAAATAAACCTATAATGTGATGTAGGCCAGAGTCAAGAGGACAAAGTTTTAGATAAAGAACCATCTGTATAATATTTTTGACTTTTTAACACTGTAGTTCATTTAATTAAACAATAATGGAATTAACAGTTTATAGTATGCTGAAAGTTTATTTGAAATCAATCATTTTTGGGGCGAAATTAATTAAAAATAAGTAACCTGCTTCTATTCATTGGCAAATTTCCAACTTAATTCATAACTTAATTATTGTTTCCTCTCACTGAATAGTCAGACAGAAAGGACCTACACTTCATGATCTGAAACCCATTTTTTCTACACATGACAAAAAGCATATTGTATTTGTCAAAAGCAGCGCGAAGTTGACATTAATTCTAAATTTGTCTCATCTTTTTAACACAGCCAGCAAACTCTTGTTGCTGTTTTATATCAAGTTTGGTTCTGAAAACACACATCTTACTATCAGTTTTTCCAAAACAGAGATGTGGCAAGGATACGTCTAGAAAATCATTACAATTAGATAATTACTATTATACTTCTTATATGGGTATTACAATCCAAGTGCTTTGCATTTTTACAGCACTGAGAGATAACAGGTCTACTTTTGTCAATATAAAATTAGCAAGGATTTGAAAGTATTTCAAAAATAACACACTTCCCCTTCTTCTCCATACTCACACCTTCTGTTATGCATTACATTTGGGGGCACAAAGGTCTTTCCAACAGAGATGAATATTCTTCTGCTCGACAGACATCGTTCTCACAACTCTTTACAGTTATTATGGCTCTTTTCCTCACTGGCTAAAAGGCTGACTTTTGATGTTTAACAATTTTAGTGTCAAAAGTCTAAGGCAACATTTAGGGGCATAATAAAATTATTTCAAAATAGAACCAAGGAAAACAACACCTGGAAGAAAAAGAATCAGTTCACTTTTTCTCAACTGAGTCCCTAAAATACAGTGTTGAAAATGGAAACTTCTTGAAATACGAACTCAGTCTTGATACTGCATAAATTGAAACAGCAATGAAGCAGCTGTAGTCAATGAAACCCTAAGATAGATCAGCAATCAAAGCATGGAAGTAGAGCACATAAATACTAAAAGGAAAGCCAGAACCAGATTGAACAAAAAATAATAATGGGCGAAAAAAGAAAAATTACCTGAAAAGCATATGGTAGAGTAACATATTTCTTGAGTAACCACAAAGAGCGTTTTTAAACTGGAGAATAGTTAAATGAGGGTCCTAGCTGTTCTTAGCAGCACTCCTGATTTTTTAAATAAAACAACAAGAGTATCAAAATGAAGGCTTAAAAACAGGAATACATGAGCCACTAAGTTAACCAGCACCCATAGGGATTAGTAGATGTCAGTTAAATGTAATTTCTGGTTGCTTGAGAGTTACGATAAAAAGCGGGTCTAACTATAGTACTATACCCCATACAATACCCAGGCCTGTAGCCGGGGAGGGGGGGGTTAGGAGTTCAACCCCCCCCCCAAAAAAAACCCTGGTTTACTCATGAATTTTAACTGGTTAAGCAAATCCCCATGCTAAGTCTATGAGACGCAAAAAAATTAAGAGTCCCTCCAGAACTGCAAGCACTATCTCAGGCAAATATTGACAATTTATTCACACTTGCAGCAATAGCTAATGTAGCGAAGCAACCAAGCTGGGGGGGGGGGGGTGTTGAAAGTTCTCATTAAGGAGGCCAGACTTGGTGGAGGTGGTTGACAGGGGTGGAGCTCCAGGCTACTGAAGGCTGCTCTGCCCCCTGCTGTGCTCTTTGCTTCAGCGTGAGCTAGGAGGCACGTTTCAAACACCCCCCCCCCCCATTTTTTTTCTGGCTACGGCCCTGACTATACCATACCATAAACTCTGTTTTGACTTGATATTAATATTGAAATGCAGTAATTAAAAGCAAATTAAGACAAATAAAGGCAAACCTAACTTAATGTAACACAGTTTTACTGTAGTATAAAAAAAGCTTCATGAATGCAGTAATTTTAGGGGTTTTTTGTTGGGGGGTTTACTAGTTACTTGAAAGTTCCAGTTGCTTAAATTCTGCTTAACCGAGAGTCCATTAAGAGTTCTTTTTCCTCTAGTTATTATCAAATGAATTTGCAAGATTGGATGGTGATAGGATGACACACCAACAGCCTCATCACCTAGAGCAGGTATAGGCAAACTTCAGTCGTCCAGGTGTTTTGGACTTCAACTCCCACAATTCCCAACAGGCTTTAAGCTGCTAGGAATTGTGGGAGTTGAAGTCCAAAACACCTGGAGGACCAAAGTTTGCCCATGCCTGCATTAGAGCATGGATCCACTTTAAATCCATTGCTGCTTTCTGCAGAATTCTGGGGTTTGTAGTTTAGTGAGGCCCAGCACCTGCCTGGCTGAACAGTCTAAAGACCCCTCCCTAAACTACAAGCCCCAGAATTCTGCAGGAGGCAGAAACTGGATTCAAGGTGGATCCATGCCCTAGTGTGGTGAGGTCCTTGCTGTTTTTATTCCGCCTAGATCACTGCAAACAGAATCCTCAACCAATATCTGGTTACGGAATTCTACTCGGTGTCCTCTTCTATTCAAGATCCGTAAGACCACTTCTTCTCAGTAATATGGCCAAATGTTAACAGCTATGCACTCGCAGAAAGTTAGTTTGCATTCATGAGGATTAAAAAAAATATTTTTGCGTAAGCTTAACAGTTTGAGGCTGCAAAGGGATATGAAGTCTGGCAACAGACTGGAGGAATCAGTTTTCATCTATTACTAACCTACTTCCACATGGAGTAAGGTAATGGGTCATGACTGCACAGTTTGATTTTCTATGTTTGCTTCTGCACCTTAGAACATTTAGGAGTCCGTCCTCTATTGGCCTTTCTCTCCATATAGCCAGCAGTGGGAAATTTGATAACAAGTCAGAGTAGTTTGGGGAGAATTAGTTTGGGGCTCCAATTCTATCTTTGGCACCGCAGAAAGACTGGAACATTTCCTTCTTATGTATTATCCGCTGCATCTTCCACCACCAAGAAAGCTTATTCTATAACCGTAGTATGGCTCAGCGTTCAACGCAGTAAAAACTCTTGTTAAGGTCTGGAACTACACCAGTTTCAAAACAGAGCACCACTTCTGAATGCTCAAAGTACTTATTTTGGTAGCTGGACAAATAGAAGTAATGTATTCATGTTACTCAAAGGCACGTCTCAAAATAGTATGTTAAAATATTTTATATTTTTAAATGAGTGCACAAATGTTGTTCTGGTGGGGAAAACCCAATGGTTTCTTAAACCCCTTGAAGGCAATTCTTCAGAAACAAAACTGATCACCAGAGGAATTTCTAATGAATGATTTCATGTGAACAACATAAGTATCTTGCAAACACTTTAATATTTAATCTTAAAGCAGATGTTTTGGTACTGAGATGAAAAAAAGACAGCAAGCAGGCAAAGTAGGATTTATTGCATATGGATTATTGTCAATTGTTTTTACCAAGGAACACAAAATCATTCGTTAGATATAAACATAAAAACAGGCAGTCATTTATATCAAGATGTATGATCTGTGGAGTTACATAATCCAGTTCAGCTGATGCTCATCAGATCTAGCCTCCAGAAAAGCACAGTTAATTAAATTTCATCAACTCTTTGCTCAAAGTAACTCCGGCACCTTGGGAAAATAAATTTTGTCAAAGGCTCAAGAAAGCAAAATCTCAAACCTCAGCTTTTCTTCTCTTTACATGACTCATAGTGTCAAAAAATATGTCTCAGCAATGTGCACACTTGCCAATAGCCTCTTTTTAGAAATTAAAGCAAATGAAGGGAAGAATGACCAATTTAAGAAGCATAAATCTACTACAGAGATAAAGTGAGATATTCCCCAGCCTGTTTTTCAGCCCTTCCCCATTATCACAGATTTCTCTCAGTAGAAGACAAAACCTCCTGGACAAATTAGGGTTCTAATGTACCAGCAAAATGTGCATTCTGTTGTGTAGAGGGACGATCCACATAACAGGTCTTGTAATCTGTTCCCCAGCCCAGTTCCTAAACAGTTACATTATTTATTCAGATGTGAGATGGTAAAAAGGGGCACGCAACACCCAATACACTGTTCATTTTTATCTGAATCACCAGTACATAGTTTTGTTCTGTTTTCAGGGTGTGGGGTTTTAAGGGTGGAGTGGTCAAATTAAAGTGCAATATAATGCTGGAAACATCTAGACGATTTCTGTACAGGGAAGGAAGGAGAGAGAAATAAGAAGTAATTGATAAAGGTATTTTATTAGACTCTGTAACACCACAGGGGGTCCCTGATGCTGCAGCGGGTTAAACAGCTGAGCTGCTGAACTTGCTGACGGAAAGGTTGGCAGTTCAATTCTGGGTACCAGGGTGATCCAGCTTCTGCCAACCCAGCAGTTCGAAAACATACAGATGTGAGTAGATCAATAGGTACCGCTTCTACGGGAAGGTAACAGCGCTCCATGCAGTCATGCTGGCCACACAGCTAGGAAGAATCTACAGACAACACCGGCTCTTCGGCTTAGAAATGAAGATGGGCAGAACCCCCCCCCCCCCCGAGTTGGACTAGACTAGATTTACTGTCAAGGGGAAACCTTTATCTTATCACCACAGAAGATCTCAGCAAGGACGTAGAGCTTCCTACACACAGCATGCTTTGACTCAAAAGCAGAACAATGTGAGCTGCAGAATTTTGCAAAATTGTCTGCGATGGTCTCCTTTTTGGAAAATCTCTTGAAAACAACGATTGGCTATAAAATCATCATAAATCACCTTGATCTGGATCAATTTTCTTATGCTAACTGGGACTCACTTTTCAGTCCAGGAAGACAGTTTTAATAAACTAGCAGCATACATTGTCACCTTGTTTATCATTAACAATGTGTGCTGGTAAACATTTTGTCTTTTTGCTGCGACAGGAAAGTCTGCCTGCTTTTCTGGATGTGTGGAAGTTCAATACCCTTCCAGGACATTATGGCTTTTTTTTTTTTGAGAAACTACAAGTCGCTTCTGGTGTGAGAGAATCAGCCGTCTGCAGAAATGTTGCCCAGGGGACACCTGGATGTTTTACCATCCTGTGGGAGGTTTCCTTCATGTCCCCACATGGGAAGCTGGAGGTGACAGATGGGAGATCACCCCAACTTTCAGATTCGTACCACTGAACTTCAGGTTAGCAGTTCAGCCGACACAAGGGTTTAAGCCATTGCACCACTGCGGCTCCTTAGGACAGTATGGTGTATCCAAACATTTCAGCCCTGCTACATATAAAACAAAGGACCTAAAATTCCTTTATTAGGTAAAGCACCTTCTATGGATGAGTCTACACATGTAAATGCATTTACAGAATGTTTATCCTAGCCTTTATATAGTTATATTATTTATCCTGCTTACAGAGATGCAACATATATACTGTAAGTGTCCAGATAAAATGAACCTTACAAAATGGATGTGATCAAGTAAATACTATGAAGCACTAGCGTAGGATGGTCTGGCCCAGTTTTCAGGATCACACCTTCAATATGAATCTGTTGTATCTCCAGCTCTTTCTGGTTTATGTAGACCCATCACAACATCTTTTCATCCCATTAAAATAATATTTTTATGACTTTCAACAAAATGATACTGTCACAACAGATTTCTAAATTTCATAGTTTCGGAAGATTTGAAAGGTCACTTCCTTTCCACCCAACTCCTCAGCCCGAGACCAATAAAATTGAACTGTCAAGTTGCACATAAATAAACCAATGCTTACATTATTGCATAGCTACAAGAACTGACTCTTTATTCATCATAAATTATCCACACATTTGCAGAGAGAAGTAATTAAAAGATGAGCACATCACAACCAAGCGGGTTATAAAGGGAGAAGCAGCTACGTCCATCGCCTTGATTACTTGGTCTGTGATATTTTGTGTAATTATGCTAAATCATATTTAATCCATTCGGGCTACTGCTGGCAGTATTTTTGATATCTTAATCTAGCTTTGCATTTTAAACCTTATGATCCCCTCTAAAAGAGCAGAAGGTAGCCCAACTGGAACTTGGAAGGGACCACCTTAACCACAGTGTCATTGGCAAGTTACGATGGAGAAGTTGCCCACAGCTTAGTAGCAATTGTCATCCTCCGTACCACAAATTTTCATTAATAATGTGCTTAATTTACATTTTGATTTTAATTGTTCTTGGGAGACTACCAAGAAACCTGTTAAATAAAATAAAACCAGACATCAGCAGGCATTCAGTGTTGCAGTCAGAGCTTTGTAGCCTAGAGTTAAGGATCCATAACTGCTCTGTATTCAGTAAGACTGTGTAGAATTACAGAAATGCCACTTCAATCTAAATAACACAAATCAGCAAAAGAACTGCATTGAGCCTCTGATCAGGGCACAAAGAGCGTGATGTTTCCATCTTCCTTCCACCAATAAATGTGTAGACTACTAAAACAGATTAGAGGCAGGGCAGGCATTCAGGCTAGGATACCATTACTTATAGTTACATAACTAAGTAGCTGATGTAGAATATTAGAAGTTTTGTTTTTCTAGGTAAGTCTGGAACATATTGTATAGCCACGATAGAAGTTATAAATATATATTGATATATTATCATGGGTAAAGGTTTCCCCTTGACATTAAATCTAGTCCTGTCCAACTTGGGGGTGGAGGTGGTGCTCATCTCATTTTCTAAGCTGAAGAGCTTGTTGTCTGTAGATGCCTCCTAGAATATGTGGCCAGCATGATTGCACGGAGTGCTGTTAGACCCGTCGCAAACTCTGTTCCTGCAGGAGCAAACCTTGCTAGCATGTCCCTGACGTCATGAGACTCCGCCTCTCGCCCCGCCCCTTTCTCCGCCTCTTTCTCCTTGCGAGAGTGGTTTTTCCTTTGCTAGGGCAGCATTGCCAGCATACTCTCTCAGTTGGCAGAATTCAACTGAGAGAAAATGCGGGCAATGCTGCCCTAGCAAAGGAAAAACCACGCTGGCAAAGAGAAAGGGGCGGAGAAAGAGGCGGGGAGAGAGGCGCAGGCTCATGACGTCAGGGACGTGCTAGCAAGGTTTTCTCCCGCGGAAACCTAGTTTGCGACGGGTCTTACATTCCCGCCAAAGCGGTACCTATTGATCTACTCACATTTGAATGTTTTCGAGCTGCTAGGTTGGCAGAAGCTGGGGCTAACAGCAGGAGCTCACCCCGCTCCCCAGATTCAAACCTGCCATCTTTCAGTTGGCAAGTTCAACAGCTCAGCGGTTTAACCCAATGTGCCATCAGGGGCTCCATTATAATAATACCTCCAAAATTAAATATGTGCTCACCATTCTGTTTATGGTTAGTCCCACACAAAGTACACAACCACAAGGCCAACCAAAAACTTCCATATATCTGCAGTTGTTTGGTGTATTGCAAAACCAATGAATGGCCAGTGAATCTCATATCTTGTGGGCCAAAGGACAAGTCAGGTAAATTACTTTTTTTTTCTTGAAAAGTTTCACACTGCCAATGTAGATATCTGGTGTGATTCCCAAATACTTATTCTTTCCATATGGATATACTGCGGTGGCCCCTGCAGTGAGCATGAATGTTGTGTGCCCTTCCTATGTCAGACCAGCAATTAAATAGTAGTTTGAGAACCACTGTTTCAGTCAGCTCTATAGTTACAACACAGGTACAAACGATAAAGGTCTTTATTTCATTTTGAACAATAAAACTTCTCTAGAAGGACATTGTAATATGTTAGTTCATCAGATGCACATCCTGCATGAACATATTTATGTATACTTAGATTGTTTGTGTTTGTTGTTGTTTATTCATTCAGTCACTTCTGACTCTTCATGACTTCATGGACCAGCCCACACCATCACCACCCCCAGCTCTTTCAGAGTGAAGCCAGTCACTTCAAGGATCCCATCCATCCATCTTGCCCTTGGTCAGCCCCTCTTCCTTTTTCCTTCCATTTCCCCAGCATCATTGTCTTCTCTAAGCTTTCCTGTCTTCTCATTATGTGACCAAAGTACTTCATCTTTGCCTCTAATGTCCTTCTTTCCAGTGAGCAGTCGGGCTTTATTTTCTGAAGTATGGACTGGTTGGATCTTCTGGCGGTCCAAGGCACTCTCAGAACTTTCCTCCAACACCACAGTTCAAAAGCATTTATCTTCCTTCACTCAGCCTTCCCTATAGTCCAGGTCTCACATCCATAGGTTACTACAGGGAATACCATTGCTTTAACTATGCGGATCTTCATTGCCAGTGTAGTAAATCATTTTCTCTTTTTTTATGCTAATCTTTGCACTGACGGATCTGTTTAAGCAGTTTTATATTCATAGTTTTTTCCCAGCATTTTAACTCTAATAACAAAGTTTATACAAACCATAAAATACATTTCATATATAGTATCTTGAAATCTAGTATGCAAAGGAGTCCTTACGTTCTACATTTCACAAAATGTGTGCTATAGAATACGTATTTTTCTACTTCAATCCGTTTCTTCTCTGATATTCTAAAATTATTCAGGAAAAAAAACTACTGGGTGAGCCCAGGACATAGCTGGCCTTTTGAAAAGTCATTTAATTTCCAGTGTGACAGACAAGCTTTCAAATAGAGTAATGGCAGATGGAAAATTTGTATGAGCTTATTAAATATTTTTAGGGGATATAAAACAATGCTTTCAATTTTAAAACATGTGCTTTAATGTTTCCGTGCATGAATCATGGTTTCTTTTAATAACATTTCCTATTTTAAACTGGAAGTGAAATGTTTTTTTTTAAAAAAAAATCTTAACATAACTTTTGAATATGCTGCATGAGGAGCAAATATTATCAAAATACCAGATTTCATTTTCCACGTGAAAAGTGATATTTATAATTTGAGGGATGAGAGGGGAGGGAAGATGCATTTGTTTTGAACATACATTATTATACTGATCGGAACTTAGGAAAGGTGCTTACTTACTTAGAGTTGAGTTTCTAGAATTCTGAGAATTTTCTAAAGTCTCTTGTTGATGGCAAATGACACTGTCAGAAAAACTATTCACCTGGTATTGTGAAATACACAGGAAGCTTTGGTATTTACAACAATTAACATTGTGAACCCCCCAAATGTTGTGTGAGGGACTGGTGTTGTATTTGTGTCCAGTGGTTTCAACAGCTTCCTTCTTTTCTGGACCTGCAGCAAATGGCTCACAGACTAGAACAAATCTTTGATCAGCACTTTGAATTGTACTAATGGTACTAGCCACTGGTGGTAAAACCACCACAAGCTTTTAAGTTGTTTTCTACTTATGTGAATAGCCTGGCAGAAAATGCCAGTGCTTGCCTGAATAAACAAGCAAGCAATAAAGCAGTGGTTCTCAAGCTGTGGATCCCCAGATGTTTTGGCCTTCAACTGGTAAACTGGATGGAATTTATGAGAGTTGTAAGCCAAAACACCTGGGGATCCACAGGTTGAGAACCACTGCAACAAGGAAAATGTTACCCTTTATCTTATCCCACCAGGAATAAAATAGTGCCATTGCTCCACTCCCATAATGGCAGCTTCAATTACTTTTGACCTTCAGCTCAAGCTGGTGCAAAGTTGAATTCAACAAATAAAGGGATAAAAATGATTATACATACAATAGCAATGAAATGGCTAGAAAGAGAGAATATTGAAAAGATGGGGCTACTATAAATGGGATTAAGCATCTCAGATACATATTCTGGAGCAGAGTGGAAGGAAGAATCATATAAATGACATCATGGGGGGGAAATCCAGACAACTAGTAATTCACATTCCATGCACAATTTTGCAATTAAAGTAGTGAGCCTGGTAGTGAGAGTTAAACTCTCTGATCCAGGAAGATTGCATGGTAACCTTGAACTATGACTGGAAATGGGATATCATTCTTCAGTCTACCCTATATGGTTCTATTCCAGCATTACAGAAATGTTGGGAAGGAAAATAAGACTGGCATCATAGTTGACAAATGTGTAGAATGCTCATATGCAAGAGCAGCTCTGAATATTAAATATTGGGCCAAATACTATATTCCCAGAGATGAAAATTTAATCTCAGTGTCCAGGGAAGGGGGTGGGGCATTTGGAAGCTGAAAGGAAATATTGGGATCATATCCTACTCCCAATAATGTCATTGAGATCTGATGAATTGCCTTGTAAATGGACTCAGACTAAGGCAGGTCTTTTCTCTTTTCTTCAGATGGTGCTTAACCCATTTCTAAACTACTAATATCTTTAACTACAGTTTAGTACAATGACAGCAGAGAGCTAGACAACATTTTCTGTGAAATAAACAGTTGCACATTGAATTCTTGGGTGGCAGCGAAAGTCAGTGGTGCTTTAGCCAACCCAGCAAAGAAATGAAACAAAGCTTTCTGCTGAAATGCACTTAACTTCCTTATAGGGGCAAAAAATGTCTAGAGCTGTCAAATTAAATCAGTTCTATTTCCTGGAGAAAGGAAGGAGGGGTGTCTGCCTCTCTTGTGTTGAGGGGTGGGTAGTGGGGATGGTGGTGCAGGAATGTCAATAGATTTGCTTATTATTATAGCCAACTCCAGCTAAATAAAACTTGTGTACTTATATAAGTTTATCTTCCCTCACAGTGAGAAGTTCCATGGAATGTGCTGAAATAGAACACTCTGAAATTATTGCTTTGTTTGACTGCATACTTCCCATTAACTCATTGCAATTACTGCTTTCAAAAAAGCACTGATAGCAACTAGACAAAAGGTGGAGAAGCATTAGAGACAAGAGATGTAAATTGTTCCTTTTGTTTTTGAAAACCTGAATCCTTGAGCAGTTGGCAAGCATCTTTCCTTTATAAAGTTCTATGTTGCTAAATAATAATAACTTTATTTTTATACCCTGTCTCCATCTCCCCAAAGGGACTTGAGGCGACTTACATGGGGCCAGGCCCAAATAACAAAGTTAAAACAGAGCACATCAAAGTGCATCAACAGCAATTTAAAACAACATTAAACAAAAGGTAAAAAATAAAGAAGAGATTTCTAGAAGCAGAACATTATTGCAACTGCTGGACACTTACTAATACATTATTGAAAGTAAATGTGCGCTGTCACGTGCAGAAAATTAGCTATTTTCAAAATCTTTTTAGAAAAATAACTCTTTAACAACCACAATTCCAAACTGATAGGATCAGTCACTATCCTGTGACCCATACACAACATAGAATCATAGAGTTGGAAGAGACCTCATGGGCCATCCAGTCCAACCCCCTGCCAAGAAGCAGGAATATTGCATTCAAAGCACCCCTGACCAATAAAGTATGTGGTATAAACACCAAGAACTGAGAAGCCCTGCCACTCTACTGTTGTAACTGGAAGTCAGCTATTACCAACAGTGCTATGGATTTTGAAGAGAAATGTGGTGAGTGGAAGGCATGCCAAGCAAACCCTTGTTACGACCACCTTCCACCTGGAAGACTATGTCCTCAATATGAAAAGCCACGTGGATCCAGAATATATCTTCAGTCATGTGCGGATCCACCACCAAGACTCTACCTCTGGAAGACAATCATACTTGGTCAAGAGTGATTGTTGTGGCATTATATTGGCTAAGACTCTGCAGGAAAGAGGATATATAGTGTGAAGTTACATCAGAGAGGACTTTGCAGTTACCCTTTCTCAGAAAGCTCACTGTTTTCTTTTTGCTCCCACCAACCTAGCCATATAATAGAAAGTGGAGAGAAGGGGATGACCAAGAAGTGTACAGCAATATGCCTAAAGCCCACGGTATGGCAACCACATCACCCTTCAAGGAGCCCTGGTAGAGCAATGGGTTAAACCCTTGTGCCAGCAGGACTGCTGAATGAAAGGTCAGCAGTTCGAATCCAGGGAGTGGAGTAAGCTCCAATCTGTCTCCTCTAGCTTCTCATGCAGGGACATCCCACAGGATGGTAAAACATCCAGGTGTCCCCTGTCAATGTCCTTGAAGATGGCCAATTCTCTCACACCAGAAGCAACTTGCAGTTTCTCAAAACACAGGGAAAAAAATTCTTCAGAATATATGGAAGATCACTGGGTGGTCTTGGAGGGTGACTTCATCACTTTGCATCTAACTACAGGCACATATTCAGATGCTTCTTGGCCATTTCTTGCCCCCTGACTGTGGGGTGATGGCAAAAAAGTGTGTCTCTGTGTGTGCTGGTTATTAAGTGAGGGAGGTAGAGATACCAGCCTTCACAATGACAAAAGAAATTATATATATCAGCATAAATTATTTTTACACCTACACATGTCACTAATGTGCCAATCATTATTATCCTAATTAAGAAAATATGAATACATTTGCTTGCTTGACATGAATACTGAACATATCAGACTCATTTAGTACCAAGATTTCAATAACTTTTGTTTGTATACCTTTAAACTTACAATTACAGTTGAAAGGGCTGGAAAAGTGTCTTTACTGAACGTGGAGATGCATAAGTTACTGCGCTCAGACACAGTGACATATAACTTTGTACAATTTCTGCATTTTTGTAGTACATACTATAGAATAGCATTTATTTTGGTTTCTGCAAACAAGGAATATTCATGAATAAACCATGTATCAATTTTACTATGTTGGCTAGAGTCCACTGAAGCTGTAATCCAGTAAATCCAGTAACATCTGGAGGCCTATAGACTCCTCACACCTTGCTAGGGCTTTCTCCTTATAATATAAAATCCACACAGAAAAACACTGGCAGTCCTTAATAGGAAACATACAGATTCTTGCAAGAACAACAAAACAAAACCTGGCGCGTAGGCCACCTTTTGTTCATCACAATAGTTCTCTAAACTTGACTTAAGTTGACTTAAAATGATCAATGAGGGCAAAGGAAAAATGACTGCTTTTATTCAGTTCATTTAGGCCAAAGCAATAATATCCACACAAAAATTAAATTCCAGTAGCTACTTCTTCTCTTGAAAGCAAGCTTATGTATTTATTTCTGAATCTTTACCAGATGAATCTGAACTCACTTGTAGGACTCAGAACTCACATGTTACAAATAAAGAATAACGTGCAATTAATTAGTTTTCCCAATAACAAAGACATCATTGAAAAATTAACTAACAAACTCCAAATGGCTAAAGAAAAAGAAAAAAACAATTCAGACTGCTTTAGTGTTATGGGGGAGGAAAGGCAGAAATAATACTGGACTTCCAAATGCATCCAATTTTAAATTATGACTTATGGCTGTGTATTTTAATATGAAATGTAACCTTGTGTACTAAATTTCTAGTGTACCCAGGAATCCACTTCATTAAGGTTCCCACTTCTTCACTCCCAGTACAGGTGAAATCCCTGCAAATTTCCCTATATTGGAAGCAGAGAGAACAAGCATAATGATGGGATGGGGTGTAAATATGGAGGGAGAAAAAAAGGGATTTGGAGGAGGGTAAAGTTTGTTTTCAGAGTCATGTTATTTATCAAGAAGCAATCTATCCTACAACCATTCACCTCGATATAAGACCAAGTTAACACAATAACAGTTGCTTATGAAAAAGACTGCACTGTTAATTGAGCTTTGAAAAAGAAAGTACATTAACATCAAATGTAGGAATACTTCTACATGTGTTTAGCGACTATGAAACTGATTTTGTGTAAAGGCCGAAATATAAGGGAGAGGATCTCCAAGTAAAGACCTGAAAAGAATTGTTCTGCCACCCAATGAGTATTTTATTTTAACAAAGAGGACACCTCTCTAGGAATTTCCAGGTTTTCCAGCATAACTACGGTTGACTTCTGCTGGAAGTTTACTACAGAATTGCACTGGAGGACCTAGAGATTCCTAGAAAGAGAAAATTAAATAATCAAATCAATAAAAGGCCAAAACCATAAACGTGGAGGCATGACTACATAATACAAGCACATCCTTGTGTGTTCCACCTGCTTGGGCCAGGTGGAAATGGTATGAATGTAAAAAGATGATACTTGTCTGAAAAGCTCTTTCAGGGAGAGCTATTTTTTTTAAAAGCGGTATTATAGCGTTTCATGCACTCATGCCGGTCACATGACCTTGGAGGTGTCTATGGACCTCTTCAGCTTAGTAATGGAGAGGAGCACCACACCCCAGAGTCAGATACGACTGGACTTAATGTCAGGGGACAACCTTTACCTTTTACCTATCATAGCTAGTAAAAATAGCTGGGTTTTTTTTTTGCTATTTTTAAGTTTTTAAAAATTAAACTTAAAACAATTTTAAGATTTTAAAATCTTAAAAAGATTTCTATGCCTTATAATAATAATAATAACTTTATTTTTATACCCCACCTCCATCTTCCCAAAGGGGCTCGGGGCGACTTACAAAGGGACATGCCCAACAAAACAGGTTAAAATAAGCATCGAAAAACAAGCAATATCAAACATCTATAAACATAAAATCAGACAACATTATAAAAACAATTAAAAGTAATATCATGGCTGAGCAAATAAAGTGCTGGGTTCAGTTCATAATTACTAAGTGCATCGAACCCTAAGTAGAGCCAGGGAAAGTATTGAGTATTATCCCTGGGACAAGACTGGACGTAATAGGAATAACTGTAAGATGAAATTCTGATGACTTTTTTACACATTACATTTTACAAAGCTAGAAGTTTCAACAATATCTAGAATTCTCTTAAACATCATGACAAATAGCAGATTCTGAGAATTGTAGACCAAATAGTAATCGTTCAAAGCTGTGCATTCACATAGGTATATACCTAGCAAAGACAGAGAATTAAACTGTATCTTAAATGATTTGTCAGGAGGCTATGACTGGCTTCTTCATATTGATTGTTTTACTCCATGTTAAATTATACCTTGTGAGATGTGAAACAGCATTATGAAACAGCCATTTCTGTAGGGTGCATACAAACATACACAGAGCTATGTTAAGCCCAGCTATAAGCTAATTATAATATTATGAAGATTTTGAAAATGATCAGAACTAAAATACAAGTTTCAGAAATGAGGCTCATCCAAACTGTATTCAAAAAAGAACATTACTTTAATAATGTTGTTATTTTATATACACAACATGTGATTGGTTTCTAGCAAGCACACAATCTGTGTTGAATCAAGAGCTTGGAGACAACTGTTTCCTCAACACTGTCCGATCAATAAACATAACTTTAAATGTGCTTTTCATTGTTGTCACACCTGTTCTGTTTTAGTTGCCCAAATAGCTCTTTATGAGTGAAGCGCTCTCTAGCACTATTTTTAAAACAATACACATGCAGAAAATGTGGCAGGAAGACAATACAATGCTTAGAATAAATGTTGTTAAATATATATTTAAAGAACAGATGGAGCAGGTGTGCAGCTCATGAACTTAGGGTGGAAATGAGGATCAAAATGAGAGATTTTCAGAGTTTGTCACTATGGAACCCTATGTTGCCTAAACTAAAAAGAACAAATATTGAAGATGGCTTTATAGGTAGCCTGATGCTAACCTTCTGAAGATTTTGATGTTACTTGTTTTGATGCCTTTTTGTTCTGCTGTTGACTTATCAGTTCCATACAAAAGAGAGCACTTACTCATCCCATCATCCACATGAGCGATGCAAGCTAGGAGGGCCAAGATGTGAGAAACTGTTGGGTGAAACAAGGTGGAGATAACTCTGTGGAGTCCAGAAAAGTTCCTGATGTTCAAATCAAAGGTGTAGATTTTCCAGAAAAAGTAGAACTTGTTTGTTTCTGGAAAAACATCCAGTCCCGGTTCTTTAACTATTATCACCAAATTGGGAGGGATAGCCAATACTCCAGAAGACAGGAGCAGAATTCAAAACTAACAAAATGAAGTTCAACAGGGACAAATGCAAGATACTCCACTTAGGCAGAAAAAATGAAATGCAAAGATACAGAATGGGGGAGGCCTGGCTTGACAGCCGTACATGTGAAAAAGATCTTGGGAGTCCTCGTGGACAACAAGTTAAACACAAGCCAACAATGTCATGTGACAGCTAAAAAAGCCAATGGGATTTTGGCCTGCATAAATAGGAATATAGTGTCCAGATCCAGGGAAGTCAAGCTACCCCTCTGTTCTGCCTTGGTCAGACCACACCTGGAATACTGACTCCAATACTGGGCACCACAATTGAAGGGAGATGTTGACAAGTTGGAATGTGTCCAGAGGAGGGTGACTAAAGTGATCAAGGGTCTGGAGAACAAACCCTATGAAGAGCAGCTTAAAGAGCTGGGAATATTTGGCCCTCAGGTTTGTTTGCTGCTGCCCTGGAGACTAGGATGCAGAGCAATGGCTCCAAATTCCAAAAGGAGATTCCACCTGAACATTAGGAAGAACTTCCTAATGGTGAAAGCTGTTCAGCAGTGGAACTCTCTGCCCTGGAGTGTGGTGGAGGCTCCTTCTTTGGAGGCATTCAAACAGAGGCTGGATGGCCATCTATTGGGGGTATTTTGAATGTGATTTTTCTGCTTCTTGGCAAGGGTTTGAACTGGATGGCCCGTGAGGTCTCTTCCAACTCAATGATTCTATGACCAACACAACTGCTTTAAATGCTATATTGAAAGATATGCATGGCAGAGGTTGGATTGGGTGGTCTATGTGGTCTCTTCCGACTCTATAGCTCTATGTGCTTCTGTATTACAAATTTGGAAGATTTGTAATACAGAAACACCCTGTATTTTCTGAAATATTTATAATAATGCAAAAAAGAAGAATGTGTACTTGTGGCTACATCTAGAAAAAGAGTGCTTTTTTAAAAAGGGGCATCTACTTTTTAAAAAGCTGTGCAGGATCTATTTTACACCAACAGTTTAACTTCCTTTTGTTTGCTGAGGAGTAATAGTAGTACTTTCAGGTTTATTCATGCACTCTCTACACTACTTATCAGTTCTATTTCAAGTTGAGAAAATAATTTAAAGAATAATACATAGAAGTTCTTTTTCTATAATGAGCTCATTTGTCATGACTTATCGTTGTAAAACAGTCAAGACAATTATGGATAATACTGTGGGTTTTTACTATGGGTGGAGAAAATGAAATATTTCCCACAGAATTTCCCAATACTACATTTTCCCACAGCAGATTTACCACCACTCCATTTTCTCTGGTGTGATAAGTCTTCCACTAAAAAATGGAGCACTGGAAATTTTCTGGAAAATTATTTCCATTTCCCACATTTCTAGTTCAAACTGGTGATCCAGCCTATGTAAAATGGTAAACAGCCAAGGCCCAGATGCTGAAAGTAACATGATATAAACAATGGAGTAACAAGATATTTGGGAGATTGAGTAGAGAGGGTGTGATGAAGTCAGAGTCCAAAAGTAACACAGGGCAAAACAACACTACTTTACTGGTGTAACATTGTATTCCTACTTTTAAATGTTGCCTTTTAAGGACATTTTAAGGTATGTTATTGCATGCATTTTGACAGCCATTCTTTTATTAAATCTGAAGAGTTTTTTTAAGGTAGTGGAAAGTAACCAAGAAGTAAGAAGTGATATAATGCAATGATGTAATGAAAATAGCTACTTTTAAAAAGCAGTATTACAATAAGTAACAACAGTAAATAATGTCTTAAAACTAACTTTCCAAGCTCTGCTAAAGAGCTCTATTAATAGGATTCTAATTTTACCCTTGTGTCCACCAGTAATTTTTTTTCTTATCTCCAAACCCAAGACCCAACCAAGTAGAATAGGACAGAGAAATACTGATTTGTAGCATTGAATATTTGTCTTAACTAGACACTGCCAGGAAATGTGGTACGGAAAAAAAGCCAAGATAGTATAATGGTTAATTGAAAGAATAATCTATTGCAACTACTTGAACATACCAGGTAATTATTGGTTTTCCCTGAAGTTTCTCTTGGGAGCATCAAAAGCCAATATTATCTTATCCCAGACAGAACTTAACATATTGTAGGCTAAATCATGTTGGGCTGCAACATTTCCTTACCATTGACTATTTTGATAACTTTACCTGTAATCTTTGCTAAGATCAACTCCTATCTTGTGTGTTTTTTTTGTTTGTTCAGGAAACCCTCCTACATTAAAGAAAGAGAGAGGGCAGGCAATCTTTCTATTTCTCATACAGCTCCAAATCCACAAATTGAGACTTCTTGAAGCCAGATAATAATAATAATAATAATAATAATAAGTTGTTGTTGTTTATTTTTGTACCCCGCTTCCATCTCCCCAAAGGGACTTAGGGCGGCTTACATGGGGCCAAGTCCAATCAACACAGTTAAAAAGTAATGCATTAAAATGCAAACAACAGCATAAAACAACATAAAACAACAACATTATAACAATATATATAAAACAGGCATCAAAACCAACAACCAATAACAAATTCAATTTATTGACACAAGTGAGCGGACTGGTGCAACAATAATTTAAAGGATAGGCTAGTAAGTAAAGTGCATAGGACATATGGCTGCAATAAGGATAAGAGTAATAGTAAAGTGCAGGGTCCTATCTGGGGCCAACTATCTACGGAATTGTCTACTTAAAAGCACAACGGAACATGCACATCTTTAACTCTCTGTGGAAAGTAGACAGGGAGGATGCTAGCCTGATCTCCCGGGGGAGGGAATTTTAGAGCTGGGGGGTCACAACCAAGAAGGCCCTCTCTCTTGTCCCCACCAACCGTGCCTGAGACGGAGATGGAAGCGAGAGGAGAGCCTCCGAGGAGGATCTTAGACATCATACAGGTTCATAGGGGAAGATGCAGTCCGAAGATAGGCAGGTCCCGAACCGTTTAGAGCTATTTAGGTAATGACCTTGAATTTCACTATGAGATCCCAAATACTTTACAGTGAAACAGGAAATCCTGGAGCTTGTTTCCATGCAACACCACATTGCCCAATCGAAAAGAAACAAATGTTTCAGAACTAGCTTAGGCAATGCACCCTGGATTTCTTTTAATGGATTGGCTTGTTTTAGTTGCAAACTGCCTTGGATCCTCTGAGAAAGGCGATATAGAAATTTCCAAATAAATAAATAAATAGTTCTAATTTGTTTGTATCATTGGATCAGAACAGATTTAAATTAGTGGGTTCCAGATATGGATCCATATAAGACCTGAATTGTTTTGTGTTCATGTTACTGACTGTTATCGCAATTTTTATGGTGAAGTGTGGGTATAAACAAGCACTCACATTTGGTGAGAAGAATGAATTACTGGCTAAATTTTTAGGCAAAGGGATTGAGAAAGTTCAGCGTGTGAGCCACATGCTCTTTGGGCCTCCATTCTATATCCTTACAGAAAATGAGGATATTTTCCCAGAAAATGTCAAAGGTTCCCTGGCTCCAAATATCCCCAAATTGCACAAAAACAACAAGAACCACCACAACAGTTTGAATTCTCTAGGCACAAACCACCCTCACTATCTCCAAGCTCAAACAGTTAAAGTCAGCCACTATTAATGCCATTAGAGCACTTCCACTTATGCTGGGGGGAACATTAAGGCTGATGGCAGGGAAAAGGACTCTGTGTCTTCATAGCTGTCTTAACCAGCTCTTTGAGGTTTTTACATTTTTATTGGCATTTTGTGGTGATGTCAAATTTGGTGATTAGGAAAAATAACCTTTCCGTCAAACCAGACTACACGTTTGTGATATGTTTAAGAATGTCAAAAGATATTTGCTTGTCATAGCACATGCTTTTTTCTAATTTTTGTATTTCTCATTTAACATATTTTGCTTTGTGTGCCTATTGGAAGATGAACATGGCTCGATTTGCTGAAAGACACATCCTTGGGGAAATCCCATAGTTAGAGGGAAAATGGGTTTATTTCAGGATATCCACATTCCTCTGGCATCTGATTTGACCTTCAAATGACACAGTTCCTATGTCTTTAACACTGGTTCAATGTAATGTATTTTGGCAGATGCAGCTTGTCAAGCAAGGCTATGAATTCCATGGCTATCACAGGAATTGCTATGAAATATTTAACCTTCCTTAAATCTGCTTATCCTACACTTCAGTGCATTTTATACTTTCCAGTGATGTGATTACTTTTTAAATTATTTTAAAAAGAATTCTCATTTATTAAATGTCACCTTTTCCAAAGTGAGCTAAAATCTGCTTTACATAATCTGTTTTATGTAGGATTTACTGGTCAGAAGTCAACTTTTTCCCCAGGGATATCAAATCACATACCACCCTGAAGCAAGCATTCACACAAAGAAATTCTAGAAGGGGCTTCGTGCCCCTTTTATACAGGTATCCAAGTAAGTAAACAAGCAGGTCTAAGTAAAGAACAAAAGGGAATTAAAGCCTCCATTCTTTAGCCTGAATGTTCATTTTAAAAAGTGTCTCAAAAGCTACCTACAAGGCTTTTCTATCTGCTGCAAAATGTCTAAACATTTAAGCTCCCATAAAGAAATGTGTCAGCGTATCAAATACATGCTAGAGGATGTGAAGGGCGATTATTCCAAAAGTAATGTTTTGGATGATAAGACGTGGCTTCAACTTAAGAACCTGTTCTTTCTAACATTCAAAAAACATTCTGTAGTTACAGATTCTTAATTTAACACAGGAAAAGAATAAAAGAGTTTCTTTTCACAGATTATAGTGGGTTCAGGAGCCACAAAGCACTTTGCCTGTTGCTGCTTCTTTGAATGCACTAACCAGCTCTGAAAAAAATGACCCATGATGACAAGGCAGTGAGGCTAAAAAAGGATGCTATCTATATATCAGTATTTGTCTTAGATGAACATGACCTTTCTTGGTAAGAAAATTGAAAGGCAGCTAAAAGGTTCTCAGCCTCCATCGTGAGAGCCCGGCTGGATCAAGCCAATTTCTAGTTTAGCATGCTGTTCCCAGAGTGGACAACCAGGCGCCCGCAAAAAGCCAACAAGCAAGACACACTTCGGCTCTTTGTCTCCGACAATGCAGAATCAGAGCCATGGTGTTTCTGATACTGGATATGTGTGTGTGGGAATATATCATTCCAAAGGAAATCCTATGATAGGGTCACTTTACAGTCACCATGAGTTGGGATAGTGGCTCAAAGGCAAACAAGAAGATACCCACAGCTAACAGCCACAGATAGCCTAAATGTCCATGTATTTATGTATGTGAAGAAGTATTTAATATTGTTTATCCTGACCCCCACGCCATTCAGCTCCATGGATGACCCTGATTCTAGTCCAATCAAAGAGGGATAGAAACTTCTCTTTCTTCACCTGTTTCACACCAGATATAATTTTACACCATTCTGCCATGTTCCACTTCACACAACATTATTTTCAGCTAAAAAGGCTCCAACATTGTAAGCTTTTCTCATAATGGAATTTTCTCAGTTTTTTGGTTGCTACTTTCTGTATGTTTCTCAGTGCTATAACATTGTTTTTGTGGCCTGATAACTAGAACAGGAGCCACAAAGGCCCCTGGTGGCACAGCGGGTTAAACCGCTGAGCTGCTGAACATGCTGACCAAAAGGTTGGCAGTTCAAATCTAGGAAGCGGGGTGAGCTCCCGCTATTAGGCCCAGCTTCTGCCAACCTAGCAGTTCGCAAATGTGAGTAGATTAAGAGGTACCGCTTCTGTGGGAAGGTAATGGTGCTCCATGCAGACATGCTGGCCACATGACCTTGGAGGTGTCTACGGACAATGCCAGCTCTTCAACTTAGAAATGGAGATGAGCACCACCCCCAGGGTCAGACATGACAAGACTTAATGTTAGGGGAAACCTTTACCTTTACCAAACTAGAACAGAACAACATGTTGCCAATATGGAATTACATTATCCTTTTAAAAGAGGCCGCACACAGAATAACTCTCCCACCCCCCGCCAACACAACCTCAAGATCTCCTTTGTGATCAGCCATCACCAGTTCCATCCCCATCACTACAAATGTTCCCAGTAGCGTAATGGATTAAACTCGTGTGCCGGCAGAACTGCTGACCAAATGGTCAGTGGTTCGAATCCGGGGAGCGTAGTGAGCTCCCATCTGTTAGTGCCAGCTTCCCATGCAGGGACATGAGAGAAGCCTCTCACAGAATGGTAACACACCCTGACATCCCCTGGACAACATCCTTGCAGACCGTCAATTCTCTCACACCAGAAGCAACTTGCAGTTTCTCAAGTTGCTCCTGACATGAAAAAAAACCCCCTACAAATGTGAAATGAATTTTTCCCCAAAGGTATCTTTCACACTTACTATGAATCACATTCCCATTTTAATGCCAATTTCCGCAGTTTAGATAAGTTCCCTTTTCTTTTAACCATCCTGAACTTTTGGGTAATAGCAGCTGACTTGGCCAATCCACTGCTCATCAAATTCTGGCCTGTTGCCTTTAGAATGAGAGCTGGTGAGGCTATGAACATTCTCCTCATTTCCATGATTGCTGTTCCATACAAATAAGTATATCATGAAATTAAAACCTAAGCATCTCCTATTCTTCCAATATAATGTTTGCTCCAATACAGATTGATCTTGATTCAGCAGATGAAAATTCATGTAGAAGACATTAAAAGCACAGCCAGAGAGGCAGTTCCAGCAGAAACTGCGAAGAGTCTCATAGCAACAGTTCTAAGGCATTAATTGTTTCATGTCTTTTGCTGCCAAGAAACTATTTCATCAGATTTATGTGAAGAACAATGGAACTGAAAGCCTATGTAGCTATCTTAGGAAAGATATGAGAGAAGAATCTAGTTTAATATTTCTTAAAATAAAGGGACAGAGAATTTTTGGGTCCTAGTGCTTTGGGAACCAACTTACAGCATATCCCCCTTGGCCACCAATGTGGACTTTATTACCACATGTTTTCATTTAGCAGTCAAATCTATTTATTTATTTATTTTGCAAATACACCCCGTATGAGAAGAACACAGAAAACATGCCTCCCAATGGCTCCCAATACTGTAGTAGTAGTAGTAGTAGTAGTAGTAGACTAAACACAGTGATTTCTCTTGTAAATCTCTGTCTATCCCAATTGCATTCTTCCAGCCAGTTCAAAGTAAGCTGAAAAAGCAAGAAGTGAAAACTAAAAATATATTCTGGGTTACTTCGAAATTGCATTTTTGACCAGTTTTCAGTTGAAAATGCCATAATTTGGCCTCCTGAAGGGCATGGGGCAAGGACTAATGTGCAAGATTGTAAATATAGGAATTAACATTATCCTGTGGAAGATAGCTCAGCAGGGAACTGTACAGGCATTTTATACTCCAGATCAGGAGATCTGTCACTGCCTCAGAGGACCTTGGAGAGCTGCTCTTCAATGCATCATTCTGGAAAAAGGCGGACTTTCTGCCATTTTGCAACATTTTTGCTACTTCTGGTTTAGGTGCTCCTGTTGCACCAACAGGAAGTGACCAAGTAGTAGAGTGTGAGGTCACTTCCTGTTGAAAAAGATCCTCTCCTATGACTAAAACAGACCAAGAAGAGCAAAGGACAATGTGGTAAAATTGCCTGCAGAGAGCTTGGAGGTGTTTTGCAACAATTGTGGGGTGGGGGGAAACAAGAATGGCACAAGGATTGTGTGCAGCCCCTGACTACAGGTTCCCCACCCATACTCTAGATCAGTGGTTCTCAACCTTCCTAATGTCACGACCCCTAATGTTGTGATGACCTCCAACCATAACATTATTTTCGTTGCTACTTCATAACTGTAATTTTGCTACTATTATGAATCGTAATGTAAATATCTGATATGCAGGATGTATTTTCATTCACTCGACCAAATTTGGCACAAATACCCGATACGCCCAAATTAAAATACTGGTGGGGTCAGGGATTGATTTTGCAATTTGGGAGTTGTAGTTGCTGGGATTTATAGTTAACTTACAATCAAAGAGCATTCTGAACTCCATCAGCGATAGAATTAAATCAAACTTGGCACAGAGAACTCCCATCACCAACAGAAAATACTGGAAGGTTTTGTTGGGAATTAACCTTGAGTTTGGGAGTTGTAGTTCACCAACATCCAGAGAGCACTGCGGACTCAAACAATGATGGATCTGGACCAAACTTGGCACAAATACTCAATATGCTCAAATGTGAACACTGGTGGTTTGGGGAAAGAAAGACCTTGATATTTGGGAGTTGTAATTGCCGGGATTTATAGTTCATGTAAATCAAAGACCATTCTGAACCTCACCAATGGAATGGGCCAAACTTCCCACCCAGAACCCCCATGATCAACAGAAAATACTGTGTTTTCTGGGGGTCTTTGGAGACCCTTCTGACACCCCCTCATGACCCTGCCCCCAGGGTCCCGACCCCCAGGTTGAGAAACACTGATCTAGAAGGTTTGGAGGATAGTATTACGGCCAGCATGAGTTAGGTCAGCTAGAGCTTACTTAACATATTGTTGGCTTTGGTTTTCATGCTTGACATTTTCACTTTGTCCAAATGGTACTATTCACAATTTATCCCCTAGGCAAACTAGACAGAGTGTTCCTCAAAAGTTCAACAAAGAACAGGAAAATTGTACATTTAAATTAGCAATTCATCACAATAGAAAATATTAGGGGTTTTAAAAAATCTTGACACAGCTAACCCTTGCGGAAAAGATCACATAAGAGGATATAATTTATGCATATTTTCTGGATGTTCACTTCCTCCCTTAAATTACAAGAGTTCTCCGCGCTCCTAAGTCAGTTCATTTTGTCCTCCAAATCGGATTAACAAAATATTAAGATCATTGAACAGTTCATCTTGAAGACTGGTTTGACAATGCACAACTTCAGGGTGAAAAATATAAGCCAGACAAGACATTTTGAGCATTTGCCAGTAGCAAGCTCAAATGCCTGATTTAAAGGATTCAAAGCAAAATGCTGCCTCAAGGAAAATTTGCTCCCCGCTCGCACATTATTGAGCACATTGCTTGCCAGGATGTTACTGAAAAACATATCAGCTTAAGATACAAAAATGGAATCATATAATCTGTAGTGCTAATACTTTTATAGATCAATACATGGTGTATATTATTCAAATGGATGCATTCCCTAAACCGAGAGCTACAGCTGTGATATCTCTGACATGTATGCACCCAGTGAAGCAGCATATATGGATTTTGGCATGAACAAATACTGAAAGGGATGAACATGCAAGTAGCATAATATGTTTTGTACACAAAATTTGTGTTAATAGCTATATAGGAATCTAGCTATACCTGAAACACAAATGTGTGAAAGGATGCAGAGGAGCAGCGAGAGCATATATAAGTGTGTGAGAGAGCGAACAGAGGAGGAGGAATGAAGACAGGAAGGCAAGGAGAGATGGAATGATATCTGCAGCTGGGTTTTCAGAATAACGTCCTCTAAAAGTCCCTGGGAAAGATATTTGTTATCTGTCTGGAGAGTGCAGTTTGTTCCATTAGCAGTGGATTGATTCTTATGTTTGCCAATTAGCTAATGGAGAAGTATTTCACTCTCCTTGTAAGGTCTTGTCTAGGGCACCTTTCTCAGGAAGGGAATTCAAACTGGGAATTATGAAACAGATGTTAACAGGTAAATGGGAACAAAATATTGAAATCATGCTCCAGATATGGTTAAAAGAAGATGCTAAATACAGCTTGATTATCCCAAATCCAGCAATCTGAAATGTTTCAAATTGGTGTGTATGGATAGCTTAAATAACAAAACTTTTGCTTTCTGATGGTTCACTGTATACAAGCTTTGTTTCATGCATAAAATTATTTAAAATAAAGTGTATAAATTATCTTAAAGATATGTTTACAAGTTGTCTAGGAAATACATGTGAATTTTGTATGTAGACCTTGGTCTTACCCCCAGGATATATCATTATGTATATGCAAACATTAAAAATCCAAATAATAATAATAATAATCAGAAATTCAAAACCCATATGGTCCCAAGCATTTCAGATAAGGGATATTTAATTACAAAGTGATGCACAGTTCATGGTTTCTCTACCAGAGTGCCTAGAACTCTAAAATGCTGAATGAGTTTGCTAGGGATTCCATGGAGAGGTTGAAATTAAGAGAAGTAAAACTGTGATTGAGGTTTAGATACAATAATCTTTCTGCAAAGGTTCTGTAAATATTTAAATATTTTCCCCAGGGTAAAATGATTGTCAAAGACAGCCCTAGCAGAATCAACAATGCCTTTAATGTGCAGTTTGTATCATTCTAAAAATATATCCAAGGGCAAATCTGCAACTACTTGCCATGGTTTGACATTAGTGGGGATTGATGTGGACAAAACCTTTATGGGTTCAAGAGCAACTATCTATCGATCTATCTATCTATCTATCTATCTATCTATCTATTTACAGTATTTATATTCCAGCCTTCTCACCCCACAGGGGACTCAGGGTGGATCACAATGAACTTATACATGGCAAACATCCAATGTCATAAACACACAACATATATAGACTGACACACAAATTCAAATTGGACCCTCCATGACAAATGACTCACATCTGCCCCCCCCCTCCAGTGGCACAATAGGTTAAAACCTTGTGTTGGTAGGATTGCTGATTTGAAAGGTCAGCTGTTTGAATCCGGGGAGTGGGGTGAGCTCCCATATGTCACCTCCAGCTTCTCATGCGGGGATGTGAGAGAAGCCTCCCACAGGATGGTAAAACATCTGGGCATCCCCTTGGCAACATCCTTGCAGGCAGCCAATTCTCTTACACCAGAAGTGACTTACTGTTTCTCAAGTTGCTCCTCGCACACACACACAAAAAGAAACCTCAGACTACATAATGTAACTCAGTTTTTGTTCCTGGGTTATAAATGTCATTTTCTAATTGGTTCTATCACAAAACATGGAAAAAATTATTAAATTGCAAAAACTTTGTTTTTGCAGGACATCCTGCAGCACATTTTACTATAGGTTTTCAATTAATATCTCATCGAGTCTCAACCAACTGAACATAAACAAAGTTTCTGGAGTAGAACAATTACTTTCAAAGAAAGTATACACAATTAAACAGAAAATAACACTTTCAAACTAGGAACCAATTTTTTTTCAAATTGTGTTACTTAGGGTTACTATATAACTGGACAACTAAATGAACATTAATTGAAAGTTTACATAACACATTCATATAAGTCTTTACTTTATAATGTTCAAATTTTATTGTTGGCAGTTATATCACTATTATAATAATAATGGGAAAGGTGACATAGCCAAAGAAAAGCTTCTCAAATTTCATATTTTTAAAATAGTTTAATCTTTGATATCTTTTGACCAGAAGTGGATATATTCATAGATATTTTAACCTTGCTAAGATTCTCCTCAACATACCACCAATATCTGAAAAGATAGGCTACTATACCACACAGGCTCTCTAATCATTTTCATCTCTGTTCCTTGAGACAGTCGTCTGCACAACCCATGAAAGCTTGGTTTTTCAGTCTGCCAGAGCAGCCATCAATGATACATGTGGCAAGAGCTGAAGGTATGAAGAGGTTAGGGTTGTAGAAACAACTGTGTCTGCTTGAGTGACTGTTGTATCACATCTGTTCCTGTGTGATCCAGGATGGATCTGGGCCCAATTTTAATTCCTATTCACCAAAGAAAACATGTGCCACAAAATTCCAAAGGCTTTCTTCTCCAGTTCCCAGATAAATGGCAGCCTAGTAAGATTTGTGGACATGCCCCAAAGTGTGGTTTTCATGCCTAAGGAAACTGTAAAGCTCTGAAGTGGCAGGTTCACCTCATCACAGACACTGATCTGGAAGCTCTGGAGGTTTGGAAGCAAGGCAGCTGTGCTATCCTTCAGTATGCCTGACCAAGCTTTTTTTTTTCCCCTTTTCAATTAAACTAGGAGACATGCCAAGTGAGAATTTGAATGGCAAACATATTTACCACTGCAACATCCTGAGCGAAACACATGATCAAATAGTTTCTAGGCAACCCATGACCCATTGCTGACAATTATTAAATTAAATGAAGAAACAGCAACAGCTGACAGTACCCGATATGCAAGAACAGCAGATCAGTTTACCCAGGAATAACAATGCAAGAACCGTCTTAAGGGACCCACAATGCTAATTTAGCCCAGTAATATGTTGCCAGAGTGGACATATAGATGCCTTGTATGTTTTTGGGAAATGGACACTCACAGATCTAATGCCCACGGTAACTTGACAGAAGAAAAATGTGTGCTGAATGTATGGAGGATTCACCATCAGCATTCCAATTCTGTTAAGATTCCAACAAGAGCAACACTCACAAATTAAATGCTTCCTAAGGACACTTCATATTTGCAGTGACGTTTGGCAAGAACCTCATGAAATATGTGACTGGCATGGTTTGGAGTAATCATTTGCATTACATTTACCATCAGTAATGAATAGGAACTACATTACACCTCTCCAGTTTGCCCATAGGATAAACAAATTCCATGTTAGCTATCCCAGATATAAATATGTTAATCCTTGAAATATGTACATATGTACATTCCAACAGCCATAGACCCCAATAATGTCATTGATTCTGTCTCAAAATCCAGATTAGATATTGACCTAAATTCTATCTATCTCAAGGAGACCTATTGAATCAATAAGAGCATGGCAGGTCATTATTTATATACATTCTATTGATGCAATGGGTCCAATCCAATCAAGACTAACAATTGCACTTAGGCCTTTCCATGTATTCAAACCATTACGTCTACTTCAAAGATTCAAGGATGTCGAAGGCACAGCAAAGAGAATGAAATCATTCAGTTGTGCACACAATTAAGAAGGGAGCCAATGTCTGCACATAATTATTCCTTTTGCAATGTGTCATACATCTAAGAAAACATTTGAAAATATTTCTATCACACTTGATAGAGTTAAAAAAATCAAAATTGTTATTCATTAGCCCATCAGTCTATGCAAGACTAGAATGAAAGCATTTTGTTAGAAGCGCCAGATTTTCCATTTTTCCAAATGTTTCAATCATTATGTCCAAATTTGAGGAAGAATATGCAAGGAAGTCACACAAAATCCAATTTATTTATTTACTTTATTTATATACCGCTTTTCTCAGCCCTGAGGCGACTCAAAGCGGTGAACAACATCAATACAAAACATCACGAGACAAGTATAGGGCAATTAAAAACAATTGTGACATAAATCATTAAACATCCGTATAACAATTATTAGCGCCTCAACAGTAAAATCAGAATCCAGAATCCAATAGCCACATCTCTTCCCTGGTAGGTTAACAGATATGGCTACACAGGCATTGTTATTTTTATGCGCTTTCAAATTGACACTGACCTGTAGGCGCCCTCTCATAGGGCTTTTACTAGCTTCCTCTGAGCTTGAGAGAATGTGATGCCCAGTGTCAACCAAAAGGTTTTCATGGCTGAGTAGGAATTCAAGCCCTGGTCTCTCTGAAGTCTTAGTCCAAATTCAAACCACTGTACTAAACCTGCCCTCCTACACAGGTATAACTGCATTGGTAATTATTTTCACCTGTTTTCTTCCTTTTCTTGAATGTTTAAATTTGTTCTTAATATTTAACTATTTCTTATTTTGAAAAAAGTAATTTTATAATTACTTCTAATTTAAACTGCTTGAAAATATTGCATTATTAAGTGGTTTACAAATATTAATAATAAATTACTTAAATAAAACAACAGATACTTTTTTGGTTTGTCCCTCAAGTCATGTGCTCTATTTTCAGGACAATCAGAACTGTATAAACGCAAAAGCTAGTTTTAAGGCCCCAGAGGAGTAACCAGTTTCTGAATCAGCATATAGGCAAAATATTAGGAAAACTCCGAAGTCTCTGAAGGAAGGTAACTGGGGCTGGATTTACACTGCCCAATATTCCGGATCTGTTCGCAAATTATCTGATTATCCCATATTACCTGGCAGTGTAGACTCATATAATCCAGTTTAAAGTAGATTAGCTGGGTGTTGATCCTTGAACTTATATAATTAGATTCAGACTGATCTACAGGTGGAACAAAGCTCTATTATATACTCCCTGAAAGCATAACCTGCCTCATATGTTTTTAGGCATGGCTAGAGAATGATCCATGGTAAAGCTGTCACATGAATGGGAGGGAATGTTTAGTCCACCCACACCTATTACCAAAACGGTTTGTAGAATCATAATGTTGGGAGGAATTGCAAGGGCATATAGTGCTATACAGAAGTACATTTATGCACTCTTGAAAGACAGACATACAAAAACTCTGAAAATGTCCAGAAAAGAAGAGGTCACCACCCTTCATTGGAGGAATTGTTCTTCCACCAATGAAGAACAATTCCTGTTCTATTGCTGCTGCTACTAGAGCAGCTGCTAGTAGTAGCAGCTGCTCTACTATCTGCTGCTACTATCAGGAAGCCCTTCCTAATGTTTTGGTGGAATCATTTTTTTACTGTTATCTACTATTTTTTTTTTACTGTTATTTGAAAACAGTAGTTTGTGTTCTAGTGACTGATACAGCAGTAAGAAAGTTTGCTCCCTCTACTACACATCACTTCAGATATTTAAAGTTGGTTATCATATCGCCTCCCAAATCTTCTCTTCTTTAATATAAAAATATGAGCTCCCTGAACATTAGAAGGAAATTGCAGTAGTCAAAAGGCAAGTTTCCAAGCTCCAGGCATTAGTACAAGATTAAGATATGGTTTACAAAGCCAACAAAGAAGCTGAGCAATTATAACTTTAGAAAAGTTCACTATAACCTACAATTTGGCTGCATCACTTTGAATCACAAGAAGTTTCAGAACACTCTTCAAAGGGAGCCCCACAAAAAGTGTGTCATTGTAAACCAGACAGGAAGAAACAAAAACATGGGACTCCCAGGAGCAGACCCAGATAGTATATAAGTTTAAATGTGCAGAAATCTGAGCTTCCAGGCTCAGGATTGAATCCTCACCTACATGCTGTTGAACCCGTGTCAAAATTATTTCTGATTATCAGACTTTTCACTTATTTTTTTCACTTTTGCTTTGAGGGCGAACAAATTACACTTCAGTTGTGTCACCTTCTCCAGTCCATTGTTTACAACAGGCTGCCAAATCATCTGACTCTCTCATCGTGGACTAAATAGCTTGATTATGCTCAACTCTTTTAGAGTGTTTAGATTTCCGAAAATTGCTTTTAGGTTTTATTTATTGACAGTACACCACCCGAGATCTTTGGATAATAAAGCAAGACAAATATTTTAATAAATAAAGAAATTCGTTTTTCGTAAAAGAAACTGGCTGAGAATCTCATTAGGATTCAAAGAGAGCCACAGGCAGCAAACTAAAACCTTGCCTGCAGCATTTCAGAGCCAACACAGAGGCAGCTTTAGGCTTGCTCTGTTGGAAGTGAGAATGCAAACAGTGCCCTTGCACATGACAATATGATACGCAGAGGATATAACATCCTTTTCTCTTTCAACAGATGTTCAGAACATCAGATGAACATATAGAGAAACAATGGGATTCCAGCAATGTGTGGCACAAATGGTCAGGAAAAGAGGCTTATGTACCCAGATTATTGTGTTGAACTTAGGTTTTGGATACTGGATGACTAAGCATCCAGGCAACCAAGGCATCTCTGTATGTGCTAGGACACTTTATCTCATCAGAGAAAGAAAAATACAATTAGAAAGCGATCTGCATTCTTGGGTTCCATGGGGGGAAAACACACAAGAGAGAGACAGAGAAGGACTGTATTTCACACTTTGAGAGTAGGTCTATTAAGTCTATTTAAAGGCATGAATCAGAATGGGAAAGGAAAAGCTCTACAAACATTTTGTCAGCCTCATGCTAAATTGGTCTGCTTTTCTTCTCTACTCCAATGTGTGCCTCATACCACGAATCAATTTTCTTTGCCTTCTTGAAGAGGGTGAAGTCCTCTTGCTTTGGTGCATAAGTCTCAGTGGTGAAAAAATCAGAGTTAAGAGTTCATTATCTGTGTTCAATACCAAGCCTCTTCACTGCATAATCTCACTGCCATCAATCAAAACCTTTCCAAGCAACATTGCCTTAGTAGAATCAACTAGATACCACCGAACCAATGGGATTCATGTGTTAATTCTTCTTTTCGCAACTGAGTGAATGGGGCTATGTCATTTGGACTACAAACAGAATTCCAGCACATTACAATGTATGCAAATCTGTCACAGAGTCAAGGAAGCTGAAGAAAAATGTAAAAGACCAGGTTGCTTGATAGGAAGCAAATTGTGTGTGTGTGTGTGTGAGGATAGACTTGAGAAACTGCAAGACGCTTCTGGTGTGATAGAATTGACCATCTGCAAAGATGTTGCCCAGGGGATGCCCAGATGTTCTGATGTTTTGCCATCCTTTTGGGAAGCTGCTCTCATGTCCCCACATGGGAAGCTGGAGCTGACAGAGGGAGCTCACCCACGCTCTGCCTGGATTCAAACCGCTGACCTGTCAGTCATCAGTCCTGTCAGCACAAGGGTTTAACCCATTGCTCTACCGGGGGCTCCAGGAAGCATCTTTATTTTTGATTCCAGTCATGATAAATTATGTACCTACAGAAAATGAACGGAAGTACTTTGTGTACTAAGATGTCCTGAGCAAAAATGAGTACGGTACCAGCAATCATTCTAATAAATGCCTTCACAGGCTAGGCAAATTTCTATTGTATTCTGCCTGTATGCATTGCTTTTCATTCCTCTACTTCAAAAAACCTGAAATTCTTCATTAACTAACCTAAGCACTTTTTCTGGTATTAATGCAGGCTGCTAGATTGCTGCCACATTCTCCAGAAGAGGTGGGTGAAATGAATCATGTGTTATATATAGGCCTGTTATTCAAAGGCAAAATGTTTCCATCTTCCTCAAATCTATACGCTGAAGTCTGTACACCGTTTGTAAATGGCAGTTTATGAAAAATGTTCAAAGTTTGAATGCTCTGTGTAGGCCAAAAAAATAATCATTATATTTTGCCATCTTTACTCAGCCCATCGTTAAGTGGCCGACACTCACAAGAGATGAGCAAGTTCAAGAAGTCAAATTTTACAAACATTTTAAACTCATTTCCTTCTATTAAAACCCTGACAGAGGGCATATCTATCTCATCTGTCTGTCTGTCTGTCTATCTGTCTGTCAATTACTTTTCTCCAGTAATGCAACCAAAGACAACTCAAAAAAGGAATGAATAAAAACTAGGGGTGTGGGAAATGGCAGAAATCCGTTCTGTTCTCATTTCAAATTTCACGTCCATCCTCCCCACCCCATTCTGTTTTCTGGAAAATACTGGGAGATAATCAGGGGTACCATTCAGATCTGTAATTCAACATCCAGAATTCCGTTTCATAGAATCATAGAATCAAAGAGTTGGAAGAGACCTCATGGGCCATCCAGTCCAACCCCCTGCCAAGAAGCAGGAATATTGCATTCAAAGCACCCCTGACAGATGGCCATCCAGCCCGTTTAAAAGCTTCCAAAGAAGGAGCCTCCACCACACTCCGGGGCAGAAAGTTCCACTGCTGAACAGCTCTCACAGTCAGGAAGTTCTTCCTCATTTTCAGATAGAATCTCCTTTCTTGTAGTTTGAAGCCACTGTTCCATGTCCTAGTCTCCAGGGAAGCAGAAAACAAGCTTGCTCCCTCCTCCCTGTGACTTCCTCTCACATATTTATACATGGCTATCATGTCTCCTCTCAGTCTTCTCTTCTTCAGGCTAAACATGCCCAGCTCTTTAAGCCGCTCTTCATAGGGCTTGTTCTCCAGACCCTTGATCATTTTAGTCACCCTCCTCTGGACACATTCCAGTTTGTCAATATCTCTCTTCAATTGTGGTGCCCAGAATTGGACACAATATTCCAGGTGTGATCTAACCAAGGCAGAATAGAAGAATCTTCCAAAAAACAGGAGGGGGGGGGGGGAAGCAAAATTCGAAATGAAAGCAGAACAGATTTCTGCTGTTTCGCACACCCCTAACAGAACACTAAAATCTTAAAATAATTCACTATATTAGGATAGTACAACATTATTTCAAAGGCATTGCTTGTTATATTAAAAGGTCACTGGAGTGTCAATAGGTGTGTATGGGAGATATGAAATTATTAACTCCTTCTACACAAAACATCTATGCACTGTCCTTCACAAAGGGGTCACAAAAGGTAACAATAACAACAAATACATTTATACAGTAACACAATCGAGCCACATTTAGTCTCCAGGTAAGGCCAGAGCTTGTTCCTCCTTTGAAGTGCCAAGACAACTTGGCATGAAGGTACCTGTAATGTCTCAGCAACAATTCATTCTCTGACTGATGGATGAAGAAAAGCTAGTCATCCTCTGTTAACCTTACAGGGGCCCTTAATCCCCTGCAAGGCAGAGAATAGCTTTTTTTTTTTTTGTTTAAACTAGAGAAATTCATATGGCATAGTGCCTTGCTATTGTGCCTATTAGACACAATAACAAAGAAGATAAATCCCATGTTTAGAAGCACTATATCTGTGATCTCTATATGCCCCTTACAGACTAGAGATGATCCTCTCCTCCTCAGCCTGCTTGCAAACTTCTTATAGCATCTGGCTGGTGACTTTTGGCAAGTAAGTGCTAGTTGTGGTCTGAAAAGAGTTGTGAGGCTCTTAATATTCTGCTTATAATTTCACCAGGATATTAAAAATAATGATCTTGCCATTCTGCACTTTCGCGAGGCACATTTTGACCATGCACATATTCTGTGGGAAATCTCTCCTCTCAGTGTAGAAGATGCACCACAGTTTAAAAGTGGTAACAAACACAGAATGGCTCCTGTTAAATCGTCAATTTAATTGGCCTTGAAATACTTACTGCTTTAGTACGAGTTATTGTGAATTATACAATGGCTAGCATCAAAACCTCAGGACACAAGTTCCACAAAGAACAATTGACTTCAACACCAGTATACCTGGGCAAGGTACATGTAAGAAGTGCTATAGCAAAGGAATGTGTGCAGAGCTTACTTAGGCCTTTCCTGTAAGATATCACATTCAAATATAAAATCCTAATTCTGGAGATAAAATCCTAATTCTGGAGATTACAAGCTATGTATTAGCAATACATAGCACCAGAGCCAGTGGTGACACAGTGAGTTAAGCTGCTGAGCTGCTGAACTTGCTGACTGAAAGGTCACCAGTTCAAATCTGAGGAGTGGGGAGAGTGGGGTGTTATCCCCTGCTTCTGCCAACCTAGCAGTTCAAAAACATGCAAATGTGAGATCAATAGGTACCGCTCCAGCAGGAAGGTAATGGCGCTCCATGCAGTCACACCAGCCACATGACCTTGAAGGTATCTACGGACAATGCTGGCTTTTCGGCTTAGAAATGGGGATGAGCACCAACCCTCAGAGTTGGACACAGCTGGACTTAATGTCAGGGGAAAACCTTTACCTTTACTAGCTTGTAAATGTACCATGAGGGCAATCAGTAATACCCAAGACCTTTAGGGATTTGCTACCAATACTATTGTTGTTATGTACTTTCACCTTCACTCCAACTTTTGCAAACGTGTCAAAAGGTTGCCTTCTTCTGAGGTTGAGAGAATGTCAACTGTCCAAGGTCACTCAGAGGGTGTCTACAGAGGAACCGGCATTTGAAACCTGGTCTCCTGGAGTCCAAAAATCAGGCTGCTTCTTGCTACCCAATAAATAGTTTTGAAAACCTTTTTTGAGCGCAGCCTATTGTGCTTATTCCCATATATAACTATGTTCTGATTTGCCCCTCCTTTCCTCCCTGTTTACCCTAAAAAATAGAAAACAAATGAATTCCCATTTTACCCAAATCCTGCTCCAGAAAAAAATACAATAAATGCTTCTGAGTGTTTCTATATTTGTCCTAGTTCCACTTTTCCTCAGAATCAGTGGGACTAGGTAGAAGGTAAGGCTGCCTGCCAACAACATTGTGTGCTGTGCTTCCTAATTGACTTTTTTCCTAGTCTCTATTGTGGCAAAATTAAAAGGCATGTCTTAGCTTTGCTCATGCATTCATCCATTCCAGTTTCATCCTCTGGGTGCACAGATGTTAAATAACTGTCACCTCCATCGAGGGCTAGAGTCCTTGTAAGGATGCCTCACTGGTCATCCCTATTGCTAAAGGGTAATGTTCAAATCTGTTCATTTTACTAATAATAACATTTTACCTAGAAACTCTTGCACTGGCCTCAATGAAGTCAAACAGACTTCCTCAAGGAAAAGCAGATAGCAGGATTTCTTTATTTTAGCATGGAAACAAAACAATAAAGAGAAAAGGCATTTAAATAAAGTGTTAATGCTTTACATGAGTAGTGATTTCTATTTTAAATGGGATTTAAGGGAGAATAACTTCAGCAATGCTCAATCTAGCCCAGTGTTGAATTTATCAGTTAGGAGTCCATGAAGGAAGAAGGAAGGCGGTATGTCCTGCTGGCTGGGATATTCTGGAATTGGGCTAGAAGAGTACCTTACCACCAGGTCCCTGCTGGTCTCTACACCAATAGAGTTGCTGGTTTTCCCCACAGCACATGGACTGCCTGCCTGCTATGGCGAAAATCTCAGCAGCTCATTCTAAACAGTTGTTTCTCCATTCAAAACCTTCACCGCTCTGAATCCCTTTGGGGAGACATGACAGTATATAAATAAAGGTGATGATGATGATGATGATTCATCTTCCTGAATGATATAAAAGCAGTGACAGCCATTGATGGTAGGTTGCCAGCAGGTGATAGCTCCTTATGGGATCAACATCAAACAGGTCACTCCTTTGGGTCCTCACCCAAAGGAAACACCACGGCAAAGGCACTACTCCCTCTTGGATGATTATAGAGAAATAGATCTAGGGTGAGAGACAGGTCTTGGAATCACTCAGAATGCAATTTTACACATCTTGGGTGAGATGTAAAAACTACAAGATAATTTAGTGCCCATGTGAAAGGTGTGCACCAGGATAGATGTGGCAGATGTCTCCAGAAGGAGGAATGTCCTGCAAATTGATTCCAGTGACCTCCCTTTGGTTTCGGCATTGCAAGTGGTGTCTCGTAAATACTGGAAACCTAACCTACCACTCCATGTGCAGACGTGGAGCATTGACATCTTATCAGTGATTGTTTCTTATTATATGTGCATGTGTGCATGCACTTGCACATGTATGTTTAAACATTATGCATATTTTAATCGAATCTCAGGAGAGGGGAGTGGGTGGGGTGCCCCTGTTGAGATAATTTTGGGCAGAAGGCAGTATAGTGCTGGACATGTCAGGGAGATACTTGAAATTTGGCCTGTGTTTTGGTCCTTCCCCCATCCCTTAAGATGCAGGATAGCAGGTCTGTTTGTCCTCCAATCTGATGCTGCTCCTGAATGCAAGGCTGGTCAGTAACAAAACAACTATTGTCCATGACTTGATTGTGGATGAACAAACCGACCTGGTGTGTATCACAGAAACTTGGGTGGTGTTGACTCTATTGATCTGTGATTCTCAGGCCTAGTAATTGAGTGCACAGCCTGTTTTGCATGGGGTTGCACTCCTCTGAAAGAGTAGCTTGAGAGTTCTCTTAGATCCATCCCTTTCATTCGAGGTCCAAGTGCATTCTGTGGCTCAGAGTACTTGCAGTCAACTACAACTGGCACATCAGCTGCAGTCTTTTCTGGGCAGAGATGACATAGAATACTGTACTGGGCTCTATGGGGGGCTGCCCTTGAAGAAAGCTTGGAAGGTGCAGCTAGTGCAAAATGCAGCAACTCAATTGCTAACTGGAATATCATACAGACAACATGTAATGCCAGTCTTAAAGAAACTGCACTGCCAATATGTTTCTAGCCTGAATTCAAGTGCTTGTGAAGACATTTAAAGCCCTAAGCAGCCTGGGACTTTGATACCTGAGGGAATGCGTTTCCGCATATATGTCTGACAAAGCAATATGATCTTCTGAATAGAGGCTCCTCCATTTCCTACCAGTGATATCAATACACTGTATTGGGTCATGGCAAAGAGCCTGCCCAGCTTCGGCATCCCAACTGTTAAATGCTCTCTCCTTGGAGGCCTTGCTTGCACTAACACTCTTGTTATTTAGGCACCAAATGTGCTAATCACCACAGCTTTGGGGCCTCATCAGTTCAACTCAAATGTTATTATTTATAGTTTGAAAAACTTTTAATTTTTAAACTATGTTTGTAACTTATTATATTGTTTGAGATTTGTCAGCATATTTAAATTATTTTACTGGTTTTATCCAGTATAACTTGTAATGCTATTGTAAGCCACTCTGAGATCTCTTGATATAGGTTGGGTCAATTTAATTAATAGTTTAATAAAATATAAATAAATAAATGAGGCATATGCAAAGTAAAATCTGTTAGATATTAAGGTACTCTAAAATTCTGTGTTGTTGGGTGTGGGGTTTTTTTTGGAAGAACTAGATTCACAGAAAAAAAAAACATATGTATGTCATACTTAGCAGAAGTTACTATAAAGTTAGAACCAAACTGTGATATGTTGAAGTGTATATTTACTAGCTTTGCCTCTTTAAAAGTTGTTTGAATTACCTCCTCAATCATTTGCTCTTCTACTTTTACAGTTCCATCAAGTATGCAGAACTACAATGCTTTTAGATCTCCTCAGCAAAAGGATAAATGATATTACTTCATTACTTAGTAGCCAAAAATGAATTAAATTGTCCAGGAATTTAGTTACTTCATCATACATTAGTCTGTCCCTATACCTGCTGTTGCATCCATGCTGTTGAAAGAAATCAAGTAAAACAGGAACTCAGTATATGTGCATAACCTTTGACAGAGTACAGGTATGACTACCGCAGTAAATTACCTAAGGTCTATCCAGTCTGCGGAGCACAGGAGTTTAAATAGGTTATTCAAGCCATTGCCATGGACAACTGTCCCATATATTTTGCCAATGCAGGTAACCTTTGCCCCTGCTTTTTTCCTCTTTGTGTTTCTGCCCTTTTAAATTACAATTCTGATTACTTTCATGGTTATTATTCTCTTCTTTCTCTTCCCATTCATACATCTTTATTGCTCTGGTGGCATTTAAGGGCAGGTTGCTTACATGTAACTGTGTTTCTTTGAGTGGTCATCCGTGGATCACACAACTGGGTTATACTGCACCTGTGCTGTATTTCCAAAAGGTGCTCACGTGCTGGCAGGCTCCTTGGTTCCATGGCTGCAGTTACAGCCTTAGAGGAAAGTGGAATGGCCTAGAGGAGAGGAAGGTTGTGATGACCACTTGAAAAAACAAAGTTATAGGTAAGTAACTTGTCCTTCTTTGGTGTTTGCAGTGATAGCACAGTACTGTTGCACCATACATTATGATGGTAAGATACTAATACAGCCAATACTGGACTCCATCACAATTTATACCATACTTCTAGAATGTTTAGAAAATGTTAAAGCACACTGGCTCAAGAGCCTTGAAAAATAAGTCAGAAACAACTTGAAGATACACAGCAGCAGCAGCAGCAGCAGCAGCAACAACAACAACAAACAACAACAACAACAACAAAATAGTGAACAGCCAAACACTTTCTTTAACTTTTTCCAATTTTCCCAAAACTGGATCACATCAAAAACTGTGTGGCTAACTTTCTGTATTTTGTAGGAATCTACATATCTTTAAACTGGGATTTAGCATGATGAGCATAAGTTGGAATGGATCCAAGAAAAATGTTGGGGTTGAACACTCCTTTCCCTACCCTTGCCACAGATTTTGGCAGAGAAGATGATTCCTGAGGGAGTGATCCAATGATTTATGCCAAGTTTAGTTTAATTTAACTGCTTTAATTTAATTTAATGATATAAAAGCAAACTCCAGTCAATTAAACAAACCAGTAAGTTGATACAGTGTTGAAGATGGCTTGTTTTGAAACTCAATAGCCTTATGTGTAATTGTAATTCACGCACATACTCTGTGTCACTACAACATAATCATGCATTTTCCTTATGTCTGTTCATGCGCTGTTTCTTAGCATCCCATTCTATGACATTTAAAAACCTACACATTATTGCAGAAAATCTTTGCAAGCTGACAGAAGAGTGCTATAATCCCAAGAAGCATCATGAACTGCAACGTAATATTATCTGGTGCAAGAGGGTTCTTTAAAAATATATATTCTAGGAACAAGAGGTGAAGAAAGTAACAGATGCACAAGAATCTACTGAGTATTTTCTAACATCCCTACTCTCAACATTCACAACGTTATTTATCAAGAAAAGAGATCCCATGTTCTAGGGGAGCAAAAGCACAGTCCTTGATCCAAATGGGCATCACACATCTTACAGTGTTGCAGAAATCAGTTAGCCGCTTAAGCAGTGGAGTGGATCTGTTGCCCCGTATATCACATTACCCTGACAGCCATGAAAAACATAAACTGAGTTTGAAGGTAATAACGAGGTTTAATTTGCTTTCAGATCTGAAAGGATGTCTGATACAGAGTCTCAGTTCAAAAAGGAATCAGACATAGCTATACAGTACAGTGCAAGGCATTTTATCAATTTTGACAGCAATTCAAAAGACCCACCCCCTCCCCTAAATGACTCAGGAAAGTCCAAACTAGAACCCGGCCTTTCACTGGCTGGGAATTCCTCCTGACATCAAGAAGTAAATGGAGTTTCCTTCATGGCAGGAGGAACAGAAAACTGCCACTGGCTACTTTGAAGTTGGAGTCGTTTGGAGCACTGCCCAGGCTTAGGCATAATCATATGGTTTGAGGCAATGTAAAGAATCTGTGATGAGATGATGGGAGTTTAGAATAGGTGACAGCTCCAGAGACAAAGACGAGGCTTATGTAAATATAAACAACTAAATAGAAAACCTATAATACAATCCAAATTTCATTGAGGCACATCTCCTATCTGGTATTTTTGAAACACTTGGAAGGCTTTCTTGGAATATGATCTTAATTACCCTTTTAAAGAGGAATTCTTGGTGTTTGCCTTGCTTCCAATAGTTTCAAAAGTATTTTGGGGCTCAGGAACATACCCATGGTTGCTGTCTACCAACACCCCGGTTCTTGTGCATACATTTGTGAGTACTCTCCCTCCTTGTCATTTATTAACAATAAAGCATAAACGTGAATCCAGACAAAGGAGAGGCTCCAAAGTATGTTGTCAGGACAAATCTTTATTGGGGAGGGGTGTGGAGTTATTCCGTTGTCTTAAGGAACATTTCCCTTTTGACCTCCTGCGGATCTTGGAGCAAGGCAGCTGATTGCATTAATCCTCTCTGGAGTTTCCGGGTTTCAGAGATGCAGACTTGCACAAAAATGGTCTACTGAAGGTCTGCAGTACCAGAAGTTATATTTATTTTTTAAAATACATATTTAATATTTTTGAATAAATTCTTTATGGGAGGGGGTCAATTTTTTGATAACAATTTGTTAAAATGAGGCCAATTTGCCTGGGTAGGGTGGGGGCATTTTGGTCAATAATAAATGGGAAAACTTCTCTTTCCCATGCTTCAAAACAGCCTGGGGGCCATTTGAGGGCCAAGAAGGCCACCGTTTCCTTACTTGCATTCCAGAAAGGTTTCCGTCATTGCATTAACTTCAGTGAACCCTCTATGGTATTTTTGGCAAGAAGAAATAATGATGCACGCTCACGGAGCAATTCCCCTACAAGGATCATCCATCATTTCTGGAACTTCATCTTCCATAATTCCTGAGCACTGACTACCCTGGTGAAACTCCTAGAGGTTTAAGTCCAACATCTCTGGAAAACCAGTGTTTGAGAATATCTGTCTTAGAGGAGATTAGATTGCTCATTTTATTTTTCACATTGCTTTAAAGACTGTTTCATATCAAGTAACTTAAAATAACATTTGCACTACTTATGTTCTTATCTGCTCTTTTCAAATAGGAGGGAGATCTTCCCCTTGGATCAGGAAGCAAAATATGTTATGCCAACTTTGTTCAATTTTCATTTACCATGATGTCATGTTTTATTTCAGAATTCACTGCGTATTATTATGTAGGCATTTTTCAAGTATTCTTATCTGAACAGTTGTAAACAATGACTCCATAATTCAGCCACTTGACAAGTAACTTTTTTTAACAAACAGTAAACAAATGGGACTAAAAAAATCTCCTAGCAAATTAACTGGTTTTTTTTATATTCAAGTCATCACAGGATATTGGGACAAAAATGAGATGTCATGCACTGTTTTTCAGCAAATTGTGACACAAATGCAGTTTAGCATAAGTGACATGCTTTGATTTCTGTAGGTTCAACTCATTCTCACTGGCATGAGGAGGACATACGTAACTTCGACCTCAGTTTTTAACAAACCCGCAATGAACCCAGGTTCTGGTGTGAAAAAATTCCCCATCATTCACACAAAACCAAGTTCTTTAAACTGATGCACGAGAGTTAAAGGCAAACTTCAAAGTAAGATGAATATTTAAACCCACATTATGAGTTGGGGTTTTTTTTCATTTATCAAATAATGCAGGAATGGAAATGAACATAATTATGGGTAAAACATAAATCAAAACCTGTCAGACCTAAACTCTGCTTTAATTATTCTTGGAAGCCATCTCAGAAGGGCTTTGTCCTGAAAGACAGCATTTGCATTTCATAAATAAATACATACATATTCAGATGCAGCAAAGAAAGAAGTATGAGTTATTGCTATTTTTAAAGGAAAAGCAACTCCAAACTCAATGTTCCCATCAGTTGTTTTATGTGACTTCATTTCAGGTCACTTACAAGGCAGCAAGACACAAAATGCTACAATGGGAAAGTGTGGTTCCCAGAGGAGACATTTGGGAGTCACTCTAGTAATGAATTAGCAGCTAGAGGAACACCTGCCTCCAAAGGCAAACAGAAATATCTCTACAAATGTTCAGAATGTCAAGTGAGAAAAAATGATTATTACATACACAGGGAGAGAAGAGAAATTATTACATTCAAACAGAAATCCAAAGGCAAATAGAAAGAACTATGAAAGAGGTAAAATAAAAAAGTCACAGGAAACTGTGTTGACAGCCCCTATCCTCCTTCCCACCACATCATTATGATAATGACAAAAGACCATATACAAGGTGGCATGAAACAGACTTAACACAATGGGGGGGGGGGGGATTTAAACAACATTGGTTTTCTGGTTATAAACAAGATGACGGGTAACCAGATCCTACTACAGTTCTTTTATTTATTTGGCTTAAACCTGTGGTTCCCTGTAGTCTGTGGACCACCAGTGGTCCCCAAGAACTAAAATATGGTTCATGGCCTCAACATTATTACACTGTTCCAACGAGAGTGAATTGTCTCGCAAAACCCTCTTATAGTGCCGAGGCAACGGGGATGTCAGGAGGGGAGAGGCTGACTATCCATGAAAGGTGTGACAACAAGCCTCCTGACTACTGCGTCTCCTCCTCCCTTCCTCTGAGCAGAGCCATTTCATGTGGTGCCTGAAAGCGGGGGTGCCTTGTTGCCTTAGTTTTTAGGCCTGTTCCTGGGGTTATTTGGGATGCTGATTCAGAAAATCGCACTGGATAGATCACGCCAGCTCTAGTTTATTAAATATGGTTTTATGTGGGTGAGCAGATGGCAGTTACTGAGTGGTATATGTTCTGTATCAAAAACTAGAGCTGATGTGGTCTATCCAATGCAATTTTCTGATTCAGCAACCCAAATAACCAACTGAATCTAAAGTTGACCAAAAACTGATTCCTAACCCTTTTGGTACTAATGCTGGAGAGTGGTCCCAGGTCAAAGTGGTCCCTGGTCAAAAAAAAGTTGGGAACCACAGGCTTAAACTGAAGCTTAACCTATAACATCTAAAGCAAGATCCTTTCTGTGGCAACGTGCAGCTCTACTGACCAACATCTACATATCTCCCAAAATGCTATTAACTAATTTCTTGCTTGTGTAAATTCCACTTCCAAATAAGTAGAATGGAAGGTAGTTGTTCTACCAACCACTTCAATCAGCTTCCAGTATTTAACTACAATCAGCCTTCTACATCCATGGTTTCTGCATCCAGAGATTCAAACAACCTTGATGTTCGCTGCCTGGATGAAAAATAATCAACCAAATTGATATGCAGATTGTCTTTTCAAAAGACAACCTTGAAAAAAATGATTCAGGTGGGTGGACAGCTTTTAAAAAAAACACTGCTGGCTTAATGTTAACTTTTTCCCCCTAAAGAACTAGAAAGTGTATTTTTAATAAAGAAAGTTCTGTGTTACCCACTTATTCTCTATCATAATCTTTCTAAACTAAATTCAGTGTGGTGTGTTATAAACTACTGCAGAAAAACAAAGCATTCAAATATGAAATAAATGTTTGTTGTATCACAGGCAATTTTTTAAAACACAATGCAATGTGTTTCTTCCCATAATCAAACCCTTAATTTTACATTCAAGAACACATTAGAGTCATAGCTGTTTTGTGACTTTGGAATAATCAACTACAAAAATGTGTGATATTCGTGTAGCATTTTTACCATCTAGCAAAAAGCAAAATACTGAAATATCTTTATTCTTCCTCTTGCTGTTCTTCCTTCATATATATCATAAAGGTCATTCCTATTATTACCATGACTTTTAGGTATAGCTCGTTAGCTAGGGATAGAGAATATATGTTTGGGAGGCTGTATGTACCAGTAGATTTCAGCATCTATTGCTAATGGAATAAATCTATCTTCAGTAGAAACATGTTTTCGGTTCCCTCATGAATCTTACAAACCAAAACTCCCATCCATATTTTTTCTCATTTCTCAGTCTGTTGTAAAGTCTGCTGTGATTAATGGTATTTATAAAAAAATAACCTTTTAAAAATAAGTGATCCTCATGAGCCAGCTGGTGATAGTTCACTAGTAGTCACCATTTATTCGTCACTACTACATGGAATTAAAATAATACTTATTCAGGTACATCGGATGCTTTCTTGTGTGACAACGGGAAATCTGACCCCCAAATTATGAATGGATAAAAGTATATAAAATATGGGAGGTGACTCCACCAGGGACAGTTAGTGTTTGCGCCCTTGCCTCATAGTGATCCTTGTTATGAATTGCCTCAGGAATGTTGTACGAACACATCCAGACCCCTTCCTTTAATTTCCATAATCCCCTCAAAATGAACTGGGAGGCACTGGGGGTGGGAAGCACTCAATGAATTTGTGTCAGAATTCCTGTGTTTGTTTCCTGATCCCACTGATAAGATCGTGGCCATTTCAACCATTGTGTACTTTGGACTAACCCCATTGTGTTCACCGGAGCCAATCCATTACGCCCATCATGAACTCATTTCCCAATGCCACAGCACGTTCCTTTCCTACTGCGCCCCTCTCAGAGGCAGATCAATAAACAGACTGACATTTCAAATGACAGTTTATTGAATTTCCCACCACCACAAAGAGTCAACCCAGCAGTGACATTGAGCAGAGTCCTGAGCAGGACGCAGATCCTAGTTTCTGGACCTATCAAGAGCTGGCACATGTTTCTTGAATAGCTGTCAAATGAAATAAATATGCTCTGTACTTGCAATTGCAGGATGTCAGCTCTTTGAAAGGCTATCTCCACTGACATCCTGTCTGGCCATTGAGAATATGTCTCTGATTTGCCTTTTATCTATCTGTGTCTGATTTTAGCCTTCTGGAAAGGTAGACATGCCAGGCCCCCAAAGCTGTGATTTTAGCAGAGCTGAAATCACTTAACACTTGTATTTAGCTATGGATGTGTCTATATGACACAAAATAACGCAGTGTAAACCAGCCCTTGGGGCAGCTCTAGATTTAGCATTTTCACGATGAATCAGGGGCTGTTGTCCAGACATCCTGGGGCCACATCTACTCCTCTGTACTGTTACCACTTCTGCGTCGTCACTGACCACCACTGATCCCAGCTAGCAATGGAGTTTAATTTGAATTCCTGGCCATTGTAGACACTTCTACTGATGTGAGAACACAGTATCCACATGCCCAGAAAGAAGTAAGAAAGCAATCTTCCTTCCTTCTTGCTAGTCCTTTTCTGACATCAGCAGAACCACCTGCCAACCAAATCTATTTGCCAAAGGCAAAACTTTTGAACTTCCCGAATTGAAAGTTATTCTTATTTTGGTATTTACCAAAATAAACCAGATACCTTTGAATTGGCAGATATGGAAGAGTGAAAGAAACCCCAAATTTATTGGACTGACAAATCCCAATTCCTGTAAACTGAGATTGTATTTCTATATCCTTGAGTCTCTGCACTGATTAAACCCTATTATACCACTGAGTTAAACAGAAAGTAGAAAAATCAAAAATTCATTGTGACCAACTACGGTTTTTGCTTCCGTGAGTTTGTGGCCATAACCTCCAGAACCATCAAAGTACTGAAACCTGCCTGAAAATCATTTTTAACCGAAAATGGGGAGCTAATCTTCTATGGATGCAGATAAACATGTATGTCTGGGGATATGCATGCATCCTTTTATTGGATTTTATATGATTTGTAATGGCTTCAAACCAAATGAATGATTGACTGACTGACAAGAGGTGATTGAAGGGTTTCAGCTTTGGCAGTCATTACACCCAGTTCCACATTAACTAATTATAATTTAGTGGATATATGAACTGCCAAAACTCTATGCAAATATGTATACATATATACATACTGATACACACACTCACACACAGAATTCATTCTCATGTATTGAAATTAGCCACAGTTCAGAGGAGCCCCGTATAATACTTCTAGGATAACTCAAATCCTTTACAGATCTAAAATGGGGTTAAAAAACAGCTTTTCCCTTTTGTGTATCCATTTAATGTTTTGGTGGCTATAATGAGTATTGAACTTGTGAAAACCATGGACCACTCCAGTGAAAAACCACTGTTGTTTCAAGAAAGTTACTTGCTCAAGTTTATGTCTACTAAGGGACCAGTTAAGGATTTCTTTAGATTTGCCAAATATCATTTCAATAATCTATGTAATTTATGTAGATTTCAATAATCTATGTATGTCCAAATTGATATAAGAAATCATAACTGTATAATCTGCATAAAAGACGATTAAGTATTTCTGGTTTCCCACTCTAACTCGAAAATAACAGTCCCTTACTACATGAATAAATAGGTTAAAAAGAAGTGGGGCAAGTGTACACCCTTGCATCACCCATTTCCTTTTTGACAGCTGCAGAGCCTGATAGATGTTGCCATTAGTTCTAATTTACAAGGATGTCTCAGAATGTATGGTCATTATATACTTTAGAAGTTTTGGATCAATGCCCATACTGTGGTTTGCTCCAGAGGCAGTCTCAATAAATACAATCAAAGGCAACTTTCAAATTAATAAAAGCCCCTCAAATATGCTTCACTGTTTCAGCCACGTATTTATCATTCTGTTTCAGCATAAAGCAGTTTTTTAGAGTTGACTGACGTTGGTGAAATCCTGCCTGTAGAATATGGTCCTCCACCTAGTCATCAAGTGTTTTGTGAAAATTGCTAGTATAGATCTTCCCTGCTAACAGACTAATCCATCTGTATATTGATGGATTATTTCTAGAGTCCTTTTTATACATTAGAATTTCAATACCTGTAGATCCACCAGGAAGTGAAATGCATGAGGGGTTAATTAAGCAAAATAATGATGCAAATATTCTCCAGCCAGCTGGAGAATATAGTACAAATGTCAGATGAAAGACCATCTTGACTGCGAAAGTTTTGCTTTTTTAATATTAAAATTAATAACTTAAATCTACCACTAAAAGTCTTCCCTAATAGTGCTTCCTAATATGTTGAATTCAGCAATCAAAAGACGAACTAAGGCAGTTGCCTCATTAAATGGGCTTCCCATTTGGACTGCACAATATGTTACCCCAGAACAGCAGATTCCTTTTCCAACTTTAAAGGTATAAACTAGAATTTACTTGAAACTCCTGATCCCCCCCCCCCCCCAGCAATATAGCAAGGCAAAAATCCTCCCTTTTCCTCATAACGGAGTCTTTTTCATTTATTTTATTTTAGAATTGCCATTTGTGACATAAATAAGAAGTAATTTCAGAACACACCAACATGCCAATCCCAACATTCTACCAGTATGACACCTCAAGGCAGAGTTTCTCAATCAGGGTCCCTGGATCCATAGGATCCATTTTGAGCTGTAGCTACCATAAGACCCCAGGGGTCCCTATCATACAGGGGTCCTCCAGCATTGAGTTAATCTGCCTTAAGGACACTCAGCCTTATCATGAGGGAAGATAAGTAATTAATTATGTGCTCAAATAATAATTGTTCTGGGTTACACTGAAAACACCAAATATTTGGATGTCTAGTTTATGTTTCAAATGACACCACTAGTAGTAATGTAAACATGTTTGGGTATTTTAAATAATAGAATCTATAAATAATATTATAGAATCTGTAGTTAATTAACAATTTTGAATAATAATTTAACTTTTCTGTTTTTTAAAAAGATTTTCAGAATGCATTAAATATTGACATCACAAGATATCAAGGTCAGCTTTCTCTCCCCAAGAAAGTATTAATTGGTTAAACACAAAGTAATAAAATATCATGATTTTCTTCAAAAATACAAGAAAAAGATGTTGACGCCAATAGGCTGTGCTTATAAATATGGAAACTTCATGAGTGGAAATGAACATATATGGAAGAATTGGAAAAAACAACAACATGCTGCCTGTATTATGGTTTTATTTATTTATTTATTTATTATTTAAACTTATATGCCACCACTCCCCTGGGGCTCGGAGCGGCTTACAAGAATAGCTAAAATCTAACAAAGTTTAAAAGCAATTTAAAACAATTTAAAAACAACAGTATCAAACATTAAAAGCCTGTCGGAACAGGTATGTCTTACATGCCCTGCGGAAAGCTGGTAAGTCCAGCAGGGCACGAACTTCAAGTGGCAGAGCATTCCAGACTGATGGCGCCACTGCTGTGAAGGCTCTGCGTCTGGTTGCCGTTAGACACAAGGTTTTGACACTGGGGACTTCCAATAGATCTTGGTCCTCAGAACGGAGGGATCTCTGGGGTTGGTAGGGGGTGAGACGATCCCTCAGATACATTGGCCCCAGATCATGCAAGGCCTTAAAGGTGAGTACCATCACTTTGAAAGTGATCCGGTGCTCAATTGGTAACCAATGCAGCTGTAGTAAGATTGGTGTTATGTGGCATCTCATCAGAATTCCCGCAAGAAGCCGAGCAGCTGCGTTTTGTACCAACTTGAGCTTCCGAATCACCGATAGAGGGAGGCCAATGTAGAGGGCGTTACAGTAGTCCAGTCTTGAGATGACCGTAGCCTGGATCACCATAGCTAGGTTGTCCCTGGACAGGTAGGGGGCCAGCCGTCTAGCCTGCCGCAGGTGAAAGAAGGCGGTTCTGCTCACGGTGGAGACCTGGGCCTCCATTGTCAGCAGAGGGTCCAAAAGGACTCCCAGACTCTTTACCAATGATGACGGGCGTAACGCCTCGCCATCCAGGGAGGGCAGATGGATGTCCCCACTGCCCGGTCCACCCAGCCATAGGATTTCCGTCTTTGCTGGATTCACCCTCAACCTGCTGGCATGCAGCCATCCAGTAACGGCCTCGAGGCACTGATGGAAACAATCGGGTACAGAGTCCGGTCGGCCTTCCATCTTCAGCACCAGCTGAGTGTCATCGGCATACTGATAACACTCAAGCCCAAAACCTCGAACCAGCTGAGCAAGTGGTCGCATATAGATGTTAAACAACAGAGGGGAGAGAATGGCCCCCTGAGGAACCCCACAAGATAGAGGGACCTCTCAGAGACCAGGCCTCCCCTCTACACTCGCTGTCCACGGTTGTGAAGAAAGGAGGACAGCCAGTTTAAAGCTGTCCCCCTGATTCCAGCAACAGCAAGGCGGTGGGTCAAGAGATTGTGGTCGACTGTGTCAAATGCTACTGTGAGATCCAATAGCACAAGCAGCGCTGACCCGCCCTGGTCAAGCTGGCATCGAAGGTGATCCATGATGGAGACCAGCACAGTCTCTGTCCTGTGCCCCGCACGGAAGCCGGACTGGAAGGGATCTAGTCCGGCTGTGTCGTCTAGGAATTGCTGCAACTGCTCCGCTGCTGCCCTCCCAATCACCTTGCCCAGGAACGAGAGATTTGAAACTGGGCGGTAACTGGAGGGAACCGAGGGGCTAAAGGGGCTAAAGTCAATTTAGGGTCATATGTACAGAATAAAATGATTAAAAACTCAGGTGAGATAAAAGGAGGAGCAGGTTATTTGCAAGGGGAGCTCTTTAAAAACGGGGTTGAAGAACCAAGCTTTCCCACAAGGGGTTGGGATGTGTACTCCAATGACAGAAACGTTGAGGCTGAGTGATAGTGTGAGGTTATATACCTACTCACCAAAGGCGCAGTGGAAGAGCCAAGTTTTAAGGTTCTTTTTAAAGGTTTCTAGGGTAGGGGATTTCCTAATCTCTCCAAGTAATGAATTCCAGAGTCGAGGGGCCACAGAGGAAAAGGCTCTCTCCCTTGTGCCCACAAGGCGAGCTTGTGAAACTGGCAGGGGCAAAAGGAGGGCTTCCCCTGAAGATCGGAGGGCTCGGGCTGGTTCATGGAAGGAGATATGGTCACGAAGGTAGGCAGGTCCCAAACCATTTAGGGCTTTATAGGTGATGACCTGCACCTTGAATTGGGCCCGGAAAATAAATGGCAGCCAGTGAAGCTCTTTAAACAAGGGGGTCAACCGTTCCCTGTAACTAGCCCCAGTTATTAATTATTAATCTGGCTGCCAAACATTGGACAAGTTATAGTTTCTGGGCCGTCTTCAAGGGTAGCCCCATGTAGAGTGCATTGCAGTAGTCCAGTCTAGAGATAACTAAGGCATGGACCACCATGGTCAAGTCAGACTTCACGAGGTATGGTCATAGCGCACGAGTTTTAACTGTGCAAAGGCCCTCCTGGCCACCGCCGACACCTGTGCATCAAGCGTCAGCTCTGAATCCAGACACTGACAAGCTGGAAGGTGTCCAGAGGAGAGTGATTAAAATGATCAAAGGTCTGGAGACCATGCCCTACAAGGAACATCTTAAAGAACTGCGTATGTTTAGCCTGCATAACAGAAGGTTGGGAGGTAAAATGATAGCCATGTATAAATATGTTAAAGGATGTCATAAGGAAGAAGGAGTAGGCTTGTTATCTGCTGCCCTGGAGACTAGGACACGGAACAATGGCTTCAAACTACAGGAAAGGAGATTCCATCTGAACATTAGGAAAAACTTCCTGGCTATAAGGAGAGCTGTTTAGATGGAACTCTGCCTCGGAGTATGGCGGAGTCTCCTTCTTTGGAGGCTGGGTGGCCATTTTTCAGAGTTGCTTTGAATGCAATTTTCCTGCTTCTTGGCAGGGGGTTGGACTGGATGGCCCACGAGGTCTCTTCCAACTCTATGACTCTATGAACAACAAGAAATATCGATAAAGTCATTCCCTGTAGTTATTTCCCATAATCAGACTTTCAGATCGTGTTTTGTTCTTAAGCAGCCAGGACCTTTCTGGTTGAATTTGTGATGACCCACTGAAACACTGTAATTAGATGTCTAAGTAACAATTTTCTTTATTTCCCCCTATCTGTTTAAACTGTGTGTTAAAATGTAGTGGACTATTATTCTTCATGAAGCTGTAATTATAGCAGTAATTATTCTGAATGTCCAAGAGATTATCATATTAACAAAGGTTTTGGTATACTTATTGCAGTTCAAACAAACAGTACAACACAGATGCTGCTATGCAAAAGAATATGATGTGCCAAAGGCAAGTTTTATGGGTGACCAAAATTCGAGGCCTAGGATTTATAAGCTTTGGCAATTCCACTACTGTAATACATGAATCTCTGACTTTAGATGAGATGCATGTCTTTATTATATTACACATTATAGTATGAAAATCTTTTCTGGTTGGAAATGTTGTGACACTCATTTTTTGCAGATTTTTGTTGGCCACTGCAGCACCCATCGTCATTTTGTTTCTGAAAGCTGATGCCTGGCATGTGAGTGACTCTGGGACAGAATGGTATATGGAGAGGAGCGACACAAAAACTGGATGCCTTGGAGCAGAAGAATTTTCCACTACTGCAAAACCACAACCTTATAATTCCTCCAGGCATGAATAAATTACTTTGCTCACCTACAAAACCCTAGAGAAGAGAACAAATGCTAAATTGGCACTTATAAGTAAGCAAATTAACTCATTGTATCATTTTTTTTGCTGAGGCTGCAAATTCACCTTTTTATTTAAGCAAACATTCTATATGACCAGACAGCCTATGTTTGTTCGCTTGCAAATGCTAGCTTATTCCAGCACTTGTCTACATTTTGATACTGAGCTCAGCTTTAAACATAAAACCTGCGCTGGCCAGGATGCTCATTCACTTTATAATTGCCCTTCCTCTGCTTTATCTCACTTTTAGTTAATGAGAACACAATGACTGCAGGGAATCTCCACAGCAATTTAAGCTCTCTTCTTCTTGTGTGTAAACCTATGTAGACAGTAAAGTGCTCTCCTGATAGGCCCTATATCCCAGGATCTGATCCCAGGTTTCTGCTTTAAACTGGATGATATGAGTCTGCACTGCCAGATAATCTGGGATGAACAGAAAACTTGGGATCAGATCCTGGGATATAGGGCCTGTCTGGAAGAGCCCCGAGGCAACTCAAGAACTAGATTTCTAAGTAGAGGGGATAGGCTAGAACGAATAGGATATAGGAAGAACCCATTTCACTTCAATCCACAGTAGAACACTACCTACATAAACATTAAGATTATATCTACATTGTAGATGCAGTTTGACACACAACTCAATGCTATGGAATCATGGGAGTTGTAATTTTATGTGGTCTTTGGTCTTGTTTGCTCCAGAAAACTACAAACCCCAGGATTCCAAAGCCATAGCAGTTAATGTGGTGTCAGCTTGCATTAATTTCACAATGTAGATGCAGCCTAGGATAGAGAAAGAAAAGAGTTCTCTAAAGTTGGCCAAAAATGCACAAGAAAAAAAGGTATCTTAATAATTTCACACTGAAAAGAAACAGAAAAACTTAGGAATTCAAGAGGCTTCTATAGCAATACAGTGTCCATATTTAGGGCCTCCAGGGCTTAAAGACAAAGTGATTGCCAAAGATAGGATGCCCTTAGGCATTGCCCTTTGGCAGTAGCATGAAGAACTCCAGGTGTATTTATATTCTCACTGCTGACACAGGAATGAAGTTGGAATCTCTACAGCTGAAGCCATTGTCAAGCTCAGCTTGCTAGGAAAGTCAAAGTAAGCATGTGAGCTTGTCCTACAGAAATGAGTTTTCCATCTGAGTTATAAACACACTATTTTACTATGAAGTAAGATTTACATTGATTCATAGATAAGTCGACTCAACACTTGGTAAGCTGACTAGGATTTCTGGGAATTGAAGTCCAAAACACCTGGAGGCCCAAAGATTGAGAACCATTGGTATATATGGTACATTCCTCTTGAAAAAAGCTGCCCCTAATTTGGTAAACCAGATGAGAAAAATAGCTCAAATTATTTGTAGTGGTCTTTAGACTTTAGTAAACCTCATGACTTCTTTTTACAGTTTATAAACAACATGCTGTCCTGCCCCATGCTAGCAACTGCTAGCTATCTATTCTGATATAACCCAGAAGGCAAAATGCACTCAAATTAAAGGCTGCTCATTATACTATGATTGCCGTTCAGCTTTTTGGACACAGCTACACAGCCAATCTGAGTAAGATGTGGAATACAAAGACATTTTAGATGGAGGATGTTCACTAAATTAAGAATTTCAATGTTGAACGCCAAAGGCTTAGGAACTGTAATGAAACGGAGGAGAATTGAAGCTTTATTGAAGAAAGACGCAGCAGACCTGACAACATTTTATTCTAAACACAACTTTTCTTTTAAACTTCTGCAGGTTGGCTGAAATGATTCAAGATGTGGCAGGATTCCACTGGAAAGGACTTTTTGACATTATGGTTAGGAAACACACACACACAAAAGTGTTTCCAACATGAATTTGCTCCTTCGGGTTTCCGATATGGCCTGCCTGAATTACTATCAGTAATTACAAATTACTACCTTATCGTATTGTCGAAGGCTTTTATGACCAAAATCACTGGGTTGTTTTAGGTTTTTCAGGCTATATGGCCATGTTCTAGAAGCATTCTCTCCTGACATTTCGTCTGGCTGACCTTCAGGGATGCGTTTAGAGTAATAGTACATTTCTACTAGCAAATGGCTGTTGTTAGTTCTGCAAGTTAGTTGAATAAATTATATTTCATTTTTATCCTGCCTTTCTCCTAATATTTAGGCTCAAAATGGCTAGTTAAAGTAATATAAAAAGTCAATATAAAAATAAATCTTAGAGTTTAAAAATAAACAATGTATAAGTTTAAATATTAAACATTTTAAACACACTAAAAGGAAATAGATATAACCCCCTTTTAAAAGCCTTTAAAATAGCAGGAATACTTCATTTTTAAAAGGAATTAATACAGTTTTATTTATTTAGTTACTTTGTTTTATACCCTGCCCTCTCTCCCTCATTGAGGGACTCAGAGCAGCAGCTAACACTCGGCAATACTCGGCAACAATTTTATACCATTCAAGCTAAAACAATACAAACACATAGAAAAGTTTTTAAAAGCTCATATAACACAATAATACATGATAAAAAGTATTAAAAACAACTAAAGTAAAAATCAGTTCTGTCTCATTGCCATTAACACGATTACTCATCATCTTCCCTAAAAGCTTCCAGAGAAAAGGCTTCTTTTTTTTTTTTGCTTTCTGAAGGACAATCGGAATGTCCTTAGGGAGAGAATTTGAGAGCCAAGGGGCCACCATCAAGAAGGCCCTCTCTCTTATTCCCATCAGCCGTTCCTAAGATGGGGGTGGGACTGAGACTAGGGCCTCTCCCACAGATCGCAGGACTTGGGCAGGCTTATATCGGAAAATGCGGCCAGATAGATAGGCTGGGCCAGAACTGTTCAGGGCTTTAACCTTTAAAACCTTGAATTACACCCAGTAGCAAACTGGTAGCTAATGGAGCTGCCATAACAGTTACTTCTTGCATTGTATAAACACTAGTCTATTGACTAGTTTGTGGGATTAATGTAACTCAAAAATCACTGGAAGAATTGCTGCCAAATTTGGCCACAAGACACCTACTAATCCAAGGAGCAACCATCATTTTAAAAAAAGGGATTGATTTTGTCATTTGGGAGTTGCTGGGATTCATAGTTAACCTATAATCAAAGAGCATTCTAAACACCACCAATGATGGAATTGAACCAAACATGGCACACATGACTCCCATGACCAACAGAAAACACTAGAAGGGTTTGGTAGGCATTGACCTTGAGTTTGGGAGTTGTAGTTCACCTATATCCAAAGAACACTGTGGACTCAAACAATGATGGATCTGGACCAAACTTGGCACGGATATTCCATATGCCCATATATGAACACAGATGGAGTTTGGGGGGAACTAGACCTTGACATTTGGGAGTTGTAGTTACTGGGATTTATAATTCACCTACAATCAAAAGCATTCTGAACCCCACCAACGACAGAATTGGGGCAAACTACCCACACAAAACCCCTATGACCAACAGAAAATACTTAAGACCATCCAGTCCAACTCCCTTCACAAGGGCAAGAAAACGTAATCAAAGCCCTCCTGACAAGGAGTCATCCAGCCATAGATATAGATAGATAGATATGATTCACACACACACACAGATATAGTATCATAGATTTGAAAGAGACCCCTAAGGAAGGACAAATATATTTTGCATGTTCCAGAGATGGCAAACCAGACAATCTCCACATCAACACTGACAAAGAAACAGCAAGAAATACTATTTACCCACAAGCATAAAGGCATTACATATATTAGAAACCAACACTTTCTCATTACTTTATTTTCCAGATCACCAGACTGGGCCACAGCAAAGCCTGGCAGGGGACAGCTAGTTTCAAAATGAGATCGATCCCCAAGAAGGAAGGGCGAGATCAAGAGAGCTAGTGGATATCGTACTGATTAGAGAATATAGCCAGTCCCACAGAGTGTTCTTGTATGTGTTGGAATTATTTCAATACTTCAGTCTCCACAAGGCAGCTTAACATCAGTACAAAAGAACTCTTGGGTGCATCTGCACTGTAGAATTAATGGAGTTTGGCACCACTTTATACTGCATGGCTCAATGCTATGGAACCCTTGGAGTTGTAGTTTTGCATGGTCTTCAACCTTCTCTGCCCAAGAGCACTGGAGCCTCACCAAACTACAACTCCCAAGATTGTCTAGTATCAAGCCATGACAGTTAAAATGTTGTCGAACAGTATTAATTCTACTGTGCAGATGCACCTTGAGAAACAGCAACTTAAGCAGAAACAGCTTAAGCAGCTAGCATTCTGAAACTGCAAATATTCAATTTTTTCCTAGTATATATATAACCACAGCATGACCAGAAAAACTCAAATCGGAAAATGAACTAGGAACGGCTAAGACGATGGAATGGTTGAGGATTTGAGGAAGACATAGTTTTTATAATTTCTATGATTCATTGCTTTTATAGTTTTTAAATGTATTGTGATGTTTTTGTTTTTTATTGATGTATGTATTTTTATATATGGCATTGTTGCCGACTTGTACGCCGCCCTGATTCGCCTTTGGGCTGATATGGGCGGGATACAAATGTTGTAAATAAACGAATAAATAAATAATAAAATCATTACAACTATGAATCCAATTAACTTGTAGCACTTTTTATTACACTTCCAATACTTTTGCGAAGTGTAATCCCTTTAAGACTTGATAGGAAAAATCCTATCAAAATTTTAATTATCTGGTGCAAAAAAGTGAGTTTTTACTTACTTATAGATGGTACTTTTAAATTAATTCTGCTCTTGCTCATTGTTGGTCTTTTTTTTTTTTCCAATTGTGGCTTTATTATACCCTTATAACTCTCCAAAGCAACACATCGTGCTTACAACCACTGCCACAGCTTAAGATCCCAGGGAACTTCTATGAAACACAGCAGACCATATTGGGAGAAAAACAAATCTTTAGCTTTTTTATTACAACTCTTAGAATTAATCAGCCAGCTTGGCTATTAGCCATCCCATCTGGGGGCATTCTGGGAACTATAATCCAAAATAGCAACTCTTCCAGGCCCTAGGCTTGATGGGCTGATGATTTCATTCACTATGAAATGGCTGTATGTGTTCCAAGTATGCTCTGCATTTACCAATACAGTATACCCAGTTTGGGCCCCAGTCCACAGTTCTGGGTGGCATAGCAAGGGAAAGTGGAGAAGAGAGACTAAAACCACAATCAGCAAAGATCAGAGTTTATCCTAATGTGTTTGTGTCCACAGGAGCAGGATTTTATGAGCAGCTCCCTATTGTTTCCAAAATAGTGATAGGACTTGAATCTCCCACAGGAGACTAAAAATATACTCCCAAAAGATGTGAACAGGGCCACATGCTCTCTTTCTATTTTTAGCTAAATTCTTTTTTGCTCTGTAGATAAACAAGTCTGATTTTGCATTGCTTGGTACAAGGAAAAATGGGGGAAAGGAATGAGGGTCCTCCCATTTCTCATGCTCTTCCAAAAAGCAAACTGGAAATCAAAGTGGGGAAAGGAGAGAGAGTACTATAAATAGCTGGATGCTTGGAACACAACCTCTGTATTTTAATGAGGGAAAAGACATAAGGACGACATAATAATACAGCTGAAAAAACTATTCCAGTCACAATCAATTAATTGGTCCCATATGAATTTTATACCTGTGTGTGCATCTTCTCTCCCATCCAAAAAATATTGAAAACTCTTCAGTTTCTGCACTGTATGCCATGGATTTTGCTTTAAGCCCAATTGGTGTTGTGTGCTGTCAGGCCCTTTTGACCTTAAGGTCTACCATAGGGTATCTTGGCAAGATGTGTTTGGGGAGAAGAGTGCCTTTGCTCTCCTCTGAGGCTGAAAGTATGTGACCTGCCCAAGGTCACCCAGTGAGTGTCCTTAGCCAAGTAGGGATTTGAACCCTGAACTTCAAAGTTCTAGCTGAATGTTCAAGAACAACCTCTCACTAGCCCTCTAAAGCCATGTCTATGCTGACCTAGATATTCCAGGGTAAACTGCTCCAGAGCTGCCTTGATGCAACCTGGGAGTGTCCCCAGAACCCTTTTGTGATGGAAAAAGAGAAATAATTGGAGAAAAGGCAAGCTGTATCAATGAACTATCATTCAAATATGAAGTTGAATATATGGCCCCTTCCACACAACCCTATATCCCAGAATATCAAGGCAGAAAATCCCTTGATATCTGCTTTGAACTGGGTTATCTGAGTCCACATTGCCATATATTCTAGTTCAAAACAGATATTGTGGGATTTTCTGCTTTGATATTCTGGGATAGAGAGCCATGTGGAAAGGCTTTGTGAACAAAAACCACAGTTGTGTATCCTGAGAACCTGATATAATAACTCCATTTTCAAAATTGGTTTAAGTAAATAAGCCCATATATTTATTTGTATAATTGATATATTCCAATTTACATGAAGCCACAGTCTACATTGGTTTAGCTATATGCAATATTATCTCAGTTTCTAAAGTGCCTTTGATGCATCCATTTTTGGTGCATAGTGAGGTTCTTTAGCCAAATTGAAACTTTATCATATATAAGGACTCAGATTTAGTATTTACTTTTTCAGAAACTCGATGATTGTATTCTAGTAACACCAAGCTACTGAATTTAGGCTATTATCACCCAGTGCCATCTCAAAAGTAGTTTTATTCCCTAAATTAGAGGAATGTTGTGCTGATAGAAAGGCCTTCCATGGTAACCACTCTCCACCTGTGAATAAAAGCTCTTTCCATTCATGGACCAGCTTTATTAGAATCTACTCAATACTTCTGCATTGTCAGTCTTCACACTGAGCTGAGTCATCAACCACTGAATCATCAAGCAAAGAAAAATCATGCAGTGAACATGCATGTGTGAGTCAACTGAGTCTGCTATTACGCTCAAGGGCATATCTGCAGGGAAGAACTGCATACGCTAACACCCAGCTGGGAACCTATGCCTCATAGAAGACTGTGCTTTGAGATATAATTGTCATGGAAAATCCACACACTGGTATAGGGCTGTCTAATATAGAATCTAAGCACAATTCAAAAAGTTATGACTGGTATTGCTATTATTTACATAGTGCATCACTATGCACATCCAAGAGGACAGAGTCTTGCTCTGAGAAACTTCCAATTCAAAGTTAAATGAAAGGGAAACTACCAGGTGTAGAGGTAGAAAATGGAGGCAGGGATAAACGGGGAAAGAATATGCAATTATTTGAGTTACATGTATTTAGTTAAATGTTTAGTACGTTATGACAAGGAAATACTAAGGCACTTGGTATTTTTGAGGGACACTTAATAAGCATTAACACTGATTAAGGAAGCACTTTGGATCAGCTGGGGCATTCTTCCTTTAACTTCATTAGATAACCAAGAGAAACCACAAAGGCCCACAAAAATGGGAATTCTAGTTCCGTCAATATGTCTTCTCAAAAGAAGCCGAGCTACTTGAGGGACCTGCGTAATGGCAAATCCAGAACTATAGTAATGGTGATCAAATAACAAGTTCCAATCATGAAATGCCACTTCTACCAGGAAAAAAACAGTAGCAGTTGTTCACAGCCACTTATTTATTTATTTACTATATTTCTATACTGCCCTTCTCAGCCCAAGGGTGACTCAGGGCAGTTTACAAAATGGCACAATTCGATGCCACAACAATATAAAAACTGCTGAAATCATATAACATACATAAAATTCCATAAACAGTAAAATCAATAAAAGCATAAATCCTCTGCATCTCAATACCAAAATCGTTATCCGATCACAATTGTCCTGTCGTTCCAAACACTGCATTTGAGAAAGCCTGCTCACAAAGACAGGTTTTGACTTTTTTATGAAATATTAAGAGGGTGGGGCCGATCTAATGTCCCAAAGCCGAAGGGCCACCACTGAGAAGGCCCTATCTCTCGCCCCCACCAACCGAATCTGTGAAGAAGATGCGACTGAGAGCAGGACCTCCCCAGAAGACCTTAAATTCCTAGATGGTTCATAAGGAGAGATACGTTCGGACAGATAAACAGGGCCAGAACCGTTTAGGGCTTTATAGGCTAAAGCCAGCACTAAGAAAGGGATTCTCCAGTACCGGTGGTGATCTCTGCCCAGTGGAGGCCAGGAAGATTTCTAATTGTATCTCTTTCAATCAGCGCACCCTTCATCATAGGGGCAGCAAACAGCTTAATGTTCCCTTTCATCATCAGTGGACTTCAACCTTGAAAGTGCATTCAAATAAGAGTAAGAGAACGTTAAAAAGAAAACCTGGGAAAGAGCAACACTATTCTCTCTTTTCCTACCGCTGGCTGGTGCTGCAAGGAGAGAACCTGATGAGATTCTACCAGTGGTATCTTTTGAAGGCACATTCCAAGGGAGAATATGACTGCAGCAACAACCGAAGCAAGTCTTGAGAGATGGCTTTCACCTAAGAGCACAGCTGAGCAAAGCTGCGAGTATCAGTTGCCTGGTAAACATTATGGGATGTTAGTGAAAAAGAAGTGATGCTGAAGAAGGCATGATTTTGAGACTAGTCAGTCAAGAGGGTGGCAGTTCTAGATTTAGCTATATGAGTGTTTAAGTGGCACTGCAGTGAGGACAGACAAGGATCACACAGACTGGGGTGGTGGGGAAGGAAAATCACTCCTACCAATTTACCAGCCCCAAGGAAGGGAAAGAGAACTAAAAATGCTACAAATAAGCTACAATATGATCTGATTGTGGCCCCAATACATTCAAAGCGCTAGAGCAGTGGTTCTCAACCTGTGGACCCCCAGGTATTTTGGCCTACAATTCCCAGAAATCCCAACCAGTTTACCAGCTGTTAGGATTTCTGGGAGTTGACGGCCAAAAAAATCTGAGGACCCAAAGGTTGAGAACCACTGCACTAGAGTGACAACTGTGAAAAGCAGCAGCAACATGAGTCACCTCCACAGTGCCCAGGCCTTGTCTGCGATGCAAGCAGTTAATGCGCTGCTGCGTTTACTTCTTCCTTTGCCTTCTCGTGACGTTTCCTTGTCCTAAGTGAGAAATGGTGTTGTAAAGTAACTCATCAGAACCTGCCTCTATGACTGACACTGCTTCCTCCATATGCTGGTAGAGCACCTTTGATGGGTCAGCGCCCATCTGGTATTGAGACTAACTATGCTGGTTCTTATCACAGGAGAAAGACGGGATATAAATATCAAGTTTTAAATACACTTTCTAAATTCCAGCCCATTAATACTCTAATAAGTGTTGTACAACAGTCATCCCACACTTGACATCTTAGCCCATTATTGCATCTAGGGATATCTGGAATATTGGTTCCTATACCATGACTGATTATTACAACAACAACTACTACTGCTATCGTTTATTCATTTATATCCCACCTTTCCTCCAATATTAGGATCCAATGCAGCCTACTAATGTATTAAAGCCAATACAGATTTTTGAAAAATCAAAAGATGTCATTTTTAAAATGAAATTAATCTATAGAATTAAAACCATTTAAAACCCATTAAAATGGAACATAAAAATCAACAAGACAGCATACCATTAAAAGCCCATGGCAGTCCACTCCTAAAAGCCTTTTCACTTGTTGGCAGAAGGTGAACAAGGAGTGGGCCATTTCAGCCTCCCTAGAGAGCAAATTTCCAATTGAATAGCTTTAGGAAACTCTTCCATATAGTCTGTTCTGGTATTCTAAATTACATTAATTACATTTGGTTGCTACAGTCGCTACAGTATCTTCAGTCTTTTTGACTCATCATGATGCTGTTCTAAGAACTGCACACCTTTCAGGTCTTCCTTAGTAAGATATACATTTTTGTCAGTATGTATTTCATTACGTATATAACAACTGTGACAATGTATAAAAGTTTAAGTTCAGTTCTCCATCATATATAAGCTATTATTCGTGGCCAAGTATGATTGTCTTCCAGAAGTAGAGTCTTGACGATGGGTCTGTAATTGAATACAGAGACCTATTCTGGACTCCACGGTCTTTCGCAGTGAGGACATACATTTCCAGATGGAAGGAGGTCCCAACAAGGGTTTGGTTAATGTGCCTTCCTCTCGGCACATTTTGCCCTATTGGCCTCCATTTGTGCCTTTTCAAATCCACAACACTGTTAGTAACAGCTGACCTCCAGTTAGAACACTAAAGTGCCGAGGCTTCCCAGTTCTTGGTTTTTATGTTACATTTTTTAGGTTTTCCTTATTTTAAAATCTCTTTTGATGTCCACCGATATCCTGTTTTCCGTTCTTGTGCTGAAAGTAAAGTAACTGCTTTGGGAAACGGTGATCAGGCATTCAGACAACATGGCCAGTCCAGTCAAGTTGATGGCAGAGGATCATGGCTTCAATGCTTGGTGATCTTTGCTTCTTTCAGAATGCTGACATTTGTCTGCCTGTCTTCCCAAGAGATTTGCAGGGTTTTTCAGAGGCCCATACCCTCCATGACTGGTACTCCTGCTTGTGGAGAATCTTTCAGTTTCCCATAACCATCATGACTGGTACTCCTGATTTCATCTACCCGCATCTGACAAAATATATCTTCTCTAACAATTTTCTAGGTCCTTCAAGCTATACAGTATGTCTCCACCCTCTAGAAATGTCCTAGTTCCTCTTGGGTGATTCCATGGTAATTTCTATTAAAAGCAGGACATATTAGTAGGTTTCACAGTATGCCAAGAACAATAACAAATCTTGGCATCCTAAACATATAGTACAACCCACAAGGGATAGCAGGTTGTACTGTATATGCATAATATCCATGCATAAAGAGGTTTTAAACTGGCAGGTAAGTCTTGTGCAATTTATTGTATTTATTGTTTAATGTGGTTACTAAATGAATGTATAGTTTTGTTTTGTTTTAATCGGATAGTCTGCTTTTTTAACTCTCTCCTTTATTTGTTTTTATAAATAAGTAGTATTCTTTGGTTTTACAAGATGTTATAAACACTAGGGTTGATTGAGAAGCTTGGAGAGATATTGTGTGGAGTGCATACAATATAAAACCTATGTTGTTTTCCTAACATATAAAGAACATTTCCTGTGGAATAAAGATTTCATAACAAATTCCACTTTATCAAACCAAGATTCTTCTAAGGCCAAAGTCTATTACGGTATATTGTTGTAAGTCCAGTGTGTGTGTGTTAAAGAAAACCTTGCAAAAAAGCCTTGCAAAGTGTTAATGATTAACTGCAGCTGCAAAAGCTAGCTCAGCTAAGCAAGGCTAGGCCACGCCTCTTGAATGTAACAGTTTTCTGAGGCTTCTGCAGATTGTTAGCAGTTTGCTGTTTGATTTGCTGGAGAGCAGATGCAAGAAGCCTATGCTATGGTGAAGTAACCATGTTTTATTTTGTTATGCTCTATGATTTATAACACAGAAGATTTATTCTGTATTACTTACAGAGACTATGTAAGTGTGCCAAGCTGTTTTATTTTCAACTCTACAACCAAGAGTAAAGTTCTACTGTTTTATTTCTTCTGACTGGTCTGTGTCTTTGGCATTGGGTTTTTGGACATGTTGGACATTGCTACTGCACAGCAAATTGATTCTGCGTAACAAAGTCTAGATTACAACCTAAGTCCAATTGTTAGTTCCAGCTAAAATACACTCAGTGAATAAATAGAACATATATTTGTTGACTTCCCAATTTTTTACTGATTCAATCAGTTTAATTGATTCCGTGGTTTAATTTAGCTTGGGTTATGATGAGATTTAAAACTACTTTTAAAATATTTAAATATTTATTCACAAACAAAACACTCCATTAATTAAAGTCTATATACTTCCCTCTGATATTCATTTTCTAGCATTCTTAACAAACAAATGAAAGAGGCATAGGAAAGCATTGGAAATGAAAGTGCTTTAAGCTTTAAAACCATGAAGGTCAAAACACAATCAGACATTTCTTTGAAGGCAATACATGTAAAGAATCAGGTGGAGTTTTTAATACTTGAAAACCCAATAAAGCAGACAATGGGGTGCTCAACTTATGCTTAGGTACTGAAGCTAACATTTGATTAATAGTCATCTAAAATATTCCTATGTTCATAAGTTAATTGGCTTATATAAAAACTCATACCATCAATGAATCAACTTAAACTACCATTAATGTAGGGTACAATCAAGCAGTCTAGATAGAGTATATGGTACAGAGCAATTGCTTCAAACCTCCATCGTAGTTACACTCTATTCCTCCAGCCAATGCCAGATCATTACGTGTATAAGATCTAAAAACACCCAGTAAGTTTATTCCATCTGATATGTCTGAGTTTTGTAAAGTTCTTGAAAATGCAAAAATTATCCTGAAATCAAGATAAAATATCTCACTATCTTACACTTGAGGATAAATATATTGTAGTTATGTGTTCTTGTGTTACATGTCTAAAAACAACATATTCCAAGATACTTTAAGAATATACATGAAACCTTTATGTGCTGCTATGTCAGAAGGGCAACCTCATGCCAGCTTTTATAAGTGTGCAAAGTTATAATCAAGTTTTGTGGCAGGCAATATGACCTTTCCCACACAATAGGAAAATTCTATGTTTTCATAGTTCTTAGGCTTTCTAAATGCAGTTTTAGAAAGTTAGAAATGTGAATGTTAGCCTGGGCTTCCTCTTCCCATATCCTGCTGTTACTGTATTGCTTTGTATTTTGAACATTTTGTTTATCTCTAGCCATTATTATGTCAGCTCAGTGCATGCTCAACAATCTGATATTCAACTGGCAGGAATCTACAGAAACCCCGGGGCATTGTTTTTCAAAAATAAATGGCCAGCATTTATAATGTTTGACACAGACTCATAAGACAAAATCAGTGCAATGTCTTACTGAAACCTAAGTTGGCATTGGCACTGCATAATCCAATGCATAGTCCAATGGCACACATTCCTTCCGTATGGTACAACACTAACCTATGGAGGAATTCCCACCAGGCATGATAGAATCTTGCATTGTGCCCTCCCCACAATGTCTTTCTATGTTGTAAGTGAATCAACCTCTTATCATCATCCAGCCTTCTCCAAGTTGTTCAGTGAAGGAATTTAAGCTTTAAGTCAGGGGTCCTCAAACTAAGGCCTGGGGGCCGGATACGGCCCTCCAAGGTCATTTACCCGGCCCTCGCTCAGGGTCAACCTAAGTCTGAAACAACTTGAAAGCAGACAACAACAACAACAACAACAATCCTATCTCATCAGTCAAAAGCAGGCCCACACTTCCCATTGAAATACTAATAAGTTTATATGTGTTAAAATTGTTCCTCATTTTAATTATTGTATTGTTTTAAAGTCTTTTTTGCACTACCTACAAATTGCATAGGAATTCATTCATATTTTTTTTCAAATTATAATCCGGCCCTCCAACAGTTTGAGGGACTGTCACCTGGCCCTGTGTTTAAAAAGTTTGAGGACCCCTGCTTTAAGTTGTTATTCCTTGTGTGGACAACAAATATGCAGATATGAATGGACCACAAAGGCCCACACTTCTCTGAGATGATAGGATGCTTGCATGAGAGGCACATTAACATACAAAGAAAATTATTTTACTTAATAAACAGTGTTGAATGAAAGGTGAAATTCAGGTGCTCCACAAGCAACCATCCATTTGTGCCATAGCCATGTATAGAAGCCCAACATCTGTTCCCACTGGACGTAGTCAGAACAATGAGAATTCCCTTTATGTGCAGTGAAACATGCAAGCAGAGGAGCATCACACAGCAACTGCTACATTCCTGTATACTTGCCTTGTGTATCTAATCCAGGCGCAATATAAACAGATGGGTCATTAGGTTTGACCTCATCTGACAGTTCCTATGCCCCACTAATTAAATCAAACACAAGATGCGGGCTTTAAACAAAGACAAATTGTTCCTCCACTGAGGCTGTTACAGAGCTGCTCATGTGAAAGTTGGTACAAATCCTTGCACTCATGGTGTCATTCCATTTCTATGTGATACAAAATTCACTGCATTGTTTTCCTTTGAAGAGTTCACAGCAATCCACTTAGAACAAGGCTTATAAACACATTTTTCACTGGAAATCATTATGTCAAAACACATGGACATATATAATCATCATCATCATCATCATCATCTTTATTTGTACCCCGCCACCATCTCCCCAAAGGGGATTCGGAGCGGCTTACATGGGGCCAAGCCCGAACAAGAATTACAATATAACAATACAAATTGCAATCAAATAAACAATGTAACAGTAAAATATAAAACATCAAAGCATATAAAACAATATACACAAAACATAGGAACTAAGCATAATGACAGACAAAGGGCGGGCCGAATGTATATAAAATGACTTAAAAACTCAGGTGAGATAAGGGGGGAGAACTAATTGTAAGGGCGAACTCATAGAGAGATAGGAAATTAAGCCAACCTTCGTATTGGGGGGGGGGGGTTACTCCTGGGACAAGTACATTGGAGGAGCACTAGCATAAAATTATGTGGCTACTCTTCGAAAGCGCGACGACAGAGCCAGGTCTTAAGACTCTTTTAACAAGTTTTCAAGGTAAGGGCACATACATAACAAACTTAGATAAGAAATGTATTACTCAGAAAAAGGGTAGAAAGAAAATAATGTTAAGTCAAGTTACATTTTATTGGTTTTAAGAAAGTATTCACATTTGCAGGAAAGATTTTCAAACAAACTAGGCAAGCTATGTATATGGCACAAATTACATGGCGAAACTATGATAACTGCTGCCTTGTTGTAGTGACGTTTACAAACTGGAAGAATCCACTGTAGAATCATAGATTTCTAGAGTTGGAAGAGACCTCATGGACCATCCAGTCCAACCCCCTGCCAAGAAGCAGGAAAATCTCATTCAAAGCACCCCCGACAGATGCTTCTGCTTAAAAGCCTCCAAAGAAGAAGCCTTCACCACACTCTGGGGCAGAGAGTTCCACTGTGTTGTTTGTCTCTTTTAACCAGTCAGTCCTTCTGTGATTTCACTGTGTGTGTGAGCACGCATGAACTTCAAAACGCAAAAAGACACTAGTTTTACACAGAAACATTTTGCACAAATTCAAAAAATGTAATCCCTCCAAAAGTACTCACTGTCTCACCAGAAGTGAGCAATCTTGTTTGAGTTAAGGAACTCTTTACAGGCTGTTCCATCAATAAAATTTCTTCCAATTCAAGTGTTTTTCTCCCACATTAGTAAAAACCTTTGGGGAGAATACCACTTGGCATCCCCTTCCCTCCCCATCTATTTGTAGGTGGGCACATCTGTATAGGTTAACCTTGTTTATATGTGTAAAGCCTACCCATGGAGAAGAGGCCTGTGAAATTGTGACAAATATGCTGTTTTCCATTTTATGTGCTAAATACTGTGATTTTAGAATGCTTCAAAATGTTCAACAGCATCCTTCAAAGCTAATGAAGTGTTCTGAATCTCTCCTGGCACCCACACGCAAACACACACACACACTTCATCAATTACATGCAATCATGCTCAAGTAAATGCTAGAACCTGTATTTAATAACTACTTGCAATGAATAAAGTTGTCATCAAGTGACTGTACAGGGAAGCTGGGGGGCTTTCTTTTCCTTTTTTTAAAAGGTCACCAGAAACCAACATGGATTATGATTGGGAAGATACATGTATTTTTAAATGTAGACTGGTAGTATTTGTTTAAAATATTCTAAAAAGTTTCAAAATAAAACAATCTGGCATAGGTCCATTACTTATGAGATATACCATAGCAAATTGGGAGGGATAGCTAATACTCCAGAGGACAGGATCAGAATCCAAAAAGACGTTAAGAGATTAGAGAGCTGGGGCAAAACTAACAAAAATTAATTTCAACAAAGAGAAATGTAGGATACTACACTTAGGCAGAAAAAGTGAAATGCACAGATACAGGATGGGTGATGCCTGGCTTGACAAGCATCAAAAGGAGTATAGGGTCTAGATTGAGGGAAATAATGGTTCCTCTTTATTCGGCCTTGGTTAGAGCTCACCTGGAATACTGTGTCCAAATCTGGGCACCAGAGTTTAGGAGAGATATTGACAAGCTGGAAGGTGTCCAGAGGAGATTGATTAAAATGATCAAAGGTTTGGAGACCATGCCCTACGAGGAGCATCTTAATTTGTTGATAAATGTTTAGCCTGCAAAAGAGAAGGTTGAGAAGCAACATGATAGCCATGTATAAATATATTAAAGTGTGGAAGAAGGCTACACTGGAGACTAGGCCTTATGGGCTGAGAATGGCGGTTAATAAGTGCATCAAATAAATAGGCCTCAGAGCAATGAGTTCAAATTACAAGAAAGGAGATTCCACCTGAACATTAGGAAGAACTTCCTGACTATGAGAGCTGTTTAGCAGTGGAACTCTCTGCCTTGGAGTGTGGTGGGGGCTCCTTCTTTGGAGGCTTTTAAACAGATGTTGGATAGTCATCTGTCAGGGTACTTTGATTGTGCTTTTCTTCCATTGCAAGGGGTTGGGCCCGAGTGGTCTCTTCAAACTCTGCGATTCTATTATTACAGTCCACAACATCATAAGCCAAAATTTACCAGAAGCTCCAAGATAGTTGCCCTGCGAAAATGAGCACAGAGAAAATAACAAAGAAGGGACACTTTTAAACAGGCTTGCTGCAAAAAATTAACACAAACCAACTCTTTATATTATACAAAAAAGGTGGCAGCTTGGAGACCGGTTTATTAGTGACAATGTGACTAAAACTCACAATAACTCTTCATCATGAAGCAATCCATTACTTGTGTGTCTGTGCCATACAGACAGTTAAATAAAAATCCATAGTAGCTGTGCAGTTGCATCCAACTTATAAGAGCTTCAACTTTTAAGATAGCACTCCTAAATGTATTTTCTATGCAGCGGACATAGCAGTGGACTTGATTTTTGTAAACATACATGGCATTGTACTGTCAAAAAGGTTGAAAAAAAGCAAAACCAAGCAACTACAGAGTCATTAACAAATGTATGACCTAGATAGAACTCAGTGACACACACATGAACCATGAAACTCTTGGAGTATTTTTGTGTTTATATGCAATCTTGTGAGCTCTAACCAGAACTGTGGGACTATGCATTCAAATGGCAACAAATTCTAACCTGATGGCTATAGAAACTCTATAAATGGAAGACCAAGGGGGGAAAAAGATTTTTAAATGTACTACTGTTTAAATGTGCAACTGTAGTTGTTGTAATTCAGAATTCTGGATTATTATTATGTCTAAATACAGCAACTGTATGAATTAACCATGCTTTATTAAACAAGCCAGGACTGCTGCTGCTGGTTTAGCTGCAGATGAACAAAGAGACCATGGTTTTTGCTTCATTTACTTTTATTTTATCACCCCCATTTACTTGGTCAATTTCTGTACTGACCCATTTACAGGGTCAGTACATTGCAGTGAGGTCTCCATTCTATGCTCACTAAAAGAAATACATATTACTTCATAGTATCAGAGGCACTGTGCTTCTGAACACCCGTTGCCTGTAAACATGCATAGTTGGTTTGATCTAGCAAAGCTCTTCATTTCAGAAATATTCACAACAGTATGTGTGCTGCCTCTGACACACGGGCCATCTTGAGACAGAATAGAGGAATGGAAAATGTCACATGGCGGTAATATTTCCATGGAAACCCTGTATATGTAGTTCAACAAAGTATGATGGATACTAAGATGGTTTACCTTGCGAAGGGAAGTGCTTTCCTGGGATGTATGTCTAATTGCGTAATATAATACAACAAAGAGATGCTTTGCTTTTTTCTAATGTTATTTTGTCCTGGGAAGGAGTTTAAACAAAGGACCTGTCACAGGTATAAAATTTAGATGAGGAACTCTAATGCATAAGCTGATCAAACATGACTGGAGCTTCTCATCATCTCTGTTATAACACACTATAACTAGCTCCCTGGAGGCAAAATACTACTGAAATATCCCATTTTCATCTTTTTTTGCAAGTGCCCTATTCCTCATCCACCTCCCTCTGCAGCTGCTGGAATATGGGCAACTGAAAGGGATTTTTGAAGCAAGATCAAGGGTTTTGTGAAATTAGGCAAAAGGCTTCAAGTTCTCCAACTCATGATAACTAGATCGGATACATTTTAGTCTTTTAAATCATAAAAATGTCAAGACAATGTTAATTTGCCTTTAATACATGTCAACATCCCTAGACAAGATCTTGTTAAGTTAACAGAAGGGTAGAAAACAGGAAGAGATAGAAAATTCCATATCTAAAGTCACTAAAATGATACATACCCATATTGTTCTTTCATAGTGTTGCTGAATCAGGAAAGGATTAATACACAAATGACAAGCTTAATTAAGTAATGGGATTTTTCTTGCCAACTTTTCTAAGAAGATCAACCAAATGCTAGCCTCCTTCCGAATTAGACAACGGGTGCTCATAATTTTGCTCTATAACGTATGAAATAACATGAAAGTAGTCCCACCTATTGAAGAATGTATAAAAAGTTATTTAAAGTACTGGCAGGTTTCATAGTATAGTGTTGACCTTTTCCATCCTCAGTTATTTCTTCTGGTGATTGAAGAGATTTCTTTTATGATACTCATAATTTAGAGTTCCTTGGCAGACACATAATCTCTTGGTGACACTGTTGCCAAATAACTAAGGTTTCTACCATTAATCAAGTCACCAGCTGATAAGCAGAATCACAAACTATAAGTCATGAATAAAACCATTATGCTACAAACCTAATGATTCAAAGGACAAAATTTTTGCTAAGAACTTACATTATTTACAATTTTTTTACTAAGAATTTACATTATTTACAATGCTGTCACTTGAGGAAAATTTCAGATACAAATGAAATCAAACACGATTTGAAGTGTAAAATATACACGTTGTTGTTCATTCATTCAGTCGCTTCCGACTCTTTGTGACCTCATGGACCAGCCCACGCCAGAGCTCCCTGTCGGCCGTCACCACCCCCAGCTCCTTCAAGGTCAAACCAGTCACTTCAAGGATACCTTGGTCGGCCCCTCTTCCTTTTTCCTTCCATTTCCCCCAGCATAATTGTCTTCTCCAAGCTTTCCTGTCTTCTCATTACGTGGCCAAAATTCTTCATCTTTGCCTCTAATATCCTTCCCTCTAATGAACAGTCGCACTTTATTTCCTGAAGTATGGACTGGTTGGATCTTCTCACAGTCCAAGGCACTCTTACAACTTTCCTCCAACACCACAGTTCAAAAGCATTTATCTTCCTTTGCTCAGCCTTCCCTATGGCCCAGCTCTCACAAAACGCATTTGTCCTCTGTTTATCTGGGACCATGTACAATTTAAGCAAACCAAGGAACAGTGGAAGGATCAATCATGAAATTTCCACTGAAATACCTTTCATTTAGACAATGGGGCAAAGGAGATAAACAACTGCATTTGGAGATCCTTTGCACTGATTTGATTGTTTTTAGTGAGAGAGAAAAAAACACCTGAAAATACAGCAGGACTTTAAAAAAAAAACTCCAAGGGCCGATGGCCTGTGTAAGTTGCCAAGGCTAATTCTAGGGCTACAACTGTAGAAATCAGAGAACATATGCAGTCACACTTTGCACTCACCATCCTATATTCATAGAAGAGAACTAGAAGTATGGTATATGAAGCTTTTTTTCATGTCAGGAGTAACTTGAGAAACTGCAAGTCGCTTCTGGTGTGAGAGAATTGGCCATCTGCAAGAGCGTTGCCCAAGGGATGCCCAGATGTTTTGATATTTTACCATCCTTGTGGAAGGCTTCTCTCATGTCCCCACATGGGGAGCTGGAGCTGACAGACAGATGGGAGCTCATCTGTGCTCTCCCTGGATTTGAACCTCCAACCTGTCCTTCAGTCCTGCCGGCACAAGGGTTTAACCCATTCTGCCACCGGGGGCTCCTATATATGAAGCTGACAAGAAAACATTTTTTTTATTACGTAGAGTCTCGCTTATCCAACCTTTGCTCCTCCAACGTCTGTATTATGCAATGAAGTCTGCCTCCTGCCCGGATCCACAGCTGTTTCAATACATTGTGATGTTTTGGTACTAAATTAGTAAATACAGTAATTACTACATAATGTTACCATGTATTGAACTGCTTTTTCTGTTGATTTGTTGTAAAACATGATGTTTTGGTGCTTAATTTGTAAAATCATAATGTAATGGCTTTTCCTTAATCCATCCTTATTATCCAACATTTTTGCTTATCCAACATTCTGCCAGCCTGTTTATATTGGATAAGTGAGACTTTACTGTATATAAGAATAACCCTGTATAAACCTCAGGTTCACATCCTTTCTCCTCTTCCTTTGAGTGTAGGGATCACAAAGGGTTTTTTTCTATCTGTGATCCAACTGATACATCAAATCACAACTTAATCATTATTTGTTTAAATATCTGCAACTGACTAAGAATAAGGGAGCTTCCAAGATTGCACTTAAACAGTTCATTTTCCATTCCTACTAAGGAAACCCAGGATATATTATGTTGTTCATTCCTTAATTGCCCTTTGCCTAGGCAGTGTATTCTAAATTCCCTATGGTTTGATTATTATTTTATTATACAATTCCGTAATAAGCCCCAGAAATGTGGCCAAAGAAACGTTTCCCACACTCAGACTTCTATGGAGACATTAATCCTAATTAGTCATCTCAGGAAGTTGTTGAAAACTACAGCTGAAAGCTCATCTAAGCAGGAATATGCTTTATAATGTGCAGAAGGGGCAACAGCAATGCAGGTACAAGAGCAAAGCAAGCAAGCATTTATCTTGTCATCAGTGTTAACAGAATAAGGTTGCAATTAATTCCCTGGGTAGAATATACTAGTTTCACTTGCTTAGGGAGAAGGCATTATGGCAGTCTGAATAATTATTGTGTATATTTATTTTCAACTTCAAACATCCAGATCAGACAGGCAGAGCCCACACAAACAGGATCCAATTTCCTCCATTAGGTCCCACAAGATCTGCATTCTAGCTCAACTGACAAGGCATCTAAAAATAAAACAAAGAAGCCTAATGCTTTGTTTGACCAAGGCGCAAAATTTGCCAACTTGTATGTGAAGTTTCACTTCATATTATCAAAGACTGTGGGTCACAATCTCTCTCATCAAAAATCTTTGCCTTTTTGCATAAAATTATTTTAACAATTAATCTAAGCCGAGGATACCAACTGAGTTCTAATATATTTTGGAAGGAGGTATCTCATGTGGAACACTGGTCATCATCTGCATTTCAAAATGAGTCATGTTAATCAGTAAGGGACAAGATAAATTCAAGACTGCAGAGAGCTCTTAAAACTTTACAAACCTCTCTTCTCTAGCAGATATTTTGACCATTACAAAACAAAGCAACATCAGCTGAATCCTCCTACGCAGCAAATCTAAGATGCGTTCTCTTGTTGCTGAGCTGTGATTTTTTAAAAAGAAAACACCTTTCAGGTGTTCAGAAATATAGGGGAAAGAGGGAAAAGTAGATTCTGCTCCACACAAATGCTTGCTTTCCATTTGCTTAGAACCCCCTGGTGGTAGATATTTAAGAGGTTCTCTAGTACGGTAATTAAATGTCATGTGAATTTCAGACAGGAGTCTTCATCACATCACCCTTTTGCAGAGAAAATCACCATTGTTTTTTTTAATTCTGCCAAGTTTTTAACAAACCCAGAGCAGGACAGACTGCACTGATAATTCAAGAAACTATTAATTGGCCCTGTCATGCACATCTTGGTAAGCGTGAATGAGGAAATGCTGGTGGATGGATGAGCAGTTGAGCTGGAGCATAGCAGAACACAGCAGCTCCCTCAGCCAAGCTTTGAAGCAGCACCTATGGAAGTAGCTGCAACTTCTCAACATGCAGAACAAAATGCAGGTTGAAGAAGTGTTAACTTTTCCAGCTTTTGTGGACCTGAGAAGATAGAGGTCTCAGCAGGTCCTTGAGATTAGTAGAAAAGAGAGTGAGCAACAGGTAACATCTGTGAACTTAAGATTTAAAGAGCTCAAACCTGGCACCTTGTTGCTGGCTGGAAAGTTAGTTCTAGAAGTGATGACCTTGGACTCTTGATCTCTCGTGTTTCCTGAACGCTTAACTTACCTTGGATGGATTCTGATTCAACCTTGTATTCTGAACATTCTGATATTTGTATTTGATCTTGGAACTGACATTCGGTTCTCTTTTGGGTTATCCTATTGGCTTGACTTTGGACTGTGAATGACTTTGGACTCTGCTAGTATTTGGTGTCGGGCTTCTGACAGGCCCTTTCAAACAGAGCAATATTTTGAGGTCAGGGAACCCAAACAAATGGTAGCAGGGTAGTTCAAGTCTCTACCTCCTGTGAATGAAGAGGCTTTGCTCATAAAGGTGTCTCTGCACAATTTTAGAAATGCCCTCAAATTGCAATTTGATTCCCTGACTCTTAACACATCATTTTCATTTATTTGGAGGATACAAAAACTTGGAAGAGTTATTTTGTGGGCTGCAAAACCCAGAATACACTACACAGCATGATTCTTTCTAAGACCTCAGAAAGGAAAACTGTTTTTTGACACCAAACAGCAGAGACATTGCTGAATTCAAATCTCCATGGTCCTGAGTTGGGACTACATCACAGAATCTCTAATTCACACATCTGTATATGAAAGTAGTTCTTATTGATTTCTCCGCCTTTTAACAGTTGTTTTTTAAAAAATAAAACAAAAATAAGGAGTAAATAAAGATTAAGTAATACGATAAGATGAAACATATAGGTAGAAAAGCAAAACCTGAACCAAAGATAAAAAAATCATTCAACTTATAAAGTTGTAAGTAAAGTATGCTTTTTATTACATGAACATTACATTATCCTTTAAAGTTAAATGGAGATATCAACCAACCAATATTTAAGAGTAAATATTGAAGTGATTTTTGTTGAAAATGTAAATATAAAGTATGTTATCCAAATCAAGCTATCAGTGATATTTCATGCCATACAACTTATTAAAAGAAGAAGAATACCTCAGTTAACAAAGCTTGTGTACTCCTGGAATTACTTCTTTAATAGACATTTGGTACTGGGGCAGTAAAACATAAATAGAACAGCCAAGGGAGGCCTTCTAGCTCTCCACAGTGGGTACGCAAAAGGGTGAACGCTCACCTGCCAACAGAGCTGGCACTCCTCCCTTAGTTGGTGGCAGCCTCCTAGCTCTCTCACCTTCACCTGACTATGTACCTGCCCCTCAGAGCTATAGGGGCTTCTCTAAGGAGCAGGCGCACAGATAGGGATGTGACGATTATGCAAGGAATCCTTAAATTCCAAAACCGGGACCCCGAAGGTGGCTGCATCTATTATGCATCGACAACAATTACGCGATGAAATACAGTAAATAGCAATCTAAAGCATTTTATTTTACAAGTAACTTTGTATACAGCTAATATGTTACGAGCTCCAAAGCAAATGGGAGAAAGCCAAAAGTATTACTGATTTTTTAAAAAAACCCTGAAATCCAGAGCAAAAAATCTCTTTTCTGTCATTTGTTAATGTTATCATCAATAAACAGTAAAATAATGGATAATATTGGCAAACTGAATTGATATAGCCAGCATTTTAAAAAGATAATTTCAAAAGTTCATTAAATTAAAAACCATATCTGGCTGAGTCAACATAAACGATAGCATCTAAAAGCTGTCAACTAAAGTCAAACTTCAAACACTTCTTATAGCTTCATTAATGAAGCTCCCATTCTATTCTTCATTTTGCTAATTTAGCAAATGCCAGTAAGATGAACAACAACTTAAAAGGTTACGTACATAAAAAAGTAATTATGAACTGATGTGATCAAACAGGACAAAGGAGATTTTTGTACTGAGCCCGATGAGTGGCCTGTCTAGTTATTCCAAGAAAATGAGGAGAAAACAGAAGCACTGTTGTGTCTTGGGGGCCATCCTTGACTTTTGACTATGTTTTTCTTTCTTTTCTTTTTTTTTTTTTTGAAGGCTTGTGTGGTTCCAATTTTTTTGGGCAAATGAGTCAGACTCATTTGACAAGATATTTCACCAGAATTTCAACAACTATTCTACCATCAGTCTCTGAGTGGAACTATCCACAGAACTAGTTCACTTTCTTGACACCACTGTGTAGCTACACAATGGATATCTAAGCATCACAATACATTGCAAAGCCACAGATTACTACAGGTACACTCAGCTCTCTAATTTCAGGAGATGCACCCTCACTGTTTTGATTATTCACAAGTTTGAAACTCTCTACTTCCTAAAGTTGGTGAGGAGGGAGGGGGCTGTTCCATTTCCTTCTGTTCTTCTAGTTTGCCATATTATATTGGTCCTTTCTATCTTCCTTTGTCAAGAGGAAAGAGAGACATATGCCACAAAACAGTGGTTCTCAACCTCTGGGTCCCCAGAGATTTTGGCCTTCAACTCCCAGAAATCCAAACAGCTGGTAAACTGGCTGGGATTTCTGGGAGTTGTAGCCAAAACACCTGGGGACCCACAGGTTGAGAACCACTGCCATAGAAGAAGAGGAAAAGGAGCTGACCAACTCCTCCCCCTTCCCAGTGGTGACACCCCATCTCCTCCCCTCCCTTGGAGATCTTCAATATTTTTTCACATTTCACAGGGGAGCTTTACTCCTAATCCTCATGAAGGTGGAGAGATTACTGGATTTACAGGCTCCCAAAATTCCACCCTGAACTGACTACAAAATAGCAAAACCCTTTGTTAATTACTTGTCCCAACGTATCTGCCTAGTAGTCTAAGATCCACTGGGGAGGCCCTGGTCTCGGTCCCACCAGCTTCGCAAACATGGCTGGTGGGGAAGAAGGACAGGGCCTTCTCGGTGGTGACCCCCACCTGTGGAATTGACTCCCCAGCGAAATTAGATTGGCGTCCTCCCTCCTTTCTTTCAGGAAAAAACTGAAGACGTGGTTGTGGAACCAGGCTTTTGGCTAATGGACATAATGGCACCTGAACATAGAATTGGACCATATGATTGTTATAATGGAAATGGCTTTAAGATTGTATAACTCATGTTTGTTTTCATCTATTGTATTGTATGATTTTATTTTGCTATTATAATTGTAATTATTGCAGCATTAAATTGTGCCATTGTTAGCCGGTCTGAGTCCCTCGTAGGGGTGAGAAGAGCGGAGTAGAAATGTTGTAAATAAATAATAATAATAAATTAATTAATTACATCTGCTCAGACCCAAAAGACATGGAGGCCAAACTCATTAAAGTTTCTTTGTGGCAGGCTTTAACCAACTTAGAGGCAGCTTCCCAATTTCAAGCAGGGACTTACTTACAAAAAGACACACAACATGGATGGGGTGACAGGTACATGTCCTTGCCCCAAACCCAGTTGCCAACTCTGTACACACAACGACTCAGGCAATGTCATTGCAGAACATAATCACATTTCCTACATTATAGATATTTTCACTTGCACATCCTTTAATGTGATATACAACATCCTCAGTCAACAATGCTCTTCAGCACCTAACACTGGGCAAACAAGCCAGTCTCTGCACAGAGAATAAATGGACACAAATCAAACATTAGAAATGGACATACGCAAAACTCAGAACAATTAAATTCTTCTCTGCATCCCATCTTCTATATCTCAGATTTGAGCCCTGGTCTCCCAGAGTCTTAGTCCGACACTCAAACCATGCTGGCTTTTGTCCTAAATTGTTCACAATGCCAATATGTCAATGACGGAAAAGACAGTTGAGAAAAAAAAGTCTCCAGGTTAGTTGTTCTGTTTGTATCATACATTTTTATACTGTACTAGTGAGCAGCCAGCACCTTTCAGCCTAATTCAAACATTTCTACAATAAAGAAGTTTAAACATCTAGAAAGAGCAACCTTTCTTTTCACAAGAGTCAAAGATGTAGAAAGGAAGAGGGGGTGCCAAGAAGAGTGGGGAGCGGGAAAGAGGGAGAAATGGAGGGGACCACTGACTGGACCTGACATGCAAATCATTTTACTAAAATGCAGCACTTCACAGAAAAAAGGTATACCACCTCCATGATTCAGATATATAAGTAGGTAGGTAAATAAATGATAGATAAATAATCATATATGTATGACTATCCAATAACCCACCTCTCTGCATAGCTACTATTTCTAGATATAATTTATCAATATGTTGTAACCAGGAAAAGTAATAATAAGAGCTGATACACTGTTTGGCAAAAGGACTTTTGTTATGCCCTCATATCACCACCGCGAAATGAGTAACATTGTTGTTTTTATTGTATTACTTCAAAGTTCTCATTCTTTCACCCCAGACTTTTAAAGCAAGTCTACAGAATACATGGCACAATGCCTAGTCATCCCACTTTCAACACTAGAAGAGAGATTCATCTTTAATTCACATCTGTTCAAATATATTTCCCAAAGTGCGCCTCACTGAAAAAAAAAACATAGAAAATTTAAATGCTGAAATAATATTTTAAAACCTTAACACATATTTTAATGGAAAGTGAGAAAAAGATAACAACAATATGCATAAATATATATATATTTATTTAAAAATGGGTTGGGGATTTAAGCCAATTTAAACTCTCTTAAAAAGAAATTACACAAACTCAGATGAAAACCCTTTTAAGGCAACAGAAAAATGACTTCAGTATTAATATGTACTTCCAGGAATGGCTTATCAGAATATTTCATGTCTGCTTGAAGAGGCCTATAATGTGTAAATAGTCAGGGGATTTGTCTCCAGTCAGTGTTTAGGGGAAATTTGAAACTGCTACTGATTCTGACATGCTGAAGCTGCTAGAAAAATACAGGTGTAGACTCTAACTTTTATAGTAGTCATACAGAAGCCTGGTCTAGAAATGGGAGACCAATTGTCAGACCAGACTGCTAATCCGGATTTATGGGGGAGGAGGTTGAAAAGAGGTAGTAATAAATCACATTGAAGCACCGAGTTAGCAATTCGAAAATAAGAATTACAGTTTGATCCCTTCATCCAAAGAACCAATACCATGGTTTCACTTATCCACAATTTCACTTAAAACCTTCAATACAAGCCACACTCTTTTTCTTGGTACATCTTTTGTTCATCCCATTGAAAATAATAGGGTTTAATATTATTCATGGTGTAATGTATCCACATAATCCAGGAACACATCCCCCCAGATGTGGGGGTCTCACTGTATCTTCATTCCCTATACCTACCTCATTTAATCATTATTTCAAGTGTTCACAAGATATATCAGTTTATCACATAACCATATTTTCATGAAATTCCAGTGTAAGTATTAACATATATTGAAGTCGACATGCACAGCAACAATGGAAGTCAATGCTAAGTAATTAGTAATGGCTCTGTGCAACATTTTAATCCTAAAGGAAGTTAATAACAGTATGAATTACAATGTACTTTTAAAATTAAAAAATGAACTGAAAATCACAATGTAAGGAATGGAAATGCCCAGCATGCTTTATATTCCAGCACCTTCATTTTTGAATTTTCTTTCTAAGACCAAGCCATTACATTCTATAATGACTTCCAGGACTATACAAAATGCATAGTCTCGTTAGATTAATCCTGCATCAGTATCATTACATTTTAATCCATGCAAGCATTTTATTTTGAGTCGATACAGACTGGACGGAAATAGCAACGATTATGTTTTTCATCATTCATTCAACATGAGAAAAATCTGTAAATTCACCCAACATAGCAATACAGTAGCAGTCCTGACATAGATGGATAAAAGACGGATGAGGCCAGGTTAACACATGTTGTACAAAGCTCTTCTCTCCCTGTGATGGGACCAACAACAGAAAATGCAAGAAGTCATTTCAAGATTTTCATACATTTCTTGAACCAATAAAAAGTTCATCCTTCAAGAAAATTGGATACTCTTTTGGTAAGGTAAAATAATGAGTAGATTCAGATTTTGAATCAGCTTGCTATTCATGTCATAAAATTGATCTTTCATAATCTATTTTCACAAACTATACATGACTACAGCTTTCACAAGAAATTGTCCACTTAACACACATCTCTAAGTTCCTCTCAGAAAAAAACCTTTTTCTATATAATAATTTGTCATCTGTTCCTATCCTGCTTTACAATATGAGTGGGAAATTCTCAAGTTTGAGTTTGTCACTATCACCCAAGCCAACCTAAAATAGGTTAATGTAGGGATAAAATAAAGTACAGGACCATGTACACTGCCTTCAGCTACTTGGAAATACAACTGTGACCAATATTCACAAACAATGGACTACTACATGATGAGTATCAATCAGTATCTTCCTTCCCCCGTCAAATTCTCTGATAGATTTGCCACCTGAGATGTTCCTCACTCTTGAGGCAACAGTGAAAAATAGAAACATGGGTGATACTACAACTGGATCAAACAGCCCAATTTATTAATGCGAGTAGTTCTGTTATTGGAAGGGCCAGCTAACACCTCCTAACAAAGGATTCCCCCAGGAAGGAAGCAGCCAGGCTTTGAAGCTGCAAGGCTATTCAGTGCCTCCAACAGACAAGAATTCTTTCTCCCACCCTGGGCATTGCATGTGTGTGTGTGTGTATGTGTATACACACACACCACTTGCCTAGTTTCCAACAGACTTCACAACCTCTGAGGATGCCTGCCATAGATGTGAGTGAAACATCAGGAGATAATGCTTCAGGAACATGGCCATATAGCCTGGAATACTCACACAACCCAGTTATTCCAGCCATGAAAACCTTCGATAACACATGTGTCATTATTTTTTCCCAACCAACTATCACTTCAAAGTTGCGTTCACATGAACTCTTAAACATCTGAGAAACCCTACAAAGATTTTGAGGGCTCTACAAGGAAGAGGGGTTAATCACCCAATCTCTGTTCTGCAAATATAAGTGATTGAACAAGTGGATCTACATCTATGTAGATTCTTTGCTACAGAAATTGACAAGAGAACACACCAAATGGGGCGACTGGTAGAAGACCTTGCCACAAACCCAGATGACAACTCTACACACACAAATACTCAGGAAGTGTCATCACAGGGCTTCGAAAAACAAAATACTGGTGGCATGTCTTCTTCTCTGGAACGGGAGTAGTATTGAAGCTTCCAAAACAGGTGTGAATATGCCAGTGATTGTGCTTGACAGTGAGATACACAAAGAGAGAGAGACTGAGATTTAAAAACAAACCATTTTCAAGTCCCAAAAGGTTGTAATAAAATATTTAAACTGTATATTTATTAGAATGAGCAATAAACAGAGCATAATTAATAAATAAATCAACATAATGCTTAACTAATTCAAGTTGCTTTTGTTTTTACCAATTGAAGAAACCTGATGTCCAAATATTTTGCCTATTTGTTCAGTAAGGTCTGCTGATGAATCACATACATGCATACGTGTACACTTTGATACAAAATAAACAATTGAAAAACTAATAATATGCAGTAAATAAAAATGGGAAGGAATTAGAATTGGGTGTCAAACAGGAATAACGGCTTCTGGGAATGCTTGGAATGCTGCTGCCCCCCAAAAACTCTACCTTTATGTGTTTTCTGAAGGTCCAGGCCACCAAACATGCAATTTCTCAACTGAGACAGCAAAATTGTATGGCAAAATGATCTCCTAATCATTTTCTCCTTCTGAAAAGAAATGAGGCTCAATGCTGGAACAGAATGCTCCAGAAGAGTGCCATGACATACATACCAGGGCTTAACAGTTTGTTTTGATCTAGATGACAGGCAAACAGTAGTTGATGCTGACTTTATTATGTTACATTTAATAGGTAAAAATGGTCCTGCTGGTAAAATTACGTATTTTAAAATGCCTTATAAATGCAGAAAGAATGCATAAAGAAGGCAGAAAAAGGTGCAATTAAGATAGCAGGGAAACATGCACTAAAGGATTTCAAACCTTTCTATTCCTGAGTCAGGAGAAAGACAATAATAAATAAATAAATAAATTCTAAGAGTACAAAATTTAACCATATTCAAGAAAGGAATATAATTCTTGTTACTTTAATGGTTATGACATAACATTATAGGAACTATTAGGGACTCAAAAATTTGGCAGTTTAATTTTTCATTTAATCAGGTTAATTTCCAACCTAAATGTGATGAAAGAGATGAATATAGATACATTGTTCTAAAATGGAATCACAGCTTATTCAAAGAGTTGTAATGGGTCTTATGGGCCATCAAGACAAACTTCTTGCTGCATCAGTGGTTCTCAAACTGTGGGTCCCCAGGTGTTTTAGCCTTCAACTTCCAAAAATCCTAACAGCTGGTAAACTGACTGGGATTTCTGGAAGTTGTAGGCCAAAACACCTGGGGACCCACAGGTTGTGAAACACTGGGCTAAATGGAGGATCTCCAACTAGAACATCCCTAGCTATCCGGTCTTTTAAAGATGTTCATGGAAGGAGACTGCACCACCACTTTAAACCATTGGTTCAATTGCCAAACCACTCTCACAATCAATAAATAAACTAAAATGAAGCACCTCCCCATCTTCTATGGTCAAATTTAAGAGCTAGGAGCTATTTCAGCAAGGATATTACTACGTTTTATATGTGTACAGATGTTAAAGATAAATCAACTTCTAAGGAATAAAAAGAAGTGGGACTCAAATTCAGCATTAAAATAGTTGAATTCAATTCACAGAATTGAAATATTTGTATTAATTTTTAAAGAGCTGATGTCGAAGACTCTTATCAAAAGATACAGTCTGACTAAACTTTAAAAGAAGAGACACAAAAAGCTGAAGTTTTGATGACACCAGCTGACTAGTCTATTACAATCAAATAACTCAATTCAGAGAAGCATATAAATGTCCCATGAAATGTTAAGAGCATTTTTAGAAATACATGTTTCTAAATGTTGTTGAAGGGGAAAATGACTAGGATGCAACATTGCATTTCTCATGTATGTATTTGGGTACGCAAAACTGATAGGGAGAAAATAAACTCATATGAGATGTGGTGCTAGATAAGAGTTCTGCAGATACTGCAAACTGCTAAAAGACACATTATAATTAGTTCTAGAGCAAATCAGGTCTGAACTCTCTCCAAAGAGGATAAATGACTAAACTGACACTTTGGATGTATCATCAGAAGACATGACTCACTAGAAAAGACAATAATGCTTTGCAAGATTAAGGGCAATGAGAAATGAGGAAAACTAAATTCTAGATGGACAGATTCAGAGTGCTTCTACATTGATACTACAATCCAACTTGGAAACGGTTTGGGAAAAACTGTTTACACTGCATGGGTGGTCAGATTCCCATGCCTGGAACTGGCTTGAGGCCAAGAAAATGATTGCATTGAAATACATGGAATCTGGCCTCATTTCCTGGAGAGATGTGCTTCAGTGCACCTGAGGCACACAGTGTGAAAAAGGAAGTGATGTCTAGAAGTGATAATCAATTTCCTCTCCAAGGGGGTGGATTAGCCCCCTGCTGCCCAATCATGCCTTTGGGGTGTTTTTTTGTTGTGCCCCTTCTGGGTTCTGTACTGTGCTTCAACAGGGGTGGTTGTCTACAATGTATTCGGCCTTTTCTGGAGCCAATTTCAACCTGGATCTGGGATACACTGTTATCTGTTGCAGCACAATTTTTGGCTTATCTTTGGCCTTCCTGATTCTTTCTTTTAAATGTGCTGTATATTGCTGGATGCATGCAGTACTGTTGTACATTTTGTGGTCACCACAGCCTTGAACTACATTATATGGTCAGTGTAGAAGGACCCTCAGTCATGGAAACTATGATCCAAAACAGGCATCCTCAAACTGTGGCCCTCCAGCTGTTTGGGCCTCCAATTTCCAGAATCCCTGACCATTGAACAAGCTGACCAGGGCTTCTGAGAGTTGGAGGCCTAAACAGTTAGAGGGCCTCAGTTTGAGGATGCCTTGTGCAATGTCTGCCAGGCCTGAGCAGGGCTTTTGATGACAGGGTGACTTGGAGGTCTCTCATTCATAGGGCTGCCAGAAGTCAAAGTCTAATAGAAAGCAGCTAACAATAACACAGACTAAATGTGATGCTAGCAGTTTCTACATCCCAGTTATCAAAGGACAGCTGTTGTTTCCAGACAAACACAGAAACACATGATCATGCCTTTACTCTCCAGCTATTTAAGCACAAATAAATCCTATGCCTGAGAGACAGAAAAAGTCTAGCAGAACCATAATGGCTTGTTGACCAGGGAAAACTCTACAAGGAAGAATCCCTCAGGCAGGCTCCGTGCTCCTGCCTTGTCTTTACATAGTTTAAGCATCCCTTGTGTAATTTGATGCGACTCTTTTGTCAATACCTAGCTGGCTGTCACACAGCAGTGTTTTTCTATAGACTGACACAAGTCACTGAGGCATGGGAGCTGCTTGAAGCCTGATAAAGGAGGTATCCAAAGCTGCTCTTGTCATTTAAATCAGCTCAATCGACTGAGAAGGAGCACAGTGACACAGGCAGGAGATAATGACTGTTGCATTATGTCGGTTTCTTTCCCTTTATGGTCCCCCTTCTTATTCTTGCTCCTACTCCCACTGTGAAATGCCTTCCTCACCCATCACATAACTGAACGCACAACATAATGCAAATTCTATTTACTGAACTTAATTTTTCCATCACTCCAATGACAGAGGTTAGTCTGAGTGCATTATCTCTTGACACACAGCCCTTTGCCATTTAGAAATGCACAAGGTAGCCCAAGATAACCTGCAAAGTGGGTCGAGGCCTCTATTAGGAAAAGGAGAATGAATGATTAAATCCTAAAGGGCCCACCTCTATTTCTGACAGGGAAGAAGAACCCTCATTGTGCAGCCCCACCATTCTAGCAAGCTTCTCATTTGTTTCATTAGCAATTCTACTGGAAAGAGAAACATGCGATTCACAGTAAAGGTCTACAGCACACTATAAGGTCCCATCATCTCAAAGAAATTAAACAAAGTCAGTATATTCAAGGATTTCCCCAAAGCCTACAAACAAAACCATGTAACTTAGAACAAAACATAGTCATTATGATCCTTGTTCTCTAGTCAATTAGCGGATGCTACACTGTGTCTGGCTCATATTGTTTAGCCAGGGCAAAGCACTGCACATGGAAATACTGCTTACCTCTCTCTCTCATAATACCATTACCCCACCCCTAATGTGCATACACTGATATTACCCCAATTACACAAGAACAGTAGACCTCCATATTTGTCAATGATATTTTCCTGAACTTACCATAGAAAAAGGACAACATGGATGAGAGCAAACTATTTAAATTAATAACTTCCTCTTGAAGTTGCTATGGAGTCATGTCCCACTTGTGATCCCTTTCTGCTCAATCGTTTATTTGTGACCCTGGGTATATAGGTACATAAAATAGGTATTAAAATAAAACACTAATAATAAACCAAGATTTGCAAAGTTTGCTTAACAGGCTAATTTTTCTTTTTATGAAGTACAGCTAAAACACATTGTTGATAACAGATCTGTGTAAATGTCTAGGCGGCATTCAGAAACCTTTTACTGTTGCCAATTCTTTTGTGACAACATTGGCCAAAGGGGACCCACCATTTAAGAAAGCAGTGTGCTAGAGGACTGAGACAATTCCCAGAGAGCTAGTTTCTCTAAGAATTTGGCAGCATGATTGGTAATTTCCAGAAAAAGTCATTCATTTCAATAGAATTTGCTATTACCCATGCTTTCCATCCTATATTATCAGGACTCCTAGAACCTCATTAATCACTATAGCATTACAGTGCCAACAGAAAGAGGAGGAGAGAACTCCCACTGCCAGCGCTAGATGTCCAGCAAGGTAAATAGTTAGGTGTATTATAGAGTTGCAAGAGGTTGCCACATGAGTTAGGCACTTGAGCCAAATAATAATTCAGAGGGTTGGAATGCTTACCTTGAGTCTGAGGTAAGCATTCAAAGTGATTACTGGTTTTTTTCTAGGAGATAAGACTGACTATATTCAGTGATCTCTAAAAACATTTTTATTAAATTAAGAACACTTCCTACAATTCGAATAAAAGCTTGCAAGTGTTCTTGATCCTTCCTTTTTTTCCTTAATTTCATGAGCTGCACACAGCAAACCCCTATATTGTTTAATTTTCAAAGGAAAAACCTCAAAATGTTTCTCCTCACTGTGTTTCTTCTTTTTGTATTCCCAGTAAGAATTTGTCCTAGGCAAAACGGCTGCTATTTTGTTCCATGCACTCTTAACAACAAGAGAAATCATTGTTTTCATCAATCTTGTGTGTGCAAATACATACCTTCACAAATGAAAGAAATATTTTTGTACAGACATGTTTTGCACAAAAACCAACAGAAAAGAGAACATATTTTGGTTTCACTGAAGGTGAGAAATCTCTTACGGATTAGCAAATTTTCAACAAGTACTTTCAATATGGCTTCTTATGACAAGAATATGACAATTAAAGAATTTTTTGTTCCTGTATGAAATAAATAAATAAATAATTTCCCCAATCATTAGGAAAAACAAGTGCATTTTTGTTAAATGACATTTTCTCATACCAATTAATTTTAGCTTTCCTCATATAAACTACCATTCTTGTTGCATCATTGTGTTGTCTTTCTAAAAATAAAAACCCTAGATATTTTTGCATTTTTCTGATCAATAACCTTCTTTCATGCTTAATACATGTCCGTGCTATAGGGAGGAGGAAGAGGTTTCTTGTGCAAACGACTAAGTCACTGGTGCATGGCAATCATTTTTCTTTCTGCTCTTGCACAAACGATGAAATGTCTCACACTGGTTGCTGGTTTTTCAGTAGATCTGTCATGATACTGAGATTCCTTTTTTCTTCAAGGACAAAAACATTTGTGAATATGGTTTCCAGTCCTATTGTATTTGGAATACCAATTGACCACTACTAAACTACAGTTCCAACTAATACTAGCCAAAACCTATATAAAACACGGGAAAAGGTGTCCTTACAACAATACATACCAATACTAATTTGTACACTTATCTATCCCTTCCTTCAAAACTTTCCCACAATCAGAAAAAAAACTTCTTTGCAACCATTCTAGAAAATCTTCACTTTTTAAAATTAATCTTATTGGGTTTTCCCATAAAATTGGGTTTCTTTCAGAGTGAGAGGAAGGCATCATTTGTCACGCATATCTCTCTCAATCTTTTTCTTTGTCTTGAGGGCATTCTTTACCATGAAATATAGTGAAAGATAATGCTGCCCAATTATTATAGCATGTGAACTTCCTCAACATGCTTTCTAAAAACAATGCTGCCAAGTGGTTTTGCAGTGACTTCCACCTCTGCTCCCTTCTGCCTCCAAATTCTCAAGCTTCCCCCTGGCATAAGGCCAAAGACTGACGGGAAGTGTTGGTCGCTGAAGCTCTGGCGTCCAAAAAAGTCAGACGTGCATTAATCAGAAAGGAAGAATTAGCACAAGGTGAAGTAACATTCTGCAATAGTCGTGCAGATTTGGAAAGGGAAGGAATTCCTATTTTATACTGAGAAAAAATTACAAATATAATCATATTGAATAAAGAATACATATTGCATGTCAGTTTAAAACCAAGCTACTCAACTGCCAGGACAACATAACAAAACAAAAACAAACACACCACTATGGTATTCTCTTCTTTAGAAATATCATTTGGTACTGCAGCAATACACTTGTAATGTAATTTTAAATATTAATATGGCTGTTGGCAGAGGGGTTTGCATTACTATTTGAATTGTTATTCTTGATGAAACATTGCTGCAGTGCTTCACTATAGACTTGGGGGAGAGTTTTCTTTTTCTTTTTTATGAATAGTTCTGCTCTTCATGCCCTCAAACTAAGCAGTTTCCAATGCTATAATTCTATGATTCTACAGCAAGGTTGCCTTTATCACATTAATTAAACTATACCGAGTATCATCCTACGCACTGTAAAACAATTAGAATGTATACTTCTTGCCATTCACTTCTTTTAATCTTTCACAATTTCAGTAAAGACTGCAGAATTTGGGAGAAATTTCCATGTTCTTTTGCTATCTAGAAAAACAGAAAACAGTTCTCGATAATGACTCATGTGTGGGGTGTGTGTGGGTGTGTTCACATTGCCCTGATATGACCTTGACTTTGATTTTAAAGTTACTAGAGGAATGCATTACTTTTTTTTAAAAAAATGGCCTAATGTTGCTGACTATAATAAATATTGATTCCAATAAATGTTATGGGCAGCAGAATGGTATGACCTGAAGGGAAAAGAGGAACTGCCCCAATTCAGAATGGAAAACAGAAGGAATACTACTCCGAATCAACCAAAAGTCTTCATGGAAATAGCAGCAAGTGCAGAAAGTGTGTGAGTCTTGATCCTACTGCAGAGGCATTCTGTTATCAAAGTTTTTCATGCATTCACAGACTCAATGCCTCCCACATATGCAACCTGAAATGTACACTCCGTTCTTAATCTCATTTTACTGCATTTGTAGGCCAGATCCAGAGATCACGAGCTATGTGTATCTTCAAGTCGTGGATAGTTGAATTTGTGGATGCAGAATCCCATTTCTACAGCAGCAGCAACAACAGAAATGAGAAAACACTTTTGTTTTATTTTTTTTTAAAGCCCACATAACATTTATTGAGTTTTATATGTTCCTTAACAGAAACTTTGGTACCAGAAGCCAAAATGACTGCTAAAAATATTTCACCAAATATTTTATTAATGTTTTTAATACATGCATGTAAAAGTTTAGTTAAACTTAAATCAGTAAAAACATTGTGATCCTTCTAGAGCAGTGGTTCCTGACCTGTGGTTCCACAGGTGTTTTTGCCTACAACTCCCAGAAATCACAGCCAGTTTATCAGCTGTTAGGATTTCTGGGAGTTGAAGGCCAAAACATTTGGGGACACACAGGTTGAGAACCACTGTTCGAGAGACTACTTGAAAGTTTTTCCCCCCCAAAATGCACCTAGGTGTACCTTTTTTTCATTTCATCAGCCTCCAGTTTTTATTATTTTCTTTTTGGTGTCCGAATTATTATTTTTAACATGTTGTGTTTAAACAGGCAGGTTTAAGTGCTGTTTCATGTTCTCTTTATTTTGCTCTTTTTGCACGCTCACTAAGGGCTTCTGGAGGAGCTTCTCTATCCTTCGCCTAGTGTAGGAAGACACACACAGCTGTAGCAGAAGAATCAGCAAAAGTGACACTTCATTGTTTTCCAGCTCAAATTTTGTTTAATTGTTTGCTTCAGACATGCTGCTGAAATCTGACAATGAAGGTACATGTTTCTCTGTCCTCCTTCACCATACCTCCAAAGTCTTTCGGCTAAGCAGAGGGCAAGAAGGAAGAGTAAGGAGGAATTGGCTGGCAGAAAAAGACTTCATTTGGAGCCTCTTTCACTGAAGCTTAGTTAACATAGGTATGCCTAAACAAGGATAACAAGTGTGCTCCTCCTTCTGTAGTTGTCAAATTGCAAAGAACTGCAAACAAACATACTGTGCTTTTATCAGATGGGTGAGGTAAATAATGGGAGTATTACACTAGGAACAACTTTCATAGCAATGAGACCTCTATTGTTGCAAAGATTTCCCAATTTATTAAGAGATATCAAGAAGTTGGACACATTATGCATTAAAATGTCCACTCATTCGCTGGGACTCATTTTTTAAAATCCTATTACAGTAGTAGATTTAGTTCAATTGAAGACAGAAATTTTGAAAGAGCTACAGATTTCCAGGCATTTGAAATATATCTCTGAACAGAAGAGATGAAGAAAATAGCAAAAACCAATAGAGAAATAAACCGCATTCTAACCAAATATATATCGCTTTACAGTCAGTTCAAACACTATTATTTATGACAGTTTCCATCTTCACAAAAAGTTCTAGTTAATTTATAGAACACAGATCAAAGTATGATAGAACCTTAATTTGCAATTTTTGCAATTGTTTTAAAGCATTTTTGCTTCATTAAAAATTATACAGCTGCTTCATATAAAATATTTTTCCTGACTTTAGTGGTGTTTGATATATTTGTTGTGCCTCTTGTCTAACACTTCCACCATATTGACACAGAAAAACAGGTTAAATAAATAAATAAATAAATCAAGAAAAATACTTCTATGCTTTCTCAAGTTGCATTTGTACCCTTTTGCTATTTATCAGATCTCATCCCTTTGTCGTTTTTCCAAAGTGGTTTTATTACATTTCATTTAAAAAAACCCACATTGCCACTATTGTCCTTGCATAATAGATTTCATTGGCTATTGTCTATACCAAGAGTTCATTTAGGGAACATTCATGTCCTACCAAGTCCAACCCTGACACATTAGAAGAAGCCCTAAAAGAAACAATCTCAATAAGAGAATCTCTGCTGTATTTTTCTCTTACAAAGTGGACAGACAGCGTGGGAAGCTCCTGAACTGATCTGTCCTTAAGTCAATAGGGTGAACCTGGCTCAACTCCAAGCACTCAGGCAGACCTGGTTTGTGGCTTGATGATATGAATAGCATTTTTAAAGGTACCAATAAAAAAGGAACTGCATATCAGTGGTGTAATTACTGGAGCCTTATGAAGCAAAATACCACTGTGGGAATAGCTTTCACAATAAGGTACATAATGCTAAATCAATAGCTTATGCTGGGTATATACAGGGTTAGTCAAAATGCATAGGCCAATAAGCCATTCAATTGAATGGCTTATTGGCCTATGCATTTTGACTAACCCTGTATATATACAGCATCCAGAGACCAGAAGGACAGCCAGCTTGTTGCAAACAGAAACTGATGCTCTAAAAGGGTGAAGGGGGGGGGGGAGTTATACACCATTTACACATTGTTCACTCTTTTGACCTTGTTTTTCCAGACCTTACCTTTCTCTATTGTGGCCATTAGTCAACATGTTGACAGAGCATATATATTCCTCCCAATTCACTATAAATCACAGCCTGTGAGATGCAATTCCCATACACAGAGACTCAGCCTGCAGTTTGGTCCCTTTAGTGCAGGCTCTCCAGTGTATAATTTATTTTATGTTAGCTTATTTATACCCCCCCTTTTCTCCAATAATTGGGTTCCAAAGAGATTAGTGTGGTTTTGATATATTAATTCGGATGTTTTATATTTAAGTTCTATGTTAGTTATAATTTTCAATTGATTATGTTTTACTTAAATTATAGTCATTATGATTAAGTTTCTCTTTATGTGGGGTTATCTTGGGTTTTTATATTTGTACATTGAATGTTTGCCTTTTTGTTTGTTGGAATCTGTCCTGAGTCTCCCAGGGGAGACAGGGCAGAATATAAACAAAGTTTTATATCATTATCATCATCATCATCATCATCATCATCATCATATATAAACAGGTACACATAAAACCCTACACATTAAAATCTTAAAATATAGTTAATTTTAAAATAATTTTAAAAGCTTGACAATTTGAAACTGTAAGAATACAGCACCTATGCATTAAAAGCTCTGTCCTCAGCTGCCCACTGATTACCAAAACTATGTGTGAAAAGTATTGCCTTCAAGGAAAAAGGGAGAAGTCCATTTCAGCCTCCTTTGGAAGGCAGTTCCTTCCACAGGCTTGAGCAGCCACTGAAAAGACGCTTTCTTGTGTGCACATCATATGCAGTGGGACAAGGAGACTGAGAAGACAAGCCTTTCACATAGAAAGAATTGTATTGAAATATGCAACCTTTAAGGTAGACTTGCCTTAACTCAAGGCATTTTCAAGCAGCAATGGTTGCTACCATGCTGATCTTTTTAATTGATAAGGAAACATTGGGCTTGAGAGCTAAAACTATTTTAACAGGGGCCACAGTGGTGCAATGGGTTTAACCCTTGTGCTGCTGAACTGCTGACCTGAAGGTTGGCAGTTTGAATCCACGAGATGGGGTGAACTCCCATCTGTCAGCTCCTGCCAATCTAGCAGTTCAAAAACATGCAAATGTGAGTAGATAAATAGGTACAGCTTCGGTGGGAAAAGGCAAAGAGACACTCCAAACAATCTTACCGGCCACAAAGCCAGGAGGTGACAACGCAGGGTCCTCCTGAGAGCCACAGATGAGCACCACCTCCAGGAGCCTGAAATGAAAGGAGAAGCCTCTGCCTTTGTGTTCGTCTATCTCATTGTATATGATTGTAAAGGCATTGAATGTTTGCCTATGTACTGCATGTAAATGTTGTCACCTGCTCTGAGGCCTCTAGGGGAGAAGGGCGGAATATAAATAAAATTGTTGTTGTTGTTGTTGTTGTTATTACTATTATTATTACTGTTATTATTATTGTTATTATTATTATTATTACAGCCCATAGTCCAAATCAAAGAACATAATGGGAATGCAAAATGTCCCACAATTTTCATGTAAAAATTGGTTCTAAGTCAGTTAAGTTGGGCCAGGTCAAGGCATGTCCAAGTAGTAACGGTGGTTCTATCAGGCTGCTCTTTTATAAATTTCAAATAAAACACTGCGCTTAAGAGGCCAGAGTCTGCAGTCCAATAGGAATTATCACAATGAGTACACAGACGTTCCCAGAAGGAAAACAGGCAAGAAGCCTGGAAAGACTTGAGATCCCTGAGAGATGATGACTAGACATTATCAAGAACCTATGTAATTTATAGGTGTAGGGACTGTATTATATACAGGAATACAAAAATGTCATGTAACAAGTGTGAAGTAGGTTTGTGATCTTGATGAGTTTGCAAGAATACAAATACAGTTCCATATGGCAGATGAAGATTAAGTACTAAATCAAATCAAATCAAATCAAAACATTTATTTCGGTCATTGACCAGCACAGGAAATAGTGTCACATTTCCATACAAACCTGGCATGTTTGGTACATTAAAAATATAAATACAACTACTAAAAACACAGTATGGGTGAGGGAGCAGAAGGGGAAACAGGGTAAAAACATACAATGCCCAGATCCATCACCAAATTGTAGATTCAGGGAAGAAGATTACTGGACACACAGTTGACTTTTGGAACTAGTCATTCCCTGGTGGATTTTGTATGCTGCTGCACAGAACTTTGCGACATTGTAGGTTGTAGCTGAATTAGTATCCGCAAGTAGCAGGGAGGTATAAAATTGTCCTGAATGGCCTGGGTGCTTGTCTATCAGGGATAAGATAAGTCTGGCACGGGTATCCCTGTAGAACGGACACTGAAGGAGCACATGTTCTATTGTTTCCACATGACCCGAGTCACAGGGGCAGAGTCTCTCTGGGAAAGGGATCTTCCGGTAGCGGCCCTCGAGTACAGCTGATGGGAGAGCGTGGCATCGGGCCAGGGTGAAAGCCCTCCGATGAATAGGAACCTCTAAGTATGTTAAATATGCCATAGGGGAGGCAAGGTATCTGCTGTCTTCACTGACAAGGAAGGTTGGAGCCGAGGCCAGATCTAGCCAGATCTACTAAATCATGGTTCATTTTGATGCTAAAATGAAGGAAACAGCAAAGTCAGGTGCTTTTGACCCAGGAGAAGCCTCTTATTCCAAACAAGATGTGATTCAGAAGTTCCAAATCACTTCCTGTTGGAGAAAAAGTAGACAGAGTGCACTTAAATGACCCATTAGATCAGTGTTTCTCAACCTGTGGGTCCCCAGGTGTTTTGACCTACAACTCCCAGAAATCCCAGCCAGTTTACTAGCTGTTGGGATTTCTGGGGGTTGAAGGTCAAAACATTGGGGACCCATAGGTTGAGAACCACTGCATTAGATGGTGATGGAGGAATATGTAAGGCAAAAAAATTGGAAGGCATAAGTAATCCAGTGTTTAAACAAGCACTGGTTTTTCAACAACTCTCTTTTGATACTTATATACTATATTTGTCATGACTATTTTTGTTGATTTTACTGTATTTCCTAGTGTTTTATGTTTATTTTTATTATTGCTAGGTACTTTGATCACTGGAAATAGCATCTGAATTATTTCTGGGGTGGAGGGAAAAGAAATGGGACATAAAATATTTTAGCAAAAAAATAAATAAAACAAATGCAAAAAAATGGTTAGAAACACAAGAAAGACTGTTGGGGCAGAAGGATTGGACCACGGCAATCTGTCCAATCTGTTTTCAAAATACAGCAAGCATCCAAACATTATTTGCAGGATCTGTTAAACATAAGGAGCCATGCAAATAGACTTTTTTTTTTTTTTGGAAATACGCCTTCTGCAATAGAGAATACAGTACACTAATCTATACCTTTTAGGGGATGTTTGTTTGCTTTTTTAAAAAAAGCGGGGGGTGGGGGTGGGATAACATAATTGATTTGGGTTTTTTTGAACTTTCAATACTTCTGCATGGAAAAGAATTTTGTGTTGCAAATTTCCAACGGCACCATATAGGTAATAGTGGCACTTTTATATATATATAATCTTAAATAACTGCTGTGTTATTTAAGGTTAATAATTAAGCTAAAGCAGAAGCCATATTTCTGTGTGCATACACTTCAATGAAGAGGAATAATATTTATCCTTTCATACTTGAAACAATACATCAGCAACTCTCTTAACAAAGGTGAGTTACATCAAAAGCCTCTTATCCATCACGACTGCTTTGTAATAAAGGTGTATGTGTTTTAGGCAATGCATGCTATCTGAGTAAACCAGCGATTCTAAAACGTCTTTTGAATTCAAAGGTACTCATGCAGAGTGTTAAATATGTGCTTTAAGTTACATTGTATCACACTGAATAGCTGAAATCTCTTTGTTTGGGAGAGACTCAGAGAAGTTTAAGTTATGTTGTTTTGCCAAGCACTGTGTGCTCAGAGGCTTGACATCCTTTTTTTCCATGTTCAACACAACATGCCTTCTGGTTATACTACTGATCACAGCTCACAGTGAGAATCAGGTGGAAAAATGATTAAAAATGGAAAAATCAAATTGTTGCTCTGGAAAAGGGATAGCAAAGACATGACAAGTGTACTGTTCCCACAATACTTTGTTCGCATCAAACTGGGGTTTCACAATCTTAAAAAAACAAACTGATAAGAGGGAGTCCTCTATAGCAGTGGTTCTCAACTTGGGGTCCAGGGACTCCGAGGGGCCACAACATTGTCACAGCCCATAAATGATGGAAGAGACGTCATGATTTTTTTAGTTAATTCTGAATTGATGAATGAGTGAACAAAAGAAAGCAAGTCAATAAGAAAAATGTAACACAACTGTTAAAAATGTAATCAACAGAGGAGGTTTTTAAAAGATTTGAATAAATTTCACTTTTTTGCAAGATATTCAAGTTGACATCAAATTCATGATTAGCACATCAGAATACCCCTTATTACAAAGTCTTATCAAGTCAGCCCACACACCGCTTTTTTTCTTCTTCCCAACTATCTGAACTTTTTTTAGGAACATAACTATTGGGAGGGTAGTGAAGGAGAACTAGGCAAATGTATTTTTGGTCCCAGTATCAGCAGCATGTCTGTAGTAAACAATGCAAGCTTGATCCTGGAAAGCACAGGGGATTCGACTTAATTACAGCAGGCAAGGCAGACAGCAGCTGCCTTCAGCATCTCTTACTGAGCATGAATGACAGCTAAGAAGGGGGAAACAGATAAGCCAATCTCACCAGATAAGAAAAAAAAGCATCAGTATGTAAGCCATGGAAATAAGAACAGTGAAGGCTGGCAAAGGAAGGACAGGTTGCTTACATCTAGTTACAAAAGACAAACATTTCAATTTCATTTTGCAAATCTATTTGTTGTATGCACCCTGTTTAGAACACATTTGGAGTATGCTGTAAAATATAGTGCTAATTCTGTTTTCTGAAAAAGCGTATGTTTTGTACTTTTGGTCTGTGAGCAAAATAAATTGAGCACCAACAACAAATCTATTTGCCAATAGACCTAGAAGACACATCAAAAGGTGGATGAAAGCCAAACCAACACAGATGGAATATTTCCAATGAAGAGACCAGAAAATATTGATTTAAATATTAAAGTGGATCTGGACATTATTTGAATGAAATAACACCATCAAATGAGGAGAGAATTGCTTCAGCTTTTTGTAATGCCTGGAAAAGGGCAACCTGATTCCAGGGGCTACGTTTTCAAGTGTCCCCTTGAAAAGTTACAAGAATCATCATTAACCAAACTTGAAAATAATCACCAACATCCTTTGCCTGACTTGAGAGCTTTTTTCAGGGTACTAGATGCACAAATAGCATGACGAAATATTTGGGCATGTTCTCATGTTAACAGAGGATAGCAATTACAATTAACTGCAGTAAAGTTACACAGTACAAGAAATATGGAATATGTGCAATTGACATTTGGAATGGCCTGGTCTATGAGTTTGGATCATGTGATTTTAATGTTTTTATTAGGTCTTTTTTATTTTTATGTTTCATGTTTAAATGCTCTCTTATCTTACAGTGAATTATCCTATTGAATTCATGCTTATTTATATGTTGTTGATTTATGATTCAGTTTATGTATGTAAGGCATACATAATTTTGCCATTATTTTTTGTAAACCGCTTTGAGTCCTCCCAGGGGTGAGAAAAGTGGTATATAATTACAGTAAGTAAATAAATAAATAATAGATAAGCCTGGGGCAGGGTTCTTCTGATGCTCACAAGGGCAGTTTTGCTTTAAACAAATGTTCATGTCAGCCAAACCAAATAACATGGCCTGCAAATCTGTTCTTCTAGGTTAAGAACATAACAACTTAGAAACACTGTTCTCTCTGGTTTGACACCCCTTTATTTGCCATTGTTTTACAAAGCATTTAACACAATGCAATTAACACAAGCTACCTAGAAATAATAGAGTCAATGTGATGTAGAATGCATACTACAAAAGTCAGACCCAAATGTTAATCAAAAGGCAATGAAGTTCATCAGAATGATCTCCGAAAAATGTCTTTCCCTTACCTAGGCCACAAGACTGCTGGCAAGGGAAATAAGGGAGACCATGTTTGTCTCTCTGAGATTCTGCTAGGATGTGTGTGAAAAGAGATCAAAGCATAAATTGTGACCAATATCTCACCATCCCAGTTACACGATCACACAACTTCTGGGAAAAATCACCACAACAGAAGAGTCAGAAAAATAGCAGGAGAACAGATGGCAGCACCACATTATGTGTTAGACAAATTAAATTAGTATTTTCAAGAGAGCTCCTTCCTTTGAGATTCCTCCTTCTATTATAATCATTTAGAGATGCGGAGAGAAAGGAATTAAGAAGTCTGAATCCACTTGGGCTGCCTCCACTTGCCATACTGATAATTGCGGCACAGGTATAATCAACTGCTCTCAAGTACACCATAAGACAGAGCCTGAAAATTCAACCACTGACACCACTCCAACTTCATCATGTTAGCATGCTAACTTTCACCACACATACTTTAAAAATACACACACACGTAGAGAACAGAGCAAACCAAAACATTTTAACTGAACAGTGCTGACACTCTACCAGCAAATACAGATCAGAAACACTGTAAAAAATTCTGCCGCTGCCACTGCCACTTTCACATGTGACGAAAGCTTTGTATCCAGACCCACTAAATCAGAATTTTGGCCTTGTTTACTGATTACTTTTAACAAGAGAGCATAAAAAATGGAGCAGGATTCTGAGAACAATCTAGCATTATTTATAAGACTATCAGCTGGATTGGGATATAGGGTGCATCTTCACCACAGAAAGCAGTTCGATAACCGCTTTAATTGCCATGGCTCAATGCCATGGAATTGTGGTTAGGCAAGATATTTAGCCTTCCCTGCCAAAAACTGCTGGTGCCTCACCAAACTATAATTGTCATGATTTCATAGCATTGAGCCATGGCAATTCTTGTGGAATTAAACTGCAGTAATTCTACAGTGGAGATGCATCCTTAGTCACATATTCCAATTGATAAGAAGAGGTATGAGTAAAGATAATAGTTTTATGGCACCCTATTTAAGTTCTCAAAACTGGACATGTTTTAAAAAAGGAATCTCCTCAGAGAATATTCTGACTTCTGGGGATGTAACTTTTGTAATATATTGATTTTACACATAAATACTGGCAGGCCAGTTTAGAGTCCACAATCAGCTGCTTAAAAGACATGCATAATCTAGGATAGTTCTTTAAAGATGTATGGTAATCATTCTATATCTTACTATATCACATTACATTCTAGCGTATCCCCACAATTATGATTTAATTACGTGGTCTTAATATCACTCTATCAGGAAATCTGAAAAAAGTACTGACACCCACAAACAATCATGACAAAATGTAGAAAATAGTGTGCATCTACAATAGGCATGGGGAAACTTCAGCCCTCCAGGTGTTTTGGGTTTCAACTCCCACAATTTCTAACAGCCAGTAAGCTGTTAGGAATTGTGGAAGTTGGAGTCCAAAACACCCAGAGGGCTAAAGTTTGCCCATGCTTGATCGACAATGTAGAATTAATGTAAGTTGATACCACTTTAATTGCCATGACTCAATGCTTTGGACTCATGAAGTTGTATTTTTACAAGGTTTTTTATCTTCTCAACCAAAGAGTGCAGGTACCTCGACAAACTATAAATTCCAGGATTTCAATGGCATAGAGCCATGGCAGTTAAAGTGGTGCCAAAGTGCATTTAATACTATAATATAGATGCACCATTTTAATCAATTCACACACACACATTTTCATGCTTTGATGGGCTAATGTGGCTTATTCCCTGACATGTGGCACAGTCAGAGAGATAATTCTGCTTTCATACTACAAGCACACATTTACTCTGAAGCTGGAGATATTAGTACACAGTTAGCTTTTCCTCTTAGAAAACTGCAGTTCTGTTTAAATATAAAACTCATTACTGCTTTGTCACCAACCTTTGGCTTACAAACAGACATACAATTCCCAAACCCTGAGGCAAGCTTTGGGCACCTGGGGTGAAAGAATTAAACCAGCAGCATCTCTCTCTTGGCTGCCTAGTTCTGGCAGAAGGCTCTAATTATAAGCCAGAGTAGGAGCGGAGGGTCCAGAGAGAAAGCCACAAATTAACATCCAGATAAATTTAGAGCCAGGTCAGACACAAAGCAAACAGGCCAATTATAATCAAGGGCATCTTTAACCAAATTCAGTTCCCTCAGTAAAAGAAAGTTGAATGATTTGTGCCTATATAATTGGCACAAATCATATACATTCATATACATAGACTGATTTTCCAGACACCTTTGGTTATTAACCAGACAACTGCTAGTGTTTTCAGGAATAATTGTGGAACTACTTGTTCACAAAGTTTTAGCAGCAAGTAAAAATCCTATACTCTTCACTTGGCAGACATGTATTTTCCAGCCACTTTTTCTGTCTCCTCCACCATCTTTTCCATTTTGTCTTTCCTCCTGTTAAGGACGAAAGACAAAACAGATGCCTAATTCTTTTGACTATTTATTTATTATTTATTTAAAACACTAGCTGTCCCCTGCCACGCATTGCTGTGGCCCAGTCTGTGTATATGTTTTGTGTGTGTATATATGTGTTTATGTGTGTGTATATATATTTGTGTATGTGTATATATGTGTGTTTGTGTATATATATAAGTGGGTGTATCTATGTGTGTGCATACGTATGTATATATTTGTGTATTTCTGTGTTTATATGTGTAAATGTATATTGTGTATATGTGTGTGCTTGTGTATCTATATATATAAATTTGTTAGGGGCATCCAACGAGGAAACAAAACTCAAAAACCCCCCAACGAAACTTAACCAAAATTCCCATGCCCATAACACAACGCACAAGGTACAAACATATCTACTCAAAATGAAAAACAACACAACAACACACTCACAAAACGGCAAAACAACAAAACTCAAAAATCCCCCAACGAAACTTAACTAAAATCCCCGTGCCCATAACATAACCCACAAGAAACAAACATACCTACTCAAAATGAAAAACAACACAGCAACACACTCACAAAACGGCAAAACAACAAAACTCAAAAATCCCCCAACGAAACTTAACCAAAATCCCCGTACCCATAACACAACCCACAAGGTATAAACATATCTACTCAAAATGAAAAACAACACAACAACACACTCACAAAACGGCAAAACAACAAAACTCAAAAATCCCCCAACGAAACTTAACCAAAATCCCCGTGCCCATAACACAACCCACAAGGTACAAACATACCTACACAAAATGAAAAACAACACAACAACACACTCACAAAACGGCAAAACAACAAAACTCAAAAATCCCCCAACGAAACTTAACTAAAATCCCCGTGCCCATAACACAACCCACAAGGTACAAACATATCTACTCAAAATGAAAAACAACACAACAACACACTCACAAAACGGCAAAACAACAAAACTCAAAAATCCCCCAACGAAACTTAACCAAAATCCCCGTGCCCATAACACAACCCACAAGGTACAAACATATCTACTCAAAATGAAAAACAACACAACAACACACTCACAAAACGGCAAAAGAACAAAACTCAAAAATCTCCCAACGAAACTTAACCAAAATCCCCGTGCCCATAACACAACCCACAAGGTACAAACATATCTACTCAATATGAAAAACAACACAACACACTCACAAAACGGCAAAACAACTGAGCATGCGCATTGGCGCCCAGCCGCAAGTTCCATCGCGCGCGCACCTGGCCTTCCGGCCAACATTCCCTCTGCGGAAACCATGCCCACTCCAAGCCCCGCCACGCCGCTTCCCACACACACACACCCCCTGCCGCACACACACACGCAACCCCACGCTCCATCACTCCCCCCACCGCCGCACACACACGCAACCCCAGGCTCCATCACGCCCCCCGCCGCCGCACACACACACGCAACCCCACGCTCCATCACTCCCCCCACCGCCGCACACACACGCAACCCCAGGCTCCATCACGCCCCCCACCGCCGCACACACACACGCAACCCCACGCTCCATCACTCCCCTGCCCCAATCTTACCTCCTTTTACTTCAGGCCACCTCCAAACCCCACCCCGCCCCTTCCCGCCCTGTCAAAATCTAGGAAAGACAGGAAGGAAGGAAAGAAGGAAGAAAGAGAAAGGGAGGTAAAGAAAAAGGGGGAAGGAAAGAAAGTTAGAGGAAGAAGAAAAGGAAAGAAAAGGAAAGATGGAAGGAAAGAAAAGAGAGACAGCAGAAGAGAAAGAAAAAGGGGGAAGGAAGGAAAGAGATAGAGAAAGAAGAGGAGAAGGAAAGATGGGAAGGAAGGAAGGAAGGAAGGAAGGAAGGAGGGAGGGAGGGAGGGAGGGACGGAGGGAAAGAAGGAGAGAAAGAGGGAAGATTGGCCACAGCAACACATGGCGGGTAAAGGTTGTTATTTCTATTATTATGATGATGATGCTATTGTTCCTATGAGACCCTTTTAGGGGGAATGGGAGAGGTGTCAGGTCCCAGAGGCAATGCATTGCATTATTGTTATTGTTATGATGGTGGTGAAATAAAAGGAAATAAAAAGTGAAAGAAGGAAGCAAACAGGGAGGGAAGAAAGGCAAAGGAAGAAAGGGGGAGGGAATGAAGGAAAGAGAGAAGGATGAAACCAAGTAGTGAAAGAAGGAAAGAAAGAAAGAGGGGGAGAAGGAAGAAAGTAGAGAAAGGGGGAGGAAAAGGGGGAAGGAATAGGTAGGTACCTCTCTTTCATAATAGTCCAGATATCTACCTCAACTTTGATAAGTTTTACTATAGGCCACAGCAACGCGTGGCAGGGCACAGCTAGTATGCATATATGAATGTATGTGTGTATGTATGTGTATATTTATTTATTTATTTATTTATTATGGCATTTGTAGCCCACCTTTCTCAGCTATATGGCAACTCAAAGAAGCACAAAGAATTGGCAGATTTGATGCCATACATTCATAAAATACAGTTAAAAACGTTCAAACCAACATTATAAAAACATATATAAACCATTAAAACGTGTGAGTATGAGAGAGAGAGTGCATGTGTATATATATATATGTGTGTGTGTGTGCATGTGTATTTGTATGTGTATATTTGTGTGTGCTTGTATATATGTGTTTGTGTGTGTGTATGTGTGTGTGTATACACACACACACACACACCTTTTATATGCCACCCTTCTCACCCGAAGGGGACTCAGAACGCCTTACAAGGTATATATACATACAATATATTATGTAAACAATATATACAATATATATGTGTGTGTCTCTATGTATGTGTGCATGTGTATATGTATATGAGTGTATGAATGTCTGTATACATGGTTTATTTTGGGGGGGGGGGTTAAGTCAGTTCTGCTGGGGATTTTTGTGTGTGTGTGTTTTTAGGGGTGATGGACACTCGTTGGACTGTTAGGTGTATTGTGTCAAAATTTCATGTCAATTCATCCAGTGGTTTCTGAGTTATGTTTTTCCCACAAACGAACATTACATTTATATATGTATTGATTTATATTCCGCCCTTCTCATCCCAAAGGGGACTCAGGGTGGAGCACCACATATATACGGTAAGCATTCAGAACACAAACTATGAACAAACATAAACACTAAAATCCATTACTCCACGTTAAAATCAACTATTTGACTGATTAAGTATTGGCATTAGAAAACCTCCATCTAGAAACATCTTGAGTTCAAGTACAAGTGGTTGACATTTCCAAAATATGGGAATGCAATGCAAAACCCAAGACATTTTACACTGTAAAATTATCATTAATTTCATTGAAATTCAGGAACTCAGCCTTCATCCTACCTGCTCCACCTGTGACTCACTGATGGCAATCTCTGCTTATCAGCCATGAAAACTATGTGGAAATTACTAGGGAAAACTGGCAAACAGTGACACCCTTATGGCCTGTTATAACCCTTCTAAAGTTACTTGGTTGATCACTGAGGAAAACATGGAGCCTAAACCTGACCCCAAACCAAGTAGAAGCCTCTAATAAAAAAAAATCTAAATTCCATTTAAGCTAATTAACTTAATTTACTAATTTAACTAATTTACTTCTAAGAGTAACATATCTGATGCATATTTATTTATTTATTCTCTCATTCTTCATTTTCTCCCTCTGTCTTCCTTTCTCCTCTCACACATACATGTTGTTAAAAAATCTAATTTAAATGTCAGGTTCTCCTTTCTTTAGTATTCTACACATACTGCTCAATCTGTTCCCATGACTGCAACTCTAGAGGAAGAAGGGCAAAAGCCATCCAATGTTTAATACAGATATACCTCAGTTAAAATGAAGTAGAAGTGTTCCCAGGCTTGACTTCTTTAACACAAGCAGGAAAGAAGAGGGTGTGAACACAGGCAAAAGCAAACTGCTGCAGCTTTTCCTATCTTGCTCGTGTGTGGCTTCTTAATTATGTTTGCCATCTTCACCCCACTGATTTTGCACACCCACATATGTCCTGCTTTTCATCTGTGAAATGTTAGAGGGTATTGTATTGTAGGTGCTTCTCTCTTTCACTGCAGATGTGAGGATAATTTTTATTGTAACACGAGAGTGAGGGAAACAAAGGTTACTCTTTACCATCACAACCTTGATAAAACTGTCCCTCATTCATCTTGCAGTTAGGTTTGGGCAGGAAAAACCTATTCTATTAAGTTACACTGTACCAATTAAATCATATTCCCTATAAGCCTATCCACACTGTGAGATATCATTTCTCTCATAACTGGGAGTGGGATCGCAGTGACGATCCCACTCCCAGTTGCTGAACTGCTTACCTGAAGGATGGCAGTTTGAATCCATGAGACATGGTGTGCCCCCACTATTAGCCCTAGTTCCCGCCAACCTAGCAGTTTGAAAAATGCAAATGTGCGTAGATCAATAGGTGGGAAAAAGCAGAGACACTCCAAGTCGTCATGACAGCCACACGATCAGGAGGTATCTACAGATGCAGGCTCCTCAGCTTGGAAATGGAGAAAGAGCACCTCCCTCAGAGCCAGAGTTAATCACTGCCTCCAGAGCTGGAAATCAAAATAGAAGCCTTTGCCTATGTATTTGTGTTTCACTGTATGTCATTGAAATAAGCATTGAATGTTTGTCTATGTCTGCTTATATATACTGTAATCCACTCTGAGTCCCCTTGGGGAGAAGGGCGGAATATAAATATAATATAATATAATATCATTACTACTCTGCACATTAGATGATACACTTCCCATACAATGAATTTGCCACATACCTAAGATTAATGCCAATTTCACATGTATTTGTTATTGATGTTGTTACTGTGAATGTGACACCACCATGAGACCTTGTTATCAGTGCAAACTCAGGGCTGCAACTTCCTTGATGAAATCAATCCACCTGAGGTAGATCCACCTTCTTTTCTGAGTTAAGTATATTAATAGTCTATTAAAACACCTTAATTACAAAAACAATTATTTGATTGCACATAATGAGCAGGAAAGGAACATGAAAATACAAGAGAACTCACTAGAAGAATATTCATCACTATCATTTAAACAGATCATGACAAAATCAAAACAGGCATTATTACTCTGTAGGCATCTACTGCAGCAGTCACTTAGACTCATTATGATTTTTATCATGTAGAATACCAAATAGATTATTCACTCAATTCCAGAATTTCACACTACCTATTTTGTTGTTTAACTTCAAATAAATGGGCACACTCTCAGGCCTGGAGAACAGCATTGCTCCATTTTTGCACCCTTCGGATTGTTAGAAGGCTACTGAGCACCATCACAGAGGTTATTTGGGATGATTAAAAATGACATCACATCACGCCAGTTATTTTTATGGGCTATTCTAGGCAATTAACAGATGTGGAACGAAAGAAGTTCAAAAGCATGATTTCACTAGCTGAAAACATTTGTGGTGTATACTGCCCAAAGGGACAAATCCATTTGCCCCAAATAACTAAAGAGGTCCTACTCTTATGCTAAACTTTAGAAACATACAAGTCTGATTTTCTTAGTCTTACTTTTGTCCTACAAATAAATATTTCTTCTAGGGCAGGTCTGCACACCCTGTGGCCCTCCAGGTGTTTTAGACTTTAGCTCCCAGAATTCCTGACTATTAGACAAGATGGCAAAAACTTCTGGATTAGGAGGTCCAAACATCTGAAGGGTCACAGGTTACACAGGCCCATTCTAGGGTATGTCTCCTTTCTTTCTTTCATCTACCTATTATATTACGTTGTATTGTAGGGATGTTGTTTTCTAAGAACTATCAATATATTTTTTTTGTATCTGGGTCTCATAATGGATTTGTGTTTGCTGGAAGGCCACACAACTACATTTTTTGTTCATATATTTTTATCACTATTTCAAATCAAACTAATAATAAATCTATCACTTGCCTCTCCTTGCCATTCAAGGTGGGGTACAACAGGGTTAAAACAGAATGATAAAACACAAACACATTGGATGCACTGTGTGCTCTGTATAAATCAGCACAATAAGTCCTGGCCAAAGCTGGGGTGTTCCAATGAATTTTCTCCAGGAGACGGAGTTGCCAAATATCAATCATTTTAAAGGAAGAGCTCCAGCTGCAGGCATGCACATTTTTAAAAGACTCCTCTTCATTCTAGGTAAGATTGCTTCATGGAAAAACAAGGAATTCTGTGCCTTTGAGTCAAAGTTTGTACTTGTAGAAGAGATGCTGAAATATCATGGTACAAAGCTAAGCAAACCTTGTGATGCAAAGGGAGTTTGAACAAGAGCTGAAATCTGAAGCCCTGTATTAACATCTCATTTTGCCATTGTCTCTGATATTTGGCACAGTGAGGATGAAAAGTTTGTGCTGCTCCATCCAAAACAAAGGGAGAACACAGCCATTCTCAAACTTTTGATGTTCTCTTACCTTGACTTTCCCTTCAGCAGAAATTTCTTAAATTTGGTTCATATTGACACATTTTGTCTGGTTAGTACCTAAATGTATCTTCAGACCACAAAGTGGTTAGTACCTAAATGTATCTTCAGACCACAGAGTACACATTGCAATAGAGCAGTGGTTCTCAACCTGTGGGTCCCCAGAGATGTTTTGGTCTTCAACTCCCAGAAATCCTAACAGCTGGTAAACTGGCTGGGATTTCTGGGAGTTGTAGGCCAAAACACCTGGGGACCCACGGGTTGAGAATCACTGCGACAGAGGCATACACCGTTCTTGGATGATGGGAGGCTGTTTTGTAAACAAAAATGTTTTGTAAAGTCAAATGAAAAAAGAAAAAATATTTTGTCTTTCCTTTTATTTGCTCTATACGTGGTCACCTCAAGATTTGTGTGGCCTTTTTGTCTGTATGCTCTGTACCTCTACAATATCAGTACTTCTCAAGGCAAACTTTGGCACAAGACATAGAGCCAGTCCATCAATTGTATGCTTTTGTAAAAAGCATTTTTGCCTAATGAAGAAACCAATGAATTTCAAAAATTAGTGTCATGTTTCATCTCTTTGTCCAGGCTAATAAACATCATCCCAGCCTAGACACCACATGTAAGGAGTTAAATAAGTGAAATGTCACTATGGAAGCACTATGGAAGTCTTCTAGCATCGTTCATTTCAGTTATGTTTGGGGGGAAGCTAGTCAGAATGGAATAAAGGCATCAGGTTTGCATAGAGTTATAAAGGAGGTTACTAGCATTACTGGGAAGAGGCAGCTCTACTTAATTCTTTAGTAACTGTTAACCAACAAAGACATGTTTTCTAGCTTATTCTGTGGTAGCCTGTTTTTACAAGGCAGTGACTTCAGAAAGTCAAACCTGCAATGGATCAGAATGACTTTTAGGAATTTACTGTAATAAACACACACATACACACACACACATACACACAATGATTGTATAGTTTTTTAGTATACGGAAAGCATGCCTCTTCAATATTCCAGAAACACTAGACCCAGTAATTCTGCATTTCCATATGAAAAATACTGTTCCTTATCATCACTTGGTTTTAGCTCTGGGCTTTCATGGCAGATGCTAATAAACTGAGGGCTGGGAGTTGGAGAGACTAGTACCTTAGATAAGAATCTTAACAAAACTATAAAAAAGCAAGAAGAGGAATGGAAAGGTAAAAGAGTCTGTAGCACCAACTTTACAGATAACTGGTTTTTATTTTAGCATTAACCTTTGTGGATATGAACCCATTTTTTTCAGGTGCTGAGTCATATCTAAACCTCAAGATATAAACCATATTTTCACAGTTGTGGAGTGGAAATGGGGAGGAATGTAATAGGATCTAGAAAGATGCAAACTATGGCTCTTAATTTAAATTTTCAAGGGGCTGTGTAAGGTGATAACAGGCCTTTAGTGGCCTAACTACAACATCCAAATCTAAAACAAGTATTCACTTACAACAAGATGAATAACATGAATGGTAATATTGCAAGACCCTGCTACAAACCGAGATGACACCTTTGTCCCCACATCTACTCTTGGAGCAAAAATATAGGGGCCAATAACATCATCCATAATATCACATGTTAATTCACTTGTTCTTCCTTGAAACCTGATGTATACCATCTTATACCAGCAATGCCCCTTTGCATTGGACAAATAGCTCAGTCCATGCTCAAGAGCATAAATGGACACAAACTGGACATCAGAAGTAGCAAAACTCCAAAGCCTCCAAGGCGATTAAAATCTTCTGAGGAGGCCCTACTCTCAATCCAGCCTCCTTCACAGATGCTTTTGGCAGGGACAAGAGACAAGGCCTTCTCAGTGGTGGCCCCTCAACCATGGAACTCCCTCTCACGTGAAATTAGATCAGCCCCCTCCTTCCTGACTTTTAGGAAAAGGCTAAAGACACGGATGTGCGAGCAAGCATTCAGTAAGTAATTTATCAGTGCAATAAGAAAAGATGGAATACTGCAATGACAAATTGGAACTACAATATTGGATTGCATGATTTTAAATAAGTGGTTTTATGTTCTTTTAAATTGTTTTAATGTACCGTAAAAACTGGCATACTAGACGACTTTCTAAGCCAAGAAAGTCATCTTAAAAGTGGGGGGGTCGTCTTGTGTGCCGGCTATAAGTTCCACCACTTGAGGATGCCGAGAGCGAGGGATGCGAGCAGCCATTAGAGGCCAAAGGGAGCCTGCTGGTATCGCAGCTCAGCTGGCCAGCACTCCGGCAGACCTGGCGATCCTTCTCCTCCCCCCTTGCCATCCCCAAGCAGCGCAGCCTGTTGCTCTTGCCCTTGCACAAGCCCAGCTGGCCATCACCCCGGCAGCACTGCCACTCCTCCTCCTCCCCGCCCTCCTCCTGAAGGAAAAAGGGGCAGAAGAGGCTGCCCCCAAGCCTCCCATTCCCGACCTCTTTCTCCCTCTCCTCTCCTTCCTCAAACAGTGCTACTCAAGGAGAGTCCAAACAAAGGCACCTCCCAGAAAGTCCTGCTGCAGAAACTTCTTCTTTCTCCCTCCCCTCTTTGGGGTTTCTTTCCTGTCTCTGTGCTCAGCTCCCTCTGAAAGAACAGCCACTCTTCAGTTTTAAAAGTTTTCAATAGCCTGCAGAGGGAGGAAGAAAAAGGTCTCTTTCCCCGTTTGGTTTTGTTTCTGCATCCGAAGAACGAGGCAGCCTTAAAGGGGAAGTCCCAGTGCAAGGGCCATCCACTCTTAAAGGGGAATCCCCCCCCCAAAAAACTGCCACAGATTCAGTGCCCTGGAATCACAGGAGTTGTAGTTTTACAAGGTCCTTAGCCTTCCCTGTTTAAGAGAGCCAGCACCATACCAAACTACAAGTCCCAGTTTTCTATCAGATTGTTTAGAATTTCAACTCTCACAATTCCTAACAGCTACTGGCTGGGTTGCTGTGAGTTTTCCAGACTGTATAGCCATGTTCCAGAAGTGTCCTCTCCTGATGTTTTGCCCAGATCTATGCCAGGCATCCTTGGAGGTTGTGAGGTCTGTTGGAAACATGGCAAGTGGGGTTTATATATCTGTGGAATAATGTCCAGGCTGGGAGAAAGAACTCTTGTCTGCTTGAGACAAGTGGGAATGTTGCCATTGGCTACCTTGATTAGCATTGAACGGCCTTGCAGCTTCAAAGCCTGGCTGCTTCCTGCCTGGGGGAATCTTTTGTTGGGAGGTGTTAGTTGGTCCTGATTTTTTATTGTCTGGATTTCCCCTGCTTTTGAGTGTTGTTTTTTATTTACTGTCATGATTTTAGAGGAGTTTTTTAAAATACTGGTAGCCAGATTTTGTTCATTTTCATGGTTTCCTCCTTTCTGTTGAAATTGTCCACATGCTTCTTGTGGATTTCAATGGCTTTTCTGTGGAGTCTAACATGGTGGTTGTGAGAGTGGTCCAGCATTTCTGTGTTCTCAAATACTGACTGTTAGGAATTGTGGGAGTTGAAGTCCAAAAACACCTGGAGGGCTACAGTTTGCCCATGCCTGATTTAGATCTATCTCAAAAAGGGTATATTCATCAAACCCTTTGGGCATGACCTTGGAAATATCTGGCTGCAGTGCAAAATGTTCTCACATGTTGGGTTTTGGAAGCTGCACAAGATGGCTTTATGACAACTTCTGTCCCCTCAGCTTACCACTAGCTGCTTGCATTGTGTCTTCCTGCCTGGCAGGAGTGAGTGGGTTGGAATGGATGGCCATTGGAGAACTCTAGCGTTCTGTTGTTGTTATTGTTAAGCAGAGTTGTATGGCCACCTGTTAGGAAGGCTTGCATTGTGTCTTCCTGCCTGGTAGGAATGGGGTTGGACTGAATGGTCATTGAGCTCCCTTCTATTATTATTGCTGTTGTTATTGCTATTATTGTTGTTATCATCTGTCGGGAGGGCTTGGACATGTGTTCCTGTCTGGCAGAATTAGGGTTAGACTGGATGGCCATTGGAGTCCCTTCCAATTCTAGATTTCCATTATTGTTGTTGTTGTTGGGGAAAGGACATTGGACCCAGCCCTGGTCTCACTCTAGGTAAGGTAAGGTAAGGTAAGGTAAACATTTATAGAACTTTATTACGCTCCATGGAAACACAACTGTTAAATAAATAATAAACATACAAGAGTTTACAGGTGAGGAAAAGGTTTTCTCCTGACGTTAAGTCCAGTCGTGTCCGGCTCTGGGGGTTGGCGCTCATCTCCATTTCTAAGCCGAAGAGCTGGATACTGCTTTGATAGTCTTGGATTTGAAATCAAATCTGATGTTTTTATTTTTTGTTTTTATTTGGTGTGCGATGGAAGAGGGGTGGTCTTATACGGCGCGTATATACCAAACTCTATATTTTAACTGGAAAAGTTGGGTCGTCTTATACGCCCAGTCGTCTTATATGCCGGAATATACGGTATATGTTTTTATTCTGTGTGTTTTTGGCATCATATTTTTGCCTATATATGTAATCGCCTTGAGTCCCCTTCGGGGTTGAGAAGGGTGCAGTATAAATAGAGTAAATAAATAAATAAACAAATAAAGTCAATGGCTGAATATTTCAAACTCCCTAGATACAAAGAAGAAGAATTACTCATTACAGTTTTTGAACAAGGAATGTACAAAGACAGACTAGAAAGAGAAACAGCTTAAATGATATATATTTGCAAATTCCATTCCATTAGAGAACATAAGACAATATCTTCATGGCATATAACATATATTAATATATGAATTCTCGCTACTGTATAAATACCAAAATGAATAGTCTCAGAGAAGGTTCTGAATCCAAGGAAACCACCTTTAATAAGCAGATTTATTGAAGTCACACTTCAGCAAATAACTGATCAATATAAAAATCTGAAAGATCTGTATCACCTCATGCAGTCCTGTTAAAATGTAACTTCATGTTTACCTAATATACAAATGCAGAACTCCTCCAAACTAAGGATTTTAAATGATAATTAGTCTTTTGATGCACACACTCATGGAGCTAAGGATATGCCAAAGCTAGTATTTCTGCACAGAATACAAACATACAAGCAGTGAACTTTTGACCAGTTATTTGAAAGACAAACAGAGGTATTGTCACAGGTTCAGCTTTTATTACTACTTCCTCAGAATGAAGTATAGTTCGCACTACTGGAGTGGGGAAGGAGAGAGATAAACGGCTACACAGATTATCAGCTGCAGAGGTTGTGAAATTTCACATCAGGCATCAGTTAGTATTGATCAACAATTCAATAGAAATACCTCTACAGACCAACACAGTGATTTCCCTGGTGGATTTTAATGTCTTATTCGGAATGAGTTCTATCAATAAGTCAAATAAAAATAAGCATGCACACCAACACCATTCCACATTCTTGTTTCCTCAGGAGGAAGAGGAGGATATTTCATCTCAATGCTATTCAAACACAAAGAGGAAATGTAAAAGGACAGAATTGCAGTTGCTTCTTAGAATACTACAAAACAACATCCAACATCGTTTTGAAAGTCAGTTTTATACGATGATTTTTAAAACCAGCGTATTAGTGGCTCCTTCTTTGGAGGCTTGTAAACAGAGGCTGGATAGCCATCTGTTGGGGGTGCTTTGAGTGCAAATTTCCCACTTCTTGGCTGCGGGTTGGCCAGGATGGTCTACAAGGTCTCTTCCAACTCTATGATTCTATGAGTGGCCTTTAGTAACACAGAGAAAGAACAAATCTATGGCACAAACTATGCACACAAACAATGCTCCTTACAGAGAGAGATCGTGCTATCTCTCTCTTCCCCTACCAGCAGGCAAAGACCTTTTTTATTCAAACCTCAAATATCAAAACTATATCTCATGACCTTCGCAAGATATTTCAATTGCCCATTCATGATGCAATCACTCCCAGAAAGATGGAGATGAGATGACAGAAAATATATTCAGTCACCTATGAAAATGCATAGGGGCATTTGAGCACTGAATAGAAAAGTAAGAATGGATCCAACTATGACCACATTAAGGTAAATTAAACGTATATTTCTTCTTTTAACACCTATATTTTAAGAGTTTTAACTTTTTACAAATATGATTTTTTTACTACCTTTCAGAAATAAAGGTAAAAATTTAATTACAAACATGCTAGCTAAATTTGTATTCACAAAAAACTGAGCAGTGTGAAAAATAAGCTCCAGGGAATGTATATTAGTAAATGTAAAGATTTCCCCTTGACATTAAGTCTTGTCATGTCCAACTCTGGGGAGTGGTGCTCATCTCCATTTCTAAGCTGAAGAGCCGGCATTGTCTGTAGGCGCGCCTCCTAGGTGATGTGGCCAGCATCACTGCATGGAGCATTGTTACCTTCCCACCGGAGTGATACTTATGCATCTACTCACATTTGTATGTTTTCAAACTGCAAGGTTGTCAGAAGCAGGGCCTAATAGTGGGAGCTCACCCCAGTCCCTGGATTCAAACCGCAACTCTCTTTGACAGAAAAGGCTGAAGACTTTGTAAAACTACAACTCTCATGGTCCCATAGTTCTGAGCCATGACAATTAAAATTGTGTCAGACTAAACTGCAGATGTACCCTAAGTCATAGCAATATATTTTAGTGTTCAAGAAATATGTGATGCAAAAGCAAGTCAAATCTGAATCAAGATTCTCTTGGGAAAAACTGTCCTAGAGTGAAATAAACTTCCACTTCACAGTTGAAAATTCCATGCAGATAATAAGTGCTGATGGCAGATACTATTTATTTATTTATTTACTGTCCTTGTATACCGCCGTTTCTCAGCCTAATTGGCGACTCAACGCGGTTTACAACAAAATATACAGTGCACAGTATACAATTAAAACCATAAAAAACATAATACACAATATTACACGAAATCACAATCCAATACATCTCCTAACTAAAATCGTGGTCCAATTGCATCATCCATATTACCAATCCGTAATCAAAACATTCATTGCACCGAATTAGCCAAATGCCTGCTTGAACATCCAAGTTTTTAGTCTTCTTCGGAATACCATCAGCGAGGAGGCTGATCTTACCTCCATGGGAAGGGCGTTCGAGAGCCGAGGGGCCACCACAGAAAAGGCCCTGTCTCTCGTCCCCGCCAGCCGCACCTGTGAAGCAGGCGGGATAGAGAGCAAGGCCTCCCCAGAAGATCTTAGGGTCCTGGTGGGCTGATAGGCCGAGATACGTTCGGATAGGTAGGTTGGGCCAGAACCGTTTAGGGCTTTAAAGGCCAACGCCAGCACTTTGAATTGAGCCCGGTAGCAAATCGGCAGCCAGTGGAGCTGGTGCAGCAGAGGAGTTGTGTGCTCCCTGCGCTCCGCTCCAGTTAGTATCATGGCTGCCGACCGTTGGACTAATTGGAGCTTCCGAGCCGTCTTCAAAGGCAACCCCACGTAGAGAGCGTTGCAGTAGTCTAAACGGGATGTAACCAGAGCGTGGACTACCGTGGCCAAGTCAGACTTCCCAAGGTACGGGCGCAGTTGGCGCACGAGTTTTAACTGTGCGAATGCTCCCCTGGTCACCGCCGAAACCTGGGGTTCCAGGCTCAGCGATGAGTCCAGGATCACAGCCAAACTGCGAACCTGCGTCTTCAGGGGGAGTGCGACCCCATCCAACACAGGCTGTAACCCTATACCCTGTTCCCTATATAGGGTATATATAGGGTATAGGATATAGGCTGTAACCCTATACCCTATATAGGGTATATATAGGGTATAGGGTATAGGCTGTAACCCTATACCCTATACCCTGTAACCCTATATAGGGTATAGGGTATAGGCTGTAACCCTATACCCTATACCCTACTAAATAGCATGGAGCATGGTTGGTGTTGCCTGGAGTCTTAGATGCTGAACAGTTTTTAGCACATATTATTCCTTTAAAAAACCTGCTTGATAATAGATCTGTTTTGTAGTGGTCAGATAAAATATCCAATATGTAGTTGTTAATAGCACGCCAAGTACAGTTAATGGCAAGCACTCAAGAAGTTGTTGCTGCGCTGACCAAGGGAAGAATAAAAATAACATTCCAGAGATGTTCCAGCTTTATAAGAAGAACCAGACAGGCTACAAGAGATAACAAGATTCGAGTCGCTCCCAATTTACCAAGTAAAATAAGAAGGCAAATGATACTCTGTTGTTGGCTTAACCTGTTTAAGTAATGCCCGGGTGGCAAAAGTTCACATTCCAGTTTTTTTAAGATGCACCAAACAGTTTTGTCTTCCCTGTCTTCACTCTCCTAGCCTTACAATAGTTACGGTTTACTGTTGTTCTGCTTAGAATCACAGAGCTGGAAGAGACCACAAGGGTCATCTAATACAACCCTCTGCCACACAGGAACACAGTTTCAGATATAGGCCCAATAACTTATTGTGGAGTTGTGTTCCATGGGGCTACTGTAAATGTGTATAAGATTTCATCAGAGTGCAAAATACAGTTCTCATGAAGAGCAGCAAAACTCTGAAAACTTCAGTACCTTTAGATGTGATGCCTATGACAACAGCTGTTGGATTTGTGCTTTAACACTAGACACTGTAGAAAAAGTTTGAAAGGAAACCTCATCCAAAGGCTACCATTTTGAAGAGTCCATGGACTACGGCTAAACTGGTTTTGTTGTTGTTCATTCATTCAGTCATTTCTGTCTCTTCATGACTTCATGGACCAGTCCACACCAGAGCTCCCTGTCGGTCATCACCACCCCCAGCTCCTTCAAGGTCAATCCAGTCACTTCACGAATACCATCCATCCATCTTGCCCTTGGTCGGCCCCTCTTCCTTTTTCCTTCCATTTTCCCCAATATCATCGTCTTTTCTAAGTTTTCCTGTCTTCTCATGATGTGGCCAAAGTACTTCATCTTTGCCTCTGCTATTCTTCTCTCCAATGAGCAATCAGGCTTTATTTCTTGAAGTATGGACGGCTAAACTGGTAGAGGAACAGAAATCACTCACTGCACCTCTCCAGGATTGCTCCAGAGGGTTTGGAAAATTTCCAAAACAGATTTGGATGACATGTGGGTTCATGCAGAAGAGAAGAGAGGCACTCCAAATGTTCACAAGAAGTCAACACTTGCTATTTTGGATAGAACTCAAAAAGGAAGAAATAAAATTACAGGAAGGAATAGAAAAGCCTGAGGCCTCAACAGATAACTCCATACATTTCAGTCATGTACTTTCAAGTGTTAAATACAACAAGCACTACAGAATATTCCACTTTAAAATATATTTGGATGTGCTGTAAGGTTCCCATAAACCAGTCTTTAAAAAATAAGTTAATCTCCCACTTGGGGAAAAGAAGGAAGAGCAGGAGACTGACATATATAACATTAAGCATTCAGTTAGGAGTATGTACCTGAAAATAAATTTCTTGGTGACACTACTTGATGAAAATGTACATTATAATCAGGTAGCATTTATCCCCTACAACAGAACAGGAGAAAATACACTTTCATAAGCTTTTGCAACCCCAGAAAAAGCATGTGTAATCTTCCAGGTAGTGTCCTTGCCCCTCTCAATTGGTCTTGGGGTAACAGTTTACTCCAGTTCACACATACAATCAAAAACAAAAATATTCTTTTAGAACTTGAAGTCCCAACTAGAAGTGGCATCTGGTCTTGACCTCTGGGGTACATAGCATACCAAAGGGCTGAAAACTGGCCAGCCAGACATGTTTTCATACTGTTGCTGTTGTGTGCCATCAAGCTTATGACAACCCTAAAATAAAACCACCATCATTTGTTTGTTTGGTTGTTCATTTTGGCAAAAAAATTTCAGACAAGGTTTCTTTTGCCTTCCTGGGAGAGAGTGTGACTTACCCAAGGTGCTTTCCATGAAAGACTGGGGATATAAATCCTATTCAGCAGAGTCTAGTGCTCAATATTCTGGCTCTCAGAATATTGGACTTAACCACAAACCAGGTTTGTGATTATTTTATGGTTATGCTTCTCTGGCTGTGAAGGGGATTCTTGCCCCTAAACAGAAAAGACCTTTCACTCCCGTCTTTAATACAGGATAAAACAACAATCCAGTTAAAGGTGAAGCTTGCATACTACACCTTTGCGGCTTCCACAACATTTTCCATCCTTTTGGTGAATCACAATGGTGCAAGTCAGATGTTTGCCATCACAACTCACTTTTTTCGATCATTAGTGAGTTCAAACTTCATAACCAATTTTAGAACAATACCAGTCCCAGCAATGGACATTTTCTCAGCTACAGTCCCACCATGAAATCTGGCTATTTTTTTGGTCAATGGAAAGCAGGTATCCAATTACTTTCTACAACAAATGTTCAGTTACTTTCCTATAGCTCAAGCATGGACAAACTTCGGCCCTCCAGGCATTTTGGACTTCAACTCCCAGAAATCCCAATCAGCTTGCCAGTTATTAGGAATTGTGAAAGTTGGAAGTCCAAAACACCTGGAGGGCCAAAGTTTGCCCATGCCTGCCCTGCTGGACTCAGAGCAACATCTGCAGAGACTTCTTCTGCCTTAGAAAATCATTATGGGTGACTTGGTGTGTATCTCTCCAGCTATAAGAAAATAACGGAATCCTTATCTGCCCTTTCTCTTACTCTTCACCAACAAGAAAATGGCCAAATTCAGGACACTATAGCTGAGAAAAGGTGGGCATTTTGAAGGAGACAATGGCAGCCACATTTATTTTCATAACTGCATTTTTGGTGCAGGTTTGTGGCCAATGTTTGAGCAAAGGTTTCTAAAATTGACTCTATTGACAATATACACCTGATCACTAAATTAGAAATGCCAACCAGAGATTTTGGCCACAGTAAAGAGAACAAAGATTATGGGATATACGGAATCCAGTTAAACTAAAGCAATTGTTTTTAGCTTAAAGCACAACACATTTCTTGTTGCTGTTTTAAAGGAAAAGCCTTGATTATTATACATATAACAGACAATTACGACTCCCAATCAGAAGAAGTACGATTTCTTTGATTCTAAGGTGCACTTCTGCCTCCTATATAAACATCGGTAAAAAAATTCGTGTGAGGAGCAACTTGTGAAATTCCAAGTCACTTCTGGTGTGAGAGAATTGGCCATTTGCAAAGACGTTGCCCAAGGGATGCCCAGATGTTTGATGTTTTACCATCCTTGTGAGAGGCTTCTCTCATGTCCCTGCATAGGGAGCTGGAGCTGACAGAGGGTGCTCAACCCGCTCTCCCTGGATTCGAACTGCTGACCTATCAGTCAACAGTCCTGGCGGCACAAGGGTTTAACCCATTGCACCACCAGAGGCTCCATCTTTAAAAATTAAGTTGTCTTATAATTGCAGGTGCTTTTTAATATACATATAAACAAAAACAAATTATGTTGTGGTGGTACTGAATTAGTGTGTGCCTTGTAATTGATATGGTCTTAAAATCAAAGAAATATGAGTATTTACAAGTGATAAACATCAGGAACCCCAATGGCTGTAGAAAATTAAGGCTACTTTTTCTGGGTCTAACACAACCATGCTACAGCCTAAGCGGGTCATACTAAGAAAATGATATCAAATGTTTCATTCAAATAGGCAATTCTGCTCTTCCAGCGCCTTTTTTAAACCTGTGGAATATACTACACACATAGATAGGCCCTTCCATCCATCCTAAGGAGAGCTATTCAAACATCCATATTCCAGCTAGGCAAAACACCACTGAGTCACACGTTTAATTCCTGAAAGCTTGGGAAGAAGAGAGGCACCACATGTATCTTGCCCTCACATATCAAGGGGAGCAAGAACTGAAAGAGTACATTGTTGTAACACCCACATTGGTAAAACCTCTAAACAGCTGGGAGCCTAGCTTGGATCAGAGAAGAGCTACAAAGCAGAAGCACATGATGGTGCAGCTGTTTCCAAACTATGCTATCAGAGGTCTGAGAAAGAAAGGGGGGCAAGGGAGGGAAGGGGAACAGTGTAATTACTTTGTCCATGACTCTGTCAGATAATACTAAGCTGATGGAGATTCCAGATTGAAACAGAGCCACGTGGAAGGATTCTGTGTATATTTTATGCCTAAAAGCAGCACTTCTGGACATACAGTACAACATCTTCTATTTTTCCGAAAACTGCCCTGTCTTATCTTTCAAGATACATGCCAAGATAATTTTAGAACCGAGCTAAAAATAATATTGTCACAAAAAGAACTGACAATACTAGAGAGTATTAAGGAGCTATAGGCCTGCACCACAGAAGCAGCTGGAATCCCTTTTGGGTCAGGAGATATGTGAAATAACTAAAAAACAAACCAAGAGGGAATGTTTAGGGTGCCACTGAAATCTCATCTAAAATAAATGCTGAAGTGAACTTGGGTGGCTCTTCCCTCAGTAAATATATGGGAGGAACTCCGAGGGAAGCCAGAAAAGTTTTAATGTATTGTTGAATGCTTTCATGGCTGGAATCACTGGTTGTTGTGTGTTTTCTGGACTGTATGGCCATGTTCCAGAAGCATTCTCTCCTGACGTTTCACCTGCATCTATGGCAGACATCGTCAGACCTCACAACCCCTGATGATGCCTGCCATAGATGTGAGTGAAACATCAGGAGATAATGCTTCTGGAACATGGCTATGCAGCCTGGAAAACACACAACCCAGAAAAGTTTTGATAAAGTTTTGATAAGTCTACTGCCAAAGTATGACACTCCATCTACCTAACCATGGTTTCCAACACAGTTCTTAGGACTAAGCACGTTTGTAAAAATTCATACACATTTATTCTTACAACAAGGCTTTCATAACTTGAGAGGCAGTAAGTAGTTATACTGAGATGTAATCATCGTTGATGCTATATAAATCATTTCTTATGCAGAAACATATTATTCCTTTAATATATGGTAAATTGATTGGAATGCTTTAAAAGAAGAAGGGGAAAAACAGCTCTAGATATAATTACCAATTCTAATAAAATCATATGTAATGCAATTCTCGAGATGGCTACTCAGAAGCGGGCTACAAATTGTTTAATGTGATTTCATCCCAACGAAGTGTGTGAAGAACTGCAGCCTCGGTCATCATTTCTACTATGGATTATCATCAATACACACTCTCAACAAGAAATCAAAAAGAATGAACATAATTTGATTTTCATGGTCTTTATCTGTCTTCAAGCTTTAAGACACACAGATACAGAAACAAACTAAAGAATGTATATACAGTAGTCAGGCAGTTGAAGAAAAATTAGATTCCCATGGTAACAAACTACAGCCTAGGTAACAAAAGGCCTGTCAACAGTTGCAAGACAATTTACCAATACCGATTTTAGTATCAGATGGCTCTGAACCCTATGCTCTTGTCTTTACCCTAAAACACAACAGATTAGAGAATCAGGTATTTACTTTTCAAGTCTGAAACACAAGGTTTAAGATTTGACGATTATGAGAAGAAATAGTTCTGATAATTTGAACTACATAAAAACAGGATTTTAGCAAATTATTGAGAACATAGCTGATGTGTTTACAATTAGGAGCTGTAGGATACTATTGTTATTGATAACTGCTTTCAAATTAACTTCCAAGTCACCTTATTCTTGAGGAGATCACAGTAGCACAATGGGTTAAAACCTTGTGCCAGTAGGACTGCTGACCAAAAGGTCGGCAGTTCAAATCCAGGGAGGCAGGGTGAGATCCCATTTGTCAGCTCCAGCTTTGCATGCGGGGACATGAGAGAAGCCTCCTATAGGATGGTAAAACACCTGGGTGTCCCCCGGGCAATGTCTTTGCAGACAGCCAATTCTCTCGCACCAGAATCGACTTGCAGTTTCTCAAGTTGCTCCTGACACACACACAAACCCCTTATTCTTAACAGCCCTGCTCAGGTCTTGCAGACTCCCTCTCTGAGTCCACCCATCAGTCCTCCACTTTACCAGGCATTATAGTATTTTCTAGTGGGTATGCTAGCCAAGAGTGCATAAGCGTGTTTCAAGTATGTTATATATTTTGAGCTTGTTCAAATGTAGTTTGAATAATGATTTGACGTCAGTGACGAATCTCTCTTTAAAATGAACAATTCTTTGGTTCTTCTCTCATTCATTCCAACTTCTACTCTTTTTCGTGTCAGGAGCGACTTGAGAAACTGCAAGTTGCTTCTGGTGTGAGAGAATTGGCCGCATCCAAGGACGTTGCCCAGGGGAAATCCAGATGTGTTACCATCCTGTGATAGGTTTCTCTCATGTGCTTGCATGGGAAGCTGGAGCTGACAGGTGGGAGCTCACCCTGTCACGTGGATTCGAACCACCAACATTAGCTCAGCAGTTCAGCCAGCACAAGGTTTTAATCCATTATGCCACTGTGGCTCCCTCATACATCATCATGTTTTACTTATTTAATTCTGTTTAGTATCAACCATAGTATGACACTCCATCTACCTAACCATGGTTTCCAACACAGTTCAGAACAAATAAAAATAATCATCAATCAGTTCAATTGTCAGCAACAAATATGGTATGAATCAATAAATAAATGAGTCAAAGCACACGAGGGGGTAGCATATGCACCAATGCTCACTTATCGAATATCACTTAAAAGGCATATAAAAAGTAATTCTCAAATTCCTATTAGACAAGAAGCTAAGGATAGGAGAACAGCCCCTGACTTAGAGATCTCATAATGGATTCGTAACTAAGGCAAGATTTGCACTAAGAATTTGCTTTGGCTCAAAGCCATGAACCTCTAAGAAGTCTGTTAGTGTCCAGTCAAAATCAATGAATAACCTAAAATGGATTTTCCCCTCAAATTAGATGTAGAAATGGGAGGAAAGATAAGACCAAATGCAATTTTCTTTTTCTTTAGGTGCCAGAGATATAGCATGATCTATTAACTAAAGTGATATTCCAGGACACTCAACACTGTTGAACTCACCAATTCCAAAAGTTAAAATACAGCTTATATGTACAACCACCCCTGTCATTATATATAGCACTAGGAGCTTCTGAATATCCAGATCAGAAATAAGTGGGACAGTGTGTTCCAACCAAATAGATTATTTCATAAATCAATTTAGTCAAAATACATATAAATCAACTATTTTATGTTTTCTATGAGTCTTTTGAAGAAGTCACGAGGAATAGGTAAATCAAACAGAACATAAGATGTAATAATGGTAATATTTTAGGAAATATCCACAACTGCTTGGGTACATAATGCTTGACAGGCAACTATATGCAAGTGCTAGTTAACAAAATTGTGGTGCAACGTTAAAAGGAAACTACATACAATACAACAAATATTCTCTTTAATTATGCTTTTTCATTTTCTTTTGCTGTTATTTGGGGAGATAGTGCGGCAACAGGTGAATTCCTTTCCTTCCTAAAGTTAGTATGATGAATAGGATGACAAGCAGCATTTAAAAGGGGAACAACAGCATTTGGAAAGACAAGAGTGTCTCTGGAATATAAGCAATCCCGATAACATATCCATATGCAACTACTGTTACAAAAAAATAATAATAAGGGAATGGGGAACATTTTGTCTATGGAATAGTTTTTTTTCTATGTCAGGAGTGATTTGAGAAACTGCAAGTTACTTCTGGAGTGAGAGAATTGGCCATCTGCAAAGACGTTGTCCAGGGGACACCCGGATGCTTTACCATCCCGTGGGAGGCTTCTCTCATGTCCCCGCATGAGAAGCTGAAGCTAACAGAGGGGTGCTCCCTCTGTTCCCCTGATTCAAACCGCTGACCTTTCAGTCAGCAGCCCTACTGGCACAAGGCTTTAACCCATTGCACCATCAGGGGCTCCTTATGGAATAGATTAAGAAGTAACCTTCTCTAAGCACTGCAAAAATAGAAATCACAGGGTTAATGTATTTAAAAAAAAACCCTCTCCCACCCTTAAATTGTTTTTTTATAATTTGTGAATTATGGTACAGGTTATATGGGACATCAGGTTAGAAGGGGGGGGGGGACACACACAAGTGTTAGCATTGTTCCACTGGTGGCTGTACAGTTGCTTTATTGAAAAATAAGAAAAAGAAAGCAGCAACAGCTCTTACAGGCTGAGTGAAGTTGTAAATACTTGGAAACTGCAGAACTGAAAACAAAGTACCAGATTTGAAGCTAGCATAAGGATGGAAATTGTAATCCTGCCCTCACATTGCTTGTGCTAATTAGCTAATATACTTTTACCAGTCATTTTCACTTCTCAACACCAAATGTATATGTAGGATTAGGAAGCTCTTGCTTCTTCTCCAGTCAAATCCATACCTTACTTCTTCTTCTGGTGTGTGTTATAGCTGAGTGCATTAAACATGAATTCTGAATTGATCAGGGCTGTGACTTGATAACCGTTAATAATTCCTGACAAGTGACACTATTCAATGCCAAGACATGATTGAAAGCAGCATCAATAACTAATCAGTAACTACTCAAACCACATCTCTACACTTTAGGGCAGGCATGGGCAAACCTCGCCCCTCCAGATATTTTGGATTTCAACTCCTGCAATTCCTAACAGCTGGTATGGGCCAACTTGTTCACTCCAGGTATTTTGGACTTCAGCTCCCACTGGCTGTTAGGAATTGTGAGAGTTGAAGTCCAAAACACCTAGAGGGCCGAATTTGGCCCATTTCTGCTTTAGGGCCGTCTATAAGACATACACAACCACCTGGTGGTGCAGGTGGTTAAACCACTGAGCTGCTGAACTTACTGACTGAAAGATCGAATCCAGTTCGAATCCAGGGCGCAGGGTGAGCTCCTGCTGTTAGGCCCAGCTTCTGCCAACTTAGCAGTTCAAAAACATGCAAATGTGAGTAGATCAATAAGTACCACTTCTGCAGGAAGGTAATGGTGCTCCATGAAGTCATGCTGGCCACATGACCTTGGAGGGATCTATGGACAATGCCAGATTTTTGGCTTAGAAATTGAGCTGAGCACCACCCAGAGTGGGACAAGACTAGACTTAATGTCAGGGAATACCTTTACCTTTTACTATAAGGCATGCACACATGTCCCATTCTGAATACTACAAGGCAGCTGCACAACTCCTGGGAAAGTGGTGTTCCAATTTCACACAACAAAAATAACCCCTAAATTCTTAGAAGCCAAAGCTCTCCTAAACATCCAATACCTCAGCCTTACCTGTTTCAGTAAAAACTTGTCTTCTGCATTGATTTTGAAAGAAATGGCCAGGTGGATGGCGGAAAGTACCACGCCGCTGATGACGGCAGCCCTCATCCTGACCGGCAGCAAGGTGTAGATACTGTAGATGAAAAAGATAGTCCACCAAATGCCTTCAGAGGCACTCCGGGGCTGCATCAGCAAGCAGCCAACCACTTGCACGGCAAACACCACAAGGATGACGGAGTAGCACATGAGCCACATGTGGTCCTGGTGGAAGTCATTGCGGTTGCAGACAGCGCCCAGGGCCACCATCAGCAGGATGGCCAGGGACAGCACCACCACATAGGGCACCTGGTAGCGGCCGTGGACCGTGTGGAAGAGCAGCATGACCAAGCAGACCAGGACCAGCACAGCCATCAGCATGGTCAGGCTGCTTTGGTTGAGGCGGAAGAAATAGCGCTGGTAGAGGTGCTCCAGTTTCTCTGACTGGAACTTCTTGGACCTGAAGACCTGCAGCAGGGCACCGCAGCAGCGGCCCAGGGAGAAGACCCTCTGGGACCTCCTTTCGTCCTCCAGGCGCTCCTCCTCCTCCTCCAGCTCCTCGATCTTGGCCTTGATGCGCTTCTCCTCCAGGCCCAGCTCCACGGAGCGCGGGCGCACCTCGCCTTGCTCTGCGCCATAACGCCTGGGGCTGGCACCCAGTGAGGGTGGCTGTCCCTTCTCGTGGTCCTGCCAGGCGGACTTGGACCGGAAGCTCAGCATCCTGCAGCCACTCACCCCATGGGGGTTCCTGCCTCCTCCTCCTCCACCGGGCAGCTCATAGTCTTCCTCGTTCCTCCACCTGTTTGCCATGGGGGAAGACCTCCTGAGTGAGGAAGCCCTGGTAGGGAGTGGGTAGGAGTATCCATTGGCCCTGGACTCGGAGGAAGCCTCTCCCCAGGCAGAGCGGTGCTGCTCCCCTCCTCCTCCGCCTCCAGGAGCAGCAGTTGGGGCGCCAAACCCCGGAGGGCTGACGCTATTGGAGCGGGACATGAGAGGGATCCTGCCTCAAGGGAAGGAGGAGGCGGAAGCACCACTAGGAGGAATCCCACTCATGGCCTGAGGACCAATCTCAGAAGGGGAAAAGGGACAGTTTCCAGAACTTTTGAGGAGTCAGTCCGGGCTGCATCCAAAGTTCCCAGAGATGAAGGAATAGCCAGCTCCTTAGAAGCCCGTCTCTCAGTCTGTCTGTCTGTCAGTCAGTCAGTCACGGGGTTGGGGATGGGAGAGCCCGGTCTTTCTTCCTCCTCCAGGATGTCAGCAGCAGCCGCTCCAGGCTTCTCCCTTGAGAACCAGGCTGCCCCCGAGGAAAGGCCCCCATAGCCTGCGACCGGCCCATCAGGAGCGCAGAGGAGGGAAGGAAGGAAGGCAGGCAGGCAGGGAGGCACCGGCGGCCCCTCAAGCCCAGCGGGGAGGCAGCTCGGGCACCAGCAGCATCTTCTTCCCTGGGGGTCAGAAGGGACTCGCGGGGGCCACGCGGCCCAGCCTCCTCCTCCGCCGGGGCCCTTCTCCCGGGAAGAAGGGAGACCAGTGCCCCGGCATCCTCCCTCCGTCCGTCGGGGATTTTCTCAGGGAGAAGTGGGATTAGGGGGAGAGGAAGGCTTCGGGGAAGCAACCCGCCTATTTCTTGGTCATCTGGAGAGGAGGAGGAGGAGGAGGAGGCGTCGGCCTCGGGAAGCCGCTGGGGGCATGGCTGGGGGTTGGGGAAGCCCGAGCCCCCTCAAGGCGGAGGAAGCACGCGCTGGCCGCAGCAGGGAAGGAGCACCTTCAGAGCATCCCCGGTGCTGTGGGAGCCTCGTCCTCTCTTTGCAGGCGGGCGGAGGGGGAGAAGAGGAGGGAGGGTGGATGGAGGGATGGATGGATGGAGGAGGAGGCGCAGACACCGCGCTGCTGCTGCTGCTCTTGCTCCTTTCCCACTGCAGGGAGAGCGGCAAAGGCTCACGCAGCGAGGCAACGTGTGTGTAGAAAAGGAAAAAGGCAGGCAGGCAGAGGCACGCGCTCGCTTGGAAGGCAAAACACACATATACACGGGGCGCGCGCCGCCTTGATGCTGCTGCTGCTCCTATTGCCTCCCTTCGAGCCTCATTCAATGCATGTCTCCTTCCCTTGCAATGCAAATAACTACTACAAGGCTCCTAACCAAGAGAAACCCACTCCTCCCTTTTTCTTTCCGCCTTGCCACCTCGGCCCCCTTTAGCAGCAGCAACAGCGGCAGCGAAGCTCACGCGCCTTGGCTGCAGCTGCCTCATCTGGCCCGGCGTGCGCGCGCGCTGGCTCACTCACTCTCTCTCGCGCGCACTCGCACTCGCTCGCGCTCCTCCCCCCTCCCTACCGCGCGCGCGCCCTCCTTTGCTCTGCTCTTCTCTGTTCTGCCGCCCTCACCTTGCGGCGGGGAAAAGCAGGCTCGTCTCGCACCGCCCCTTTCGAAAAGCCAACCCTTCTCCTGTCTCGCGCACTCCTACTGTAGTGTATATATACCAGCCCGCGCCAGGCTTGCACGGTGGGGAAAAACCACGCCTCCTTTCTCTCCAGTCTGGAAAGCGATTGGGCTGCTCGTCGGCCGGCGATTCGCGCCATTGGGCGGTTTCCCGGAGCTGGGCGGAGGGGGCGGGTTTCTTGTCCAACGATAAACCCCGGCTTGGAAGGAAGGAGGCGGGGAGAGAGGAGCGGGCATCTGCAAGAAAGAGAAGGGGTCGGGGGATTCCTAACTCCCGGGGGAGGGGCCAGGGCGGCAGTGATGCTCCTCGTTTCTCTCCACACTTCTCTACTCTGTTCCAGGGCGAGATATACAGGTTTTCCTGAAACTCCCGGCCTTTCTCCATTTTCCAGCGGATATTGGCAATCGGGTCTCTCCTTCCTCTGCCTTTTCTAAAGCCAGCTTGTCCATCTGGCAACTCTTTCAAGCGCCTGCGGGGCAAAAGGAAAGGGCCTGAAGTTGTTAGGAATGGTGGGAGCTGAAGCCCAAAACACCTGGAAGGCCCAACTTTGCCCAGGCCTGCTTTATGACCATCCTCCTAATTCCACACAATGTACTTTCTGTTTTATTGACTACTAGCTGTCCCCTGCCACGTGTTGCTGTGGCCCAGTCTGGTGATCTGGAAAATAAACTAATGAGAAAGTGTTGGTTTGTAATATATGTGTAATTTCTTTATGCTCGTGGATGAACAGTACTTCTTGTTGTTTCTTTGTCAGTGTTGATGTGGAGGTCGTCTGGTTTGCCTACTCTGAAACATGCAACATATCATTGTCCTTCTTTAAGGGTCCCTTTCAAATCAGTGATATTATATCTGTCATATACATATATATGTGTGTGTGAATCATGTTTCTGTTGGTTGTTGGGGTTCTGTGTGGGAGGTTTGCCCAATTCTATCGTTGGTGGGGTTCAGAGTGTTCTTTTATTGTAGGTGAACTATAAATCCCAGCAACTACAACTCCCAAATGTCAAGTTCTATTTCCCCCCCAAACTCCATCTGTGTTCATATTTGAGGATATGAAGTATTTGTGCCAAGTTTTGTCCAGATCCATCACTGTTTGAATTTACAGTGCTCTCTGGATGTAGGTGAACTACAACTTCCAAATTCAAGTTCAATGTCCACCAAACACTTCTAGAATTTTCTGTTGGTTGTGGGAGTCCTATGTGCCAAGTTTGATTCAATTCCATCGTTGTTGGGGTTCAGAGTGCTCTTTGATTGTAGGTGAATTATAAATCCAAGCATATACAACTCCCAAATGACAAAATCAATTTTTTTGAGTGATGGTCACTCCTTGGAGTAGTAGATGTCTTGTGTCCAAATTTGGTTGCAATTCACCCAGTGGTTTTTGAGTTCTGTTAATCCCACAAATGAACATTACATTTTTATTTATATAGATTCTAAAGCCTTTGACTGTGTGGATCATAACAAATTGTGGCAAGTTCTTGGTGGGATGGGCATCCCAAGCCACCTTGTCTCTCTCCTGAGGAATCTGTACAAGGACCAAGTAGCAACAGTCAGAACTAACCACGGAACAACAGACGGGTTCAAGATTGGGAAAGGCGTACGGCAGGGTTGTATACTCTCATATTCAACTTGTATGCAGAACACATCGTGTGATGTGCGGGGCTTGATGGATGCAAGGCTGGGGTGAAAATTGCTGGAAGAAACATTAACAACCTTAGGTATGCAAATGACACCACTTTGATGGCCAAAAGTGAGGAGGAGCTGAGGAGCCTTCCAATCAAGGTGAAAGAAGAAAGCGCAAAAGCTGGGTTGCAGTTAAACATAAAAAAACCAAGATTATGTCAACAAGAATGATTGACAACTGGGAAATAGAGGGAGAAAACATGGAGGCAGTGACAGACTTTGTATTTCTAGGCGCAAAGATTACTGCAGATGCAGACTGCAGTCAGGAAATCAGGAGACGCTTATTTCTTGGGAGGAGAGCAATGACCAATCTCGATAAAATAGTGAAGAGTAGAGACATCACACTGGTGACTAAGATCCGCATAGTTAAAGCAATGGTATTCCCTGTAGTCACCTACGGATGTGAGAGCTGGAACATAAGGAAGGCTGAGCAAAGGAAGACAGATGCTTTTGAGCTGTGGTGTTGGAGGAAAGTTCTGCGAGAAGATCCAACCAGTCCATACTTCAGGAAATAAAACCCAACTGCTCACTAGAGGGAAGGATAGTAGAGGAAAAGATGAAGTACTTTGGCCACATCATGAGAAGACAGGAAAGCTTAGAGAAGACAATGATGCTGAGGAAAATGGAAGGAAAAAGGAAGAGCCGACTAAGGGCAAGATGGATGGATGGATGGTATCTTTGAAGTGACTTGATTGACCTTGAAGGAGCTCGGGGTGGTGATGGCCGACAGCAAGCTCTGGCATGGGCTGGTCCATGAGGTCACGAAGAGTCGGAAACAACTGAATGAATAAACAACTCAGCCACTTAAGCATTTGAGAGGGAAAAGGAAGGGGCCTGAGGCTGTTAGGAATGATGGGAGTTGAAGTCCAAAAAACCTGAAAGGCAGGCCCAAGTTGGCCCAGGTCTGCCTTAAAGGCATTAAAAGTATCCATTTCAATTCTTCATTCCTGGATGCAGAGAGAACCCTCTGGCAAGGACATAGGAGTCTCACAAAATGCCAGTTACAGAGGACCAGTCCTGGGGGTTTCTTTTTACCACTCGAGTTGTTCCCACCAAAAGTCCCTTCTGTGAGAGAAAACCATGTGGCTAAAAACATAAGAGGTGTCCTGGATTGGGACTAAGGCCCACCGGTAGAACCATATGGGCCTAAATGTTGAGCTTTTGCCTCAACATTTGATGACAGTCGGGATGCTGTGAGTTTTCCAGCCTGTCTGGCCATGTTCCAGAAGCATTCCCTCCTGACATTTCGCCACATAAATGGCAGGCATCCTTAGAGGTTGAGGGGTCTGTATACCATGCAGCTGTGGACAAGTCTACATCGGGACAACCAAATGCAGCATGGCCCAAACACGAATCAAGGAACATGAAAGGCACTGCAGACTAATTCAACCAGAAGAAGTCAACCATAGCAGAGCACCTGATGAACCAACCTGGACACAGCATATTATTTGAGAACACAGAAATGCTGGACCACTCTAACAACCACCATGTCAGACTATACAGAGAAGCCACTGAAATCAACAAACGTGGAAAATTTCAACAGAAAGGAGGAAACCATGAAAATGAACAAAATCGGGCTACTAGTATTTTAAAAACTCTACAATCAGGACAGTAAATAAAGAACAACACTAAAAAAAAGCAGGGGAATTTCAGACAAGAAAAATCAGGACCAGCTAATCACCTCCCAACAAAGGATTCCCCCGGGCAGGAAGCAGCTAGGCTTTGAAGCTGCAAGGCCATTAAATGCTAATCAAGGTGGCCAATTGCAACATTCAGACAAGAGTTCTTTCTCGCACCATGGACATTCCAGAGATATATAAACCTCACTTGCCTAGTTTCCAACAGACTCCTCAAACTCAGACTCAGAGGATGCCTGCCATAGATGTGGATGAAACATCAGGAGAAAATGCTTCTGGAACATGGCCATACAGCCTGGAAAACTCACAGCAACCAACCCAGTGATTTCAGCCTTTAAAGCCTTCGACTACAAATTTGATTACTCTGCTTTGGGGACTCTCTTACGCTTGTCACATTTCTCAATATCTCCTGGTGCCCCTTTCTCCAGAGCGGCTAATTAGATGTTCTTGAGAAATCCACAACTGGATCTTGAAAACAACAATCCCATCTTTATTGCTGTTCCTAAACAGCTTACCTTTGCATCTATTTGAACAGACACTGAATATATTCTCTAGGGTACATTTGCTGTTTCCTGGCTTGCAACCAACTAGTGTGCTTTCCTGGCATATTTGTGGCCATATTTTATTCATAAATAGCTGGTCTTCTCAAAATTATAGTCATAAGGGGCTTCTTTGGCAACTGTTACCATTACTTCATACCGTTCATGGCAAGAACAGTCAATGGGCTATTTTCTTGACTCAACAATTGTGGTCTGTTGATCCGTATCAGTATGACTGATGGCAGGTTGTATATAGAATTCTAGAATCACAGAGTTGGAAGAGAGCTCATAGGCCATCCAGTCCAACCCCCTGCCAAGAAGCAGGAAAATTGCAGTCAGAGCATCCCCAACAGATGGTCATCCAGGCCTCTGCTTAAAAAGCCTTCAAAGAAGGAGCCTCCACCACACTCCAGGGCAGAGAGAGGGATCCACTGCCGAATAGCTCTCAGTCAGGAAGTTCTTCCTCATGTTCAGGTGGAATCTCCTTTCCTGTAGTTTGAAGCCATTGCTCCGCATCCTAGTTTCCAGGGCAGCAGAAAACAAGCCTGCTCCCTGTGACTTCCCCTCATGTATTTATACATGGCCATCATGTCTCCTCTCAGTCTTCTCTTCTGCAGGCTAAACATGCCCAGTTCTTTAAGCTGCTACTCACTGGGCATGTTCTCCAGACCCCTGATCATTTTATTCGTCCTCCTCTGGACACATTCAAACTTGTCAAGAGCCCCCTTCAATTGTGGTGCCCAGAATTGGACACTGTGTTCCAGGTGTGGTCTGACAAAGGCAGAATAGAGGGGTAGCATGACTTCCCTGGATCTACTCCTATTTATGCAGGCCAAAAATCCCATTGGCTTTTTAGCCACATCACATTGTTGGCTCATGCTTAACTTCTTGTCCACAAGGACTCCAAGATCTTTTTCATGCATACTGCTATCGAGCCAGGCATCTCCCACTGTATCTGCATTTAATTTTTTTCTGCCTAAGTGGAATATCTTGAACTTCATTTTGTTAGTTTTGGCCCATCTCTCTTATTTGTTCATATTGTTTTGAATTCTGCTCCGGTCTTCTGGGGTATTGGCTATCCCTCCCAATTTGGTGTCATCTGCAAACTTGATGATCACGCTTTCTAATCCTTCATCTAAGTAATTAATTAAGATGTCAAACAGGACTGGGCCCTGCTTATGACACTCCACTCATCACTCCTTTCCAGGATGAAGAGGAAGCATTGGTGAACACACTTTGGGTTCGTTCGCTTAACCAATTACAGATCCACCTAACTAGTTTTGCCTTGCCCACATTGGACTACTTTGTTTGCCAGAAGGTCGGGGGGGGGGGGGGGGGCTTTTTCAAGGAAGGCCTTCCTGAAATCCAGATATGCTACATCCACGGCATTCCCTGCATCTACCCAGCTTGTAACTCTATCGAAGAAAGAGATCAAATTGGTCTGACATATATCTAACCTTGAGTTTGTCTGAATTTTTCTGTTACATGTCTTTAACTGAGCTTATGCTTTCTGAATATTTTGGATGTCCTCAGCAGCTACCATCCATGTCCACAGGAGAAAGAGTTTGTGCTAAGAACAGATCTGTATTTCAGTCTGAAGCTCCCCCAAAGGGCTTCCTCCTCAATCTGCTCAGCCTCCAAGCGGCAAATAGTCCACATGTCCTATTTTTGTAGAATGCCTTCATTTACTCTACTGATTTAATGCACTTTTAAATTGCCCACTAACCAAATCTTTATATGTGCTTTACAATCTGTTGGCACTATAAAAGTCTTTAAAATGAAACTATCAATACCATAAAACAATGACCGAAGAAGCAGACATCAAGCCAAGATAAAACTGGCAGCAATAAAAAAAATTCAACACAGAAAACCAACATTAAAATTTAGCATCTGGAGCAAGAAAAGGGGCACAACAGTTAAAAACATCAAAAACAGTTCATCAGATGATTGCCAGAATAAAAACACTTGCACTTGGCACCAAAAAAACCATAAAAGTATGTGCCAGGCAAGGCTTTACTGGGAGGGTATTCCATATATGGTGTGCTATTGCTGAAGAAAGCCCTTTTCTTGTTGCCTCCTGCCTTGCATTATTATTGCTTGGGCCTTCAGGGTTGGGCCTCAGCTGAATATTAAAGTAGGTAAGTATGGCAAAAGATACTTCTTCCACTCCATAATATGCACCTCTGCAAATCATAGAATTGGAAGAGACAACATGGACCATCCAGTCCAACCCACTGCCCTACAGGAAAAGCACAATCAAAGCACCCCCTGTACAACAAAATGATGTTTTTCTTCTTGTACAAGGATAGAGATGTTTCAGTTATCCAGACATCTTCACTAACCCCTAAATGTTAGAAGCAGAGGACAATATACATTTCCTTTATCTCATGTTAAGCTGGAGAGAAAAAAATATATAGCTCTTACGAACTGACCATTTTGGCACTTATTCTAACAGCTGATGAATATACAACAGCAATCGGGAGTCAGGGCAATAATGAAAAGGGCCAAGCAGTCCTTTCCAGGCAGAGTGAGGGCAGAAAGCACTGCCCTCACTCAGATGAGGTGAAATTCTGGCATCAAATTAGTCATGTCACAACTCACAACAGGAATTAAATTAGTCACGTCACAGATCATAATAATAACTAAAAGAAATACTTCGCCTTAAGGCATATAGAAGCAGCTTCCAGGCTTCCGTTCCATATGGAAGGTGAGCATGGAATTTAGAAAGATCTACTTTAAAGGCACCAGATCCTGTCTGATCTTGGAAAATAAGCAAGATCAGCCCTGGCTAGTGCTTGGATGGGAGACCACCAAAAAAACCAGGTGCCATAGGCTCTATTTCAGAGAAACAGACCAACAAAACCACTCTGAGTATTCCTTGTAAAACCGTATAAAATTTATGGGGTCACCATAAGGTGATCTCAAACACACACTCATTCTAAAGTTCACGTACAGAATGGCATTTTGGCTGTTTACACTGTTGTAGGCATTTTTTTCATACTTTTAAAAAGTTGTGACAAGACATCACAAGACTGATTGTAGGTTAACTGGCAAAATAAACTCTTAAAATAAAGTTCAGTAATTGTAAAGGAAGGACTGCAGGACAAGCTTTTCAGGCAGAAGATGATCACAAGTCCAGTCCCAAGGAGGGCTTGGCAATCCTTGCTTATGAAACCAAAATAAGTTGGCTAGCCTTTTGTACGAAAATGTGCTTTCTCAACTCTGTTTAGGGGGCAAGCCTTTAAGAGGCAGATACTATCTTGGTATTATACTTAATACGCCTTAAACTACCCTTTTTGTGTGTGTGTGAAGGTGGGAGATAACTTCATCAAGAACAGATAATCCATTTCTGCATTAATAGCCCTACCCCCAGCAGCAACTATATCTGATCCAGTAAATATTATTCCACTGCCTGGTTTTTCAATTCACAACAAAGCCCCAAAGATCTTCCCGATATTCTTCTTGAACTGGCTGTTTCGGAAAGAAAATGCCTCAGAATATCCTGCAGGTGCAGTCCTGCAGACACATGGTGGCCTCAATATAGCATCCCCTGATTGTAGCATAAAATAAAAACATGCAAACATATGGCAGAGCATCACTACACAATGCCATGCTGAACAGCAACACTGCACAATTACTGACTGCAACACACAATCCGCAATCATAATGGAAAGCATCAGATCTAGAATTGCAATGTATAACTGCAATGCAAAGTATAGGGCACACAATCACAATGCAGAGCATGCAACTTCTAAAGACAAGGCAGAGATTAATATGCTGCCTGCACAACTCTGCTTCCGCAGCTAGTCCTACATACGTAGCATGAGTAACATGTGTCTATGTTCCTAAATGAATTCTGATAGTGGTTTCTTGGCCATCAAGCAGTTGCAAAATAATTCCTGAAGCTGTAATATCTGAATACACCACAACTGCTCTTCTAACATGTACAATATAGTATATATTGGGGCAGAGGTGACCTATGCCTATGAAGGATTGGGCCTCTATTTTCACCTATCTAGGAAAGGGAGTCTTTCTTTCACTATGGAAAGTTGATGAATACACTTTCAATGTATCTTAGGAGCAAATTACATAGCAGAATGCCTGCAGCAAAGTCCCAGACCTTCAAAATACCATAGGTGGAAGTTTTTTTTATGTAGCAGCATGTGTGACTGCCAACCTCTTGATCCACGCTCAAAATAATTTTCTCATAGAGACCAGTTTCCAAGGATAAAAGCAGACCAGGGGTCCCACTGAAGTGAGGAAATAACAAGGGCAGTGTGGTGGAAATACATAACCAGAAAAATGTCCAGTAAATAGAGTTGTGCTCTTGTATCTTCACTGGGAAACAATGCATATATCCATGTCTGAATGATATCACTTTTTTCTTTTTTATAATTCAGTATTTTCTGTATGCATTTATATGCAAGATGCTGATGCCATTTGAATCTTCCAGCAATCTGGTTCACATACACCCCATGTTCTGTCTAACATTCTAGGCCAAATGATCAACTACCACATACAACATACAATTGGTTATTTGGAACCTATAAAGATTGCAAGCAATTTTGAAATCTTCTAGCAGCTAAATTGCCCCAGATTCAAACAAAAGCAAACAAAACCCACACAAGGAAATAATGTTTTATTGATAATGGAATTGAAGCAAACACACATCCATACAAATTAATAGTACTAATATATTACTGCAGTCCAGGTTCATTAAGAACATTTTGAAGACTTCAGTGCTTTGATACCACTTCTCAATACTCCAAATCCAGGCAGACACAACTGATTTGCTTGTGGGTGTTTGTGTGATGGGATTATTCAGCAAACCATTTCACTATATATCAGATAGGAATATCTTCCAAACATGCATAAAAAGTTGTCTTTTAGAACTCCAGCCAATATATGAAAACATTTACATTATTGTAAATCATCTATAAAATTACAATTGTATTCACAACATAGAAAAATTACAAAATACTACAATTTTATCAAATTCCAGCACATGAATATGCATAAAAATCCAGTTATATATCAATTAACATATTAACTGAAATGTAATAACTTTGTAATCTTGCCCACACACACACAGATGCAAACTTCATTTAATGAAGCTATTCAAGAAAGCATTCACATTGATCATAATCTCTCATTTATCTATGGAATTAAAAGATAACATGTATGTATCTCTATGATAGCTTCAAGTCTGTTAAGCTGTTAAGTAGACACATCAAACTTGTCATGGATATTAATGGGCCCTACAAGTATGTATTCTATTGTTGTTTTAGGGTTAATGTAATCCAGCTTAAATCTACCTGTAGCCAGCAGTACCATTTAAATCAATTGGTGGCAAACTAATTAATAGGAAGGTACACACAGCCTACAATACTATCTTCAGTTCTAGATGGTAGTTTTCATAAGCATTACATATATATATTCAGGACAATATATATATTCAGGACAATGAGTCCTCTTTTTAAAAAGTAGAAAAGTCAGATTACAAAAAAATAGTCTGGTTTTCAAAACAAAAAAACAAAACAGAACTGCCAATAAAAGCTTGGCATGAGCAACTGCTACAACAGAGCAGATGATAGAGTTTAAAAGCTTCATCCAGAATATGAAGCACGTCATTTATTTCACATTATTTCACTCACAGCAGAAAGATATAAAATCTTCAACTTTCTCAATGCTGTAACACTGCCTGAAGTCTTTAATATATCACACTATAAGGGCAACTCCAACACACGAGAAGCTGGGAACTTTTGCTAGTTTTGCAATAATTAATAGATCTCAAAACTCCTTTCCCTCACCATGGTTTTTCTCCAATCAAGCACTCTCTTCCATCTCAGGTGAAAAATAATCTCAGACCAAGACGAAACTAACATTAACAAAACAGAAGCTCTTAAATGTTGCCATCAGTAACATCACAGAACACGAACATGGCTTATGCAAGGATAGCTTTTCTTGTCACTTTCTCATACATGCAGAAGATGACAATCAGTATATAAGGAATTTTCTATGCTACCACGAAAAAATTGACCAACCAAGCTCTAAGAACTACTTGTTAAAGTATACTTCAAATACTGTTCATTCTTGATCACAGAGAAACCAACACTTTACAAATGCCAATGTTGTAGCAGTAATCCAGACTCTAAAGAGTATCTTAATAGGAACTGAGAATAAGTAGATTGGAGGGGGATTCAAGTAATTGCTGTAGCCATGTTATGAATAGAAATAAAATTGTATAGATTTTATCACAATTGTGGGTGTTTTAACTTTTTAAAAAGCGTATTTACATGTTTGGATCTATTAATAATGACATATCTGTCTTTGCAGAGAAATGTACAGTGAATGCTGGGTTAAAAATAATTAAGCAATTGGCAGGACTAAGTCTCTCATGTCACAAACAATATAAGATATGCACCAAACACCCCACAAAGCTTTGATGAACACACAACCACCCTATGTCTACAGGGCTGCCCTTTCATTAAATGAGCCGGGAAACAATCTACGTGCACAAGAAAATCAGCTAGGCATGCACATTGTATTCATTGACCCACCAAAAAAAGAATGGCCTTTGTTTGCTCAGCCGCATCGAGATGTTGCAGTGCAACAGCAGCAATTTCAGGCTTTTCCTTCCCTACTGCCCTGCCTTGTGCTCCTCATTTGTGTAAGTCAGTGCAATTCAAAGTAGTGGGGTCCCTGGCCAGTGTTGATCCATAAACCACCGGCTGCCAATTGGTGTAGATCTTCCAGGACAGAAAGCATGGCTACCAATGGATATAAATATGTTACTGGCACATTAATTCCCTCATATCAGATAGCCTGAGATGTTTCAATCTAAGGCAATGATAAAGTACTTTTAATGGTCAATAAACCATTCCAGTTCTAGTAGCCAGCCGGAAGTGGAAACCTATGCATAACTTGTTGGTATCTGACACAAAGTTTTATGTTTTATTCCAGATTCTTGGAAAGATCAACGGTTGTCAGTTATAACGTTTTGGTATGAAGATTAAGATACGTCATACAACAAAGTTCCAAAACTAGTTCTGAACTACATTATCTGCAGTCCAAAACTAGATTGTAGATAATGTATATATTAGGGACAAATCATATGTTAAATGCAGATCATATAATTTTTTAAAAATTAAAAGCCATCTGGGATAATGTGAATTTGGTTGAAAGAGCCTAGTAAAAAAGAGAGACCAAAATTTTTCCAAGGAGTTGTTTGCAGCTTTTTGAACTGGATGACAACTCTGCTAAAACTGTAGCTCACTTTGCAGCACCTATTCATGAATTACTGGAACATATGCACAGCATTCAGGTATGTGGAATTGGTGCCTAGAAACCTCAAATGTCAACCGTTAAATGACTTAATATAGGTCTTAGAAAACCATAATAGCCTCGGGCAGGGGGTGGGGGTTGCAGCCCATCAGCCTACATTACTCCCAGAGTTGCTTTCACTTATTTCCTGCAAGTGACTGCTAACCAGTTTGTCTAACAACAATATTCTAAGACAAATGTTCAAATGACTGCTGACCAACCTTTCCACAGTCACTGGATGCATATACCTCAGTATTTCTGGCCATCTATGCATGGTACAACCGTTGATATATTTAATCTGACCTCTATTGGTAAAGTTTCTCCTGGACAATTCTTACAATTTAGCCAGAGTAAATATGTCAACAGTTACTGTAATTTCCCTTTTTAAGCATGATAAAGGCTCTTCAGTGAATCTGAAAATTGGAAGATGGTAAAATACACAATGTGCGTTTTGGGGGGGCGGGGGAGGCACTCAGCCACGATTTTAGGGTGATGCAGACCAGTCCTATTTCTACTTTGACTCTCTCTACACTGCCAATTTCTAATGCAGCAAGAAGGATGTATGGCTTTAAATGTCCTGTCCTGAGTCAGTTAAGGGGTTGGCAGCTTTAACCGGATTTCTCCCACAACACAATTCCAAAAGGGGCAAATATTACAGTGTTAGCAGCAGGCTTTCACACTATCTTTTCCAAATTTTTCTGGTTATTGTCGGGAAATAAAAACAACAGAAGGAAGTGGAAAACAAATGGTTTCATTTTAAATTTAAGAGATGCAATGCTTTGCCAGTTTCTTGTGTTGAAATGTGGGCCACATCTTTTCCAAGAAACACATGTTTACATGGAGGTCCATGATTTCCACTGAGATTTTTTTTTTAAAAAAAAGATGTATCCCATATTTTCAAGTTAAACTTTAAATTGCAATGTAAGATTTCTACCTTTGAAAGCTAGCCAAAAACCAGCACCTGGTAAATGCATTGTCATAAGCAAGACTGTCTCCCTATTTCGAAATCTGATGAATTTTTGATAATATCCTTGAATCACTGGAGTTAATGAGAAATGGAAGAGAGAAAACAGTGGCTACATGGTCTCAGGGGTCTCACATTCATATTTCAAAATATAGAGGGGACTAAGTCCAAACCCTTCCCAAGTTTATGGTGTTGCCATGGAACATCTAGAACCTAACAGTACCACGAGCAAAGAATATAACAGCATTACAATTCAAAGATAAGTTAAATGGACCAAATTCTGAGTGAACAATAACTAAAGACATAATAAAGATTAAATCAGAGAACAATCACAGCTAGTTAACCAAGCTTCTCTTGGTTTAAAATGAGATAAAAGTAACAATGAAAAATGTGATAATAAACCAACCAACCACCAAATTCCATGCAATTATGCCAACAAATAGATGGAAACTGTATGTCACAGAACAGCCTGAGGGATTTCCCCCTTGGTTCATGTCAAAGCACTGTTGCAATGCTTGCAAGTGAAGGCTATGTAGATAGTCGTATCGCATAATTCCTTCCAACTGTTCAGCTGATTATCCTAGTCATGTAACAACAGAATTTTAGGGGCTGAGTATTTGAGTGTAATGGCAAGCACAATAGAAGAAAGCAACAGGACAGAGATCCTCATGCCATTGCTGGAAATTATATAGAGGGCAACTCCTCTATAAAATGAATTCCAACCAGCAGGAGCTGCATAGAATCACAAAAATGGTTTTGCCTCTCAAGATAAGTCTGCATGTAATTGCAGATCAAACATATATACTGGAAGTACTTTTCTCAATCTTTGCACTGCATGCTTCTCCATATATGTAAGTAACCATCAGCCTCAAAAGTGCAATCTCATCAGAATCTGGATCAGATGATCCAGATTTTTCTGCATCATGGTAGAGAAATAGAATAGGTTAGTGGTAGACTGCAAAGACATTGATGTAGACTAGTGGTTCTGAACCTGTGGGTTCCCAGATGTTTGAGCCTTCAACTTCCATAAATCCTAACAGCTGGTAAGCTGGTTGGGATTTCTGAGAGGTGTAGGCCCAAACACCTGGGGACCCACAGGTTGAGAACCACTGATGTAGGAGTAGGGCAGAGCTTTAACCCACAGTACTGCAGGGTCATGTAGAGAAAAGAATCCAGTGTTTATTTGATGGAAACATGTTTTTTTAAAAACCCTGATGGATAATATGATGAGTGCTTTGTGCAAATATAGAAAGCTTTTCTCCGTTTATTCAAACTTCATAACTTTTCAAAACTGCAAAAAAGACTATTATTAAAGTTGTCACTGAATAGTGTTGACTCTCATTTTTTTTCAGATTTTGAGTGCTTTAGGTGAAATTTAGCAATTTAACTCAGGGCAGAAGCTCATACATTAAGAAATCTTACTGAAATCACAGGGATAAAAGGAGGCAGCTGAGGCTTGTTTCACCCTGGCAACTTCTGGAGTCAGATTAATATTTTATACAGTATATTTCTTGCATAGTTCCAGGAGGATTGGAAAGCTGCTTGCAAAATACTCTCAAAATTATTGTTATACAAGGTGTTGTTGCTATGAATCGAGAGACCTAATTGCAAAGAAAGCTAGAACTAAGTCAAGCATATGCAATTGATAACTGCTTGTATACAATGCCATGCAAGTGCATAGGTATACATGGGAAATAGGATGGGCCGCACCTCTGCATCACACATAAAAAAAATCTTTGTTGCTATATAAAGCAGCATTGAGGAGCATCAGTAGAAAGTTCGGGTTGATTTGGAATAACGGTTGTGCTGATTGGAGTTGCTTCATCACCAGTAAGGCAGGTAAGACTTCTGTAGTTTCTACTCCCAACCAGCCAAAGGAGGTGTGCTGATCGTAAGCAACACCCTAGCACAGCTCCTGGCATACCTGAAGCCCTTACAAGATGTAGGTGCAGAAGGGCTGCCTTGTGGTTCAGAATCCGAGGGAAATGCTAGCACATAGCAAAATTAGATTTTCTACAAGACCTACCCACATCATAGTAGAAAGAAATCGACTTATGGGACAATATTCCAAGTGGAAACTGCAGTGTTTGCCTTGGCAAAAGATGAAAAATTTTAAGGAACATTAAACAGTAAGGAATATCACCTGCAATTCACAAGGAATTACATATATCATACAATGTCCATGGAAATTGATGTATGTAGATAGGACCATGAGAAAAATAAGGATAAGGTTCATTGAAAATAAAAAGTGTAGAAAATCAAAGAATGCATGCACTACTAGCAAAAAAATGATTTTCAATATGATGAAAAAGATATGTGGATTTGGTGCAATTTGGAGAGAATTATGGCCAAAAATACAGGCTATAAAGAATAAGAGAGACATACTAAATGATCAACTCAATCCCTTAATCGCCTCAGGTTAGGATAGACTGTGTTAAAAGCTTTTAGTTAGGATAATCTTTAAGTGCTTTTGTTTCTTTTCAGGGCAATTTTATTTATCACCTCTTAGTGTTGGTGTTGTATAATTGAGAATGGAATGCTATCCAATAGGAGGAAAATTGTAACAGCCTGAGTTTCATGCCAGAGCATTTAATCTGTTCATGTAAAATGTTTGTTACTATTGATTTTTTAAAAAATGCTTTCATTAGTGCATCATCATTGTATTTTGTTAATAGCATCAAAAGTTTTAATTGGTTTTAGTAATACAAACGGGAGCACTTTTTGATGTTGAATTACAAATTACACAGGACTACAGCCGTCTTCCAAGGCACTATAATAATTTAGAACAGATGAGAGAAGCTGGAAGAAAATACAGCATTTCTGCTTTTGCATGTTAACAGGCTGTGAGGAGTGAAGGAGGGATACCAGTTATGTACTGTGTACATATTCATCCCTTTAAGGTTAGCAAGTAATGTACATTATTGAGTTATATTCTATGTGTATAGTTATGTTTTCAAGGTCATAATGATTATAATGTTTATTTGTTTCATGGCTGAAGAAGAATTTTGATAACTTGAGAATATACACTGCCACCGAAAGAGTATCCAAATGGTTTTTTAACAAATGAAGAGCTGAAATATAATTCCCCTCCTCACTCCTTCTAAGAACCTCAGTCTAAATGACTCCCTTGAGAAGTGTGAATTATATTGTATTGATATATTTGTATGTGGATTTACTGTAGTATCTTTTAAAATTATTTGATAATTCTATAAATTCACAAATTGATAGATTTACTTTTATTGGTCAATTTCTATTGGTATTCATTAGGTTATACTTTCCTCTCTTTTTGTTCTGATGTGCCCACACCACTGCAAATCACAACTTTTAGAATTGCGTTGCTTGGCATCTGGCAAGGATACCCCTTTTTCTTTGTGCAGTGCAAAGAATTCTTGACCATATCACAGGACTAAAAGAAAGGAGCAAAGGCTTGTGGAATCTTGTATCAGATGTGTACAAAAATTACAAAAACAAATTGGTAATTGTGGGAAATTGCCTACATTGTACAGGCAACTTACAGGTATGACTTTGATGACATTGGTACAGTATGTGCTGACTTGCCCTGTCATTGACAATCAGTTCATCTATATTACATATCTTTACTGTGCTGCAAATCAAGATACATCGAGATGCCATTCCTGGACATCTTGACCCGAGCTAGCATGGTGAACTGAAAGTAGAGAATGCCGCAATTCTTTCTGTGGTATTAAAGCATTTCTTTGCTCTATGGGCTGTTAGGCTTCATACTCAACCTCTAAGCATCATGCCCTTGAAAGGCAGAAGGTCCCATTAGCATCCCAGGCAAGATTAATTCTTGGGGACAACATGTACATTCAGTGAACAATAGTTTTCCTTCATGACCATGTGGATGTGGCACATGCACTTTCCAGACATTTTTGGACTATCCAATATAAGCTGAGGCTTGCTGATGTGTTACTATGGAGGCATAAAGGGTTACATTCTTTTAATAATATATATGATCAGAATGGGAAGAAATAATGGAGTTCACTGTAAGAAATTTACAGATAAGGTAAAGTATGACAGTGTGGGTTATAAGAATTGGTGTCACGGAATATATGAGAAACAGGATGGATGTCACTTTTAAAGATTACTCTAATAATTTTGAATAAAGGTCTCATGTAAATGCAATAAAGTTTATGATTTACTAATACACATAGGTGACCAATACATTAGAAAACTTAATGATGTTTTCCCATTGTATTCCACAATCATTAAATTAAATTAAATTAAATTTCTATTTCTCTTCTTTAGGCGTTGTTTGGGCTAATAATTAAGGATTCATTCTGTTCAGGCAGAAAGAAAACTTGGCCATTTTAAGAAGTCATATATTCCTTTCCATACAGCAAGTAAACAAGGCGGCACGTAACAATTAGCATTTTGAACCAGACTGTCCTAAACAGATTGTTTAATAAAAAAAAACATTCAAAACCAACATTTCCCATCTGGTTAAGTTATAAAAATGCCATTGTCTGAATGAGAAAGCTTTGCAGCAAACTGGACTGACCAATATTCACTGTGCGTTTAGGCACAAAATTAGTAACCCTGTTAAAAAAACATTTTAAACTTTAAACTCTAAAAAGCCTGTTTTAAATTAGAGAACATTTCTAGATGATAAACATTAATGTCATATATTTTCATCTCCAATAATTTTTGGAAATAATTAGTCCTATATTAAATAATGTCCATTATAAATTACGTATACTGTGTACATTTCAATAAAATTAGGTGTCGAGTAAAAAAAAAAACCTGTAAGAGGAGCATTCAAGAACAGCAGGAGAACAACACAGTTTGAGGTATAGGTTGCACCTTTCAAACACAGTTATGCAACTCTGGATTATTTTAAGGCCCCACTCTTAAAAAAATATCAATTGTGCAGATTATGTGACCAGCTAACTGCTGCAATCAATGCACTGCAAGTTTTTCTTTGCAGGTCTGAATTCCAAGGAGAACAAGCCCATCTAGACCCGAAGTCCGTACAGTCTTTTGTGGGACTTCATAAATCTGTTTGTTATCAGGTCTAGACCAGTTGTAAAAAGCATTCCAGATAAATACTGTTACAATAATGTACATAAGAAGGTGACATGCACACAAGCCATTAATTGATAAAATAATCCCTGATCAAGCACCACATACACTTTATCCCTCAAACCAATCAAGGAACTCACATTGCAATAGGAGTTTTTTTTTTCCCCCAAAGCAAATAACCGGAAAGCAAAAGAATGATAAGTTGCATTTTAAAAGAACATGCTGAAATTTTGTTGAAAAATTACTAGTTCTGAAAGATATGTAATACTTAACCAAAACATTTATTTTGATTTTCATTTTAATACTCTATATTGTTTATAAACTTCTGAAAGCTTTCTTGGATTATGTGTGCATGAAAGCATGTATCCATGCACACACATAGCTTTGTACAAAAGCTGGAATTACTCAGATTTCTTGTGCTCTTCAGTGAGGGAAAGGACTTTTCTTCTCTGGTGTAGCATATGAAAATACAGCTGAGGGAAGACTGAAAACCAAAACAGAATGATGTAAATAAAAGTCAAGGTTTTGTGTATAGACATTTCAGGTAATAACATGTATTCACAATATTTTACACAGGTATATCAATGTTGCCAATATAGTTTGTTGCTTAAGACAAAAACGCAATTGCTGTTCCTCTCTTCCTAAATTTCAAAACATAAGGTGACTTGGATTAGTTGCTAAAGATCAGTTCTATACAAGGAATGTAGCAGCATTCTCTACTATAACTGAAAAAGCAGGTCAGATCTAGAGGCTAATGCACACAATTTTATCCTCCAGTAGTCTGGTATCACTTCAGATTCCCCAGTATCTTCCAAATGAACCTCTTGGGATATACTGGCGAGAGATAGAATGTCTGTGGTCCAGCTATTATATTTCTCAGTGTCTAAGGTGCTAGAAGACACATACCTGTTTTTTGTTTTTGTGCAAATGTTTATTCTGAGACCACTACTAAGTGCCCTGTTTTCAGATGCAGTTAGGGTTTTGCTCCCCATATCCTATTCACTTCTATACTACCTGTCGCAATTTCTGAAGTAAATTTTATACAGCTGCACTATCTACATAAATAAAATATAATTATTCTCTGTCTCAGTGTTGTGGGCAAACAGATGGAGGGCATATTTGGAGGGCATATTGGGAATGGTCTGACTTCACATATAGGTTAGATGGCATACTCAAAACTCACTTTGAGGGTCCCTTAATGATTATTCAGTGATACTGTATACAGCAGACATGGGCAAACCTTTTTGCCCTGGGACTGCCTTGTGGGTCCAGCTGCAAGGGCTGGGCCAGAAGGGAGTGTGGGTGGGTCCAGAAGAGGCGGGGCCAGAAGGGGTGTGGCCAGGGTTAAAGGGATGGGGTCGGGGCTGGAAGGGCATGGCTGGGTCTTGGAGGGGCTGGGGCAGGAAGAAAGGGGCGGGTCTGTCTCCAGGGAGACAAACATGCCACTGCTGCTTGAGAGCAGTGAGTTTCTTTCCCTGGATCTTCTTTGGGCTCTGGGAAGGCAGCAGCTCACCTTCCTCAGGCCCAGAGGAGGGAGAGAAACATGCCAATGCTGCTACCGAGTGCTCTCCAGCGGCTGTCTCTCCTTTGGACTCCATCTCAGCCTGGGGATGCGGTGGGTCACTGTGTCCGCATACTGAAGGGGAGGCCAAAGCAGATGGGAGCCAGGGCAAAGAGCCCAATGGGTCACGTTTGGCTCATGGGCCTGGATTTGCAGATGTCTGGTGTACACTGTGTCTCAAGGCAAGTGAGATAGCCATGTAACATGAGGGATTTTTCAAGTACCCATAGTCATCCTCCAGAGAAGTTGAAACTGAACTATCATTAACAACAGCTGACATTGGGAAACTACAGCTAGTTTAAAATAAATATTTTGCACACATGTAGATGAGCTATCTTTATGAAGAAATTAATAGTGAGCATTTCCTACTTGTTGCTTCCTTTTACAAAAATGCACTGCTACGGGAATAGCAAAATACAAGCAAGACAAAGCAAGGGTGCAGTATCTCTTGCACCCAATTATTTTTTCTTGTGCCAGGAAAGCTAGAAACATTACTTCAAAATATGACGTTTGTGCACTTCAACTGGCTTAGGAAGCTGGAAGATTTAAATGCATGAGTGACTTATTAAAGGGCTTTTCTACACCTTGTAAATGTGTACATTTCCCATGCAAGGCTGATATTTTGAATAAGATAATTGTCCTAAAAATACTGTCACAACCAGTTGTGCCAGTATCACATTCTTTTGTACCAGGAACAAATTGGTTTCAAAGATTTTTTTCCATTACTATCACAGCAGTTGAACTTAAAAAGTTAGCTTCAAAAACATCTGCTACAGAAATATTGAATATCAACTAAAGTTGAAACCAGGGGTCTTCTTTGTATGCAATTTTCTTTCAAACATTAAAGAAAAAAGAATAAATTGGAACTAGCGTCTTCAAACAAGCAGACATTTCCTGTGTTCTTTTCCCTAACTATTAAAAGGCACAGGATATGTCCATTTAAGTTTATTGCTATTTTTTATTGCTGAAACCTCATCATTATTTTCAACATGTTCTAGTTCAAAACACCAGAAATATTATGTGGGTACCTTACACAATGATTTACAGACATTCTAAATAGCTTTCAGATATACTTGAATCTCAAGGGCTGAAGGATTCAAAAGAGTAATGTACTTACTTGGAATATAAGATATCATAGTCAGGATCAAAAATGTATAGTAGTCAAATGAGAAATTGTATTTGTTAGGTAAACTAATGGAATATAAACCAGATTGCCTAACGTAGGGAAGAGCAGCATATATTGTGAGCAATTCTCCTGAAACTCCCATTGGATAGAGCACGATGAACAAGGTGTACCTAAAAAAAGGAATAAATATATATGCAAACATCAACACCAGATAATTGAACTCAGCACACAATGCTAATCATGGTTAATCAGAAGTCCAAATGAATTTAAGAGGATTGTACTGTGTGTGAGATTAGGATCTGAATTTAATATTTTGAATTAAATATCTGATATTTAGTTAACTGAGGAATGATGTAAGTTCGTTGTCTTGTTTTGAATCGAAGTCCTGATGCATTTAAGGGGGCTGTTCTATATGTTAGACTGGGATTTGAATCTAATTTTGAATGTAATAGTTTGTTTTATATGTTATTACATACCTTCAAGTCATTTCTGATTATAGTAAACTTATTATGGGTTTTCTTTGGCAGAATTTCTTCAGAGGGTGGTTTCCCTTGCCTTCCTCTGAGGCTGAGAGAGAGCGACCTGCCCAAGTGGGAGTTCATGGCTGGTCAGAATTTGAATCCTGGTCTCCCAGTTTCCTAGTCAAACACTCAAAAACTACACTGCAGCAGCTCAATTAAATTAAATTAAATATTAATTAAATGTAAAGCATTTAATTGAATCCAATGCCTGATATTTAATGAAGTGACAGATGGTGTGAGTTGCCTTGTTTTTGGATTAAATATTAAACCTTTTACTGGCCTAAAAGTCCTCTGTCTCTGGTAACCTCCCTAATCACATTTACTACTGAACTCACTGGGACTTTTGACAGGAGAGACTTAAGATTGCCTTATAAGCTGAAATAGCCTGAAAATATATCTTGCTCCTTTTCAAGGACCTGCCGTAAAGCTTGCCAACATATCAAGTGACTTAAAAACAGCATACAGCACATTTCAATTTTAAATGTCACTGCTTTAGTTTCTCTGTAAAAGTCTCTTTTAAAAAACCATATCATAAAAAGATATATTTAGATAATGGAAACTTGACAGAGAACTGAATTTAAGTGTGTGAGTATGTAAGAGTAAGCACATTGTTTTTTTTTTTTAAAGGGGAAAAAACCTGTAAAAAGATTACTCAAACAATACAACTGAGTAGTTTCTAACAGATAAATTAGGAGCCAAACTATATGCAGTATTAAGCACATAACACAGGGTGAGTGAATTTTATTTTAAAAATGTGTATATATCAGCTGGTTCAGGGTGACTGCATTTCCCCCCCTCCTGCAAACACAGACTGATGCTATTTTGGGAGGGAAATGTGTGGAGTTGTTACAAAACACGAAAGGGTTTTAAGCCTCTGGTCTGCGAAGCTATTCCTGACCAGATTCCAGCTATTTTTCCCCTTTGAAACAAGGATTATTTACAATTCCATGTGAAATTTGGTTCTGACTTCTCACATTATAGAAGCTGGAGAAACCTAAAAGCAGTTTTGATTAAGAGATAGCAGAATTTGTTCAGGTATATCTGAAAGTATAAATGTTATCTTCTATGTGAGAGAATGTTAATAATTTAAAGAACATATACTGTATGAAGCTTTCTAGAACTGAGCTGAGTACAGGCTGAGTAACCCTAATCTGAACCCTGAAATGCTTCAAAATTTGCAGCTTTTGGCTACCAGCTGCTCTCTTCTGTTTTTGAAGAAGCTGCTGAGGCACTCTTAGTCATTCATTTGCAAGCAGGACCCATGCAAATGGCAGGCTCCACGGAGATCTCTAGTGCAGTACATACTGTATCTTTTTCCTGAATACAGTATCAGGCATAATAAGGTCTGTCACATGCATAGCCTCTTTCTAGCCTCACACCTCATATACAATACAAATGGCGACAAATGAGACACAAAGCGTGAGGGAGATACTAGGATTCCTGAAATAGCAGGAAGTGTGAATTCACACTGAGCGCTATACTTGGATTCCTGCCATTTCACAGATATTCCAAAATCGATTTTTTTCCCCTGAAAACCAAAACGCTTCTGCTGTCAAACGTTTCGGATAAGGAATACTTGAGCCGTACTTACCTTTCTTACAAATCTACTTCTTATCCCACTGGGGTCTACTCATAAATTGATAAAGTTGAATATCCTTACCTGGCCCATTTGATGAGATAAGGGAGATGGTTTAATAAGCTGAATGTATAAAAGGAGTAACGGATAATCTCTGTAACCGTCCAGGCAATAACGAAGAGGAGGACACTGTCTTCAGTTTGAACCTGTTTAAGAAAAATGTAATTGTTGACCAATTCAAAACGAGGCATAACATGTTTAAAATGAGAGCCCTTGCCTGTATTCTCCATCCTCAAGAAAGTGCACTGTATGTCACAGACCTAGGCAAAAGGAGGCCCAGGGTTAGTGGTTATTCCAAATAATCTTGATGTGAGCACACATAGCCAACAACTTCCCTCCTCCTTTAAAAACCATACTAAGTTCTTCTTCTTCCTTGTCAGTATATGATTCAGAAACCTCCAAGAAGCATTCAAATCTAGACACTTTAGTAATGCACAAAACAACAACAAGAAATGCCTGTTTGTTTCCAGTCTTCTCGAGCCTTGGTTGTTCAAACTTTTACAGACTTAGCCTGAATGTCAGAACAAAACATAACCACTCTATCCATGGGAATGGGATCTGCAATGTAAAAAAAAATAGGCATGTTCTAGGTCATCCAGCATAATTCTATGGAATGCTTCCATTGGAAGATATTATTTTCAATAGGAGTTGATAGTATCTGCGGTTTCATATTCTCATGGTAAGTCATAGAACAGGTCCCCTGCAGGTATGTGGACTGCACCGTATGAATATTTAGAACAATTGCTGATGCTTCTGGAGATCAGCATGTTGGTTCAGAGGCTGTGACTTCTGACCATGTGACTTCAGAGCTCTGGAATCCCCAGCAGTACTGCTCTTTCCTGCTCCACTGGAGTAAGACAAGAAGTACTGATTAGTTGATTAGAGGCTTACAGACATGGGTGAAGGTGAAGCATATTTCCTTCTACATTGTACACAGGTTTCTCATGGAACTGTGACAAGACAATGTGAGGTTCTTGTAGCTCCCGTGTTGCTGGAATACTATGAAAACTGAGCCCAAGAATGCACCATCATAATTTCTGCTAAACATATGAATAGGTTCGGTGTAGCACCCCCTAATTACAACTAAGCTATCAACTCAAGCAGGTTTACAAAATGAGCATCCACACTGTACTATTCTACTTGTTCATCTCCAGTTTTGTAACTTGAGAAGCAGTAAGGCCTTTCCATATCTGGTTAGGCAGAAACATTAAAAATAATGCTTGCTTTTTACCTATGGGACTGCCTTTACTTCTGCAACAGCCTATTGTACTTTTTTGTACCCAACATCTGGCTGCCTGTTACATGTGACATATGAACACATAACTCAAGGTTATGTATCTATATTCCCACATACAGCTATTCTTCCTTTCTTGTAATATAGAAAATTGAGGAAATATGGAATGGTTGCAAATTGAAGGCATTATTGTTGTTCCACTTCATTATATCCCTATATATTGAAGTAAGAGGATAAATGGAAGCCTACTTCTAATGGACAGGGATGAGGCTTACCTCATAACTGCATACATTAAGCAGTTTCCAGTGTTTTGTGATGCTTTAAAACATAAATAGCAGCAGGAAAGGATATGTGTGTGTCTGTTTTGAATCAGGACTGCAGGATGGGCTGAAGGAGGCTCCTTCTCTTCCTTGCCAGTATCGTAATAAAAATCCCTATCTCAGTATAGCAATCAGTAATAATTTCTATTAAATTTTTGAAAAGACAAGCAAACACTCCCTTATAGTAGAAAAGTTTTGTAAAGATATAACACAGCATTTAGTGACACCTACTGGTCACATGAAAAGTATTTATTTTTAAATTCAATTTAGCTAGTTCCCTTTGAGAAAAAAAAAAGCTTAGCTGAATTTTAAACAGTCAACTGGAAAACAAACTGCAATATTAACAGAAATTCATGCTATTAAGATTCCATCAGGACTCTTACATGATTTGTTAGTTGTTAAATTATTAACACTATGAGACTGACAAGTAAGTTATCAATTAAAATGAAACACAATCATCCCTCTGCCCACAAGCAGTTAACTTTCTGACAAGGAGTATGCTTTCTTTCACAGACAATCCACCATCAAGAGAAAATGTTGTCATTACTGAAGACAACACTAAAGAATAAGGGATAAGTCTACCATAACTCAGAAAGTATGAGGAACCCCGTCATGTATTAGCTCCTAATAACAACATAAACATTTTCAAGATACCCAAGTCTGCTGGGATACAGGCAATTCAAAGATCATAAATAGAGTAGAGTACTACATAAGCACTTTGTACATCACAGTGACTGATGAACATATTGCATATCTGTGATGCGACATTATCTGTGGAAGGGTTAGCTGTGTTTGCTGACTAAAAAGTAATAGCAATGCTGGCTAGATGCCTATCTTGTAAAATCTTGATCCTTTTAAGTTTTGAAATTAAGAAGCAATTTAGGTTTACATCTATCCTATGAATCACACATTGCACATCACATGTTAATGTCTTGCCTAAAAAACAGATAGCCCAACAATAGGCAAACTGTTTTTGTGAAGGTCAATGTCATAGAGAGAGAACTGTGTGTCTGCATGTTACACATACTAGTATAACTGATGCAATGCCTAAAGATCCCAGACAACAAAAGGCAACCTAGCTGACTTAAAGATTACCAATACATTAATTAGTGATGTTTAAAACTAAGGTGCATTGCTTTCAAGAAGACATGGCAAGACATTTTAGCTATATTAGGATTCCACCAACAATTTTTTTTAACTTTTATTCTACTTGCCGATACTGGTTTATAGAGAAATTAATCAGGGAATGCTGTGATTGTGACTGCTTTTCCTCACTAATTTGTTTTTGTTTGCCAACAGCTCTATTTTTCCCATCCCCATTAAAAGGCAGGAGAGCAATATTCAAGATGAAGCTTTGAAGATCTGTTCTCAGTAAAGAAAATTTCAGGTGTCAAGAAGCAGAAAGGCCACAACATGCTAAGAATCTGACCCTCCTAGGAAGAAAAGCAAGCACATTCTTAAATCACTACTGAACTATCCCATGCAATTAAACACAAAGCACTGAACTTCAGGAAGCCATAACAGAAGGCATAACACTGGCATGTCAGGTACTAAATCAGGTAAACATTTGATTAAATCAGAAATTGTATAAGAGAAGTTTTTTTTTCTTCAAGAGTTAGTTCCAAGAAAAATCCAAACACAGAGATTATTAGGAGTTTCTCATTCAAGAAACTAAAAGTACATGAACAGTTTTAACTCTGAGACCAACCACACTATTCATGCATCCACATGTCAAGTCTTACAAAATCCATAACAGTTGAGATTCTTCATGGAATTCAGGTGTGTATACACCCCTTAAGAGAAAAAAGCAAAGCAAAACAAAACAAATCATAATACAGGACATGTTTGTCTTTCAAGGAAATTAATTTTATTTAAGAGCTAATTAATAATTTCTGTGTCAGAGCTGATTACCATTATCAGCCTATCATAGCAATATACCAGGTTGGAAACCCTAGGTTTTGGAACCTGACAGTATGTAATCATGTTCTTGCTTTTCAGATATTGAAAATATTTTCTGATATATGTTTTAGCTACAGCAATATGAGAATAGTATGTCCGAAATATTCATTTGATCTTGGAAGCTAAGCAGGGTCAGCTCTGGTTAGCACTTGGGTAGCAGACCACCAATGAATGCCAGGTGATGGAGACTATATTTTAAAGGAAGGAACTGGCAAAACCACCTCTTAAGTATTTCTTATTTAAGAAAACCCTATAAAAATTAAGAAAGGCTGCTGCTGTGTGCTTGACCCCATACATACTTCTTTCCTCTCTATCATGACCATTAACTTCAGCTCTTATCCTCTGCTCCTTCCAGCAGTTAGAAAAGAGTGAACATAGGGCCCTTCCACATAGCCTTATATCTCAGAATATCAAGGCAGAAAATCCCACATTATCTGAGTGTGGGCTCAGATAACCCAGTTCAAAGCAGATATTGTGGGATTTTCTGCCTTGATATTCTGGGATATAGGACTGTGTGGAAGGGCCCATAGTTAGAAAAAGGTAAGCATCCCTTGCCTAAGAAAACAGTATAAAATTCATGGAGAATAATTAATTCCATGTGTATATATACCAAGCATGGTGGAGATTTGAAAAATACAGTCCTCCGTCAGTCTAGCAAGGTTGCACTTCCTGCTCTTGATACCATTTATATATTTATTTGTAGTATTTCTATTCCGCCCTTCTCACCCTGAAGGGGACTCAGGGCAGATAACAAAGTACACATACACCACAAACATTCAATGCCGTTTTTGACATAGACGACATACAGATAGATAGAGGCTATTCAGCAATTTTTCCACTTCGGATCCTGGAGGTTGCTCTATTTGGCCACAGGGGGAGCTGTTGCTTCTTCCAATATGACAACATTTTTATGGTGTCATAAATTAACTTCTCCGCTTTAAGTGATCCCTATTTTCTCTACTCCCAGCACAGCTGTTTTCAAACTGCTTAGGTGGACAGTAAGCTGGGCTATTTTTAACAGCTTTTTTAAAACATCTATTAACAGTCGGGAGCTCAACCCCAACTCGGGCTTTGAACTTGCAACCTTTCGGTCAGCAGTGATTTATCGCAGCTGATTAACCAGCTGTGCTACCAGCCCGACCCCATTAAAACAATGTAGTTTTAATAGATGCCCACTTATTCTTAATCTTCCAACTTGCTACAATGGAACACAGAAATTGTTCGAACCAATGAGTACAGTTCTATGTGAACGTCGGGTCTGATTCTTTGTCCTGGTCAAAATGGTAGATTGGTTAGCCAGATCTACATTACACAGCGTTGACTAATCAGTGTATTCATAATGGACTCTCCACTGATTCTTATTTCAGATATATAAAATCACTGCATGAGCATGGACATTAGGAAAGCATAGCAGGCCAACCGGCAAGACACCTTTAATCCCATTTCGAGAGAAAAGTGTAGTATAAATTTACTAAATAAGTAAAATAAAAAGAATCCAGGCCACTGAAGGACCAGAAGCACTGAAATATTATGGCTGGAGACCTTATCTTTTATTTACTGCACATTTAGCCTGATTCAGTCCCACATAATGCTTCTTTCCACACAAAGGACATTTCCCCAGAGACTCCTGCTCTCTACAGAGAAGAATCAGCAAGGAAATATAATAAAATTTAGTTTCACTTATGTTGAATTCAGCTCTGATGTCACAAAAATTGCTCAAGCAGAGATGTCAACCAGTATAAACGGATATGATAATTCTACATTTAGATAAAAAGTGGTCACTCCTTTTGTTTTAACTTACCTCTTTTACACTATGGGTTACAGCCCAAGTCAGAAAAACCCTTGACATCACCTGGAAAGCAGTCAGTACAACAGAAGAAGGAACAATCCCTGTGAAGACAGTTTAAGGTTAGTAAACAGCCTTTGTTTCAGAATTTTAAAGACGTTATACAGCATTTTATAGTAATATGATTTGGAAATGGTTAGGAGAATGACAGTCTTCTGAAAGCAAAGCTGTGGAAAGAGCCAGGAGCATACAAACCAGAGGTTTGCTGCAGTTTTTGCTTATAACTCTGAACCATAGTTTAGTAGTAAAAGCAAACAAGACCAAGGTAAGCAATAAGACAGAAGGACGCATGACTAGTTTCCCTCAGAATAACAAATGTTGGGGAAAATTTGTTAAAGAGATTGTCCCCTTCAGTAAGCTTGATCAGTGACATGTCCAGGTGTATATGGGGACTGCTGTAGTTGCCAAGTGCTGGATGAAACATCCTGGTTTGACCCATCAAGACAGTTCGTATGTCCCTACAAAATCTGCTTTGTCAAATACCTTTTTTCCACAGCTCAACAACTGCATTTGAAACTGCATTTACTTCAGAAACTAAAGGACAATAGCAAATTTGGATGGGGGATTGCTGAACTTCCAGCTTACTATGACTAATGCTGGCTACAGCAGAAATGCTGCATGTATTTTACATAAAGTGGCTCACATACTAGATACAATTTTATGCGGAGTTGCTATTCCAATTCAAAACGCACTTTACTGCAGCAGACAAAAAAACCAATCAACAGATTTTATTTGTGCTTTGTTTATGGGAAATCTTTCCACAAAAAATCCTAAAATATCATCTGAAGTGCCATTAGCTGTCATATTTAGGAACAAGTATTATAAAACAAATCAAGGAAATTGTTTTCTGGATTGATTATTAGCCAGTCATTTCTTGGATGCTTTTGTGATCTCCGTTCGGGGTTTCATATACTAACATTGAATTGGCAGACTTACCTATTGCACAGTGCAGGATCTGAAACAAAAAGAATATTTGCATCAGTAATAACTCAAGAATAACACAATTTGGGTTTATTATAAGATCGGCATGTTTTATGATCAGAAACAGTGAGTAGACCTTTCACTAGGCATTTATTATGTGTGCATATTTAATACTAGCCGCCCCCTGTCTATTTGGTTTTGTGTGTGTATGTATGTGTATATATGTGGTTTTGTGTATGTGTTGTAATATATTATTATTTTTGGCTTTTTAAGTCTCTTCCACTGTGTTTTCAGTGTTTATGAGTGATAGTCACTTGTTGGCCTGATAGGTGTATTGTATCCAAATTTGGTGTCAATTCATCCAGTGGTTTTTGAGTTGTGTTAATCCCACAAACTAACATTACATATTTATTTATATAGATTTCAATGGCAATGTATCTAAATTATATATTTGTTTTCCTGTGCATTGAACTTTTAGGGAAGAAAAAAATCACAAGAGGAAGATATACTTAATTTATCCAAATCTTTGTAAATATCACTGGAATTCTCAATAATTTCTTTCTAAAATGGTACCTAAACTGGAGCAGATGTTTGTTTTCCAAAAATGAAGGAATGAATTAGGCCAGTATGTGTGTAGCACTTCTATGAATTACTGAGAGTGATTCAGATGATTCTACAAGATGAGATGAGATGAGATCTCATTTTCACACAATGATGGGATCTCACAACTTAATAGTCAAGGAGTGGAACTATAGAAGTGTCTATAGTTTTTTTTAACAATTTGTGTAAAATTACTAAACCTATATCTTATTCTGAATAGACAATCACTGAAGGAGCTCAGAAGCAAATTTATTCATTTTTAGAGTAAACTAGCCGTCCCCTGCCACACTTTGCTGTGGCCCAGTCTGGTGATCTGGAAAATAAAGTAATGAGAAAGTACTGGTTTCTAATATATGTGACTTCTTTATGCCTGTGGGTAAACAATATTTTTTGTTGTTTCTTTGTCAGTGTTGATGTGGAGATTGTCTGGTTTGCCTCCTCTGGAACATGCAACATATAATTGTCCTTCTTTAGGAGTCCCTTTCAAATCTATGATACTATATCTGTTCTATCTATCTATCTATCTATCTATCTATCTATCTATCTAATCTATGGCTGGATGGCTCTTTGTCAGGAGGGCTCTGATTATGTTTTCTTGCCTTGATGAAGAGAGTTGGACTGGATGGCCTTAAGGCAGCATTTTTCAACCTGGGTGTTGGGACCCCTGGGGGAGTTGTGAGGGGGTGTCAGAAGGGTTGCCAAAGGTTAGCAGAAAACACGGAGTTTTCTGTTGGTCATGGGGGTTCTGTGTGGGAAGTTTGGCCCAATTCTATCATTGGTGGGGTTCGGAATGCTTTTTGATTGTAGGCAAACTATAAATCCCAATAACTACAACTCACAAATGTCAAGGTCTATTCCCCCCGAACTCCATCATTCTTTATATTTGACCATATGGTGTATACGTGCCAAGTTTGTTCTAGATCCTTCACTGTTTGAGAGTCAAAAGTGCTCTCTGGATGTAGGTGAACTACAACTCTAAAACTCAAGGTCAATGCCCAACAAAACGCTTTCAGTATTTTCAGTGGGTCATGGGAGTTCTATGTGCCAAGTTTGGTTCAATTCAGAATGCTTTTGGATTTCAGAATGCTCTTTGATTGCATGTGAACTATAAATCCCAGCAACGACAACTCTCAAATGATAAAAATCATTTTTTAATGATTGTCACTCATTAGGTTAGTAGGTGTCTTGTGGCCAAATTTGGTGGCAATTCATCTAGCGGATTTTGAGTTATGATGTCACTCAAAATGAACAGAGCATTTTTATATATATATAGATAGATAGATAACATGGAGATGGTTCTTGGCCCCATATCTCACATACCTCAAGTAAAGCTCCAGTCTGGAAGAATTTCAGAGGCTTTTCTATTGAATAATATAGATTGTGGTAGCTACCTTTGGCGATGTATGCTCTGACTAATCCAACAGCTATAACAAGCCAACTAGGAAAAAACAGAGTTGGAAATGTTTGGTTAGCGCTTGTTCAGAAATTGACCCATTCATTTTATTCTACGGCAATGGTTCTCAACCTGTTGGTTCCCAGGTGTTTTGGCCTACAACTCCCAGAAATCCCAGCCAGTTTACCAGCTGTTAGGATTTCTGGGAGTTGAAGGTCAAAACATCTGGGGACTCAAAGGTTGAGCACCACTGCTCTAAGAGCAGGAAAGTTACTGATACACACAAGTGACAACTGCTACCTCTGTTTGACATACTGCAATTGGGTGCCAATACTGGCTTAGAGAAACCCTTCTGAGCAGCGGACATATGTAAATTGCAAGTGGTGAGGAGATTTAACACCTCCCACCCATGTTCCCAATGAAAACCCCACCCGTAGCTAGCTCTGGTCTTTTTTTCCCCCAGTGTTAAATCTCCTGGGTATTTATAGATAAGGGTTTTCCCTGCTATCATATCTAGTAAGGCTCCAAGAGAAGACAAAATTCACACAATATAATATCCTGCATAAACAAAAAAACCCCCCAATATTCTAAAGATTATAAAAAGTAACTTCAAAATATTTATTTGCATATCCACCAGTACTTAGAAAAGATAAAAGAAAAGTCAGGAATTATAGCCCAGCTCCATCTGGAAGGCCACATGACTCCTGCTCTGGGAAGATAAAGCCAAACAGTGATGAGTTTCACTACATGACTTTTAATTTAGGGGATGCGGGAAGGTCGTATTCTGTTCTTCATGCTCATCTATAAGAAACTGCTGCAAGAAACCATGAAGGATCTATGAATAAATGTCTAGAGGCAAACAAGCTGAAACATATTCTAGGCAAGATAACAGGTACTGTGGCTGAGAGAAGCCTGTTTTTCTTGATTTTCAGTATCTGGGTGAGGTTGCCAATTCTCTCCAAAAGACCCAGTGTCATCATCTGGGTGCCCCTTCTGGGCATGTTTACAATTATGCAAGGAGTAGTGGTGAAGAAGAGTGTCAGCTGAAATTCTGTTTAGAGACAGCAAATTTGGTCTTACTTATTCAGTCATTCAAAGCAGGCTGAACTACTCTAGTGGGTTTAACATGTGGTCATTTGTTGGGGCTGTTATTATTGTGCTTTTCCTGCATGGCAGAAAGGAGTTGGACTGTTGCTCCTATTATTAATTATGATGATAATGATTATTATTATTTTACTGACACAAACCCACAGTACGTCACAGCAAACGAGATATCTATGCTGGATTTTGTATCACAAAATCACAAGTCGAACACTTCCCAAGCGTCTAGGACTGTGTGATGTATTTTCAAATGATGCGTGCAGATCCAAGTAAGGTGGCCTTTTGCAGTTGACAGATTGTGATTTTGTCAATGTTCATTGTTTCCAAATGCCAGCTGAGATCTTTTGGTACGGCTCCCAGTGTGCCGATGGCCACTGGGACCACCTGTACTGGTTTATGCCAGAGCCTTTGCAGTTCGATTTTAAGGTCCTGATAATGGCTGAGATTTTCCTGTTGTTTTTCTTTAGTGCAACTGTCACCCGGTATGGCAACATCAATAATCCAAACTTTTTTTCTTTTCCACAATATTATTATTATTATTATTATTATTATTATTATTATTAAGGCTGAGTGGTCATCTGTTGGAGGTGCTTCGATTGTGCTTTTCCTGCATGGCAGAAGGGGGTTGAACTGGATGTTCCCTGGGGTCTTCCACTGAAATATTGTGTATTTGAGCAAAATGTTTACCCATACCTGATACATATACATAATACATAAACATTCGTGGGGCTCCACAAGAAATGTTTACATCAAAAAGGACTTAGCAGTTTAAAAAGTTTGAGAACCTCTGATGTAAAGTGTGAGGTCTCAAAGCACCCCCCCCCCACACACACACACCTGCAGAGTAGAATAGGCTGCTACTGCTACAGTCAAAGGAGGAGAAGCTTAGCTCAAATTGCTGAGGGAAGAGAAAGGGGTCTAGCAAGGGAGGCAACCACCACATGGATGGGTAAGGGATAAAGAAAGTAGCCTAGCAATGCAGAAGGAGGAGGAAAAGGACGTTTCGGTAGAGAAAAGGCAATCTAAGTGCAAAGGAGGAGGAAAAAGAAACCTCTGCCAGTCCTTCCAGGAATTTACTGCCCTTTTTCAACCCAACCCATTCCCGATTTGAAGGGTATCTGTTTTCCTCCCATTATTATAAGGCTTGATTCTTAATCTTCCTGCAGAGCTTGACTTGGAATAGGGTGGGCCCTCTGTATCCATGGATTCACCCATCCACAACTTGAAAATATTATAATATATAGAGGGGCGGGGGGGGGGGGAGGAAGGGAGCGGGGAAGACCTTGGCTTTGCCATTTCATGTGAGGTCATTTTACTACATCACTGTATATAACAGTTATTGAGCACCCATGGGTTTTGCTATCCACTGCAGATCCTGGAGCCAAACTACATCAGATACTGAAGGCCCCTATATTTTAATTACAGGGTTTGGTTTTTAGGTTCTTGGGACTTAGGCACACTCCGATTGCTAATGCTGTGGCACAGCTGGCCCTCCACATCCACAGATTTAACCATCCAAGTTTGATTTGTATGCCTATTATACAGGGTGAGGGAGCATAACTTCCTTTTTTAAAATGTGTGCCATTCAGTCGGTTGAAGACGTAACGGAGCGCTAGTGGTCTTGTTCAAGAGGCGGGAGTATAAAGTTTTATCCTGACACAATTCAGTTGCCATCATGCATTGGAACAGTGAGGAGCGTGCTTTTGCCATAGAGGCCTTGTTTTTTAGCGGATTTGGAGTGGCCGGCCCGCTCTCCAGATTGGGCCCCTTGTGATTTTTTTCTATGGGTTTTTTTTTTTTGAAATCTCGTGTTTATGTGACCAGTCCAAGGACCCTACAAGATTTGAAGACCAACATCCAGGACGAAATTGCCAACATAACGCCTGCTATGCTGGCAAGAATCATGAAAAACGCCAGAAATTGGTTTACTCAGTGTAGAGAGAATGGGGGACGTCACCTACCTAATTTGATCTTCAAAACTATGTAAAACAAAACTTTAGGTAACAAAACTGATTCATACAATGGGTTTTATTAAGTTTTGAAAAAAGGAAGTTATGCTGCCTCACCCTGTATATATGTATATACTTACATATAAAACTTATTGGGCAAAAGGGGCTCCTGTTGATTTAGAACAGGAACTGGAGCATGGTAGATGCAGTATACTGCAGATATGTGATATGGGCTGTAATGGATTAGTAAGATTTCCAAGTACTTAACAAAATGCTTTCAATTGCCCTTTGAATTATGCTGCTGGGCTTCTCCTGGTAACTGAGAAAGGAAGGTTTGTGTTGGAGAACAGGGAGCTTTGTAAAGTTTTGGTATTCAAAGCGAAGTCCCGGGCTTTATAAGTCTTTTGCATCTGGCTTTAGGGCAGGCATGGGCCAACTTGGGCCCGCCCTCCAGGTGTTTTGAACTTCAACTCCCAGCATTCCTAACAGCCTCAGGCCCTCTCCTTTTCCCCCTCAACCGCTTAAGCGGCTGAGGGGGAAAAAGAAGGGGCCTGAGGCTGTTAGGAATGCTGGGAGTTGAAGCCCAAAACACCTGGAGGGCAAGCCCAAGTTGGCCCATGCCTGCTGTAGAGGTACCTCAGGAGTAAAGTAAAAGGAGGACGGCGCATGCGTGGAGGAGGTGAAGGGAAGATGTCTTCCTCCTCCTCCTCCTCCCCCTCCCTTCGCTCACCCTGCTGTCATGACAACGTTGTAGAGGACCAAGTAGGCCGTGGCCAAGGCGCCGGGCCCTTTCCGTCGACGGGAGCCTGCCGTTTGTTGCTGTTGCTGCTGCTGCTGCCCCCCGCCGCCCCCAAGGCCATTATCCGCCCGGCGGGAGCTGCTGCTGCTACTGCTGCTGGAGGCCGCCATGGTTCATCCACCAACGCCGCCTCTTCCTCCTTCTTTTCCCTCACCTCCTGCTAGGCCCAGAGGCGGGGCTAGGGGGCCCTCCACCAATGAGAGGGCGCGCCTAGCTTGATTGGCGTCTCTGGGAAGGGGCGGGCCGCAGCGTCTTGGCAGTGGGGAGGGGTTGGTTGACTGGAGGATGGACTTCTCTTGATTCCCTCATAAAGGCATGAGGCAATTGTAGCATAGCTCCCTTCCACACAGTTGGATAACATCCCACATTTTCTGCTTTGAACTGGATTATATGGCAGTGTGGACTCAGATAACCCAGTTCAAAGGAGATATTGTGAGATTTTCTGCCTTGATTTTGTGGGTTCTTTTGTTGTGTTAAGGGGCCCTATGATTTTTGTCTTTTGAGGGCCTTTCCACACAGCCCTATATCCCAGAATATCAAGGTAGAAAATCTATCTGAGTGTGGACTCAGATAACCCAGTTCAAAGCCATTTTTCTGCCATGATAGTCTGGGATATAAGGCTGTGTGGAAGGGCCCTGATATGTCCAGAGGAGGGCGACTAAAATGATCAAGGGTCTGGAGAACAAGCCCTATGAGGAGTGGCTTAAAGAGCTGGGCATGTTTAACCCGTAGAAGAGAGGGCTGAGAGGAGACATGATGAGGGCCATGTATAAATATGTGAGAGGAAGTCATAGGGGGAAGGGAGCAAGCTTGCTGCCCTGGAAACTAGGACACGGAACAATGGCTTCAAACTACAATAAAGGAGATTCCATCTGAACATGACGAAGATCTTCCTGGCTGTGCGAGTTGTTCAGCAGTGGAACTTTCTGCCCTAGAGTGTGGTGGAGGCTCCTTTGGAAGCTGTTAAACAGGCTGGATGGCCATCTGTCGGGGGTGCTTTGAATGCAATTCTCCTGTTTCTTGGCAGGGGGTTGGATTGGATGGCCCATGAGGTCTTTTCCAACTCTATGATTGTGTTCTGCAGAATAAATGCAGTTTTGACACCACCTTAACCGCCGCGGCTGATTTGGAGTTGTAGTTTGAGTAGGCCCCGTGCCCTCTTTGGCAGAAGACCCAGTCCAACTCCTAGGACTCCACAGCATTGAAGTGAAGGGGCACCGACGTAAGGGCACAGGCACACCCGGACTCCAAATGCAACCTAGGAGTCCCCTCAAAGGCCCAGGTAGCAGTGTAAGGAAGAGGCCACAAGTTGGACTCTTACTAGAAAGGCTTTTATTGTGAGCCTAGCAATAATGACAAACATGCAGACAGGAATGCAATCAAAGGTTTTGTCGCACCGCCATAAGGCTTTAATCACTTTCACAAAGAATTGAAAACATATTCTCATTGGTGTTCAAAGATCAATCATTTCATTGGTCTAAGCTGCCGAATACAAATTTCATTGGCTCTATTACTTTGACAGGCATGAAGGCACACGTGGGACCTTAACAATGGCACAACTATAGTCTATTGTTCTTTGGTGATGAACCTTCAGTTGGAAAGGATAAGTCGATACTTCAGGCAGCTGGGAAATTAGGAAAGTATTAGGGAATACTTTCTGCATCTCTGGTCCTTGGCAGCTCTTTCTCTACACATTAGCATTTTTGCAAATGAAGGCCCTCTACAGTCACATATGGCAGTTTGGCAGTAAATCAGAAGATATGGGACTTACAGTCATTGGAAGCATTCCTGAAAATTCCCTTGTAAAACTGCACTTCCCTCAAAAGTGGTGTCAAACCGCATTCATTATACAATGTAGATGCACTTTTAGAAAGGCATGACCTTTTAGAGATCATAACCTTTTAGAAAAGAGCCAACACAATCTTTTAGAGAAGAGCCAAAAAACCGTTTGAGTAGAATCTTCTCAAGTGGTATATAGTAATGCTAAATGTTTTCCCCTGACATTATGTCTAGCTGTATCCTACACTGGGGGATGGTGCTCATCTCCATTTCTAAACCAAAGAGCCAGTGTTGTCTGTAAACACCTCCTGGTCATGTGGCTGGCATGACTGCATGGAGCACTGTTACCTTCCCGCTGAAGCAGTACTCATTGATCTACTCATATTTACATATTTTTGAACAACCTTGTATGCAGAACACATCATGCGATGTGTGGGGCTTGACGATTAAAATGGCTAGGGAAAAAAATGCTGGAAGAAACATTAGCAACCTTAGATATGCAGATGATACTACTTTGATGGCTGAAAGCGAGGAGCTGAGGAGCCTTCTAGTCCTTGAAGTGACTGGCTTGACTCTGAAGGAGCTGGGAGTGGTGATGGCCAACATGGAGCTCTGGCATGGGCTGGTCCATGAGATCATGAAGAGTCGGAAGTGACTGAACGCATAAACGACAACAAAGGTTGGCAGAAGCCTGGCCTAAAGCAGGAGCTCACCCTGCTCCCCAGATTCGAACCGCCAACCTTTTAGTCAGCAAGTTCAGCAACTCAGCGGTTTAACCCGCTGTGCCACCAGGGGACCCTGGTCAAGTGGTATATAACCAAATGTAATTATGCTGTAGGGGCTGTAGCCTGAAAATGGATAATAGGAGTTGTAGTCCTAAAAGAAAAGAGCAGATGCTACAGTCTTTAGAAAAACAGTTCCTTCCCTAATTCTCTGTGTGAGAAACTAAGAGATAAGACTGGTGTTTGGCTGCTGCTCAAGCAAGCCAGGGTCAACACGAGAGACATGAAGTTACAGTAAAGCTTCCATCTTAAGCTGTTTGTATGCATAAAACAGAGAACCAGTTAGAACATAATGAGCTAAGAATAAGCCAGCGAGAAAAGACAAAGTATGAAACGAATCAAAAGTATGTTGTTTGATCCATTGTAAAAATATAAAAGACCATGGCCCCATTTTTGGGCGCAGCAGTCTTCACTTGACTCAACTCATCCATGTGTCTATCCCTGCACCACCCACCTGAGAACAGAAGTGAAGGGAACCTCCGAGAGCGTGCAGAGTTCCCCCTTCAATGCAAGGCAATTGGCTTCAGCTGTTAAGACTGAACAACCTGTTGTCTCTGATCTGTCAGGAAACAGAGAATATGCCAGTGCATAAAAATAGTTATTCAGAAGTGTTTTTCTGTGCCAAGAATATATCTACTCCCATAAAACAACTTGTTTTATATTATGCACTCAAGAGACAAAATAAAGTAGACTTTGGTAAAAATAACATTTGGTTTAGTCAACCTTTATGTGTTCAGCATACACAGGCAAGATAAAGTTGCTGTTTAAAGTGAAACCATTTGCCAGACTGGATTTAGCGGAAAACAATGCCCAGTGTGGTCCATTGCTGCAGAATGAACAATACCTAGCTAATGTAGTGACTTATTTTTGGTTTTGTCATTTTATGAGCACTACAATTGAGCTGTATCATTAGTCTAGTGAACCCCCCAGTTAACTTTTTTTCATGTCAGGAGTGACTGCAAGGACATTTCCCAGGATACACTCGGATGTTTGATGTTTGACCATCTTTTTGGGAGGCTTCCCTTATGTCACTACATGGGGAACTGGAGCTGACAGAGGGAGCTCAACCCACTCTCCCCAGATTCGAACTGCTGACCTGTTGGTCAGCAGTCCCCTGTGCCAGTAGGACTGCTGACCAACAAGTCAGCGGTTCAAATCTGGGGAGAGTGGGTTGAGCTTCCTCTGTCAGCTCCAGTTCCCCTTGTGCCGGCGGGACTGCTGACCAACAGGTCGGCAGTTCGAATCTGGTAAAAGATGGTAAAACATCAAACATCCGGATGTATCCTGGGAAATGTCCTTGCAGTCACTCCTGATATGAAAAAAGTAGTCTAGTCCTAAATTGTTCATAATTTTAAAAGGTCAAGTCAATGCTTTGAATGGAACTGGAGGCACTTTCAGCAGGCAATGTGGTAGACCAAAAAATGAAGTTATAGTGGTTGACTTACTGCTACCCATTATTTTGTACTAATGGGAGCTTCCAAAGAGCCTTGAAGAGGAAACCCAATATAAACCACACTGCAACTCCAGTTTGGAGGTAACCAAGAGGGGCAATTCCCCACCATTTTCAACACATCCAAGATCAGGTTCAATGGAGGGAGAATGAAAAGCTCCACTCACATACTTACCCTGGATGTGGAGGACAAAGGAGGAGCCCTTTGAGTATTAGTACCTAGAACTGTGTCTTCCTCAGCACGATTCACCTAATCACACTTTTTTTCTCTCCACCACAACTACATTTTTCTCCATTCCCTATGTCGTAATACTAGGAATATTTTGCATTTGTAGAATCAAACACAAGTAGCATTTAGCACTCTTGGATGAGATCACAGGCAAGAAGATTCACACGTTTGAGCATACGGTCAGCCTTCCACCTTTGTGGATTTGATTATTCACTGATTTGACTGAAATATTCTGTGTGAGAATCTCTAGGACCTTCAGTGTAGCAACTGATCATAGAGATGCTGGAGGACTTAGATATTGTTAGAGAAATCACTTTTCTAGGAATCTCTATATCTTTCTGTACAATCCTGCAGAGGTGTTTTCTCAAGAAATAGCAGTGTTGGTATTTGCAGCTTTAAAAAGCTTTTTTACTGTGCTGCTAATGCCAGTAAATGTGGATAGTTGACTGCATTTATTAACAATTTGAGACCAGTAGGGACATTTCTCTCATTTTTCTGTATTTGTTTTTAAAGGGAAAATCTGTATTTTTAGACAAATGTTAAACCACACAACCAGTATTACATTTTATTATTCACTGTATGAGAAGTATGCCCACTTCCCAGTATCTTGCCAGTGCAAATGATCCAATGTGATTACCCAAGAAGCAGTGGTGCAATATTTCATAATTCTTCATTATTGTTCCTAACCAATAAAGCAGGGATGGGTAAGCTCAACCTTATTTCACATAGCTTTGAAAACAAAATCCAGTTGTCATTGAGAAACTCTGCCTACACTATGCTTTGAAGAATTAATGTAAGTGTAGTAGAAAGAAGAAAGCAAGTTACACAGCAGGAGTAAACAAACTGGCATTTGTGCTAACATGCTTTGTGGTATTTGTTTATTGAGAAATTGTGAGTAACTACAATTGTAGTGTTCTCATATCTTGCAGCTCTTTTGGCTTCAGAAACCTGGAAAACATCTGAATATTTTTTTAATTAAGGTATACACAAAAAATACAACCCATTCTTTTCTTAACACGTTGAAAACATGTGAGAAAACGCTCTGTATGCACTAAAGCAGGGATGGGAATCATGGAGAGCTGTCAATGTCACTGAACTTCAACTCCCAACGTTCCTCACCTTCGGCCAGGGTTGGCTGGAACTCTTGGAAACTGCAGTTCAACAACATTTTTTTTGGGGGGGGGGGGAGCTATATAATTCCCACTCCTGCACTAAATAATAATATAATCCTTTCCTTATAAGAGCGTGTGGCAAACTGGCAATAATTGTGTCTTACTATTACAAAGTTCTTTATCCATTCAAAAAGAAGACATGCTGGTAACCTCAACCGAGCGGAAAACAGCACAAGCAGTTATAAAAACCCACAGCAATTGTGAGTGTGCATCATATATGAAATGTTGAATTGTTGCATTCAAACAGGCAGAGGAGCAAATAATCTAGAACACGTAAGACTAGGTAATATCAAACAATCTATAGATGATACCGTATACATCTGTAATAAAGTACACTTAGTCCCCCCACTTTGCTTCAATGAGCAAAAAAAGCTTTTTTTGTGTGTGTGTATTTTTTTAAGTCAACTGTTATATTTAAATATCTGCATGTTGCTCATAAAGTGGGGGGGAAGGTCACACAACTGGAATGATGCAATGAGAGTAGACATGTATTGTTGTGTTTGATTTTGTGTAATGTTTCATGGCCCCTGGCTTGTGAAATGGTGAAAGAGAAACAAAATGAACAAATCTGAATGTATGAATTAGTTGAGGAGAGAGATCATTGTTTAACCATTAGTTATGCTGGTTTCTTGCATTAAGATAGGCTTCAAAGCTAATCTGTGGAAATTGTAGAGAAGCTTGAACTCCCCAGGCTCTCTTTCCTTGGCTAATCCAGTTTCTGGCCTGTCATGAAAAGAATAAACTTATAGTAGCCAAATAAAACTAAAAGAAATAGGCTAAAAACCTGAGAGGCACTGACCTCTGCAAAATATTGATCTGCAATAGCACTACAGAATGTACTTTCTGTACTCAATATGTCACCCTGCCCAGGAAGGATGAGAAACATGGGACCGATTTTCATAACTCTGCTGATGGCAGCCAGAGGAAAAAGCCTATTGGTACTATGACCTTGTAGCCAGGGAAAGCCATTGATATCTGCAGAATTCATATTCGATGACAGCAGTGCCAACACACATTTGAATTTGTTGTGATGTGCCAAATCTTGAACGTGCCACTGTGATTTGGTTGAATACTTGACAGACATTGGCTTTTTTCCTGCTGTTGCTGACATAGTTGTAAGAATTGGCACTTATGGGGAATCATTCTCAGATGAGGAAGGAAAGGCCCAACACTCAGCTACAGCAAAAGCAAATTAATGGAAAATTGTCCCCTTACATTTTCAGAGCAGGACAATTTGTGATTGACAGAAGTTGGTCTGAAACACCATGATTTAAGATAGACCAGCTTCCTTAACTCCAATGATAACAACATTGGCTCAAACCAAGGTATTTTAATTTAAAATTACAATTCTTAAAGGCTCAAAGGAAAGGCTAATAATGACGCAAAACACTTTCAGTGTAAATACTGAAATGTTTTGGGGGTTCTTTTTTTTGGGGGGGGGAGGGGGCTTCACTTACAAATCTGCTACAATTGTGCTATGGGGCACTGTGAGAGTCCAATAGGGTCCAAGGACACTATCCGCCAGTTTTATTGTTCTGTTCCTATCCCTTCAAGGGGTATTTTGCTAGTAATCCTGCTGATGGATTGTGCTTCGCTGAACTAAAAACACACTTGCATTCATGAAAGCTCAAAATGATATCATGTGATACCAATGAGGCAAGTATAATGCATAAATGTATTTAAGAGGATCATTGTTCAGGTATTCCAAATTCTCACTTTTGCTGTACTGGTTGATGAAACAATTAGTGCACTTATGGAAACTCCTTCTGTTTACTGTTTTCCCCCCAACAAATAACTTGTTGACTATGCCTAAAGTAATAGATGAGCTTCATGTGGTGTGCTCACATTCATTCATTTGGGCTATGCTTTAACTTAAACTAAATCCAAGCACAACAGCCACCTAAAGTGCTTGCTAATTCAAGTTAATGCCCATAAATAACACAAAAGGGTGTCAGCTCCTTGTGCTGATGAAACAAATCAAGAAATTCATGACCTAATGTCACAGTGCTTGAGCCTGGGAAAAAAGTCTTTTGCTGGGTGATTGCTCCAATCTCTTGGTCATTCACTTTTAATTCATTCTTCTTCCTCTTCCTCCTCCTCTTCTCCTTCTTTCCCCATTGTTTCCACCATGAGGTCTGCAACACAAGTCACTTCTCCAAGGCAGTTCACTGCCTTGCAAGTATATTTGCCATCATCGTCCCCACAAACTTCAGAAATGATCAAAGAGCAGTTGCCATCCTCATCATAGTCTATCTGGAAGTGTCGGGACTCCTTGATAGATTGATCATCTTTGTACCAAATTACCTCTGGGTCAGGGAAACCTGGAAGAAAGGGGAAGAAGAGCAGGCACCACAAATCAATTCTGATTTTTCCCCATCTGTATATATCCTTAACAGGCTCAGAGATGATGTTCTCAAAGTCTGGCATCAGATGAGGTTGTCCTGGGTACATGATATTGCAGTTACAACATTTTTAGCATAGCACAAAGGGTAGATGGAGTTCAGCAAAGCAATACCAGTTGTGGGTGAGATATTGGCTCTTGTCAAAATTGAGTTAAATGGGCTAATTGCCACAGACCAGCCGAATTTGTAATTCTTACTTTATAGCAACCATACTGCATTAATTCCACAATGTAGATGCAGCTCAAACTTTTTATTTAGACAAGCCTTTGGCTGAAAATCTATGTGACAGAAAAGGTCTGCGAGTTTGTGTGTGTGTGTTTTATTATGATCAGTGTTTTATAATGTTTTTATCTTGTTTAAATTGTAGTACTATTTAATTATTTTCAAAGTTTTGTATAAATGTTTTAATTGTATCTTGAGGCCACTTTTGAGTCCCATGTAATGGAGAAAGGCATGAATCAAATAAATAAATGAACAAAGTACAACAAATAAATGTACAGGGCTGAGCTATAAAACTGTGTCTCTGGGTTACAGTTTAGCTTAAGTTACAATGTCAAGTATCAACAAATCCACACATTCAGCACCTCTATGTGTCACTTATCTTGTGATAAATCATACCTCCCACCCCCCATGAACACTTCCAAGCTAAAGTCTATCTAAAATTCAGACAATTTCCCTTGAGTACACATCTTGATCTCTCTACCTCTGGCAAATGAATCAAAGCTATTCATCAAACAGAAATCTCTATGAGCTCTGATAAAAATAGTGCTTCTTAAAAAAAATAAAATGAAGCAGATAATTGGTAGGTAAGCCATAGTTCATTAGAAGGTGAAAAATCCCAGAGGAGGAATGTTGAAAAAGCAACTGAAAACAAGTCATAAACATTTCTGAGAAGTACCTTCAATTTTGCAGTCAAATCTGGCAGCACTGCCTTCCACGACTTCTGTATCTTGAATTGTTTTAGAGAAATATGGTTTCACATGGGACCTTTCTTCATCAACCGCTTCCAGGAGAGCGTTGGCAGCCTCATCTTAAGTAAACAAAGTTCTATGAATCTTATGGGAGAATTTGTCTAACAAAGGTTCTAATAACACTAGCATGTCCTTCGTCCTGCCGTGAGGCCCCTCCCTTAAGAGACGATGGGTCTGAGAGCAGTGAGGGTCAGTTCAGACTCTGGGGCTGCTGGACATGCCTCGCTCCCAGGTGGCAGGAAGTCACACAGTGGCTGTGTGCCTCATGGATTCTCCAGCTGTCACCCTATGGTTCATCACCAGAGGGCAGGCCACAGGGATGGCGTGCATCACGTGAAAGGAAGGTTATCTGATCTCTGGATCCAAGTCCCAAGCCAACATTATACAGCTGTTAATTACACTATGTAACATGATTTTTGTTTCTGGGTTATAAATGTCCTTTCCTAATTGGTTCTATCATAAAAACAGAGAAAGGGTTTATTAAACTGCAAAAACTTTGTTTCTGTGGGACATCCTGCAGCACGTTTTGCTATAGTCTTTCAATTAATATCTCAGAGTCTCAACCAATTAAATATAGTTTGTGACAGCCACAAAAACAAAGTTTCTGGATTATAACAACTAGTTTCAAAGTACGTGCTGCACATTTAAACAGGAATGAGACCTTCAAACCAGAAACAGTAAAAAATTCAAATTTTGTTAAATTGAGTAATAAAAATTGAGAACTATTTTTGTTCCCAGTTGGATTTTGTGTGTGTCTTAGCTCCCTTTAAGTCAATGTACCTGAGCTGATAATTGTTTCTAATAAGGATATTATTACTGTGGGTTTTGAAGTTGACAGGATTTTCTTTTGCATTTAACATAATTTGACTTTTCATTGCTGTATTTTCTGCAAGTTTATTTATTTACCACATTTGTACCCTGCCCTTCTAAACCCTGAGGGGGATTCAGAGCAACCTGACACATCAGCAACAATTCAATACCATTAAAAAAAACATATAATTAAATAAACATTTACGTTAAACCAAAGAATTAAAAGGCCCTCTCTCTCATCCCCACCAACCGCACCTGCGAAGGAGTGTGACTGAGAGCAGGCCCTATCCAGATGATCTTAATCTCTGAGACGGTTCATAGAAGGAGATACATTCAGACAGGTAAGCTGGGCCAGAACTGTTTAAGGCAGTGGTTCTCAACCTGTGGGTCACGAGGTGTTTTGGTCTACAACTCCCAGCCAGAAATCCCAGCCAATTTACTAGCTGTTCGGATTTCTGGGAGTTGAAGACCAAAACATCTGGGAACCCACAAGTTGAGAACCATTGGTTTAGGGCTTTATAAACTAAAGCCAGCATTTTGCCCGCATTGTTGCCTTGATTATTTTTTAAAGAAAGGCAGGAATGTGTTACAAACAAACAAGCTCTCTATCAGAAAGGTGCACTGGATCAACCTGAAACCCTGCACTGTTACCAATCAAATATCCAACATGCTGGATATGTTGGATATCAAATTAGTTGTTAGGAGGATGAGGTTGGAAAAAGAAGCAGAAGACTCATCCTGTTTCCAGTTGTTAGGAAACAAAAGTAGCCTCCTCCTCCTGTTTCCTAACAACTGGTATTTAAAGGCACACCTATCTTTGCCAATTGCATGCCACTTTGTGATGGATGTTAACTATCAACTGAAGTTTGCCAACTTTATCTTCCTAATAAGATTGAGACTTTAAATGGCAGCAAAAGAGGCCTTTAAGATTATAGTGTAGTATTTATTCAGGTGTTCGGGAGGATTTGTATGGAAAACTGCTAAAAATGGCAGGAGCATATGGGACATGACAATGCAAAAGTAGGCCCAATGTTGATGCATTAAAATATGCTCACATATTTTTAACCTGGATATAGGAAATAATTTTTTAGATCTAGAGACTGTGAGAAGGGCAGGTTTAGAAAGCAATTGTATATTTGCAAGGGGAACCAGCATAGTTTGTGTGTTGGATCACGATGTTGGAGACCAGGAGTCAAATCCCTGCTCAGCCATGCAACCAATTGGATGACTTTGGGCAAATAACACACTCTCAGACTCAGATGAAGGCAATGACAAACCTCTTCTGAACAAATTTTGCTCAGAAAACCCTGTGACAAGTTTGCCTTAAGAGTAAGTCATAGGTGAGAAATAACACGAAGGCACACAACAATAGCAACCAAGTAAGTGAAAGACAAAATGGCACTGCAGGCTGCACAGTCATAAGCGATATACATTTCAACAGTATGAGAAAAAGTAGTCCACTACTATGTTTGCATATGCTATTCAAATTTCCATACCTTCAGCTTCGATCTTCTCTGTATTAACAGGACTGGTTGGTGAAGTTGAAGATGACTTCCTCCCACTGAGGCCAGACATCTGTGCCAGAGAAGACAGCCTTCCAATGGCACGGACAGCATTTCCCGTTTTCTGGAAAATGGCACAGAAATTAATCCTTTCTCATTATTCCTCAACTTCAAACTGTTTATAAACTAAAAAGAGGATTGAGAAAAACCAAGATCTTCAAGATCATTCGATGTTACAAAGGGAGGTCCGAAAGACATGTTTTAAGTGGAGGTGGAGAACTTCTCTAAGACAATTTTCAAAACTTGCAGTGTCAGATTCAGCCTGTACTGTCAGATATCCATGTTACATTTGAAGGAGCAATTCCTTTAAGAGTGTCCACTTAAAAAGCAAGAATAGAGAATGAAAGAAAAAGGGGGTTCTGACTGACAGGAATGGAGTATTAACAAAATCATTTCAAAATGACAAAATTCTTGGCTTCTCATTTCCCCTGCTTTTTCACTTAGCGTCATTCAAAATGTCCCAGAGAAAAATCTCCTTCCATTTTTTTCTATTGTCTCAAGAAATCTTTCTTACAGACTCTCCAAATATATATACAGGCAGCCCCCAAGTCACAAACATCCAACATACAAAGGACTCATATTTACGAACAGGGGTGAAACAACAGAAAGTGAGAGAAATCTACCCTGAGGAAGGGAAATTCACTCCTGGAAGAGTTACTATCATGGGGAAAAGGTGTCACCACTGAAGCTTTCTCACCAAGCCACATTTTTCAAAATCCAATGATCACAGGGGCAGAAAGTGAAATGAAATCTTCCAGGGGCACAGACAGCAAAACAAACACCACAGGGGTATTAACTCTTCCATATGCTATCCAAAGCTTATGACACACACACACACACACACACACAAATAGTTGGAGTTACACTTAAAAAAATTACCTGTTCAGACCTACATACAAATTAACTTAAGAACAAACCCACAGAACCTCTCTGGTTCATAAAGTGGGGACTGCCTGTATTCCAAATAAAGCCTATACATGATTAATGTCCTGTAATTAATCTTAATATATGTTCTTTGCAGTTCATGGGATGAAAGGAGAGAGCTTTAGATGTTCTCTAACATCCTCCAACAACAAGTCTGTCACAGCAAAAACTTTCTACCCCACCCTATGCCCAAAGTCATGAGCATTAGATATGAAAGACGTGGGATTTGAACATGTTTCTATACAATGCATTACCTGCCATTTTCTTCTGGCCATGTACTTTTTCATTCTATCTTTGGACAGTTTTTTGGCTTCCATAGTTTTGGTGTCTTTTTGCAGCCAAGTATGCTGAAGGCATTGAGTACAATCTAAACGGTCCCTGTGAGTTTAGATAGAGACTAGTCAGAAGTGCAATGCAATTTTTGTGAAATTCATACGCATACAGCATCCTATTTACTTCCCCAATATCGCAACATGGATTGTTAGATTACATTCTAGATGCAGTTGGGTAAGCTCAGCTTCAATATTGGTACCTAGGTGAAAATGCATTTGATACCCCTGTTCTAGACTACCGGCCTTCAAGGTCTCTTCTTTGGTGAGACTGTCTCCTACTATTCCCAGGGTAAAAGCTTTCTATCTATAACTGGCAGTTAAAAGAAACGTATGGGATAAATATCAGGTTTAAAGAATCACACTGGCTGCCAATATGCTTCTTCTGAGGTCAGGACACTGGTGAGGAGTTCTGAAGCTCTAAATAGCTGTGGTCTTCATATCTGAAGGATCACCTCTCTCTTTGTACACCTCACAGACTATTCAGATGTGCAGAATGGATGACTTCTATGTTTCACTGTTGGAACTGGTGAGATGAAGCTGAGATGAAGCAGAGAGACTTCTTAACTGGGGTGAGTGGATTACAGGATGTCCTCACCCCAGAGATTCAGGCAGTATTGGAAAAGGTCTCATTTTGGAACAAGTAAAAAGTGGTATAGTGGTTTGTATGTTGCACTACAGCTCTAGAGGCTTGGGGTTGAATCTTTGTTAGGCCATGGAAACCCACTGGGTGATCATGGACAAGTCACACTCTCTCAGCCTCAGAGAGAGTCTTTATAGGGTCTCTATAAGTCAGAAATGGCTTGAAGGCATGCAAAACAAAGAACAAACTTACCAAACACAGTTTGGGTAAGATTTAGCATAGCTAATGTAGATTATTGGCTTTAAAATATTATTTTAGTTTGCATTTTTAAATTCTTGGCCTGAGGTCCAAGTTCATATTTTAATTAATAAAAATACATATAATCACTAAGAAGCAAGGATATAGAAATAAGTGAGATGACATTTAAACCAGGCCTAATTGTTGTCCTAAAGTGGTTTCTTATAAAGGTCATGTTTCACAAAATGGAAAGCTCATGAATCAGTAAAATGACCATATGACTGCAATTATATTTTATGCTTCACTGGCAAGTATAAATTTCACAATGAGTCCTCTACATCTATTTGCCTCCACAAGCATCATGTGCTGGTGAATTGCACTGTTGATTAATAAAGGAATCATTACAATTGATAAGAGGCAGTTTAAATGCACCATAACTTTTATTTAATATCTGGTTTCATAATAGCAATTACTTCACTTTCCAAACCATGAGAGTTTTATGTAATATTATTCTCAGGAATAGAATATATTTTTCCTATTGGATAACTAGTAGTTCAACTATGGAGGTCAAAAACAGAAAACAAAAAGGTAGACACAAAACTGTAGTTCTTCCAGCAATGTTAATGGTTTCATATGCACGTGTTGTTGTTATTTTGGTTTTTATTTTATTTTTTATTTTATTGATACATCTATTCAATTAACAAACTTTTGCCAAACAGGTTGTGTGTGTGTGTGTGTCAAGTAAGGTAAAGTGACTTTTGGAACAATGTATATTGAGATAAGACCTGTATGGCAAAAGTACTCCCAGCAATTTACACACTGGGGTCCCACAGTACAGGTAGGAAAAGGAGCATAATTGTGGTAATATTGAGAAATTTATGCAATTATGCTTTGAGAGCAAAAAACAAAAACAAAAAACAAAAAACAGGGCATGGATATTATGCGGACATATCAACCTTAATATAGAAGGGGTTATATGTAAGGGATATTTACTTCATATCTTTCTTTAGAAGGTTGCTTATGAAGTCCTTGGCATCATCAGAGATTTCATCAAAAGCTTCATCATCAAAATCCCAAGTGGCGGAGGTGACATTGGCTAAAGTCTCATTGTCATTGTCACCCATGAAAGGGGAAAGCCCACTGACTCTGAGGATAAAAAGAAAAACATGTGAGAATGCAATATGAGAAATTCAATCTACATTCAATGGCTATATGCATACTGAACTCAAGACCGGAGGTATATCATAACTTGATCTCACCATAGTTGAACAGACGGATCAACCAAATAGTTACATTAAAGGAGCCCCCTTGATGGACTGTCACCTTGTCGTGGTGAGGGGGCTTGCGTGTTCCGATGAACCTGTGGGCACAACAACTGGAGTCCTGCACTCCCAGGAGTGGCCGCGGGGGGGGGGGGGGGGTCCCAGACCAAGCACAGTCTGAAGACCCAAAGACCTCAACGGCGGAGCAGGCGGAGGATAACATGGCACATGTTACAACGGCTGCGAAGGCGGAAGAAGGCTGCAACAGACTGAGAAGCCACGGTCATTGTGTTAAACTACATCACCAGTGGAACCTCACTCTGTGAAGTCTGTGTGTTGATCATTTGTGCACTGACCTCCACACATTAAAAAAACCCACGCACAGGCGTCTTCCAAAGAAAATAAAAACCAACTAACCAAAGTCCCATGGCGATCAGCGAGTGGCGACGGGGGCAGGACTGTGAAATCTGGAAGCCCCTAGTCACAGACTGGCACATGGGCGGTGGGTACGGACTCAGTCGTTCTACCTCAAGGTCCGAGGCAGTTGAGTAGTTCGGCAGCTGTATCCGCGACTGAGCAGCCCTTTTTAGGACCCACTCTGCTCACCCCACACGGGGAGAGGGCTAGAAAAGGTGCCCTAAACATAGTCTGCCTCACTTATCCCTGACTGGATTGCCGCGTCCAGTGGGGTCACCATCCTGTGGCCAAAAAAGAAAAATGAACTTCGGTACGTGGAACGTACGGACACTGATGGACAACAGTGACAGTGAACGCCCCGAACGCAGAACTACCATCATCGCAAGGGAGCTGGGACGCTTCAACATCGACATAGCAGCCCTTCAGGAGACCCGGAGAGCAGGAGAGGGACAGCTGAAGGAAGACAAAGGAGGCTACACCTTCTTCTGGAAGGGACTGCCCGAAAAAGACCAAAGAATGCACGGAGTTGGCTTTGCCATCAGGAATAATCTGGTGAAACATCTGTCCGAAGCACCCACTGGCATCAACGAACGACTCTCAACCCTCCGAATCGATCTTGCCAAAAACCAACGGGCAACCATCATAAGTGCCTATGCACCAACACTAGACGCTGATGAAGACATCAAGGAGAAATTCTACTGTCAGTTGGACACCGTCCTATCGGGGATACCTAAGGAGGACAAAATCATTCTCCTGGGGTACTTCAATGCAAGAGTCGGGCGAGACTTCGACCTGTGGCTAGGGACCATAGGAAAAGACGGGGTTGGAAACAGCAACTCGAATGGCATCCTGCTTCTCACCAAATGTGCGGAGCACAACCTTGTCATCACCAACACGCTCTTCCGCCAGAAAAACAAGTTCAAGACATCATGGAAGCACCCCCGGTCAAAGCATTGGCACCTCTTAGACTATGTAATCACACGTGCCAGAGACCGCCGTGACGTACTCCTCACAAGAGCCATGACAGGTGCTGATGACTGCTGGACCGACCACAGGCTAATCCGATCCACGATGGCTATCAAGATCGCCCCCAAGCGCAGACTCCAAGGAAGAAAGACAAGGCGCAAAATGAACACCCAAGCCCTTCAGGAGCCCTCCAGGCGAGCCCATCTCCAAACAGCACTCAAGGACCATCTCCCCACAGAGCACCCCGAAAATGTTGAGGAACATTGGAACAAACTGAAGACCTCCATCATCCAAGCCTGCGAAGAAACTATTGGATACCAAGCCAAGAAACATCAAGACTGGTTTGACGAAAATGACATCGAGATCCAACAGCTAATCGACAAGAAAAGGAAAGCCTTCCAAACATGGCAGAGAGACATCAACTGTGCTGCTAAGAAAAAGATCTACGCCAGTGCAAAAGCTGAGGTCCAAAGAAGGACAAGAGAACTCAAGAACATCTGGTGGACAAAGAAGGCTGAAGAAATCCAACACCTGGCAGATACCCATAATGCTCAAGGATTTTTCAAAGCCACAAAGGTCATCTATGGGCCAAGAAACCATGGCATACAGCCTCTACGCTCATCAGACAGAACCAAACTCCTGAAGGACCAAAAGTCAATTGCACTACGTTGGAAAGAACACTACCAAAGCCTCCTAAACCGCAGCTCCAGTGTGGCCGAAGAGGTCCTCTCAAAAATCCCGCAACAACAAACCAGGGATGAGCTTGCAGCACTGCCTAGTTTGGAAGAAGTCAGCAATGCCATCAGCCAACAAAAGAACAACAAAGCCAGCGGACCGGATGGGATCCCTGCTGAAATCTTTAAAGAGGGAGGACCTGCGCTGACACACCAACTCCACCAGCTCATAGAAAAAGTGTGGGTGACCAAGAAAATCCCAGCAGACTTCAGGGATGCCACCATCATCACCCTCTTCAAAAAAGGGGAAAGAACAGACTGCGGAAACTATCGAGGTATCTCCCTTCTAACCTCAGCTGGAAAAATCCTCGCAAGAATCCTTGCAAACCGCCTTCTGCCCCTCTCAGAAGACACCCTCCCAGAATCCCAGAACGGCTTCCGCCCCTCCAGAGGAACTGTGGACATGATCTTTACTGCACGACAGCTCCAAGAAAAATGCAGGGAACAAAACCAACCTCTGTACATGGCATTCATCGACCTTGCAAAGGCATTCGACACAGTGAATCGCAGCGCTCTCTGGACCATCCTCCAAAAAATCGGGTGCCCAAGCAAATTTGTGAACATCATGCGGCTCCTCCACGATGACATGATGGCAACAGTCTTGGACAGCAATGGCTCCCAAAGTGACCCTTTTAAGGTGGAATCGGGTGTCAAACAGGGATGTGTTATTGCCCCAACTTTATTCTCCATCTTCATCGCCATGATACTTCACCTTGTTGATGGGAAGCTTCCCACCGGAGTGGAAATCATCTATCGGACAGACGGCAAGCTATTTAACCTCAGCAGACTGAAAGCCAAAACCAAGGTCACAACAACATATGTTATAGAACTCCAGTATGCTGATGACAATGTCGTCTGTGCGCATACAGAAGAAGATCTACAAGCCACTCTCAACACCTTTGCAGAAGCATACACAAAGCTTGGCCTGTCACTGAACATCGAGAAAACCAAAGTGCTGTTCCAGCAGTCACCAGCCGTCCCCTCTCCAATGCCAGAGATACAGCTTAATGGTGTAACATTAGAAAATGTCGACCATTTCCGCTACCTTGGCAGCCACCTCTCCACCAAAGTCAACATCGACGCCGAAATACAACACCGCCTGAGCTCTGCAAGTGCAGCATTTTCCCGAATGAAGCAGAGAGTGTTTGAGGACCGGGACATCTGTAGGGATACTAAGGTGCTTGTCTATAAAGCGATTGTCCTCCCAACCCTGCTATATGCCTGTGAGACGTGGACTGTCTACAGACGTCACATGCAGCTCCTGGAACGATTCCATCAGTGCTGCCTCCGGAAAATCCTGCAAATCTCCTGGGAAGACAAGCGGACAAACGTCAGCGTGCTGGAGGAAGCAAAGACCACCAGCATTGAAGCGATGGTCCTCCAACATCAACTCCGCTGGGCCGGCCACGTTGTCCGGATGCCTGACCACCGTCTCCCAAAGCAGTTGCTCTACTCCGAACTCAAGAACGGAAAACGGAATGTTGGTGGACAGGAAAAGAGATTTAAAGATGGGCTCAAAGCCAACCTTAAAAACTCTGGCATAGACACTGAGAACTGGGAGGCCCTGGCCCTTGAGCGCTCCAGCTGGAGGTCAGCTGTGACCAGCAGTGCTGCAGAATTCGAGGAGGCACGAGTGGAGGGTGAAAGAGAGAAACGTGCCAGGAGGAAGGCGCGTCAAGCCAACCCCGACCGGGACCGCCTTCCACCTGGAAACCAATGCCCTCACTGCGGAAGAAGATGCAGAGCAAGAATAGGGCTCCACAGCCACATGCGGACCCACAAGGAAACCCATGATGGAAGACCATCTTACTCGTCCAACGAGGGATCGCCTAAGTAAGTAAGTACATTAAAGGAGGCATTCTGAGAATAGTATGGACTCAAACTGCGGGCACGGGCTGTCTAAGAAAGTTGTGTGTGCTTGTGTATCAACTTTTTCTATATTTTTCCTACATATATCAGGGTTATGAGTGTAGAGAAATCCTAATTTTTCTCCATAACCAGAGTTGATTTTAAAGTACTGGGAGGTGTTATTCTATTATTTAGCCACAAGAGAGAAGCAGTGAACTGGAATAGTCTTTTAAGAAGAATGCAAAGAGGGGGCAAAATCCAGTGCTTCCACTCAATATGAAAACTAAATAATTCAGTTTTTGTATGCAGTGATCCCACTGGTATTCATGAGAGTCTGGTTCCGAGACTCACCATGGATATAAAAAAATGGCAGATAAGCAAGCCCCATATTATTAAATGAAGGCAATGTGAATATGCATGCTTCAGTGTGTCAGTGTTCATGTTACTGCTATTTATTAAGGCGGGGTGCAACAATCCATGATAGTAAATGCTGGAAATCATGGGTCCAGATGACCCAACATAAATCACTCAGAAAGAAATAATTTAGATACCTGGCAAACTGAATGGATGCCACAACAATGGCACACCAGTGCACAATATAGGGAAGGGGAGTATTCACCCCTTTTTAGACAGGGTGCCCTTGTGTTCCACTTCATAGCATACATCTCTGCTTGAAAAGTCACCTGAAGGAGTGTTTCATCCAAGTTTGGTTTAAAGATGAGGAACCATTAAAAAGGGAAAGCAGCACCCTTGATAGTGAGCATCAAGTACCAAGTTCACCTGCTCAAAAATCCTTCTCACAATTGTGACTGAACTGTCTATATTTATAATAATTACATAGGAAATGGAGTTGCTATATTGATCTTAGGGAATAGGAAATATACAAAAATCCTGGAGAAAACATTTCAAAGTACTTGTTCACGGTGGTGAGAGAACAGTGTATGCTCCTGAGTTATAATAAAATAACGGAGCATAAGATAGAAAATATATTTATTCTCATTGCAGCTCTGTATGAATGTTATAAATGCCATTCATTGCTACTGAAATAAAGAGTGCAGTATGTACAGAACTTTAAATTGATTAGGCGATGTAGAAAGATAAGAGTTGAGACAGGCACATGAACAATCTAAAATAATTACATGTCTTGCCCAAGAATACTTTCAGCTTAAAGAGATCAGGTTACAACTGAAGGAAAATGGAAAACAATTAATGTGCAACTGAACAGATCTATTAGATCTCAAACAAGTAATGTTTTGGACTATCTCTCCTAAAATTGACCAGGAAGCATGGATACCTTCCATGTTGGCTGGGGGATTCTGAGAGTTATCCCCAAAAGCAACTTTCCCAAGGTCTTGTTTATATAACAAAGCTAAAATAGGCTTATAAAGAATATTGACTACCTTTCTCATTTTTCAACATGAATGCTGCCCGATTTCTGCCCTCTAGCACTCTTCTTGTTCAAGTTCTGCGTAATTGGCACCAAAAAAACCTCTGCAAAATGAACCTTTATTCCCCACTGGAGAGGAAAGTACACATATGCAACAAACACAGGACAGAATGACCGATCAAATCCATCCAATACTTCTACTTTTAAGAACTCCATGCAGAAATGCCAGTGCAATCAGGCTTTGCTCTGAAATAAAAGTTTCACAAAGTTGTGCAATAAAAGTTTCACAAATGTGAAAAAAATATTTTGAAATAAATAAAAAGAGCAATAAGAAAACATTTGAGATTTTTTGTTTTGTATGATAGGGAAGGATTTACATGAAGTAAACTAGTCTACAAGAATATTGTCATTTTTTTTCTTTAGAAAATCTATTCTGTTTTGACTGGGAGAGCCTTTTGACAGTGACCAAAGATGTTTATTTTTCAACAGACATTGGATCAGCAGCACTATATCATGTTTATGGTATTTATTCAATACTGTTTTATTGTTTGTGAGCTAACATGGTATAATGGTTTGGGTGTTGGACCAGGCTGCTGAGGCACTAGCATTCAAACCTCTCTCAGCCATGGAATCCCACTGAGAAAGTCACACTCTCTCAGCCCTACTGGAAGGCAATGAACAATCTCCCCTGAACAAATCTTGCCGAGAAAATCCTATGATAGAGTTCCATAATTCAGAAATAACTTGAAGGCATGAAGCAACAAACAAGTTGTCACCAGCCAATTCTAAATGGAAAGACAGAACAAGGAATGCTTTAATAAAAATAACAATTATACAACACTAAATAATTCAATTTCGAAAGCCTGCTCTATTCTGAACTATAGACCTGAAAGGCCACAAGAACTATTCCATTGCATAAGACGTAAGGGAACTTGAAGGCATAAACAGGCACATAAAGATTTTTTTAAAAAAACACTGCCTTGAATATCGTTCTGGAGAGAACTATGGTGTGTGTTTTTTTTTTTCAATTGGAAGGGGAAGCATAGGGAGTACAGGAAAAGAAACTGCTGGAACACATAATGAAATTTATCTTTAGAATGTCCCTGTCTGTATCGCGAATCCTCTTGACCCAGTTCTCTGATCTCAGCTTTATTTAATACTCATGTAAAAGAGTGATGGAGCAATATTTTTACAAACCATGGAAACTATTTCGTTTCTGCAATCTTAATGTCCAAGTAAAAACATGAGCACCAACTGCTAAGGAGAAAGTAGGTTGGAGTTGAAGCTGTGCAGTTCCTACCATAACTAACAGTGAACTGTTTACTGGAAAAATATTTTCCAGGTATTTAGACTAGGCATCTTCCTTGCAAGGGAACCCTGGCAAGCTCAAAAGTCTATTAAGGGCATCTATTTTAACAAAGGTAGAACAGAGCCATATATCGTTTGCATCAATGCTAGAATGAAACCCATGTCAGTTTTCCAATATCACAATCAGTATCTGGAGTCAAAGTGTGCTTTGCTAGAACACTCTCATCTGCATTACTTGAAAACACTGGGCACCTATCAGAGAGAAACAGCACCTATTCTCCATGCTTTCGTCCATCTAAAAATTGACTAAAATCAAGTATGACATCAGATCATGTCACTGAGATTCCATTCATTTTCCAGTAGTGCAAGGAGTAGCAGATTTGTACTTGTGATCCCTAGGCAGACTAGTGGTTGCAACAACCAGCTCTGCAACACTATCCCCAGCTATCCCCAGTTGATAGAAAGCCAAACAGAAAAGAGTATTACAACGGAGCTGTTCCTGCAAATTATAGGGTGATACTGAATATTTTAAATTTCTACAGCCTCCAGCTACCAGTGGTCCACAAGAACGAAAATATGGTCCGCCGCCTAACCATTACTACACTGTTGCCTTGAAACCACACAGCAACGAGAGTGACTGGTCTCACAAAACCCTCTTAGAGTGCCAAAGCAACGGGGATGTCAGGAGGGGAGAGACTGACTACCCATGAAAGATTACTACTACCACATCAGCTCTAAATTTTTAAATATGGTTTTCTATGGGTGAGCACATGGCAACTACTGGATGGCATATGTTCTGTATCAGAAACTAGAGCTGATGTGGTCTATCCAATGTAATTTTCTGAATCAGCATCCCAAATAACCAAACCAAATCTAAGGTTGACCAAAAACCTATTCGTAACCCTTTTGGTACTAATGTTGGAGAGTGGTCTCTGGTCAAAGTGATCCCTGGTCACAAAAAAGGTTGGGAGCCACTGCTCTACAGAATCATGAAAAACCCAATACTCATTCAAAGCCAAGAGAGATTAGCTACAGAAAAACAATAAGCAATACAATAATTCAGACCAAATGGAAGGATTCAGGAGAAAATCCAAATTACAGCTAACACCACAAGGAATAAACTACTAAAATGGGAGTTTACAAAGAACTGGAAAATATAATTTCAGGAACAAAGAATAAAAGTAAACACTAAGAATTGCTTTGTTACAGTTTTTTATATTGATTATACATTCATTTATATTTCAAATGTTTTACCTAAAAAGAAGATTCAGAGCATCTTAACAGCAGGTATAACAACATCAAATCATATGGTACGTGGGTTGCCTTTGGGTTGCCTGTTTAGTTATGTGACACCATTAATTTCATTGGTTTTTCTTAGGCAAATGATAGGTAGTTTTGCCAGTTTCTTCTTCTAAAATATAGTCTACAATATAGCCTACAAACCAAGGCTGATCTTGCTTAGCTCTCAACATCAGACAGGATCTGCAAGCTATAGAATACATAGCACTCTAAATCAAACAGTACTTATGCAATAAAAGAAAGTGGAAAGCAGCAATGCCAAGAATGTTGTACACCGCAATGAGTCGCCGTTTTAGGCTGAGATATTAGCGGTATACAAGTGTACTAAATAAATAAGAAAAAAAGAATCAACAGGAACAAAAAAAAACTCAAATATGAGAACCACTATCAGAAAAGCGCATGAAAATATGACAGTTCTAACTTGACATTTCCGTAAACATAGAAATTCAGAGTAAAAACAAATGTGGAAACTGAGAAAAGAGAAAACTAATAAATGGTCTACCAGAAATAAAAATAATAATTCCAAAACCAATGGTGAGCTGGCCTGAGGAATGGTACAACTGATGCTTTGCAGGTTTTCTGTGAGTTTTTTGGCCTGTATGACCATGTTCCAGAAGCATTCTCTCCTGACATTTCGCCCGTTGGAAACTAGGTCAATTTCCTTGCGTCTTGGAACAGTTTCTCCCTGTAGAGATGTTCAATGTATTGTCAAAGGCTTTCGTGGCCAGAATCACTGGTTTGTTGGGAGCTTTCCGGGCTCACAACTAACCAGTGATTCCGGCTACAAAGCCTTTGACAATACATTGACTCTTTGCAGTTTTCTGGGCTCTCTGAAAACCAGTTCCAGGTTTCCCAGCTCTCCAGAACGGTTTTATGGAATGCACATGGGACTATAATGAGTTCATTGGAGTCACCTGTCAAGATTACAGTCCCCATAGTATTTGCAGCATGGGCTATTAGCTTCCAGACATTGCTCTAACAGACAACAAAAGGAAATCCAGATTGACAATACTTGAGTGGCCAGAAATTTTAGATCCAACTTGATAAATCAGGAAAGGCACCAGCTATCTATGTGACAATAGAAAATGGCAAAATAATTCATTTTACTGTTTTTAAAATAATAATAATAATAATAATAATACACAATGCTTCCCAATGATTAAGTGAAGCAAATGTCAGGTTGATTTCTAGGAAGGAACTACGGCACTTGTGAATGACTATGCCTGACCGATAGGTGGAAATGTTATGAATTTAATAAGAAAACATACATCATTCTCTGCTTCATAAATATGGTATTAACATGTCAATAAGCCTTGATTCAGATGTGGATTTATATATTCCATGGAGTTTCCAATAAAAAGAGGATTTGAAGAAAGAGGAGTTTTTGGCTGAAGTATAACCCAGAATTAAAGAGCTTTGCTGTATAATGCCTGGATCTGGTGTAGTATATAAAGAGGCTCAGGAATGCACGCTATGTCTGGAAACCATGTCCTGCGAGAATCAGTTTAGGGGTATGTTTACCCTGGGGAAGCTTAAGGAGTGATAGCATAGCCATGTTTAAATAATTGAAAGAATATCATTTTGAAGATGGAGCAAGATTGTTTTCTCTGGATGCAGAGACTATTGTAGAAATAAGACATTTTGACACTACTTTAATGCCCATAGCTCAACACTATGGAATCATGGGATTTTCAGTTTTACAAGGAGTATATCCTTCTCCGCCTTGTCAAAGTACAAATTCCAGGATTCTATATCACTGAGCCATGCATTAATTCTACAGTGTAAATGAAACCCTTGACAATGAGTGAAAAATTCAAACTTTACGGTTCCGGTCCAGCGTATCTGTCCGAACGTATCTCCCTCTATGTCCCACCCCGGAATCTGAGATCATCTGGGGAGGCCCTGCTCTCGACCCCACCATTATCACAAGTGAGGCTGGTGGGGACGAGGAGAAGGGCCTTCTCAGTGGTGGCCCCCACCTGTGGAACTCACTCCCGGGGGAAATCAGGGCATCAATATCCCTCCTTGCCTTCAGGAGGAAGGTAAAGATGTGGTTGTGGGACCAGGCCTTTGGACACCCTGACAATTAGATATGGAAACCAGATGGATAGGACCGACAATTTAGTGGAAATTGGAACTTAAACTATGAGACCCTGAAACGCTGACCATTAATGAGGTTTGTATTGATTTTATTGCTTTTATTGGTTTTATGGTCTTCTGTTAATTGTTATTGCTAAAATTATTGTGTTAACTGTTGTTATTGTCCTTTGCTGTTTGTGATGCGGGCATCGAATTGTGTCTCGCTTTTGTAAGCCGCCCTGAGTCCCCCCCGGGGTGAGAAGGGTGGGGTAGAAGCACCCGAAATAAATAAATAAATAAATAAATAAACTACAGGAAAAGAGATTCTGCCTTAGCAATATAAAGAACTTCCTGTTGGTAAAAGCTATTTGACAGTGGAATATGGTTCCTCGGAGTGTGTGCAGTCTCCTTCTTTGGAGATTTCTAAACAGAATCTGGAAGGCTATATGTCAGGATGGCCAAATGGGGTTGGAAAATGTGATTGGAAAGGATGGCTCTTGATCTTCCAATTCTATTATTCCACATATATGTCTGCCTGCCCATTTGGATCAGAAATAAGCTTTTCATCAACAGGATTTGAGAAACTTTCAAGATCTGACTCAGCAGCTTACTTACAAGATATAGCAGATGACTCCTATGCTCCACATGTCTGTAGCATACCCAATAGGCTCATAGTTTATAACTTCTGGCGCCACAAACTCTGGTGTCCCAAAGAGGACCTTCAGAGAACCTGTATTTTCTGTGAAATGTAAGAGAGAGAGAAAAATATGCTAAATGCACCAAGTGAAAAATAATCTTGTTCCTATATTTTGTTCTTTTTAATACTTCTCTTTAGCCTGATAGAGCCCCAGGGCAAGTCCCCAAGTTGTCTAGAAATAAAACAGGTGGAGAAACTGTAATTTACCCAGGGTTGTTTCAAAGCTAAACAGCGGTTTGACCCCAGGTCAACCCAGTAGACCCAACAATACGGATCAGCAGGTTGTGGCCTCCAAGATGCCAGCTGCACCTTCCTTCAGCTATAACCAGCACATTCAATGGCCAGGGAGAAGAGGGGAACCTGCCACTTCTAAACAATTTTAGATAAAGAACTGGAAAAGAAAGAAGGGTACCACTGTTCCCTCCTCCCCCAATTCTGTAGGTGATACAATTAGAACCCAAGCTTTTTATTGGATTAACAATTTCAGCATTGCACGAAGACAGAATGCATGCACCTAAATATGGGCTAATGTACTGATGGAGTACACGTATGCACAACCTGTAGCTGTTTAGGTATTGCATACAACTCTTGTTATCCCTAGCTACTGGGCATGCTGACAGGTTCTGATGGGTACTGGGAGCCCAACTTCTGGAGGGTCGTAGGATCCCAACCTCTCAGGCAGAGGTACATTGTTGTTGCTGCTGTGGACCTTCAAGCTGTTGCCTGCTTATGGCAACTAAAGATATTCTCATCACAGAGTTTTCCTGAAAAGATTTGTTTGGGGGAGGGAGGGGTGTGTGTGTTACTTCTGCCTTCCTTTGAGGCTGAGAATGTATGACTTGCCCAAGGTCACCCAGTGGGTTTCAAACCTAGATCTTTCGGTGTCTTAGTCCAACACTGAAACCACTAGAACATTGGTTCCCAACCTGTGGTCCGTGGACCACTAGTGGTCCCGAAGAACTAAAATCTGCGGCCTCACCATTACTACACCATTGCAATGAGAGCAATTGGTCTCGCAAAACCCTCTCATAGTGCTGAGGCAACAGGGCTGTTGAAAGGGGAAACGCTGACTACCCAAGAAAGGCATGACAACAAGCCACCTGACTGCTCCTCCTCCTCTTCCTCCCTCTCTCCTTCTGAACGTAGCCGATCCATGTGGCTCTTGGAAGCAGGGGCGCCTTGGTGTCTTTGTTTTTAGTCCTCTTCCTGGAGTTATTTGGGGTGCTGATTCAGAAAATTACATTGGATATTATTAACTATGGTTTTCTGTGGGCAAGCAGACAGCAACTACTGGATGGCATATGTTCTGTATTAGAAACTAGAGCTGATGTGGTCTATCCAATGCCATTTTCTGAATCAACACCCAAACCAATGACCAAACTGAATCTAAAGTTGACCAAAAATGATTAGTACTTTTGGTACTAATGTTGGGAGAGTGGTCCCTGGTCAAAAAGGCTGGGAACCACTGCACTAGACCATGTTGGCTCTGAAGGAAATACTGCTTAGTCTAAAATTAGCTGTGGAATTTTGTGAACTGTAATCTGAAAAGAAAAAAAGGAAATTATTAAATCCATATTTTTTTTATATCAAGAAAGACTCTCTTTCCTAATAATATCATCTGGCTCAGTACTCTGTTTCTTAGATTGACAAATGTCTTAAAGAATATGAAACAAAGTTTAGGATTATATTTCCATGGAACTGACCTAATGTGAAGGTCATCACTTCCCACTTTTCTAGCTCAGCATTTTGTATATTACATAAATCAACTTTGGACAAGGACAAAGTATTTTTGGAAACAGGCCCTTTTAGTGCCCTACGCAGAATGAATCAATTTCTTCTTTGAAAAAAAAGTCAAAGAAGACACCCCACACAAGGCAAAAGCCCCCCAGCCCTCACATGTGAAGTTCTAAACACACCAAAAAAGGTCAGGAAAACTATCTTGCTACATCTTTGGCATTCCCCGGCAAAACAGAACAACTAATTATTTGCAGAAACTGACCACAAAAGGCCCAGTGGTCTTAACTAATTCAAATGACTTCAAAGCTCAGAAGATTAGTTGTACCATTTCTTTAATTACTGGTAACAATACAATGAGAGGAAAAGAAATATCTGAGGTTGAAAACATATCTGTGTTATCTCTGTGGAATTTATGAAAAAGGTAAACTAAAAAAATGTCTGGAATGAATTGGTCCAGCAATTAAAAACTTAGATGTTCCGTCGTGTCTTTGATTAGGCAGTTTCACCAGAGAACTATTTTATTCCTATGCACTTTATTTCTGGCTCACCTATTGGTTACTCGAAACTTTTTAAAGGGTATTCCTCAGCCTCTGTTCATTTGAATGCCGCACTTTCCACTGGCTCCATTTCAGAATCATTGCACTTATTTGAGCCTGATCCCAGCTTTGACTTTTATCCCAGGCTTATTGTTTTAAGGTGATGTCTTGTGATTGTGTTATGTTTTTATTTGATTGATTTTAATGCTGTTTTTATTTGTAACATGGGCTTGTCCCCTTGTAAGCCACCCTGAGTCCCTTTGGGGAGATGGTGGAGGAGTATAAAATAAAGTTATTATTATTATTTGAAAAGTTCACCCCAAAATCTAGATGCCGGGGGAGAACCCAACTGGTTTGGTGCAGTGACTAGAGTGCAGACGTTAAATTCAGATCACCTCTCAAGAATTGTGTGGGATTACCTGGAGACAAGAGATGACCTCAATTTCACATAGTTGTTGTGTAGATAAAAAGAATAAGTAGACCACCATTTAGCTAGGTTTCTATTAGACATTGCTTTCTCCAATAATTTTGTAAGCGCCAGACAAAATTTTACCCAGTATTATTCTGGAAAGAAAACTTTCTGCAGATACTTATGTAAGAGATCAGTTTATTTCTAATCCACGTCAGTTATGTTTGTATTAATTATTCTCCTCCAGCTGGTTATGAAATTGTGATGGGCATTCTGTAAGTGCCATACACAGGTTAAGTCCATATCTTGCCTGTGTATTACTTTTTAAAGTCATTACAGAGGTGGATATTCCCTTCCACCTGCACCACAAACCAAATGGTTAATTAGAATAGTCCCCATGAATGGATGCTTTCTAGGTGGTAAAGAGTGAAGGGAATTGGAAAAGTATCTGGCAAGAATTCCACGGTCTGATGCAGACCAAATGGTGTCATCTGCTGAGACCTCTGGTGCTTGGTGGAAGATGTCCTCAGTTTGCCTCAGACAAAAGGAGGGAAACTAGACATGTTTCTGACCACTTCTGCTCACCCCAGCAAAGGAATGGAGCCATAGTGGAGTCACTTAGCTATGTAGCATCTTGGCCAATGTGTGATGTTGTTACAAACCTGTACAAAATGTAGTGTATATCATGTACTTAATTTAGTATTTTTAATTTATTCAGAAAAGAAGTATTTATAAACATAGTTTATGTAAATGCATACAATCAAGAAAATATTTTCCACCAAAGATGTATTTTTCTAGTTTTATGTGATAACAACACACTGCAACCTTTAGAAAAGTGCAAAGCCTGAACTATAATTACACCCTGATTGACACATCAGACCAGGAAGAGTTGATCAGGTCAGTTTGCAGGACAGAGACTAAATCTCCCAATCATCCTTATCTTCACTCCCACTGTTAACAGAACAGACAGAACAGCACTAAGTTCTGTCTGTCCTCCACATGAACTCAGTTGCCTGCTAAAGTCTAGTCAGCTGGCACTGCTCTTTGGGCAATGGAGAGTCAGGCTTTCAGTGACTGCTCTGAAGCTCTGGAACCTCTGAATAAGATCATTCTAAGTAAGTGGTTCTCAACCTTTGCCCCCCCCCCCCCCAGCTGTGTAGAACTTCAACTCCCAGGAGCTCCAGGCTGCTTGGCCAACTTTCAGGAATTCTGGGAGCTGGAGTCTAAAACACTGGGAGGACCAAAGTGTGGCATCCACTGTTCTAAGTGAATGTAGGAGAAACCGTAGTCATCCAAAGTGTAAATCCCTTCAAACCTGTCTTCCATGAAACCCCGTGGCATATGGGATATATGTCCGTTTTGAAGGCAAAACAGTGGGTCTGAGGTCACATGCATCAGAAAATGCTCCTTATGAAACTGCTTGCATTAACACTTTGTGCATTTATTTATTTTACCTAGTCTTCGTGCAAGTCCGAAGTCAATCAGCTTGATGCTTGTGCCAGTCTTGTTGACACACATAATATTTTCAGGCTTCAAATCCAGATGAACAATGGCCTGCTTATGAATGTACTGCACGCCTTCTGAGATCTGTTTCATGTATTTAATGCACTCCCTCTCTGTTAGTTCAAAGTCCTCATCGATGATTCTCTCAAAGAGTTCTCCGCCAGAAACACTAAAACAAAATTAAAAGGAGATTCTTTTAAAAAAGGATTTTGAATAGGTACACCACACTGTTATGAAAAACATGGGAAGACAACCTAGATGTGTTAAATTTGTGGATTCTGCGAGAGGAAGGTGTGAGGAAGAGTAAATGAGCCAGAGGGCTGCTTCAGTGCACTCGAAGCACTTCTTTGGTCCAGCATCTATGAGGAATTTATTTATTTGTTTATTGACCAAAATGTTCATGCACATGCACAGTACCTTCATCAGAGAATATCTTCTGACAGTGTGCATTAACATTCAATGGAATTGAACAACTTAAAATCTAAACATAACAATGAAACGAAAAAGACTAGAACTTTCAACCACCACTAAAAATGTTAAAACTAAACATTTTAAAATATTTTTAAAATGTTTGTGGAAATAAAAAAAATCAACCAAATTAGGACAGACAATATGTACATGTGTAGAATACATGTACTCTATTCCAAATTGTTTTTGAAGGATAGTAGCTTCAGGAGGTAAAAGAAATGAATGCTGTTCAATGCTGTACACAATCCAACAAACTCTGCATATTCCTTTATTTTCCATTAGGACTGCCAGATCTTGGTTCCAACCTCAGTAGGATGGCTTTATATGTATATATAATTTATTTTACCCACTATCTGCAACTTGGTCAATTATTATGTCTAAAATAAATCTTCAATTCACAAAGAAGTTACATAACATGATTACATCCCTGTGCCATGCCATTATTTGTTTACAGCATGTATATCCTGCCCTTCTTACCCCAAAGGGGACTCAGGGTGGCTTACATAATTGACATTGTTCCATGCCCAAACAACAATAACAATTAAAAGCAATTAAACAACAATTTAAGACAACATTAAAACAACATATGTACACATTAAACAACAATTATGCATCTAAAGCCAGATAGTCAAATAATCATATTCATCAACCCAGGATCAATTCCAACTGTACTGCACAGATAATTATGCTGGGCCAAATGCTTGCTCCCAAAGCCAAGTTTTCACTTGTTTGCAAAATGACAGGAGGGAAGAGGTCGATCAAATCCCAATAGGGAAGAAGTTCCACAGCCGAGGAGCCAGCATTGAGAGCGCCCTGTCTCTCATCCCTACCAGTCATGCCTGCAAAGGTTATGGGATCAATATTGTTGTCTTCACACATTAAGCAAAAAAAAAAAGCCTTCAAATATTAATAAAATAAGATTTTTAAAAACTTTTAAAATTATGGTTGCTTTTTTCAGGCAACGGGCTGTGGATAGGGGGAGGAAAGGGAAATCTGTACAGCATTTTCTTAGGCTTCATCTACACTCCTATATAATACAGTTTAACTGCACTGAGCTGCATTATATGAGTCTACATTGCCATATAATGTACTGCAATGCAGTTAAACTGCACTATATGGCAGTGTAGATGGGGCCTCAGAGCAGCCTTGCCCGCCCTGAATCATTCCAGATATGCTGGGTTAAAACCCTCATCTTTCCCCTGAAGAATTCAAGTAATCTATAAATTTTCTGAGCACCAGGTTGGAGAATATTAGAATTATCTTAATATTTGGCTCTTGTGACCAAGACATTGACATTTTCCATTCTTTCCCTGTTAACAGAGTAAAATAGAAAATAGCAGGCACCGAAAATTATGGAACTGAGTTTCTCACCCTCCTGCCCCAGTCAGCACTCCCAATATTGGTGTATAAAATGACCTCATGTATGTCAAGGGAAGGCTTTAGTGCCAACATTGTAGATTGTGATATGACCCATAGATAATCAAGGGCCATTCTGCAGAGACGGGAAAATGTCAGTACTGCCTCAGGGGCCACTTCCCATGGCTACCACCACCACAATTTTCCCGCCTAGGAATTCAAAATGGTCTTTTATCAGAGGGAGGGGGAGTTTCTGTTTTGACAAAAGTTAAGTTAGATACTGACACTGACCCATGGATAAATCAACACAGGCTTTTGGGATCACTTTTTAACTGAAAAATATAGACTTGCATATATAAATACATGCAGTATGTGAGAAATATGGAAACAGTATATAACACAACTTAATTCGTCTGTAATAAAAACAATCTTATATCAGGAGACCTATAGTGGACCTGAAGAATGGAGAAATGTTAACTTCCTGTTTTAAGAAAGAAGGTGTCCCATTCCAGATTGGAAATTGCATCTGACATCCTCTGGATTAAAGTTCTCCAGAGAACAGAACAGCCCTCAAAAGTGAATGATTCAACAGAAATGCTCCTAGGACTAATCTTTTGTAATTCATCTTGGGGGATGGGAATCTATGGGTATTAAAAAGAAATTGGGAAGCTACTTTTAGGAAGAATGAAGGCAATGACACAATATTAAAATACACAATTAAGGAGCGGTAGCACAATGCTGTGGAGAATAATGCTGTATCCAGCACCATGCTTCAGTGACAGATAACTGCAGCATGTCATTACATTTATTCACCTTAAGAATAAATTTCCAAGCTATGGATATGCAAACAGGCAGTTTTGGAAATCAATAAACAGAGTACAATGAACAAAATAAATGTCATATACAGTGAAAAGAAGGAGAACATTCATATTAGAGTCTCAAGAAACCTTTGTAAGGATATAAGGTTGCGATTCCAAGAGTATAAGCACTTTAATGTAAGTACTTTTCTTTGAATTGCTGTGAGTTTTCTGGGCTGCGTGGCCATGTTCCAGAAGCATTCTCAGAGGTTGTGAGGTCTGTTGGAAACTAGACAAGGGAGGTTTACATATCTGTGGAATGTCCAGGGTGGGAGAAAGAACTCTTGTCAGCTTGAGGCAAGTGTGAATGTTGCAATTAGCCACCTTGATTAGCATTGAATGACCTCACAACCACTGAGGATGCCTGCCATAGATGTGGTGAAACGTCAGGAGAGAATGCTTCTGGAACATGGCCATACAGCCTGGCAAACTCACAGCAACCCCGGGATTTCGGCCATGAAAGGCTTTAACAACACTTTCCTTTGGTTCATACTTACAGTTCTAAGACCATGACAATGTTTGCTTTCTCTTCAAAGGCATCTACACATTGGACAAGCTTTGGATGGTGCAGGCAATTCATAATGCCAATCTCTTGCCTTATGTTTTCCTTGTCTTTAGCTGAATAGGCTTTGAAAAATTTCCCTGCCCAAACTTTTCCAGTTTTCTTTTCCACAATCCGGAAAACCTGTCCGAATTTCCCCCTGAAAAGTGCAGAATAATTCCTATGAAATCATTTACTCGTGTTTATGGGTCAATACACAACATGTTGTGCATGTACATATAAAAGCAGAACAAGCTGTCTGATGCCCTGGAATTACTCCTGTGAATCTTGGTCTCAGAAGATGTGAAGGCACTAAAATCAGTGAGCAAGGAGTCACATGGGAAGATACAATAAGTACATGGTGAAATAGTTATACAAAAGTTAGATTCTGTGTTTGCCAACCTAACCCATTTTAAAAATATATAAAGTAAACCTGTTGTGCCTTTGAGATTAACTGAAAAAAAGAAATTTCTAACAGAAGCTTTTGTGAACTCTGGTTCACTTCGTCAGATGCCAAACTAGTCCAGTTTAGTTTACTTTGCCAGAGGCCTTCAGGGGCTCAAGCAGAGGTTTTCAATAACACACAATGTATGAACTTTTCAATGTGATACTGAGAACCAAAGCCTTTGATGTGAAAAGCATGCACATTTCTACTAGTAGTAGTATCCTCCCATACTCAAGAAATTAATTTTTGAGAATCATTTGCATTTGATATGGCTAGAAGACAGCTGCATCAATGTATTATTTCAGTTGCATTTCCAGAATCTTTCTGAGTCAAAAATGAAACAGTGCTAGTTAGCATTTTTAAGCTTTACAAGGAAAGTGAAGAAAGTTCAGTCTGAAATGCATCAAGAGTGCTACATGGTGGCGCATGTCTCTTTATGTGATATTTTTGGCTTTCATAGCAGGGTATTTTCTTTTTTGTTATGCTGGTTGGAGATGTGGAAGAATCTTCCAACAGTTTTGGGAGGAATACCTCTGGAGCCTCATCCGTTTTTTGGACAATGTTTCTTTCCTCTGCAGCTGGCCCAACTGGGAACACGTGCAGGTTTGTTTTCCGCTGCCCTAGAAGGTAGAACCAGGTCTAATAGCATTAAATTATAGGAGGTAGATTCTGATTGAATATTAGAAGAAACTTCCTGGTGGCAAGAGTGATTTTGCAATGGAACCAACTACCCAGAGAAGCAGTAGAATCTCTTTCTGTTGATATCTTCAAAAAGAGGATGAACAACTACTTGCTGTTCTAGCTGGGGTTCAGTATGTGAGCCTAACATCAAGCAGGAAGTTGGACTTGAGAGCCTATGGGCCCCCTTCCAATTCTTTGAATCTATACTGTGCATTAAAATGTGTGACCCATCATACATTTATGCAGAAATGAATTCAGTGGGTTTTCACAGCCTAAGAACTCATTACATGTATTTTATAGGTTTCATATCTGCCAAGCAGTATTACATCTGAGATCCTACTACCACTGGCAGAAGGCTGGTTGATCCAGTTAATGTATGCCAAAGGCAAAAGACTCAATAGGACAGAATTCAGCATTTCTGGTTAAAAGCCAGGCCTTCCAAGGGGGGGGGGGGGTGTTCATGCCTAAGGAATACATTTTATGAGAACTTTGTTCCTGAAGGGCAGGAAAGCTGTATCCATAGAGCCAAAGACAGGCAATTTTGAGCTAGCCTCCTCTAAGCAGGTGCTATTAACTTTTAGCTTTTATGCTTTGAGATTACAACTAATCCTAGTGAGGGATCTTTCCTAATGGCAAGGGAAAAGGTTTAATCTTATTATTCCTAAGGGGATATAATGAAGCTGTAAAAGGGCATGGTGGGAAACGGAGGATTCAATCAAACTGCACGGCACAAATTAAGCTAGTTTGAAATACTGATAGGTCTTTATATATTTATAGGCTCCATCTTCACTATAGGCATTTCTGGATTTCTATTATTATTATTATTATTACCCTGCTTTATCTCCCCAAAAGCTTTTAGAGTACTGAAAGAAAGGGGGACACACACATGAGATTAAACTATATGGATCCATTACAATTTATATGTGAAACATTGCCTCACTTCAAGTAACCACAAGGATACAGCAATCAGGATGGGGAGATGATATCAATCTGAAAGGATGCTTGCCCCCCTTCTTCAGTACCAATCATGATAATCAGAGAGAAATGGAGAAAGAGCTTGAGGGTCAGGTTAGAAACCAGAAGTCTGAAAATTTTGTCATTAACTAGTTAATGACAAAATAAAAGAAGGGCCAGAGAGCTATAGAGAACACAATGTATGTTATGTTTTCATTCTTTTATTCTTCTCTAATGAACCAAGAGCTCAGTTCCCTAAAAGCAGCAGCAGCAGCAACAACAACAACCACCACCACTTGGAAAGGCAGGGCAAAGCTAGCAAGGAAGAACAGAGATAAATAAGAGAAACTGACAAGATAATGTATAAAGGAGGCTAAATCTCAATGGCTGCACTTGGATAAAATGTACCCAGAGAGAGTGGAAAAGTTAGTTTTTTGGACTACATTTCCCAACTAGATTAAACTTCTTGCAGGAATTGTTACCAGGGCCAAGCATGAATAAAGTTGACAACATGGTGATTCATTTTCATAAAGACAATGTAGCATCCCTACAACAGCAAGTGCAAAAGAAATATTGTTAAACTTACGATCCTAATTTTTCTTCTATATTGTAGAATTCTGTAACCTTTTGTTCTGTGTTGATAGTCACAGTCCGATAATCAACCTCTGTTTCTTTCTCTTCTAGAAGGTGACAGGTGAAAAATTCATGCAATTATAATTAGATTCACATGAGAGAAATACAAAAGGTCTGAGACAGTAAATTTCTTACCATCATCTGATGCTTCGGCTTGCTCTTCTTCCTCTTTGGGACCTATTAACAAATATACAAATATGTTCATATATCCCACAAGCAATCTCTCCTTATACCATATTTAAAAGAAGAAAAGACGTGTTCTCTCTTAAAGGCCTCTTGCTGGACTAAACACATCAACATCATAAGTTTTGTGAATGCTCACTTAATGTTAAATTTCATTATTGGGTTCTGAAATTTTCTTGATAGACAAAACAGATGGATCATGAATAGACTGATAGCTGTCATGAAGCCTGTATTATATATTTATTTATTTACTTCATTTATACCCCGCCTTTCTTCCCCCTCAGGGGACTCAAGGTGGTTTACAACTCCGGTACGATTCAATACCGGTAAAAACCATAATATACCCCCTTCATTAAAACAGTTAATAATTAGTCAATAAACACATTAAAATAGTAAACAGATTAAAACATATAAAGTGCACAGTTCTATTAATCTAAGATCCTTGCTAATAATTCATATTCAAACCATGTCGAAGCCCGTAGTCACTTATTCTTCAAACGTTTGTGTGCAAAGCCATATTTTTAACTTTTTTTCTAAAACCTAGAAGGGATGAGGCCTGCCTGATGTCACTGGGGAGGGCGTTCCATAGCCAAGGGGCCACCACTGTACATTTATTAACAGGAATATGATTAAGCCTTGTGCAATGTATCACAGGTGTAGGGCTACCACATGTTATTTTATTCTTGGCATCTATTGCCTAATTTGTCTCATTTCCAACTATGTCATCTCCTAAAATTCCGAGAATCTAAAATCGGATTTGTGTAGAATTTTTGACTGCTTGGTCATATCTTTCTGTTCAGGAAATCAAATTAAATATAGTAGGTGTTACATTAAGTGGATGAACTAAGAATCTGGAAATCCCTGCTTCTAATCTTGCCTCAGCCACAAACTTCCTAGGTAGCCTTCAACAGGCTACATCTGCAGGCTTAAAGACTCACTTAGAATAGCTGATTAGGATGTCGATCCATTCTGCATGGCTTTTGTAACTATGAACACAGATCAAGTGATTAGAAAACCAGTGAGCACTCCAAACCAATGTATAAATCCTCAATATTATAAGGACAGAATCTTTCCAACAGGCCTTTTACAGGTCTAATACTGAAATTTTAAAATATATTTAGCATATATGGTTCCCATCCTAAGTTGTCCCCTTTGCATAATCAAATGTTACCTGCCTAGAACATCTTGCTCTTGTAAAACAATAACTCCTATTGATAAACTGATGGGGTGACAATTACCCTAAAAGTTCAGGCCCAGTGCTTTTGCATCCGATGCTGCTATTGGATGCTTAGACAGATGTGGTAGCCACAAGTGCCTTTTAACAGTTGCTTCTGGAGAAAGTGGACCTAGACACATTCATTCTACACTAACATCTTCATATGATTGATTTAACATGGGACTGCCCTCCAATCTCCATCACATAGCTGTCTGCATTTTGTTTTTTTCTGCTGTGTGCATGACTTAACAGGATTCAAAATCTATTGGTCCATCAATTTGTTTCTGGGACCAGTTCAGAATATGTGTGAGGACTCTGAAAGTATATTTGCCCAGGCAGTGAGGTCGGCTGCAGGCCTAGGAGGGGGAAACTGGCCCCTTGCACACACCGGTTACTGAGGATTAAGTGGGAGAGATCAGGGATTAAAATAGGAACTTTCAATAGATGAGTATGGCTTAGCTATGGGAATGAAATCATGGCTGAGATAATACTTCCAGGTCATGATCTTAACTGCTGTGCTACTGCTGTGCTACACCAGCTCTCCTCAACTGTATCACTGATCTGACAGGAGAATGTTAACAACTAATATTCAACCAAAATCCCCAAATCTAAGTTAAATCATTTTACTTGACTCTAATGTACATTTTTGACTTAATTGCTTTGCCAAAATTGAGACGTGCATTAGATCTGATGGTGCATTGCAATTGCGTGCCAAACGGTGCCTTTGCCCCTCCATCAGGCTGAGACTAGCAAATTCACCAGCCTTCTCCTGATGATGGAGCAGGGCTTCCCTTCCCAAGCCTTTCTCCTTTGCCTCACAATTGATCCTCTCCCAGCTGAGAGAGGAGGAGAAATGGCACAAGCTATTTCTTCCCTAGCTATTTCTCCTTCATGCCCTAAGTTGGGGACCAAAGATAAATGGTGCCACTGTCACTTCCTGGCCATTTCTCTCATGTCTCCTAACTTGGGAAACAGAAGAGAAATTGAGCTGCTTTCTCTCCCTGTGAAAGAAAGAGAAAAGCATCAAAAGCTGAAGGCAAATCTTCCAAATCCCGGTCTTCCTCCCCAGCTGGATGGGAAAGAGGGAAGGAGTAAGAGGTAGAGAGAGGGAGAAAACTGAGGCCTATATCCCAGAATATCAAGGCAGAAAATCCCAGAATATTTGCACACTCAGACATTATGGGATTTTCTGCCTTTATATTCTGGGATGTAGGACTGTATGAGAGAGCCCTCAGAAGGTGAAGTCAAATGGAAGACTTTGGGAAATGTCAGAAGTCCAGCATTCTTCCCCGACTGGGAGGGAGGGAGAGAAGGAGAAGGCAGAAGCTGTTGCCCAAGGGAGAACCACAAAGTGATTATTTCCAACTCCTTCCCTGAAATATAACCTACCATTGAGGGTCTCCTTTTCAAACATTAAATAACACTGACTTTTCCTAGCAAAACCAGATAGGACTTTCCTGTCCCACTTTAAAACCTGCAGAGTTCTGGGGCTTGTAGTTCAGTGTGCCCAGGGCTTCTCTTACTGAGAATGGGAAAACCTCTCCCTAAACTACAAGCCCCAGAATCCTGCATGCAGGTACAGATTCTAGATCCTATTTTTGGGGGTGATTGCCTTTGGAGTATTTGGTCCTCATAATTCCTTTCAGTAAGTCAGGGGAGTTTTCCATGAGATTTGCTTGTGGTTCCCTTTTGCAGCTCTAAGGAGATTTGGAGGCTAAAGTCTAGGACCGCAGCATAGCCTTCCTAGGATGCATCTACACTGCAGAATTAATGCAGTATGACAACAATTTTAATTGCCACAGCTTAGTATTATGCAATCCTGGGAGTTGTAGTTTGGTGAGGCACCAGCATTTTTGGCAGAGAAGGCTGAAGACCTTGTAAACTACTGCCCTCATGATTCCATAGCATTGAATCATAACAGTGAAGATGGTGTCAGACTGCATTCATTCCAGTGCAGATTCACCCAAGGCTCCTTCCACACAGCTGAATAAAATCCCAGATTATCTGCTTTGAACTAGAATACATAGCAGTGTGGACTCCGATATACCAGTTCAAAGCAAATATTGTGGGATTTTCTGCCTTGATATTCTGGGTTCAATGGCTGTGTGGAAGGGCCCTAAGATGCACCTATCCTATACTGTAAGCATGCATGCTGTCTGATAATACTGAGAATACCATTGTTAAATATATGGAATCCTGAGATTTATAGTTTGCAGAGGCCCCAGCCCTCTTTGATAGAGAAAGCTAAAGAACTGGTAGAACTACAACTCCCAGGATTCCATAGACTTAAGCCAGGACAATTAAAGTGGTGTCAAACTGCATTCATTTACAGTATAGATTCAACTAAGGAAGGTGAGGCAGGATGAACCGGTGAGGCTCCTTGAGGGAAGGTTTCCTATTTCTCTGGTTTTCTTTTCAATTGCTGGAAGATTTGGTGTCCTAACACTTTGGTTTTTAAAGAAGCTGCTTTCAGCAGATAGCAACAGTAATGCACATCTTTTTTGGCCAAATTTCAAAGAGTGCACTTTTTGAACCTGTGCATTACATTTGCCAGCAAATATGTTTTTTGGTTTCAGGGTTTTGAAAATGGAAGTGTGCATTACATTGGATGGCGCACTAGATTCAAGTAAATACAGTAGATATCTTTCCAAGGTATTGGAACCCATGCCCTCTGATATGTTCATGCCCCACATAAAAACCTTGAATTGTCTAATCATGCAGACCATAAGTAGATACATCACAGAAAATCAGTGTAAACTTGTGCAGATTTCGCATAAGAAAAGAAATCATTTGCACTGAAAGTGGAGGCCCAACGATAGACAAACACAATCACAATCTTAATGGTGACAAAGGCTTACCTTCTTGCTTCTCTCCTACTTTTACTGGCTCAGATTCATGACTTGGCTCACTTATTCCATACACATTAGCAGCTCGGATCTGGAATTTGTACTCCCTGTCAGGCAACAGGTCCTGGACATTGTAGGAAGTACTACGGCAGGTTGTGAGATCTGTCCATTTCTTGTCCACTGAGTTCCAGATTTCCACAGTATAGGACTGCACTGCACTTCCACCATCATAAGAAGAACCATACCATGACAAGGTGAGGGAAGAACTCCTGATGTCTGACGCACAAGGTGTTCCCGCTGGAGGATCGGGTTTATCTGCAATTATGGAAGAGAATGTGAGAGGAATTGGTGGGGGATGGGGGCAAAATAGACATTTGCCCCCAATCCGTGGTGGAAAATAGGGAAATCCTTTAGTCGGTGTGCACCTAAGGCACCCCCTTAAGGGGTGATAGGCCATTAAGTTAACCACTCACCTGTAAGTTTAGTTGAAGGGTGAAGTGAAGTTAAATGGCCTTGAAATGGAAGGAGTCTGGTTGCAAGATCTTTGGGAGAGACTCCTCACTCATTTCCCTTAGTGGTGGTCTGGGTTTAATTACCAGGAAACCCAGGTGCTTCGCCCGAAAAATCTTATTTGGAATCGGGTAGTGATCCTACCTGGGCTTGGATACACCAGTTCCTGACACCCTTAAGTTAGGTTAAGAATTTAAATAGGTAACGTTAAATAAAAGTTGTCCAATTTGAACCCAAATACTTGGTTGTTGTGTCTTTTATTCTCATGTCTCTTTATTTTGGGGGTTGGCAGACAAATCGATCACCTCATTTTTTGCTGGAGGAAGGTCCCAGTTAAACTAGAAACTTTCCTATTCTTTTCAATTCTGCACAACAAACATAGCAGAACTAATCAGCAACTAAACATATTGGAGATGTTTGTGGGATTGATTCCACATGATGGAAGTTGTAGTTCACCTTGCACTGAATCATAGAATCATAGAATCAAAGAGTTGGAAGAGACCTCATGGCCATCCAGTCCAACCCCCTGCCAAGAAGCAGGAATATTGCATTCAAACCACCCCTGACAAATGGCCATCCAGCCTCTGCTTAAAAGCTTCCAAAGAAGGAGCCTCCACCACACTCCGGGGCAGAGAGTTCCACTGCTGAACGGCTCTCACAGTCAGGAAGTTCTTCCTAATGTTCAGATGGAATCTCCTCTCTTGTAGTTTGAAGCCATTGTTCCATGTCCTAGTCTCCAAGGAAGCAGAAAACAAGCTTGCTCCCTCCTCCCTGTGGCTTCCTCTCACATATTTATACATGGCTATCATATCTCCTCTCAGCCTTCTCTTCTTCAGGCTAAACATGCCCAGTTCCCTAAGCCGCTCCTCATAGGGCTTGTTCTCCAGACCCTTGATCATTTTAGTCGCCCTCCTCTGGACACATTCCAGCTTGTCAATATCTCTCTTGAATTGTGGTGCCCAGAATTGGACACAATATTCCAGATGTGGTCTAACCAAAGCAGAATAGAGGGGTAGCATTACTTCCTTAGATCTAGACACTATGCTCCTATTGATGCAGGCCAAAATCCCATTGGCTTTTTTTGCTGCCACATCACATTGTTGGCTCATGTTTAACTTGTTGTCCACGAGGACTCCAAGATCTTTTTCACACATACTGCTCTCGAGCCAGGCGTCACCCATTCTGTATCTTTGCATTTCATTTTTTCTGCCAAAGTGGAGTATCTTGCATTTGTCACTGTTGAACTTCATTTTGTTAGTTTTGGCCCATCTCTCTAATCTGTCTAGATCGTTTTGAATTCTGCTCCTGTCCTCTGGACTATTGGCTATCCCTCCCAATTTGGTGTCGTCTGCAAACTTGATGATCATGCCTTCTAGCCCTTCATCTAAGTCATTAATAAAGATGTTGAACAGGACCGGGCCCAGGACGGAACCCTGCGGCACTCCACTTGTCACTTCTTTCCAAGATGAAGAGGAAGCATTAGTGAGCACTCTCTGTGTTCGTCCACTTAAACCTACACTGTGACCTACACTGAGCATTGTGACCCCTACTGACAATGGATCTGCACCAAATTTGGCATGCATACCCAATATGCCAAAATTTGAATACTGGTGGGATTTGAGGGGAATTAACCTTGACATTTGTTAGTTGTAGGTACTGGGATTTATAGTTCATCTGCAATCCAAGAACACTCTGCACCATACTGATGATGGACCTGGACCTAACTTAGCACACAGAACCCCCATGACCAACTGAGCATACTATAGGGATTTGACGGGACTGACCCACCATCGTGAGAATTGTAATTCATTCTGCAGTCAGAGAGCACATTGATAATGCATCCAGAGCAAACTTGCCCAGCATGACAAACTTTAAGTATTAATGAATTTCAGGGGGTTAACCTGGCTTGATGTGTGTTGTAGCATACCCACAACCTTATACATTTTGTAAAATCAAAAAATTACTTCTAATAACCCAGGCAACGCTAGGTAACCAAGCTAGTTTAAAATAAAGAGCAATGGTTAAAAAACCCCAGAGAAGTTAGCTAGCTATAGTCAAGGGAGATACAAACTGAAAACTCTAGAAGTAGACAAATTAGGAAATAATGATGAAACTGTTTCAAAAACCTAAGATTATAGCATATGGATTCTCCAAGGATTTGTACTTGAATGGTAAACAAAAAGGCTTTAAAAATATAAACAAGGCATTTCTACCATGCCAGTCCCTCAAACATATCACCTTGTGGAGGAAAATACTATAAACTGACACAGATTAACTCTAGAATCACAAACATATTCACTAAGTAGCTGCAGTGCTTACAGCCTGTTGAGATCTGATTCTAGGAAGCTGAAAGCTAAATGGCAGCAGCAAACACAAAGGTACTGTTTGTCCCTACATGTACTCTTGTGTTTGCATTTCAGAACATCCTGAAGCAATGGGGAAAATCATTACAGCTGGAAAAATAGCAAGTAAAATTATTTATGGTTGCTAATGTTGTGACTAATTTGTATTGTATTTGAGAACTAGCAGACCTCAAACCAACAAAGGGTTTTCGGTTATGATGGAGGGACATGGATGTTTTCCTCTTTTTATACTGATTAGATTTGTAGAACTAAGTTCCAAAATCAACTTTTAAAATCTGTAATTTATTTTAAGAAGCTTTTTAGTGTCCTATCTTATGGTACCATAATGTTACCACTTTTAAATATAGGAACAAAACTTTGGCAGCATGCAAAAATATACAAATACAGAAGATAATGTTCAGGCTGAGATTTCTTTTTACAGAAACTTGTATTCATTGCAGGCAGCTCTAGCGAACTACCCTCCTTTACTAGATAGATGGGGATGTAATAGAGGTTTTGCCTATATTGGCGCATGAAAGGGTGAGTGGGTTCAATGCACTCTGCAAGCCACACACACACACGTTAGTGGAGCCAGATTAATCTGGTGAAGGACAAGTGACCTTTTTGGCTCACTCTAATTTTGACTGAGAGCAGCACTAGAACAAAAAACCCTACCAAGATAATTATACCATGGCTCAAAAATCTGAACAAACTTTCCTTCTAGATTACAACTAAGTGATTCACTTAACACCAATCCCACGCTTCATTTTGATGTTCTGTCCCTCTTTCACCAAAAAGGATTAGCATTTGTTCCAAACATGGCATAATTCCTTTCTTATTGGAGGCACAACCATTACTGGAAATCAAAAGGTTGAAAAGCAGAATGCATACTCAGTTGTTTTAAAACCTTCTGAACATTCAGAAAAGGATTTACCACCTTAACAAACATGTGCATAAAGAACTGCACATTTGGAATCATCTTTTGCCGAAATCTCCTTGAATGTATCATGGGGTAAGACCTGGCTTCAAAACTCTTATTTCTGATGCACCACATTTGCGTGCTCCAGAAAAAATGTGTCTGGGAGGTATTTTGGAACAATGGATAACTTGTGTGCATTCAGCATGTTTAATTTGGCTCAGATTAATGATATTAAAATTTCCAGGGGTTCTACATGAATTCAGGAAGGGGAAAAACAGAGCTCAGCAAAAAAAAGTTTTTGGGACTACAATTCCCAGAATCCCCCAATCAGCATGGCCCAAATACGATGGTAAGCCTATTTTGAGGTTGGATGGTGTAAATAATATCAATGTGAGGAAATATGCTACACAACACTTATGTTGGATGGCAACACAATATGTAAGCAATTGTGCATGCAAATCTCTATGCACAACTCTGCTTCTGCAACCCTGATGCCCATTCTTGTACTAGTTACAGTTCTTTTAGCTAACAGCATCAAAATATTCATTGCCAGGTTTGCTCACAAAGACTCAGCCATTTAGGGATTCTCTGCCAGAACTGAAAAGTTGCTTCAGAAAGGAAGCTGCGTCCTCAAGGTAGTTTCCTTTCGGTACCTTGGCTATATTTTAATTTGACTGATCATATTACCATTCCATACTATTATTAGCTATTGCAATATTTCCCTGCCAGATGAAGAGCAGACGTAAAGCAACAATTAATTCCTTTCCATGGCCTGGGCTGTTTAGCCAGAGAAGGTATTTAATATACTGCAAAAGCCTGTTGGATGATGTCCATGCCGACACTGCTGGCAAAGGCTGCACTTGAGATTCATCTGTGGGAGAAAAATGAAACCATAAAAGGCCATAACTGAACTCTATGTTACCACTCACAGGGCTTAGAGGTCACTGTAAACCATTCTGCTTTTCACTGGGAAAAACACACACTGTGCAGCTTATATTTCCAAGGGAGGAAAGAGCTGTAATTTAAAGGCACCATTCCATATTGATGCTAATGAATTCTATCTTTAGTATAAACATGGACTCGGATAAGGGAAAACATGTAAGTCATCTCTCTCTCTCTCTCTCTCTCTCTATATATATCCCCCTCGATGGACTGTCACCTTGTCGTGGTGAGGGGGCTTGCGCGTTCCGATGAACCTGTAGGCACAACAACTGGAGTCGTGCACTCCCAGGAGTGGCTGCGGGGGAGGTTCCAGACCAAGCACAGTCCGAAGACCCAAAGACCTCAACGGCGGAGCAGGCGGAGGATAACATGGTACATGTTACAACGGCTGCGAAGGCGGAAGAAGGCTGCAACAGACTGAGAAGCCACGGTCATTGTGTTAAACTACATCACCAGTGGAACCTCACTCTGTGAAGTCTGTGTGTTGATCAGTTGTGCACTGACCTCCACACATTAAAAAAACCCACGCACAGGCGTCTTCCAAGAAAAAAACAAACCAACCAAAGCCCCATGGCGATCAGCGAGTGGCGACGGGGGCAGGACTGTGAAATCTGGAAGCCCTTAGTCACAGACTGGCACATGGGCGGTGGGTACGGACTCAGTCGTTCTACCTCAAGGTCCGAGGCAGTTGAGTAGTTCGGCAGCTGTATCCGCGACTGAGCAGCCCTTTTGAGGACCCACTCTGCTCACCCCACACGGGGAGGGGGCTAGAAAAGGTGCCCTAAACATAGTCTGCCTCACTTATCCCTGACTGGACTGCCGCGTCCAGTGGGGTCACCACCCTGCGGCCAAAAAAGGAAAATGAACTTCGGTACGTGGAACGTACGGACTCTGATGGACAACAGTGGCAGTGAACGCCCCGAACGCAGAACTGCCATCATTGCAAGGGAGCTGGGACGCTTCAACATCGACATAGCAGCCCTTCAGGAGACCCGGAGAGCAGGAGAGGGACAGCTGAAGGAAGAAAAAGGAGGCTACACCTTCTTCTGGAAGGGACTGCCCGAAGAAGACCAAAGACTGCACGGAGTTGGCTTTGCTATCAGGAATGATCTGGTGAAACATCTGACCGAAGTACCCACTGGCATCAACGAACGTCTCTCAACCCTCCGAATCGATCTTGCCAAAAACCAACGGGCAACCATCATAAGTGCCTATGCACCAACACTAGATGCTGACGAAGACATCAAGGAGAAATTCTACTGTCAGCTGGACACCATCCTATCGGGGATACCTAAGGAGGACAAAATCATCCTCCTGGGGGACTTCAATGCAAGAGTCGGGCGAGACTTCGACCTGTGGCCAGGGACCATCGGAAAAGACGGAGTTGGAAACAGCAACTCAAATGGCATCCTGCTTCTCACCAAATGTGCGGAGCACAACCTTGTCATCACCAACATGCTCTTCCGCCAGAAAAACAAGTTCAAGACATCATGGAAGCACCCCCGGTCAAAGCATTGGCACCTCTTAGACTATGTAATCACACGCGCCAGAGACCGCCGTGACGTGCTCCTCACAAGAGCCATGACAGGTGCTGACGACTGCTGGACTGACCACAGGCTAATTCGATCCTCGATGGCTATCAAGATCGCTCCCAAGCGCAGACTCCAAGGAAGGAAGACAAGGCGCAAAATGAACACCCAAGCCCTTCAGGAGCCTTCCAGACGAGCCCATCTCCAAACAGCACTCAAGGACCATCTACCCACAGTACACCCCGAAAATGTTGAGGAACATTGGAACAAACTGAAGACCTCCATCATCCAAGCCTGCGAAGAAACTATTGGATACCAAGCCAAGAAACATCAAGACTGGTTTGATGAAAATGACATCGAGATCCAACAGCTAATTGACAAGAAAAGGAAAGCCTTCCAAACATGGCAGAGAGACATCAACTGTGCTGCTAAGAAAAAGATCTACGCCAGTGCAAAAGCTGAGGTCCAAAGAAGGACAAGAGAACTCAAGAACATCTGGTGGACAAAGAAGGCTGAAGAAATCCAACACCTGGCAGATACCCATAATGCTCAAGGATTTTTCAAAGCCACAAAGGTCATCTATGGGCCAAGAAACCATGGCATACAGCCTCTACGCTCATCAGACGGAACCAAACTCCTGAAGGACCAAAAGTCAATTGCACTACGTTGGAAAGAACACTACCAAAGCCTCCTAAACCGCAGCTCCAGTGTGGCCGAAGAGGTCCTCTCACAAATCCCGCAACAACAAACCAGGGAGGAGCTTGCAGCACTGCCTAGTTTGGAAGAAGTCAGCAATGCCATCAGCCAACAAAAGAACAACAAAGCCAGCGGACCGGATGGGATCCCCGCTGAAATCTTTAAAGAGGGAGGACCTGCGCTGACACACCAACTCCACCAGCTCATAGGAAAAGTGTGGGTGACCGAGAAAATCCCAGCAGACTTCAAGGATGCCACCATCATCACCCTCTTCAAAAAAGGGGAAAGAACAGACTGTGGAAACTATCGAGGTATCTCCCTTCTAACCTCTGCTGGAAAAATCCTCGCAAGAATCCTTGCAAACCGCCTTCTGCCCCTCTCAGAAGACACCCTCCCAGAATCCCAGAACGGCTTCCGCCCCTCCAGAGGAACTGTGGACATGATCTTCACTGCACGACAGCTCCAAGAAAAATGCAGGGAACAAAACCAACCTCTGTACATGGCATTCATCGACCTTGCAAAGGCATTCGACACAGTGAATCGCAGCGCTCTCTGGACCATCCTCCAAAAAATCGGGTGCCCAAGCAAATTTGTGAACATCCTGCGGCTCCTCCACGATGACATGATGGCAACAGTCTTGGACAGCAATGGCTCCCAAAGTGACCCATTTAAAGTGGAATCGGGTGTCAAACAGGGATGTGTTATTGCCCCAACTTTATTCTCCATCTTCATCGCCATGATACTTCACCTTGTTGATGGGAAGCTTCCCACCGGAGTGGAAATCATCTATCGGACAGACGGCAAGCTATTTAACCTCAGCAGACTGAAAGCCAAAACCAAGGTCACAACAACATCTGTTATAGAACTCCAGTATGCTGATGACAATGTCGTCTGTGCGCATACAGAAGAAGATCTACAAGCCACTCTCAACACCTTTGCAGAAGCATACACAAAGCTTGGCCTGTCACTGAACATCGAGAAAACCAAAGTGCTGTTCCAGCAGTCACCAGCCGTCCCCTCTCCAATGCCAGAGATACAGCTTAATGGTGTAACATTAGAAAATGTCGACCATTTCCGCTACCTTGGCAGCCACCTCTCCACCAAAGTCAACATCGACGCCGAAATACAACACCGCCTGAGCTCTGCAAGTGCAGCATTTTCCCGAATGAAGCAGAGAGTGTTTGAGGACCGGGACATCCGTAGGGATACTAAGGTGCTTGTCTATAAAGCTATTGTCCTCCCAACCCTGCTATATGCCTGTGAGACGTGGACTGTCTACAGACGTCACATGCAGCTCCTGGAACGATTCCATCAGCGCTGCCTCCGGAAAATCCTGCAAATCTCCTGGGAAGACAAGCGGACAAACGTCAGCGTGCTGGAGGAAGCAAAGACCACCAGCATTGAAGCGATGGTCCTCCAACATCAACTCCGCTGGACAGGCCACGTTGTCCGGATGCCTGACCACCGTCTCCCAAAACAGTTGCTCTACTCCGAACTCAAGAACGGAAAACGGAATGTTGGTGGACAGGAAAAGAGATTTAAAGATGGGCTCAAAGCCAACCTTAAAAACTCTGGCATAGACACTGAGAACTGGGAGGCCCTGGCCCTTGAGCGCTCCAGCTGGAGGTCAGCTGTGACCAGCAGTGCTGCAGAATTCGAGGAGGCACGAGTGGAGGGTGAAAGAGAGAAACGTGCCAGGAGGAAGGCGCGTCAAGCCAACCCCGACCGGGACCGCCTTCCACCTGGAAACCAATGCCCTCACTGCGGAAGAAGATGCAGAGCAAGAATAGGGCTCCACAGCCACATGCGGACCCACAAGGAAACCCATGATGGAAGACCATCTTACTCGTCCAACGAGGGATCGCCTAAGGAAGAAGATATATATATATATATATATATATATATATATATATATATATATATATAAACACACACACATACACATACATACACACACCCAGAGAGAGCAAGAGAGTGCTTAGGATATTTCTTGCTACAGCTATAAAATTCTATAGTAAACAGAGCTTTTTCCTCATAAAGGAACATATTTCCCCAATATTCAAATTACAGTTAAGTTTGGTACCACATTTCATTCTCCATAAGAGCTTCTGTGTGTCATGTCACTGCAATACTTTGACTGTGTCTCATGCCTCTTCTTTACTTTCTTTTTTCTTTGATGATTAAGAGAAAGTGCTGTTAAAAGTTTTCAGCACAACAATAATGGTTTAAAAGTTGATCTCTGAAAAAAGAAGTTTGAGCTTTCAGGAATGTATATGGTCATGGCCATTTGGGGTCTATGCAAGCATGTGAATGTGTTTCCTGTGAGGGAGAAACTAAGAGGGCAGGACTTTATGGGTAACAGTATATTAAGAACCAGAATACTGTATACCCTGATCTATCTATGTCAGTTGGGTTCTGAGGCTTGGACATCACCACTGGCATTGAAAGGAGTAGATTACTGGATAACAATCAAGGAATGTAGAGCAACCACTTTGGTGACCATTTAGCAATTCTGGCTCCAATAACTATAAACCACATCTAGTCTGCAGATAATTTCAGTTAATGTCAAGGCAATGCAATCTATTCCTCTACTAAAATGGACTGACTATAGGCTTTTGAAAAGAAGTCAAAGGAAAGACATAAAAAATGTTAGATTTCTTCCAAGGGACAAAGATCAAATTATTGGCACTGTTTCAGCCTCCAAATCAGGATGTGGTTAGGGCAGAGCTTGGGAAGTTACATTTTAGAAGAGTGAATACAATGACATGCTGAACCCATCCATTACTGAACAAGGGGAAAAGGATGCCATAGGGCCCAAAGGACCATCTCAACCTTACTCAGTTGTGGATGGCTTCATCATATCATTATACTCACACTTCTAAAATGTACGCTTCAGAATTTTGGATCAAAGTGCTTTTGCATAATAGAGCACAGTGACGAAAATGAACACAAGGCAAACTAACCCAAGTCCTTCACTATTGTTGTTGTTTATTCATTCAGTCACTTCTGACTCTTTGTGAACTCATGGACCAGCCCACGCCAGAGCACCCTGTCAGCCGTCACCACTCCCAGCTCCTTTAGAATCAAGCCAGTCATTTCAAGGATACCATCCATCCATCTTGCCCTTGGTCAGCCCCTCTTCCTTTTTCCTTCCATTTTCCCCAGCATCATTGTCTTCTCCAAGCTTTCCTGTCTTCTCATTATGTGGCCAAAGTACTTCATCTTTGCCTCTAATATCCTTCCCTTCAGTGAGCAGCCGGGCATTATTTCCTGAAGTATGGACTGGTTGGATCTTCTTCAAGGCACTCTCAGAATTTTCCTCCAACACCACTTTTCAAAAGCGTCTATCTTCCTTTAAAAGTTTAAAAGCTAAGCATATGTCTTGTAGGAAGTTACTTCCTGGGACAAAGAGTGATTTTGTTCATTTTACCCAATTTTAGCATCATGAGATGTTCACTTCAAGATAGCATACCCTTCAACTATCTGAAGAACAGTAATAATTAATCCTTTTTAGCCCACTTTTTCAGCTTACATGTTTTTCAAGATTCTCACTCCTCCCAATTCTCCCCTTCATCCTCAATGTACACCAACTGGTCCAAACTGAGTTCAAAATACAAAAGTAACGTGCACTCAGTTAACTCACTGAGGGAGAGGAGAACAGCAGAATCTTGCCTTTTCCAATAGGATCAGGCAAAACCAATTGTGGCAGCCTTTTCTATCCTGTGTGCTCTTCCTCGTTAATATTTTTTGCCATCTTGACTTCAGCTTTATGCTGATTGACCATATGTGTCCAAGTTTTTACCTGGGAAACACTGGAGGGATTGCCCAAATGGACCAAACTGGAATTGTTTAAGTCTATTCACATTCTGGCATACAGCTTAAATTCAGAATGGTTTACGGCAGTGGTTATCAACTTGTGAGTTCCCAGATGTTTTGGCTTTCAACTCCCAGAAATCCTAACTGCTGATAAACTAGATGGGATTTCTGGGAGTTGTAGACCAAAACACTCGGGGACCCAAAGGTTGAGAACCACTGGTTTAAGGTAAATATACCTTAGTGATTCCTCATGCTTTTTGTAGACCCTGGAACTATCTTCTAAGTCTCAGAAACATGATAGTATTCTCCCATTCTGCAATTTGGGGGACAGGAGTTGGGAAAGGGGGCAGATATGGTGAAAACCTAACAACAGCAGACATCATGCTCCTGGACACCAGTTGGATATCTTCTCTTTTGTTGACCAGATCACAAACTGAGATCAAGGAGAGCAATGCTTCCCTACAGTCACTCATGAACCTGATTTTTGTTCTTAAGAGAAGGGACTTTTCTATTGCTGCCTTCATGGCTATTAAAGTAATGAGTGATGGCAAAAGGTAACAAAACAAAATAAATCCAATGAAAAGCATTGACAAGGAAGAAATTAATATTTCCCAAGCTTTCCACTTAAAGTTCTGTCATGGGAAATAAAATCCACTAAAAAAGGATTGTCTATTCAGAATCTGCTTCGTAATTTAGAAAATTGTTTCTTTTTTCTTTTCTTCCAAATGGATGGAAATGAACCTTAAAATGCAAACCTGGTTTTCCCCCCAACAAAAACAGCCTTTCAGCAGAAACAGATGTACTTTTTTACAGTACTTTTTGTCTTTCCTTATACTGCCAGCTATACATCTAACTTCGCAATCTAGGTCTTTATGACCCACAACCTGGCCTTTTTCTCTATTCTGATTCATTTTAGTCACCCAAGATTGTCTGCTTTTCTCTTTGATAAAGTCATTTCCTGGCTAAGGTTAAGTATCTAAATTTCACTATTCCTTTTGTAAACAGAAATGGATAGGGCTAAGATACTCTTTCCCCCTTTTAATAAATTTTCCATTTTTGCTATCTCACTTTTTATATCCAGAATGGGGAAAATGGGACGTAATGGCTCAAAATAAGCAATCAGTTTGTGGACATCTCACTTCATTTCCACAGACACAGAGATTCTATCAAAGGTGTATCTATACAATTTTATCTATTTATTATTTACTGTATTTATACCCTACCCTTCTCACCCCAAAGGGGACTCAGAGCAGCCTTGAAATAGACAACAATTTGCTACCACATAAAACAGACATATAGTAAAAAAAAAACATATACATTAAGAACATAAAATTTAAAAACATACAAATATTAAAACTAATTAAAAACCACACAATCTGAAATTTTGAATTAAAATTTTCTGCCTCTGTGTTTTAATTTGTAAAAAAAGAGGTCAGACCTCCCTTCAAATTGCTATTGTAAACATGAATTTGTAGTTCACGGAGGATTCTGCAATTGCAAGATTCCTGACAGTTTTCCCAATATAGGCAGTTTCTGAGTTACAAACATCTGACTTGCAAATACCTTATAGTTAAGGATGGGTGTGTGTGTGAAACAACAGGAAATGAGAGAAATCTACCCATCAAAAGGGAAATTCACTCCTGGAAGAGTTCTAGAGTTCTTATCATGGGGAAAAGGTGTCTCAACTGAAGCTTTATCATCAATCCTTTCCACAACAAGACACATTTTTCAAAATCCAGTTCTCACAGGGACAGAGAGGAAGGTGAAATCTTCTGATCATGGGCACAGAAAGCAAAACAAACACCAAGGGGTGTTAACCCTTCCCTATGCTATACAAAGTGTTTATATATACTTTGGATAGCATAGGGAAGGGTTAACACCCCTTGGTGTTTGTTTTGCTGACTGTGCCCCTGATCAGAAGATTTCACCTCCCTTTCTGCCCCTGTAAGAGTTACTGGGCTGGAGTTACACTGAAAAAATGTCCCTGTTCTGATTTACATACACATTCAACTTAAGAAGACACCTACAGAACCTATCTTGCTCATTACTTAGGGGCTACCTGTACTACAAAATGTTCAACAACAGCCCATAGATAAATCCACTGTGTGCACTCAAGGACAATTCTGACATCTATAAAGACTTGCCCCAATTCTACAAGTATAAGTTTGTAAATTACTCCAAAAGGTACTCTCAGCAAATAATTTATCCCCAGTTTTCCAATGAGAGCCGTGCCCACTCCTGATACAAAGTTGGTCCCTTTGGTCTAGAGCATTGGTTCTCAACCTGTGGGTCCCCAGATGTTTTGGCCTTCAACTCCCAGAAATCCTAACAGTTGGTAAACCAACTCGGATTTCTGGGAGTTGTAGGACAAAACATTTTGGGACCCACAGGTTGAGAACCACTGGTCTAGAGGGAGAAAAGCAGAAATAAACTGTGCCTTCTGTTTACCATTTGCGTGTCATGTCTACATCTACTTTTCATATTTATTATCCTGTGATAACCAATTACATTTGCTTGCTACATGCTGATAATCCTCTAATAATACAGTAGTAACATTAGATGGCTCAAAATATCCTTTAGAGAAACTCTCTTTAAGCTGGAATTCCCTAATAAAAGTGATCTCATGTATGGATTTAATGGCTATTATTACTTCTTATATAACAGTCAGATGGTCCATTAATTCTAAGTCAAAACTTGAGCTTCTCCTGCATGCCAATTCTTCTCTTTCTGTGAACAAAATACATTTCCCTGGCACCTGTCCATTGATCTTGTGGAAGTTTTCCAAGTTAAAATCAATGGATGCGCACTCATTACCAAACTGATTGTGATTAAATAAACATGCATATAACCAAACTCATAATACAAGTATTTATAGAAAATGCTAAAAGGAAGTGTAGAATTTCTATTGACACTGTAAGTTAAAAATGATATCTCTTTCCAAAATGTGCAAGGGAGCCACCATAGTTGTATTTTCAGATTTCACTTTGTGAAACCTGGCTTCGTCTGACGTATTGATCTATCCTTGTCTTGATTTGCTAACCAGCCAGAAACCGCAACCCATACCCATGTTTGTTTGTTTTAAGGTTTATGGACTCTAGTATAAACCATGGATTATTGAAGGGATTATCGACTATGTGGGTACCAATTTTCACTCCCACACTCCCTATTATCTATGCATAGGACAAATTTCATTTGCACACATTGGGAAGCACACTCGGAATGATATGAAATAGCTACCAGATCCTCATTTGGACTGCTTTAGACAGACTTTTAAAAGCCATGGGATGTAAGGAAGCAAATTAATAATTTTCTGTGTTATCAACTCTGTTGGTGCAAAAAAACCAAAACCTGTTTGAACATCACTATTAAAAAAACATCGAGTTTGAATGCTCTGAGGGAGTGCCAGGGGATTACATTTTACTTGTAGCCAAACTTATAGCCACCTGCCTCCGTCTTACTGGGACATCTACTATCCTTGCTTGCTTTTCTACCTATCCACTTGGGACAGTGGTTGCTAAAATGAGAGTGAGAGAAACAATTAATGGCTTAAGTTTAAAAAACGGGTAACACAAACCATGGTTGATCACATGCTCCTTTTGTATAGCTGAGCAAACATTAGCAAGTGAATCTTTTACAATACTATAGAGAGAAAACATACTTTTCTTTCTGGTTTATATTGTTTAGAGCATTCAGACTTACTGAAGCCAATTGTCTACTGACACACATGGCCTATTGCTGTTACAAGAGCACAAGGATGTTAAATTTAAATTCTAAAGTCAGGTGGTACATATACACATTTTCATATTTATATTATGTTTGATACTAAAAGCTGATGTGGCCTCCTAACTTGGCTTCCCTGAGTTCTAAGCCTAGCCCAAGCATGATCGAAAAGCCTTACATAAGTTACTGAAGTTGCAATTTTTCTCAGGATTGCAACACTTTTGTTGTTTTTAAATCAAAGTTGTATAAACAGCATTTTGCTACAGAGAAGTTATTGTTCTATCATAAATAACTACTGTGAAGGAAGTCAACAACATTTTCAAAACTGAAAGAAGATATAATGAGAAGTATTTTAAAGTCATTATAGTAATTAGCTGAAGAGTCTGGAATAATTCTACTCTTATATGCTTAAATTAGTGTGTAAAGATGCTGGTCAAGTAAAAAAAACACTGGTCAGCTGATAACAGGGTTTTGCTTTTTAACTGAGAACATGTTATTTGCTAATTAGTGTCCTTGGAGATGTTTGCTTTCTTGTAAAGTCATTGATGGAATGTAATTATGTAACACAAAAGCTTGTGTACCCAAAGCCAGAATATACATTAGTTCCAGAAACACAGAAGACAAACATTAAATCATAATCAAGCTTACTTACCTACAATAGTAAGATTAACCTGGGCTTGTCTGCTGCCCTGTTTGTTTTCTACGACTAAAGTATAACATCCGCAGTGTTCATGCTTTGTGGAGGAAATAGTTAGCTTACTGCTATTCTCAGCATTCTCAATTTTGATGTGTTCATTTTCTTGGATCTGCCAAATTAAACAGGCAGATTTAGACAAGTATTCAAAAAGTTACACTACACAAATTAAACCAAAACTATGCATTGCCTGGATCTTATTGTTAGCCTAATCTAGAACAACTCTACTGTAACTCTTGGACTAACACATGAGTTTACTTACCATGTTACCATGGCGATAGATTCACCAGTCCTAAAACTGCTCCTTTATTTTCTCTCATGTTTAGATGCCCCTTCTTTCCTTCCTCTCACTCTCTATGCAGGGACTAAATAAAACAAAAATCCCTTGGTGGCACCAATTTAATTTGTCTTTACTTTTAGTCCTCCTGGGGAGTAACCGCAAGGGGAGAGCAGAGAGCGAGATTTCCCCGACAAGCCTGAGTTACCTGAACCAGCTGGGCTTAAAGAAACTGAACTTCAGCTCCACACAACATATTTAAGTTGCATGTAGTATAGCTATTCATGCTTAGAACACAGAGGTTGTGTTTATATTATTAAAAATATAGTATTCTCCTGCCATTTCTGCAGTTTGAGGAGTAGACGGGATTTCTCATTGTTGGGACTACTGACTTTCCCTTACTTAGGACTTGAATTCCACTTCATTGTAACAGGAGGAAAAGAACCACCGAAGAAAAAAGTATTTTGCACAACTAAGAATTACTTCATACTTACAGCCCAACTAGGGCTGCACCTATAATCTAGAATTAATGCAGTTTTATACCACTTTAACTGCCATGGGTTAATACAATGGAATGAGAGTTGCAGTTTTACAAGGTCTTTAGCTTTCTCTGTTAAACAGTACAAATAATCTTTACCAAACTTCAAATATAAGGGTTTCATGGCATTATGCCATGGCAGTTAAAGTGGTGTCAAACTACATTAATTATAGAGTGTAGATGCAACCTAGGCCTGTAACTTAACACAAAACATGGAGATATGAATATACATATACACACTACAAATGTAATATTTATTTCTGTTTTGATTCGTAAGAAAAGGCAGCAAATGTTTTAGCTGCTCAGACTGGACAAGAGTAAATTAAACTGGACTAGGACCAAAAAAAAGATGAAAATCTTATTCCCTGAGGAACGCAATCCAGTTTTGTAATGTAGAGCTACAAATGTGCTTTGAAACACTTTGCTACAAATTCAAGACGAGAAATACCGCACACAATCTCAAGAAATACAGTTTGCTCCATAAAGGAAGATACTTAATATTAACTGTTCATTGAAAAGCACAATGCGTCCCAAATGAGAAAACAGTAAGAGCTGTAACTTTCCTCCTCTCCGGCACCCCTCAGCCACTTCCTGTGTGATAAGAGTTGGTCAAGCTCAACAAAAGAATTTCATTAAAATTAAGGTTATTTAGTTTGGCTCGTCCTGTCGTACATCTTGAGGCAATAAGAAAAGAAAAACCATGGCGTTCTATGTTGCAAAGTCTGTCTTGGCAGAAGACCATGAATGCTAGCCTCTTGTAGCTGATCCAGTAAGAGGAAAAACAAAGTCACAACATACTGCAAAGGAAATGCAGCTGCATATTTTAATTTTCTTTAGCCATTTTCTGCTTCTGTCTTTGTCATGTCCATTCAGGATACCTGAATACACCTCTATAAATTCCTGATGTGAAACAGGAGAAACCTAAACATCTGTATTATGCACCATTGAAAGACTGTTACTGGGAAATGATGGTACCCAAATCAGAATTCCTTCCCATGGGGTATGTACATTGGAACTTCTGGTAGTCGAAGAACAAATGACCCTGAGGACCAAAGGTTAAGAACAATTGATCTAAATCAGGCATAGGCAAGCTTCGGCCCTCCAGGTGTTTTGGACATCAACTCTCAGAAATCAGCTTACCAGCTGTTAGGAATTGTGGTAGCTGAAGTCCAAAATGTCTGGAGGACCCAAGTTTGCCCATGTCTGATCTAGATCAATTGTTCCCAAACTCTGTTCCTCCAGATGTTTCTAATTTCTACTTCCAGAAATCCTAGGCACCTTACCAGCTGTTAAGAATTGTGGTAGCTGAAGTCCAAAACACCTGGAGGACCAAAGGTTGGGAACCACTAATCAAGTTAATACACTTTTGTGAGATGAATTCATGATTAGTAGACCTTTGGTATCTGGTTGACTACAGTCTGTTGGGATGGTCTGGTGAAGGTACTAATATGTGCTAAGATCACTAAATTCTAGAAAATAATGAGAAGGCTGTTGAAACTAGAACACCACACTGAGTTCCCAACAAGAGACATCACTGTTGATCTAGCACCATTTTTGATTATCTGTTTCCAGTTTAGTGGACAAATTACACAGCCCAACAACAGGTTTATTCCTGGGATTATTTGGGGAGCTGACTCAGAAAATTGGATTGGATAGATGACATCAGCTTTATTTTTTTGCATATAATTATCATGGTTTTCTATGGGCAAGCAGATGGTGACAAGTAGATGGCATATGTTCTGTATCTCAAAAATCTAGAGTAAATTAAAAAAACATTTTTGGAACCAGCAGGTCAAATATACCATGAACTGAGTTAATCTGAGGCACCAAAATATGTATTGACCAGTGTTATATGCTCACGTTTATAGTTTAATCTTACAATATTAAAAAGTTTTCTAAAAAAAGCAGCACATAAAATAATAATTTAAAAAAACTGCAATATCTATCCTGAAGGACAAAAATCAAGAAAAAAAGGCCTGGACAACATGTAGCCTGGTTGATCCAAGTGAGTATCAGAGGTGGCAGTGAAGATGCTTTCAGTATTGCATCAAACCACTAAAGAGGCTTCTAGTTTATTTTTAATTTTGTCTCTCACAGGTATGGCTTTTCCTCATGATCTTAAAAGAAACCACTAGCATTTGGCAAAACAACTGTTAATGGAAATCTGAATTATAATGTTCCAAAAAGCAACTATACAAGTCTCCACCCCAAAGGAGCTTACAATCGGAGCTCTGCTGAGTTAAGTTATTGTAAACATTCTTTCCAAATGCAATTCTCTGTCAGAGATCTAAGATCAGAGGAACATGAAGAAGAATTTCTTCACCTGCTTCCGAAATTTCATCCAGGTACATGTTAAGGGTGAAGTTCCTGCTACTTTGCACAACAGCTCCACTGATTCACCTGCCCGCACTTTTTGGTCTTCTGGAAACTGAACGATTTGTGGGGGAACAGCTGTAAAAAAACAAAAAGGGGTTCTCTTAGTGTGTCAGTGTTTGGCTCAGAGTAAGAATTTATATCCTCTCCATTGCCCACCAATGCAATGCCATAGCCTAGTTGATAAATGAAGTCTAAACCATAAAGCTGCACTATGGGTTGATATGGTTCCTCTTCCTACTCTGTGAGGCTCCTTCCCAACACAGCCCGATAAGCTGTAGATAAGACTTTTGTAGAGACATTAAATGAGAGCTATTACTTCAGCCCAGTGGTTCTCAACCTGTGGGTCCCCAGATTATTTGGCCGTCAACTCCCAGAAATCCTAACAATTGGTATACTGGCTGGGATTTCTGGGAGTTGTAGGCCAAAACACCTGGGGACCCACAGGTTGAGAACCACTGCTTAAGTCAATGTTCCAAAACTACATTTGCAAACATAGTGCCAGAAAAATCTAGGTCATTAAGCCTCCTGTTTCTGAGCTTCCAAAAATCTGTGAAAGCTAGGTAGTTGTGAAGGACTTGTCAAACTGACCATTAAGGCTGTATGAAAGAGAGACAACTGCTGTGTGAAAGAGAGACAAGTTAGCCAGCATTGGATTCAGCATGTGCACATTTATGTGACAGAAGACTCGACACTGGTTGTTGATTTATTTTCTTTACACTGTAATGACAACAACAATGCTGGGCCCAGAATAAGAATTAGTTTCTGAACTGTTATCACATTATTCAAATCTACTTATACTGTGTGGTTAATTGTCAGTAAAACCCATGGTATCTCATAGACAATAAAGCCAATTCCTCTGTGAGACCAGCAGTGGACTGGTTTAGCAAACTGAGTAGGCAAGCAATTTCCCCACCTTAGACCCCACAGTAGGCTTCAACCTCCTAGAACTAAAAGTAACTCTTCCCAAACTCAGTTTTCAGTTCCTGAGAAACCTGAAATTGCTGCTTACTGAGACTTCCAGGAAGCAATTAATTCATCTTTTTTATTAGCCAGAAAAAAGGCCGTCCAGGGAGTTTAGAGGTGATTACATGTTACTCTTTCAGCTAAATAAAGGTAGTATGTTGGTTCCCAGGTGTTTTGGCCTATAACTCCCAGAAATCCCAGCTAGATTACCAGCTGTTAGGATTTCTGGGAGTTGAAGGGCAAAACACCTGGGGACCCACAAGTTGAGAACCACCGCATGCTTTGTTGGAGTGCTTTTTGCTGGAGTCTTTTTTATGGCTCATAAATTAGCCTCCTCACACATAGGTGGTACCTAATTTTCCTACTTGACAGATGCAACTGTCTTTGGGGTTGCAAAGGTCAACAACAAGCTACACAAAATTGGCCGGAAGCTCACTCTGACCCGGGCTGGCTTCGAACTCATGACCTTCTGGTCAGAGTGATCTTAATGCAGCTGACACTCAGCCAGCTGCGCCACAATCCCAGTGCTTTATGGCGCTCTGTAATCTGCCCTGAGTCCCCTCAGGGAGATAGGTGCAGGATAATAATAATAATACAGAATTGTTGTTGTTGTTGTTGTTGTTACTATTACTATTACCTACACAGCAGATAATAATGAATTAATACCTGCTTTGGGCGGAGTCTTTGAAGCCGGTTTCTTCTTTACTGTGGCCTCGCCTAGTAAAAGAGAGAGAGAGATGAAAGTAAGCACTCATTTTTAAAAGCATATTTTGTGATGAACATAATTTCTGTTTCTTCAGGCAAAATGATATGTTACGTTGCTATAAATAATGGATTGCAATCCAGGAAGAAACATCTTGGAGTTAACAAAGTGAACCATGTGATTAACAGAGAAGAGTGAAGTGAGTTTCAGAGTCAAATTATATATTACATTGGAGCTCCCAAAATAATATTGTTTTTGTAAAAAAAATGACAAGCTGCCTTGATTAGGATTAGGGGAAAGAGGGTGAATTTAACCCACCTCCACTACAAGACCCCGAAATGCAATTTGCCTCCCTAAAGCTGCTGCTAGCTACAGAGTGGATAACTTTAAAGAAGTGGTTCCCAACCTGTGGTCCACAAAAACAAAAAGTATGGTCCGTGGCCTAACCATTACTATACTGTTGGCTCAAAACCACGCAGCAACGAGAGCAACTGGTCTCACAAAACCCTCTTATAGTGCCGAGGCAATGGGGATGTCAGGAGGGGAGAGGCTGACTACTCACAAAAGATTACTACTACCACATCAGCTCTAGATTATTAAATATGGTTTTCTATGGGTGAATAGATGACGACTACTGGATGCCTTATGTTTTGTATCAGAAACTAGAGCTGATGTGGTTTATCCATTGCAATGTTCTGAATCAGCACCCCAAATAGCCAAACCAAATCTAAAGTTGACTAAAAACTGATTTGTAAACCTTTTGGTACTAATGTTGGAGAATGGTCCCTGGTCAAAGTGGTCCCCAGTCAAAATTTGTTCCTGGTCAAAAAAAGATTGGGAACCACTGCTTTAAAACATTAGATCAGAGCTTTCCTTTCAACAATTAACAGAAGTTGATGAGGAGGGGATGACATGAGGAGGATAGATCTGGACTCCAGGGACATGTAGTGTTAGAATGATCCTGTATTCCATCTCATGGTTTCAATCCAAATTAAATCCCCTTTGCAGAAACTGTCTTCTGATTGGAACTCCAGTTTTATGTGAAGCTTGGTCATTGGAAGGTTATAACATGTCACAGAACCACAGTCGCAGCTATAAAAGCTTTAGATTATAGACAGCAGTAATGGGGCATAACAGGCTATTGGCCACCTCTCGAGCATTGTTAAATGAAGTGCACCCACTATCGTAAGCAGTAGTTTAAGGCAGCTGTCCAACCCAATTTCATCATTCACTATATTTGTATAGCTTTTTACTCTCCTACAAATCTCTAAAACCACTTAAGGAAGGCAGATGAAACCCATTCCTTGTCACAGGTGGCCCCCAGCTTTCCATATGGGAAAATAGAAATGGAAATGGTGCCCTGCAAACATGGTCATAAATCATACATTTTATTAATGCAATTCTACTATAAGCTTGGCAAACATTAAAAAACCAAACAGTTATAGCACAGTTGCCTGGGTACTTGGTTGTGATGAATATTTTGCTCACAAAAATATTTCCACAAGAACAGGAATTGCCCTTGGTTAATGGCAGTGGCAAGAAGTTCTGAATGAATGTAAGGATGAAAGAACCACGGAGCGTTTGGGAGAATTGAAAGCACAGGCTTAACATAGGACAGTGGTTCTCAACCTGTGGGTCCCCAGAAGTTTTGGCCTTCAGCTCCCAGAAATCCTAACAGCTGGTAAACTGGCTGGGATTTCTGGGAGTTGAAGGCCAAAACACCTGGGAACCCACAGGTTGAGAACCATTGACATAGGACAATGTAGGACAACGAACTGTGTCTACCCCTAGTTTTCCTCTGTCTTTCTAGGACAATTTGATATTAGGCTGACATCTATTTGATTAAATGACTAATAAATAATGAACTTTTCTTTCCAGAAACACTACCATGAGCAGCACTACCTTTCCAAAACAACTACAATCTATAATGTGGAGGAAAATTCTGAACCTGAACTTCTTACTCATCTGCACTGATTTCTTTAAATTATTTGAAATGTTCAGGGCATGAACATGTTGCATTATTTTAGTTATGAGAACATTGTACACTGTATGGAGTGGGTAGGAAGATCCTGTGTAGACTTACAGGCAGAGTTTTGGAACATTTAGACTACAACTTACAGAATCCACTAGTTAGTATAAGACTTGCTGTAAGCTGAAATTCCAAAAAAGTAAAGTTTCCAAGTTATTGGCAGCTATGGAACATTCTTCCATGTCATTTCCATGGCTCAGATGGCTACAGTCCTATTAACAGAGATGCTCAGAAGCATCTGTGTTTGTCTCTGTCCCAGTCTCCTTCTCATTTCCCTTTTCAGGCATTTTACTAAAAATAGTAACACAGAACTCCTAACTGCTCCTGGTTCTCAGTAAATAGCTCTCAGCAGCGTCTGAGCAGCAGTAAATCCACTAAGTGGAAAAATCTCACATAACTCTATCAAAAGGTTGCGGACTAACTGGGCAATGCCTCTATCACCAAGTCATTATGTTATGATCTGATGCTCAAATCTGCTTCACTTTCAAACAAACAGGGAAAAATCACATACTGATAGCTTACGTATAGGTGTATGCACTCTATGGCTAGGAACCTAGTAATGACATGCATAGGTATATGTACAGCATGTACGGTAGAGTCCTACAACCTTAATGAGTGTCATAACGATCAGAAACAGAAAGACAGAACAATCAAAATGAAATGGAATACAGCTGGGATCAGATTATCAGACCAGAGGGATGAAAGAAAAAGGAGTTGTCTTGTTTCTCATTTCCTCCAGTTACTTTTTGAATCTCTCAATCTTTCTGATATCAACAATATTTTGTGTTATTTCTGTAGTAAAAAATGCATAGGATCACTGTTAGTCCCACTTGAATGTAGGGTTGCCAGGTGAAAACCTGGAGAGGGCTCATGTATCTTTAAAGATTATATAGAAAAGGAAATGGTTGAAATTCTTCTACAGAGCCATTTCAGTCTAGTCATCTATTTGGAAATTGAAGGGCAGATAGTGGGCTCACATGTGAGAATTTGGGGCTATTATGCTCAAGATTTTATTTATTCAATTTCTGGGCTAATACTCCCAAAACAAGTCACATATGTGCAAAAAGGCAATCCCTGCATCTCTAGAACTGTTTCAGGGCCTCAATCATTTTAATCTGGGTAGGGATACAAAAAAGCATAGCTGTAAAACAGGTCATAAAGCTCTTCCTTTTGCTTTTCCCAGTAGTGCTTCTCCCCTAGCTCTTCCTTACAAGCACCAGCGATTTTAATGGCTTCATCAGCAGGAGTCAATGCCCAATGTGCCACTGCAAAGCTTTCAAAACAGAAGCTTACAGGCTAAGCTGCTAAAGCTCCACACTGAGGCCATTTAATAAGCAGCTTGAGATTTTAAAATGCTAGCCATTTAACAGCTCAAACTTCAGCTACATGTGCTGGACAGCCAATAATTTGAGTGACACAACGCTCCTGTTTTAAGAAGCCGAAATTAAAGGATGTTTATGCAAAAACAAACAAAACAATTTCAATCTTTCAGGAAATAGAACTGTTCATATATGGAACTGCTGCCAATCCATGGAAATTCTGACTGTAGAAGTAACTTTGCACTTAACATTGTTGTGGCATCTTATATCAGATTGCAAGATTGAGGGTTTCACCAATTCCTCAACTGGGACTAAGCAACATCCCCTCATTTCCCATGTCTCAACTTCTTGCTCCCAATCCCATTCCTTACAAGTTTTACAACAGTGTCTGCACACCAGAATGTATGGCAAAAGGGCAGAACTCTCCCAAACAGTCCATATTCCCTCGTTTTTCCCAAAAAGCACAAAAAAGTTTTCTTATTAGTTTCTAACTTTCACAGAAAAGTTTAGGGTCCCCATCTAAGTCTAAATACTATATCTGCATCAGTTTGTGGATATATTTTCTAGAGCAGAGGTTCTCAACCTGTGGGTCCCCAGGTGTTTTGGCCTACAACTCCCAGAAATCCCAGCCAGTTTACCAGCTGTTAGGATTTCTGGGGGTTGAAGGCCAAAACATTTGGAGACCCACAGGTTGAGACCCACTAATTTAGAATAAGAGGAACCAAATTCCAAAGCATTTGTTCAGGGAATATTCTTAGCAGTTGACAGACTGGGTTCAAAAGCTTACTTTAACCTTTATTTTGGTATTATTATGTAACATATCAAACTTGTGTGACTGTGATCAAACATATTGAGCTGTACAGAATAAAGAATAGACAGGCAGACAAACAATGTATTTATAATATATTGAGCTTCCACTTTCAGGCCCTGACTGCACATTTTAGTCTGGGAATCCTTACTATTCCTAAGTATAGAACTGTAAATATTAACAGTATCCCCCATGAAGACAGAGAATATTTCTGAAAGTATTAAAAATTGCAGATGTGTGCACCAATTACACCTCTCATGTCTTGTCTGATCTGTTGATCATAATAAATTATTCATTCATTCATCTCCCATGCATCCTACAGCTGCCACCTTTGCAATTCTGTAGATTTTTAGATAAAGAAACTCTTACTAACAAAAACAGAGAGAAAGGGGGAAAGGAGATTAGCACCTCAGCACTTTAAAAAAGCCAAGATCAATAAAATTGTCCATCAAAATGGAAATTGTAAGAGAAGCGTTGACATATGAGAGATGTTTTTTGTTTACTTTTGCAAGGTTTTCCTGACATGGTTGTTTCATTTCACATGTATCTATTGTTAGTTCTGAACAAGACGTTTAAAGAATTCCTCTTTTTTTTTAATTGAAAAGTAGTAGTGTAGGAATGTACCTCTATTCTTTCCATTTTATTTCTATTTCTGATATGAAATTTTCTGTTAAAGAAGTAATGTCCAGAAACACATCTATTTGTTAACAGAGGTATGCCTTTACTAACATCATCAGATTCTACTTCCCAGTACTGTATAGGGAGGGAATACCCTGAAGCTAGACGAAGAATATGATAACAAAAGGAGAAAATTGAAACAAAAATGCTTGGCTATAGTAGGATATCCCTTCGCCTTGCTTTAGGTCCAGCATGTGAATCAGCAGAAGTAGAAAGCTGTATAATGAGAACTGAGTGCCAGTAAATTTCCTCTACAGGTCATTCACATGACTTGACACACTCAGGCATGGTTCATCTTCCCCTTTGATCTAAGACTTAAAGAGAAACAGTATAAACATGAACTACAGAATAGCCAACTGGCAGCAGAAAAGGTGAGAAAATAGCTCTAAGTGATCGGCTTGCTTCTTCACATCCATTATTTTTCTCTCTGAATCCGGAGTGGAATTCAGCCACATAAACTCTAGTGGGTTAAGTAGGGCCTGGACCATGTCTGGTACTTGGCATCTTTAGTATCTATTAAGGCTCACAATACTCCATTAGAGATCACGATTAATGCTTATCCTGGGTGACATGCAATGAGTCCTTGTGCCCACTTTTTGTTTCTCCCAATGGGGTGGTATTTCAGGGGCCCTGGGTCACTGTTAACCCAACAATGGAAGGAAAGTCATGGAAACACCTGGCCCATAAACCTAATCCAGCCTGCAAACTGTTCCCCTCTTGAACTCCATCTCCCACTGGTCATACGTTCTGAGTTTTACTGAAATCCATGGGTCTCCTGAATCAAGCGAATGCTTGGCCAAGACGACAAAAAGGGCATCCCAACCAATCTGCTCTTATCCTAAATTGTCCTCAGATTCAGGATATCGGAATCAAATAGGGGTATTATATTGGAGAAAGATCTTCAAGTCCTAAGCATAGACAAACCACTGAAAATCTTAAGTAGAATTTAAGGTCACTGCTGAGACTTTCACTGAAAATAAATAATGTGATATGGTGCTATGTTGATGTCATTGGTGCTGTTCATGAAGTCATCAAACTGGCTTTTGCTGAGGAGCCACAACATTTAATTCTCCTGATGTGTAACCTGTACTTATGACAAGAGGCTACCATCAGGACAGAATATGGAGAATTGGAACTGTTTCCTGTTGGCAAGAGGGTCAAGACAAGGTATTTTATCATCCTATTTGTTTAACTCGTATGATGAAAATATCATACGAAACAGAAAACTATACTCAGGGGAAGGAGATGTGAAAATTAAAGAAAGATCTCTCTTTCAAAGGGTCATTATAAATTGAAGTTGACTTGATGGCAGTCAATGCAAAAGCATCAAAAATGCTTTATGATTTAAGCATTTTACAGGGTTGCTCTCAAAGTTTACAATTAATCAGAGCCTGAAAAGTTATTGATTGGACTGTAGCTCCCAGAATTCCTTAACTAAACTCTGGGAGATCAGAAAGGTTACTTTTGGAAATTCTCTGATCGAGAGCAATCATCCTTTTCTGTTTGGCTGTCCCCAAATAACCATGCAGAAAATAAACTGTAAATAAAGCCCTCATGGAAAATTCTGCTCTTTGCCAGTATTAACTCAGTCACAGCTTGTGTCTGGATGGCATAAACTATAAAGCATAATAACCTGGCTGGGACTCAAATAACATACCTAGCATAAGCTTAACTGAGTGCCAAGAAGGAATGGCTTGTACAACTAGAACATTTTCCCTATTGGTATTGTAAGGGAATTTCCACTTGAAGCCTGACAACCTGAAGAAACTATCTGCATATAAGGAAAAATGTGCATGCACCTTATAGTGGGGAAGCAAGACGGCTGAAAGTAGATACTGATCTGACTGGTAGATTTTGGAAAAACTGCCCTAACACTAGGTTCTCTATTTTAAGTATCAATTTCTGCACAATGATTGAAATGAAGTGCATCCAGTCCAGCCCTGCTATTAGGCTGTTTGGGGCTGTTGTTGTTGTTCATTCATTCAGTCACTTCCGACTCTTTGAGACCTCATGGACCATCCCACGCCAGAGCACCCTGTTGGGGCTGGTGTCGAGAGCCAATTCTGGGTGCCATAAAAGGGTAACAAATTGCAAATATATTTTATTAATGAAGTATTTCATCCCCACTTCCTGCATATTCAGAGAATATCACAGAGCTGTAGAGGCCTGCTAACTTGCCCTTAAAATAAAGACAAAACTCTTTCCTGCTGTAGAAACAAAACATTATGTCGCCTCAAGTAAACCCCTCCAATCCGGATGTTCCTCTGTTTCACTCTCCCAACAAATGCTAAATCACCCTCCCTCCTAGTACCAATAATGACTGGGCCAAATTCTAGCTTAGATAACAAATTTAAGAAAATAGCAAAAGGAGAGTTGCACAAAATTTGTTCTGGACAGTGTCCGTGGTGACATTTATTAACTCCACTCAGTAGGAGAACAGGATAACCTGGCCAAGACTTTTGTTTGACATAAAATCAGACAGCTTTCATGCAGTAGCTGGCCTGAAGATTTATTTCCTTAAGGATTCGAGATATCACAACACTGTCCTTTTGATTGTTGAAAGAAAGGCAGAGAGAGAGGGAGAAAGAAATAACATTACAAAATACATGCTTAGGAACATCAGGGAATGCTTTACAATGATAACAGAAGGAGAGTGAGAGACAAATAGTAGAACAGAACCAGGGACAGAACCATCCTATGGAATCCACACTCTAATTCATGCTACACAATTGTAGTCGTTTGATTCCTACTTTATCTGCTATGGCTTCAGACTATAGAATTCTGTTATTTGTCATTTGGGGAAGGCACTAGAGCTCTAGAAAGGAATTCTAAAAACTCCAAATTCCAGGGTTGGATGGGAGTTAAAGTGAGATCGATGTGCTATAACTGTGTTGTGTCCCCATGATTCTTAGTTTGGTGACATTAGAATTACAGTATCTTCCAGAGGGCTCTGGTTCTGTAGTTCTGCAGAGTGCTCTCTAGTGGGAACTTCCATGAATGTCACTCTATACTAGGTTATTGAAGGATGGTGCTATCAAACACTATAACTGTGTGATATGGCACAGTGGGTTAAACTGCTGAGCTGCTGAAGTTGCTGACCGAAAGGTTGGTGGTTCGAATCTGGGGAGCGGGGAAGCTGTTAAGACCCAGCTTCTGCCAACTTAGCTGTTCAAAAACATGCAAATCAATAGGTACCGCTTCTATGGTAAAGTAATGGCACTTCATGCAATCATGCCAGCCACATGACTTTGAAGTCATCTATGGACATCGCTGGCTCTTCAACTTAGAAATGGAAATGAGCACCTCCCCAGAGTCGGACATGACTAGACTTAATGTCAAGGTAAACCTTTACCTATGCACATAAGCAGAGCCAAAGAGTGTGGCCAGCGGAGGCTTTTAGTCAAGGGCGACAATTAATTAATAAGAAAAAACAAGGTGGAAATGGAACTATGAGGTACAGTTCTTCATACGAGGTGCCAGTCCCATTCCTTCAATCACCCTTGACCTAGGCATGGCAAGCAGTGAGATCTGAATGGCACTTCTGCTCGCATTCACCTCAATGCAAAAGGACCTCTTTGTGTGATCAGATGCTATAGACTCAATCATGCTGTGCTTTAAATTACAATCAGCTCTCCACAACTGTAGGTTTAATTTTTATGGATTTGATTAGACGCACATTTGATTAATATGTTCTCCCTAATAATTTCTCAGTGCTCCAGGGCAATTCTCTGGCCAATTTCCATCACTGTCCTTTCACAAATCTCATTACTAATTTCAATCCTAATTTCATTCAGTCACATTTCACAACACAGAAATGTCAAAGCAAGTTGTGAAAAAATGATACACAAGGGAAGATATCAAAGGTCATTTCTGGATTCAAAATACTAAATTCCTATAATTTTTTTAAAAAAGGTTATTACAAACATCATGTTTTGCAGATACGTTTAACTATTTACTTTCATGATACCCGAAATGGTCCTGACTTTCAAGAAGCCCTCCCTGCATTTCGTGTGGTGGGTAACAATTTAACAGTAGCTCTATATGGGTTGGGGATGGGAGAAGAAACAGGTTATGGGAAGAATATAAAAAGGGATCTTGCCCACACATTGGTAAGGACTTCTTCAGACAACACTAGATGATTCTGGGAATGCTGTAACTCTCTTGTATTTAAGTTGCGTATGCAAGGCCAAAAACTCTTAACAGTTCTGTGCAATGATTTTGTACAGTTCCTTCTAATTTCTAAAACTTCAATTAATGTTTTATTGTGATGTGCCTTGAAGTTGCTTCTGATCTACTCCAATTCTCAATTTTGCTGGGAAGAGTTGTTCAGGGGGAAGCGTGCAGTTGCTGAGAGAGTAGAACCTGCGCAAAGTCACCTAGTCTGTTTCTACGGCTGAAGTGGGATTTGAACCCTGGTCTCCACATTCATACTCCTATGCTCAAACTACTACACCACACCAACCCTTTGGATTAAAATACAAATGCTATTTCAATTTTACAAAGCAAAAAATTATAACAGAAAAAAGTAAAAACTAAACGAAACCATTTGCCTATTCACAATGTGCAAAATAAAGCTTCAGCAGTTAAGAACCTTTCAAACTACAATTTGAACTGCATGAAAAAAATAAATGGAGTAAGCAAGCTGCAAAATGAGGTTTTATGTTTATACAGACTCCACAAAGACATAACTTCAGGGTTTTTAGTAGCAAGATTGCATAAACATTATTGAATTCATCTGAGCATAAAATTCTGCACTTCATATAAGAGTTAAAGAGTAAATTCTAAATAACATTTCTTCCAGTTCAAATGTGAACATCCATAAAACTTTGAAACCTAATAATTTTACTTTAATGAACAGGATTCTTCCTAGTATTTTCAAAAAGCTACAATCCAAATTAACTTCAGTCCAAATAAAGACTATAAAATGAAAGCAACAGCAGGTGGTTATGAAAGGAAGAAGTTGCCCAAGGACCTAAGTAATGGCTGCACCTGATATAGTCAATATTATTAACATCCATGGATGAGAAAATCCATCTTCTGTGTGTGGACTAAGATAACTCAGTTCAAAGCCGATATTGTGGGAATTTCTGCCTTGATATTCTAGAATATAGGGCTGTGTGGAAGGACCCTTAGTAATACAAGCACAACGGCATTGGCTGTGATTTAGCATCACTAAAAACTGTATATGCAGTCCTCCAACTTGGTTCTGCTACCAAAAAATAAAGAAATCAAAAGCTTTCCCCCTGCAGCACAATTCATTCTTTTTAATTCATTTTTTCTCTGTATGAGATTGCTTTGTGAAAATTTTGTTTCTGTAAAAAGTCATCTGCACAAAAATGGTTTTTTGTAACTAATGTTATACATAACATTGTTTTGTTTGTAGAATTTTTTTTGTGTGTGCAAAAAACAAATTTCTTCATGCCTATCAAATTTTCACAAAACATTGAATAAAAAGGAAGTTAAGGGAGTTCTATATCAGCCTTGTTTGGACTAACAAAATCTTAAGTCAACTGTAGCATATTAGAGAAGCTGGTCTTCGGGAATACAGGAGGCGTTGATCCATCTAATCCTACTGTAGTACTCATAAGACAGACTTAGATGGCATGAAGCCTCCAGAATTTTTAAGGTGACACTTTCCTATGACTATCCCCAATGAGGGCAGAAATATATTAAAAGCACTATGCATATTTCTCATTTACACAGCACATTCTTAACTGTGGAGTCAAAACAAATACACCACACATTGTTTCCCCTGCCTCTGTGTAAATTGTCATCTTCTTTACTTCTTATGTACAGCAATCTTTCCTGAAACTGGCCTTTCATAATTTTTGGATGTGTTTATGAGCTCTATGCTTCCATGGAAGCCTTTTTACTAATACATAGCTACCAAGGGCCATGGCCAGTAGATACAGCTGACACTTCTTCACATAGTTATTAAACATATGAAGACATTTCTTCAAGAATCTCTCTTGACATGTATAATTTCTATGCTAAAAATTGGTGAGTTCTGTTGAGTTGTTTATTTTCAAAACCATTCACATTTCTTTGGGTGGTTTGTAAAGTGTCAACTTTGGAGAACTGGTTGGGGCAAGACAGAGGAGACAGAACAGGAAAATGTGCAGCCTTTGCAGCAGTGTGGAATGAAGTCAAGAAAGTTCAAGTGCTTATTATTCTCAGTTTTATAAATGGGCCATTTTATAAGCATTTAATCTATAACTATAATTCAAGAACATAGGCAATATGCAGTTTTGTATCTCATTATATAGCACATAATACACTCATATATCTAGCCCTATTAAATGACAAAAATATTGTTCATGCAGCATGTGTAGTGCATTTGTTTAACAGAAAGTAGATATAATGGATGTGGATTTTGTTTAATTGGTTATTATTAATATATTTATTTGCCTAAGTTCATTCATTTCCAAAACCCTAAATTCTCAGAGATAGAAGAATGGCACCATGTTCTTTTCAATAAGGATGAATGATCCTACAGTGAAATATTAGCTATTTTTAATATACTGGAAGAAACTGAATACTTCAAAAGCACCCATAGCATCAAGAACATAGACATGTGCATTGAAAAACTACACTTTTTCTGTTTGTTATTGAAACTCAGTATAATATTAGACTACAGTAGATGCAACAAGTCAATGGAATTTATATTTCTCTTGACTTACTTAGTTCCTAGTGATTCTTTAGTTGGAATCAACAAATGTTTATATGCCTACTTTGCCTTTAATTTTGAATTTAATAAAAATAATCTCCTGTTCTTAAGTGGAATAGATTTTTAAAAAGTTGCTATTTCTCCATCCTTGGTGTCTGGAACTGTTTTATGAGTTTGATTTAGTCTCCCTATATCAGCTTAAATTAATCATCTGTGACTGATACATACCAGTTCAGAAATGGCAAAAATTCTAAAACAGTAATATCTTTCAATAGAAAATAAAGTGTTTACAATACCAAAATCTTGAAGAAAGACAGCATATTAGAAAAGTTGGTGTTAAAAAAATACATGTGACCCTACTGTAGCAGTCCGAAGATAGACTTAGGAGGACCGAAGGCTCATGTATTTTTAAGTCAACATTTCCATGCGGCTATCCCAAAAGAGGATAGGTTGGACCAATTTGCAGCTCTTTAAAAAGTTTGTGTTTAAAACATTGTAAATCATAATGTGAGAGGCAATGAGTGATTCTCATTCACACTGCACGTCTCAACATGAAACCAAAACAAATACATACACAGCACGTCACACATGTTTTTGCCTACTGTTCTTTTATGTAAGCCCTCATTCTCATGAACAGAAAAAGTAGCTTTTGAACTTGGTTTATGGTATAATGACAAACTGAAAAGAAAGAAAGTCATAACAAAATATTATCTCTGTGATACTTGCTATTCCGCAGCTGGCTACAAGATTTGTGAGCAATGGTCAGGAGGGCATTGCTCCCAATGGAATGTGCTTTCCCAACCAACAAGGAGTAGAACAAGTCAACACATTTGTGCTGTTCTCCTACTAAAATGTACATCTGATTGTACATCTAGGAAAAACAAAAAAGACAGCTTGGCCAAAACATATTCAATAAAAGAAAAATATCCAAGAAGGTGGGCTGAATCCAGAATTCCTATTTCCAGAATGTTCTCATGGGAGGAAACCATTTCAGTCTATTCCACTTTCTGATTACAACCCATTGCACCTCCTGAAAAACTGGCCTGGATGGTCCAGGCTTGGGATACACCCTACTGAGTATAACTTACTCTTGTACCCTGTGAGTTTTACCATATAGGTTTTACCTTTCTTGCATGAGAAAGAAGGACGATTCCCACTAGCACTTGAAACAAGAACACATTTGCCTTGGCTTAAGTATTTATGGACCAAAGACTCTATAGAGATTCTAATAACATGTTTTTTGTGTTTCTCCCTAACAACATATTTGCATTATACAGAAACAATGCTGCTTGTGAAATTCACTACTTGTGCGCTGTGCAAACTGGATGTTGAGAAAAATCACACGAGCAGAAACCTTCCTAAATATGTAGCAGCTAGTAACACCAACAATCCATACAAGCAACCCAATCACAGCAACCCAATCCATACAAAGCATGCCCAACCCAGCCAAGATCCAAAGTATTGACCATGCTGCCTAGGCATATTGTCAGAATATCAAAGATTTGGCAGTCAAACAGGTGTTTGTACATACCTTCAAGTTCCCTGCCTACTTATGGCAGCCCCATGAATTTTATAGGGGTTTCTTAGGCAAGAAATACTCAGATGTGATTTTGCCAGTTCCTTCTCTCAAAATACAGCTTATAGCACCTAGTATTTGTGATCTTCCAAGTTCAACCACGTTAGCCAGAATCTGACCCCTTTAGAGCATTTAGGCTTTCTGGGAGTCATGTACCTAGCCAAATTCTCACATAAATTTGGCAAAAAGATAATAAAAGCAAATCCACTTACTCTCTGTTGAAAGCACAGGAGACAGAGAACTCTTTGGCTTTTTGGTCTTCTTTTCAGTTGACTTTGAAGACTCTACAACAGGAAGAAAGGAAATGAGACAGTTAAGAATCAGACCAGATATTTGTGGGGGAAATGTAGAAAAACACCTCTAAGGCCCCATCTACACTGACATATACAATCCAGATTATCTGCTTTGAACTGGATTGTATTAGGATAGGACTGCCATGTCATCCAGTTCAAAGCAGATAATCTGAATCTTATCTGGCAGTGTAGATAGGGCCTAATTCACCTTTAGCTTGATTCTGTTTGAGCTGGAATGCACATTAAAACTGCTGGCTTTGGGATGTTTAAACAAGTTTTAGTGTGCATAAACTTTGAAGGAAATAATAAATACAGCTATCCCTGATGCTCAGGAAAGAGATATTATGTTCAGAATCCTTTTAAGAGTGCACGCACAAACTTAACACTTCAGAATGTCCAGTCAATATTGTTCCACTTGGGTTACGCTGATTAAACCCCAAGAGTAGGATTTAAAACACAAGGATTAGTGGAGAAGACAAGGGTCAGGGAAAAAAAAGAATAGCACCAAGCTAAAGATAAAAGATTGGATGACTTTTCAGCGATATAATAAAATGGCTAGTTACTAAAATTAGGAACGGCTTAAAAAACAAAACAAAAAAGGTGGCCTGAAAGAAGGATTGCAGCACATGTTGTGTAGCCCCAGTTGGTAAACAAGCTTTCAACATTTGAATGCCATTTTAAAAACCAATTTAGCCAGAAGCAAACATGGGAAAGCACACACAGAGAGAGATATGTGGCACACACACACAAACTTGAGGACAACATATTTTAAGAATGCACATATCCCTTGCCAAAAAGCTGTGTATTCTCTTCTTAATAACCTCACACATTAAAAAGTCGTAAATCAGAGATGGACAACTATTCTGAGTCACATGTCTCCTTCCTCTCCCTTTCTGTCCAGCCACGTTGCTGCAATTCAACAGCCAAACTCAGTACCACATGCAACAAATTACTAGAAGCCATTGAAACAAGGTAAAAAGGTTTGTTTTAATACAGGGCTACTGGTTAATCACTGAATTTCAGAAGTAAGCTGCTTAAATTCAACTGAAGCAACCAATTTCTGTTTATTTTAAGGGCATTTGTTATATTGGACTATATGTTAATGGGCAGTGATCTCAGAATTACAAGATTTATTTATTTATTTATTTACTATATTTGTATACCGCCCTTCTCAGCCCTTAGGCGACTCAGGGCAGTTTAATGGTCTGCTTCTGTGCATCAATTTGTAAAAATAATTATTTCAAGGATTTTCTTGTATATCTGAGACAGGGCCACCTTCATTTCTGTTCCCTTCCTATTCTGTCCCTGAAACCTTTAACCATGCAATGAAGATTGCATCCATCATGTTGGTCATAGTATCAACAGATGTTGAGTAAAACCACAGGACATCTTTTTCCTGACTTTCCAATATATAGACAGTTTCTGAGCAATTAATAAAATAAAACAAAAAACAATGAGGGAGTAATTATTTCAAAAGGAACGTAAAACACAAATCATGCTTGTCCCAAACGTGAATTCATGTTAACCTCTGAAGCTACTTAGATAAAATAGTAGGGGAACTTTGAATTGGGACAACTTTAGGACAAGGAACTGAATTGAGATAACTGAAGGACATTGGTTTGATAGACATCTTATAGAATATGTGCATTTTTGCTTCAGTCTGAAATAAATTACCTCTTCATTGCTTTCTTGAAGCTGAAATGGCTGCAAGTCTTACAGATTAAAGGAAACTAAGGGGAAAGGTGAGTCAACACTCTGTTACTACATCAGTGCGGAAAGCAGATATTGGGGCTGTTGAATATCTTAAGATGCTTAGAAGATTGAAATCCAGGACTCATTTGAAGAAGGCTGGTTAAGCAGTTGAAGCAGTTGATGCCTGCCTTATATGGGCTTTAGGGATCCTGAAAGGCTTCTTGCAAGAGACAAGGTCTTGACTAATGCTCTTTGCCAAGATTTCACCTCTTCGGGAATTATCTGCAAATGACTGAAGAGCTATGTAATAGGGCAACAAGTTCTGGAAGAGAATTTACAGTGGAGGCAGCCTGTGAGTATTTTAATTCCCTTGACTTTTAACTGGATGCTAAGAACTGACATGCCATCAATGCCTTTGGAATTCAGCACGTAGCTGCTCACTGTCCCATAACAAAATAGATGGGAAGGCCAGTATTTGTGATAAGACAACTGGAGGGATGATGAATAAAGCAACACTAATCGCTTCTACTTTGAGTGGTGCCTGAACACTTTCTCACCAATCGTACAGTGCCAGAAGGAAACTCTTGGCTGGAAACTTTGGAAGTATGAAATCCAGTTCCCAGAGCTACAGAAAGAGTAGGAAAGAAAGACTTTGGCATCTCATTAGTTTTGGGGAAAAAATAGAGGAAGATCATGATTACAGATTTACAAAACCATGCCTCCCCCCACTTCACTCATAATGTTAGAGAACAGGGTCATCTAATGACTGCTAGTAGCCTGAAAACGTCATGTTCAGAAATCATCGCCGTGAGATGTGACTTTAAAAACAAATTGACAACAAAGCCAGGGAATTGTCAACTAATGTCCAGTAGTCATGAAGGCCAAATGAGATGTCCAGATTCAAATGCCCTCTGTTTGGACACTATGGGAAGCAGGATAATGTACTATATTAGAAACTTTCAATCATTTATCCCCAAATGTTGTTGGACTACAAGTATCACCTTCAACATTTGGTCATGCTAGTTGGAGATGGTGGGAATGCTAGATCCAGGATCCACTAGAAGGCACTTGGATTTGGATCTTTGGTCCGATTCATTCAAAGTATAAATTAATCATCTATATTTATAAAAAATAAACAACTGCATTTTTGAAAAATCATTCCAAACTAAGTAAATTACAGTTACACTGGAATGGATTTTTAATTACTAATTTTAGGTGAAAATGCCCATTACATTCAACTTATTTATTATTATTTATTAATGCGCTTGTATACCGCTAATATCTCAGCCTAAATCGGCGACTCATTGCGGTTTACAACACTTAAAAAACAACAATATTCAGTTTAAAAGCATAAAACACATATACAATACAAATTATTGGGCCACTTGAATTTCACTTATTGAAATTAGGGTTTAGTTAGAAATAAAGAACATCTCCTCAAAAGAAGCTAATTTTCTCTACTCTCAGCATATACAAAAGTAGTTCAAGGAACAACAAAACCCAATTGTATGCAGTTATGAGCTATTTGGACACAATGAGATCACATACGAGCTCCCAAATTATCCTTTCGAAGGCCCCATCTACACTGCCATATAATGCGGTTTAACTGCACTGATCTGCATTATATGGTAGTGTAGGTGAGTTTTAGACTCTTTATTCTACTACACACACAATTCCAAATTTACAGAATAGAATAGGAAGAGCATGGGCCTATAATATTAGAGATTTTTTTTAATAAAGGGGAAATCTATGACTACCTAACAACACAACTAGGGCAACTCAAGCCTAGCTAGTTTCAACTACATTATGTTTTGTCTTTGGCTTCCCACTTTAAAGGGGAAAAGTTGTAGTCTTTTGTTTAAAAAACTCAGGAATGATAACAAATCTCAAATGAGAGGATCAAATCATTAAAATAGTATGGTGATCAGAGCTAAAGATTGACTGAAATCTGATGTTGACTTTCCCTCCTCTACACCCCATTCAGCTGCTACAAAAGAATGTGTTCTAAAAGTAAACCCAATTATCTTTTACTCCTATTTGTTTATCTAGAATGGTAAAAAAATAAAAATGTTCTAGGGAGATGTTGAAGGAGTTATTTATTTATTTATTTATTTATTACTTGCACTTATTTACCGCCACTCTCAGCCCAGGGGGCGACTCGTGGCGGTGAACAACAACATAGAAAAGACAATTTACAGTAATCAGAACAATACATAACATGCTACTACTACTTGACATATACTTATACTAAAAATCCGCTTCGTCATATCATGGGTCATAGTCAGTCTCATAGTCGTGGTCCATTCCGGTCATCATTGCCAAGATATAGCACTCAGTTAAAGGCCAACTCGAAGAGCCATGTTTTCAGGCTCTTACGAAAGGCCATAAGGGAGGGCGCCTGTCTAACTTCAGCAGGGAGGGCGTTCCACAGCCGGGGGGCCACCACCGAGAAGGCCCGCTCTCTCGTCCCCGCCAGGCGTGCCTGTGAGGCAGACGGGATCGAGAGAAGGGCCTCCCCGGATGATCTCAAGGTCCTCGTGGGCTCGTAGGCCAAGATGCGGTCTGCAAGGTATTTGCAAAGATATAGCCCGTACGGTCATATGTAGGTAGACAGCATTCTTGGACTGTACAGTGTAACCTTGACTTAAGAGGGTCCCAACTTAAGAGCATTTGAGTTAAGAGTTGTTGCTTGGCCCAGGCTTTGGTTTTGACATATGAGCAGCGTTTTGAGTTAGGAACTAGTGCCAGAGGATGCATTATCGCTTGAGTACAGGGTTTTAGGGCTTCAAGAGAGCAGTCTCTGTGCCTCGTGCCTCTGTCTGCTTTGGGGGATTGCTGTCCGCTTTGTTCACTTTGAGGAACTTTGGGTTAGTTGATTTTGTGAGGTTTTTAGTCCTGGTATGTTTGGCTTCATGAAGAGATAGGGACAGAGAGCAAGAGAGGGAGGGAATAAGTCCAGAATGAAGAAAATTATGCTTCTGCCTCTTCACTTTGTGCTTCCTTGCCACAACTTTGCACTTCTACCAATTTAAAGTTGATTTTATTAATCTAGGTTAATAGCATTTCAATGGGAAATTTCACTTTGAGATAAGAGTAATTTGAGTTAAGAGCTTGGTCATGGAATGAATTCAACTCTTATCTCAAGGTATCAGTGTAATTATTGATCAGATATCATAAATAACATTAAAAAACCTTCTGAATAACTCATAATATAAAGGATTGCAGTGGATGCAAAAAAGATAATATATTTTAAGAATACTGGTCACATTTATTGATTATGCCAAAATAAGTTCATAGCATCCCCAACCACCCAGTGTCCAAATGGACTTCTAGAAGGCACTCCGAATCTTGATCTTTCTCTCTCCAACCTGACAAGCACCCAACAAATTCTGCAGACAGAACACGTGAATTACTCATGAACTAAATTACTTTCTGTTGCCTTTTTAGCCAGTGCAAATGGCTGTTATTTCTCTATCTGTTATTTCTCTATCTGTTATTTCTCTATCCCTGTCTGATCCCTTTGCTTGTTTGTCTGTTATAATATATTTGTTCTTACTTCTTGCTAAAAAAGGTTAAGAACTGAAAGTATAAAACAAATGTAAAACAAACCTTTAATTGATTCTAATTAGTTAGTTCCTGTCACTGATTCTGGCAAGGTCAAAAAAGTATTGTATTTTCCATCTCAGAAGCAGTGATGAGTCATATATATACACTCTTGCAATTCTGTAGATTCTTGGGGACTGAAAGAAATCAGCTACTCTGTAAGTAAGAAGTTATTTTATAATAATTGTATTTAATGTCTTTATCCTTATCTTTGTGAATATCTGTAAATGTTTTCATTTCCTTATCATTATCTCTGTAAATTGCCAGCTCAGGACTTGGACATGATACTGCTGGATTAATATAAATAATAATGGAAGGAAAGCAGCCATGGAGAAATATTTAGAAGATAATCTCTTCCCTTACTAAAACTGGCTGTCAAATTGGCTACCTATCGGGATCACTATAATTCACTGCTATGCTTCGCTACAATATTATGGGATCATCACTAATGATTAAGACACCAAAACAGCCTAGTAAGCCCTGAACTTTTACTGGGAATAGGATGCAAGGCCCTTGCGAAAAAAAGGAAGAACTGTAATTTAAAAAATCTGTTTTCTTTAATTTGAGAACACTTTTTGAAGAATCTCTAGGTCCTCCAGTGCAATCCTATGGTCAACTCCTGAATAATGGGTGGCATATAAGTATAACAGCATTGAGAAATTGAAACAATGAATGAGCTTAGGAACATAAAAACAGATGAGTAGAATCAGACCAAAGACCCATCTAGTCCAACATTTTAGCTTAATATGATGGTCCATGGTAATGGCAATAAGCAAGATATTACTGTAGCTTTAATCCTGTAACCAGGACTGGTCTGCATAGTTTTTGGAAATGCTGGGTTGTTCTGGGTCAGCTCAAGTGATTTTCAAAAGTGTTTGGAATCAAGCCTCCTAGCACAAGTTGCCCTCTTTCCCATCTATGTGGAGTCAAGGGAGTTTAGCACAAGTTACAGTCTGCAGGTGAAGTACTCGGATCCCACAAGTATCATCTTCTGTGGTAAAATCTCCCAGCTTCAGTTTAATGAGTACCAGATCTAACAAAAATGAAGTTTTATTTATTTATTCATTCATAATGGCTTGATTATCCCCAAGGCAGCTCTTTACATGCCACTTTAAAACAATAGAGAAACTCTGATTGTGGTACTGTGGTAAACCTAAGGAGGCTTTTGAGTCCATTCAGAAGCAAAGTGTTGGCAGTGTGAGTATGGAGGATATTTGTTGACATGGACACATGACTGAGTTTCATATAGTCAGTGCCCTGTTTATTTTAGGGATCAAATTACAACATTTTCGTGTAAGGAATGCAGGAAACATACAACTCCCCTCCCCTTCATACTTACACAAATCAGAATCAGATTGGAAGATTTGGCACAAACAGGGTCATAACTGCATCAGTTGAAGGACAATGAGACAGGGATTTTGTTTTAGGGTTTTTTGGCTCCTGTCAGAATGCTTACCTTCCACCAATACACTGCATGCACACTCTGATTTTCCTGAAGCATTCTCAGCTATGCATTTGTACTGGCCTTCATCTTCAGGAAAGGCCTTGTCAATCGTTAGTGAGCACAGTGATCCTAATGGAAAAAAGAGAGGATAAGATTAAGTGGGACCATCAAGCTCTCCTGCTTTATAGATACAGAGCATCTGCATTGCAATGACAATTAGTTCTCATTCTGGAAGGCCTCAAAATTACACAGAGAACTTCCGATAAGACTTGTCTGCCACTTCAATTGCAGACATAATCATTTCCAGAAAAATCATAAGAGAAAATAAGCTGCTTCCTTCTTCAGACTTCATCCACATACACTCTTTTCCAGCAGACTTTCTATGGTGATCCCCTCTGGCTGCCTTGCAAATGAGTGGGCAAAAGTGGCAGAAGAAATAACCACATACTATCCTCCCCACACACGCTGTGTGAAATGTGGCACAGAATGTTTGCAATGCAAACATGTGAAACTCACCCAAAGGACTCCATCTGCCAGGGGTACTTTGATTGTGCTTTTCCTGTATGACTGGGGGTTGGACTAGATGGCCAATGTGGTCTCTTCCAACTCTATTACTCCATGATTCTATGAAAGCAGCTCCTATCAAACATAAACTGATCTTTTGACTCTCAGAATTACTATAAGCCAAATCCCAGGGCATGATTCCCATTAAACTCACAGTCTGAAACATTAATGGCAGTGTGTGTGTGGGGGGGGGGGGGGGAGGCTTGTGGCATTACTTGTTGCTGAGTCTGCCAGGCAATTCATTATCATTAAGATTATTAGGATGGCAGGTGTAACTTGTTCAGTCACACATGATTAGTGTATTACTTCTAAAAATTAGGAACACCAGCCTGCTGACAAAAGATCACATTGGAACTCAACAGGGTAGACCCTTGGCAGAAAACACTGCTTCCTTCTCTTTTCTTCAAATTGAAAAACATGTTGTGCTGGACACTTGCTGCTTTTTGAAAAGCTGAAAACTCCTGGGAGTCTCAATGATCTATTTTCTGGAAGTGCTCTAGAGCTATATCCCCTAAAGTTTCCTGACTACGGAGTTTTCCTGGAATTGCACTGCTACCACTTTCTTGGAACATTTTTCATTAAAGAGGCTATGAAACATGAGAAGAGAAGGAAGTGTCAGTCAGTTGCTTCTTGCGGGGGTGGGGTGGGGGGATTTTACTTCCCATGAAGTTGCAGGATAACATTTCTTAAATATGTGTAATCACTAGTCATTATGCTACAAAAGATGCAATTCTCATCAACAGTTCAGCAGAGAAAAAGGAATAACATTGCCAATTGGAATTCCAAAATGTAATGTGTTGTGTGGAGAAATAATATTACTCATTAAGATATTGTTTTCAACCTCTCATTAAATGATGCCACTTCAGAATCTCCAGGGAATGGGAAAGTCATGGTGGCAGAGTGCATGCTTTGGACACCAATGGTCCTGCATGCAATGCTCTGCATCTCCTGGTAAGGCAAATGATTCCTATCTTAAAAACATGTCGAAGAAGCTTCCCGTCAGTGTAGATAATGCTGGGCTCCCCAAACATCGAGAAAGCTGATACAAAGGATTCAGCCAAAACCTGTCCCCAGCTGAAGGGAATGTTAAGATACACAAATACACTTCAACAAGATCCACCCAGCAGATGATTCTCCTGATAGTGAAAAACATACTCATCCACAGCTATATATTTCAGGTACAGCAGCTCATCCTCACTTGGGTTTTTATTTCTACCCCCTCCAAATGTAAGTGAAATAACTTCACCATTTATTTTGAGAAAAAGTTTGAAAGTGCTTTTGATTCCCCCACTCCACCCCCCACAAAAGTGTTTTAACAACTTCTACTATAATAAAACCCTTGTGGAAACGAGATAGGAGTTCCACTACGTGAAAGCTTCAGCAGCTCGAAAATCATACCAGAAAGATTGATGAGACACTCTGCATATCAGGGATAATGTAGTATGGAATGAGACAATGCCAATACTATTCCAGAAGCTGTGAACGTCACTGTGAAAGTGACACTGATAGCTGCACCACGGTACAAAACAGTTGCACAGTCTGGATATCCATTAATACCATAGATATGAACTACATGACATGATAGATGCATGCATGCAATTCAGTGCTATTAAAAATAATGGTCTTCAGACTGATGTCATTCCATGAGCCACTGGCTCCCAGTCTCTAGTGAATTTCCAAAGGGGAAAAAAAAAAACACTTTAGTCCAAGGACACAAATATAGGACTGATCCCTGGTATGCTGGAAAAAATGTTGGTCCCCTACATCAAATAACTGGGAAAGCACTTGCAGAGAGCTGTGTGATTAATGTGTATTTCATAGAAATGCTTTGATACATATCTGTTATGGAACATTTTAATATGCGTGTTTGTAGAATTTTTATAGTATTTGTGTGTTTTTGACTGTGCTCTGACTTGCCTCGAGCCATCAGGAGAGTTGAGTAAGAAATAAAATTATATTATTATTTGTTGGGAGGGGAAAGGCTGACCTGAGCTGATTCTGCTTTAACGTACCTCTATAATTATGTGTACACTCCATTTCCTAGTTACTTCTATTTCCAGCATTAGATTTCTCTTTAATCTAATGTGGCGCAACAATTCATATTTTTGTCTTTACTTTGGCATACCCTCTATGCTTATTGGTACACTGCCAAATTATTTTACAATCTGTAATAAAATATTAAATATAGGTAGTCCCCAAGTTATGAATGAAATAAGTTCTGTAGGTTTGTTCTTAAGTTGATTTTGTATGCAAGTCAAAACAGGTACATTTTAAAGTCTAAATCCAGCCAAAAATATATTATTTAGCTTTGAATAGCATATGGACAGGTTAACATCCCTGTGGGGAAAGGGATTATCAATGATTCAATATCACAGACAAAAACAGAACCAAGGTGGTTATGTATGAGTTGTTCCTCAGGGTCATTAAGACTTAGAATTGGTTCAAGACATTCAACCAGTTGAAGGGAATTATTATTATTATTATTATTATTATTATTATTATTATTAGCAGCAGCAGCAGCAGCAGCAGCTTTATTTATACCCCACCTTCCTCCCCGTGGGGACTCAACGCAGCTAACACCCCACATTATACAAGTTTAAAAAGTGCAATACAAAAGTTACAAAAACAATTAAATAGTAACAGTGTGGTAAAAACAAAATTAAAATACACTAAATACATTTTAAAGAAGAAGAAGAAGAAACCTCCTGTGCAGCTCAAATCCATCAGTTATTCAGTGAATCTTAGTTTAATGCAACCAACGAGGAAGCATCTAGCTTCCTGTGCCATGCCTAAGGCAGTTGGCTAATTTAGGGGGACCAGTTTTTTTTTATTCCAGCAGAAGGAGATAGCTGGAAACTTCATGAAAACCTGCTGGGAAGACAATTGTGCTTCTCAACATCCGCTGCCTAAGGAACTTGTTTCAATCTGCTAACCTTTAAAAATATTTCTGCTCACCATTTTTATTTGGGAGGAAGTTGGCCCTAACACTGCATGTTTGTTTTTGGGATAGATAAAAACACTGAAGGAGAAGAGTAACAAAACTTGCTTCTTTCTCTTATGCTCAAGATATTGTTTCAAATGGGAATCATCTTTCCAAGGCTCACTTGGACCAGACACACTGATTCTTCTTCTCAAGTTGGAACTTCCTAAAGAAAAGGCAGGGAACTGGTTTGGTGTGGGGCTTGGAATTTCCTCCTGGCCCAATCTGCGGGGCTGGATGATGTCAAGGGGTGGTGCTTAGTTGCACTTTTATCTTTCCCTCTAATGAGCCCTTCCACTTTCTCTATGCAAACAGAAACTCCAAACCCAGACAGTGATGGGTTCTCACTGGGACTCTGTAAAGAGTGAGAACTCATCACTGTCCAATTACACAATAAGGGGCATGGGAAAAAGCAAGCCTCACGTAATCAAAGATAAGGATGCTACCACCACCACCACCACCACCACTCTGCTCCATTCACCTTACAACTTTGGAGAAGGGTGACAACAAGTATAGAAAAACCCTTGTGCAACTTCTGAAGAATGATAAAATCCTCCTGGAGTGAGGTGGAAAGGGTTGGAATTTGGACAAGACTCTCCCCAGAGTTTCCATGATCCAGACGCTAGGCCAAAGCTTCCCCTAATCTGTTATATCTGAAATAATCTGAGTTGCTTTCTCGTTCCACAAAGATGTTTTCCCACACCCACATACTCAACATTTTGAGGCTCACAGGGCTAAGGAAATGCCAACTGTATTCAACAGAGCATGTGCAAGAAGAAAAAAAGAATAGACATAAAAATATATGAAGTGTTTAATGTGTAATGTATTCCCCTTTAAATAAATAGACAAATACAAAGGGAAGCGGTCTATATTTACTGCAGACACAAAACGTTCCAGAAAGGTTTTCTGCATTCTGTGACCCAGCCGACTGCTTCATTCCCTGGGTTGGAAGGCCAAATGTCTCTCAGTGAAACATTTGGTATTTCCTCCACCAATGCCCTTTCTGACCTCCAGAGATGAGATTCTTTTCTCATAGTTCTGAGAAAACTCTGTCTGGTGACTCCAGTCAGGAATTTTGAATTTCTTGGCACCTTACAAAATGAAATCCCAGGAGGGAGAATAACAAGATCGCTGTGAATGTTGACTCCCCCTCCCCATCTGTTTATATAGCTGTCAACCAACTAACAGTGTCTTGCTAAGTTTGCATCTCTGTGCAAAGAGAGCATCGAAATGCCTTCAGTCAGTTCTGCTTGGGTATGAGACCCAAAAGAGTATTTATGGGGAAAATATACCATAATATAATATCTTCAGCAATGCTATGAGAATGATCCAATCAACTAGAGCATTTAGAAGGAGATTGAAGATTACACACTCTCAGGAATGCTCCTTGGAGTTTTGGGGTTTACATGAAGACAATGTTTGGTTTAACCAAAATAGCACAAACTTGGCTCAAAATTTCTAACTCCTGCCAGCTTGATAGTCCATGAACTTCAATACAAATATGCACAGCATCAAAACAGAATAGTTTTTGTGTTTGACTTTTCTATCTTGGTCAACAAAATATGTTTCCTTCTGGCCCAGCTGCAATAACTGTGGGCCTGTGCACCATGTGCAGTTTTAGAAGAAAAGAGATATAGAAAAGAATGCTGAAAACTGAAAACCAGTTAAGTCTGAGGCTGAAAAGGAAACATTTTGGAGGATTCCAGTTTAGTTAGCTTGACTGTCTTAAGACACTGAATGCTTAGCTAAGTACACACAGCACCATCCAAGAGAACCAAAGAAGACCTTAAGGTCAAGACAGGGGGAGGAAGGAGGGCCTAGTAGGGTGTATTGCGATGCTGCTATAATAGTGATGGGCTGTGGTGCTGCTACTCGACCAAGAGTCTTAAGAATCACCACTATACAAGTTAGACAAATGACAGAGATGCAGCCTAACATCCTATCACAACACAGTTAGAAATGAAGCAGCCAAATTATGATTAAGGGATTGGTGCAATGTGTTATTTGTGTATGGGGTTATAATGTTTTAATATGTTCAATGGTTTTAAATTGTATTTATATGTCTATTGTTTCTAGTGATTTTATGTTATATTTTATATGGTTTGTATAATGAGGCATTAAGGTATAATGAGGTTATGTTTTATATGGTTTGTATAATAAGACACATGGTTTGTATAATGAGGCCTTGATGTATGTTGTACAGCGCTCTGAGTCCCCTGAGGGGTGAGAAGAGTGGGATAGTAATGAAGTAAATAATTAAATAATACATTCCATTTCCTTTCTTTAAAAAATCACATCTGTACTACAGAAACACACACAGGGTACTTTCAGCAATCCAACATGTCCTAGTGAGTTTTTATATATCATAAAACATATGTGTGGCAACTGATAGAATACAAAAGCATGCTAATTTTCCAAATTTTAGTTCCAGAAGAAGTGTGTGGTACTGTCAATCAGTTCCTAGTTACTCAAAGGACGTATAATCCACACAGAATGTACAGAAACCCTTTCTTGACTCCTCTTTAACTGGTATAGCTGCATATTAAAGAATCCCAGTTTTGCTGCTGAGGGAGCAGCATTCATAATTCTCAGTCAGAGATCTTCTCTGGTACCTCTGCCCAAACTCCAAATGCCAGGATTCCATAAAATGAAATCATGGCTGTTAAAATAGAGTGGTGGTGCTATAATTGTGTAGTGGGAAAGGGGCCTCGGTTCCTAACACATGCAAATGTGTCTACCCTGAAGCACAGCAACATAAATGGCTACCTTGTATTATTTATCTGCTGATTCATTTATCCAACTCACAGGAATGTTAACATGGAGTTCTACTAGTAACCAGAGGCTGGGCAATCATAATGACAGAAGAAAATAAAAAAGGAAGCAGCATGGCTAACTCATCTCCTATGTTAGTGCTGCTTTTAGAAAACTACATGCTACACAATGGACTGTTGTGATCATAGAGGTTACTTATTTCTATTGCAGCATGGGAAATCTTCCCAAGAACAGTTTCTCAGCAGGAACAATTCCCAAATCCACCCACCGACATACATTTGGGAGTAGGACTCTGAAGGAAGAGGGATGTTATTCTTTAGTTGATTTTCAAAGTAATTAAGCCATAGAAGAGAAACATCTGTTTAGTAACTTTAAAAAAATCAAAGGAACTTAAAAACCTTAATCCCAGATGGGCTGGAACGATAGTTACCTTATCATCTCCCAATATGAAAACATCTCACAATGTGCACAGGATTCTGTGTTCTTCACAATCATCACCTGGTTTTCCAAAATAATCACTTCCCAAATCTGTGGAAATCTTACCTACTCAATGAGAGGCAAGCTAGAAAGAAAGAGGGTACTAGACAGATGTAAGGAGTAAGGGAAAACACTTGTATTTTTAATAATATTAAACAGTAATCCCTTGATGCAAGTGCTAGGAAAATCAGTAAAAACTACATGATGCTATACTCACTCTAATAATATATTTTAATAGTGATAAGAATGGTTACAGACTCAAAATCCATACTGCATTTACTTTAAATTTGCAATGACTTAGAAACCAACTGGAAATTATCCAGATAATTACTGGTATCAATCACATTCCTATCTTTTATTTTCCTAAACAGTGTAAATCTACCAAACATGACAATTCTGTTTGTAAAGTACATCAAACAGAGATCTTAAGAACATTGGATCTAAATGGTTACTTTCAGCAGAAATAATAGGGATATATTGATGTATAAGGCAGCACATTATGAAAAACTTTGTGAAGAAGAACACTCCTTCAAAATATTCAAAAGGAGATTAGATAATTTCAAAGGCTGCCTCTAACACGATGCTTCTATATTGATTTATAAAACATTGGAATTGTGTTACACCAACATAAAAAGCACACCAATAAGTAGCTAATGTAAGTTAGATTAGCTATATTTTTGTTTTTATCTTTTATAAATGCTGACTTTCGGATTGATCACCATGGCACCATCTTTCTGTGGTGAGGGAATTGTATATTTCTGTCAAGCAAAAGGCTGTGCTGACGATAGCAGTGCTGTTGGCAAGGTTTCTAATGTCAGTCAAATTTTTGCTGAGTAGCCAGACTAAATGTGCCAAACATCTACTGGACAGCAACAAATGAACTATGAAAGACAATGGCTATAATGCCATAGCCAATGCTTGTCAGATCTGCACAGATGAAGGAAGTAGTAGACCACAACTAAGACCTTTTACTTTGAAAGCCCTAAGATGAAATAGTCCAAAATGAAACAAGTGAAAATGCCAGGTTGGGATAAACTCAATGAGCTAATGAGGACAACCACGGGAAACGACTCAAGTCGAAAGGACATTCAGCTGTTGATGTGCTCACAGGTCAAAGGAAAATCTGTAGCTCCACAATAATATTATAGGATCATTGAATGTGAGAAGCATGAATCAGGGATTCTAGACAATTGTATGATATGAAATGGAACATATAAGCATTGCAATACTTGAGATGAGTGCTAGAGTGGAATAGGGCTTTTTTGGTGTTTTGTTCCGGGAATGAAAATTAAGAATAAATGGGGACATTAATAGTGAGGAGTGATGCAGCAAAAACTACTCTGACTAAATAAGGGAAAATCCCTCAGTATAGCTATAATCTTGGTGCATCAACTACAGAAGCAGAAAAAGATGAAACTGAAAGATTTTATGCTTGAGTCAGAAGGAAATTGATGACATGTTGAATCAGGACTCAATGTTAATCACAGGTGATTGAAACACAAAGGTAAGAAACAGAGCAGAACCAAACATGATCGGATAATTTGATCAAGCATCAAGAAATGAAGAAGGGGAGTTACTGATTGAATTTTGAGAAGATAACTCTTCATTCACTACAAATACGTTCTTCAGGCAACCAAAGAGTGGATTGTATACATGGACATCACTTGATGAACCACATAGAAATGATAAGGATGATCATCCTTATCATCCAACTCCAATGAAAATACGCTCTATGGAACAGATCCCAATTTAGACTCATTGAATTTTGTACAATCACTGGAAGAGACATTTAAACATCCTCAATTGTAATGGATCTACATGAGAGTGCGTTGGACCGCCAGAAGATCCAACCAGTCCATACTCCAGGAAATAAAGCCCGACTGCTCATTGGAGGGAAGGATAGTAGAGGCAAAGATGAAGTATTTTGGCTACATCATGAGAAGAAAGGAAAGCTTAGAGAAGACAATTATGCTGGGGAAAATGGAAGGAAAAAAGAAGAGGGGTCGACCAAGGGCAAGATGGATGGATGGCATCCTTGAAAAAGCTGGGAGTGGTGACGGGGAGCTCTGGCATGGGCTGGTCCACGAGGTCACAAAGAGTCGGAAATGACTGAATGAATGAACAACAACTACATGAACTAAACTGGGCTCCAACTAAAAGTTTTTGGGAAACATTTGCATGAGTCACAGGGCTACTCCAAACTGCAGGCTCAAACCCTGAGACATAGGAACTACTCCTTGTGATATCATTAAACATGATACATTAAGTACTAACCACAGTTGTGCAAAGTATATTCAAATATAATACACCAAGTCTAACTTTGTTCTGAGAATTAGGGAAAACTGGTCAAGCTCTGAGATCTCGTGCTGTAGCAAGCATCATTTTCAAAAAGACTTTTTTCTGATTTCCTTGTATATAATTTTTTTTAAATAGCGCTTTTCAACTGCAGTTTTTATATATCATGTTGATATTTTTTAAATAGTTGTTCTAAAATTTTCCTATCTGGTTAATCAAGACACCTTTTAACTCCGCAAAATCTATTTATTTGATTTTTTACAACTATTTTAAAGCAATAGAAAACTCAGGCAGAAAGTGTATAAGTTGGCCAAAATTAAGGCCTGAAGTCTAATTCCGATTAGCCTTTTTGTATTAGAATACAGTGACAACTCAAAAACAGCTTTGTAGGATTTAAGTTCAATAAGGTGGGTCATCCCCCCAAGTAGCAGTGAATCACCTATTCTTTACTGCACCAGACGTTTTTTTAGCAGAGGACAACCAGGAGGATTAGACTCAAACCTTATTAAATGTTGCTCCTAGATAGTCTGAAATGACAGCCATACAAGGCATCAAGTCTAGGCATGTTTCTCTTTCGCCACACCCACATCTAAGCATAGATACTGCAGGCCATAACCTACTAATAAGTACATTATTTTCCATCACTGAATTGAGGAAGAAGAACATGAGATGAAGGGCCTCCCTCAAGTTTTGTTCTGAGCTATTTAAAAGTGTTGGGAAAAAGATACCAGTCAGAAATCAAATCAAATCAATGCTCATTTTTTCCCTTACACATGCCCTCCTACTCCTATACAGGTCAACTAAGTTGTGGTTTAAAATAAAGCTGGAGGAAAACCCATTATCTGTGGAAAGGTGCATTTCTTAATGCATTCAGTCTACTTTTATGAGATGCATTCCCTGATGAGTCTGCATCTGATAAATTAGGTAGAAGTTCACAATAGGTCATACAACACACAACTTATGGGCTTTAAGGTGTTCTAAGACTCTTGGTTGAGGTGATCAAAAGTCAGCTGTTCAAATCAAGACTCTACCTTTTTGGACATCTACCAAAGAAGCCTTCCATTGGCCAGAGATAACGAGAGAGACCAATGGTCCACCCATAAATAGGTATTAATTGGACAACAAAATGAAGCTCACAAAAAAAAATATCCAAGGCAATTATAACAAGTGGGTATGCAATTTTCATGGTTTCAATATGGATAACTACAAGAAAGTCATCAAATGGATAAGAAGATAGGCATCAATTAGAAAGATAATGAAATAAATAATATTTTCTTCCAGTCCATGGAAAAACAAATCGCAAAAGCCTATACAAATATTATTAAAATTAGACACAGAAGTACATTTAATCAAAGACTGGATGATTCAAAGAATGCGAGCCATAATATCCACCTAGACAAATGTGGAAAACAAATATTAAATACGTAAGATGCCATGGACTAAGAGAAAATTTCTGCAAGATGATGTATAGCTGGTACATGAGGCTGGAAGGATTAGCAAAGACAGAATCATTTTTTTTAAAAAAAAGTTTATTGGAAATGTCATTAAAAAAGAAGGAACTTTTGACCATATGTGATGGACATGTCCTAAAGCAAAAAAGAAAAAAGAAAATCTGGATTATAATTCATAAGATCATTGAAAATATCTTAAAAATTAAAGTACACTAGAGCCAGAAGTCTTTCTGTTGGGACTAACAAATTCAACACTACCAAAAAAAATCCTGATGCTCTTTTTATACATAGTGACTGCAGAAAGGATTTTTAATACTTTCACTTGGAGACAAGAATAAATTCCCACACAAGATTTATGGATTACAAAAAGTTTGAACATGGCAGAGTTGGACAAACTAATGAAGTTTATACAGTCAGAAGAAAAGAAAATGAAAATATTGGGGTTTTTTTATAGAATTAAGGGAAAATAAGTAGTGCAGAGATGTAGGAATAACAAGAAAAAAATAGAGAATTGTTGTCAAGAATAACAAAATCCCCAATGATATCCAAGGATTCTGGAAAGCTAATCTACCAGAGATAAGTTTTATGACAAAAAGAATATATTTTTATTACTATGAAAAAGATAGCAGAGACAGAATAGGTACTATGCGCTCGCGTATCTTTTCTTCTGTTTTAGATTAGAAAACGAAGTCTTTCTCCCCCCCCCCCTTTTTAACATCATAGAAACCTTTTTTGTATAACAATTGAAGATGATGAAGATGCAAGATGTTAAAATGACTTGTCGAAGGCTTTCATGGCTGAAATCACTAGGTTGTTGTAGGTTTTTTCGGGCTATATGGCCATGTTCTAGAGAAGGCCTCTAGAACATGCCCATATAGCCCGAATAAACCTACAACAACCCACTGTTAAAATGACCCTGTTCTATATCACTCTTGTACCCTTCCCCATTCCACATATATTTTGTAATAAAAATTATATGGTAAAAGATAACTGTTGGGGACTCCAAATGAGCTTTAGGAAGACCGTCTAGCAGTACTATATATTTATTATTGAATATATATCCCCCCTTTCTCTTTGCACAGACAGCTTTCAGGTGTTCACAGAATCACAGAGTTGGAAGAGACCTTGTGGGTCATCTAGTCCAACCCCCTGCCAAGACGCAGGAAAATTGTATTCAAAGCACCCTCAACAGAAGGCCACCCAGCCTCTGTTTGAAGGCCTCCAAAAAAGGATACTCCACCACACTCAGCGGCAAAGAGTTCCACTGATGAACAGTTCTCACCGTTAGGAAGTTCTTCGTCATGTTCAGGTGGAATCTCCTTTCCTGTCATTTGAAGCCATTGTTCCACGTCCCAGTCTCCAGAACAGCAGAAAACAAGCTTGCTCCCTCCTCCCTAGGACTTCTCCTCACATATTTATACATGGCCCTCATCATGTCTCCTCTCAGCCTTCTCTTCTGCAGGCTCAACATGCCCAGTTCTTTAAGCCGCTCCTCATAGGGCTTGTTTCTCCAGGTCCTTGAGCTTTTAGCTGCCCTCTTCTGGACACATTCCAGCTTGTCAACATCTCCCTTCAATTGTGGTGCTCAGAACTGGACACAGTATTTCAGGTTCACTAAGGTACATAGTATACAGATGATAACTGCAGGTTTTATACATCAACTAGAGGTTGGCTATTTCCCAGGAATGGGTGTAACACATTGGATCTTTCAAATGTACCAGAGATGGCTTTATGTTACAGAATTGAGTTTTGGTGGCATGGTAGTGAGGAAAGTTAATTATACCACAAAACAGCTACTGAATTTCAGTGGTGCAAAAAAAGCAAACAAAAAAGTTGCAACCAGGTGTGCCTTATTTAAAGTAGAAATACATTTCTAAAGCTACAGTTCTGCTTTAAAATGAGTTGGACAATGGGTTCACAACTTTTGTATGTGGACTGATAACACAACAGCATTGGCAGTTGTATCAGAGGGGTGGGTATGTGATTAACCCCTCCCATAAATGTATATGCATTCATTGAAGGTAAGGGTCTCTTAAAAACATTTTCATTAATGGAATAAGGTTGGCACCTATTATTTTAGTAGAACATCCTTCTGCTATACAGACCTCTTTTGTTGTATGTTATTGAGGGCTTGAACAGGGGTTTTTTTTTTTCAGCTGTGGAGTCACACAAAGCAAGAGACGAATCCCACAGCAAGTGACTTCTGCAATTTTATGTAAATACTTAAAACTGTTGTAACTCAAACATTATTTAGCTAAAGGTTTCAGTGGCCAGATTACAACTTTCAGCAACTAGATTGTCCATAACATATTTCACTGTGATAAAAAACAGTATTATCAATGAAGTTTTGGGGCTGATAACAGAATTTTATGGCTACAATACCTGTACAATTATACTATCAGGCATATATTCTGTGCAAAAAGCAGTGCCTAGCTAAGAAGAGCTAATTTAGCAAAGACATGAACCATTCAGCTTAAAGTAAATTATATATTTTAAAAAGAATTTAGTTTTAAGATCAATTGAAATGGAAGCTTGTGCTGCAAGTTAGATAAATCACTTAACAGACTGTTTGCAAGAGTTACCTCTTCTGTGAACTGGACATTGGAAAATTCAGGCTGCAATAATGTAAGGTAGACAGCTATTTATAAGAATTATTTCCATGTCATTCTCTGGGTGTGAACTGAGACTATGCTTAATTGTTATCTCAAACCACAGCTAGGTGGCATATACAATATTTATTTATTTGGTGTGTCAGATTTGAATTGAGGATACAGTTATAATGTTTTTGAAAACACAAACAAAGTTAAAAAACTTGGCATTGTACTAAATGCCATTTGACCAGAAGCTGGCCACTTGGAGTGCCTCTGGTGTCACTTTGAGAAGGTCCTCCATTGTGCATGCAGCAGGGTTCACTATAATGGGAAAAGTTCATAAGTAAATTGGCATGCCAGCAAGATATGTGGTATCACAAATAAATGATGCAGAGACTGTTTAAGGGTTTGTTCTCAATGAGATGGAAAGCAAGGGTCAAAACTGTGCCATCTTTTGATTGTCAATAGTGTGTCATGTGATGAAATGATCTTCCATACCGAAATAAGACCCTGATTTCTATGTAGAAAACTACATAGTAGTAGAGGAAAAGTTATGTAACTATCCTCCTGGAGACCTAGCTTAGTATGCAGATTTCTTCCAGAGAGGAGTATGCTACAATGTGAGAGCTCATCTACAGTATCAAGTAGTGTAGCCCAGGCACAGGTTTACCTCTTAAGGAAAAGCTAGGCTTAAAAAGAAGATACCTTTCTCTTGTTGTTTCAAATAAAAATCAATGACAAAATGTTGTGATTAAATAGAATTAAAATAAAGAGAATATTATAACTACACCTGAACAATCATAACCACCATCAGCACATTTTTGCTGACAGAGCACTGAAATTCAGGTCAATCAAGTCCAATGATGCACATCAGCATTCTGACAATATGCCTCTAGAACATGGTCATATAGCCCGAAAAAACCTACAAGAACCCAGTGATTCCAGCCATGTAAGCCTTCAACAATATTCTGACAATAGTCATCACACTCTCTCAAAATATGGCAAGGCCTTTGTTTCAATAAAACATATGTGGAACTTATTGAGAAGCAAAGCAAAGATATACTTCTACCAATTTATTTTCACAGGCTTTTCCACACAACACAGTTATTATGTTATGATTCCACTTCAGTTGTATGGCTGCAACCCAAAGAATCCTGAGATTTGTAGTTTAGAGAAGGGCATTAGGAACCCTCAGTCAAATGGTCCTCAAGTACCTCTGATCAAACCCCAGGAGTTCATAGGTAGTTGCCATAGCATCTAAAATAGATAAGAGTGCTATAATCGTGGAGTGAAAAGACCCAGGTCCAAGCCTGATTTCTTTGACTGAGAAGCTGTGCACCACCATCTGGGAGAGGTGACCAGTGACCACAAAAATCTTTGATTGGATCCCCCCCCACCCCCGACCAAACAAGCTCCATCTCTAAGGTCCCTTCCACACAGCCATATAACCCAGAATATCAAGGCAGAAAATCCCACAATATCTGCATTGAACTGGGTCATCTGAGCCCACACTAGTTCAAAGCAGAAAATGTGGGATTTTATTCAGCTGTGTGGAAGGGGGCCTAAGAAACCACTAGATCTCCTTCTCCTCTTATGGCTAAATGTTACCACATACATGCTTGTTCATTATCCCTCTGGATACAGAAAAGGAGCAGAAGGGAGTAAAGTAGGTGTTGCCTCCTTGCAGCCTAGTTTTTCCGTGTCACTTCTCCAATATCTGACTACTGGACCCAAGAGAAGTGGGAGCTGCAATACAAAATACGTGAGGGCACCAGACTGTCTTCTCCTTTCCTATGTTTCATATTTCTAAGAACTTGAACCATTTCAATGTATTAAATCTATTCTGTGCTGTTCTCTAACACTGATTTAATACCCCCAGTAAATATAGCTCGACACATATAGCAGATGACTCTATAGATGATAGATGACAGCTAGATGACATAGCTTTGATTCTGTATATGTTATGAAAACAGGCTATTATTTGATGTAAAATAATTTCCTAGATCTATCTATCTATCTATCTATCTATCTATCTATCTATCTATCGTTTCAAGAACTAGTTTGTGCATCAGTATTTTCATTAATAGCAACTACAGTAGATATTGAGAGAATCAGGTCCCTTAACTATTATCACAAGGATCATATTCCCGGCCAAAACTATAGAACCATATAAATAAACTCAAATCCATTTTCTTTCTCACAGAGTTCCCAGGCACGAGCCTTAGCATGAACCTAAGTTATGAATTAATTTGACTGTTATTCCAGATACCTAATGTGATATGCTGCCACTGCCCTACAGACTAGTTCCCCATTAAGTCCCAGAAATCTTAATCCAGATCAGAAACTTAAACAAGAAGCTGTATGGGGGGAAAAAACCATTTACAAGTTGTTAGAAATGTACCTCTAAAAAACATGGTTAGTAAGACTGTTCTTTGTTTCCTATAGGGTAACAACTGGCACGTAGAGATCAATTTTACAGGAAGAATGAAGTATAATGATATCGATAGCAAGTTTAAAAAGAAATAGACTTAATCAATAAGCTACAACAGCAGCATGCCATGTGGCTGGCTTGCCAATTGCTCATTACCTTCTTGGGCGAGGACAATGAACTTTGATGATTTGATGACCTTTCCATCCAAAGTCCAGGTGATTGTAGCAGGTGGATCTGACGAAACCTGACACTGCAAGACTAATTTTTCACCTTCTGCCACACGGGTATCTTGCAGCTTCTCAGTAAAGGATGGTGCTGACCCCTTAGGCTCTGTTCTGGTATCCTTTACTTTCTCTTCATTTAACTGTCCATCTGCTATTGGTAGGCAACCACTTTTGCAGCTGATGTCATTCTCCTCTTTCTCTCCCTGTTTGGGATGCGGTATTTCAGAGTTGGTGCTTGCACCTTGTGCTTCAGAGTTAATAATGGCATTCTGAGCTTTAGATTTGGAAACGGCATCTTTGGCTTCCGAAACTATCTTCGTGCCTGGTACTTTAGAGGTGGCATTTTTATTGTCCAGTGGTTTGGATGCTGGTGGATTCTTAGAGTTGGTGCCAGCATCTGATGCTTTGGAGATAGGGCCGGGTTTCTGTGCTTCCACGCTGGCGTTGGCATTCTGAGCTTGGGCATCTAGGCCACCATTCTCAGTAGGTGCTTTTTTCTTTGCCCCAAGTACAGATCTAAAATCCGGAGCAGCTGGCTTAGGAGCTGGCGCCTTCTCTGGCAAGGAAGGCTTAGGTGTGCCCTTCTTAGCCAACACAGCCCGGAAGTCCACCTGTTGAGGAGTATGGACCTTCCTTTCCTCTTCAGACAAGGTCTTGGGCTTGACCTGCCGCTGCAGGTTGGCACGGAAGTCCATTTGTTCAGCTGGGATTTCTTTCAGCTCCTCCTCAGAAAAACTTTTGGTGCTGACTTTCTTTGCCAAAATGTCACGGAAGTCAATCTGCTCAGCCTCCTGTTGCCTCAGCTTCTCCTCTGTACTCTCTCGAGTTTCTACTTTCCTTTTAAGCACCCCACGGACGTCCTCCTGCTCTTCCTCAACTTGCTGGGTTTCAATGGTATTCCTTCTGGAGCCACCAATGCTTCCAAATGTCAGTGCATTGTGATTATTAGCATCTCTTCGCTCTGTCTGCCTCCCACTGCAAGCAGAGAAGGATTGGGTGTTGGGGAGGGGGAAGGGGAGGGAGCAGAGAAAGAGAGAGCAAGCTAAGAGTTGGTTTAAAATATCCGGGAACCACCTCAGAGCCAGGACAAAATATGTTTACAGAGAAGGCTGATTAGAGGAACATGCTCCATTAGTTTATTGCATCACTGATGACTTCAGGAACCATATAAGGGCACCATTCTTAAAAAATAAAAATAAAAAAGTATTCCACAGTGACAAGGTACAGTTTGCTTCAGCAGTATGATGAAAACAATGTGTTGGGTCACATTCAGGGATTAGGCTGAACAGCAGCCAACCCAAGTCTAGAAGAGAAGAGAATTAGGAGAGCAAAAAATAGAACCCACCCATGTAAGTCCCTGGGAACTGTACTCACTTGCTGTGTATCTCTCCTTTGGAAACTGCACTTTCTCTCAGTTTTAAAGACACCTGACAGCTGCATTCTCCAACATGGTTCCTTTAAAAAAAAGGAAGAAAATGAATTCAGAATCAGTCAGAAAAGCTGCTTTTCCTCTCAGAGAAAATGAAAAGCATATGAAAAAATCAGCCTGCTCAACCATGCTTAAATGTTCCCTTACCCAGCCCCATATCACAGTTGATACAGCTATGTTCATTATCATTGGCTAGAAGGAAACAATGATCCCCTCCTCCCAAACGTTTCTCCCTGTCCATGTGTAGTTCATATAATTAGAGAAAAGCACGCTGTAGAGGTATTGCTAGCCTGCTTCAAGACTAAGCTGTGGGGTAGCTGGGAGCGGAAAAGGACCCCCCCCCCCCACCAAATAAACAACTAAAGGAAAATAAATATCAAACAAGGAAAAAAAGTATTTTGCAAATGGTTAAAATTTCTCCGAACCTTTCTCCGGTGTTTGTTTATACGAAGCCATTTGTTTAATTTCCTTAGAATGGAGACATTGAAGGCAGTGGTCCCTCCCCGTTTTCCCTTGCCTGCCCTCTCTTTCCCTTCCTCTCCAAACAGAGCAATCAATCCACATGGATTGTTTCAGACTCTGCATGTTTATATTAAAAAAATAAAATAAAATAAAGAAGTGTCACCATATATGGTGCTGAGCACTTATTCTTCCTTTTGCAGAGGAATGCCAGAGATGCTTGTTGGAAATGACTCCCATTAAAGAAGTCATTAAAATACTTTCCCCCTCTTCCCACCCGTCCACCCCCATTGCCATGTTATGCTTCACAGCAGATACATCTTCAAATAGATCCTCTCCCCCAAAGGACGCTAAAAAACAAAAAAGCAAATCAGATTTCATGTCTTCAGGCAATTGTATAAACAATGCTACTACATCCTGAGGAATTCTTTATTAGAGAAAGTCAAGAAAGACATAGAAAGATGCCTTGATCCCTCACCAACTGCTGAAGGCAGAAGAGATATTTTACCAGACGGCGGATTTTCAAAGGGTTTCTGTTGAAGCCCAACACTACAACTAGATTGGAAGGTTTTTAATATACAAGATTTCTCCCTCTGGAAACAGTCTCTGGACACTGAATGCAGAAATAAGGCCACGTGGAACTGTATTCTTTTAAAGTGAAGCCCATTTTGCTTTCACAACGGTTACATCTTAAAAGATTCCTCAAAACACTGATGGACAGATAGAAGAAACCTCATACTTATCTTACTTTAGCCTTGAACTGAACAATTGCCTCTACATCCATATAACAATTTATATCAGGGGTTCTTAACCAGGGTTCTTTGTAAGCCTTTCTTTACATTGTAAACCTGAAAACTATTTCCAAACTTCCTTCAGAAAATTGTTGAGAAAAAGCTAATTTAGCCTATTATATCTAAAATATGTGTGACAATTTTTTTCTGTCAAGGGTCACATTCTCTCACAAGAAATCTACTTGGTAGTGCACAGGGCAAATCTGCATACACCTGAAGCTGAAAAAAAAAAACCAGCCCCTTCCAAAACCTATCACATTAAGGACCGAATCTTCTCATGAGAACAAACTACAATAGACCCACTCGAGCAGTGGACCTATAGGATGACAGACCATTTAGCAAGTGATTCTGTCTACCCCAGGGACCAACCCAGTTCAGGCTAAAACATAAGAATGAAGTCCCCAAACCTCTATCTAGAAAATATATTTTGGAGCTCCTGATAGCGCAATGGGTTAAACCCCTTGTGTCAGCAGGACTGCTGTCCGAAAGGTCAATGGTTCAAATCCAGGGAGTGGGATGAGCTCCTATCTGTCAGCTCCAGCTTCTCATGTAAGGACATAAGAAAAGACTCCTATCAGATGGTAACACATCTGGCCGTCCCCTTGGCAACATCCTTGCAGATGGCCAATTCTCTCACACCAGAAGCGACTTGCAGCTTCTCAAGTTGCTCCTGACACAAATCGTAGCACTGGTCTACGATTCTGGTGAATAGGGTTCCAATCCTCGCTCGGTCATAAAGACCATAGAGTGACCATGGAAAAGTCACACTCTCTCTGCCTCAGAAAAAGGCAATGGCAAGTCTCTTCTGAACAAATCCTGCCAAGAAAACCCTGTGACAGGTTCATCTTATGGTTGTCATAGGTTGGGAATGACTGTAAGGCATACAAAAGAAAAAAACAGAAGTATGTAGTACTAATGGCAATAAAATTTAACAAGGAACCCTAAGGCTTCATCACTACAAATGTCTCTGGCAATAAAGCATACAGAGTACAATGGAGCTAATTTTTAGGTAGTTTCCATAAACAGGGTTAGGTAATGCAAGACAGTTTTATTTTGAACGTTTCACTGATCAAACTAAAACTGAAAAGGTAGTGCCATAAGGCTTTTAGTTTAGAAGTATCCCAGGCTCCAAAAGCCACATAGGTTAAACAAAATAAAAAATATTAACCAAATAAGGCAATACACCTAAGCACAGTAAATAGCGTGTAATGATATTATCAGTAGGAAGCTGAAGAACTATGTTTGCCAGGACCATACCAGGGAGTATGGTTTTATATTTGATCTGCATTGCCTGAAGGGAAAAAAATCTGAACATGCTTTAAAAAAAGAAGTAAAAAAAAAACATTTAATTTTTTCAATAGTGTCCTTTAAAGAATGCAATTCTAGAAAAAAATGGAGAGTAAACACATATGCAGCAAAGGAAGACTGTGCGGGATTATAAAATGTTTCTGGGAATGAGAAACCCCTAACATCAACAACCTTCACAGAAGGAAGGAAGGAATGGGAAAAGAAGGGAAGGGAAAGAAAAGGAAAGGAAGGGAAAGATTAACTATTACAATTGATTTGAGTATATTTGAACCACTGTAACCCCCAGTGGCACGGTGGGTTAAACCACTGAGCTGCTGAACTTGCTGACCAAAAGCTCACAGGTTCGAATCCAGGGAGCAGGGTGAGCTCCTGCCATTAGCCACAACTTCTGCCAGCCTAGCAGTTCGAAAACATGCAAATGTGCGTAGATCAATAGGTACCGCTCCGGTGGGAAGGTAACGGCGCTCCATGCAGTCATGACGGCCACATGACCTTGGAGGTGTCTATGGACAACGCTGGCTCTTCGGTTTAGAAATGAGGATGAGCACCAACCCCCAGAGTTGGACAAGACTAGACTTAATGTCAGGGGAAAACCTTTACCCTTACCTTTAACTACCTTACCTACACCATCCTGCTTGTGTTTTAAGATCAATTGGAGAGGGCTTTCCCTTGGTCACAGACATACAGGCAGTCCCCAAATTATGAACAAGATAGGTTCTGGAGGTTTGTTCTTAAGCTGAATTTGGAAGAACAGGTACATTTTTAAAGTGTAACTCCAGATATATATAGTTCTGGATGGCGTAGGAAAGGATAGCATAGGGAACCCTATGGTGTTTGTGTTGCTGTCCATATCCCTCTTCAGAATATTTTACCTCACTTTCTGTCCCTGCAGTTATTGGATTTTGAAAAAATTGGCTTGTTGATGAGACAAAGATTAGTGATAAAACTTCAGTGGAGACACCTTTTTCCCATGCTACCTCTTCCAGGAGTGAACTTCCCTTCCTAGGGATGGATTCCTCTCACTTCCTGTTGTCTCACCCCTGTTCTTAACTATGAGTAGTTTTTAAGTCTGATATTTATAACCCAAGGACTGCCTGTATTTGGTGAGAACACAGGAGAGAAACTTCTTAGAGCAGTGGTTCTCACCCTGTGGGTCCCCAGATGTTTTGGCCTTCAACTCCCAGAAATCCTAACAGCTGGTAAACTGGCTGGGATTTCTGGGAGTTGTAGGCCAAAACACCTGGGGAACTACAGGTTGAGAACCACTGTCTTAGATTGACTCCTCTGTGCTCTCTTTCTACCAGCAGGCCTTTGGTTTTTAAATCAGTGGCAGAAGGGTGATTTCACTGTGGTGGTCTTGTATCTTCTTAATTATGTTTTAAATGTATTTTAAACTCTATGTGTATAGAAGTGCTTCAATATTTGGTTTTATTAAATCTTTACATAAGGAATTTAGGCTGAACTTCATTTGAAATCATGATAAGGATATTAAGTAAGTATTTGGAATCTTCAAATCATGCAAAGGAATGGCTGATGTTATGGAGTGAACTTTACCCGTTGAACCAATGCCAGAAAATAGACTGGCTGTGGATTTCTTGTAACCCTGAAACCTTCCCTCACTTAAAACAGAATGCCCAGAAGGAATGTGTGTATGTGTTTTTGTGTTGAACTTCAAGCTCTAATTCAAAATATGTTCCAAAATATTTGTAAATCAGTAATTTACCTTACCAGACTGATAGGTAACTAGTAAATAAAGGGAGAAAACGTGGAGGCCGTGATAGACTTTGTATTTCTAGGCGCAAAGATTACTGCAGACGCAGACTGCAGCCAGGAAATCAGAAGACGTTTACTTCTTGGGAGGAGAGCAATGACCAATCTTGATAAAATAGTCAAGAGTAGAGACATCACACTGGTAATGAAGATCCGCATAGTTAAAGCAATGGTATTCCCCATAGTAATCTATGGATGCGGAAGCTGGACCATAGGGAAAGCTGAGCAAAGGAAGATAGACGCTTTTGAACTGTGGTGCGGGAGGAAAATTCTGAGAGTGCCTTGGACCACAAGAAGATCCAACCAGTCCATACTCCAGGATATAAAGCTCAACTGCTCACTGTAGGGGAGGATAGTAGAGGCAAAGATGAAAGACTTTGGGCACACAATGAGAAGACAGGATAGCTTGGAGAAGATCATGATGTTGGGGGAAATGGAAGGAAAAAAAAGAGGGCCTGACCAAGGGCAAGTTGGATGGATGTTATCCTTGAAGTGACTGGCTTGACCTTGAAAGAGCTGGGGGTGGCCATGGTCAACAGGGAGCTCTGGCATGGTCTAGCCCATGAGGTCACAAAGAGTCAACTGAACGAATAAACAAGTCCCTTTTCTGTACTCTGGAGAATTACAGCGTGCCAAATCAAAGTTTAAGCCATCTATACACCCTTAAAATAAAGACTCAAATTACAAAGTCTTCTTTCAAAATACTCTTTTTAAAATAACAAGGAAACAATCAAATCATCCCAAAGACAGTGTGCGAGTCAAAAAAAAAATGTGTGTGTAGGGAAACCTGTTGATCTTGTTCCATTCCAGTTTTCTAAAGAAAAAAACGGCATCCTAAATGTTTTCTGTAGCTAGAGTGAGAAAACTATATGTCTGAATGCCTTCAAAAGATACCTGTTGACTTATGGCAACTCCATGAATTTCATAGTCTACAGCACCTGGTATGCATTGCTGGTCTTCCACACAAGGCCAGACATTATCTATAAAATCCCCTTATCTCCCAATGTATTTCCCATTATGAATAACACTGCACCCTCAGAAGATTACATATCATCTGAAAAATGACCAGAAAGGATGGAATTCAGCAGCTTCTCTTCAAAACAGACTGTGCTTCTGCACTTGACTTACCTGAGCTGTATTTCATACTGGCCAGCATGACAGATTTGCACATTCCTTATAATCAATGTGAAAATGTCTTCATTCTGTAGAAATTCATAGCTTCCTCCTGCAGTCACTTCCTGCCCATCTTTGAACCAGTGAACCGTAGGGAAGGGGTCTCCAGCAATGGCACAAGAAATAAGGACGTTCTGCCCAGGTGGTGCTGTTACTGACCTTGGCTTGCTAATGAACCATGGTTGAATGCCATCCTGAGGTTCTGCAACATAAAGAGAGAAAATGTAACCAAATAGGTAGTTTTTAAAGAAACAGCCCTGTTATTTGGATCAATATACAAATGGATCATGTAGTACCTCTGAGACAAACTTCTTTCTCTCAATTGGTCTCACAGGTGCTACAATAAAATTATTAATCCTGAGGTTGCCATCTTCACATTTGTGTCAAATTGTGGCCCTTTTTCTCATGGAGAAAATGTTTAGCATAGAGCTTTTGTGACCTACAGAGAAAATACACTGTCTGGCTGGTGCAGCATGAGTGAGTAGGACGATGGAAAGGAATATGCACACTATCACTGCAGAGGAAAGCTTTCAATTCTGCTTGGGAAACTCAGGTAGCAATTGTTACTAACAATTGCTCATATTAATGCAAACAGCAAAGGAAAACGGGGTGAGTGCATCTGGCCTGGCCTAAAATCCCAGATCCAAAAAGCAAGTCCTTGAAAGTAACTTTCCATACCTTGTGTTATTTGCTAGCAGCCCTAAGTTCCTTTTGATATAAAGCAAAGGAGAAATATATAAATCAATCAATAATGCCAAATACTCCACCACAGACATCAGAAGAGCTGCAAGGCCAAGAACAAGGCACAAGAGTAAAGACAAAGATCCATCCAGAGGGAAAATATTCTTACAATACATCAAGGGACCACTGACTACATAGGGAAGCTGATGAAGAAACACAACCTACAAACTATCTACAGATCCACTAAGAAAATCCAACAAATGCTATGTTCAGCAAAGGACAAGAGGGATCCTCTCACCTCTGCAGGAGTCTACTGTATGACATGCAGCTGTGGACAAGTCTACATAGGGACCACCAAAGGCAACATCGAAATCCACAACCATGTGGACAATTTCAACAGAAAGGAGGAAACCATGGAAATGAACAAAATCTAGCTAGTAGTGTTTTAAAAACTCTAAAATCAGGACAGTAAAGAAAGAGAAACACTCAAAAACAGGAGAATTCCTGACATGAAACCATCAGGGCCAGCTAACACCTCCCAACAAAGTACCCCCTAGCTAGGCTTTGAAGCTGCAAGGCTTTTCAGTGCTAATCAAGGTGGCCAACTGCATCACTTGCCTCAAGCAGACAAGAGTTCTTTTCCCCACTCTGGACATTCCACAGATATATAAAGCTCACTTGCCTAGGTTTCAACAGACCTCACGATATCTAAGGATGCCTGCCATAGATGTGGGCAAAACATCAGGAGAGAATGCTTCTAAAACATGGGCATACTGCCCGGAAAATTCACAGTAACCCATAGCCAAATTCACTGACATATACATATGATGAATGGTCACAAAAGTGAAAGGAATATCTGATTAACTTGACCAAAGGAGCATCATTTGATTTTTTTTTTTAAAAAATATCTTATTTGTTCATCTCTACTTTGAATTACAATATATTCAAGAAGCAACTTTGATGCAATTACTTTAATGGCTACTCCTTGTGATTCCTTTTCTCTCTGATACTGCAGTGGGGTGGGTCTGTCTGTTTGCAACCTCTGTCCATAAAGTTATAACTCATTGGTGGGAGGCTGAGACATACTTCCCCTTTGGACTAGTTCCTTCTGCTTATTTGTGTTGATATTATGGCTCTCCCTGAAAGTGCTGCTTCAACAAGTAATTTTTAGAAATTTTATCTGCAAAACATGTCCTGACGAATTCCTGGCAGCCACAATGAACTCAAACATATTTGTCATTATGGTGATACTTTAAAACAATAACAATGAAGCATAGAGTTTTGATACTCAATATAACTACAAACTGGAAAATTTACTTTTTTCCAGACTATAACACTCAAAATCCTTCCAGCAACATAGATCTATTATTGGGGGGGGGGGGGGGGGAGGGCAAGGAAAAATGAGGAATAGAGTGTGATTTCTCTTCCCACGCTTATTTTAGAAGTTGGAAAATGAGCCCCCACATTTCCTGTCATGAGAAAGATAAGTTATACCAGTAAACACTGTAAAAGATGCTTAAAGCTCTAGGGATGTCAGCAGAGCTTTTGCAAACCAGGCTGGTAAAAGCCCCCCCCCCCTTTTTTTCCCCAGCCTCCTGATTATTTTTGTGTTCAGAGTGAATTTTTGTATTTCCTTGGCTGACAAAAGTTTTGCATTGTGGTTGACAACATCAGTTCAACTGTCAAAGTTCCACATCAGCCTTCGAAAGGCTGGTTGTTATTGTAAGACTGTATAAATGTAACTATGTTGCCCTGGCATTGAAAACCTTGGGGGTCATATGAAATGATGTGCTGGGGCAAGATTCACTATTATGGCAATGGTCCTTAAACTTTAATCCATTTCTCACTTCACATACTTGTAACAGCGAGCCCTTACACACAAGATATTTTAGCATTATGATTATACTTTAACTGCTACAGCAACATCTAATAAAGTCTATATTCTTCTGAGACACTACTGCACACTTGTTATTTAATCTTTCAATGACAAAAGGAACAATATAATACACGTGGATAGCACCTTGATCTTGAAGTACCGTTTTTATTACAAAGCACTATATTTTAAAGCTGCTTATTAGATGAATTTCCTCATCTCATATCAAACAATCCTATTCTCAGAGTTTCAGCATCTGTGTTGGCACACACAATATACAGTACATGAATATACAGGCACTTCCCAAGTTATAAACATCTGACTTACAAACAACTAATAGTTAAGAACAGGGCTGAGACAACAGGAAGTGAGAGAAATCTACCCCTTGAGTGGGAAATTCACTCCTGGAAGAGTTATCATGGGGAAAAGGTGTCTCCACTGAAACTTTGTCACCAATCCTTGTCTCCACAACAAGCCACATTTTTCAAAATTCAATTATCACAGGGTCAGAATGTGAAGTGAAATCTTCTGAACAGGCGCACAGACAGCAAAACAAAGACTATGGGGCTGTTAACTGTCCCTATGCTATCCACAGCTTATATGTGTATGTGTATGCGTGTCTGGAGTTGCATTTAAAATATATCTGTTCTGGCTTGCATACAAATTCAACTTAAGAACAAACCCCCAGAACTTATCTTGTTCATAACTTGGGGACTATCTGTATCATGATCTAATACTTAAATTATTCTGATCTTGCCATAGAGATCAGAACAGATCCTTGATTGGCAGAAGAATGAGCTTCTTTTTGCAGCAGGACAAACATCCTCCAGGATCGTAAGATTGGACTAAATTCTCTATACTTTCTCTTTGAAAAAAAAAAGATCACTGAGCTGAACAGAGTGCATTCATGTGTAACTGAAAATATGCTCTAAAGCAGGAAGTTTTTATTTATTTATCTTTTTTTTTACCTTGCACCGTCAGTATTGCTTCAGTCTGAATTTCTCCTAGGTCGTTCCAGGCCTCGCAGGTATACTTTCCCGTGTCCTCAGGGAATACCTCTTGGATATACAGGCTATATTCATTGCCCTTCTTCTCAAAATGAAAATCCTCAGTTTCCTGGATTTCTTTCCCATTGTGCAGCCAAATTATTTCAGGAGGTGGATTAGCTGAGCCACAACAAAACACAAGGCTTTGAGATAAACCAAAAGCAGCAGCGGAAGCGTGTGAGCTATTCTACTGAGCCAAGTGCAGCCGTAAGATAAGGAGGACCAAGCAATTCACTTGGAATTTCTTTAACCATAATTTTTGAAAAAAGACTTGCTCGGAGCTAGATTCTGGTATGGGTTACTGTGAGGGAATATCTGAGTGCTCACAAATGCTATGTGTGCTTGGTTTCCTGTACCCTTGACTTTTGTCACTTACTATGCATATGCCTGATCAACTTATTGATTCTGCTTCTCCACCAAAAGCACATCCTCTGTTCAAGCACTGCAATGTCTTTGTGGACATTTCTCCTGTCTGCTCTCCTTTTACCCTGGTTTTCTGAAAATATTTCTAACAAAATATATAGAGTATAATGACATTTCATTTCTATACTGCTTTCACCATGGAATTCTGGAATTCTGATTGGGGTAAATTGTAGGGGTGATAATGAAATATGATGTATATACTCAGCTTGATCAGTTTATCAGTTTTATCATGTCTTATCATATGTATTACTGTATTATTATAAGTGTCTTATTTTAACTTTCTACGTGGAGTGTGATCAGGTCTTGTCAGGCCTTGTTATTCTGTTTGTTATTGCGATATGGCCTAAGGGCTAATCAATTAAATTACTACTACTACTACTTAAACTGATTTCAACTTGCTACGTTTTTGGTTTTATTGTTATGCATTATGTTTTTATGGAGCCCCTGGTGGCGAAGTGGGTTAAAGAGCTGAGCTGCTGAACTTGCAGACGAAAAGGTCATCAGTTCAAATCCAGGGAGCGGGATGAGCTCCCGCTGTTAGCCCCAGCTTCTGCCAACCTAGCAGTTCGAAAACATGCAAATGTGAATAGATCAATAGCTAGTGCTCCAGCGGGAAGGTAATGGAACTCCATGCAGTCATGGAGGCTATATGACCTCGAAGGTGTTTACGGACAACGCCGGCTGTTCGGCTTAGAAATGGAGATGAGTATCCAACCCCCATAGTCGGACATGACTGGACTTAACCTTTACTATTATGTTTTTATTCTTGCTTTGGTATTGTATTTATTTTCTATAAAGTGCTCCGAGTCCTGTTGGGGATGGGCCAGGATATATATAAAGATGATGATGATGATGATGATGATTATTATTATTATTATTCCAAATCATTTCTCACCCCTCTGTGAGTCTCATCTGCATGTACATGAATACCCACCTAATTCCACTTTCCTAACTATATCCTGTATAAAAATTCCAGGTGGCTTTGTTTAGGGCCAATTTTCTCTCTAGTTTAAAAGGGTTTGTTATTCCACAGAGGCTAGAAATAACATGCACTGAACTTTCTTTAAACTCTTTTGGCTTCCATACATAATGCAGCAAGGATGTAGGTGGATTTCTATCTGGAAACTTTCTTAAAACTCTGTTGACTTCCATACATAATGGAGTAAGGATGTAGGTGGACTTCTATCTGGCACTTTCTCTGTGGCTCTGGGTGGGGTTACAGAATTGGTCTTAAAAAAACCCATATGTGGCAGACAATGTTCCACTACAAACTGGTATGAAAATCCCAACCATGGAAACATATCTTAATATACTTAGGTCTTAGGATGGTTAAGAGCAAAGAATCGTTTAAAAAAGGAAATATCTGGGAGAAGCCATGACATTTCCTTGTTGGTGAAAGTCTGTCCAGATTCTGACTTTTTGTGTCAGGAGTGACTTGAGAAACTGTAAGACACTTCTGGTGTGTGAGAATTGGCCATCTGCAGAGATGTTGCCAGGGATGCCCTGATGTTTTACCATCCAGTGGGAGGCTTGTCTCATGTCGCTGCATGGGAACCTAGAGTTGACAGATGGGAGCTCATCCCACTCCCCAGGGATGGTCAGCAGTCCTGTTGGCACCATTGTGCCACCAGGGGTTCCTCAGAGGGACCGTTATTAATTAGGAAACCAAAAACGAAACCAGTTGGTTACCGAGGCACACTAGCCTTGTTAAAATCGAAAAGCATTGAATGTGACTCATTAGTGAATGCCAATACATACCTGAAACTTCTACTGTCATAATCACTTGGCTGCCATCCATCACCTTGAGATCACTTAGACCTCGAAGGAAAACTGGAGGAAAAGTTTTGTTGGCTGAGGCAGGATGTGTTTTTTCCAATTTGTTTCTGTTTCTTCTTTCTATGTGAATAAATAACACAACAGTTTCTTGTTAGATCTTTAGACAGATACAACTTCTTTTCAAAATGAACAAAAGAACAACAGGAGAAAGCTAATATTCTCACGGTATAGCAGCAATTGTCGGTTTTGTAGAACATATTTTCCATGGAGAATTTTTAAAGGAAAATTACTTATTTCTATCCACTGTTGCATAATATTCATTAGAAATCAACAAATACATACAGTATTAGGGAAACTAGGGAACACACTTCAGCAAACACAAAATAAAATATTTTTCTAAAATTTAATGTTTCTTAAAATATAAAGTTATTTAAAAGTGAAGTGAAGGAAATGGTCTCGTATGTCTTTAAAAATTTCCAGTTATTTCAATAAAGCAATTTCCAACACCTCAAATTTGTGCAAAGGATACAGGTTGAACATCCCTTATCTGCAACTTCAAAATCTGAAATTGTCAGCATGTATGGCTGAGATAGTAACACCTTTGCTTTCTGATGGTTCAGTGTACACAATAATTGTTTAATACACAATATTAAAAAATATTCTACATAATTACCTTCAGGCTATGTGCATAAGGTGTTTATGAAACTTTAATGAATTCTGTGTTTAGGCATCCAAAATATCTTATTATTTTCATATATACAAATCTGAAAAAAAATCCAAAATCCAAAACATTTCTAGTCCCAAGCAATTTGATTAGAAAATACTCAGACATATTTAAATCTGTATTTATTTAATCTAGATTGAGCATCCCTTATCTGGAATTTCAAAATCTGAAATACATGATACACAACATTGTTAAAAATATTTTATAAAATTACCATCCAAAACGCAAAACATTTCTGGTCCCAAGCATTTTGGTTATAGAATACACAACCATACTTAAATCTGTATTTATTTAATCTACATTCCTTTAATATTTTTCTTATTCAAATATTTCTATTCAACCGCTTTTGTTTATACATCACATAAAAACTTCTTAAGAATTCCATTTTACTTTCATTTCTAAATTTAAAACAAGCTTGCTACACCATGGTCTAGTTTGTTTTACTGGGTAATGGAAAATATTCTATGATAGTTTTGAATGGGAGGATGGCAAGAGAGTTATTTGGTTGGTGACTATTCAGTTATGCCAGCATTGCCTAAATGTATCATCCAGGAAAGATATAAATGGGGAACTGTCCACTGTAAGGTATTTAAAAGATGGTCTACAGCCCAGCCACACAGGACAGAAGTTTGAAAAAATATGCCTACAATAGTGCTCAGAGGTTCACCACAATGAAGTCAGCATAGGACATGAGATTAGCTTTGTGTAAAATGAAACGCTTTTGCCAGATGCTTTTTATTTTCAAATAACAAGGAGTGGAAGGAATAAATGTACATTGACGACTTCAGAATATAATCCTGCATATTGTGCAAACTGCCAAATGTTATGAAAAGCTTTTATTTGATTACACACAACTATTGTTTAATACTTTGGAAATATTATCCTGAAGAAAAGCAAAAGAAACCTAAAATCCCCAAAATAAAAGAGAGGCACTGCTCATTATAACACATTTGATTGTAAACTGGTGCTCAAGAAAGAAAATCATGAATACTAATTCTCTATTGCACAAACAATTAATAAACTTGATAAATTAGTCTCACTGTAATTATGCAATAATCATGTAAACTGATATATTGTTTCACAATTAGTTTATATTGTAAACATTCACCAAATCAAAAGGGCTCACAGGTACAGACAGATTCCTAACTAATAGCTTTAAGCTGATTTAAAGACACTTATATTTTTACTCATAAATCTGTTATTTTATAAGTATCATGGGACTCTTTGTTGTCAGTAATGCATACAATCTACTGCCATCTGCAAATAAAGCAAATTTCCACTAATCATTCCTCATTATTCTGGGTCTGTTATGGCTGCATTACCATGAGAATGTTCCTACTCTACTTTCCCAAAATGCTTTTTTTAATGGTGTCAGAAGCAGCTTAAGAAACTGCGAGTGACTTCTGGTGTGAGGGAATTGGCCACCTGCAGAGATGTTGCCGAGGGGACACCCGGATGTTTTACCATCCCGTGAGAGGCTTCTCTCATGTCCCTGCATGGAAAACTGGAGCTAACAGATGGGAGCTCACCCCGTTTTGTGGATTCAAACGGCCAACCTTCAGGTCAGCAGTTCACCTGGCACAAGGGTTTAATCCATTGCATCACTGTGGCTCCTTTTCCCAACTGCTGTGTCTGGAGGCTCTTCTAATTAATGGACATATCTATCATTTCCACTTTTTAATTTAGTGGAGTTTATGCCTTTAATAATGCTCAGATGTTTAACACATCCAGTTATCCATCCAATTATCCATCTCCTGACATGGTTATACCAATGACCAGTAAGTTGATAAGACCAGTGCTTCTGTTGAGACCATTAACATGATCCTAGTGACAAACTAGGTTATATAGCAGAACATCAAAGGGCTGATTCACATTTAACAGATCATTGAGGACCTGTCACTCTGAGCCTGAAATCTGATGTTGTGCTTCCTGACAAAAAGTGCAACTGCATTAAGTGGACTAGGAATTATTTTTGAGTAGACACATAGAGGATTGCGGAACAACTCACTCACAATATTTTTCCAATTGGCAAACTCATGAATCAAAGCTGACAAGCTATTAGAAAAGACTTCTGTTTGTTGTTAATAAACTTTACATTACGTTGTACTTCTTTTGGAGTTTTTTCTGTTAATAGAGCATTTTTAATTATTTTATAGGTAACACAGGTGCACAAACATTCCTGCAGGCATGACCTTTCTTCTGGTGTTAATACGTGGACTCCACAAGCTTGGGAAACTGCAGCAACACAGGGCCTGGATTCCAATGGGAAAATAAAAAGTAACTCTGAACAATCTAAAAGGGGCTGTGTTCATTTTGAGAGATTACAAATAGGCAGAAGAAGCTTATAAGTACCAGATCATATAAACAATTTTTTTTCTTACAAGCCAAAGTTCACAAATAATTTTCCCACAGCAATTTTTAAATGAACTCAGTAGTTTCCTTCTTCATGAATGAAGGAGGCCACCATTTTATTTTGGGTATCCCAACTGTGACTGACATAGTATATATTCCACAGGCCAGCCCCGCAGGGATTATTATTTATTATTTTATTTATTTGGTGCATTTGTTAACCGCCATTCTCAGCCCTTCAGGCGACTCATGGCGGTGTACAACATATAAAAAGGCAATTTACAAAAAGACAGTTACAAAACAACATATTAGCAATACAACAATTATAAAGTTACACTAAATAATCCGCTTCGTCTCATAGTGGAATCGTAACCAATCTCATATTCCGTGTTCCATTCCAGTCATCTTTACCACATTATTATAGCACTTAATTAAATGCCTTCTCGAACAGCCATGTCTTAAGGCTTTTTCGGAAGGACATAAGGGAGGGCGCCTGTCTGATGTCTGCAGGGAGAGTGTTCCACAGCCGGGGGGCCACCACCGAGAAGGCCCTCTCTCTCGTCCCCGCCAGACGTGCCTGTGAGGCAGGCGGGATCGAGAGAAGGGCCTCCCCAGACGATCTCAAGGTCCTCGTGGGCTCATAGGCCAAGATGCGGTCCAAAAGGTATTTTGGGCCGGAGCCGTTTAGGGCTTTGAAGGCCAAAACCAGCACCTTAAATTGGGCCCGGTAGCAAATCGGCAGCCAGTGGAGCTGGGACAACAAGGGCGTTGTGTGCTCCCTGCATCCCGCTCCAGTTAGTAACATGGCTGCCGCGCGCTGAACCAGCTGAAGCTTCCGGGCCGTCTTCAAGGGCAGCCCCACGTAGAGAGCGCTGCAGCAGTCAAGGCGGGATGAGACCAGAGCGTGTACCACCGTGGCCAAGTCAGACTTCCCGAGATACGGGCGCAGCTGGCGCACGAGCCTGAGCTGTGCAAATGCTCCCCTGGTCACCGCTGAAACCTGGGGATCCAGGCTCAACGATGAGTCCAGGGTCACACCCAAGCTGCGAACCTGCGCCTTCAAGGGGAGTGCGACCCCATCCAGCACAGGCTGTAACCCTATACCCCGTTCGGCCTTGCGACTGACCAGGAGTACCTCTGTCTTGTCTGGATTTAGTTTCAGTTTGTTCGCCCTCATCCAGACCGTTACAGCGGCCAGGCACCGGTTCAGGACCTCGACAGCCTCCTTAGTAGCAGGTGGAAAGGAGTGACAGAGTTGGACATCATCTGCATACAGATGACACCGCACCCCAAAACTCCGGATGATCTCACCCAGCGGCTTCATGTAGATGTTAAACAGCATGGGGGACAGTATGGAACCCTGTGGAACCCCACAAGTCAAAGGTTGTGGTGTAGAACAGGAGTCCCCCAATAACACCTTCTGGGTGCAGCCCTCCAGGAATGACTGGAGCCACTGCAAAGCAGTGCCCCCAAGGCCCATTTCCGCAAGGCGCCCCAGAAGAATACCGTGGTCGACAATATCGAAGGCCGCTGAGAGGTCCAGGAGCACCAACAGGGACACACTCCCCCTGTCTAGCTCCCGGCGCAGATCATCCACTAAGGCAACCAAGACCGTCTCGGTACCATGTCCCGGTCTGAAACCAGACTGTGCCGAATCCAGATAATCCGTGTCTCTCAAGAATACCTGGAGTTGTGAGGCCACCACGCTTTCCATGACTTTGCCCAAAAAGGGGAGATTGGAAACAGGCCGAAAGTTGTCCAATTTAGTGGGATCCAATAATGGTTTCTTCAACAGCGGTTTTATAATAGCCTGTTTTAGGCTCGCTGGAATCTTGCCTTCCCGAAGGGAGGCATTAACCACCACCGTTACCCACTCAGCCAATCCCCCTCTGGCCTCCCTCAGAAGCCAGGATGGGCAGGGGTCTAGGATGGACGTGGTGGGCCTCATTCCTCCAAGTATCTTGTCCACATCCTCGGGTTTCACAAACTGAAAAGAATCCATCAAAATAGGACAAGCAGGTGCTCTTGTTACATCCTCAGAGACTGCATTTAACGCGGCGTCCAGCCCAGAACAGATCAAGGCGACTTTGTCTGCAAAGAACCGAGCAAATGCTTCACAGCGCGTGACCGAATTGTCAGGGCTCCCGCCTGAGGTGGCGGGAGTTAAAAGACCTCTGACAATCCGAAACAACTCTGCTGGACGGTTCTTTGCAGACGCAATAGTGGCCGCAAAGAAAGTTTTCTTTGCGACTTTTATTGCCGCGGCATATGCCCTAAGAAAGGACACAAACCGTGCTCGGTTTGACTCGCTTGGATCCGAACGCCACACGCTCTCTAGTTCCCTCTTCCTTCGCTTCATCACTGCCAGCTCCTCAGTAAACCAAGGAGCTGGTTTAGCTCGGCTACTTGAGAGGGGACGTTCCGGAGCGATCATGTCAATTGCCCTGGCCATCTCCCCATTCCAGAGAGCGACCAAGGCCTCGACATGGTCACCTACCGAGGTGGCGGGAAAATCCCCAAGAGCCGTCAGGAATCCATTCGGATCCATCAGCCTCCTGGGGCGGACCATCTTAATGGGTCCTCCACCTTTGCAGAGGTTAGGGGGCGCAGTGAGCCTAAATCTGATCAGGAAGTGGTCGGTCCATGGCAATGGAGAGATGGACAGCTCCTCCACACCGCCACCCTGTTCCCATCCCTGACAGAAAACCAAGTCCAATGTATGTCCAGCACAGTGGGTGGGGCCAGATATTTGTTGGGACAGCCCCATGGTTGCCATGGCAGACATGAAGTCCTGAGCCGCACCTGTGAGGGTTGCCTCGGCATGGATATTGAAGTCTCCCAGCACAAGAAGCTGTTGAGACTCCAACGCCAGGCTCGAGACCACCCCCGCTAGCTCAGGTAGGGAGACTGTAGTGCAGCGAGGTGGACGGTACACTAGCAGAATCCCTATTCTGTCCCGGTCACCCACCCTTAGGCAGACGCATTCAGAATTTGTGGTCTGTGGGATGGGGCACCTGGTCAGATGGATGGAATCTCTGTAGACCACTGCGACCCCGCCTCCCCGACCTCCGGATCTCGGTTGGTGCTGCACGGAGAAGCCTGGAGGACAAAGCTGGGTTAGATTTACTCCTCCAGCTTCATCCAGCCAGGTCTCCGTGATGCACGCCAGATCTGCCCGCTCATCCAGGATTAAATCCTGGATAAAGGTCGTTTTTCCGTTGACAGATCTGGCGTTCAGCAGCACCACCTTCAATCCGGAGGGCCCGCCAACCTCGTTACACCAATTTACCCTAGGAGACCGATTTGGGATTGTTAATTTGGATAAGCGGTCCGAATTAAGCCGAATTTGAGGTCTCCTTTTTCCGCATCTCCTCCTTCCCACCACGACCTCTATGGGGGCCCCTCGGCTAGTGGAACACCTCCCCTCCCCTCCTCCGTGCCGCAGTCCATGACCAAGGTCTTAGTCTCTGTTTCGCTAGTTGTTTGGTTTGTTGGCGTTTTTTCTTGCCAATTAACTTGATTTTCTTTATTCCCCCTCCCCTCCTCATTGTTCTTCACGGGCTCCAACCCACTTCCTCCCTTGCCCCTTTCACTAGACAGTAATATCAAGGACAGTATACATAGGAGGGTGGGGGACCACATGGGTGAAAACAGTACACTTCAGTAGGATGGTAGTGATACAGAGTAATAAACGTTTTAGCCGCGAAAGTAAGATGATATCTAAAATGCTAGAGTCTTAAAGTGCAACAATAGTAAACTCCACAGCTACGAGCTACTAGGGCGATTCATAAGGTGCAAGGTCTTAAAGTGCGTCAATTCCCATAAACTGGCCCTCAATACTAACTAAAGTGAGGCAGGAGGGATCGGGAAAGGGGCAAAGTGCAAAAACAGTTTAGCAGCAGAGGCAGGCGCCTTAAGTGCTATGTTACGCTCTTATTTCCAATTAGCAGCAAAGGTAGAGAAGGAACTGTAACGTGCAATGTTCACAATATGTAAACACAGTAAATAGGGAGATTAGCGGTTGGTAAAATGCTGTGATTCAGATGTAATCTATAGACGACTGATGTAAAAATAGCGGATGGATCACTTAGTTCTCCGGAGATGGTCAACACTGCGGTGGTCAGCCCAAGTTGGTCTATATCCAGCTAAGTTGCACAAACAGGCAACGCACTGTCAGTCAATACAAAAAGCGGTCCGCACAACAAGGTCTACACAATATCGGTCTGCACAATATCGATCAACACAAGGACTAAGATTCTGCTTTTTCCCCTAAGAACCTTCCCATGTTTAGAAGAGAGGCATTGTGCAGAGAAAAAAGTAGCTTGCATTCACAATCTTTATTTGCTTCTGTTTATAAAACTTGTTTCTTTGTATAAATGAGTTGAAGTATGACCAAAAATATACTGTGTCGAATGAAAACCGACTCATGTGCCAAGTCCAGGATTCCATCAGTATGTTAAGGATCAATAGAATGGATGAATAGAAATGCATGAAAATTAGCACAGTCTTCCTCCTTGTAGAAACACTCGGCATAATTATGATTTGCTTAGTAGTTTGACTATCTGTTATATATTCTTAAGAAGATTGAAGAGATAAGCAGGGGAGGATCTACTTATTCTTTGGAAACTCCTTTCATCTTAAAGGCACTTCAAGAACTTGCAATTTGCATGTGATCTGTCCTCTGAATTAACTATTCAGAAATCACAAATTTAAATAAGGAAGGAGATGACCAGTGTTGTGACTAGTTCATGAGAACCATATTGGAAGAGCCCCACTGTCATGCATTACTGTGAAGGTAGCAATACTCATGGGGACGTGGTGCTTCTACTCTGCAAAAAGGAACATCTGGAAGGAATCTAGGAAGTTTTGTTACAACTAACAAACAACACTATATCAATGCTGTCCCTTTGTTTTCCTCTTCATCCTATACATATTATTATACTTTGTCACTCTGATCTCACATATTCTTGGGATAGAATACAAAAAACTGCACTCACTTTGGAGCTGCTGTGTTCCTGAGATGTGAACTACAATCCCTTTAGTACTGAAAACATGTTTGTAAAGCTTTAATGCAATATACTAAAACTGACTTTTTCCTCCTCAGTTTCCAGGAAAATCCAGTCAATCATAGTATTTTGCTATGTGTGTTCAATCTACATTGAAATGGCTTTGGGGGAAAGGGGCAAGACTTCCTGAGTTGCAAGTATCCCTATTTTGTTCCCTGATCCTCTCCTGTCAGTAGCACCAAATCTTAACTTCCATTCTCACCTTCCATAGTCACATTTCCAAATTTATTTCAGCTGTCCATTTCATTCTGTGTGAAGAGGACAACAAAGTAGTACTGATTCAGATTTGGAGTGTTGAAAACAATATGCATTCAGAGTATCATGGGTGGGAGTGGCATTAATGGGGTGAATCAGAAGCAGCTCTGGGGCTAATCTGAATTGCTGGTGTACACAGGGTGTCGGATATGTGCTACAAAATAACCCAAGACAGAAATAAAATGATTTGCTCGGAGTCAGAGAGCAACCTGCAGGCTGAGGCCATATTCACAACTCACCTTTTAGTCATGAATGTAGACCTGGCTGAAGGGGTGAATTAAATGTGAGGCCTCCATGTGCATATCCATCCTTCCCTCCAAGGGAGTATTTCATATTTCACAATTACTAAATACCTGCACACACAGGCAAGCATACGCATACACACAGACACAAACTGCAGAAATTTAGGTTGAGGTTATGTAGTATTGCATATGAATGTTCATGTAGTTTATTGAACAGATACACATATGTGAATGGGCACCTCTATTCACAGGTCAACAGACTCTTCACACAGTTAGCCTAAGATATTCCCTGTAACCACAACCATAGCTCTCTTCAGACTGTCATCCCCCTAAACTGTCAGTTTCTCTCCTTAGGAAAGGGTACAATGCTCACAGGCATTTACTGATCCCATTTACTGGTCTCCATCAAGGTCCAGCAGTGCCACCTTCTGTCCCCAACTTTCATAGTATGACAGTTTCTTAGACGAGTCATGGAAAACACAAACACCTGCATTTTCTTTTCATTTGTTATCTCTTTCTTCCTCCTACTTTGGGTATGAAGACTGGCAACTAGAAATGGAATTGTTTCCTATTTGGTAGTGGGATTAGACAAGCCTGCATTTTGTCCCCTTATCTATTTAAGTTGCATGCTGAACATGTCATACATAAAGCAGGGTTAGACTTGGAGGAAAAAGGCATGAAAACTGGAGAATACAATGTTAAAAAAATAAGATGTGCAGATGACATCATCCCACCAACTATACAACCTTTCTGTGGTGGTGTATTGTGTGTTCCTGCAAGGCAAGAAACTATGCTGATGGCAACAGTGCTCCAGGTTGGGTCTCCCTTGTGAAATAGGTTTTTACTGAGGAGGCAGTCTTAATATATCCAACTGCTGCTGGGCAGTAGCACTAGTAGAGGGTAACAATGACAGAGGATCCCTCAAAAACAGTGGAAGTGACACCTTATCTAAAATGGGATAGGACTGTAAAGAAGGAGTTTTCCAAATAACTTTAACTATGAAAATTGTATGATGAGACAATCCAAAATGACAGAAGATGGGACCCCCATCTTAATGATGGGTCTTAATGATCTACTGGGTCTTAATGATCTACTGGGATAGAGCGGAGAACACCTACAAGTAGCACTGTGGCCAATGATGTAAGTAGACTCAAGCTGAAAGTGAGCAGGAATTGGACATTTTGAGTCAGATAATTATATTGTCCTTTACACAGGAGATGTAAATCTTAAAAGAAGAAATGGGTTGGTATTAATAATGAGGAGAAATATAGCAAAAGCAGTCCACAATTATAATACAAAATCTGACCAAATCATATCAATAATTCTTTAGGAAAAGTCATTAGAATAATCAGATATCGATATAATCATATGCCAGTGTTATGTTCCAACTACTGAGGCAGAAGGAGGAGAAATTCTATCTTGTAGTCCAGAAGGAAATGGATTAGGCATCAAAACAAGACTGCCTGTTAATCACATGTGAGCCGGAAATAGAATACTCTTTGAATGTACAAGGCCAACAGTATTTTCATTACAAACACATTCTTGAAGCCCTCTGTATACATGGACATCACCTGATGGCAAATATAGAAATCAAGTAAATGACATAATTGGAAACAGAAGATGTAGAAGCTTACTATCTCTATAAAAATGTGATCAGGAGCCGATTATGGCACCAACTATGCAAAATAGATTTATACTATTAAACCTAATTGACTGGGGGCTAGAAAAATTTTGGTCTGAAGCTGGAGACATTGTCAGAAAGGAAGTAAAAAAAAGACAGCCAAAAAGAAAGCGCCTCACTAGAGGACTTCTACAGATATCAAGGACTGCTTTAAAGGTCTGTAAATGGAACAAATCAAGCCTGAATTCTTCCTAAAGCCAAGATTACTAAATTGAGATTGTCATGTCATGAAAAGACATGATTTATTAGAAAAGATAATAATACTTGGTAAAGTAGAAGTAGGAAAAACCATTTTAAAATGTATTACTGAAAGAAGCCTTGGCCCCGAATCTTCCAGCCCTGAGTAAGACTGTTGATGGCAAGGTAACTTAGACATCTCTCTTTTGCACTCACTGTAATTCGAAATTGACTTCAAGGCAGTTTTAACAAAAATTGGCAACAAACCACATCTCTGCATATTATCTACACTGGCAATGGTTACTTTTGATCCTTCATTTATGTCTCTTGGGGCCATGCAAAGTACCCTAAAATGGTATCCAAACTGTGTGAACTGTCTCTATGCCCTTTAATCTATCGATAGAACAAAAGATTGTGAAGTTACTGGAACAATTTGTCTGAATAGCTTTGGTGGTTTTTCTTAGATCTGAGCTACTGGCATGGGCCAATATTCTGCCCAAGAATGGCAACATTTCTATTTTTAGTCTTCAAATCTCCTATGCCATTACCCTCACCCGCCAATCCTTTTGGTTCTCAAGACTCCAGCATATCCTAACACTTTTCAGAAATGTTAGGACCCAGTTTGATGCCTTTTCTTGTATGCATTGAACCACTACAATCAAGCAAGGATTGAGAAGGGGGGTGGGGGAAGAGACAGAATACATTCTGCACATAATACTTTGTCTCTTAACCCAACCTTAAAAATATATCAAGTTACTCAATCTGCTCATGTGGTACTGGAGAACCTATTTGCATTTCCTAATTAAACATCATTACCCAAATGAATGAATATCGTTTTACAGCATGAGACTAACATCTGCCCCTCTTTGCAAAAACACATACTGAAGAGCAGGATTTAAAGACAACCAAACAGCACTGCTGTTTACATATCAGTAAATTTCCATCAAAATGTGCTTTTTCTACAGTGAGGAGAATGAGACTCATCATCTGAAATATTTAGTTTCTGGAAAACATTTAAATATACCAGAGGAATCTGTTTGCCAGAGCCTTACAATAAGGCAGCCAAATAATGCCTAGCCTGAATCCTTTGCAGACACACATGCTCCGCGGCATTGACCATTTATGGTGATTAAAATATTGTGTTGGCTCTGAGACTAATAAATCAACTGAACTGAAGGAAAAGATTTAACTCACAATGTGCTAGTATGCTGAACCAACAGAAGAAACATTGCATAAATGTATATAGGCCAAGGTTTCACGCAGCAATTTTCAAATGTGATTATGTACTTCACATGGTTTACCTCTATTCTGGTTTATGTCTACCTTCCCAATTTTGATAGTGTTTTAGCTCTGGTCGTTCCAAGGGAGCAGGGTGGGTTCACTGAACACTAAAATAGGATATGCAAGTTCATCTGGTTTCTTTTTCTCTTACAAAGCATTTTATGAAATTGAAATCTTACAGCTTATTGGCTGAGATCTAAAGAAGAAAAAAGTAGAAATCTTATTGAGATCAACGCAACCTAGGCAGATACAATTCTTTCTCCCCTTAAGTCCCTTGTCTTCAGCTTTCCATTTTCTGCATACACACAATTAATCCAGAAACAATTTCTGGAGAAAACTATATCACAATTATCTTCAAAGCCATCTGGAGTGACTGGATGTGTTGGTGGTGAAATATCCCTTTATAACAGCATTTCTCAACCTGGGGGTTGGGACCTCATGGGGTCATGAGGGGGTGTCGGAGGGCTCACCAAAGACCATCAGAAAACACAGCATTTTTTGGTGGTCCTGGAGGTTCTGTGTGAAAAATTTGGCCCAATCCCAGCAACCTCAACTCCCAAATGTCAAGGTCTATTTTCCCCAAACTCTACCAGGGTTCACATTTGGGCATATTGAGTATTCATGCCAAGTTTGGTCCAGATCCATCATTGTTCGAGTCCACAGTGCTTTCTGGATGTAGGTGAACTGCAACTCCAAAACTCAAGGTCAATGCCCATCAAACTCTTCCAGTATTTTCAGTTGGTCATGGGAGTTCTGTGTGCCAAGCTTAGTTCAATTCCATTGTTGGTGGATTTCAGAACTATAAATCCCAGCAATTACAACTCTCAAGCAACAAAATCAATCCCCAACCCCACCAGTATTCAAATTTGGGCGTATCGGGTATTTGTGCCAAATTTGGTCCAATGAATGGAAATGCATCCTGCATATTAGATATTTCCATTACGAATTGTAACAGTAGCAAAATTGCAGTTATGAAGTAGCAACGAAAATAATTTTATGGTTGGGGTTCACCACAACATGAGGAACTGTTGCGACATTAGTAAAATTCAGAACCACTGCTTTAGAAAGAGAAGCTTCTATCTAATTCATAAATATAAAAAACAAGTACAATTCAACATCTGTGCAATTCAATCTCCTACTCTACAGTTTTAAACCAAACAGTCCAGAAATTGTTGCAGCAATTGCATTAACTTTTCCAGACACGAACCAGCTTTTTGCTAAGCTTTGAGGACTATTAAGGATGATAGAGTTTAATGTTAATATTGAAAATCAATCCAATACTGATTCTGTTTCCTCAAAAGAATCCCAAAATTCACCAAGTTTACTTTTTCCTCTCATAGAAAACACTGATGGGTGTGCATCTTGACTTTTTCTAAAAAAAATTAGACATATACCCTTGTCTCAATGGGAAAATGCTATCTCGTTTTTATTTTACATATGCACTGCAGAATGCTTTGGGAATATAAACTTACCAAGACTATATTGGAAACCTATTATTTCTAACTTCTAATTGAAATCTGAAATTTATTTAAGATTCTGTCTGGGTCCGAAAGAGATAACCAGTTTTCCAGTTTGGAGGGGTGTGGGGGGGGGGGGGGGGGACCCCAAGAAATTACATCTGGAGAGCTTTTAGTTTAATCAAAATAAAAAGGAAAGTCTGTTGCAGGCACAAGGTTCATGATGAGTCCTGGATCACTGCGTTTTAATTTAATAACCTGATCAACAGTAAAGGGTTATTTTCAAAAGGGTGACATGGGAAAGATGCCAAATGAGAGTTACACTTCCCATTAGCAATACAGCTGATTTCAAATAATGAAAAACATCAGTGCAGAAATGAAAACAAACATTTCCTAAAAATAATTTCTTAGACCCATAACATTTCAAATTAAAACTGTGGAGGGCCATGCAAAGAAAAACTACATTTTGAAGAGCCCTCCATTCGACATACAGAAGGCAAGTAGAGTGTAAGCTAGAACTTACTTTAACATTGGTGTTGGGACAATTAGGAGATGATGGGCATATTAAAGAGCAACATGTGTGTGTGTGTGTGTACACAAGTTAATTCAACCACACATACATGCATGCATGCATGCATACATACATACATACATACATACATAGAGAGAGCATTTATACCTCATCATTCAGCCAAAATGGCTCCCAGAGTGGTTTACAATCTAAAACATGAGGACTGAGGAAAGAGCAGGAATCTGGAAACATGTCCAGTGCTTCCATCTGGTCAGGTTTTCTGAGTTCAGATTCAGTGGTTATGATCTGATGATGCAAACAGGATGATTGAATCAATCTGTCTCACCACACGTTACTGAGCTCCTTGCTCATTTTGACAGAAAATATCTACCTGATATTAATTGATTTACAGTCAGAGAGACTGCATTTAAAGCCACTGCAGAGCACCCTGGAATTAGTGACATATCATAACTGCCCCACTAGGAGGGTAAGGGATTTCAGCATGTGGTATCTGTAGATATTTCTGGAGGAAACAGATTATCTGGACCCATTTCTATCTAGTTTCAGGCCATGTTGTGCTATTGAAATAGACTTGGTTGCCCTGGATCAAAGACATTGATTTTGATACAATTGTGCATGGAATCCTACTTCTTAAGTCTGGGGTGGGAAAGCAGTACGGGGGGACATCTGATCAGTCTTATGGCCATGAAGTTATAGGGAGCAACAGGATGATATCAGTATGCTGATAACAGTGAGCTTTATGTCTCCTAGTTATCTGTCGGTTAGATGCTGGATTAGTGTTTGAACGGTGTAATGAGCTGGATGAGGGTTAGAAACTGGTTTAACAACCTCTCTTGGATGGGGTCAAGACATTGTGCCTAGTTTATGTGTATTCCTAGGTCTCTGTCTGGAGGCACGGCTGGACTTTCGGATTACTTGTAATCTACTTCCACTGCTTTTGGAGTGTTTGGAAACCTCACTTGGTCCATAGAATCGAGTCCAGATTATAAACTGGGACTGGTATGAAGAAAGAGACAACTCCCTTTTCGCAACAGCTTCATTGGCTGCCGGTCCATTTTCAGCACAATTCAAACTGTTATAGGGCTCAGACACAGATTATTTGAAGGACCGTATTTTACAATTTTATCTTATTTATCCTATATACAGTACAACCCCTTATGTGGATGGAGAAACAGGAAATTATGGGTAATACAGAACCCCATTGAAATGAATGACTTCTGCTAGAAGTTACCATATAGTGAGGAAAGAAACCTAGAAAATTCCCAAGTATCCCTTCTAGAAATTTTCTAAGTCCTGTAGGATGATTCTATGGTAGATTTTGGTAAAAAGGTAAAGGTAGTCCCCCGACATTAAGTCCAGTCATGTCTGACTCTGGGGTGTGGTGCTCATCTCCATTTCTAAGCCAAAGAGCCAGCGTTGTCCATAGACACCTCCAAGGTCATGTGGCCAGCATGACTGCATGGAGCGCCGTTAGATTTTGGTAGTAGTATAAAATTCCCTGGAGGCCCTAGAAAATTCTTAGAGAACACATATTATGTAGGTCATGGGCAACAGACACCATGGATACCAGTCCTATGGGTACAAGGATCGTACTATAGTTTGGAATTATTTTAACTACAGTACGATAATAATCTAAAACAATATATTTAACTTTGCTTTTACTGTTCAAAAAGTTATGTTGTTTTGAGTTCTTCGAATTGTGTTTATGATATACCACTCTCAGATCCTTTGATCTGGGACAGGATTTAGGGAATGATACAAGTATTTTTAAAAGGCTCCTTTAAAAAAGAGAAGTAAAACCATTTTCAAAATTGATACTAAGAATTCTAATTTTTAAACCACCTTGAGATGCTGAATGGATTGATTTTTGGCAACTAGCTTTTTATTGTGAATTGTAATACAACTGCTTTTGGTAATCGTGTTCTTTATGCCAAGTCAGTCTAGGTTTCAATAGTCCTACAAATGTAGAGCACCGGGATTATGGCGCAGCTGGCTGAATGTCAGCTGCATTAAGATCACTCTGACCAAAAGGTCATGAGTTCGAAGCCAGCCCAGGTTGGAGTGGGTTTCCAACCAATTGTGTGTAGCCTGTTGTCGACCTTTGCAACCCGAAAGACAGTTGCATCTGTCAAGTAGGAAAATAAGGTACCACCTTAAAGTGTGGGGAGGCTAAATTAACTGATTTATGAGGCCATAAAGAAGACTCCAGCAAAGCATTCCAGCGGGGGAGCATGCGGGGAATGTGGAAGTGCTTCATCAGCGTCCCAGATGGACGATGAAAGCAACAGCTCCCCTGGCGGCCAGAAAAAGGTTAAATATAGCCTCTGTGTATGTCTGTATATGTTTGTATGTCAAAAATTGGCATTGAATGTTTGCCATATATGTGTACACTGTAATCCGCCCTGAGTCCCCTGCGGGGTGAGAAGAGTGGAATACAAAAGCTGTAAATAAATAAATAAATAAATAAATGATGTACTCATATCTTTGCCCATACTTGCCCTCTTTCCAGGATGCCTATTTTCAAACCCCTGTTGTACCATGAAATTAACTGGGCAATTTTGGATCAGTGAATCTCTCTCAGCTTGATTTACTGCACAAAACTGCTTTAAGGATGAAATGGAAAAGATGGCCATGTATAATGCTTGACCTCACAAGATGGAATCAATAATCAATAACAAACAGAACTATAATTCACAAGATTCATATGAGGTATTTTCCTAATATGACACAATCACATCAGAGTTCAGATCTGTGGCATTTGAACATTCTAAAACAACACAAGTAAACACTGCAACCTTTCAATTAGCAACCTCAGTTATTAGACATAGAGTGCTTGAAGTATTTTAACACAATTTCTATATTTTTCTGTCTTGTCATACAGCTAAAAAGGGCTCCCGAGTAACAATTACTGCAATGAATGGACTAGAACACACAGTCATTCTTGGAGAAATCAATGAAATTATTCACTTAATATGTGGGCCACCTGGTGGTGAAAGCCACATAGCATAGTCCCTAATAAGGATGCACAATTGTCTACAGGGCCACTTTATGTATGTTTGGAAACCCCTACACAGATATGTTGCACACATAATTTGAGTAACAGAGCAACCATGAAGGTCCATCTCATCGTCCTCTCTAGTTCTTCCAGGTTGCAGAACACATGAATTTTTGTGAGTGAATATACTGAGCAAACAAACTGAATTAAGTACTTTAAAAGTAAGAAAAAAGTATTCCATCTGAAGTCAGGGCAGATAAGTAAACCAGTCTTCCAATTGCTGGTTTGTATATCGTGTGTGTATGTGCCTTCAAGTGGCCTGTTGGCTTATAGGATTTTATGGAATTGTCTTGTCAAGGGAATACTCAAAAGGAGGGTTGCCAGATTCGTCTTCTTAAATATGGATTGGAGCACTCCTTCTAAAACTGTATATCTCCATAGCTCAATGTTGGGGTCCTGAAAATTTTGTCAATGGTAAAGGTTTTCTGAATGTTACCTAGTGGCTGTTTTAGACATTTACATGAATCTGTTGTGCAGTGCTTACAGTGGACTCAGCAAAAGATGCTCCAGCTGTACTTCATAAAAAGGAAAATTAACTTATTTAGCAAGCCTTGCAAATGCTGAGTATTATCAGTGCAGTAAATATGATGTTTATACCTGTTTTGTGCACCTACATACACAAGTGTCACATAAACATTTATCAGGCCAAAAGGGTTTGTGAGTGGAAAAGTTTAAGAAGCCCTGGCCTAGAGTACCTGGTATATGTTGGTGGCTGCCCATCCAAGTACTAATCTGCCCCTGCTTAAGTTTCAGGCACAATCTGTTGCCTCTAATTGCGGCCTTGGTATGCATGCTGTGTTGATCTTTATCAAACTGGATAATTTGGGACATTGAATATTGCTGTTTTAATGTATATTTGAACACATCTCCACTCTATAGATATACACAGAACATAAACACTGTTGCTTAAAACCGAGGATGGATTCTTACATGTCTCCACCTTACCTAAACCACAGTGTCTTTCTCTGTGACTTCTTCTCATATTATGCTTGTGCATGCACACACTCAAATGTAATCAGTAAGCTCTAGGCAAGCACAAATAATATGCTTCTGGAAAAAAAAACACAGAAAGGTGCTTTCCACTGACACATTGTCAGCATACCACAAAGCCTTTTGACATGGCAGTGGTATGTGTCACCTTTACAAACAGAGAAGGCAGGAACATATCCAGGAAAATGTTGCCACAGTAAAAATAACAGTAATTTTCCATTTTCCAAGTAATAACTAACTGCACAGGCCACCAACAGCTTTTGTGTTAGAGGCTCATGATTTTAGGATCTACTATCATGCTTTGGCATCCAGGACACAACTTCCTATTGTTGGGCAACACATGGAAAGAAGGGGTGCAATTATTTATAGGGAAAGCACTATTCACATCCATAAATGACAACTTTCTCCACAAAGTTATTACTTCTAAAAGTGCATACAACATTCTGCTCCTGGGAGGTGACTGAGTTTTGGTGGATGACAGAGTGAAGCAGACTGAAGGGGATGCAACACACACATATCCATCTGTGCACAGATTTAAGACTAAGGGTGATTTCACATCTACCTGCAAAAGTGTGCATACACACAGTATTTTGATGAAGGGTACTACCCATAAACTACTGACTATATCACTGATAACTGCTTAAAGTGGCAACATCTATGAAGTGTCTGAGAGAAATACACAGCCACTGAAACCAAGCAGAACTTCCACAACATTTAGAAAAGACTCCTACCTGAAAATGACACGTTTTTCTCCTTGAACTCATAGAAACCCGTTTTGTAGCCAGCATCTATCTTTTCTGCTGTGATAAACTGGTCACAGCAGTCTCTTTGGAAAGCTTTCAGGTCCTTTAATCTGCTTGCCTGCCGACCAATGAATGGCTGCTATAATCAGATTAGGAGGGCCATGGCTATCTAACATCCAACATTTAATGCAGGAAAGCTATATAAATATCAGCAGGCAGCTCTCTGCCTTTTGATCCTAAAGGGTTAAAAGGTGAGTAGAAGACAGTGTTGTGGCATGATTTTTCATTCACCAGAAAATGTAGGAAAGAAGGACTTAAGGACACCCTGAAGGATGATACTTCTCACTTGGGGTGCACATACATTATAGAATTAACCAAGTTTGACACCACTTTATCTGGCGTGACTCAATGTTATGGAATCCTGGGACTTGTAGTTTAGTGAGGCACCAGCACTCTTTAGCAGAGAAGAAGAAAGACCCTATAAAACTCCAGCATCCAGAATTCCACATTGAGCCATGGCACATAAAGTGATGTCAAATTGCATTCATTCACGAGTGTAGATGTGTCCTTGGTGTCTCAACCGAGAAGCAGGTGCTATCAGATGGTTAGCTGGCATTAGGTACCAATGGTTAGCAGGCAACAGGTAAAATCAAGAGCTATGAAAAGTACAAATTAATCAAGGCCTTTGTGAATTATATCCATTCAATGGCAGGAAGTGATAGATTGGAATAATAAAAAAACATTGGACCCTGCTATTATGAAAATAATGTAAGATGAAGTGCAAGTATAATACATCAAGCTTTCTATAAAACATAGATGAGTGAACCCCAACTATTATTTCCTTTCAAAAACTGGACAGAAATTGCTTTTTACACTAGGACATCTCATCTCCAATGATTTTTGCAATCAAATGCCAAGAGCCTGCAATCAGAAACGCTGACTTAAGCATATGTCAAAGTACAATAAATTATGTTGCGAATGCCAGAAAACTTAAAAGTAGAGGTGCCTGGTGGCGTCTTGGGTCAATGAATACACCCTGGGTTTAATTGCAGAATTTAGTAGTCATGCAAAGTAATCAACCAATGCTGGTAATAGGTAATAGGTTTCATCTACTTTAAAGTTCTGATTCCCTGCCCCACCAACAAAAAAGTAACAAGCTGCCACTGGATAAAATAACACAACATACGGAAATGCGGTTCCCTGTACTTTTTATATTTAGATAGGCATCTACTTGATGATTGAATGATTATGCAAAAATGTGGTTTTTTAAAATGGTGTATATGCTGCCCATCCATCCTTATTGCTATCTTTTAAAATTTGTTTTATACTATTTAAATTACAGGTGTTTTAATATGCTGTCTGATTTAATATCATTTGTACACTTTTAAAATTCAATCATTAATTGCATCACATTTCAACTGCAGTATGTCCTATGTAGAGAGAAAGGGATGATATATATTAAATATGGGATGTGTGAATTTCAAGATCACGGTTCCTAGTTGCCTGGGAAATGTGAGATACAGTGCACTCAACACAAAATAAATGAGACTGGGTGGACATGGTGAATACAAAGGCTAACTTGAATATATCTGACACGCATGCATCCATGTAACATAGATGTGTAATGTTTGGAGGGTCATTTTCTAGGAGCGGCAACCTGAATGAGGGGAACTCTTTACACGCAAGCTATTTTTATAACCAGTTGTCAGAACATCTCCTTTTGTGCCGATAATATGCTTTCAGTTTAGAACTTGATCCCATAATCCAGTGGAATTTAGATAGCCAGACTTTCCTTTTTTATGTTATTTTCCATTTGGTTTACAAGCTGCTTATATGGGCCTTTTACAACACTGTTAATGTCAAAGCCTTTGGTTCAGTTCGGTAATTCTTACCTCTTTTATGTACATATACATAAAAAAATAAAAATGGAAAAAGCTCTGAAGGATTGCTTGGGGGAAAGTATGAGGGCCACTTTAAAGACACTTAGACACAGGTAAACTTCACCAAATGATCATTGCACATGCTATTGCTGCTTCATAATTTGCATAATCACTGAGCCAAGAAGGGGTGGGGGTGGGGGGCAGGGTTGTGCTCTTGTGTGGCACAAGTCACAAAGAGGGGATGAGAATGTCCCAGGCTTGGTCTGTGGCCACATAAGGAAACAAGCCTGTGGCAACCAAGCCAGGCTTTGTTTAGCCAAAGTCTAGATGGAAGGCTTTGGGAAATGTAGGTATCCTTCTTTGTATTCTGAAATGACAAATGGGACACATAACTGAAACAAAATAAAATAGTAGTTCTGAGCTAAATTAACAAGTATTTGAAGTCCATGATAACTGACAATTTGAAAAGCAGAAATTCAACACATGGGAACTATTAAAAAACATTCAGGAGAGGAGAGTCAGTGCTCAGGGAACTGCTGAACCCTCCAATTACGAGCCCTACACACGTGCGTTTTATGTTTCATATGTGGTCTATTTGTCTTAATTTGAGAAAAAGGCAAGACATAAAGTTCAACGGTCATTGTTGTTATATCAGTTTCACAGTCTACAAGGTATTGCTGGAATTTTGGACCACCAATGATTCAGACTCTATCAAATAATCTAGGAACAAGTGTGGTCTTGTCAAATAATGTCTTTTATGTCCCCATTATTGGCAACTTTTTCAGATGTTGGGTGATTGTAAATTATATACTTCAATGAATCATTATGACCACTTTCTCATGGAATTTCTTATATCCAGTCCACATGATCTTCCTGTATAAAGTGACAAGGTGGTCATAAGATTGAACTTTTCCTTTATACAGAAGACTTTCAGCATCTATGGTTGCTCTTTTAAATATTTGCCTTGTTTGAAGTATCTATTCTTGAGCAGTAAATATATGCCCATCAGCTGTTGTTGCTGCTGCTGCTATTGTTATTATTACTATGCTCACATTCTGTGCCCATTTCCTTTCTCAGCTTTGACTTACATGCTTTTAATACATTGAAGATGCAATGTTTTGTTTTACCAAGCTTCATGGTAAATTTTCATAATTTTCTTTCTATACACATATTTTATTTCTTCAATTTTAAATGCAGTACTAATGGGCCTGGTACCCACCATTTCATAGAGTTGGAAGAGACCTTGTGGGCCATCCAGTCCAATCCGCTGCCAAGAAGCAGGAAAATCACATTCAAAGCACCCCCAACAGATGGTCATCCAGCCTCTGTTTAAAAGTCTCCAAAGAAGGAGCTTCCACCACACCCTGGGGCAGAGAGTGCCACTGCTGAACAGCTCTCACAGTTAGGAAGTTCTTCCTCATATTCAGGTGGAATCTCCTTTCTTGTAGTTTTAAACCATTATTTTGCATCCTAGTCTCCAGGGCAGCAGAAAACAAGCTTGCTCCCTCTTCCCTATGACTTCCCCTCACATATTTATACATGGTCATCACATCTCAGCATTCTCTTCTGCACGCCAAACATGCCCAGCTCTTTAAGCTGCTTGTCATAGGACTTGTTCTCTGGACCCTTGATCATTTTAGTCATCCTCATTTGGACATCTTCCAGCTTGTCAACATCTCCCTTCAATTGCAGTGCCCAGAACTGGATACAGTATTCCAGGTGTAGTCTTACCAAGGCTGAACAGAGGGGTAGCATGTCTTCCCTGGATCTAGACACTTAACAACATCTGACAAAAATATGTCCTATTTGGGAATTTCCTGTTTGAGATAACTTTATGGTAACTTCTGGGGGAAATCATTTATTTCTTTAGTGTTTGCTATTATCAAGTGTCCTGTTTCCATGGTAAGTTCAGGAACATATTTCTGTAGATTCTTTCCCTCTAACATGATAGAATCAACTGACACAATATGATGTTGATGATGATAATGACAATGACTGACATTATTCCTACAGCTGGATTCTGTAGAAAAGCTGCTTGCAGAAAAGTATACCTCCCATTCCCTCTGCCAAGAGTCCTGTTCTTCCATATCTTCACATTACTCAATACAAATAGGAATGTGTAATGGTCTTAATCCTGAGTGGAATTAAGAAGAAAACTCTGAAGCTACTGACTGGCCTTCTTCTTCCTCCAGAAATTGGGCTATTTCAGAAGAAGGAATTGGCCAAACCACCTCTGAACATTCCTTCCCTAAGAAAACCCTACAAAATTCATGGTTCACCATAAGTCAGCAGATGACTTGAAGCCACAAATACACAGACATTTATACAAAATTAAAGCATATAATATGACCCTACAAAGAGTGTTTGAATCAAAGAAAGATAAGTGGGAGAGAGCAGAGCAGGGTTATTCTTTCACAAATTACCTAACCATAGCAAAATTCTTCTTTCCCAAATTACCTAACCAGATCATATTATTCCCCAAATTACCATTACTGGTCATTACAATATTAACCATACACTACTTCATAAAGTATACATGACAATAATAACAACAGCATCCAAGGCAACGATCCAAATTGGGAATGCTAACTGAGCTTCTCCATAACTTATCAATAAACAAATTGTTATTCCCCCCCATCCCCACCCCATGCAAATTAAAAAATCAGGTCAAAACATATATACTAACTTTTCAAATAACAGAACTCCCACATAAAAAATCCATATGACTCTCCAAAATGCCACTTTGTAAATTAGCTAATCAAAATGGAAGAAAATATAGTTGTTGTGCTTAAATAACCTAAAGGTACTAAATCCCACTTGATTTTTGACAACTTAGGTTAATAGTTGAATGAGAGACCAGATGCTGTAGACTATATTTTGGGGGGGGGGGGGGGCTGTCAAAACCACTTCTGACTATTATTTGTCTAAGAAACCCCAATGAAATTAATGGAATCACCACAGGTCAACAGGCAACTTGAAGGCACATATACATGTATCTCCCAAGATACAACATGATTTTATGTCATTCAGGTCAACTGATTAACGCTGTTTCCATCCCCAGATTCTACTTCCATATGCAATCCTTCAGAAGCCAAAATGCAAGGCAAAACCAATGTTCTGAATTCAATCCATATCCTCTTTCCCCTAAACTGTACATCATTCCCTTTCAAAACACTCACCTTTGACAGTAACTTGAGCACTGCAGGATGCTCTTCCAGCATTATTTTCTGCCAAACAAGTGTAAAGCCCATCATCTTCTGGTAAGGCATCTTGAACAGTCAACTTTGCAATGCCATCTTCAAAGACAGAATGTGCATACTGAATCGGCCGATCTACAGAAGAAAAACCAAGAAATGGCTGAACATCTTTTTAAATGAGTCTAGTATTCATTGCTCTGCTATATGATTTGCTTATGGTTTTACAATTCATTTACATATTCACTGCTATCAACTTCGCTGGACCGGCCACATTGTCCCAATGCCCAATCCTCATCTCCCAAAGCAGTTACTTTATTCTCAGCTTAAGAACAGAAAACAGAATGTTGGTGGACAGCAAAAGATGCTAAAAAATGGCCTTAAATCTAACCTAAAAAATGTGAAATACACACCGAGAACTGGGAAGCCCTGGCTCTAGAGTGTTCTAATTGAAGGTCAGCTGTTACCAACAGTGCCATGGTTTTTGAGGAGGCAGGAATAGCAGGCAAAACGTACCAAGAGGAAGGTGCGTCAAGAAAATCTTTGTTGGGACCCCCTTCCATCTGGAAATGTATGTCCTCATTGCAAAAGATCATGCGGATCCAGAATAAGATCTAATGTCACCACCAAGTCTCTACCCTTGGAAGACATAATCAGCCATGGGTGATAGCCCATGATGACGACATGATGGTTAAGAATTAAATGATGAGTCCCTCACCAATATCAGTCCTCCCGCTGCATCCTTATAATACCCGAATTTTCAAGGATACGTTTGATGAATTATTCACAGAGATTCCCACAGTGCATTCTTACAGTGAAATTCACACCAGGCAAGTAAAAAAAGTGGAGAGAATATTTAAATATATGGAGGGAATCCTATGTTGGCAGTCCAGCCTTCTGGAAATTACATGCTGCATTGCTTGTAACATCTGTTTTCTGTCCCTTCTCCAAGTAATCCATGGTGGCATTTTAACCTCACAGCAGACTAGCAAGTAGGTTAAGCTGAGATAAATTAGAATTTCCCAACTAAGTATCATAGCTGAACTGCGATATCAACTTGTGTTTTCCATCCTGAGTTGCCAAGCACATCTGGCTGCTGCTGTGTTGAGAGATACAGCACACAGATCATCAGACAAGCAAGATTGATGATTGGTATCCTTGCTCCTTCTTCTCCCAGCATCATCTACTCTTATTTGACTAAAGCCCTACTTGCCACTGTGACTCTCAAGAATACAATTGGAAGAATTGTGTCAGCATCCCTTGCCACTACCACAGAAAGCTAGTCCTGATTTTACTTCTCTTTGCCTGAAATGTGGCCTGCATTTTTACTATATTAAGTTATTGTTGACAAAAATAAACTGAAAGTCAGTTTCCAGAATCTATTATCAATATAATTGTATTGTATAATAGGATTTCAATTCCTAATAAACACATCAAATACCTTCCACTCTTTTCTGGATCCTGTCATTTTGAGAAAACCTGTTAATCATAGTTAGATAACGTGTTCTTGCTCCTGACTTTCTGTGCCAAAGTTCTGGCTCTCTGCTGATATTTATGAGAAGCAGGTTCAGATATATCTTTAGGCAAAGGAAAGCAATGTGACAGGTACAAAAGGGTTAGCAATGCCAACCCATTAGCTGTCCGCTTTGAGTGTCCTAGCTATTCCATTTACTTAAAAGGAAAGAGCTCAATGTGTCCCAATACCTGTTTTGTGTCCCCTTATCTGCCCTGTTTCCTTCAGGTGTTGTGGATGCCCTATTTGACTGAAACTCATAAGAAGGTTAAGTGCTGGTCTGAAATGGAGGAAGGCTTATATTCTTTGTCCCAGGCAGCTGAATATATTGGGTCAGGCTTGCTGAACGATACCTTATGGCACACTCTGAATGCAGCGTACGAAGACCACGGGGACCCTGTGGATGCTTCTGGAACAACAACTCATGTTCATTCCAGTATTGAGAGCCACAAGATTCAAGTCTGACCTGATATGGAAGTATTCTAATCTCTACATTTCAAAGACCAAACAGGAGCCATTCCAGTGATCAATATCATCTTCCTAAAAGTCCTCTTCTATATTGCACAGCATTTTGCCACAAGCTCTGTTAAGAATTACTGGAGCTAGCAAATACAGATTAGGAATGTTTCTTTCTCCTTTATTTGGTTACAGACAGCTATCCTTTCCTGCAGTACATCTTTCCCTGACAGAGTGTAGAGGACTGTTTGCATTCACAAAGATATCGCAGTCAACCCCCTGGCTTTAAGCAAAATCATGTCCTAAAAGGTACATGCTGCAAAGTTGAAAGAAATAATGGTATTCAGCTAGAGTTTATAATTTGCTCCAGTCTGTTTCCAAATTATGTATAAACAGTTATGCATCATGATCAGAAGTGTGTGAGAGAGGACTTATTTGCGAGCTTTGAGACTTAGGAATGGAAGTAACATGTTTGTGCTTAGCAGAGAATACACAATGTCCTTGTTTTCAATTCAATATTACATGCTTTTTTCATTTCTCTTTATTTTATCTTTTTCAAAAGCATAATTGTCTATTGGCTTTTGACTTGCTTGCTTTTTAATATTTTAAGATCCCATGCTTTAAACTGTTTGAAATTAAGTATTCAAACAACTGCCTCGCACCTCTCATTAAAACCCTTCAGCAGGCAAAGTTTTGGTATGGCATTTAAGAAAGAAAAATATATTGTATACAATAAGGAAGAAACGTTGGTAAACCCTTTCCAGGGAGTCCAACAACAAACAGCATCTTGGTGCATATAGTGCCTTGATTTTCAAGGCTTCAACTCTATTCGGTCACAGGAACAACATGAAAAACTGTCACAGATTCTAATAATTAGGAACGTCCCCGTTTTAGAAAGAAATAAGCGATGACTTTGGCTCATTCTACATAGTAGACAAAACCATGCTTTGTTTAGAACCCATGCTACATGCCTGAACTTTAAATAGGCAACCTCCAGAATACTTTACTTTTTTTCTTATTCCCAAATATGAGTGTTGAATGAAAAGTAATGCCTCCACCTTCGTTACTTGGGATTGGATGGGAATATTTTAATAAATCAAACACAGAAATAATCCTTAGAATGTGCTCTTTAACTACCACTATTCACTTTTCCACATAATCACCAAACAATTGGATACATTTCTGCCAACGATGAACAAGTTTTCTGAAGCAGTCACAGAAGAAGTCAACACTCTGTTTCCGCAACCAGCATCTCACAGTTCTCTCATCCTGGGTACCCATCATGCACAGATCTTCCGATAGCCAAGCCAAGCAATAATGTGACCCACACATTCTTGTAAAATGCTGATTATGCTTGAAATTTTTCTCTGAGTGATGCATGCTGAATCAATCTGTCAACCTTTTGCTTGTGAAACTCAGTGGTTGTTGTCACAGGACGTTCAACTCTTTGTCTGTCAGGCAAGTCAGATGTTCCCACCTCAACATCTTTAAACTTACTCGCCCAACAATGCACAGTACTCACATCAACACAATCACCACAAACAGCTTGCATTCTCTGATGAATCTCTTTTGGGGCGACACCTTCTGCTGTCAAGAATTCAATGACTGCACGTTGCTTAAGTCGCATTGACCGATTGTCTGTGCAGGGTTCCATACTTTGCACTTTAACAACACAACTGTTCAATGCTAAGGCTTCCCGCCAAAATGGAACTGTAGAGGAGAGTCTACTGAACAAGCCAATACCTGCCACATACCAGTACTTCAATCTGTTGAGGAGTTACGAAGGTGGAGGCATTACTTTTCACTGTACTTGTTTCTCTGTGATATGGCAGCAGGTAAAGGCACAGAAATTACTCCTATTATGGATTGTGAATCAAGTCACAACAGCTAGCCAGTTAGCCCAAACGGTGGCTTACAATATATCTTTAATCTATTCTAGTAACCATGGTTTAAATAAGCTGGAATTTCAAGTCTTGTGCGAAACCACCCTCTCTGTGGGTATACAAGGGATTGTTCTGAACAGCTGGTAGCAACCCTTAAGAACAACAGAACTTAAAAATACCATACCAATTAGAAGACATTATGCAGTTATTCAATCTTTTTCCTTTTTGCAGAAAGATGGCAATAGTTTTGGGAATACAGGAAGCCAAGTGAAAGACAAGTACGCTCTAGACTAGTGGTTCCCAACTTCTGGTCCTCTAGGAATTCTGGACTTCAACCCTGCAGAAATCCCAGCCTGTTTACCAGCTGTTAGGAATTGTGGGAGCTGAAATCCAAAACACCTGGAAGACTAAAAGTTGGGAACCACTGCTCTGGGCCTTTCACACTAACAGAAACCTGTGAATAAGGCAAAAAGGCTTACACAATAAACATCTCATCTGGAATTACCCATGGCAGAAGACTGAAAATAATATTTTGCTATAGATCCTATATATAGTACCTGTTTTAAAATTTAATTTAATATTTAAATTAATATAAAATAAATAAATTTAATATTTAGGTGATTGTTGTTGAGGCACGACGTTGTGCCATTGTGAGCCACCTTGACTCCCCTGTTGGGAATAGAGAAGGGCAGGGTACAATTATGGCAAATAAATCAATTTTCTGATGGGAGAAAGAAAGAAAGAAAGAAAGAAAGAAAGAAAAAGAGAAAGAATCTCCAAAATTTTCTACATAGCCATGTTCTATAAATTTTTACATATGAGTTTGGATTTGCAAGAAGCTTAAACTGTGCAGCATTCACTGTATTCATGAAATACGATAACAGCTGTGAAGATTCCTAGACCTTTTACTCATTCACGTGCTGGAACAGCATTAAGTTTTATGGGGAGGAGATAAGATTAGTATGTAGAACACATCGTTCTACTTGACTCATTACCTTTCAGAGTTCTGTCCTACTCACATGTGATGGTCCTAAGTGTTGCAAATATTCAAAGTGATTTATGGTTTTGGACTTATAAGACATATTTCTTAAGAGTTGGATTAGCTAATTAAATATAATTGAAAAGTAATGGGGAAATTCTTGCTCAAACTATCATGTGAATGTTAGGGAAGTAATACTCCCACTCTATTCTGCTTTGGTCAGACCTCACCTGGAGTACTGGTGGCCAGTTCTGGGCATTGTAATTCAAGAAAGATATCGACAAGCTGGAATGTATCCAGAGAAGGGCAAGGCAAACTCTATGAGGAATCACGGAGGGAGCTGGAGATGTTTAGCTTGAAGAAAAAAAAAAAAGGCTGAGAAAATATATGTTTATTTATTTGAAAGGATGTCTCTGAGAAAGGATGTCTCTACAGCATCAGAAAACCTGTTTTCTGATGCTGTAGAGACCAAGACATGGAACAATGGATTCAAAAAGATTCACTTGAACATTAGGAAGAACTTCCTGGCAATAAGAGCTGTTCGGCAATGGAATATGCTGCCTTGGAGTATAGCCATCTGTCGGGGATGCTATGATTGTGTGTTCCTGTCTGACGGGGTTGTACTGGAAGGTCTTTATGGTCTTTTCCACCTCTATGATTCTATGAACAACTATTTAATTCCTAACACATAATGACACTGCCAACAGCCATCTTTTGGGCCCATATTTTGACCTGGAAACCCTGGGTTTTGGGATGATCTTGAAGTGGCAAACTCAAACACTAATTGTGGAGAGTGAAAGGGCTGAAAGTAAGAGTAGGATACAACTGAAATCACTGAAACAGAACAACTTCATATAGCGGGAAATCAAATGATATGTAACAGCCCTGCCTTTGGCATGCACATGTGCAATGAGGCAATGGGCAGGCGTAATTACCCCATGGGTAGTTCCCCTTTTGTAGATGTCAAGGCTGAATGCAAGGAAAGTGAAAGAACAACAGACCAGTCCAACACATTCTTTATGCCAGAGGCTCAATGACAACAACAGAAGGAGCTGTTATTACTTATTTCTCAGCATCTGCTTCCTAAGGGCCCTTCCACACAGCCATATAACCCAGAATATCAAGGCAGAAATCTCATAATATTTGCTTTAAACTAGGTTATCTGAGTTTACACTGCCATATATTCCAGTTCAAAGCAGATAATGTGGGATTTTTTTCAGCTGTGTGGAAGGTGCCTGAGGCAATTGCCTCATTCTTTCCAAATGTAGAAGTGCATCTGTGGACAAGAATAGGTCTGTAGCCTCATCTCCTTTTCTATTTATGGTGACTCTTCAGGCATATATAATGTATAAATGGAACCTTTTCCCCCCTGTGAATTTCAACTGCTCTCTACTCCTTTGTGGGCTTACATTTAAGACTTAAGAAAAAGGAAAAAAAATGGTAGAACATTACATTTGTTTTTGTGGCTAGGGAACCAGCATGGCGTGGTGGTTTGAGCTTTGGAATATGATTCTGGACCAAAGGTTCAAATCCCTGTTTGGTCATGAAACTCACTGGTGGCCTTTAACAAGTCACATTCTCATAACCTCAGAGGAAGGCAAGGGCAAACTCCCTCTGAACAAAGTCAAGAAAACCCTGTGATAGGTATTAAAGTTGCTAAAGATTGGAAATGATTTAGAGACATACAACAACGACAACAACAACAATTTTGCAGCTAATGAATTGTCAGTTATATATTAACACTTAAATCACATTTCCTAAAATCTGGACTCCACTGAAATGAATTCTGCTTTGAAAAGCCAACAGAAGAAAGGGCAGTCTGGTCACAAACGGCCTCTACTGGACAAAGCTCAGAATAGCAGCGGAGTCGTCTTGTGTCCTTTCAGTATATATTTAGTAAAATCTTAACATAATAGGGTCCACAAATATGAGGCAACTATGTGTAAGAGAGAGCGCTGCTCAAATTATTGGCTGAACACTGCTTATCTGGAATTCCAAAATATAAAATACTCCCAAATCTAAAACCATCCACATGGGTAGCAGAGATAGTGGGCTCTTTGCTTTTTGATGATTCCATGTAGACAAACTTTTTTCTTGCCAAAAATCATGAAAATATTTTATAAAATTGTTTTCAGGCTATGTATATAACATCTATATTGAAAATAAATGAATTTCATGTTTATACTTGGATTGTATCTCCACAATATCTTCACATATATGCAAGTATAGATGTTGCAAAATTTGGAAAATCTGAAATCCAAAACACGCCCTAATTGTTTTGGATAAGGGATATTCAACTGTCATTGATCATAACTATTTCCTGGCAACCAATTGCCTAGGGAGGTGGTGAAGTCTCCTACTCTGGACATCAAAAAAGTATGTGGACAGCTACCTGCTTGGGATGCTCAGTCCAGCATTGAGTAGGGTCTTGACATTGATGGTCTAAAGCAGGCATCCTTAACCTGTGACCTTCCAGCTGTTTAGGACTCCAACTTCAAGAATTCCTGACCATTGAACAAAATAGGTAGGGCTTCTGGGAATTGGAGGCCCAAAAAACTAGAGGGATGCAGGTTGACAATGCCTGGTGTACAGGGATTGAAATCGCTATGATCCGATGAGTTCCATATGCTTTCAGGAGTTTCAGCTTAGATCTCATTAAGATAGAGGTTTCAGAGGTGGATCTCTAAGGACAAGTTTCTTTGGCCAGAGTTCACTTTGTGAACATTTTTGCATTGCTCAGTTTTCTCATCCTTTTGTTCATCTTGCAATCTGGATCCTCCTGCCATGCTCCTATTCATCACATACCCATGCTCTTGTCTAATGCCACAGGTCGAAATCATAATTTCTAATTTGATATCCTTCTAGACTTAACCTTTTGCTAGTTCAGTCTATTTGCTTGCTATAAGAATAACCTCCCATGCTGTCTCATCTTTCTTTCATGTTTTACCTTTATAAGGCACAGAATGGTTAATATACCAACAAGTATCATCTATCATTCATACACACACAGTTTCAATATTTATGCCAAAATAGAATAAATACACTGCACATAAGTCATTTTATTATATCAAATATATGTTCAGAATTTTTTTTGTTCATTTGTTCAATCGCTTCTGACTCTTCGTGACCTCATGGACCAGCCCATGCCAGAGCTCAGAAATATAGAAATACAATAAATACAACAGAATACAGTGATATATCCGCTTCTCTGCATAGTATGGCTCCTGCGCCCGATCATACCTAAAAACTGGTAACTGTCTCTTAAAACAATTTCATAACGTGAAAATGTAAACACGTGGGCACATGTTTACAAAAATGTTAGTCTGAGGCACAGGGGTTTTCCTTCATGTATGTGTATTCTAACCAAGAGAAATTGCCTTACCATTGAGGAGCCAAGTGATTTGTGGCATTGGCACCCCCTCAACTGAACACTGGAGCACAAAATCCTGTCCTTCACTCACGCTGCAAGATGTCAATACACTGGAAAAATGGGGAGCAACGTCTTTCACTTTAGGCCCTAAAAATCAAAGCATAGATGTACTATAAATAGGCAACAAAACTGATTCCTCGCAAGATTAACCAGAATGAAAAACAACACAGCAAAACAGAAGATAGTTTTACTACTACTGCTAGAGAATCATTAACTAAAATAAATAAATAAAACTAAGTTACCATTTGTTAAAAACTTCATTAATTCTGGCAATTGATGACATATACATGCAAAAACCCCGGTGTTTGGAACCTTAGTAAACTAGCAGAAATAAGCCAAATAAAAACATTTTCCAGCTTCAATGGACTCTAAGGAAAAAATGCTTAGTGGAGGAAGAGGATAAGGATGATTAATCATTTCCTATTAGGTTATTTCATCCTGAAACTCTGTGCCAAACCTAATTGACTAGGTTAAAACCAATAGAACACATACTTTGGTCAACAAGACTTACATAAGAAGTGCTGTATCACAGTAGTTCTCGGCCCTTTTTTGACCAGGAACCACTGACCAGGAATCACTTTAACCAGGGACCACTCTTCAACATTAGTACCAAAAGGGTTATGAATTGGTTTTTGATCAACTTTAGATTCAGTCTGGTTATTTGGAGTGCTGATTCAGAAAATTTCATTGGATAGACCACATCAGCTCGAGTTTCTGATACAGAACATATGCCATCCAGTAGCCACCATCTGTTCACCCACAGAAAGCCATATTTAATAAGCTTCAGCACTATAAGAGGATTTCGAGAGACCAGTAACTCTCATTGCAACAGTGTAGTAACAGTGAGCCTGCAGACCATATTTTAGTTCTTGAGATCACTAATGGTCCATGGTCCACAGGTTGGGAACCACTGCTCTAACATGTCGTGTTTCTTCAGTAGTTGTACTCTTCAATAGTTATACTCTAGTTGGGACAAACAATTGGATTTAGCATCATGCTCCCAATTTATCCCATTATTCACACAACACAAATTCTTCTATGTGATCATATTGATTTTACATATATAATAAACAATTACATCCTCAGTGACCAATTTGGAAAGCAAATTGTGGTGTTTTACACATTTTAAAATAGAACAGTATCCTTCCAAAGTTTAATGTAGAGAAAGTCATAAATCTCTGTAACCCAAACGTTGTACCTTTATAGTTACTATAAAATGTACTTACTCTGTTTTTTAAACGTACATTGAGGCTAGTTTCCTATAAGCACCTGCCTCAGATGCCCATGTGACCACTGAAGAAATGATGTACACTTACTTTTTACAGTTAAAATCCACCTTGTTGAAGCCTGGCCTTGAGTATTGGTAGCTGTGCAACAGTAAGAACCACTGTTTTCCAGCTGGATTTTTTTCAGACACAAAAAATGGATCCCATCCTCTTCACATATCTGGATTCCATCTCCTGCTTCCACTGGGGCTCCCTCTTTCAACCATTCAACATTTGCCTTCGGTTTCCCTGAAACTGGTTAATCACAGGTTTATTATTAACAGAAGTAGTACCCTTACACAAAGAGTTTCAAATTTTTCCAGTCTACTTCTTTATTACCAGCACTCCCTAGCTTTAGCCTTTAAAGGAAATATGCTTAGTTCAAATGATGCTTCCAAATGAGAAAAATAGTGGCCTAAGCAATCTTTCTTTCATAGTCTATCAAGAAAATCGTAACATTGGAAGGAACCACAAAATTTAGTTTACAATGTAGAATGAATGCAATTTGACACCATATTAACTGTTGTTAATGCTATGGAATGATGGGGTTTGCAGTTTGATATGGCATGAGCACTCTTTGGCAGAGAAGAGGCCTTCTCAGAGGTGGCTCCTCAGCTCTGGAATTCACTCCTCAGCAAGATTAGATTAGCACAGGGGTCAGGAACCTTCGGCTCTCCAGGTGTGGTGGACTTCAACTCCCACAATTCCTTGAGGCTCGGCATTCACCCCAAAGGCTTACCTTGGCCTCAAGGAATTGTGGAAGTTGAAGTCCACCACACCTGGAGAGCCGAAGGTTCCCCATGCCTGGATTAGCACCTTCCCTCCTGGCCTTTAGAAAGAGAGCAAAGATGTGGCTGTGGGATCAAGACTTTGGCTAATAAATAATGCAGTACAAAGAATAATTAAGGAACATGTGCAATGACAATTTGGAATGGCTATGGTATATGATTTTTGGATCATGGGATTTTAATGTTTATACTAGGATGATTCTATGCTTGCCTGAATTTTTAAATTGTATGTATTTCTAATGTTCAATGGTTTTTAATTGATTTTAAGTTCATAGTTATATGTAGCAATTAGTTATTATGTTTTCTTTGTGTACTGTATGGTGGCATTGAATTTTTGCCATCAGTATGTTGCAAACCACCTTGAGTCCCCCCAAGGGTAAGAAAGGCAGTATATTAATACAGCAAAAAAAAGAATAAATAAATTTAGCTGTCTCTCGTCCCCGCCAACTGCAATTGCGACAGAGGCGGGACCGAGAGAAGGGCCTCCCCAGAATTATCTTAATCTCTGTGATGGTTCATAGAGGGAGATACATTTGGACAGGCAAGCTGGGCTGGAACCATTTAGGGCTTTATAGACTAAAGCCAGCACTTTGTATTGCGCTCAGTAGCAGACTGGCAGCCAGTGGAGCTGCGTAACAGGAGGGCTGTATGTTCCCTGTACCCTGCTCCGGTGAGTAATCTGGCTGCTGTCCATTGGACCAATTGAAGCTTCCGAACACTCTTCAAAGGCAACTCCATGTAGACAGCATTGCAGTAGTCTATATAGGATGTAACCAGATTATGGACTACTGTGGCCAATTCTAACTTCTCAAGATACAGGCACAACTGGCGCAGATCCTATGATTCCATAGCATAGAGCCAAGACAATTAATGTGTTGTCAAACTGCACGAATTCGACACTCAATCTAATCTCCCTGGCAATGCAGTCAATTAGTGTCAGCACAATCCATACCATTTCATTGGTGGTTGGAGTGGAATGATCTTGGAGTGGATGGCTCTTGTGGTCTCTTTCAACCATATGATTCCACTTTTGCTTTTAAAAATCCCACAACAAAAAAGGTCACCACCTATTTACCTTTGCATCTGAAAGTAACTTCTTCTCCTTCCAGTGCTTCCTGGCTTTGCGGGCGACATTCAAACTGGGGAGGAATCCCTTGAGGCTCCCTTTTTACTTCAGTTATGCTTTTTTTAAGCCCAAGTCGCTCTTCTGGCTCCTTAGTTCTCAGACCACTTAGCTTGGCAGAAGTGGTGCCCTTCCAGTTTGCTGTCAGTAACTGTTTAGGCTTTTTATCGTCATCTTCCTGTCTAGAGTTAGTTGCTTTCACTTCTGCCCTTGGTCCAGTTTGTACTTTAACAGGTTGTAGTGTTATGGTGCTTGATGTTTTTTGTAGAACCTGGCAGACTCTCCCTTCTTCTTTAGGTGGTTCTATACTGGGTTCCTTTACCTTTTCTGATGTGCTTAGTTTGGTCTCATTTGATGAGGCAGGTGGGGGATCTTGCTTCATGACAGGCCTTTCTTTGGATTCAAGCAAAAGTTCTGTGGATGTGGATTTGAGTTCTTTGGTAATCCCATTGCTGGTGGCTTTTTTGAACTCTGATGTGTTAACAGCTTTGGTCGTGATGGTGGGTTGTATAGAGGCACTGGATTTTGCTGTTGTGCTAAAGAGAAATGCATTCTTAAGACAACATAAAATGATTCATAAAAACATTGCTTGTGATTTGAATAATTAAGTATTAGGAAGCAATCTGAAAGCTTCTTTCACCTTACACTCTATAGAATGACGTGGAAACTTATAGATCTCCAGGTGCTGTTGGATTATAATTATCATTAGCTGACACCAGTGGATATGCTATTTGGTGATGAGAATGGCAATCTAACAACATCTATAAGCCCTGAAATTGCCCAGCCTTATTTTATATGCTGCTTAACCACCCAAGAAATTAGAGAAAAACCATGTAAGCAACAAACCATCTTAGGTAACAAGGACTCAACAATTCAAGAGACATGTAAGCGGGCAGAAGGTGTGATTAAGTTTCAGATAAAAAAAATCTGTTTGTTTCAAAAGAGTAGAATTCTGTTGCATTGAAGGGGAATAGGAAAACTTACCAAAGAGGGTGAGCATACGCATCTTTCTTAATCGAACCTAAAAAGGATGAAAAAATAAGATGTATTAAAAACACAATGATCTAGATTCCAAATACTGCCCACAAACTGAGACTTGTTTTTTTTTTTTTTTGAAGACACAGAAACTGAGATTGCTGGGAATTCACGATGGTCCTAAATTATATCCACTTGTTGAAACAGCAAAACAAGAAATGAGTTCAAGCCACAAAAGTATTTGTCTGTCCAGTCAATATGGCAACAAGACCACAAATCAGTTATTTCTAGAGCTAAGAGCAAAAAAGGCTGCATTAAGCTTAAAATGCTGTATTAGAAAACATCCTTTATGACATTAATAAAGATTTTAAGAAGGTTTATTATAATATTTCTTGGAGGAAAAATTGCTGCACTGGAGCAAATGTATTTGTGTTATCCCTTTCCTCCCTAAAACGACCTCCTCACTACTTCCAAATGTCACTTGAACTGCAATAAATCCTGAAAAAGTATCCACTGACACCAGTTAAGAGAGGTTTCAAAGCTTTGCTGCTTTGCTGGGAGCTTCAGAAATCCTTTAGGACATGAGGGAAATCACAGGCTGGATGGAGAACCACTATGGGATGTATCAGTCCTTCTTTGAATAACCTGGGACCTGTTTCCCCAAAAGGCAGCCTTTTACTTATATATACCCACCAACATTTTAAGGCTTGTTTTATGTCCTCCCTTTGAGGCCAATCCATTCACTGAATACCACAGAGACTGGGCATTTTTGTGATGGCTCAAAGAATAGAGAAAGAATGGTCTTCAAAAAAGAGTCAAGACGGCAATTGTTCAGGATACTTTAGCTGGAGATCTTGTATGAGCAGATATCAGACTCAATAAATAGCTCACAATGCCCCTCCTAACTCCATTATTCTATTATTCATAGGCATTTCTCATTTTAATATGCTCCTTTTGATTGTTTTGTTTTATTGTTTTGACTTTACAATAAGTACTTGAATATTTCCAAGTATTTAAGTATTTTTATGGCTAGTCAGTAACACTGCTAAAGCCATTCACTGCATCTTGATGGTGCAAAGATTACTGCAGACGCAACCTGCAGCCAGGAAATCAGAAAACACTGACTTCTTGGGAGGAGAGCAATGACCAATCTCGATAAAATAGTGAAGAGTAGAGATATCACACTGGCAACAAAGATCTACATAGTTTGTTGTTGTTGTTGTTGTTTATTCTTTCAGTCACTTCCGATTCTTCAGGACCTCATGGACCAGACCACGCCAGAGCTCCCTGTCGGCCATCATCATTCCTAGCTCCTTCAGGGTCGAGCCAGTCACTTCAAGGATCCCATCCATCCATCTTGCCCTTGGTCAGCCCTTCTTTCTTTTTCCTTCCATTTCCCCCAGGATAATTGTCTTCTCTAAGCTTTCCTGTCTACTCATGATGTGGCCAAAGTACTTTTTGAATTGTAGTGCTGGAGGAAAATTCTGAGAGTGCCTTGGACCACAAGAAGATCAAACCAGTCCATACTCCAGGAAATAAAGCCCAAGTGCTCACTGTGTGGCAGCCGTTAGGAGAAAATAAGATAATAATAAAGGGAAATCATAATTTAGAATAAAATAGAAGATTTAAGTCTTACCTGATCCTTTGAAAGGAAAACAGCATTTCTCTAAAGAGGGAACTTCCTCATGCGTGAGAAATCTACAGATGTTAATGCAGTCACTGGACCTTGGACAGTCAGAAGTGTTTGCTATAGCCGATATGAAGTCAACAAGAGACGTTTGGCAGGACAAAGAGATCAATAGTATCGATCCAAGACTTGGAACATCTAAGGTCATATGGTGAGAGAGCGCCATCCTCTGACTACTTAATGTAAATAGCAGGCAATTTCATAAAAGTTATAATTCAATTAGAGATTTAAGGAATTGAACATATAAGAGTCATCTTAGGGTAACGTGTGAAGGTTGAGATATGTTACATAATCGAGCAGATGTTTGGGTTCACAACGTGGTTGCCAAGACCTGATAAAGATGTTTTTGGGAACTATATACCTGTTAATGATTGTATTGTGTAAATGTCAGACTCTGCGCATGTGTGGAAAGGTTGATATTGTACTATAAATGCTGAAGTGATTTAGACCTCAGTTGTGACGGTCATTTGAGCTGTTCACCCTATCTTGCAAAATAGCAATAAAGCCTTGGAAATCGGACCAGTTGTCTCTCCATCTTCTTCCTTCTCCAAAAGCACTCTAATGATCTCGGGTAACGTATATTCCGCAACAATCGGTGTTTAGCTGCAGTGTCGGACTGGATGAGAGCTAACAAATTGAAACTGAATCCAGACAAGACAGAGGTCCTACTGGTCAGTCGTAAGGCCGAACAGGGCATAGGGTTACAACCTGTGCTGGACGGGGTTACACTCCCCCTGAAGACGCAGGTTCGCAGCTTGGGAGTGATCCTGGACTCATCGCTGAGCCTGGAACCCCAGGTCTCAGCGGTGGCCGGGAGAGCTTATGCACAATTAAAACTTGTGCACCAGTTGTGCCCGTACCTTGAGAAGTCTGATCTGGCCACAGTGGTCCACGCTCTTGTTACATCCCGAATAGACTACTGCAACGCACTCTACGTGGGGTTGCCCTTGAAGACTGTTCAGAAACTTCAACTGGTCCAGCAAGCGGCAGCCAGATTGCTCACCGGAGCGTCATACAGGAAGCACACCACCCCCCTGCTGTGTCAGCTCCATTGGCTGCCGGTTCAGTTCCGAGCACAATTCAAGGTGCTGGTTTTGACCTACAAAACCCTGTATGGTTCCGGTCCAGTGTATCTGTCCGAACGTATCTCCCTCTACGTCCCACCCCGGAGTCTGAGATCATCTGGGGAGGCCCTGCTCTCGACCCCACCGCTATCACAAGTGAGGTTAGTGGGGACGAGGAGTAGGGCCTTCTCGGTGGGGGCCCCTCGCCTGTGGAACTCACTCCCGGGAGAGATTAGGGCATCAACCTCCCTCCTCTCTTTCAGGAGGAAAGTAAAGATGTGGTTGTGGGACCAGGCCTTTGGGCAATCTGACAACTAGATAAGGACAATCAAACGACTAGGACTGACAGGACTGACAATGTGGAATTGAAATTTGGACTATGAGATAGCGAACGCTGACCGTCTATGAGGAGTAATTAGGTTTGTATCATTTTTATTGGTTTTATTGGTTTTAGGGCTGTAATGCAGGAATTGTTGTTTAACTGTTTCGACTGTTTAATTGATGTTATTTTGTGTTACTACTGTTATGTGATGCTGGCATCGAATTGTGCCTTTGTAAGCCGCCCTGAGTCCCCTTTGGGGTGAGAAGGGCAGGGTACAAGAAACCGAAATAAATAAATAAATAAACAACTGGAGGAAGGATATTAGAGGCAAAGATGAAGGACTTTGGCCACGTAATGAAAAGACAGGAAAGTTGGAGAAGATAATGATGCTGGGGGGAAAGGAAGGAAAAAGGAAGAGGGGCCAATTAAGGGCAAGATGGATGGGTGATATTCTTGAAGTGACTGGCTTGACCTTGAAGGAACTGGGGGTGGCCACGGTTGACAGAGAGCTCTGGCGTGGGCTGGTCCATGAGGTCACGGAGAGTTGGAAGTGACTGAATGAATAAATAACAACAACAGCATCCTGATTCTTCTCAGAAGGAAATTTATCCCACATAATTGTGAGAGTGGAATGGGGTGGTAGAGAGAAACATATACACTTCAAGGAGAACTGTGTTGGGAACCTACGTATATTTCAACCTTTGCCACATGGTGTGTGCCCACCCATTAGGAAGCTATGATTGCTAGCAGTTTTCCAAAGAAGACAAATCCTCAAAGTTTATCCATTTTGGTTACACTCTACAAAGCAGCAACATTACAAGGAGAAATAACTTAAATAGTCTCTAAAACCATAAAACATGTTCAAGAGGCATCAAGCATACCCAGGTATCCTCTGTCAACACACCCTTTATTTCCAAGTCAAGTTTTCCCAGGCTTGTGAACACAGCATTGCCCATACAAAAAAGGAGGTAGCACATTAAAATGTGAGGCAATGCTGCAGATAATAAAAAATGCTTAAGGATGAAAAACTCAAATGTAAGACAAGGACAACCATGAGCAATCTTATGTGGTGGTAGTAGCACAGAATGCAGACAGTTAAAAAATGTCCTCTGGGGTGCAAGTGATAGAGAGCAGAAAAAAACCAAGGTTTAAATATCACTGGGACAAACCCAAATAGAGAGGGATTTATTTTTCCTATAATCAGAGGAAGCCTTTTTATTCTGAAAGCTATCAAGAAAAGAGCACATTTCCTGAAAGAAGAACCAGGAAAATAAGATTCCGACTATAAATAGAAGGTCAGCTGCTGTCCTTTTCTTTTTGCCTTGTCATTTATTTGTGTTGTATTTTGTAAGTAAGTAAGTAAACTTTAATTCGGCCGATGACCACATCATAAGTGTTATATTTTCAAATGGTCATATGACTGGTCAAATAAATAAATGAATAAATATTTTTTTTATATAAAAAGATTTATTTTTCCCCTCCCATGTTCAGTCACAAGCAAGTAATCACAGAATGGTGAATGCATGCTTGGGAGGGCAAATGGAATAACACAATGGTGGAATCCTAGACAGAAGTACCCCGAGACGCAGGAACATATCTATTTTCTGTGATGCTCAAACAAGCATTTTAAATCCAGAGTTCGATAGAACAAGTAACTTTGCCTTGAACCTAGAACAAGCAACTGTAATGCTTTGAAGAAGGCTGAAGAATTTGAATGGCTTATACTGAAGGGTTCCATATTTTTGTGACAAGACTAGGACAAGCCAGGACACACCCTCAAACTCTGCTTACTCTGAAGGGTCATCCCCGCATGGTCCAGCTGGAAAGGACTGGGGGCTTCTCTTGGCTTCCTTCATTGCCTCGATCAGATGGCGGAAGCAAGGGAAGCCTCCCATCTCTTGTGCTTCACTTGCCCCTCAGGGCTGCTCCAAGAGGCAGACATGCAAGTGGGGTGTGTGACTATTATGTGGGGAAAGGCAAAAGTCCCCAAAAGGGGGTACAACTAGTATACGGGGGCGACTATTATGCAGTTAAATACAGTATGTTATGACCTTGCTTTCCTTTCAGAAATAATCACAGATAAGGACCATGGTTTCTCAGCATATATGAAGTGAGATTTTGAACAACAGACACATCAAAATTGCATAAAATTTCAGAGATGAGGGGTGTGCGTATGTTCACAAATGGAGACAATGCTCAGCCCAGTAAGAAGTCACCAATTAAGGCTTTGCGAAATTACACAAAAACAAAATAAGAGAATGCAGTATGCCGTATTTCCCCTACCCCACCACTGTGTACATTTGCACAGCATAACATGGTGGGACATAACTAATGTGATGACAATGTTATTTTGAGCAGACTGGTGTAGGTTTACATTCTGTTCCTATGCAGTGTCCAAATGGAGCACAGTAATTTACTTGCTTGTTGACTTCCATTCTGAGGTTTTATCCCCTGCAGCTATGGATTCCTGTCTTAGTTTTGATTCAATCTGAAAAAGCACAAAGTCACCCTCTCAAACATGGATCATGACTCAAAGCCTTTTATGGTAACAGTGTGAATATTCTATCTTAAACAGGCTTTAGCCGTTATGGTTGGTACATGCTTCACGCAAGTCCGCTTTTTAATGAATTGTCACTTTCTATACAGGCTTTAAAAGAAAAGGCTTACTGATCCCGATTTGTAAAATTAAGGGAGCAATTCCTCTCATGACACTGCACTCTACTGGAATTAGCAACAAACATCCTTGGGTAAACAACAGGAGATCATTTTAACGTTTGTTTTCCCCCACCCCGCAACCACTCTTATGTGGGTCAATTTAGACACTCTTTTTAATTTCAATTTCCCACTATGGTAGAAGGTGTCATATCTTCCTTTGCTCTCTGTCACTCTCTATTAGAACTGGAGGGGAACAAAGCATTGCATAAAGAACCACTTGGTCAGATAGAGCCATAATGTGCATCCTAGAAGAGCAAAAATATTTTTGTTTGTTTTTCAAATTCTTGGAGGATGGTTGGGGATTGTTGGGAGGAGCTGAAAGATGATCGCACAAGGCTGAAAAGAAAGCTTTCAAAACACTCAGTTTTCTCTACAGATGAAGCAACATTACATGACCCTATCAACTTAAGAGACCATTTGTTCCGCTTCTCAACGGAAAAATAAGCACAGGGGGAGAGGCCCAACTTGGAAATAGCTTATCTGTACGTGAGGTCTACATGGCTTAGCTTAAAGTAACAATGATCCTCAATTGTGTAACAGCTTGCTTTATTATCTGATTTTGCAGGGTAATGAAAAGCACAGCAAATGAGAGTGTGGAGCTGTAAAACAAGTTAATAAGACAAGCACAATAAATATATAATGTTCCTTTGTATTCAAAGCCTTGTTCCTGTAATAGTTTAAGAAACAAAAAGTCCCTAAAAGAAGGAAGCCAGCAAATGTTTATAATTGGAAGATACAAAATCTCCGAGTGATTGGACACATGTAAATTCCAGTGCAAGTGTTGTGTTGCAAATAGAGTGCTTGACATGAACTGGGGAGGAGGGGGCAGAAATCCAAATATCAAAACAGCTCAAAAACAAAATTGCAAGCAGAACTGCAGTGAGCAAAATATTGCTCTCCATTTGTGAATTTGACAAGATAGTATGAAACAAGTGAGATAGTGGCATTGCAATGGTTAGTGTTAGTACCAGCTTCAGATCCATGCTTAGGGTGCATGCCACACATTTGACACAACTTTAACTGTCATTGTTCAGTGCTATGGAATCATGAGAATTGCAGTTTGATGTATCAGCACTTTTTGATTATAATAATAATACAGGGTTAGGCAGCATAACTTTTTTTAAAAATGCACGCCATTCAGTCGGTTGAAGACGTAGCGGAGCGCTAGTGGTCTCGTTCGAGAGGTGGGAGTATAAAGTTTTGTCCGGACACAGTTCAGTCATCATCATGCGTTGGAACAGTGAGGAGCATGCTTTTGCAATTGAGGCCTACTTTTCGAGCGGATTTGGAGTGGCCAGCCGGCTCTCCAGATTTGACCCCTTGTGATTTTTTTCTATGGGTTTTTTTTTAAATCCCGTGTTTATGTGAACCGTCCAAGGGCCCTACAAGATTTGAAAACCAACATCCACGAAGAAATTGCCAACATAACGCCTGCTATTCTGGCAAGAGTCATGACAAATGCCAAAAATCGGTTTACTCAGTGTATGGAGAATGGAGAATGAGGGACGTCACCTAACTAATTTGATCTTCAAAACTACATAAAACAAAACTTTAGGTGTGTGCCTACATTATAAAAAAAATTCTGATTCATACAATGGGTTTTATTAAGTTTTGAAAAAAGGAAGTTATGCTGCCTCACCCTGTACATTTAAAAGGTATTCACTGCTGCATGCGTGGCTCTTCATTGAAATTTCATTCTGAAGAAAGTAAAGGGGAGGGGGCAGGGAGGAATTGGCTCAACTCTTGGAAAATTTTTAACTGGCCTGCTTGCATTCTTTCCCTTTTAGTTCGTTTTAGCCATACCTTGAACCATGAGCTCTGCAGACATAGAAACTTTCCCAGCACTATTCATCACAGTGCAAGTGTACGTTCCAGCATCAGCCAGCTGAGCATTTTGGATCTCCAAAAACTGGATGCCTGCTTTTTCAAACATGTTGAAACGATCTTTCTTCTGCACCTGAATTTCACCCTACACACATTTTGGGGGAGGGAGAGACACAAAAGTTTACGGGTATCTTCATCAGGATGAAAAGCAATCTAGCTGATTAACATGTCATTCTTTACTATTTTCCCTCCTTTTAATATTCAGCCATTCTTGGCCAAAATGTACTCAGAATATGAATGCTTAATCTTGGGGCCAAAGCACGTATGTATTCTGCAGTAAAAAATTCCTTTTAAAGTCAAGTTTTTGAGTGTTTGATTCAATTTCCTACATAGTGTTGATAGTCACATTTAAAGAGTTGCCACACAGGAGAGTGGTCAACTCCTATTTTGTTTTCCTGCTCATCCATGCAGCCACAGCCTGAAAACCTTAGCCCTTGACCAGAAATTAAGTACACAGTCTGAATCTGAGGTACAACCGCTTTGAGTCTCCCACTGGGATGAGAAAAGCAGTATACAAGTGAAGTAAATAAATAAGTAAATATCAGAGCTTGTGTGTCATCTTGCCTCTGCTGGCTGGTTTTGGCTTTATGATAGAGATGGGTGTACTTGGAAGTCATACAAAGGCTATTGGTTATAAAGAACAACTTATGAGATGAATCTGCTGTCCTTGTATTAGCTTTTCCCAAACTGTGGCTCTCAAGCTGTGCAGATATAAAACTCCTACCCTTGTTGGGTAGGAATGATAGGATGATAGTCCAGCACACAACTGGAGAATACTCACCTGGAGAAGGCTGCCTTATTAAACCAGAAACTAGTTTGGGTCCTACTCAAGTTTTTTCTGAGAACCACTGTGGTGTAACAATTTGAGTGTTGGACTAGGACTCTAGGAGACCAAGGTCTAAACCCCAATTCAGCAATGGAAACACATTTGCCTTGGGAGAACCACATTCTCTCAGCTTCAAAGGAAGGCAATAGCAAAACCCCTCTGAACATATCTTGTCAAGAAAATCCAAAGATAATTTTGTCTTAGGACTACAAATCAGAAAGATAAAACACAAAACAATGAAACACATTCTTTGTATTCAGACTTGCCAATCTAACTATCAAATCTGCAACCCTTTTTGTTTGCTGAATTGCAAAAACTAATTATTACTCTCTGTCTCTTTCTCTCACACACAAAACCACACATACACACAATATAATAATTACAAATAAAGCTGGCTTCTATATTCCTTCTATCAATTTTTGCTTTTAACACATGATTCTTACACATAATTATTACTCAGGTAATCGATTTTTAGTCAGTTAGGTCAACCAGGACTTTAGTGTCTGTGTTCTTTTAATTTTAAATTTATTGGATTTAAGTTACACTATTGATTTTTTAAAGAAAAAATTAAAACTAGAATGTAGTAATTTAAAAACCAAGATGAATATGTGCAAGAATATGTGTGTGCTTCCAAGTTTTCAGTAAAGGAAGGTTTATAAATCTAATTTTTTTAAAAAAACCTTAATAGGATACCTTATCTTTATATAAGCTTTTCACCGAGGGCATGTTTGCTTCACCAGTCTTTCGTGTTTTTTGATGTGTTTACTTTGGGAATCTACTTTAGGATAAACTCCAGCACATATCACTTTAGTCTGTATTAGTGATGTTAACATGGAAATAAAGAGGCTCAGGAATCTGGTGTTTCCTAGTTAGTTTGAAGGCCTGAAAATGTCTAACACAGCAAAGGGATGAAATAAGCCATAGCTAAAAACAACTAGTAAGATTTTCTTAATGGGAGACCAAGATGAACAACCTAAATGAGAACCTTACTTTGAACCAAGTGACTTGAGGCTGAGGTCTTCCTGTTATCTTGCAGGAGAATTTACCAGTCTGACCCTCTCGCAAAATGACTCGATTGGGTTTTGTAGCAAACTTTGGTGGACATTCACCCCAGATACTTGGCCGTTGCTCTACAGGTGGAACAGTAAGTCTACCACTGGAAGGAAAATAATATTATCAGACTTTATAAATATTAAATCACTATTATGCTCCCTATGAGTTATCTGGAGGTACATGCCTCTCATTAAGTCCATAGGACACAACTGTCCTTTTAAAATATTGGGCAGAAGAGGTCTGATCTTCTGACATCAAGCCTTCTGAAATGATACATGAACCACATTTTGCATATCTGACAAAATTTAAAATCTGGCACAACAAATGTGTATTTTGAACATTGTTATTAAATATGTCCACATATGAAATGTAACATTTATCTCTATACAACAATATGAAATAATGTTTTTAAGTAGGTCATGGAAAGACAGAGTAGATATAATAATATCGATATTAATAATCTCTTTTTAAGACAAATACCCATTTTGCTCCATGCCATTATTAAATACAGAACTCAAACAGCATGCTCTTCATCAACTCTGATGATGACAATTCTGAACAATAGACAGGACAATGTCTAATTATAACAAAGAATCTAATCTCCCTTCTTGGCCAGTTTTTCTGAATTTATCTGGCAAGTACAGAAGAACTTCCATCACCTAAATTTTGATTTAATTACCTTATTGTTCTTCTCTAATTTGCGAGGACAGTTCTGTAATCCTGGCCACGTATTAGATCTGTGCTACTTGCTCAAAGCTTCCCCTGAATTGATTGAGAATTTACCTGACATCTTATCACTTTCCTCAAAAAGAACAAGGAAAAAGTTGAGGAATGTTTCAAAATCAAAAGGCTACCAGTGGTTCGCAACCTTTGGGCCTCCAGGTGTTTTGGACTTCAGCTCCAACAGTTCCTAACAGCTGGAAGCTGGCTGGGATTTCTGGGAATTGAAGTCCAAAACACCTGGAAACCCAAAGTTTGGGAACCACTGAAGACAAACTATCCCTGTTTTGTATTGTTAAAGGCTTTCATGGCTGGAATCACTGTGTTGTTGTAGGTTTTTCAGGCTACATGGCCATGTTCTAGAACATGGCCATATAGCCCAAAAAACCTACAACAACCCAGTATCCATATTTTATCAGTTTGTATTTTCCACTTCCACTAATGTCAGATAATGGAGGTAAAAGAGGGAGAAACTGAAGACAAAAATGGGCAATTCCTAATACTCTGGATGATATTTTCACTCTCTACAACTGTGGTTCTCAACCTGTGGATCCCCAGATGTTTTGGCCTTCCACTCCCAGAAATCCTAACAGCTGGTAAACTGGCTGGGATTTCTGGGAGGTGTAGGCCAAAACACCTGGGGACCCACAGGTTGAGAACTACTGCTCTACAGGATGTTGGCAAGCCAATCTTCACATTTCTGTTGGCTAAAAATATTATGACTGTATCTATTTGATTTAAGAAAGGTTATCTCTGGCCTGAAACCAGCCACCTGCCATCCTCTCCCTATTCCTTAAAAATCAAATCAGGTGAGAGGAGAATCAGAAGGTCCTGAGGACAAATTGGCAGCCCTGATAAGTGGTGTTCCCTCCCTTGTTGTAAAAGGGGGTAAACTAGGAGGGGAAAAGGAAGGAAAGCCAATCCCCACGAAAAAGACCACTCACCCTGCCAGTGAGAGATTTTTCCCATTCATGTTGGAATTAAACCTCTTTGCAAAAATAGCCATCAATATTTCGAAAAATTGTGAAGCACCACTTAAACTAAATACTAATAAGTAATGATTTGTCTTGCCGTTTTGTTTAGTTTTCAGATTTTACACAGTTGTCTCAATCACTAAATCATGGGGGTGGGGAGTGGGTGAGCAGAGATGCTTCAAGTTTTTATTCTGCGTGGCTAGTAATGAAGGAAAGAATCTTCCTTTGATGATCTTTCTTAATGGTAAACTCAACGAACATCCATATAAAGCAAAACCAGCATACATTATATAAACAAACGTGCAGAGCAGAGATGGGTCAATCCTTCAACACCAAGAACCACACTGGAAGTTGTTAAATGGCTGCACAGCGAATATGTACACTTTCTGTGTAAATTCAGAAATTATAGGGTAGTAACTGTGTAGCAATGAGTTAGGACATTAATTTGTCAAACTTCAATTTGGTTGACTTTTGAAATCACCTACTGTAATGCTAAGGAAGTATCTTCTTGCCAACAAGAAGTTCCAGTCAGCTGGTACAGACTTATTAGTATGCTCACTGCGCAAGAGATCTATCTCAAAAATAACCAAAAGATGGTCAAAAGCATCATGTGACCTTAGAACATCTGGTTGGTGATCATCATTTGTTTTGTACCAACACAGTTCGAACAGTTCTCCCAGATTTAAGGGTGGCAGTCCACAATATTTGCAATTCCTAAATTTCTACCATTCCAATGCAAATCTAAAATAGTTTCCCTGTTAATTTCTAGGAAACACACATTATAGGGTTTTTCCCTTGGGAAGAGTATTGATCCACCTCTGCTCATACTCAAGTCACAAACCAAGCTATTTTAGTGGCAGGTCACTTTCAGCTCTATATGGCTTTGAGATATGAGCTCGCAGTGTGACATGACTCCAAACTCATGCAAAAACCCCAAACTTTTGTTTGTCAAAGATTATTCCAGTGGCAAATGTCACAACCATACTTTGGCAGAAGATGGTCAATGGGGATGAAAAGTGAAGCCATGAGTTTCAGGCAACCAAACATTTTACTGGACCATGTGCAATACACACAACAGCTTACCCATAAGCGGTCAAGTTCTGCCCATCTTTTTCTGTTTCTAAAAGATATTGGAACACTATGAGAAACTATTTAGGACCTCAGCCCGAGGAAGGATCACAGAAATGTGAAAATTCGCCTCCTATTATTCCCTAACCATGCCCTTCCCCTCTTTCCCTATCTTTTCCCTATAATTCTCCTTAATTGTTCTACCCCTATTTTATGTAAACTTGCCCATTTGAAAATTACAATAAAAATGATCTTTAAAAAAAAGAAATGTGAAGATTATAACGTGAACAGGGAGTGTGAGGGATCAGCTTGGTAATTCTGAATGAAAGGAGGTGCAAGTGACATTTTCAGTAGGCAGTATGGTTTGTAAATGTTATCTTTTTGAATGGATCTCCCCCTATGAAACATCTCAGAGGCCCTGCTCTCACTCCCGCCTCCTTCGCAGGTGCGATTGGTGGGAACCAGAGACAGGGCCTTCTCAGTGGTGGCCCCTCAGCTGTGGAACTTCCTCCCCAGCAATGTTAGATCAACCCCCTCCCTCCTGACCTTAAGAAAGAGTGTGAAAACATGGCTCTGGGATCAAGCCTTCGGAGAAGAACCATAGTGCAATAGATGGACTTATGGACAATGACTATTGGAATGACCTGTATTATGATTGCGAATAGCGTGGTTTTATAGTGATTGTCATGTTTTTAAAATGTTTTAATGTATTTCAATCTTGATCTTAATTTTTAATTCAAATGTTTATTTTAATTATATATTGTTGTTAAGGCACTGAATTATTGCCTATCTGTAAGCTGCCTTGAGTCCCCTTCAGGGTAGAAAAGATCTGCACACCAATGGCCTTTAAGACATGACTTGAAACAGAATACAGCATTCCGATATATATAAAATATCCCTTTAATCTATCCAACTATGAGTGAAATGTATGTAGCAAACTGACAAAAAAATCAGTAACTGCATTTTAGAAATTGACATTACAGGGTAGAGATATAGTAAACAATAAATAAATAAATATTTTGGGATCCCATTTCCCAGAATCCCCTCCAGATCCATATAACTTGGTGATTCTGGAAACTGCACTCCAAAAATGTACATCAAATGCCTCAAAAATTCACCACAAGAGCTGGAAAAATCTTTACTTGGATCTCACTTACAAGACCTTCATTTCTAATTTTAAAACAAATCAGCTGCTCATCTTTATGCCCAATTGTTCATAATAAAAATGTGAGGGTTTGAAGGCCAAAACTACACATCACGTAAAATGAATTTCACATCCCTATAAGTTATTTTGGCTGTTTCTATTGTCATGGGGATCCCTGACCAATACCAGGTGTTTTCTTAAATAGATAAAACAGATGTGTGCAATGCACTCACACGCTTTATGCATTACCCAGTTTGGCTCGAAGGCTAGTCAGAAACAGAAATAACAAAGGACATTAGGTTGCCATAAGATATTAGAAAATGTGATGAAATTTGCCATAATTCTTAGTGACAGGAGAAGCTGTTGAACACAGCAGAATCGTAATAATATTGATAACAAGGCAGACAGATTGACTTTTTAAAAACTGTTGCAGTGTCAGGCTTATTAAAAAAAACCCGACCAACTGATTTTGTAATATGAAAACCATGAAAACTCTTACCCAGAAACTTTGGCACTGGAAGGCAGGTTGTACTTCTTCAAAACAGTTCCTGTAAGGAAAATTATGAAAACCAGTAAGCTGCAAATATATTTATTGGGACTGCAAACTACCGAAGTAGCATTTGGATTTACAAAGCAACGTATTCTTGTTAATTCTCCCTTCCTTCCATTCATTTCAATTTACAGTTGAGGCAAAAATTGCTTCCCCAGCAGCTAATTATCTTCTACAGAAAAGATACATGTTCCTTGCCATTCTGTTCATACTGCTGAGATATCACTAGACAGGTGGAAAAATTACAGAACATTGCTCCTTTCTAATGGCAAGCCATCCCGCACTAGGTGCTTATCAGCCTAAAAGCTGAGTGTATTAAAAAACAAAACTTGCATAGAAAACTTATGATTTTCTCCACACAAACAAGCCTGTTTAATAGGTTTTGCCCTGACCCTGAGTATTTCTAAAAATGGCTCATTATTTTTTCAAGGGGATATATGTATTTACTTTAACAAAAAAACCTGAAGTGTCAAGTGAATTCAGATTCCCTAGCTGCCAGATTTTGGGCAATTTTGGACATAGGAAAGCTCTGCTTCATATGATAGAATACACTGAAGTCGCCAAGAATATATTATCACTGGATATTTGGCACCATCTACTGGGCCTGAATGGAGTTACTTACAAATAAACATAACTAGACAATGTTAAAGAAATTCCTTGTAGAACAGAAAGCATGAAATGACAACTGAATCTTTTATCAACCAAGATTGACCTGTGAACCAGAATATCCCAATTCTATAATGAGCTTCAAGCAAGCTGCGCATTCTTAGGTTCAGGTGCTACAATAAACTGATTTTAAAAATCTATAGTAAAAGTTGTATATGTTCTTAACTGTTTGAAGGTAATGTTTTAAGATAATGGTTTAAACCAGACTCAATGCCTTTCAACTCTGTATTATATATTATTTTGTTGCTTTTTATTAGTTTAGTCGCTTCCAACTCTTTGTGACCTCATGGACCAGCCCACGCCAGAGTTCCCTAACGGCAGTGGCCACCTCCAGCTCCTTCTGAGTCAAGCCGGTCACTTCAAGGATGCCATCCATCCATCTTCCCCTTGATTGGCCCCTCTTCCCTTTTCCTTCCATTTTCCCCAGCATCGTTGTCTTCTCTAAGCTTTCCTGTCTTCTCATTATGTGGCTAAAGTACTTCATCTTTGCCTCTAATATCCTTCCCTCCAATGAACAGTCGGGCTTTATTTCCTGAAGTATGGACTGGTTGGATCTTCTCACAGTCCAAGGCACTCTCAGAATTTTCCTCCAACACCACAGTTCAAAAGCATCTATCTTCCTTCACTCAGCCTTTCCTATGGTCCAGCTCTCACATCCATAGGTTACTACGAGGAATACCATGAGGATCTTCGTTGCCAGTGTGCCAGTATTATTTTAGTTGTTTGGGTTCAGATCCAGGAATTAACTCTGGCTTCTACTACTATGATGGGGAAGGAGGAACTGCCCCTCTATTTACTTTCTTTGGACTAGAGAAACAAAACGAGGCCATCACACAATTATGTGGAATATGACCCATCCTGTTTGGTTTGGGAGCTGGGTTTAGCACTAGATGGCCTTCCCATGGGTTCCTAGCATTACACAAGTGTTGCCCTAAGACTTCACATGCCAACACCAACTAAAACCTTTGATGTGAAGTGACTTTAGCCTCATTTGTTGTGCCCTTCCCATTCCAGTTTCCTTGAAAGGTTAAAGAAATAGCATTTGCTTTATTTCTTCTAATGGCAATATGTCATAGCCACAAAAATCTTCCCTTCCAGATTTTTTAAACCCATTCTACTGCTTTTTGTCACCAGGCAGCAAACACACTGTATGCAATAAGCATGTGACTAGCGTTGTGCTCACCTTCCACTGTTAATTCCACTGTCACCTGGCGAAGGCCACCAGCATTTCTGGCCTCACAGGTGTATGGGCCACCATCTCCCTCCTGCACCCCTTTGATTGTCAAAGTGAAGAGTCCTCGAATGCTGCAGTCCACCACGCAACGTTCTCCCTGCACCAGGAGATGCCCATTTCTGTACCACGTGACCTGAGGTTCTGGGTTGCCTCTGACCTAGAAAGAATGGGTGTAGGAATGGGAAAGGGATAGAAATACAGATAGAAAATGATTGTATCTGGAAGAAATGCAGCACACTTTGCAAGCCAGTGGAAAGTATTTTCTGAGGCAGAATCTGCTAAAGACATACAAATTGTTGGGAGCCAAATGGCAAAAGTCCGAATAAAAGAACAGTAACTATTGGGTGCATCATGCTATTTAACTAGCGATTTTTTTTCCAACAGGCACCCACCCAAATGTGTGTTTTTTGCCTGCTAAGATTTAAAAACTAAAAATGTGAAATTTCAAAAAGTAGACTCAGAAGGCAAATCTATTAAAGCACATTCCAATGTGGAGTGTCAGTCCTGTGGCTGTTTAAACTAAACTCAGAAATTTACTGTAGCATGAAATTCACTTTATCATATCCATGCACTATGCAAAGTATTTACAAAGAATCCAGCTAACAAATAACTTTATAAAAACTCGTACGAAAACAGAATCAGTGCTTTTATTTTTATTTCTGTATACTGCACCAAACATGAATATGAATATTGTCACACATATGAATGATAACAAAGCCAGATGAATTTCATGATGATTTAAAAGCAGCTATTCCCCTCCTGCTCTCTTTTTTGACAGTTAGCCATGAATGCTTCAGTTGCCAGATTTCAATAGTATATCTGAGTTTTTCAGCTATCCACAAAGTCTAACTCTATTACACTGTTATAGAGTCATAGAATAGTTGGAAGATATCTTGTGGTCCATCCAGTCCAACCCCTGCTAAGAAGAAGGAAAATCGCATTCAAAGCACCCCCATGCTGACTCTGGGCTCTTGAGACTAATGCCAGCATAGCATAGGGCCCTCAAAAGTGAGTATAGCTTTGAGTATAGCCTCAGAGATTAAGTAAGAGGAGTTTGTCACTAGTACATTAAGTCACAAACTGACAACTTAGGCACAGCGATTGTGAACCTGACAATGGTGTGAATTTTCTGTCACCTGCACTTATGGAGGGACTGCTCTCAATGAGAAAATCATGGGTCTTAAATGTATACACTTAAATGTATGTCTATAGAGTCTAAACAAAATGTATTAGGAGTAGTCATTCCACTATTTAATGGATTTTGTAAGGCTGCCACAAATAATGATTGAGGGCGCATACTGCCTGAAATTCTGCTCATAACATGGAAGTTGTTGTTATTGCCATTTTGTACCTTCAAGTAATTCTCCACTTATGGAAATCCTAAAATGAACCTTTATTGAGGGGTTCTTGGCAAGGTTTGTGCAGAGAGAGATTGGCCTCTGCTTCCCTCTGAGATATTGTGACTTGTCTTAAGTCACTCATGGCCAAGCAGGCAGTCACATCGTGGTCTGCAGAGTCATAGTTCAACACTCAAACCACTATACTATACTGGTTTACTTCGCATTATGCTGGACTGAAAACCCCATTGCCCCGTCACCCATAAAAGAAGCATTGTAGTCCAAGTCATATTTGGGGAGTACTCAGTCTAAGATGACTGCTTTATGAAAGCAGAAATTTAACTTGGGTCCTACTCAAAGCATTCCACTCTTTATGTAGGCTTGCCAACCCAATGATTAGATTTCCAATCTTTCTTCTGAACTGTTATACACAACTCTCTCTCTCTCATGCACAAAATAATCTCAAATAGACCTGGATTCTAACTGTTTTCTGAACTGGTGGTTCATTTTTGCTTTTCACTAAAGTATGATTCATAGATATAACTATGCCTTTGGTCAGTAATTTAGACAGACAGCTAAGCTCTGCAGGGGAGAGTAACTGTTTAAGAATCACTGCCAGGCAATACATATTGAGCTTGGTGGGCCAGGAGCTGTATTCAGAATAGCGAAGTTTCTTACCCTCCTCAATTATTGATAGTATCCTAACATTCATACCATGGTTGCACCCTTTAAATTTAGTTCACTAATTAGTAAGTCTAGGGGGGAAAGGAAAACAAAATTTTAAGCTGTTCAGGTTTTGTTATTGTGTTATTCAATGTATAAGTACAGATATTCCTTTAAAATGTTTAAATGAGAAACTGTTCCCACTGGGGCCACACATTCCCTCAATGCCCAGCCAGTAATGAGTCATTGCAACTTATCAAGCTACCTTGAAAAGCAGGAAATAATGGAGGAAATGATATGAATCTTTCATTCATACCCTGCTATAGGAAATACATTAGCGCTAAGCTGCAACATAAACGGCTCTAATAAAATTCTTCCCACTGGACTTTTGTCCAGTGTGAGTATGTGGCCAAGATCCTTGGAGAAGTGAGAGCCACTACATGTATACTACACTCTTACTTTCCCTGGCTTATTAAACAAGCTAGAGAGGGACCCATTGAGTGGGTGAGGTAAGTGATTAATACAGAGTTCCAGCCTGACCGGAGGAGTCTGTTGTAAGACTTTCGCTGAAAAACTCTTCCCTGAATCCTACAATATAATCATAGGTTATTCTCCCACATGGGCCAGATACTAGAGCACATGGTGGCTTCCAAGTTCCTGGAGGTCCTGGATCTACTTCAGTCTAGTTACACACCTGGTTTGGGCCTGAGCTGCTGAACTTCCTGACTGAAAGGTTGGAGGTTCGCATCCGGGAAGCAGGGTGAGCTCTCACTGTTAGGCCCAGCTTCTACCAACCTAGCAGTTTGAGTGAGTAGATCAATAGATACCACTTCTGCGGGAAGGTAATAGTGCCATACAGTCATGCTGGCCACATGACCTTGGAGGTGTCTATAGCAAACACCGTCTCTTCATCTTAG